>NC_044034.1:306644473-307958713 GCF_901765095.1 Microcaecilia unicolor | reverse complement strand
TCTTCTTATATACACATTGAGATATTTCAAAGATGAATATATACATCAAGCCATTCAAAAAAGTGAGAAGAAAAATCAAAAGAAGTGCACCCATTCTACCCTCGAATTTAGTCCTTTTGGAGCTAAGGAGTCCAACTTATAAATCCACTTTTGCTCAGTCTGCAACAGAATGCGATGTTTATTCTTCCCTTCAAATTGAATCTGTTGCAGTACCAGGCAATGGAGAGAGTCAAAACGATGTTGAAATTCCTCACAGTGTGCAGCAGGGGAAAATTCTGCTTTCTTGTGTTGATAGTACTTTTATGCTCTGTTAGCCTTGTGACAAGCATGCTAGAGGTCTGTCCAACATATAACTTCTGACAGGGACAAAGAATGCAATAAACTACCATACTTGATTTACAGTTGGTGTTAATCTTAAGGAAACATTCTTCCTGTGTGCGAGCATGTTTAAAAATAGAAGTCTCTATCATCAATTGACACATATTGCATGACATGCATTTTTTATGTCCTTCATAATTATTCACTTGAACAGATTGCTGTACAGGGATCCTAGTTGAACACAAGAGTTTCTTAAGATTCCTCCCACGGGTAAAGGCGAACCTTACCCCAGAATTCACAAAAGGGGCGAGAGTCTGGACCACATGCCAATGTTCTCTGAAGATTTTAACTATCTCCTTTGCTTGTGGTGTGTGGCGGATGACACAAGTATGTAAATTAGAATCTTCATTCGTCTGTGATCTAGGGGCTAATAACAACTCCCTGTTATTGTGTTTCGCTCTTCTATAAGCCTTTTTAATAACAGGCAAAGGGTAACCACGTTCTAACAGACGTTGTTGCATTTCTTTACCTTGAACCCGATAATCTTGGAGGTCTGAACAGATCCTTCTATATCTTATAAATTGAGAAAAAGGGAGACTATCCCGTAATTTCTTAGGATGACAACTGTCATATTGCAAGAGTGTATTTCGATCGGTTTGCTTACAATAAACTCTTGTCTTCAAACTATTCAGTTCCTTATGCACTTCTATATCCAGGAATGAAATATCTCAATGTGTTATATAAGAAGAATTCATTTTTCTACACACTACTACTACTACTACTACTACTACTATTTAGCATTTCTATAGCGCTACAAGGCATACGCAGCGCTGCACAAACATAGAAGAAAGACAGACCCTGCTCAAAGAGCTTACAATCTAATAGACAAAAAATAAATAAAGTAAGCAAATCAAATCAATTAATGTGAACGGGAGAGAGGAGGGTAGGTGGAGGCGAGTGGTTACAAGTGGTTACGGGTCAAAAGCAATGTTAAAGAGGTGGGCTTTCAGTCTAGATTTAAAGGTGGCCAAGGATGGGGCAAGACGTAGGGGCTCAGGAAGTTTATTCCAGGCGTAGGGTGCAGCGAGACAGAAGGCGCGAAGTCTGGAGTTGGCAGTAGTGGAGAAGGGAACAGATAAGAAGGATTTATCCATGGAGCGGAGTGCACGGGAAGGGGTGTAGGGAAGGACGAGTGTGGAGAGATACTGGGGAGCAGCAGAGTGAATACATTTATAGGTTAGTAGAAGAAGTTTGAACAGGATGCGAAAACGGATAGGGAGCCAGTGAAGGGTCTTGAGGAGAGGGGTAGTATGAGTAAAGCGACCCTGGCGGAAGATGAGACGGGCAGCAGAGTTTTGAACCGACTGGAGAGGGGAGAGGTGACTAAGTGGGAGGCCAGCAAGAAGCAGATTGCAGTAGTCTAAACGAGAGGTGACAAGGATGTGGATGAGGGTTTTGGTAGAGTGCTCGGAAAGAAAGGGGCGGATTTTACGGATGTTGTAAAGAAAGAAACGACAGGTCTTGGCGGTCTGCTGGATATGAGCAGAGAAGGAGAGAGAAGAGTCAAAGATGACCCCAAGGTTTCGAGCTGAGGAGACAGGGAGTATGAGAGAGCCATCAACAGAAAAGAAAAACGGGGGAGCGGGGAGGTGGGTTTGGGGGGGAAAATGAGAAGTTCGGTTTTGGTCATATTTAATTTCAGGTGGCGTTGAGACATCCAGGCAGCAATGTCAGACAAGCACGCTGAAACTTTGGTTTGGATGCAAGGTGAGATATCAGGGGTAGAAAGGTAGATTTGGGAGTCATCAGCATAGAGATGGTAGGAAAAGCCATGGGATGAGATTAATGAACCAAGGGAAGAAGTGTAGATAGAAAAGAGGAGGGGACCAAGAACAGAACCCTGAGGTACGCCGACAGGCAGAGGGATAGAAGTAGAAGAGGATCCACCAGAGTGAACACTAAAGGTGCGGAGGGAGAGGTAGGAAGAGAACCAGGAAAGGACAGAGCCCTGGAATCCAAGTGAGGACAGGGTATCGAGAAGTATGCTGTGATCGACAGTGTCAAAAGCAGCGGAAAGATCATGCACATAAAATCTTTTGATGGGCTTTAATGTTACAGTCGTTGCTAAAGTTCTAACCAATCAGCTTTTTAGCATCTGACGTCATCACTGCTTAAAAGCAGCGCCATATTTCCAGAGGGTTGTCTCTGTGTGACTCGCCAACAGAAAGGAGTGCGAGTGAGTATATAGCAGGTTCGTCTAGTGACAAGAAGGAATGTTTTCACCTACTAGTCTTTTCTATGTTTTTCCAGAATGTCTGATGATCCTGAAGCAGAATTTGAAACGTTGGCTATCGTTGATCACGGACCAAGAGACTGTTGAGAACACAGAGATTTGTTTTACCAAGCTAAGTGTATTTAAAGTTTAAATAGTTTGTTTAAATTTGGATTAAAGAGGTTTTTCTGGCCTATGATGAGAGAGCCCAAGCCCGAGTGACTGTCGTAGGAGTCATGGGGTATCTCACCAAGTGGGTTATATGTTGCTTTTACTACTGCTATATTCAATAAGAGCACCTTTATTATTATTTACTTCAAACCGAATGCTTGAGGTTCTCACCCCATACAACTTGTGACATTGTAAAAACACCCAGGACAAAAAATAGGATGTTTTATTTTTGGCTAGACCTGTTTCAATAACGACTAAGTGCCAAAAAGGTACCCAATTTGACCAGATGACCACTGGAGGGATAAAGGCATGACCTCCCCCCTTAATCCCCCACTGGTCAATGACAGTTCATACCAGGTTCTATGACTGATGCAGTTATAATGGTCATTCCTCTTAGAGCAGCAAGCAGGCCACTGGAGTAGCCTAGTGGTTGGTGCAGTGGACTGTAGAGAAGGGGACCCAGGACCATATCCTAGAAGGTACCTGCCAGTTGGATCCAAATTCACAGGACAAGGTTGATTCTGTCCTGGGTTTTATCCCATTGCATGCAGGGACTTTTAGTTCTGATTTCCCCATCACGTTCCCTAAGAAAAGCAGGACTATAAGTTCCAGCATGCACCGGATTAACCCTGTTCTGTGAACCTACACCCAGTTGGCAGCCTTACATACAGGTGCATTTGTTGCCTTTATAAAATATATTGGCTCTCTTTTAGATAACATCCGTAAAGTTTTGTCTAAGGGTAAAAGGCTCTGGTGCTACAGTTTGATCTATCTAGCGCCTTTGATTTAGTGGACCATGACATTCTTTATCATATTTGAGAGAGAATGGGAATAACTGGTAATGTCTATAAATGGTTTTCAGGTTTTTTGAGGGATCGCTTCTATAGAGTGAAATTCGATGGTAACTGCTCAGAGAACTGGTATAATCCCTGTAGTGTTCCACAGGGTTCTCTGCTCTCTCCCATTCTTTTTCATGTATATATGCACTCATTAGGATATGCACTAGAACAATTAGGAGTTTATCTTTATAGCTATGCTGATGATATTACGGTTATAGTTCCTGTTACTTTGTCAGTTTCATCTCACTTATACTTACTTCAAAGTAGTCTCAATATGATAGAAGTGTGGATGACAAAGCATAAGCTTAAATTAAATTCAGATAAAACATATTTCTGGTAATTAGTCATACTACTAATATGGATAAAAGAATATTATGATTAATAAGACACTATTGGGCTCATTTTCAAAAGAGAAAAACATCCAAAAAGTCTGCATTTGGACGTTTATCTCACAGAAACGTCCAAATCAGTATTTTCGAAACCTCTTTTTAGACGTTTTTCTCGGACGTCCGTCAGAAGGACGTCTAAATCTCAAGGGGGCGTGCGAGGGGCATGTTCAAGTCGGGACTTGGGCATTCCTAAGATTTAGACATCTTTCAACCATAATGGAACAAAACAAAAACGTTTTGAGCTAGACCTGTTTTTATTACGAATAAGGCACAAAAAGGTGCCTCAAATGACCAGATGACCACTGGATGGCAACTGGAGGGAATCAGGGATGATCTCCCAATACTCTCCCAGTGGTCACTAGCCCCCTCCCACCCCCCAAAATTGTGATAAAGAACATTACTTGTCAGCCTCTATGCCAGCGTCAGATGTCATACTCAGGTCCATTACAGCAGCTTGCAGGTTCCTGGAGTAGTTTTAGTAGGTGCATTGCACTTCAGACAGGTGGACCCAGGCCTCTACCTCCCCCTATTTGTTACACTTGTGGAGGAAATCGTGAGCCCTCCAAAACTCACCAGAAACTCACTGTACACACATATAGGTGCCCCCTTCACCCATAAGGGCTATGATAGGGGTGTACAAGTGGGGGTAGTGGGTTTGGGATGGGTTTTGGGGGGCTCAGCACACAAAGTAAGGGAGCAGTGGTCCAATGTGTACCTGGGAGCAGTTTATGAAGTCCACTGTAGTGCTCCCTAGGGTTCCCTATTGCTGTCCTGGGATGTCAGAGGGACCAGTCTACTAAAAATGCTGGCTCCTCCTACGTTCCAAAGCTTCATTTTGAACATTTTGCACGTGGATGTTTTTTGTTTTCGAAAATGGCTGAAAAACAAAAATGTCCAAATCACAAAACGTACATAGTATTTTCAAACATAAAAGATAGACATCTATCTTTTTTCGAAAATGACCTTCTTTCCTGTTCAGAATTTGGACGTTTTTGTAAAATGTCTAAATTCTGATTTAGATGTTCAATCAAAAATGCCCCTCCACGGGCTCTGTTTACTAAGCTGTGCTATAGACATGCTAGCATTTTTAGTGAACACTAATGCTAGAAACACCCATATATTCCTATTGGTGTCTCCAGCATTAGGGCACGCTAATTTTTAGCACATGCTAAAAACACTAGTGCACCTTAGTAAACAGGGCCCTATATTATTTTTCTTTAAGATTCTGGGAGTTTGGTTGGATAACAAATTATCTTTAGAGACACAAATTAACACTCTTACGCAAAACAAAACAAAACATTTTTTCTGATGTGTAATTTACGTCATATTCGGAAATATTTTGATCAAGATCATAGTCCAAGCTTTAATCTTAAGTTTACTTAATTATTGTAATATCTTCTATTTGAGAGCTTCAAAACAAGTACTAAAGAAACGTCTTATCATACAGAGCATTGCGTTATGTCTGATCTATTCTTTGAAAACATTTGATAGTATATCTTCATGTTATAAAAAAACTCTATTGAATTCCAGTGCAGGCCAGGGTATTGTTTAAATTCTTCTGCTTTATTTGTAAAGTTATGTATGGTTTAGCCCCATCTTATCTCTTGGACCACTTTGTTTTTACACAAAAATTAAGTTACCAGATCACTAATGTTTTTTTTTTACTTTTCCTCCTTTAAAGAATCTAAGACGTAGATTACTAGATATTCTTTTTTTCATTTCAAGCAGTTCATTTGGATAAGGCTATTAAAGATTTATTATTGTCTAGAGTTAATTACAATCTGTTTCGTAAACAGTTAAAGACTTATTAATTTAGAAAATGTGTTCTAAATCATACTGATTATAATATGGTCGTTCAGTAATAGCTAATTTTCTTTGTTTAGTGCTTTGTATTTTCTGGTAATGACCAGTCATCTTAGAGCATGTGAATCCGCATTGAACCGAAAGGGATTGATGGAATATAAATTCATTGATAATGTTAATGTTAACCCATGTGACCACGGGGTTCATTTTCAAAGCATTTGGATTTACAAAGTTCCATAGACTACTATGGGGCTCATTTCAAAAGAGAAAAACATATAAAAAATGACATAAAGCAGCATTTGGATGTTTTTCTCATAGAAACATCCAAATCAGTATTTTCAAAACACATTTTCCAGATGTTTTTCTATGCTGTTCACCTGCAGTGTGTCCAAATCTCAAGGGGGCATGTCAGGAGCGTGTTAAGAGCAGGATTTGGGCATTCCTAAGACCTGGACATTTTAAAGTCACAATGGAACAAAACAAAAATGTTCAGGACTAAAGCTAAGATGTTTTGAGCTAGACCTGTTTTTAGAACAAATAAGCCACAAAAAGTGCCCTAAATGAGCAGATAATCACTAGATGAATAAAGGAATGACCCCCCCCCCCCTTACTACCTGAGTGGTCACTGGCCTCTTCCCACTCCCCAAAGATGTGAAAACAACAGATACTACCAGTCTCTAGTACAGCCTCAGATGTTATAGCCAGTTCTATTAGAGCAGCAAGCAAGTCCCTTGAGTAACCTGGTGGTTGGTGTGGTGTACTGTGGAGAAGGGGACTCAGGCTCATGATCCACCCTAACTGTTACACTTGTGGTAGAACATGTCAGTCTCCCACAACCCACCAAAAACCTACTGTACCCACATATAGGTGACACCTACAGCCATAAAGGCTATTGTAGTGGTGTACAGTTGGGTACAGTAGGTTTTTGGTGGGTTTTGGAGGGCTTGCCATACAATATGAGGGGGTTAACAGTGAGATGTGTACCTGGGACATTTTATGTGAAGTCCACTGCAGTGTCCCATTGATCTGGGATGTTTGTGTGGTCAGTCTACTAAAACTATTGGCTCCTCCTACATCCCAATGGTTTGATTTTGTGCATTTTTCACTTGGACTTTTTTTTTTTTTTTTTCGAAAATGCCCTTATTGTTTTTCTGACTTTTTCCTATCATTTTGATGAGCACTTACATTCGAAGTTCATTAATGTATAACATCCTAACAGCAAATCATTATTGCTGCTTGGCCAGATGGTACATTTAATAGAGGTATACACTGATGAATGCTTCATTTTATTGAGGGAGCGGGTGGATTTGTTTTATGTTTTATTTTATTTATTCCTTTTATTTGGGGGAAAAAAGGAAAAAAATAAACCCCAAAACAGTTTATGGCCTGGCCCACCCTTGCCCCCTTCCTATCCTCCCCCCAACCCCATAGGCTGATATATGCAGAACATTGAGAATACCCACAGCATTATTTTGAAGTATGGCACTCGTGCAACTGAAGTGACTGCAGATCACTCCTGCCCTACTTCGATCTTGGCTATGCATTAAGGTTTGAGAGAATTCTGAGAGGGTCTAGAGGAGTCAGAAGAGGCTTGGTTTTGTTTGAAGTTTCCTGCATCTTACTTAATGTTGGAGGAGAAGGAGTGTTTAATAAAGAAACAAATGTACAAGGAATGAAATTCCTATTTACTTTCATATTATTTCTGAATGAATCAGGAAACCCATTGATTCTTCCTATTTCATTTTGAATGAAAGTATATTGCAGACATTGATGACCAAGTGGTCCTTTTACTAACCCATGTAGGCATCTGCGTGCATCCTATGTGTGTCAATTTTGGGCTACCATGTGGCCCGGGCGGTAATTTCATTTTTCCAGAGTGCAGTGCTAACTGGGCGGTAATCGGCATTGTATGCATTTAGACCATTACCGCCCAGATAACACATGAGACTTTACTACTAGGTCAATGGGTGGCAGTAAGGTCTCAGGCCTAAAATGGATGCACACCAATTTTTATTTTGCCGCACATCCATTTTCGGCCAAAGAAAAGCCTTTTTTGCAGGTGTGCTGAAAAATGGACCTGCGCACGTCCAATACATGTGTCTATACCAGCACAGGCCATTTTTTGGCGCACCTTAGTAAAAGGATCCCTAAGTGTGCACCCCTAGCAGTAAAGTAACCTGGAACCTGGGCACTGAGGACCATGTACAAGGCCCAATTTGCTGTTTTCTTTCAAAAGGAACCAGTTGCTTCAAATGGCACGCTATAGTTCCTTAACTGTACAGAGATATCATAATTCATCGCTCATCAGTGTAGATTACTTGCTTATTTTGGCAATATCACAGGGGCTTTGTCTTTAATTAAAGTTCCCTTAACCCCCCCCCCCCCCCCCCACACACACACACACACACTAACCAACACCAGCAATATTACAGGAGCTTTCTCTTTTATTAAACTTCCCTTAACCCAGAAAAGAATGACATTAATATAAAATGCTACATTAATATGATTCAAAAGTACACCTTAAAAAATTTATTAATAGAACACCCTACTAAATACAGCACCTGCTAACCACTAGATAACATGTAACCACAACACCATATAAATTCAAGAAGTGGAAGGTAATGTGTCAATGCTAAACACCACAAACAGGACTAATGTCCAAAAATAGGGGCTACAGCAGTTACAATCATTGGCAACCTAGCCACCAGAACTAAATAATAGTGAAGAAAAACGCATAACACAGAAAAAAAAAAACTCCACTCAACTCAAAGTGTGTGGTAACTCTAGCTAATGAAAAACAAGTCCAACTGACGACTTCTTTTCATTAGAGTTACCAAACACTTTTGCGTTGATTGGAATTTATTTCTGCCTTGTGCGTTTTTTCTCCACTATTATTTAGTTCTGGTGGTTAAGTTGCCAGTGTTTGTAACTGCTGTAGCTCCTATGTTTGGACATTAGTCCTGTTTGGGATGTTTAGCATTGATCCATTACCTTCCACTTATATGGTGGTGTTGTTATGTGTTATCTAATGGTAGTTAACAGGTGCTGTATTGTGTTATTGTATATATCCCTGCTGAATATTGACCACACTATGTCCAATGCATATTACTAACTCTAATTAGTCAGGTGTTTCCCAGAGTACATCTAATAACTGACACATTCCCCCCAAACTAATCTTCCTTAATTTCATCCTTACAAGCCTCAAAGTTTTGTCCCAGTCATTCTTTTTGGATCAATAGATAATATATAAAATTGTAAATCGGTGCCAAAAAACCACACTCAACATTATTCTTTAAACTACTCCTAAAGTTAGGCGCACTTTATAGAATATATGCATCTGCCCTTCTTGTGCCTAAAATTTAGGCACACCCATTTAGGCTACCTAAAACCAGGCCTAAATAACTGTGCCTAACGTAGGTGCATATCGGATGTATTCAATAACAGTGCAAATATTTATTTTGGCATGCCCACAACCAGCCTATTCTCCACCCATGACCATGTCCCCTTTTTAGCTGTGCATATTAGAATTTGCGCACACCATGTTATAGACTACTTCTATAAAGTTGTGTGCATACATTTGAATTAAGTACCAATTATTGGCACTGATTGACTTGCTAATCAATTAAATTGTGTGCACATTTTGGCTGCATACACCCTATTAGTGCACACAACTTAAAGCGCCATATATAGAATTTGGGGAATGTAAGCATGGTTAGCACCTCCTAAACAAAGTCAACTATACAGAGAAAAAGAATCCGATGAAATGATTTTGGCTGTCACGCTTCTGGAGATGGTGTTTGTCTATAATAAAATTCCATTTTTGTTTGTGGTCTTCCTTGATTCCTTCTTTAATCTTCAAGTTAGGTTGCTATCTGCAAAATCATAAGGAATGCAGCTTATTAGTGGGATGTTTTATAAAAATGAGGTCAATAACAAGACTTTGTCGGCCATTTTTCACAGTAAAGATTTTCTGCATGTGACAAAGCCCTACTTCTCATATCAAGGGCATAAATTAAAGGGCATTTAGAGAACCCCAGGTGGGCTTTAGAAGCCCCCTGATGGGCTAAAGAGTCCCCTCAACCCCTTCAGCTCAAATGAAGAGCAACACACAAAATAATTACTGGTGACATTTACTTATGGATGCAGAGGAGACAGGAGATCATTCACATCCCATAGCTACATTTTGCAAAAATGGATGCTAACCTTCAGGCATTTTAGTTAGTACTGTCATGTGTGATGATCACATTTAGCACAACTTTGAAACCTTTGTAGGAGTTGCAGCCCTGTGGGTACATTAACTCACAGGAGTGTGAGTTTGTGTCTAAGGGAAATCTTCACTGATTTTGTCTCTTGAGTTTGTCCCTTTTCTCTGTTGGTAAAAGTAACTGCACAATCAAACAGCTTAAGCACCTTTAGGTGTAGATGGAGCGGGCAATTCTTCATCAGTTTTTCTTTTCAGGTAAACTGGTATTTACTTCAGCCTAAAATTTGAAAGTTGCCTGACTGGAGATAATATTCTAAGGACCCTTTTACAGAGGGATGGGAGGGCTAACATGTGCCCAATCGGCACTACAACCAGGGCACATGTGCCCGGTGGTAATTCTGAGTTTGGCGCATGCTGATTCCTATGGTAGAAATAATTTGGCGCACACTGCGTGGTTTACCATGTGAGCCCTTACTGATAGGTCAATGGGTGGCGGTAAGGGCTCAGGCCGTAAATAGATCCGCGCTAGTTTTAATATTAGCGCGGGCCAATTTCCCAGCACATTAAAAATAGCCTTTTTCCCAGCTGCAGTAAAAGAAATGGCCCAGTGCGTGCCTATAAATGCGCCCACACTACAGCAGACCACTTTTTACCACAGCTTTGTAAAGAGACCCTTAAAACGGTTTTCTGCATGTTAAGCCACTTTTACAAACAGAAAACGGTTTTTACAAAATTGCACAATCATTTACTCGTGCTCAGTGTGTAATAGAGACAAATAAAGCAAACAGAATGCTAGGAGTTATTAGGAAAGAAATAAAGAATATCATAATGCCTCTGTATCACTCCATAGTGAGACCACACCTTGAGTATTGTGTGCAATTCAGGTTGACGCATCTCAAAACAGCTACAGCAGAATTAGAAAAGGTATAGAGAAGGGTGAAGAAAATGATAAAAGGGGTAGAATGATTTAAGGCTAAAGAGGTTAGGGCTCTTTAGCTTGGAGAATAGATGGCTGAGGGGAGATCTGGTAGAGTTCTACAAAATCCTGAGTGGATTAAAAAAAAATACAAGACTAGAGAATACTCCATGAAGTTACATAGCAAATACTTAAAACATAGAAGAAAGTATTTTTTTTTACTCAACAATAGTTGCACTTTGAAACTTGTTGACAGGGAATGTAGTACAAGCATTTAGGGCCCTTTTACTAAGCCGTGGTAAAAATTGGCTTGCGGTAGTGTAGGCGCAGGTTTTGGGCACGTGCAGAAATATTTTTCAGCGCACGTACCAAAATGCCTTCTTAAAATTTTTGCTGAAAATGGACGTGTGGCAAAATCAAAATTGTTGCGCGGCCATTTTGGGTATCTGACCTTACCACCAGCCTAGTGGTAAAGAATCTGCGTGGTAACGACCTACACATGTGAGATGCCACTTGGTGCTTCCACTAAGTGCTTCCAATTATAAAAAATTTTGTCAGATGCATGTAGCAGATGTGCACCAAAAATGCAATTACCATAAGAGACATGTGGTAGTCAGGCGGTAAGTTCATTTTGGCACACGTTGGGCATGCGTAGATGCTTACGCGGCTAAGTAAAAGGGGCCCTTAGTATTTTAAAAAGATTGCACACTTTACTGCTAGGAATTTTCCCAAACTATTATTAAGGTATTATTTATTTTAAAAATGTCTTTAGCTTTAGTTACACTACCAAAGTAAAACAGTTCTGACCATTTTCTTACCCCAAAGCTTATAGAACAGAGGCTATGTTCTTCTTCCTGATTGATAGCGTGGAAGGATACATCCCATGGAGAAAAAATTCTGAACTGGAATAAATATCCAGCCCAAGGTAGGGTTTCTTGTCTTAGGTTCCAGGTCCTCAGCCACTGTCCCTTGCAGCAAGGGGACCAGGGTTTTGGTTTCAGGCTCCCTGACCAATTATTATGACCAATACAAGGGGACAAAATATAGCTAATAATCTGACTGCAGCATCTTTATCTACTGAGAGAAAGATCTCTGACTAACTTAGTCTCAGATGCACTAGAGCTAGGAGTGGGAACTAGCTGCAGAATCTGGAAAGCTGCTGGTCTACCTCAGATGACAACTGGAACAGGGACCCAGGGCACCATCAATGTTTAAGGAAGAGTAATGGATAAAGAAGAAGAGATGCTACACATCCAGCCTGAGAAGGAGAACGCAGAGACTAGGAAAAGTCTAGCAAAGAAGCCAAGGTAAAGCCTCCAGCACCAGGTTTCCCTCTGGAGAGAACCAACTTTTACACTTGTATTTAAGAATAGAGAATTAGGGAGGAGAATATAAAAGACTTTATCTGTAAGTATTAACTTACCTAAACTGTCTGACAGATACAATTCCTGTAAATAGTTGCTTTAAAGTACTGTCACATTTATTTGATCTGTTCCAAGTTTGAATAAACCCTTTATGGTTAGGAACAGATATCCATGTGTACACTACTTTGATTGCTAGAGGTGTGCTGAGTGTGAAGATTAAAGTGTCAGTTTTTGCCCTGTCACTCAACTACCAGTCCAATAAACTTTTAAGTAACCTAACCTGATGCTCACTGAGCAACCTAGAGTTACATAAACCTTAAGAGAAATAGGAAAAGTGAGGAAATCATAGTGAAATTTTTAAATCAGATTGATAATATAATAAATAGGTAATTGTAGTATTGTTGGTCACATAATTGCATTTTTGGTAAATTATTTTAATAATTTATTTTTAGAATCTTCATTGAATTCTTAAAATCACAATAAATCAATTTTTCCACAAGAATGATGCCTCTTAGAGTTCTTGCATTAAATAATGTCTGTTAATGTGCAATAAAGCTTATCAAAACATTAACGCAGGTTACATAAGTACATAAGTACATAAGTAATGCCATACTGGGAAAAGACCAAGGGTCCATCGAGCCCAGCATCCTGTCCACGACAGCGGCCAATCCAGGCCAAGGGCACCTGGCAAGCTACCCAAACATACAAACATTCTATACATGTTATTCCTGGAATTTTGGAGTTTTCCAAGTCCGTTTAGTAGCGGTTTATGGACTTGTCCTTTAGGAATCCGTCCAACCCCTTTTTAAACTCTGCTAAGCTAACCGCCTTCACCACTTTCTCCGGCAACGAATTCCAGAGTTTAATTACACGTTGGGTGAAGAAAAATTTTCTCCGATTTGTTTTAAATTTACTACACTGTAGTTTCATCGCATGCCCCCTAGTCCTAGTATTTTTGGAAAGCGTGAACAGACGCTTCACATCCACCTGTTCCACTCCACTCATTATTTATATACCTCTATCATGTCTCCCCTCAGCCGTCTCTTCTCCAAGCTGTATAGCCCTAGCCTCCTTAGTCTTTCTTCATAGGGAAGTCGTCCCATCCCCGCTATCATTTTAGTCGCCCTTCGCTGCACCTTTTCCAATTCTACTATATCTTTCTTGAGATGCGGCGACCAGAATTGAACACAATACTCAAGGTGCGGTCGCACCATGGAGCGATACAACGGCATTATAACATCCTCACACCTGTTTTCCATACCTTTCCTGATAATACCCAACATTCTATTCGCTTTCTTAGCCGCAGCAGCACACTGAGCAGAAGGTTTCAGTGTGTTATCGACGACGACACCCAGATCCCTTTCTTGGTCTGTAACTCCTAACGTGGAACCTTGCATGACGTAGCTATAATTCGGGTTCTTTTTTTCCACATGCATCACCTTGCACTTGCTCACATTAAACATCATCTGCCATTTAGCCGCCCAGTCTCCCAGTCTCGTAAGGTCCTCTTGTAATTTTCACAATCCTGTCGCGATTTAACGACTTTGAATAACTTTGTGTCATCAGCAAATTTAATTACCTCGCTAGTTACTCCCATCTCTAAATCATTTATAAATATATTAAAAAGCAGCGGTCCTAGCACGGACCCCTGAGGAACCCCACTAACTACCCTTCTCCATTGTGAATACTGCCCATTTAACCCCACTCTCTCTGTTTCCTATCCTTCAACCAGTTTTTAATCCACAATAGGACATTTCCTCCTATCCCATGACCCTCCAATTTCCTCTGTAGCCTTTCATGAGGTACCTTGTCAAACGCCTTTTGAAAATCCAGATACACAATATCAACCGACTCCCCTTTGTCCACATGTTTGTTCACTCCTTCAAAGAATTGAAGTAAATTGGTCAGGCAAGATTTCCCCACACAAAAGCCATGCTGACTTGGTCTCAGTAATCCATGTCCTCGGATGTGCTCTGTAATTTTGTTTTTGATAATAGCCTCTACCATTTTCCCCCACCGACGTCAGACTCACCGGTCTATAATTTCCCGGATCTCCCCTGGAGCCTTTTTTAAAAATGGGCGTTACATTGGCCACCCTCCAATCTTCCGGTACCACGCTCGATTTTAAGGATAAGTTGCATATCACTAGCAGTAGCTCCGCAAGCTCGTTTTTCAGTTCTATCAGTACTCTAGGATGAATACCATCCGGTCCAGGAGATTTGCTACTCTTCAGTTTGCCGAACTGCCCATTTACGTCCTCCAGGTTTACCGTGAAGTCAGTAAGTTTCTCCGACTCGTCCGCTTGAAATACCATTTCCGACACCGGTATCCCACCCAAATCTTCCTCGGTGAAGACCGAAGCAAAGAATTCATTCAGTCTCTCCGCTACGTCTTGTCTTCCTTGATCGCCCCTTTTACCCCTCGGTCATCCAGCGGCCCAACCGATTCTTTTGCCGGCTTCCTGCTTTTAATATACCGAAAAAAATTTTACTATGTTTTTTGCCTCTAATGCTATCTTTTTTTCATACTCCCTCTTGGTCTTCTTAATCTGCGCCTTGCATTTGCTTTGACACTCCTTATGCTGTTTCTTGTTATTTTCAGACGGTTCCTTCTTCCATTTTCTGAAGGCGTTTCTTTTAGCCCTAATAGCTTCCTTCACCTTACTTTTCAACCAGGCCGGGTGTCTTTTGGACTTCCGTCTTTCTTTTCTAATTCGCGGAATATGTATGGCTGGGCTTCCAGGATGGTATTTTGAACAGCGTCCACGCCTGTTGTACAGTTTTTACTCTCTCAGTTGCCCCCCTAAGTTTTTTTTTTACCGTTCTTCTCATTTTATCATAGTCTCCTTTTTTAAAGTTAAACGCTAACGTATTTGACTTTCTGTGTACAGTTACTTCAAGGTTGATGTCAAAACTGATCATATTATGGTCACTGTTATCAAGCGGCCCCAGTACCATAACGTCCCTCACCAGATCATGCGCTCCACTAAGGACCAAGTCTAGAATTTTCCTTCTCTCGTCGGCTCCTGCACCAGTTGCTCCATAAAGCTGTCCTTGATTTCATCAAGGAATTGTATCTCTGTAGCGTGTCCCGATGTTACATTTACCCAGTCTATATTTGGATAATTGAAGTCACCCATTATTATCACATTGCCCATTTTGTTCGCGTCTCTGATTTCTTTTATCATTTCTGTGTCTACCTGCTCATCCTGGCGAGGCGGACGGTAGTACACTCCTATCACCATTTTTTCCCTTTTATACATGGAATTTCAACCCACAGTGATTCAAAGGTGTGATTTGTGTCCTGCTGAATTTGTAATCTATCTGAGTCAAGGCTCTCTTTAATATACAATGCTACCCCTCCACCAGTCCGGTCTACCCTATCATTATGATATACTTTGTACCCCGGTATGACAGTGTCCCACTGGTTATCCTCCTTCCACCAGGTCTCAGTAATGCCTATTATATCCAATTTTTCATTTAGTGCAATATATTCCAACTCTCCCATCTTATTTCTTAGACTCCTAGCATTTGCATATAGACATTTCAGAGTATGTTTGTTGTTCTTTTTGCATGATGCTTAGTACCTGAAACTATTGATTTGACATCTTTTGTCTGATCTTTAGTTGTATTTAAGGGCACCTGGCCTACCATGGTCTGTTGTGCAACCTCACTATCCAGAAACCCTATCTTCCCTGTTTGTGAGGTATCTTTGCAAGATACCTTTTCCCGAACCATGCATAAGTATGTAAGTATTGCCACACTGGGACAGACCAAAGATCCATGAAGCCCAGCATTCTGTTTCCAGCAGTGGCCAATCCAGGTCACAAATACCTGGCAAGATTCCGAAAAAGTTCAATACATTTTATGCTGCTTATCCCAGAAATAAGCAGTGGATTTTCTCCAAGTCAATTTAATAATGGTCTATGGACTTTTCCTTTAGGAAGCAATCCAAACCTTTTTTTAACCCCGCTAAGCTAATCACCTTTACCACATTCTCTGGCAATGAATTCCAGAGTTTAATTAATTACAACCTTTATCATTTTCGTCGCTCTTCTCTGTACCTTTTCTAATTCCACTATATCTTTTTTGAGATGCAGTGACCAGAATTGAACACAATATTCGAGGTGCAGTCGCACCATGGAGCGATACAAAGGCATTATAACATCCTCACTTTTGTTTTCCATTCCTTTCCTAATAATACCTAACATTCTATTTGCTTTCTTAGCGGCTGCCACACACTGAGCAGAGGATTCCAACATATCAACAATGACGCCGAGATCTGTTTCTTGGTCGGTGACTCCTAACGTGGAACCTTGCATTACGTAGCAATAATTCGGGTTCCTCTTTCCCACATGCATCACTTTGCACTTGCTCACATTAAGCGTCATCTGCCATTTAGACGCCCAGTCTCCCAGTCTCCTAGATTATAAGCTTTCTGGGGCAGGAAAATATTTATTTTACATGAAATGTAATTCGTCTTGAGCTCATGTTTGGACATGTTTGTAATCAAATCCAAATCAAAAACTATATAATATTTATTTATTTATTGCATTTGTATCCCACATTTTCCCACCTATTTGCAGGCTCAATGTGGCTTACAGAGTTTTGTTATGACGTGTCATTCCAGGATATCAGATACATTAGTAATATATAGAGATTAAGAAAAGGAAGAGAGAGGAAGGTATTGGGCAGGATAGTATAGATGGTGGATTTTAATAACTGGGTGGGTTGGTGAGGTAGTTTTGTAAGGCTATGGGTTCTCTTTGTAGGCCTTATTGAAGAGATGTGTCTTCAAAGATTTGCGAAAGTTAGTTATTTTGTCAATGGTTCTCAGGGCTGTAGGTAATGCATTCCACAACTGCGTGCTCATGTAAGAGAAGGTGGTGGCGTGTATCAGCTTGTAGGACAGAAGAGATGTATGGTCTAAAGAAACATTGTGTTTGGTATAAGCAACATTGAGAGGTCCTTTTACTAAGGTGTGCTGAAAAGTGGCCTGCGATAGTGTAGGCAAATGTTTTGACCACGCGCAGAATCTTTTTTCAGTGCACCTTTAAAAACTGCCTTTTTGGGGGGAGGGCCGAAAATGGACGTGCGGCAAAATGAAAATTGGCGCGCGTCCATTTTGGGTCTGAGACCTTACCACCAACCATTGACTTAGCAGTGAGGTCTCAAGCATTAACCAGGCGGTAATGGTCAATGCACATCGAAATGCCGATTACTGCCTGCATGCCAGGAAATAAAAATATTTTCTGACGCACGTATTGGATGTGCATAAAAAATGAAATTACTGCACGGGCCACTCAGTAGCCGGGCAGTAGCATGGAATTGGCGTACGTTGGGCGTGCATAGGTGCTTACGTGACTTAATAAAAGGGCCCCTGAATCTGTACAGAAGCAGAAAAGGAGAATATGTTCAGTGAAGAGACAACCTAGGTAGCTGATGCTTTGTGGGAATGTGTTTAGGTTGCACTGGTGTAAACCTTTGTAAGATGCTACTCACTTTTGGAAAGAGAAGTACATCGCAGTTTGGAGGAGCCCATCCCTCTTCACACTGGCACTGCAGCTCATGGTTACACACCTAAGCAAAGATAAACACTTTATTACTCTTCAATCATTCTGGGCAAAAGGTCTCTCCCTCTGCATTTACCCTAGAAAAGATCCACTGTTTCAAAATGTATATTAATTTGTAGGTAGATCTGTTAGTGCTATAGAAATGATAAGTTGCTGCAGTATAGAAGTTCAACAATCTCCAAAACCCTCAGTGCTCGGTGAATATTACTTTACACTTTGAGCTGATAGCCATTGTTCAGGGATACAACCTATACAGGGATTTAATGTAACAAGATTAAAGCTGGATCACTCAGATCTAAAGACATCAGTGCTACTGAGTAAAGGAAAGCCACTTCCTTTTCCAGCCAGTTCATCATGTTCAGGTTCTTAGCAGCAGCTCTCTTGAAGAGTAATCTAATGATTAGAGCAGTGCAAATCCTACTGATGCTCACTCCACCTTATTTTCAAAAGAGAAAGACGCCCATATTTCGACCCAAATCGGGAGTTGGGCGTCTTTCTCCCATGGGCGCCCAAATCGGTATAATCGAAAGCCGATTTTGGGCATCTTCAACTGCAATCTGTTGCGGAAACTGCCAAAGTTGACGGGGGGTGTCGGAGGCGTGGTGAAGGCGGGACAGGGGCGTGTTTATCGGCTGATGAGAGATGGGCGTCCTCGGACGATAATCGAAAAATAGGCGTTTTTAGCGCGAATTTGGGTCACTTTTTTGGACCCCTTTTTTTCACGAACAAGTCCCAAAACAGTGCCCTAAATGACCAGATGACCACTGGAGGGAATCGGGGATGACCACCCCTGACTCTCCCAGTGGTCACTAACCCCCTCCCACCCAAAAAAAAAACAAGTTTAAAAACTTTTTTTCCAGCCTGTATGCCAGCCTCAAATGTCATACCCAGCTCCATCACAGCAGTATGCAGGTCTCTGGAGCAGTTGTTAGTGGGTGCAGTGGACTTCAGGCAGGTGGACCCAGTCCTATCCCCCCCTACCTGTCACACTTGTGGTGGTAAATGGGAGCGCTCCAAACCGCCCCCAAAACCCACTTTACCCACATCTAGGTGCCCCCCTTCAGCTATAAGTGCTATAGTAATGGTGTAATGTTGTGGGAGTGGGTTTGGGGGGGATTTGGGGGGCTCAGCACCCAAGGGAAGGGAGCTAAGGACTTCAGAGGTAGTTTGCTTTGTTTTTTAAATTGTTACAAGTGCCCCCTAGAGTGCCCGGTTGGTGTCCTAGGATGTCAGGGGGACCAGTGCACTACGAATCCTGGCCCCTCCCACGTCCCAGTGCCTTGGATTTGGTCATTTTTGAGCTGGGCGCCTTTGGTTTCCATTATCGCTGACAAACGATACCGCCCAGCTCAAATCTGCACAAATCCGATGCATTTGGCTGGACCATATTATCGGAAAAAAGATGGACGTCCATTTTTTTCGACAATACGGTTTGTCCCGCCACTTCACGTACCTGTTCTCGGAGATAGACGCCCATGGAGATGGGCGTTCGCATTCGATTATGCCCCTCCACGTGACCATGTGAAAACCAATTAACCCTCCATTTCCTTGGGTACGAACTTAGGGGTCCTTTTACTAAGATGCACTGAAAAATGGCTTGCAGTAGTATAGGCGCGGGTTTTGGGTGCGCACCAATCCATTTTTCAGTGCGACAAAATGAAAATTGCCGCATGTCCATTTTGGGTCCGAGACCTTACCGCCAGCAATTGACCTAGCAATAAAGTCTCTTGTGGTAACCGGGTGGTAATGACCTATGCTTGCCAAATGCCACTTGGTGCACGTAGCTGACGCGCATTAAAAAAAAATATTTTTGGGGTGCGCTGCGTGCCAAAAATGAAATTACCACAAGGGCAATGCAGTAGTCATGCGGTAACTCCATTTTGGCATGCATTGGGCGCACGTAGCTGCTTATGCGGCTTAGTAAAAGGGCCCCTTAGTATCCTTTGCACTAAGGCAGCTTGTAGTTCCATAAATTTACTGCAGTAACACAGGTTCGCAAATACTGTGATAATGTCTTTTGGCACATTGCTACTGAAGGAAATACCATGACTATACTGCCACAGAACTGCAAAGAAAGTGGAAAAGTGGAACTCAACTCAGGGAGGGGAGTGGCAAGATGGCGTCCTAGCTTGCTGCGTGAGCGCCTCGGGAGTCTGCTGGAAATACCTCATTCTTATTTTTCCTGTGTTGAAATGCCTCATACTAAGCGGAAAGCGGCGATTAAAAGGCAACCGCCGATAGCCTTTACCTCGTCTCCGATACAGCAGACCCTAGACCGCTACATGACAAGCTTCCCGGTGGAACATGGTTTGGCGAGTCCCGCGTTGAGTGACGCCGAAGTAGCGACGTCTATTCTGGGACCGGATACCACGCTATCGCCGCCTGAGCTGACGCGACCTCCGTGTCCTGCAAGTTCCAGGGCGGGGTTTACAGGCCAAGCTGAGACGGAAGACGCCGACAGTTTGAGCCTGATCGGCGGTTCCTCCCCTGGACAAGCAGAAGGAGACATACTGGAGCAAGGAGCCCCACAAGAGGTTACCCTGACGGCTATTTGGCAAGCGGTCCGGGGACTTTCGGCTGAGGTGGCTAAATCTACTAAAGAAATGTCTACAATAGTGAGTAAACTGTCTACAATGTCAGAAGCTTTTGATAAAATAAAAATAGAGGTATCAAATCAAGTATCTCAGGTAAAAGAGGTAAATACAGTGAAATTGACTGTGGACACCTTGGTTAAAGATAAAATGCTAACATTTCGCAAAATAGAGCAAATTGAGAACTTTAATCGACGTCTTACACTTAGACTATTGAATTTCCCAATTTCACCTGCATTATCATCTTATGATTTCTTCAAAAAATATCTACAAGAGATTCTGAAGCTCTCTCCTAAAGACATTCCCCCTTGTAATAAAGTTTATTACCTTCCAACTATTCAGAAACGTGGAGAGGCTTCTCAATCAGTAAATATGGTGAACATAGCCCCTCAGAGGAATGATATCGACTTGCAGAATTTAACCGCATTATTGGAAGACTCTATGGCTGAAATATCTAACCGGGGGACTTTGATAGTATCTTTAGTATTTGAGCAAGACTTAAATACGATTATGAAATTATATTTCAAAAACTCCTCAGCACTCTTTTGCGGTCAAAAAATATGGGTATACCCTGATGTCACAAAGGTGACCCAGCAAAGAAGAAAACAATTCTTGACCCTGAGAGAAGATGTAAAAACTTTGGGTGCAACTTTTACATTGGTTTATCCCTGTAAATGTGTGATACGTTTACTAGGTGTCAAATATGTCTTTTTTGAACCGTGTCAGCTGAAGGTTTTTCTGGACTCTAAAAATCCAATTAGCCGCCAGACTGGAACAACTGAATCAGCGAATAGAAGATGCCGGGATAAAGAACAGGTGGTTTAAAATTTGATTTTCCTTATTGAATTCTCCTTTTAGTTTTCTAAATCCACTCCCCCCCAATAACTGTTGTGGTCTAAGGAAGAGTTAGAATATTACGATTAGATATATATATCTTTTATTTTGTATTTGCCTTATAACTGTTTCTCTGTATTACCTTACAAATTGATATTCATTTGTAAAAATTTGAAATTCAATAAATAAAAAATTAAAAAAAAAAAAAGGAACTCAACTCAGGCTTGCAATCTGTCAGTGGTGGAAAAAATACCCCCCACCCACCCACCCACACACACACACACACACACACACACACACTCCTGATCCATTTTTTTGAATAAGACTTTACTTGCTGGAATATCTAATTCTTGGCAGTAGTATCGTAAGATTACAAAGCAAGGTTTGTTTGATTTTTTTTAACTGAGGAAGCCTCCAGTGCCAGACTGCCTGGGGATTGCTCCTGCCCTTCCACCACTACCTACCAGGGAACCCCCCAGTGGCTGCTGTGGAGGATGGTTTCCAGGGATTGCAGTGAATGGGGGTTCTGAAAAAGGGAGATCTATTTTTGAATAGACTGAGATGAGAGAAGGGATTTGTTTAAAAATCATTGGATACTTTCAGTTGCTCCTTTGGAGCCTCGGACAACACCTTACCATCCTGACCCTCACAAGAAGGAACATAAATAGCATCTCTCTTTCCATGAATAACTCGTCTTGCAAGCATCAATGAAAGCTGTGTTAATCATTTTGCATAATAAAGAGCTGATTTAATAAAGAACTAATTTGCATACATTTAGGTTTTCAAGCTTCTGTGGTGAGATAAAAAGTTCCATGGTATTCTTCATTATTGCAAATAACACATTATTAGCACACTCACAGTTTTAGCGGGCGCCAAAAACGTGAGCGTACCTTAGTAAAAGACGTCCTTAGTGATTTTATTATTGGGATTTGGCATGGTGTGCTATGTTTAATGTTATATTTTTCCCCCTACTTCCCATGCACACCTCCCAGAACATTTTCTAGTTAGGCCTCTATCAATGCTATTATTTAAACTCCTTGGCCAGTGTTGCTTTAAAATTCTGGCTTTGGCATTTAAAGTTATACCCAGGTTGACCCGGCTCATCTAAGAAATTTTCTGGAAGCTAGGAAACCTCCAATCCCAATGGTAGCGTCTTCTCCCATACTGAATGTTGTTTCCACTGAATAGATTAAACTCCTATAAATATTTAACCGGTAGCCTCTGGAAGAAATTATCTTTATTTTGTTAGTTTGTGGGTAGGTTCTTCTCCTTCTCCTTCTCCACTTTCCTATGCCCCCCACCCCCCTTTATTTCCTAATTTTGAGGTTATTAATACTAACTATTCTTTTTAGCTTTTTAATTTTTTGTATTTGCTTTGTCACTTATTTCCTTGGAATGGATAGAATTTTCTGTTTTCAAATGTTGTACTTGAGATGTAATTGGAAGTATGCGTAATTAAAAAACAAAAAAAGTTATGCCCAGATACTGATGCTGAATATCTGGGTAAAGCTTTAAATGCCAAAATAGCTGTCCTAACTTGTCTGGATAGTTATTCCAGTGTCAGTGCTGAATATTAGCAATACATAGGAAAATTCTTATCTGAGAAGGAGCCTCTCCTATCTGGATAAATGCCACTAAATATTGTAGGCTACATTTCTTAGCCTAGACCAATCTTTCCCAACACACACAAGAGAGAACTCAAGTCTTACCGCATGGCCTTTACATTTCTCTGAGCAGTGTATCCACTCTTTGTCAATACTCTTGCATTGTGAATTAAAGCACATCTGCAAACCAAATTACACAGTTGAAAATGAATATTTATTATTTTAAATATTTTTCTTATGCTAAATTTTCTCATTTGTGTTCCACATCTTTCCTCTTTCAAAATTTTACAAGTCTTGCAGTGTCTGCCTGTACTGAGAAGGCAAAAAGGAGCCATCTACAAGCACTGTTTTGCCACTAGATGTCACTTTAAGAGATGTTATTTTAGCACATTTCATTTTATTCAATAAGACCAGTTACTAATACTTGGGGTTAACAGTAAAATAACGTTAGCCCACGTTGATGTCCCCCCAAGAAGTATTACTGACATACAGACTTCAACAAAATCAGTTTGGTAAGCAATTCAACAAGCCTGGGAAAATGTAGAAGATTGAAAGAACTTGTTCAAGTAACCTTTTTGAAATCACTTGAAGCAGTCAGTAGCCTTATTCATAAATCATATGGAGACACAGTTAAATATCTAAATATGCATAACCTTGAGGAAGGCAAAATGGGTGAGATGTCACAGGGACATTCCTTTACCAAAGGAAAATCTTGCCAAATGAATCTGATTGATTTCTTTGATTGGGTGACCAAAGAACTGGATAAAGGACATGCACTAGATGCAATATACGTGGATTTCAGCAACACCTTTGATATGGTTCCTCACATAAGATTCATGAATAAGCTGAGAGGGCTGAACTTAGGACCCTAAGTGATGAATTGGATTGGGTGGCTGTGAATGGAATCTACTTGGAGAAAAGGAAGGTGAGTAGTGGAGTGCCTCAGGGATCAGTACTGGGCCGATTGTGTTTAATATATTTGTGAGAGATGTTGCTGAAGGATTAGAAGGAAAAGTTTGCCTTTTTGCGGATGACATGAAGATAGCCACTAGAGTGGATACCCTGGATGGAGCAGAAACCATAAGAAGAGACCTCCAATTGAAAGAACGCTCCGGAATGAAGAAGCAAAGGATAGTCCCCGGAACAGTGTAGTGATGGGTGCAGTACACAGTGGGGGACCCAGGACCCTATCTCCCTCTACCTGTCACACTTGTGGTGGAAACTGTGATCCCACCCAAAGTCACCAAAACCCTACTGTACCTACATATAGGTGCCCCCTTCACCCATAAGGGCTATTGTAGTGGTATACAGTGGGGAACTGTGTTTTTGGTGGGTTTTGGAGGGCTCAGGGGACAAGATAAGGGAGCAAACATGAGATGTGCACCTGGGAGCAATTTCATGAAGTGCACAGAAGTGACCTCTAGGGGCCCCATTGCTCTCCTGGAATGTCTGGGGGACCAGTCTAGTAAAAATGCTGGTTCCTCCTACATCCCAATGGCATGAATCTCTACATTTTGCACTTATTTGTTTTTTTATTTTTGAAAATGGACCAAAAAACCAAAACATCCAAAGCACAAAACCTTGTTTGAATCAGTATTAAAAAAAAAAAAAAAGATAGACTTATTTCTTTTTTCAAAAATGACCTTATTTCCTATTCAGATTTTGGACGTTTTGTGCAAAACATCCAAAGTTGGACTTGAGTATCATATCAAAAATGCCCCTCAGAGTAACCTATGGAACTTTGTAAGTGCTTTGAACATGAGCCCCACAGTAACTTAACAAGTAACTGTAATAAATTACTTTAACTTATTACTTTTATTAAACAAATAACTAGTACCTGTAATGTATTATTTTTCATACTTAACATTTCTTTTATTAAAGTGTAATATATTACTTTTACAAAGTAACTTGAGCAACACTGAATGTTGGATCTCTATAGCAAAGGAAAGGATAGTAGGCACTATGGATGGGCAGATTTGATAGGCCTTATGGTCTTTATGTGCTCCCATTTTTTCTGTTTCTGTTGCTACTGTTTAAGCATAGTGTGCCCTCTTTGCACATAGTGACAAATAACATTTCATCACAAACAACATCCATCCTTAGTGACAATAGATTTTTTTCCTACCTGTTCACTTCCACATTTTGTTCCATTGGTCACAAGCAATGCATCTCCAGAAGGACTAGAAGCAAACAAGCATTTCTGGAAGGATGCTCTATCTGAGCAGAACAGCCTCCCACATAGTATGTCCCTGTTTGAGGTAAAGTTGAAAGAGATGCTATTAGAGGAATTGCTCAGCAGTGTTTTTCATCTTTAGTTTCTGTTCTGTACAAGCAGCTTATGTGACAGCTGTAATAGTAAGATGCTTAGGGATAGGTGGGATATACATTTTTTAATATAAATACATAAATAAACGTATGCAGTTATTTCCATTTATCTTACAATAAGTTCAATTTTACCCATTTTAGGGATCCTTTCCCAAAGGTGCGCTGAAAAACGGCTTACAGTAGAGTAGGCGTGGGTTTTAGGAGCACGCAGAATCATTTTCAGCACACCTGTTAAAAAGGCCTCTTTTTTCACGAAAATGGACGTTTGGCAAAATCAACATTGCTGCACATCCATTTTGGGTCTGAACCCTTACCACCAGCCATAGACCTAGCGGTAAAGAATTTGGGTGGTAATGACCTACATGTGTCAGATGCCACTTGGCGCGCGTCCGCTATGCGTGCCAGAAAATAAAAAATATTTTTCAGATGCACGCCAAAATTGAAATTACTGCAAGTGCCACATGGTAACCAGGCGGTAACTCCAATTTGGCGCATGTTGGGCGCACGTAGGTGCCTACGTGGCTTAGTAAAAGGAGCCCTTAGTTTTCTAATAAATTGTTTTGGGTGAGCAGGTCAGTCTACATAAATGAAATTGAATCAAAGTTTAGCTTTCTGTCTAACTAGCACAGTGAGATTTGCAGAAAGGATAAAACAGTAAAAAACACAAATCCAGTGGGATCCAGTAAAAAAACCAAAACAAAACCACCCAGTGGAACAGAGTAAAAGCAGTTTCTCAATTTGATTGACCACTACAAGTTTCTCTTTCTGTAGCTATCCTGCTTATTTTCGAAGGAGAAGGCCGGCCATTTTCTGACACAAATCGGGAGATGGCCGACCTTCTCCTAATGCTGGCCTAATCGATATAATCAAAAGCCGATTTTGGCTGGCTTCAACTGCTTTCTGTCGCAGGGCCGGCCAAAGTTCAAGGGGGCATGTCAGCAATATACCGAAGGCGGGACAGGGGCGTGGTTAACAGATGGCTGGCCTCGGCCGATAATGGAAAAAAGAAGGCCTGCCCTGACGAGCATTTGGCCGACTTTTCTTGGTCCCTTTTTGTTCACGACCAAGCCTCGAAAAAGTGCCCGAAATGACCAGATGACCACTGGAGGGAATCGGGAATCACCTCCCCTTACTCCCCCAGTGGTCACCAACTCCCTCCCACCCAAAAATAAAAATTAAAACACATTTTTTGCCAGCCTCTATGCCAGCCTCAAATATCATACCCAGCTCCATCACAGCAGTATGCAGGTCCCTGGAGCAGTTTTTAGTGGGTGCAGTGCACTTCAGGCAGGCAGACCCAGGCCCATCCCCCCTACCTGTTACACTTGTGGTGGTAAATGTTGATCCCTCCAAACTCCCCAAAACCCACTGTACCCACATGTAGGTGCCCCCTTCATCCCTTAGGGCTATGGTAGTGGTATACAGTTGTGGGGAGTGGGTTTTGGGGAGGGATTTGGGGGGCTCAGCACCCAAGGTAAGGGAACTATGCACCTGGGAGCAATTTGTGAAGTCCACTGCAGTGCCCCCTAGGGTGCCCGGTTGGTGTCCTGGCATGTGAGGGGGACCAGTGCACTACAAATGCTGGCTCCTCCCACGACCAAATGGCTTGGATTTGGCCGGGTTTGAGATGGCCGCCATTAGTTTCCATTATTGGCAAAAACCAATGGCGGCCATCTCTATCGCCGGTGATCTCTAAGGCTGGCCCAAATGTTGAGATTTGGCCGGCCCCGACCGTATTATCGAAACAAAAGATGGCTGGCCATCTTGTTTCGATAATACGGTCAGGTACACTGCTTTACGGGGCCATCATTACAGATGGCTGCCCTTAGAGATGGCTGGTCCCGTTTGATTATGCCCCTCCACGTCTCCTCAGCAAGACATATACAGCCATGTCAGATCCAGGGCATACCACTTTACACAGATTCAAAAAAGGTTTTGTACTAAAGCAATAAACAATGGATCTTCTTGATATAGGGTAAAAGGACTTCAGAAACCACCGGTGTTGACACTTAGCATTCACTTGTCTATCAGCATTAATGTGGTTAGATTTCATTCATCGGTCCAAAAACCCTTACATTTTTAGTATTTTTTATCAATCTTTTTAAATAAGTGAATCATTAACATAAAAAATTGATTGTATTTATCTTTTTTTTTAATCGTATTTGCACTTATCTTTCAAAAATCTAACTGGTCCCGTTTCACCCAGTAAATAGTGAATGAAATGTAATGAAAGAAGCCAAGAAGCAGAATTTTTGGCAATGGCTTTATAACAGAGGGGTGACTGCATGATAAAAATTGCACTATTGAAGAAGCATATCCCTGAAGAAGCATTATTTGTTGGGTGAAACGGGACCCGTTGCATTTTTGAAAGATAACTGCAAATAAGATTTAAAAAAAAGATAGGTGCAATCAATTCTTTGATGTTAATGATTTACTGATTAAAAAAGATTGATAAAAATAAAAACATTTAAGGGTTTATGGACTGATGAATGAAATCTAACCATAAGAACATAAGAGTAGTCATACTGGGTCAGACCAATGGTCCATCTAGCCCAGTATCCTGTTTTCCAAACACTGGCCAAGCCAGGTCACGAGTACCTGGCGAAAACCCAAATCGTGACAACACTCCATATGCATGAGATAGATTTGCATACCAAGGAGAACGCGCATGCCAATCTCATGCATATTCATTGTGGATATTCAGAAAACCCAATGGAGCTTGGTGTGCCCCGAGGACTGGGTTGAGAAAACCTGATCTAGTAGTGACAACAAAGGATCCAAGTTTTATATTTGGCACGTCAGATGTGACTAATACAGTGAAAGAGCAGATACAAAGTATGGAAATCATTGGGTTCTGGCCCCACTGCCTCTAAAGCCTAACAAGCAAGATTCCCCTGGAGTTGCTCAGAGCACTCCAGATCTCCCTAGGTTCCTCTAAAATCTTACCCTACCCTTAGAGTCCTGAGGG
The DNA here is from genome assembly GCF_901765095.1 of Microcaecilia unicolor. Classification (NCBI taxonomy): domain Eukaryota; kingdom Metazoa; phylum Chordata; class Amphibia; order Gymnophiona; family Siphonopidae; genus Microcaecilia; species Microcaecilia unicolor. The sequence goes on along the minus strand of NC_044034.1, from coordinate 307,930,543 downwards.
ACAGAAATGATTTTCCAATTTCTCCTGCCCAGCTGGTCTAGTATTGGAAAATGGCATCAGTCTCTTTTTGCAATACAACAAAATGCCATTACTGGTACCATTTTCTTATATGATAAAATTTTCTCTGGTCTCAGGACCTGCAGGAGTGGTTGGAGTAAATTTCTGCCTCTGAAAACACCAAGAATGAGATATGAGAAGATCCTGGCTAAGCATTAGCACCTTGTTTTTAGGTGCATTTCACTTAAAAGCTTGAACACTTATTGGGAAGCGTAAAATTATCTGCCTGTCTGTTTGTATGTCTTCTGTACACATCTGGTTCTTTGCACATGTGTATGAAGCAGAAGAAATGAATGCATATGGAAAATAAAAGAAAAAAGAATAAAGAATAGTAAGCTGAGACCGAAAGATGTGGAGGATCCCTCTTGGGCTGCAAAAAGAGCAGCAAGTGCATAGGGTAATGGATTTGATATACTGTCTTTCTGTAGTACAACCAAAATGGTTTATATTTATTATATGCCTGGAATAGACTTCCTGAGCCTGTACGTCTAGCTCCATCTCTACCTGTTTTCAAATCTATGCTGAAAACCCACCTTTTCACCACTGCTTTTGGCTCCTAGCCACTACTCAATTGCCCTCCCCTTGTTCCTTTCTCAGCCTGTACTTCCCTTGCCCATAATTGTCTTGTCTGTCTGTTTTTTTTAGATTGTAAGCTCTATTGAGAAGGGGCTGTCTGTGTCAGGTGTTCAGTGCTGCGTGCGTCTGGTAGCGCTATACAAATGCTAATAATAATATATAATATATGCGGGTACTTTTTCTGCCCCTAGTGAGCTCACAATCTAAGGGCATCTTTTACTAAGGCGCGCTCACGTTTTTAGCGCACGCTAAAATTGTGGGAGTGCTAAATGTTAGAGACGCCCATAGGAATGCATTGGCATCTCTAATGCTTAGCACGGCCACACTTTTAGCGCATGCCAAAAACGTGAGTGCACCTTAGCAAAAGACCCTCTGAGTCTTGTATCTGGGGAAATAGAGGGTTAGGTGGCTTGCCCAGGGTCAAAGGAGTCGCAGAGGGCATTCTCAGCCCACTGCACAAACCATTAGGCTACTTCTCATTTCCTAGGAGTGAAAGAGTGAGGGCAAGAGTGGGAGAGTGGAGAGAAGGAAAGAGGGAAAAGGAAGAAATTGTCAGGAGGAAAGAGATGGAGAATATAGGCAGAGGATGAAACTGCAAGAGGGACAAAACATGGAGAGACATACCTTCTTTATCCACTCACTCCCCCCCAACTCATTCTTTTTCTCCATATACCCCCTCCTAAGAACCATACATCCCATTCTTCCAGGTACACTCTCATCCCCTCCATGCTTCTCCTCTTCCAATTACACAGCTGCTTCCAACCTATTGAGACACTTTCTGCCTTTGTCTTCCCAAAAAATCCCACGCATAGTCTCAAATGGAGGGGAAAAAATGCGCAAACTGTGTCTCACTGTATATGTGCACTTTCAAACTTTTGATTTGGAAGGCATAGAAATATTTTCATTATTGGGGTCAGCTTGTCATATCATCTGAAAATGAAATGACATGAAAATATTTGCTTTTCTTTCTTCCAATTTTCAAAACCAAACCAAACCAAATTGGAAATTTCAATAAAATTACCTGTTTCATTTCAAACAAAAAGTACATCTCTAGTTTTTATGTTTAGATATTTTTAAGCATTTTGCAACAAAGTATAAGTGTGTGGGTGGGTGTGGGTGTATTGCTCAAGTATCTTCAGGTTTGCCAGTATAAATAGGGTTAAATTTCTAAAATAAGATTAATCACTTACTTGAGTGCACAGGGCAAGTATTTATCTCCTTCCTTTTACAGTATCCTATCGGTTTGCGGTCCTCTTGTGCGTTACAACGAAAGCAACCCTCTGTACCTGAATCCATAGCTAAAGAACAAAAATGATCTAGATTCAGTATAACATTATAGTAACATAGAAAATGCTTAATATGGTCCATTTTGGGGGGGGGGGGGGGGGGAATTTATCAAGCAGCTCTGAATGCACCTTAACTTGTGTTATAGAATTAGCGCAGGCTAAATGCTAAAAGCACATAGCGATAAAATGGGCTTCAGTATTTAGCACATGCTAATTCATTGAGGGCCCTTTTACAGAGCGGCAGTAAGCCCAACTTGGGCTTACTGCTCATTCTTCCGGGACTACTGCCAACCAATGCAGCCCATGCAGCTGCTGATGGTAGTTCTGGCTGGAGCATGCACCATTTTATTTTATTTATTTTTATTATTTTGTTACATTTGTACCCTACGCTTTCCCACTCATGGCAGGCTCAATGCGGCTTACATATTGTATACAGGTACTTATTTGTACCTGGGGCAATGGAGGGAAAACAGCACCAGAAATGGTTAACTCAACAGTAACCCAGCAGTAACTGGGCATTGCCGTGTGCTGCCCGGTTATCTATGTGTTACCGCAGGACCCTTACTGCCATTTCAGTGGGTGGTGGTAAAGGCTTCCCATTGCATGGCCATGCGGTAAAAGTTATTTCACCATGTGGCCATTTTTTTTTTTGGGGGGGGGGGGGGGCTTTTACCGGCTGCTGTAAAAAGGGCCCTGGTGCATAAAAAAAACAGCTCTCGCCATTACTACAGAGCCTTTTTCCCCACAGCTTAGTAAAAGGACCCCTTAATGTGTGTTAAAGACTTCTTAAACCCTAACTCTGCATGATGAATTCCCACATTAGTCTGTCCAGTTGAGACCTATCCACTTGGGGTGAACATGCAAATTAATTTACATACAGTATGCAATTCCACAGCAGCTCCTCCTCCCAAGTCCCTTAGCTGACCATTCGATCCATTTTCTACCATTGCCCTTCATATGTCCAAACCATGATCCACATCAGTTAACAGTGAAGGCCTCCATCACCTCTGTTGGTAGGCCATTTCAGGCCTTAGTATTTTCAGCTTTGCATTTTACAGGGCCAGTACTTAAATCAAACATCCACGTCATTTTCTATGTCCTATAACCTTTAATACCTAGGTCTCCTTCTATGCCTTGTTACCCCATTTCTACTGTATATAGAGAAAGAGAGACTAACAAAGGAGATTTGCTTTGGGACAATGCCCAGAGGAGATGTGAATGAGTAGGAGTCCAATTCTCAAAGTAATTCACTATACCTTGAGACTGTATATAAGAAAGGAGAATAAGAAAGAAGATCCCAGAGGACTTTGAGTGCTACTGCTTACTTTAATTATTTTTACTGGAATATACAAGTGGTTTAATAGCTGTTGGAAATGTTATCCTTGTTAATGGGTTATCCAAGTTCAGTAAACCCTCTACAGTTTTCAGTATATTAAACTGTGTTAAGTAATTTATTAACTGTGAGAAGTGTGTGGACAGAATAAATTCTGTTCTAGCCGAACCTATATCTCCTCTAGCCCCAGCCCATTGATGCTTATACCTAACCCAAGATTACATAAGAACTAGAACTGGTGAAGAAAAATCAATAGGTTACAAATGGGTAGTTATTTTAGAAGCTCTGTTCTTGTTCAGACATCTGAAAATGTGCATTTAAAAAAGTCCATAACACATGGATGTTCAAATCCCAATTTTACAAAAGCAGAATATGGACATCTAACACTGCAGTGCATTCTTATGGTAAGGGAAAGTGATCTCGGCGTGCTTTGGGCGGGACTAGGGAGGGCCCAAAATATGGACGTTCTACTCTGATTACAGAAGGGGAAGGTACATCCAAGTCTAAAAAGATTGACATCATATTTAGACCTGGTACTTGTCACATCCATGTTACAGAAAGGTTCTCTGATTAAGCAGTTCTCCAGTGAATGGAGACAATGGAATTCACAGTAGGTGTTTTTCTCTCACTGGAGTGCTCACAATTAAAAAACAAACAAAAGTTACAAAAACCTGCAGTGGGACATAAACCAGCAACTTCCGAATCTCTGCACTGGGTCTCAGCTAGCTGCTTTAACCATTAGCCTATTGGTCCATATGGACCTTTATGTGGCCATTTTGTAACATGGACAGTCCTATCCTGCCATGAAGATGTCTAATCCCTTGTTTTGCCCCCAGTCATAATTTGGACGCTTCAATTTGTGAAAAGGATGTTCATGCTAGATGTTTCCAGCACATGGACATCTGTCTCACATGTATTTCACAACACGCTGCATCCTGGATGTTTCCAGCAAATGGACATTCATCTCACATGCATTTTAGAATAGGCTGTATCCTGTTCTAAAATGCATGTGAGATGGATGCTCATTTGTGTTGTACTGACTTGGACATCAATATTCTGAGTTGTACATCCTTTCTAAAATGCCCCTCCATATGAATGAATCAAAAAGTGACCAAGGAAGAGTGCAGACTAAAGTGCCAACCAGTATTGCACAAAATGTAGCATTAAATTACTTTTCACATTCAGGATGTTGAGGTTTTCGTCACTTTTTGACCAACATATCAATACAGTAAGATATTATGCAGTACAAAACCTTACTTTAAAGGACTTAGATTCTAAATAAGTGGTGTGAACATAAGAATAGCCATACTGGGTCAGACCAATGGTCCATCTAGCCCAGTAACCTGCTTCCAACAGTGGCCAATCCAGTCACAAGTACCTGGCAAAAACCCAATTAGTATAAATATTCCATGCTATCAATCCAGGGGCAAGTAGTGGCTTTCCCCATGTCCACCTCAACAACAGACTATGGACTTTTCCTTAGTCTGTTGTCCAAACCTTTTTAAAACCCAGATATGTTAACTGCTGTTACCACATCCTCCAGCAATCAGTTCCAGTTTCAATGTTTGACTGAAAAAATATTTCCTCCTATTTATTTTAGAATTGTTTTCATTGAATGTCTCCTGGTCTTTGACTTTTTTGAAAAAGTGAATAATCGATTCACTCAGGATTTTGTAGACCTCAAGCATATTCCCCTCAGCCGTCACTTGTTTCAAGATGAAAAGCCCTAACCTCTTTAGCCTTTTCTCATTTGGGAGGAGTTCCATTCCTTTTATAATTTTGTTTGCTGTTCTTTGAACCTTTTCTAATTCCACCATATATTTCTGGAGATATAGAAACCAGAATTGAATGCAACACTCGAGGTGAGGTCTCACCATGGAGTGGTACAGAGCATATTGTCTACAATGGCACCTAGATCCTTTTCTTGAGTGCTAACTCCTAAGGTAGACCCTAGCCTCAGGTAACTATGATTCAGATTATTCTTCCCAATGTACACCACCTTGCATTTGTCAACATTAAATTCCATTTGCCATTTGGATGCCCAGCATTCCAGTTTCCTAAGATCTTCTTTCAATTTATCACAGTCCGCATGTGTTCTGACATTTTTGAATAGTTTTGTGTCATCTGCAAATTTAATCACCTCACTCATAATTCCAGTTTCCAGATCATGTAGAAATCTGTTCCCAGTACAGATCCCTGCAGCATTCCACTATTCACCCTCCTCCATTAAGAAAAATGGTCATTTACCCTACCCTCTGTTTTCCTAATCCACAGAAGGACATTGTCTTCTATCCCATGACTTTTTAATTTTCTCAGGAATCTCTCAGGAGGAACTTTGGAAGGAGCGTTCTGAAAATCAACAGACTCACCTTTATCCACATGTTTATTTATATCTGCAAAAAAATGAAGCAAACCTTCCTTGGCTGAACCCATGCTGGCTGTGTCCCATTAATCCATGTTTGTTTACGAGTTCCATTATTTATTCATTATAATAGCTTCCACTATTTTACTCGGCACTGAAGTCATGCTTACTGGTCTGAAATTTCCTGGATCACCTTTGGAACCCTTTTAAAAAATTGGTGTGGTGTGCATATCCTTTCCCATATTATGAAATTATACTTACTTGGTCCAAAGACATTACACTGGTCCTGCAGTGTAGGACACTTTCCCATATAACAGTATCCTTGGTTATTTTTACAAGGAGATCCATTCAGTCTGTATTTATCAGCTGGACACTGGGCAGACTGACCATCACAGGCATCATTCAGGTCACACTCATGTTTGGCTGGCCTACAGACTATTCCAGCTTTCTTAATCTGCGGAGACAAGACAATTAGATGAGCCAGATTTCCTTTTGCTACAGTAGTTATCTTTACAGATAGAAATGTATATATTTCCATTACGATTAACATTGATTGATTGATTACAATTGATTCCTTTTTTTTTCTTGAAAGTCAGTGAGTTGTCTGTAGAAGAGAGATGGCAAGACCCAGGTTACATTAGTGACCGCAAGATCAGTGGATCCTAGGCAAACTGCCTGGGTCTAGGTGGATTGAGAAGGCTTTCTCAAAGAGATGAGTCTTAAGGATGATTTTGAATTTGGAGTACGAATGTTTCAGACGAATAAGGGCAGGGATGGAGTTCCAGAGTGAAGGGACTAACAGGAAAAATGCTCGGGTGCAGGTGGGTTCATAGTATGCTTCTTTCAGAGGAGGAAGTCTGAGCCGATTATCTTCAAGAGAGTGAAGAGTTCTTATCTGGGCATAGGAAATAAGGAGAGAAGAAAGGTGGTGTTTGTGTGTGTGTGTGTGGGGGGGGGGGGGGGGGGGGTATACCAGCGTAGTGAGTGAGAATAAGGATCTTGAAGTGAATACAGGAGGGAATAGGAAGCTGGTGGTGTTGTATAAGAAGAGGAGTGATGTGGTCAACTTTAACCAGATAGAAGCTGATTTTGAAAAATTGCAGGAAGACCTTAGCAAATTGGAAGACTGGGCATCCAAAGGGCAGAAGAAATTTAATGTGAACAAATACAGGTGATGCATATTGGGAAGAATAATCCAAATTAGAGTTACCTGATGTTAGGGTTTACCTTAGGAGTTAACACTCAAGAAAAGGATCTAGGTGTCATTGTAGACAATATGCTGACATCTTTTTCCCAGTGTGCGGAGGTAGCCAAAAAAAGCAAACAGGATGTTAGGAATTATTAGGAAAGGGATGCAAAAAAAAAAAAAAAGACCAAAACTATTATAATGCCTCTGTATTGCTCCATGGTGAGACTTCACCTTCAGTACTGCATTCAGTGTTGGTTGCCATATCTCAAAAAAGATATAGCGGAATTAGAAATGTTTAAAGAAGAGTGACTAAAATGGTAAAGGGGATGGGAACTCCTCCAGTATGAGGAAAGACTAAGGAGGTTAGGGCTCTTCAGCTTGGAAAAGAGATGGCTGAGGGGGGGATATTATTGAGGCCTATAAAATCCTGAGTGGTATAGAGCAGTTAAAAGTGAATTGATTTTTCACTCTTTCAAAAAGTACTAATACCAGGGGACACTTGATGAAATTACAATAGGAGGAAATAATTTTCACATCAAATAATAGTTAAGCTCTGGAACTCGCTGCCGGAGGATGTGGTAACAGTGGTTAGCATATCTGGGTTTAGAAAAGATTTGGACAAGCTCCTGAACGAAAAGTTATTGAGACTGAAATGGAGGAAGCCACTGCATGCCCTGGGATTGGTAGCATGGCATGTTGCTACTATTTGGATTTCTGCCAGGTACTTGAGAACAGGATTGGTCACTGTTGGAAGCAGGATACTGGGCTAGATGGACCATTGATCTAACCTAGTATGGCTATTCATATGTTCTTACGTTATGCTAATTGGCATTATCAACCAATTATTGGATATAATTGGTGTTAATTGCATCTAATAGGAACTAATTAGCAGTTAGGTGTGCAACTGCCCTTAATCAGGATTCTGTAAATTGTGTATACAAAATCCATCACAGATGGATCTGGAAAGGATGTGGGCGGTGCAGGGGTGTGTGCCTAGCAGTTAACGCATGTGGATACTAGAATATTAGAAGTTATGCACCTAAATATCTATAGCTAGGCACCCGCCTTTAAGCTAGGGTAGGTGCTCGTGCCTAAGTTACACACAAAACTGCAAGACTACATGCAATTGCAGTTATAGAATTTGCAATCAGTAGCCATCATCCCTGCTCCCTAGTTTAGGTGAGATATAGAGAATTACCCCCCTTACTGTTTACTAAAGCACTCTTGTTTTTTGAACACACTGCTATTGATCTTGGAGAAGATTCTGAAAGGGTCTTACCTGACAATTCTCGCAACATTCTCCGCTGCTGCATTTGGCACCTTCCTTCAGAGTACAGGTTTCGCATTGCAGCAAGGGTCATTGCATTCCTGTCATATGACAAAAGTAGTGTCAATATTTGTACATTATCATTTCTGCAGCAGCACAGTTAGCTGAGAGTGGATAAAATAGTTGGTGTACAGCAGGGATAACTTCTCATAAATAGATCTATGAGAAAAAAATATTAATAGGAGTTAGAATATATGTTCAACTCGGAAGCAAAGGTTGTCATCCCTGTTGGCAGATGCATCAGAAACCTGTTTACCAAATCCTAAATGAGCTTGTTAGCAGATGTAGCTCTCAACATTGATCTCCAAGGACACAGACTTTTAGACCCCTTCTGAATTGGGAAATAAATGTCCATGAAATTGCCACACCTTTGTCCTGTCCAAAGCATGCCAAGTCCAAGCCCCCCTTTTTATTTGTATGCACTTGGGTTTGATATGAGCATATTCTGGATTTGTAAAATGAGGACTTAGAAGTTTATGCAAGATGAATGTTTATGTGCCGGCTGGAGCAAAGCGGTCTAGTAGCACGACCATTAAAGATAAGTGTCAGAGCTTATAATATTACCTGAAGGTTTTAAGACTTCAGTCAATTGACTAAATAATTGAGTTGTGACTAGCTGCAGTAACAGGAAATATTTACATAAAAAGGTTTTTGGCCGATGATGAAGGCAGGATCTAGTGATCCGTTCAAGCTCGTACAGTTCAATCAAGATGAAGATCTGTGAGCTCTTTGAGGCCTTTTTTCCTGTTTACTAGAATTCTACAAGTTACTTTGGAAGTCATTTTGAAGCAGCAGATACTGTGGTTATTGTTAGATATTTTTGTGTATCAGCATCCGAGGTTCTGATTAAGTTTATTTTTAAAATGAGGGCCATATTTGCTGAATATCACTGTTGTCTGTATGACTACTGTCAGCCAGCAACAAATCTTTATCTTCAGGGTCACTGATATCCATATAGCAGCACTGAATGCACAGATTTTTTAAGTGCTGCAGCTTGGCCCAATGGTTTCTAGGGGAGAAGGGAAGATATTGTTCTCTGTTTTCAATGTAATAAAGAAATGGGAGTGAAATGAAGTGCTGGAAAGATGTAACTAAACAGTGATTAAAATAACTAGTAGCACTGAATAACGTCAGCAACCTCAAAATCCTATGGAGGGTCATGTTATAGCAGGATAAATATAGTAATATACGTGGAGGGGCATAATTGAATGAAAACGTCTATCTCCATGGGCGTTTATCTCCGAGAACGGGTCCGTGAAGGGGCGGACTGAACTGTATTTTCACAAAAAATAGACGTCCATGTTTTATTCGACAATTTGTGAGCTGGGCGTTTTTGTTTTTCAGCGATAATGGAAATGAAAGCGCCCAGCTCAAAAACGAATAAATCCAAGGCATTTGTTCGTGGGAGGGGCCAGGATTCATAGTGCACTGGTCCCCCTCACATGCCAGGACACCAACCGGGCACCCTAGGGGGCACTTTTACAATAACAAAAAAAAAGGTAAAAGAGCTCCCAGGTGCATAGCACCCTTCCCTTGTGTGTTGAGCCCCCCAAATCCCCCTCAAAACCCACTGCCCACAAGTCTACACCATTATTATAGCCCTAAGGGGTGAAGGGGGGCACCTACATGTGGGTACAGTGGGTTTGGGGGGGTTGGACGACTAATAAGCATTAAGCAGCACAATTGTAACAGGTAGGGGGGGATGGGCCTGGGTCCACCTGTCTGAAGTCCACTGCACCCCCTAACAACTGCTTCAGGGACCTGCATACTGCTGCCAGGGAGGTGGGTATGACATTTGATGGTGAAAAAAAAAGTTGTGAAACATCATTTTTTTGTGGTGGGAGGGGGTTAGTGACCACTGGGGGAGTCAGGGGAGGTCATCCCCGATTCCCTCCGATGGTCATCTGGTCATTTAGAGCACTTTTTTGGGACCTGTTTGTGTGAAAAAAGGGTCCAACAAAAGTGGCCTAAATGTTCGCTAAAAACGCCTTTATTTTTTTGATTATCGCCCTAACGCGTACATCTCTCCTCGGTCGATAACCACGCCCCAGTTCCACCTTTGCCACACCCCCATCAACTTTGTCCGCATCCACGACGCAGTGCAGTTGAAAACGTCCAAAATCGGCTTTCGATTATACCGATTTATTCGTTTTTGTGAGATAAACGTCTATCTCCCGATTTGGGTCGAAATCTAGGCGTTTTTCTCTTTCGATTATAAGGTGGATAGTAACATAGTAAATGACGGCAGATAAAGACCTGTATGGTCCATCCAGTCTGCCCTACAAGATAAACTCATTTCACATGATATGCAATACTTTATATGTATATCCGATTTTGATTTGTCCTTGCTTGGCACACACCGTAGAAGTCTGCCCAGCACTGTTCTACTACTAAAAGTTCTGAAGCTAACATTGAAGCCCCTTAAAATTTACACTCCAGCCTATCCATATCTATTCAGTCATGATCAGGACGTAGACCGTAGAGGTCTTTCCAGCACTGGTTTTGCTTCTCAATTACCGGTGTTGCCATTCAATATCCACTAAGATTCCATGGATCCATTCTTTCTAAACAGGATTCCTCTGAGTTTATCCACGCATGTTTGAATTTCATTAACCTTTTCTCCACCAGCTAAACTGAATCCCCCTCCCCCATATCACCTATTTCTTGGTGCTCTGATGATGCCACTCAGCAGCTGCTATCGCAGCAGGGTGAAAAGATCAGAGCTGGCAGTGACAGGAGCTTGTGCTCTTACTCCTACTGCTCTCTGCTGCTTCAGCAGCTCTGCCACCAGTGCTAGAAAGGCGTTTAAACATGAGAATTGGCAAGGCAGCAGAGAATGGCAGGAAGAAGTAATCAAGATCCCACAGCCATAGTAGGTGGGGCAGAGCCACTGATGCTGAGGCATAGAGAAGGATGTTGGGATTGGAAATTATGGGGCCCTTTAACTAAGCAGCAATAAACACTAACGCGTGCTTACTGCACACTAAAAGGTATTACTGCAGAATGTGCTCAGGCGTTCTGCAGTAGTTCTGGGATCAGTGCACGCCAATCCCATGCTAAAGAGAACAAGCACACGAACATTCAAACTTCCATACTGTCCATTTAGTCCAGTATTTTGCTTCCAACAGTGGCTAATCCAGGTCATAAGTACTTGGCAGAATCCCAAGTAGCAGAAAGATTCCATGCTACCAACCCCAGTGATAAGCAGTGGTTTTCCTCATGTCTTTCTTAATAGCAGATTATGGACTTTTCCTGCAGGAATTTGTCCTAAGCCCTTTTAAACCTAGCTAAGCTAACTGCTTTTACCAGATCCGGAGCTTAACTATTTGTTGAGACAAAAAATATATTTTCTACTATTTGTTTTAAAAGCATTATTTCCATGTATCTTCATAGGAAAGTACCTAATTGCTTAAAAAAGAAACGCCTAAAATTCCAGCTGTAAACACCTAGAATCAGGATCCATAATTATGATTAATCGTTCAATCTCTCACAATTGGCTTCAATTTGATAAATGTCAGTAGCTCAGAAATTCATTCTTCTCCCTACAGATTTGATACCTCTGGGCTTCCACAGTCACATTCTTCTCCAACTTGAACAATCATATTTCCACACCCTGAAGTTGTTGCTATATCTTTGTTTGATGGTTTATTCCTAGTGCACGTAGTTCCTGGCTTTGAAATAAAATCCTTGTAGTACTGGAAGCTGCATGAACTGAATTCTTTTAATATGAAATCGCTATGCAGAAAACAGAGAGAAAAAAATTGTGAAATGCTTTGATCTACCATGTCTGTAATCTGGCATAATTTTAATTACATTTGTACCCTTTGCTCTCCCACTCATGGCAGGCTCAATGCGGCTTACATGGGGCACTGGAGGGTTAAGTGATTTGCCCAGAGTGACAAGGAGCTACCTGTGCCTGAAGTGGGAATTGAACTCAGTTCCTCAGGACCAAAGTCCACCACCCTAACCACTAGGCCACTCCTAATTAAAGTGAAACTCACCAATAAACTGATTCATGCTGTGATTAAATTAAAAGGTCTGGTCAACATCATCAAATCTAGGGGCTTTTTACAAAGCCATGGTATAAGTGGCCCATGGTAGTGTGGGCGCATGGAATTGCTGCACGCCCAGGCCACATGCTACCATGACTGTAAAAACTCTATTTTTAAAATGGAGGCGTAAATGGCTAAAACAAAAATCAGTGTGTGTCCATTTACTGCCTGAGCCTTTACCACCTCCAATTTAGAAGGCTGTAAGAACCCACGCACTAACCTGGTGGTAATCGGTCAGCGCACACTGCTGCCCGAGCTGGGCACCCCTACACTGTGGGCCCGCACTAGAAAATAGAAACATATTTTCTGGCATGGGAAGTGGTGCGCTGGCAAAATTAGAACTACTGTCAGGCACCTGGGCACGCCCAGTGGTAGTGCTGATTTCCCGTGTGCTACCCACATGGTAGCCCTACTGCTCTTTAATAAAAGGGCCCCCCTAGTGCACTACAATTTTAATTTGATCCAAGAGAACTAAATTCTGAATTAATGCAGCTCCAACTCTCAATGGTTTTAACAAGGGGACACTGAGAGCTGAATACTTGATGAGTATTAGGTTTTAGGGATAATAAAATGAATTTCATTTAAGTGTGACCAAACTGGCAAGATGCATCATTTCAGCTACTAATTATACTGAAAATTATCACCATTATCGAGAATCCCACCCTCCCTATCTCCCAACCTCCAAACAATTCTGGTATCCAGGGTAACTAACTTACCCTGGATTGACATAGTTTTTGCATTAATTATATACAAGGATGTCTCATGAGTATTCACTGTGGCTACATACACAAATAAATGAATGAACTCTCTTTAAATAAATTGCAAGGTTACTTGATGATATACTAAATTCACTATGGCTACCCAGAAAATCAGAGTTGGTGAAGGTTCTTGAACATTAGTTACAGTGTAGAATGATTTTTGCCAACATTGGACCTGCAACCTGTAATTGGTAGAAGTTGGCATCTTTCCTAGCTGTGTTAGATCTAGGCATAGGTTTTGCCATTGACAGTGTCCTGTTGTAGGGTGTAAGAACAGGAACAAGATGCTATTTCTCAGTGATTACTTCCCATTTCCAACACAGGTTATTGAATATGTATTGGATTTATCTTAAAATGAGTATTTGAAGGAGTTCTAACTTATTGTTTGATGGTTCCATGATACAACGCCCAGGCCCAGATTTGCATGAACAGCTGGCTGAATCATGATTCATTCCAAGGTTATGTCCCATCTCATGTGCCAGGATTAGTCCGACTTCTGTTGCATCCTCACTGGTGTCCTGTGATAGAGAAATGTATCAGTTATTTGCACAAATTATTTCCATACTAGGAAAAAATGCCCGTTTCTGAGCGGAATGAAACGGGCGCTAGCAAGGGGCCCCCTCCCTCCGTCCCTCGAAGCTACTTGCCTTGTTCGCTGGGCCGTTTCGGCCCTCGAGTGTCAATAGCTCCGCCCTCGACGTCATGACGTTTTGACGCGTCATGACGTTTTGACGCGAGGGCGGTGCAGACACTCCAGGGCACACCGGATATCTCGGGCGCCTCAACTTCCGTGGAGGCTTCAGAACGTTGGGGTTGCCTTTTATAGATATAGATGTGAGGTAGAGCAGTTCAAGCTAACCTATGTGCGGTGTGTAGCTTTCAGTGTAATCATGTTCTAGTGGGCTGTGACCTCAATATCTGTTTCACTGACCACATTTCAGTATCTGGTTGTTGCTTTGTATTCAATGGGTTTTCCTGGCCAATGCTATGATATGTAATATATCATCTTGTGAATGATCAAAATAATGAATCTTGTAGTTGTTTATTACATGGGATAATTATGATTTTACTAGATTTCTGCTGCTGCCCCTGGCATTGCCATAGTACAATACGCAGGTCAAATGAGTATGATCAAATGAGTATTTCTACTGAAATATGAATGCTTATTCAGGCAGAACTTGAGCATATAATTCTGGGCAGAGTTTCTTGGGAATATTTAGTGTTAAGCCCTGCCTCAGACCTGTACTTATTAAGGACACACACACAGTACCAGAGCTGAGTCTTTTCTCATGGTCTAAGCATTGCCCTGCTAACTCTTTGTTTGTACAATAAAAACAGTCTGAAACTTCAACAATGTTCTGGTATAAGTTTAGATGTAAAATTATTTTAAGCGGGAAAGGTTTAAGATTCAAGCCGATAAAGTACGGATTCAAGGCACCCAAGCTTAAAGTCACTGAAAGCCTATCTCACTATCTCGCCCCTTCACAGCAGAGGAAACATGTTCCTTCCATTCTACTGCAGTGCTGCTTTTCTTCCTATTCTGCTTCAGGTTGAGAGACAGACATTATTAAAATGGACTTGGGGAAAATCCACTGCTTATCGATAAGCAGCATAAAATGTATTGTACTTTTTTGGGATCTTGCCAGGTATTTGTGACCTGGATTGGCCACTGTTGGAAAGGAGATGCTGAGCTTGACGGACCTTTGGTCTGCCCCAGTATGGCAATACTTATGTACTTATGACAAAAATATTTTAAATTTTTATAGCCCCAGGGTTTACCCAGCAGCAATCGGACAGCACCGGGTTAGTGCGGGAGCCCTTACCATCATCTAAATAGGTGGTGGTAAGGGATCCCTTGGAAATGACCGCACACCAACCCCTGTGATTAACACTCATTTGTTTCCTTTGTTAAAAGTCTTTTACCCACTGTGGTAAAATGGAGTCTTGACACTCGGCAAATCCATATGCCAACACCACCACAGGCCCCCTTTTACCGCAGCTTGGTCAAAGGGGCCCAAAATGTTTGTTAATTTTTTATTATTAGTTTTTATTTAGTGTACTTGAGATTGTAATATATTTGATATTGTTACCTACTTTGAATTTGGTTTGTAGGGATTTATCAGGATACAAAGCCTTATATAACATAACGTAACATGACATGACATGTTTTGGGAACCTAATGTATTATTTTCCCTATGCTTTGATTGTACTTTTTGATTTGAGAATGAAGATTATATTAGTAACATCATTGAGAAATACTGTACCTGTACAATACCATTGGACGCATACTGTGAACACATAGCACCTATGTATGCCACTCCTACAGCAGGTCCATCAAAGTCAAAATCTCTAAATAGAAACAATAAAATTTGTTTGGTTTAATGAAGATACTATGGCAAAAATAACATCAGCCCTGTACTCAAGGGCTTAGACTATACTGCCTTTGTGCCCCAAGGATAATTTATTTATTTGTTGCATTTGTATCCCACATTTTCCCACCCATTTGCAGGCTCAATGTGGCTTAATGGGATGCCAAGATATTTAAGGGACCTCAGAATCTAGACCAAAATGATTCTGAGGTTCCTCAAATATTTGGTTGATCCATTTTCCATGGGGGCATAAAGGTATATAGGACTGAATTTATTTTGCTTTTGTATTGTAATTTGTTCTATTCCTTTTTGTTTTTTTGAGTTTGTGTTGGTTTAATAGAGAGTCATGTGAAGGGATTTTTTTTATAACAGGCCACCCTATTATATATAGGGAATTTATATGTATACTGACATTATAAAATTCAGTCCAAGAAAACAAGAAGGCAGATGATCCGCAAAATCCAACGTGGAAGCAAACAAAAGAGCAGATCACTAGGTGGTATTAATAAGACTTTATTGGAGAAATAATCGCCCGACACAGACTGTGTTTCGCCTACAAAGGCTGCGTCAGGGGCTCTAAAATAACAAACAGTAATAAAATAAATGAATCAACAACATATATAACACCACTCATAATATATATAGAAAAATAAAGAACTTAAGAAAGAAAGTTAAGAAAAAAATAATTAAGAAAAAAGAAAGAAGTACATAAAATACCATGACATGTGCAATAACAAAATCTCAAATAAATACATCTAAATATTCACTACAAAAATACATACTCATAATTAAAAAATAATAAATACAAATTATAGGAAGACTACTCAATATTAAAACAATAATCCTCCTAGTAAAATGATCACATATTCAAATTGTATATCCATAAATATAAAAGACAGCCTAATGACCATATACAAGCAATCATATACTACAGCATAGCGCAATAAAAATATCAAAATTACAACATATAATAAAAGATATTGGACATTCTTCTAAACTAGTATAGAAGGCAGTAACATTATCCATAAATATAAAGGACAGCCTAATATTGCTTGGGAAGAAGCTGACCTGCTGTTTATATGCTTTTGCTTTATTTGATATTACAGCAACTGAAGTGAGTCATTATACATTATATACTTTTTCATACTTTTAGATTAATTATTTTTCCTCTCATGTCACTGTCTTCTATATTAGATTAGAAGAATGTCCAACATCTTTTATTATTTGTTAAAATTTGTTTAAATTGTGATACTTTTATTGCGTTATGCTGTAGTATATGATCGCTTGTATATGTCTATTAGGCTGTCCTTTATATTTATGGATAATGTTACTGTCTTCTATACTAGTTTAGAAGAATGTCCAATATCTTTTATTATATGTTGTAATTTTGATATTTTTATTGCGCTATGCTGTAGTATATGATCGCTTGTATATGGTCATTAGGCTGTCTTTTATATTTATGGATATACAATTTGAATATGTGATCATTTTACTAGGAGGATTATTGTTTTAATATTGAGTAGTCATCCTATAATTTGTATTTATTATTTCCCTAACCATTCTTCTTTCTTGCCCCTTTTCTCATGCAGTTACTTTCACCCTCAGAGAGAATGCCAATTTTCAGCTGGGCCTTTCCCAATGGTAAATATTTGTTTACCCATAGAAAAAGATTGAAAGATTGTCCTCCCATGGGGATCTCTTAAATGTTTTTGAACACATTTTGAATACAAGATATACACAAAATTTTGTATCTAGGCACGTGCTGAGGCCGAAACACAAATTATGCTGAATGATATATCAGTCTTATGCATAGATAGATAGATATATGCATGTGAGTATCTTCCTTCTGTTTACATTTTCTGAAACTCAGACCATTTGATATATTTTTTCTATAGTCTTTAAGCCAAGCTAATACAAATATGTTCTCATTTTCTTAAATTAGGCCTTAAAAGTTGTAGCAGCTGGGCTTACGTGATCAAGAAAGTATCATCAAAGTTTTTCCGTCTCCGAAGATCATTCAATGTCCAGAGAGCAAATGACTCTAAGCTCACTGTTATGCTTGGGTTTACGGTTATCAAATCCTTGGTTGTCCAGATTTCAGACCCAACCAACACCAGAGAAACATTCAAGGGTTTATAAAGCTGTGATGAGAAGATATATGATTTACTTTTTCACAAAGGAACTGA
Source organism: Microcaecilia unicolor (assembly GCF_901765095.1). Classification (NCBI taxonomy): domain Eukaryota; kingdom Metazoa; phylum Chordata; class Amphibia; order Gymnophiona; family Siphonopidae; genus Microcaecilia; species Microcaecilia unicolor. The sequence continues at coordinate 307,913,048 of NC_044034.1, read as the reverse complement.
TTTTTTGTTTTGACCAAAAAGACATCCACTTTCTTTTGAGATTTCACATTGATTTGATTACTCATGAGTTCAGTTCAGAGCGGATCTTTTCAAGTATTCACAAAAGATGCTGAATTGATGAAGTTGAAAGTTACTGTTCTTTCCTCTACTTGCAGAAGTATTACAGCACAATTATGTACATTGTAAAAATCCCACACCTTTCCCCAATATATGACCTCCTAATTCCTCCAGTAGAACGATGCTCAATAGGAGCATGTTTATGACATCTAGATATCCCTGGGTAGCTGGTCTAACTCCCAACATGTATCATTTTGGTCAAAGGCATTCATTCCCCTTATGAAATGGGGTATAAGCATCTATGCCTTGGGCCAGCCCTAGTCCCACCCACAACTTGCCCAGACTATGCCCCCTTGCAATATGGACATCCTTCAGTTATAGACATTTATATTCCAGCTTTATAGAATTGGGATTTAGACGTTCATGCAATATTCAGGATGTCTAAAGCAGGAATAGTGCTTTTAAAATAAGCACCATAGTAATATCTTTGTCAGAGGATAAGATCTCTTAGTGATCTAAGGCTACCCAGTTTCCCCTGCTTACTGTGTTCCTATGAACCCCACTAAATTCATCTCCCACTCTTGTCTCTGCCCTGCCCCCTCCATATATCTTACCAAATTGGCATGGTTAATGATTTGAAATATCCTCTTCTTTAAAGCTTGTTGATTATAGTTGTACTTCTTGTACTGCAAACATAAACATTAAAAATTGGATAAAGAGCAACTGATTTAAGAATAAAGAAAAGAATTTATGATCTTATCTTCCAACTATATTGTCTAATGAAATTACTCACTTTTCCAAATCCAAGCTCAAGAGCAATTGTAAATTCGGCCACTGTTGGCAAGTCCCTTTTCCATTAAGCTCATTAATTAATTCTTTACCTCAGACAATGAAAGATGAAGTAACTTGCCCAAGGTCACAAGGAGTGTCAGTGAGAGAAGAAGGATTTGCTGCACTGTCCCTGGCTTTCAGCCTATTGGTACTTTATAATACTGCAAAGCCGTGAGGCATTCTCCAATGCAATGTAGAAGTTATATGGAAATAACTGGGTGCGTATTTGAGCTCCCAACTTTAGGCACAATTAATACAATTGGGGGTAATGCTCTAAATTAGGACCTAACATTAATGTGCATGTTACCCATGGAAATGTTAATGAGCAGATATGCACATATGTGCGTATATACGTATGTATATGCTAAACTTTCACTGCAAATATTTGTGTATCTTGCATAGCATGCTTTTTCAAGATGGGTGTATACAGTTTTGTAACAAGAACTTTCAGCATGTCAAACATGCTTTAGACAACCAATCTGTGCCTAACTTTAGGCGTAGTTTATAGAATCATGTTAACCATGTGGGTTTTCAGTGCCAAATTTTAAGGCACCTTTTGTAGAATTTGACCCTAAGCAAGTATTCTCTAAGGTCGTTCCGCTTGTTACATGCATGTAACTGTTGGTGCGTATTTTATAGAATTGCCCTTATAGAGTACTGTAGATGAACACATTTGCACCAAACTGAGGGACCCTTTTACAGAGTGGCGGTAAGCCCAATACAGGTTTACCACTCCTTCTTTACTACTACTACTACTACTTAACATTTCTAAAGCGCTACTAGGGTTACGCAGCGCTGTACAATTTGACATAGAGGGACAGTCCCTGCTCAAGGAGCTTACAATCTTTCAGGACTATTCAATTGTCCTTTAGATTGTAAGCTCGAGCAGGGACTGTCCTTTTATGTTAAATTGTACAGCGCTGCGTAACCCTAGTAGCGCTTTAGAAATGTTAAGTAGTAGTAGTAGGACTGCAGCCAGCCCAACGCGTACACCATTTCCGGGGAAAAATAACCCCCCCCCCCCCCCCCCCGGAAATGGCATGTGCAGCGGTAACCTGATGGTAATCGGGCATCACCATGTGCTGCCCGGTTACCAGCACTTATTGCCACCTCAGTGGGTGGTGGTAAGGTCCCCCCGTCACATTGCCATGTGGTGAGAGTTCTCTTACTGCATGGCCAAATGTGCTGGAAGCTTTTTTGCCCACTGCAGTAAAAAGGGCCCTGGCACATGAGAAAAATGGACCCCGCCACCAGCGCAGGGCCCTTTCCCCCACAGCTTGGTAAAAGAGCCCCTGAGTAAGCTTAAGACGTGGAAAAAAGCTTTATAAATTGTTCCCTACATGAAGATACTCTGAACTCAAAAAAATCTTAGGGTCGATATTCAAAGAGATTTTAAGCAAAACTGGCTATTTTAGGGGTGTTCTAAGGGCAGAGTCAGCACTTGGTTGGTCAAGCTCACTGCATAAATAGGATCACATAAAAGTCAGCCCTATCTTTATGTGGTGCCCCATAGGTGGTTAAGTGCTAATTATTGCATTTAAGCAGCTATGGTGTAGCTGGCGAAAATTTAACACCAAAGCTTGGACATGGTCCGGCATTGAATTTCCAAGTATAAGGCTGGCAGCGGTCAGCAAAACACTGAGCACCACTAGCTGAATATTGACTCCTTATTATAGAATTTATAGGAACATCAAACTCTTAGCTAAATAGACACTCTTGCACCTTTGATGACCCGCCCTGTAAGGCGTACAAAACCCCAACCTTGACTGACTTCTAATATCCGCTACCTACGTTCTTGTACCCGCTCCGTCGAATGCCTCTGGCGGAAATCTCGGGCCCTTGCTGATTTCTTACACTTTAAGTTCATTCTGACCTCCTTCCAATCTGCTCTTTTACATGCCAAACAGGATTATTATATCCAACTGACCAACTCTCTTGGCTCTAATCCTCGACTTCTCTTCACCACATTGAACTCTCTCCTCAAGGTGCCCCCTCCCCCAACTCCCCCTTCATTATCTCCTCAGACCCTTGCTGAATTCTTTCACAACAAGGTTCAAAAGATAAACCTTGCTTTCTCTACCTCACCACCTCTCCCTCCACTAGTCCGTTCCCCTCTCTCTCCTTCCCCTCATTCCCTTTCCTCCTTTCCTGAAGTTACTATTGAGGAAATTACACTTCTCCTTTCTTCCTCAAAATGTACCACCTGTTCCTCTGATCCCATTCCCACCCACCTTCTTAATGCCATCTCTCCTGCTCTTATTCCTTTTATCTGTCACATTCTCAACCTCTCACTTTCCACTGCGACTGTCCCTGCTGCCTTTAAACATGCTGTGGTCACACCTCTCCTTAAGAAGCCTTCACTTGACCCTACTTGTCCCTCTAATTACCGACCCATCTCCCTCCTTCCTTTTCTCTCCAAATTACTTGAGCATGCTGTTCACTGCCGCTGCCTTGATTTTCTCTCTTCACATGCTATTCTTGATCCACTACAATCTGGTTTTCACCCTCTCCACTCAACCGAAACTGCGCTTACTAAAGTCTCCAATGACCTATTACTGGCTAAATCCAGAGGTCAATATTCCATCCTCATTCTTCTTGATCTTTCCGCTGCTTTTGACACTGTCGATCACAGCATACTTCTCGATACCCTGTCCTCACTTGGATTCCAGGGCTCTGTCCTTTCCTGGTTCTCTTCCTACCTCTCCCTCCGCACCTTTAGTGTTCACTCTGGTGGATCCTCTTCTACTTCTATCCCTCTGCCTCTAGGCATACCTCAGGGTTCTGTTCTTGGTCCCCTCCTCTTTTCTATCTACACTTCTTCCCTTGGTTCATTAATCTCATCCCATGGCTTGTCCTACCATCTCTATGCTGATGACTCCCAAATCTACCTTTCTACCCCTGATATCTCACCTTGCATCCAAACCAAAGTTTCAGTGTGCTTGTCTGACATTGCTGTCTGGATGTCTCAACGCCACCTGAAATTAAATATGACCAAAACCGAGCTTCTCATTTCCCCCCCCAAACCTACCTCCCCGCTCCCCCCGTTTTCTATTTCTGTTGATGGCTCTCTCATTCTCCCTGTCTCCTCAGCTCGAAACCTTGGGGTCATCTTTGACTCTTCTCTCTCCTTCTCTGCTCATATCCAGCAGATTGCCAAGACCTGTCGTTTCTTTCTTTACAACATCCGTAAAATCCGCCCCTTTCTTTCCGAGCACTCTACCAAAACCCTCATCCACACCCTTGTCACCTCTCGTTTAGACTACTGCAATCTGCTTTTTGCTGGCTTCCCACTTAGTCACCTCTCCCCTCTCCAGTCGGTTCAAAACTCTGCTGCCCGTCTCATCTTCCGCCAGGGTCGCTTTACTCATACTACCCCTCTCCTCAAGACCCTTCACTGGCTCCCTATCCGTTTTCGCATCCTGTTCAAACTTCTTCTACTAACCTATAAATGTACTCACTCTGCTGCTCCCCAGTATCTCTCCACACTCGTCCTTCCCTATACCCCTTCCCGTGCACTCCGCTCCATGGATAAATCCTTCTTATCTGTTCCCTTCTCCACTACTGCCAACTCCAGACTTCGCGCCTTCTGTCTCGCTGCACCCTACGCCTGGAATAAACTTCCTGAGCCCCTACGTCTTGCCCCATTCTTGGCCACCTTTAAATCTAGACTGAAAGCCCACCTCTTTAACATTGCTTTTGACTCGTAACCACTTGTAACCACTCGCCTCCACCTACCCTCCTCTCTTCCTTCCCGTTCACATTAATTGATTTGATTTGCTTACTTTATTTATTTTTTGTCTATTAGATTGTAAGCTCTTTGAGCAGGGACTGTCTTTCTTCTATGTTTGTGCAGCGCTGCGTATGCCTTGTAGCGCTATAGAAATGCTAAATAGTAGTAGTAGTAGTAGTAGTAAATATTCAATAACCCATTGAGTGGTCAAGATAACTGGCTATCTTGAAGTAAATATTCAGCTGAACCTAATTGGCTAGGTTTTCAGCTAAATTTTTTCCTAAACCTAGCTTGCCAAAATTTGACAAACTGGATTTAGGGGTCCTTTTACGTAACTGTGGCAAACAGGGGCCTGCACTGGCATCAGTGAATGCTTTTGACACGTGCAAGACTCCCTTTTACTGCAGTGGGTAAAAGGCAAATTTCTCTTTTCTTAAAAAAAAAATGGTTGTGTGGCAAGTGAACCACTTGTGTGTGCTGCCATTTCAGGGGGCAGCACTGTAAGGGCTCCCACGCTAACCCGGCAGTAACTGGACAGTGCGTGGCACTGCCCAATTATTGCAAAGTACACACTGGCACTATAAAAATTGAAATATTTTTGCAGCACTGGAAATGGTGCACACTGGGGTGGGAAATGCTGCTGGGCTGCTGCAATAGACTGGCAGTACTTCCCTTCTAAATTTAGCTGGTTAGTACTGAAATTTTGGCCACCAAAACAACAATCCAGAATTCCCTCCCCCAGCCTTCAGACTCTTATTAGTAGCTGTATTTAAATAAAAAATACACCTTTTGTAGTTTTGTTTCTACCTGACTTTAACATATATTTAAAAACAGATTTTGATGGTCCCACTGTTGAATTTTTTTTTTTAATGTCTCTGCTGGCTTCATTCTGTTCCCTCCATCTCCCTGTATTGTCAAAGATTTTTTAGCAAGCATTTCCTTGCCTTCTACTTCCTTCCAGGACTCCCAAATTAAAAAAAAAAAAAAAAAAAAAAAGGCTTACCAAGCATCCCCTGACACATCACTTCTCACTGTTGTCCAAAATATGGATTCCCACTCTCCTCCCTGTCCAAAAAGGAAAGGAAGCAGGACAAGAAGCCAGTGGAGATCATTTATTTGATCTTTTCAGCAATAAGGAATGGGACAGTGAGACTGAATGCAAGGAGAGTTATCTTGTTAGGACTCCGAGGGAAATCGGCACTACTGCTGGGGTAGCTTGAGCACTTGGTGGTAATTTCAAAGTTGGCGTGTGCTGGTTCCTGCAGTAGAAAACAGGTTTCTATTTTCTACCGCGGGGATGTTCCCAGCAGTAATTGGCAGCGCACCCACATTGGTGCATGCTGCATGATTACTGCATGAGTACCACGTGAGTCCTTACCACTAGGTCAATGGCTGTTGGTAAGGGCTCAGGCATGCTATGTTTCATTTTAGCACACGGCCAATTACTGCCCCATTGAAAAAAGCCTTTTTTTTCCCAGCTGGAGTAAAAAATGGTCCAGCACGTGCCCAAAACATGTACCCACACTACCGCAGGCCACTTTTTACCGCAGCTTAGTAAAAAGGCCCCATAATTATGTAGCCCTTGTTATGTAGGTATCAGCACTTCCTTGATAACATTTTTACCCACCCCAGCACTTCTGTTTGACCTCCCACAACTACAGTAATTGAATAACTGTTTGCTAAACATCCTATTTTTTCCAGCTAAAATTGACATAGTCTGCAAGGGGAGATTTTAAAACCAAAGTATTTATGTAAGTGACTCCCAAAATTAACTGGATAAATATTGACCTCTTATGAAGTAGACATCACAATTATTGGTTCTGTTATCATACTACTTGTCTGTCCATGTTAAAGAGCTAGGGAAGAATGTAGATAAATATGAATACAGGGTGAGGGGAAAAAAACCACCTAGATTTATTTTTCTGTTTTCTCAGCAACTACTTCGAATTTCAATGTGAAATTTTATAGCTTTATTTGTTGTTACTACTTATGTTTATGTGCTATGTGGAATGAGATTATCTTGAAATGCAGTGAAGTTACAGTCTTTTAGCATGATCACCCAGCAATTTTTGCATGTTCAAAAATGTTTGTACTGTAAACCTATCATTATTAGAGAAAACAGGGTACCAGCTTACTGTTAATGATGACACGGTGAGGTACATTTTTGTAAACAATTATTTGAATTTGAATAATTTATATTTGATAATATGATAATTTACAGACAATTTCTTAAAAGCATTTCAGATCAGAATGACAATCACGGGCAAGGTGTCTGCAGATGATCTGGGACAGCCTGCCATAGGAACCAATCGACAAGGCTGTTATGAACTTTCCAAAGTTACTGAAGGCCTGTGTTAAAGCTGAGGATGGACACTTTGGACTAAATTCTATAAATTGCGCCTTAAAAATTGGTGCTAAAAAAAACCATGTGGTTAGCGTAATTCTATAAACTATGCCTAAAGTTAGGCATAGTTTATAGAAAATACTAACGTGCCATTCTTGTGACTAAAATTTAGGTGCATCCATTTAGGCAACCTAAAACCAGGCCTAATTAACTGTGCCTAAGTTAGGCGTAGATCGGGTGTATTCCATAATAGTGCGCATAGTTTTTTGAAACACTCACAATCTGCCCATTCTACGCCCATGACCATGCCTCCCTTTTGACTGTGTGCATTAGAATTTACATGTACCACATTGTAGTCTATGCCTAGAAAGTTGTGCACGTAAATTTTAATGAATTGGTTCTTAAATACTAATTATTGGCACTGATTGGATTGTTAATTAATTAAGTTGTGTGCACACAATTTGGCCATGCAGCCAAATTAGCATGCACAACGTAAGGCATTATATATAGAATTTGGGGGTTTGAGCATTCACAGTGACTGCAAAATTTTGACACATTAATTGTATCATTTCTATGATATTATTCTACTGTGTTTTAGCTCAAACATTTTTAATGTGCAAAAATCGCTAGTTAGTAATGCTAAAATGTCAGTAACATCAATATTATTATTATTAGGATTTATTTACTGCCTTTATGAAGGAATTCACTGAAGGCGGTGTACAGTAAGAATAAATCAAACATGAGCAACAGACAATTTCAGCAGTATAAATATTCAAATAAAAATATAATGTATGGCATAGAGGGGCATAATCGAACGGCGCAGAGCCAAATCGATGGGCGGTCATCTTCGGGGCCTGCTCCGTGAAGGGGCAGAGCCAAGAGTATTTTTGAAATACGCTTGGTGCCGGCCAAATTGCTCGCCGGGGTTAGATGAGATGACTGACTCCGATTTTCAGCCATAATGGAAACCGGAGCCAGCCATCTCAAATTCGGCGAAATGGCGAAAAGGCATTTGGGCGTGGGAGGAGCCAGCATTTCTAGTGCACTGGTCCCTCCTGACATGCCAGGACACCAACCGGGCACCCTAGGGGGCACTTTAAAAAATTAATAAAAAACACAAAATTAGCTTCCAGGTGCACAGCACCCTTCCCTTGTGTGCTGAGCCCCCCAAATCCCCCCCCCCCAAAACCCACTGCCCACAACTCTACAGTATTACCATAGCCCTAAAGGGTGAAGGGGGTACAGTGGGTACAGTGGGTTTTGGGGGGCTCCCATTTACCAGCACAAGTGTAACAGGTAAGGGGGGATGGGCCTGGGTCCATCTGCCTCAAGTGCACTGCACCCACTACAAACTGCTCCAGGGACCTGCATATTGCTATCAGGGAGCTGGGTATGACATTTAAGGCTGGCATACAGGCTGGCAAAAAATGTCTGATTTTTTGTTTTTTGTGTGTGGAAGGGGGGTGGTGACCACTGGGGGAGTAAGGGGAGGTGATCCCCGCTTCCTTCTGGTGGTCATCTGGCCAGTTGGGGCACTTTTTTGAGACTTGGACCTAAAAAAAAAGAGTCCAAATAAAACGGACCAAATTCTCCTGACGGCTGGCTTTCTTTTTTCCATTATTGGGCGAAGACGGCCATCTCAATGCATGCCCCCGTCCCGTCCATGTCCCGCCTTCGCTACCATGCCGACATGCCCCCTTTCAACTTTCGCCGGCCCCGCGACAGAACGCAGTTGAAGCCGCCCAAAATTGGCTTTCGATTATGCCGATTTGGGCGGATTCAGGAGATCGCCGCCCAACTCCCGATTTGTGTCGGAAGATGGGCGACGATCACTTTCGAAAATCAGCTGGATAGTATACTACTTACAATGTCAACAAAATACGTAATAGAACATTTTAATAGACAGTGTAGGGTATAAGCAAAGATGGAACATAAATAGGTAAGAGAGAAGAGGAGTTAGAAAATAAGGTGACTGATTTAAAGAAATAAGCACATGAGGTCAGAGATATTCGGCTCTTGTCTGTCGTAATGTCTCCACGCCTCTAATTGCCCACAGTATTCTAATAGCTTAAGATAATTAAATGTTGTTTAATAGTAATACATAAGTGTGTTGAATAGATAGGTATGTAAATTTCTGGATGAAATTCAAAGTGGTCGCTGAGAAAACTGCCAAAAACAGTAGGGGGTTACCTTTTTTTGCCTCACCCTATATATAAATGCAAATGGATATATCAGTCACGTTTTGTTCATGATTGATTAAACAATAAAACAGAGTGATAACTTTAGTAAGTCTCCAATACGTACCATAGAATGATCCATAACCACATAGAATTCAATGTAATTCATTGTTGGAAATAATCCCTGTTGTCAAAAAAGAAAAAAAAATGTCATCACCTCCTTCTAATGTACTGTTGGTAGCATAATGGAAAAGAAAACATTTTCTTTTTTGATGCTTAGAGATACTGGAAACAAAGCTTACAGTTTCTTTTGAGTCATCTTACATCCAATTAAAGGGTAACATATTTTACAGTTTCAGTTAATTGTTTGTTTCATTTGTACCCTGTGCTTGCCCACTCATGGCAGGCTCAATGGAGCAATGGAGGGTTAAGTGATTTGCCCAGAGTCACAAGGAGCTGCCTGTGCCTGAAGTGGGAATCAAACTCAGTTCCTCAGGACCAAAGTCCACCACCCTAACCACTAGGCCACTCCTCCACTCTGTTTATAACCCACTCCTCCATTCATTTATAACCCACCAATACCGATTACCGCCGGGTACCGCATGTTTTGGACTCGTGTCAAAAATAGAATTACCGCCTGGGGCACGCGTTAGCCGGGCAGAAGTTCCAATTTGATGTGCATTGTACGTGCATAAGCTGTTCTGTCCTTTGACAGCCTTGCCTGGTTGGGATAGGTTCCTGAAATGTGTTAATGTTTTACTGTAGGTCACTGTAATGTTAGATAAGCAAGGCATTATGTGAAATGTAGTTCACAGGTAGTGCTGACACACTTGCTTAAAAAACTGTTATTATTGGTGGGCTGTTGCCTAGCCTTTTTTCTCAGCCTAGCTTGATTCTGTTCTCATTGGTCTGCTTGGCCTCTTGTTCTTTGGGCTTGAGGGAGCCCCCCCCCCCCCCCCCCCCCCCCCCCCCCCCTCTCATGTCCAGGTTCTCTCTCTGACTGACTGGGTAGCTGTCTCCATCTTATTTCTGTCAGCACTTGTTCTCATAGACTCCCTGGAGAGAACTCGGTTTTTTTTTTACCTCATAAGTATCTTGCCAATAAGATATTGCACTTTCAATCTCCCATCTGTGAGCTGCCCTGCCTGTGTAACTGCTTTTCTACCTCAGCAGAAGAACTGCCCTTTTCCCTCAGGTCTCTGATTCCATCCACTGAGGCAGCATTCAGAATATGAAGGCTGTGTGCTAAGAGGCACCTCTTCTGATTTGTGAGTAAACTGTTTGTTATTCAATAAAGACATTTCAGAAATATAAAGGGACTTCAGGGCATATTAATGTGCTGAGGTTATACATCAAGATACTAAAACCTTACAGTAACAGATCTTGGGAGGCTTGAACATAAGCGCCTACATGCCTTAGTAATTCCATTTTTGACATGCATCCAAAACACATGGTAGAAATTTTCTACTGCATGGTACTTACCTGGTGGTAATCAGTGTATATACGCTGACGATTACCGCCTGGTTAACGTATCAGATCTTACCGCTAAGTCAACGGGTGGAGGTAAGGTCTTAGGCCGAAAATGGATGCACGTTGCTTTGAACTTTGCCGCACATCCATTTTCAGCCAGGAAAAAGGCCTTTTTTGTAGGTGTGCTGAAAAATGGACCTGTGCGCATTCAAAACACACACCTACACCAGCGCAGTTTCAGCGCGCCTTAGTAAAAGGGCCCCTTAGGCATTGTTTTCATTAGATATGTAGGACAATTATCCAGCTGACAATAAGATTTTGAAAATTTGGAACATGTTCTCTACCGATACCCTAGAAAAAATGTTCCACCGATCTGTTGAACAACCATCACTACAAATAGAAATATCTCTTACTCTCTGTATATTCTTATTGTCTTCATGCAATTCCTTTTTTATAGACATTGAGGGCCCCTTTTACCAGGCTGTGGTAAAAGGGGGCCTGCACTGGTGTCAGTGCACGTTTCTGATGCACGCCAAGGCCCCCTTTTACCGCAGCAAGTAAAAGGTAGATCTTTCTTTTTTAAAAAGAAATGGCCATGCGGCATGTGAAACATGTGCCACGCGGCCATTTCATGGGGATCCCTTACTGCCACCCATTGAGGTGGCGGTAAGGGCTCCTGAGTTAACCCAGCGGTAAGTGGGCAGCGCACAGCACTGCCCAATTGCCACCGGGTATACACTGGTGCTACACAATAGCGCCAGATATGACACTGCACTGGGGATGGGAACTACCGCTGGGCTGCTGTGGTAGCCCGGCGGTAATTCCTTTTTACTGAACAGTAAGCCCGTGTTGGGCTTACTACCACTTTGTAAAAGGGGCCTTAATAGCCTTACTCCAATTTGACTTATAATCATGTGTTTTCTTTCTTTTCCAGACTCTCGCGAGGAATCTACATTTCTGTTTTAAGTAAATTTCCTGTGGACCTTTTATTGTTGACTTTCCTAATTTTCTTTTCATAAGTAGGGGCTAATTTATCCAATACAATTAGATTGTTTCTATTCCAAATATTTGGCCAGGAAATCTGATCAATCTCTAATGTTGGAATTTGTAAAACAATTTCTCTCCAAAACTGAATTTGATCAATTCTTTGCCTGCATGTTCTTATATCCTGAGGGGATGCTAGTTTCTTAATGGCTCTACCTAACAGTAAATGATGATAGAAAGTGGTTTGTTGTGGTCCAAATTGGAACCACAAAAGTAATTTCACTGGAGTGGGCATCAGTATAAGTTAAAAGATATAAACAGTGCTCCTTTTCATGAGTAGATTGTGGCAAAGATAATTTAAAATCCAAATTATCTAAAAAAAAGACCTTAACTCATCCACATACGTACTTCCCAATAGTTCTAGATGTAAATTCACATCACCTATTAGTAAGGTGGGAGACGAGTTTATCACATTTTTAGCAATAAAAAAAATCATCTCTGGCATTCAACCATTTGCCTGGAGAACAATAAAATAGAATACAGTTTACAGAATCAAGTAAGGAGGAGTCTCCTGTTTTACAATGTAAGGGGGCCCTTTTACAAAGGCACGCTGAAAAATGGCCTATGGTAGTGTAGACCTAGCTGTAAGGTCTCACATGGTAACTGGGTGATAATGGTCTACGTGGGTAAAATGCCAATTACCAACCGATTACCGCATCAAAAATGAAATTACTGCAAGGGCCACGCGGTAGCTGGGCGGTAACTCAAAATTGACACGCATTGGGCTCACATAGGTGCCTACGCAGCTTAGTAAAAGGGCCCCAAGGTCTCTAAGAATGGGGAACTAAAGGTTTCCTCTATATTAATATTAACAAGATCTTTATATACGATCCCAAGCCCCCCTCACTTTCTTCCTTTACGAGGCAGAGATAGAAATTTATAACCCTGAGGACATTTCTCACAATAGTAATAATAATTTGAAAAATTTTTAGAACAAGGAACAATTTATAGAATCTGTACTCACATCTGTATTTCCAGGCAAAAATGATTCCATCTTGATTTGAGCACTACTTTGACTGTCAGGGACTGCACAGGCTTTGGGAACACGTTCAAGGTCCTCGTGTTTGTATACAGCATGTTCCTCATTGTCTGTGTGCTGGAGAGGTTCTATCAGATATACCTGGTCTCCGATCTTAATGTAGCCACTGTGAAGAAAAAACAAAAACTGTGGTTAGAATAGGGAGAGGTAGCTGTGTGCTGGGGTGTTATCCAGGGAACAGATCCAAGATAGCAGTGTGAACACATTTAAAAAAAGACTGATGTAGAATGTCTGACCCATAAAAGAAGAGGAAAAAAGCATGACTCAGACTTCCAACCCGGTTTATGCACAATTGCATTTTCTTCATTATTATTATGCTATGATCTTCAAATACAATTATGTAAAGACGTATGAGATAAATCTATAGGAAAATAACAAGAAAAAAAGAACATAGGGTCCCTTTTACAAAGTGGTGATAAGCCCAATGCGGGCTTATGCTCGCTTATGCTCGCTAGGGGTGATACTTCCCACCCCCAGCATGCTGTCATATCTGGCGCTACAAAAATATATTTATTTTTATAGTGCCGGTGTGTACCCAGTGGCAATCGGGCAGTGCCACACACTGCCTGGTTACTACTGGGTTAGCACGGGAGCCCTTACCACTACCTCAATGGGGGGTGGTAAAGGCTCCCCCCCAAAATGGCCGTGGGGTAAGTGCTTCACTTGCCACATGGCCCTTTCCTGAAAAAAAGAAAGACCTACCTTTTACCCACTGCAGTAAAAGGGGGCCTCTGCGTACATCAAAAACATACACCGATGCCACCGCAGGCCCCCTTTTGCCACAGCTTGGTAAAAGGGGTCCCTATTCTCTATTAACTGTGAAAAGGAGAAAAAGCAGACAAAGCAGGGAGCCAACGAAGTAATCAAAAGGAGAGGAATCAATCTCTCAAACAATAAGAAAGCATAAATGGAACCTACCCCCCAAAACAATGAATGAAAAGGTACATAAAATCATAAAGAGAAAGTAATCACCGCAGAAATAAACATATCAACCAAAACTTTTTGAAATTGAATGGGATCTAAAAAACGTGCTCCTTATTCCCATTTTTGTTACAATATTGACAAAAAACTTTTAACAACAACAAGATGCCTGATACATCTTTTGTCCAAAAGCTGCCATGAGCACCGCTCAACCTTTTGCTGTCCTGGCTCTGTCTCCAATGTGGAAGTTGGATCTTTAACTTCAAGCCATGCAGTGCAAATAAGACCTCTGGCACAAGTCTTGCAAGACTGTGAAACTTCTACCAGAGTTCCTCTCTGCACTGAATAGCCATAGAGGTAAGATGATAGCAGAGGGAAGAAAAAGAAAACTTTACTTTTGCCCCTGTGCTGTACTATGTTTTTTGATTTGTTGGAAGTACTAGGGAACATACATAGCAACATAAGTGTTAGCCTAGAAATAAGAGGTTCTCCCATCTTAATAATGGCTGATGGACTTTTCTTTTATGACATTATCCAAACCTTTTTAAAACCCTACCAACCTAACTGCTTTTACCACATTCTCTGGCAATGAATTCCAGTGTTTAATTACATGTTGAGTGAAGAAATATTTTCTCTGATTTGTTTTAAATTTACTACTTAGTAGCTTTGTATTTTTGAAAAGAGTAAACAAGCAATTCACATCTATCTGTTCTACTCCACTCAGTATTTTATAGACCTCTATCATATCTCCCTTTAATCATCTGTTCTCCAAGGTGAAACTCTGTAGCCTCTTTAGCCTTTCCCCACAGGGAAGTTGTCCCATCTCCTTTATCATTTTGTCCCCCTTCTCTGTACCTTTTTCTAGTTTCGCTATATCTTTTTTGAGATGCGTTGACCAGAATTGCACACAGTATTTGAGGTGTGGTCACACCATACAGCAATACAAAGCAGTGGCGTAGCCAAGGGTGGGCCCGGGTGGGCCCATGCCCACCCATTTTGGGCTCAGGCCCACCCAGTAGCAGCACATCTATGATGTGGCTAGCAGGGATTCCCCAAGCCCCACCAGCCAAAAATCTCCCAACTGTCGTTCCTGCATACCTTGTAAATACCAGATCTTTGCCTGCAGTGAGCAGCGACTGATACATAATGCTCGCACCAGCCCCACAGCCTTCCCGCTGATGTATTCCCGCCTATGTGGAAACAGGAAGTTACATCAGAGGGAAGGCTGTGGGGCCAACATGAGCAGTGTGTATAAGTTGCTGCTCACTATCTGTGAAAATCTGCTGTTAAAAAGGTATGCAGGGGAGGGGGGATGTTTGAGAGATCATATGGCATGCAGGTGAGAGAGGGAGAGACCAAATCACTTGTAGAGTACTTCTGCCCACCCATCTTGGGCCCAGGCCCACCTAAAATTGGGTGTCTGGCTACACCCCTGATACAAAGGTATTATTACATTCTCATTTTTTTCATTCCTTTCCTAATAATTCCTAACATTCTATTTGCTTTCTTAGCCACCACTGCACACTGAGCAGAGGGTTTCAATTTATCATCAGTGATGACACCTAGGCCCTTTTTCTGGGCAGTGACTCCTAACGTGGAAACTTGCATCATGTAGCTATAGTGTGGGCTCCTCTTTCACACATACATCACTTTGCACTTGCCATTTGGATGCCCAATCTCCTCATCCCGTAAGGTCCTCTTACAATCTTTCAAAATCCTCATGCAATTTAACAACTTGGAATAACTGTGTGTCATCAGCAAATTACCTCACTAGTTATCACCATCTCTAGATCATTTATAAACATGTTATAAAACAGTGGTTCCAGCACAGACCCTTGGGGAACCCTGCTATCTACTCTTCTCCATTAAGAATACTGACCCTTTAACCCTAATCTCTGTTTTCTATCCTTTAACCAGTTCTTAATCAATAATAGGACACTACATCCTATCCTATGACTCTCTAATTTCCTGAGAAGTAGTTCATGAGGTACTTTATCAAATGCCTTTTCGAAAATTCAGATACACAATATTGATCAGCTCACTGTAGCAGATTGGTGAGATAACTCTTGGTAGGCTGTATGCCCCACAATAAATAAAATATTGCAGCAATCCATTTTGTAATATTGTGACAAGATTATGAGGAACAAGGGATATGTCTCTAGGTCAAATCTAGCCTTTTGTGTTCTAACAAGGTGCTGATAAAATTTTCTCTTAACGTTGAGCATTTATAAAGAGAATTGACCATCAAAGAATGGATTATGAGCTTTACCTTAAGCCATCACAGGTGCTGATGCTTACTAAGGAGTCATCTTCATTTTTGATGTGACCATGGTAGTAGCAGTGATCCTGTTGAACAAGAAGTATGGTGAGTTTATGTACCTTTCTGCATTCTCCTGCTGAATTTTCTGTAAAAATTCTAGTTCTAACCTTGGTGACCTTTGAGATCTGATTTTGCAGTAAAGGAGCCACACAGAAAGACATATTTTGCAAATTCTCCAAGGAAACTTGGTATAGTGGTGCAAACAAAAAAAACTCAAAAACCTCACAAAAAACAAAAACAAAAGTTAACTTGGATAGTGAGCGATATCCTTCAGGCAGTCAACCTTGCATGGCTGAGAGCTGGGAGATATCCTTAACTAGAGTAGCTTAAGAAAACTAGGCGGAGGTTCTTTTACTAAGGCGCACTCATGTTTTTGGTGCGCGCTAAAATTGTGGGTGTGCTAAATGTTAAGAGATGCCGATGCATTCCTATGGGCATCTCTAACGTTTAGTGTGCTCATAATTTTAGCATGTGTTAGAATCGTGAGTGTGCCTTAGTAAAAGATGCCCTAACTGAGCCAAATAGGTCTTTATCTACTGTCATTTATTACAGTATATGTTATTCAAATCCACGCCCCCTGATCCACCCTGACATGCCCATGACCTTCCCATTTCTGCGCCCATTGTTTTGGGCTGTGCATAAAATTTAGGCACGTACATGACAACTCTAATTAGTACCAATAGTAGTTTGTTAAAATACCAATTATTAGCTTGCTATTCAATTATAAATTGCATGCACAATTTGGGTACATGCCCAAAATTGTGGGCACAGTTTTTAACATTTTATAAAATTAGGGGGAATATGACCTAGAGATGGGAATAACTAGTGAGGTAATTAAATTCGCCGATGACACAAAATTATTCAGGGTCGTCAAGTCGCAGGAGGAATGTGAACAATTACAGGAGGACCTTGCGAGACTGGGAGAATGGGCGTGCAAGTGGCAGATGATGTTCAGTGTTGACAAGTGCAAAGTGATGCATGTGGGTAAGAGGAACCCGAATTATAGCTACGTCTTGCAAGGTTCCGCGTTAGGAGTTACGGATCAAGAAAGGGATCTGGGTGTCGTCGTCGATGATACGCTGAAACCTTCTGCTCAGTGTGCTGCTGCGGCTAGGAAAGCGAATAGAATGTTGGGTGTTATTAGGAAGGGTATGGAGTCCAGGTGTGCGGATGTTATAATGCCGTTGTATCGCTCCATGGTGCGACCGCACCTGGAGTATTGTGTTCAGTACTGGTCTCCGTATCTCAAAAAAGATATAGTAGAATTGGAAAAGGTACAGCGAAGGGCGACGAAAATGATAGTGGGGATGGGACGACTTTCCTATGAAGAGAGGCTGAGAAGGCTAGGGCTTTTCAGCTTGGAGAAGAGACGGCTGAGGGGAGATATGATAGAAGTGTATAAAATAATGAGTGGAATGGATCGGGTGGATGTGAAGCGACTGTTCACGCTATCCAAAAATACTAGGACTAGAGGGCATGAGTTGAAGCTACAGTGTGGTAAATTTAAAACGAATCGGAGAAAATTTTTCTTCACCCAACGTGTAATTAGACTCTGGAATTCGTTGCCGGAGAACGTGGTACGGGCGGTTAGCTTGACGGAGTTTAAAAAGGGGTTAGATAGATTCCTAAAGGACAAGTCCATAGACCGCTATTAAATGGACTTGGAAAAATTCCGCATTTTTAGGTATAACTTGTCTGGAATGTTTTTACGTTTGGGGAGCGTGCCAGGTGCCCTTGACCTGGATTGGCCACTGTCGGTGACAGGATGCTGGGCTAGATGGACCTTTGGTCTTTCCCAGTATGGCACTACTTATGTACTTATGTACTTATGCCATGATGAAAAATGTCCAAATGAAAATGATCAAACCAGATATTTTGGGAAATGATATAAAGGACTAGATTCTGTATGTGGCGCCTGAAAAATTGACGCAGAAAAAATTTCCGCTTAGACGTACTCTATAAACTGTGACTAGATTTAGGCGTGGTTTATAAAATATACTTAGCAGGTTTATAAAATATGCCTATTGGCCATGCCAGCACCTAACTCTTGACTGTTTACACCAAGTAAAACTTTGTGTAAATACCAGCACCTAAGTTAGGTAAAGAGCAGGTATATTCTATAACTCTGTGCATAAATTTTGGGAATGTCCACGACCCACCCATTCTATGCCTGTGGCCATACCCCCTGTTTCACAGCACACATTAGAATTTACACACAGCACTTTACAGAATATGCTTAGCAAGTTCTGCATGCAAGTTCTAATTACAGCAACTAGTGTCAATAATTGCTTGTTACGTGCCAATTATCAGGCTGATTGGCTTGTTAAGGTAATTAAATTGTGCTCATAAATCCAGAATATGATTGGATTTGCATGCACAATTTCGGTCGCACTGTATAGAATCCGGGGGGAAACAAACATTTTATGGCTGTCCATCTCTACAGACAAGTAGACTTGGGGGAAAATTGGTTAGCCATGAATACAAAAACACAATCAAGAAGTTGTTTTTTTTTTTATACTACCAATATCTTAACTGTTAAGGAACTATTGTCTAGATGGGAAATATCTGCCCAAGAACAATCTCTGGTGTTGGATAAGTCATAAGATGATTTTCACAGATGCCACATGCTTGCTGGTCTTTTGTCACTTTTTTCTCACTGGCCTAAAACATGCTCTTCAAAGAGAAATTCCTCACAACTACAGTGATGCAGGGCTGATTTTTTTTTTAACACCACAGCAGCCTTCTTGTAAAAATAAATAACATTCTACACACTCAGTAGGAGAAAACAAAGTTCAGCTTCAAACAGAATTGGAGAAAAAAGTCTCAGAAACATTCTTTGCAGCACTCTTACATTAAAATAGTGCTTTACCCATTTTACATCATAGGCATAAAAATATCTAATTTCAGTTTAGCGTTTCCAATTTCTTAAAAAAAAAAATTCCAAGAGAACTTTCATAAATAATTTCTCATTCAGGGGTCCTTTTACTAAACTGCAGCAAAAAGGGGCTTGCGATGGCATCGGCATGTGTTTTGATGCGCGCTAAGGCCCCCTTTTATGGCAGCGGGTAAAAGGCTGTTTTTTTTTTTAAAGAATGCTGCATGGCCATTTGGGGGGGGGGGGATCACTTACTGTTACCCATTGAGGTGGTGGTAAGGGCTCCCGTGCAAACCCAGCAGTAACCGGTAGCCTAGCGGTACTTCCGGTTTAGCGAGCGATAAGCCCACATTGGGCTTACCACTGCTTAGTAAAAGATCCCCTCAATGAGTTCTGTTCTTTTGCTGTTGGAACTTATTGCACAAGTAGTAGCTTGAATTATTTTTTTAAATAAACTGGAATGATTAAACTGAAATTAGGGGGCCCTTTTATGAAAAGGTGGTAGGGCTACCACCGAGGTTGCATGTGGCAAACTGGCCCTACCTCTGGGCTCACCCAGGAGCCCAGTGGTTCTTCCAGGTCTGCCATGTGCTGTTTCCAGTGCTAGAAAATAATTTTTATTTTCTAGTGCCGGTGGGCGGGGAAGATTTGTGCCCGATGAGAGCCCTTACCGCCATCTTGTGGAAACTCAAACGCGTGAAACAATTCTTCCTGAGGGAAATATTTCACAACCTGATACAATCAATTATACTAAGCCACGTAGACTACTGCAACGGAATTTATGCGGGATGCAAAGAACAAACCTTAAAGAAACTTCAGACCACTCAAAACACGGCAGCTAGGCTCATATTTGGAAAAACGCAATTTGAAAGAGCAAAACCCCTCCGCAAAAAACTACACTGGTGCCCAATCAAATAACGCACTGCTTTCAAAATCTGCACCCTGGTTCCCAAAATTATCTACGGCGAAGCCCCGGGATACATGACAGACTTGATCGACCTATCAACTAGAAACACATCCAAAACAACACGATCATATCTAAACCTGCACTACCCTAGCTGCAAAGGACTTAAATACAAATCAACTTACGCATGCAGTTTTTCCTACATAAGCACACAACTATGGAACGCATTACCAAAACCCTTGAAAACGACGTACGACCACCTAAACTTCCGGAAAACACTAAAGACTAACCTGTTTCAAAAGGCATACCCTACTGATCCAACTTAAATGCCCGATCTCTGCTACACAACAAAACTAAAGTACGGAATGGTCATAACACAACTCTTCCGTTGTACGATTCCCTAATGTGGTTGTGCCACATGAACTTTTATCTTACCAAAACTTCACTTTGTATTTGTTCACACCGGAGTCTGCAAATGCCTCTCCGGTACTATGTAACCCACACTGAGCCTACAAATAGGTGGGAAAATGTGGGATACAAATGTAACAAATAAATAAAATAAATCTTAATGGGTGCTGGTAAGGGCTCCCCACCGAAATGGCCAGCCTTTTACCCCCTGCGGTAAAACGAGGCTTCTGCGCACCTCAGATTTTACCGCAGTTTAGTAAAAGGACTCCATAGTTAGGAACCGTTTATAGAATAGCGCTTAGTGCCAGGAACCATGTCTACATTTTGGTGCAACTATTTACACCAATGAAACCGTAGTGTAAACCCCCGTGCCTAAATTAGGGGTGAATCCCCTTTATTCTATAACAATGCGTGCAAATTAAATGAACACCCTTGATCTGCCCATGACACTCCCATGGCCATGCTCCCTTTTGGACCCATGCATACAATTTAATTAAATTCAATTAGCTTGTTAAAATCTCAATTACCAGTGCTAATCGTTACTCAATTAAATTGTGCATGCAATTTTTAGCCACTTATATGGAATTAGGGAGTTTATGTTTATGATATCAAATGGATTAACCACTATTTTGATCTGATTCTGTTTGAAGTTGAATTTTGTCCCTCTCCTAGTGTGTGAGTTGAATGATTTTACTGTTTACAGGATTTTTTAGCATCCATATTTTGCAGATACAAATTTTGCAGGTTAAAAAATATGCAAAAATTTTAAATAGAATCTTTAAATGTACCAGAGCCAGTCCCCTCCTCGTTCCCCCCATATCCCATGGGGCAGAATAACAATGCCACTGAGGCATTTTCAAAGGAAGGTGGTTTTGCAGGTAAGCATAATTTACCCACAGGTTTCCCTTTGTTAATTACCCTCTAAAACGTCAGTGTTAACCATGTATATGGTAGGTTAAATCTACATTTTAGCTTAATAAGATGCTCTATGACTTGGTAGAGCTGGCCAAATCTATTCAAGACCCAGTATTTAGTAGAGATTGAACCCATCATGAATCTTAAAACCAAGAATTTACCTTGTCTGGAACAATTGAGGTCTCTGCATCTCCATTAGGCAAGTAAACAGTTTCACTATAGTTATCAGCAGTTAGCTCCCTGTGGAAAAATAGAGATAATAACAAATGTTCATACAGCTCAATCTTCATTCTTGAATATGATTTCTTTATTTTTATAGACCCACTCTCCCAGTTGTTCTAGTATGGCCATTGCAGGGCTCCTTCTGGACTGTAAATCTAGCCTCCAGGTGTCACCCTTGTTTATGGTCAAGATTCCCATAACACACTTCAGTGGCTAAGAATGATTCCCCTGCAAACCTAGGTTGTGAAAGACCTGATCCAAGAATCAAAACAATGATCCTTAGCATGGCAGCATCCTACGCTGCAGGTCATAGCAATTATATGTGACTGTTTTCTAAATTTAATTTCTTATATACTGGTTGCAAGTCTGAAATCTATAGAAATGGTGTACAATCAGGCATGTACCTGGAAGGCTCACAATCTAACTAAAGTGCATTAAGCCCTAATATGCACTTAGGGTTCCTTTTACTAAGTTGCGGGAAAAAAGGGCCCTGTGGTAGCAGGGGGAGCCGTTTTTCCTGCATGCCAAGGCTTTTTTTTACTGTGGCTGGTAAAATGCCCCCCCCCCCCCCAAATGGCCACATGGTAAGATAACTCTTACTGCATGCCATGCAGTGGGGAGCACTTATCGCCACCCATCAAGGTGGTGGTAATGGCTCCCGCAGTAACCCAGTGGTAACTGGGTAGCACGCAGAGATGTCCGATTACCGCTGGGTTACTGCCGTGCTAGAAAAAAATGAAAAATTTCCAGAGTGCCGTAAATGGCACTTGCTGGACCCAAAACTAGCACTGGCAGCCACGTTGAGCTGGCGGTAGTTCAGATTTAGCATGCGGTAAGCTCGTATTGAACTTGCTGCTGCTTTGAAAAAGACCCCCTAAGCACATGTGAAAACACCACAAATGCATTAAAGCATTTTGTGGCAATTTGCCATTTCCTGTGTGCTAAGCATTTGTTATTTTTATTTCAAAAATATTTTTTGGGAGGGTATATGCCACTGTTCCCTCTAAACTGAGTGGAAGTCCTCCTTCCAATGGGGATGCTGTCTCACCATCACATTTTTAATAGTGTGGGACAGGCAAGCTCTGCAGAACTCCAGGGAACCTGTTTTCAAATCTATGCTGAAAACCCACCTTTTCACTGCTGCTTTTGGCTCCTAGTCACTACTCATTTGCCTCCCCCCTTGTTCCTTCTCGCCCAGTACTTCCCTCGCCCTTAATTGTCTTGTCTGTCTGTATTATTTTAGATTGTAAGCTCTATCGAGCAGGGACTGTCTCTCTGTGTCAGGTGTTCAGTGCTGCGTGCGTCTGGTAGCGCTATACAAATGTTAATAATAATAATAATAACCTGCCTGTCCCTAGTGACTGAAGACACACTGTTGAAGCAGCACCTCCTTCCCCCACCCCCACCGGCAGCTAAGCAGTTAGAGGATGCCTGCTCAGTTTACAGGGAACAGTGGGTGGGGCAAGGGGCGTAGAAGCATTATTAAGGTAGTGCATTATAATTAGCGCATCCTACCTGAGTAACACAGACAACACCATAGCAACTAGCACTTCCTAAATAGGAGGCAGAAAGGGGCCCTTTTACTAATCTGCTGTAAAAATGGCCCTGCGCTAGCAGCGGGGACTGTTTTTTCTGTGTGCTGAGGCCCTTTTTACTGTAGTAGGTAAAAAGACAGAAAAAAGACACAGCCATGTGGTAAGATTGCTCTTACCGCATGGCCATGCAGGGGGAAGTACTTACTGTCACCCATTGAGGTGGCAATAAGGGCTCTTGCGCTAACCCAGAAGTAACTGGGTACTGCTGTGTGTCCCCCCTCTCCCCCCCCCCCCCCCCCGTGGAAATATTTTTTGAATATTTAAGCTAGTGCCACAAATGCCACATGCTGGGGGTGGAACTGCCATCGGTGCCTGCTTTGGGCCAGTGGTATTTCCGGAATGGTGAGCGGTAAGCTCACATTGGGCTTACCACCACTTAGTAAAAGTGCCCCTAAATGCTCTTGCATTAATTATTTGCAATTTCTGTGCATTAATGACAATATTAGCATGTAACCTGTACCTAAAGAGTGGAGTAGTGGCCTGGTGGTTAGAGTACTGGTTTTATAATTCAAGAGGTGGCCAGTTCAAGTCCCACTGCTGTTCCTTGTGATCTTGGGCAAGTTACTTAACCCTCCATTTCCTTAGGAACAAACTTAGATTGTGAGCCCTACCAGGACAGAGAAATATCCAGAGTATCTGAACATAACTCACCTTGAGCTGTTACTGAAAAAGGCATGAGCAAAATCTAAATAAATAAAAAGCTCTTTTTTACTGACATGTTAAATATGGGCTTACAGTACATGGAAAGGTCCCACATTAAAGCATGCTAAGCCCATTTTTTTTTCTTTTTTTTAGGCTAAGCCCAATTTTTTTAATGCATTTTAATAAAAGGGCCCCTGTGTTTGTACCTGAAGCAATGGAGTGTTAAGTGACTTGCCCAAAATATCAAGAAGCCACAATGGGATTTGTACCAAGTTGCCCTGGTTCTCAGTCTGCCACTCTAACCATTAGGCTACTAAAGCTGTGCATATTAGAAACAACCCTCCATTTACTAAGCTATGCTAGTGGCTGCCATGTGCTAATGCCGACATAGCCCATTCACTTTGAATGGGCTGTGTTGACAGCCACGCAGCAGCAGGTAGCGCAGCTTATTGAACAGAGGAATGCCTAATTATATAATAAAGTTGCATAATGATTCAGAAATCCATTTTAGAATGTAAGAGGGGTCCACTTTCTGAACAAGATTTTCCTCTATTTTCTGTCCATGAGAACAGCCTTTGATAGATACAATACAGCAGAGTTTCAGGAATATAAAAGTTTTGCTATCATAAAGTACAGTATTTGCCTTTAAGAGATGGATAAGCCTTGGGTATGGACACAACTTCATAAAAAATGAACAATGGTTTGGTATAAAATGCACATGCCTCTGCATGATACTTTTTAAAGTGTGTTGCAATATTCTGTGTCTTAGGGGTACCAGATATATCCAAATAATGATTATTTAAGTACAAAACCAACTAACAGGATGCTCCAACTTACTCGGTCCTCTCTAGATGCATCAACATTTTCTTGCCATCTATAGTCAGTTCATACTGTGTGATGTCGGGATATATTCCCTGAAAAAAAATGAGAAGGCATGTTAATTTGAAGCATAAACTATCACCAGGAATTAACCTCTGCTTTCTTGCTGGAGAGCCTAAGATAGAACCGTAATTTTTATGAGCTAAAAACATAAAGCAATTTAGAATCTTGTGACAGCACTTTGAACTTCTATCATATCCTCACTACCCCTGTTCTTGTTTTTCTCTGATTTTAAGCACTTTAGAACATTGAGATCTACGAGTACAATGCTGAATCTGTGCCAAGGCACCAAGAGTTTCAACAAAATCATAGGCTCAGGCAGTGGAGAGACATTTCCACAATGTTGATTTTGAGAAACTTCTCAGTTTAGTTTTTTGTTGTTGTTTTATTTTGTTTTGGTTTTTTGTTTGTTTTATTTATGCGTTTGTGTTGCTACTTATTGACATTTGAAGTATCCTAGCAAACCAAAAATTGCCAATAAACTTGTGGAAAAGTGGAAAATTTGCAAAAGCATGCACTAGTTCTACCAGTTATAATTTTTCAGCTAATAAAAGAACAGCAATATTTATTTAAACAGCAGAAAACACAACTGTAGTATTGCATGAGGCACAGGGAAAAGCATCTCACCCCTGTATCTCTCTTGTACTGGGTGTGAACTTTACGGGGATATACAACTTCATAGGACTTTACCCCAGCTAAAGTGCTTCTGCCATGGACTGAAATGAATAAAGAAATGATTAATTACAATAAAATAACCAATCTATAGTTTAACAGCATTGCAGTGTTAATGTGAAATGCAATCCCAGCTGCATTTGCATAATTCCTGAGAGTCTTAACTGATGCTGGTTAAAATCCATCAGAAACAGACAATATCATTAACCTTTTTTATATTTAAGATATTCTGTTCACTGACTGCTTTATAAATTCATGATAATAAAGTTACCTTGGTCCTGAAGAATGAGCAATAAAGTGGACAGAAGAACTAAATTCATGGTTTCAAATTTAGATTTCAGCTTTGCGCTGTGGTCACAGATCTGTTTCTTTCAAGGGTTTGATATCTTGTATCTGCTGTTGAGAGTGAGAGTGCGGGAGATAACATAGCTCAATTTATATCCACTTTCCTAATCTCCTCTCCTGAAAGGTATTGCCCAATTCTCTCAGAGTTGCAGCATCTTGGCTATAGCAGTGACCACATATCCAAAGAGGAATAATACCATGCAGAGGGGTGGAGCCACTTGGCATAACCAAAGGTTTTGTGGTTTCTCATGAGAAAATGAACTTTCATCTGACCCAGTATGAAATGAAGTCATTCAGGCTCCTGTGCAGCCTGATTGTCAGCTTTTCAGTTACAGTGTCACTGAGGGCACAAATAATGGACCAAACTTAAAATAAGCTTATATTATCGACTGACTCCAGAGAGGGGTTTTTTTTTTTTGGGGGGGGGGGGAGTAGAGGGAAATTTCAGTTCAGATTGACATTGTTCAGGTTTTACTATCTTCCTTGTATGAATTTGCAGGCCCGATTTCCTGAGAACACTCACAAAAACCTCCTTCTAAATGCAATGATTAAATACATAGGACTAAATAAGTGTCAATTTAAATAAGCTTCTACTTATATATATAAATATGCTCATTTTCAAAGCACATAGTAACTGTCGCCCCATTTTATCAAGCCACGCAGTATTGCCGACGGAGCCCATTCAAAGTGAATAGGCTTTGTTGGCATTACCGCACCAGCAGCCGCTAATGTAGCTTGATAAAAAGGGCCCATGTGCTTTGAAAATGAGCCTCATGGGTAGCAGCATATAGAATTAGTAAGTTCTAGATACAAGATTTCCCCTTTCAAAATGTGTATTTATAAATCTTTTTTTTTTTTTTGCTATATTCTATGGCTTTTAAGACATCCAAATAGATTTTTTTTGTTGGTGTGAACTATGGTCACATATGGCTCTTCCATTGTGCCTTTCACTAACAGTTTGGGAGACAGTACCAGGTTCTTCAAGATATATGAGAACATAGGGCTTTGCCCAATAATTCCCTTTTTGCCTAAGATTGGCCAATAAAAGAGCTGGAGATTGGGAGACTGGCCAATAAAAAAGCTCACTGCTTCCCACTCTATTCTCTTCCCTCTCAGGTAGTGTGCAGGAAACAGAAAGGGAGGAGGTGAAGCTAGAGTGTCCAGAATAGAACAAATCAAAGAAAAGCCACCCTAGTCGCAAACCCACTCCTTTCCTTTCTGTTTGTTCCTCTTTCCCTCCTATACCACATGGGACAGGAGAGGAAGGGGTGAATGTGGAATGGATAAGAGTTCTACATATTTGTATTCATAATCTGTGGTCACTCAGAGGGTAATTCTGTAACCTCAATGCCCACATTTGTACATGTGTTAGGGGTATTAACATGTAGAATATGCACACACACATACCAGTGTAGGTGTTAGCAGGGTGCCTAATCACAGTTCTGCATATACTCGCTTTAACTTACAAAGTGAGTATTTGCAATAGGGGCATACACATGGGCAGAGAATGGGAGGAAGATAAGCAGAGCACATTACTTACAAAACATAGACAAATGAAGGCAGATAAAGACCATATGGCCTATCCAGTCTGCGCATCCATGCCATCTACTCTCCCTTAGAGATCCTATGTACTTGTCCCAAGCTTTCTTGAATTCAGATACAGTTTTCATCTCCACCAAGAGGCCGTTCCATGAATTTATCACCCGTTTCTTGAAGAAGTATTTTCTCAGGTTATTTCTGAGTCTATCCCCTATCACCTTTATCCTATGGTCCCCTCATTTCAGAGCTTCTTATCAGTTGAAAGAGACTCACCTCTTGGGCATTTATGTCACATAGGTATTGAAACATCTATATCATAGCCCTCCTCACCTAAAAGAAACAGCAATCATAAGGAGCTGAAGTGGGAATCAAACCCTGGTCCCCTGTCTGCAGAGTCCACAGCCCCAACCCCAACCCTGCCACATTTAGGTTCCTACACTTACATCAGCTCTTGAAAGCATGGGACAAGCACAGAGGTTCTCTAAGGAAGATGAAGAAAAAGTGGATGGCACCAATGGGCAGACTGGATATGGTCTTTGCCATTCTATATGTTTCTGTGTTTCTGCAGTGCAAAGAAAAGCTACAAAAATGGTATGGGATTTGCGTTACAAAACGTATGAGGAGATACTTGCTGATCTGAACATGTATACCCTGGAGGAAAGGAGAAACAGGGGTGATATGATACAGACTTCAAATATTTGAAAGGTATTAATCCGCAAACGAACCTGCTCCGGAGACGGGAAGGTGGTAGAACTAGAGGACATGAAATGAGGTTGAAGGGGGGCAGACTCAGGAAAAATGTCAGGAAGTATTTTTTCACAGAGAGAGTGGCAGATGCTTGGAATGCCCTCCCGCGGGAAGTGGTGGAGATGAAAATGGTAACGGAATTCAAAAATGTGTGGGATAAACATAAAGGAATCCTGTTCAGAAGGAATGGATCCTTAGAAGCTTAGCGGAGATTGGGTGTTGTGCCGGTGGTTGGGAGGCGGGGGCTAGTACTGGGCAGACTTCTATGGTCTGTGCCCTGAAAATGGTAGATACAAATCAAGGTCAGGTATACATATAAAGTACCACATATGAGTTTATGTTGTTGGGCAGACTGGATGGACCGTACAGGTCTTTTTCTGCCATCACCTACTGTGTTACTCATGTTACTATGTATTCTTCTACGTTACTTATCTAGATAAATTAGAACAGGGAAAGCTGTCTTAAGTTATCTGGATAACTTACTTGGATAGTAGGCTGAATATCTTTGCCACCTGGATAAGTTCTGGCATTACTCAGCTATTCGGTAATGGGCACTATCTGGATAGTGATGCTGAATATCCAGATATTTTTTGACTGCAGCAGCAGATCTAAAAAAACACTGACCATGGTGGGTGAATATTGATGCATGCATTTTTCTCATATCATTGGAATGACTGGTCTTTTCTGGAAGTGCACTGAGAGGAAAAAGATTTAAGACATAGCAGACTATAAGATGTTGTCTTGTACACATAGAGGGCATTTTCAATAAAACATCTGAGTCTGGGAAAATACAAAAATTGAGCGGTGAACTCAGCCATTTTTGAACCTGAAAATTGTCTATCTTGCTGGTTTGAAAATTGTCTTTTTCCTAGATGTTTTGTGCTCAGTGCATTCTTCTTTTGGGGCTATTTTGGAACCCCACCACCACCACCAATCCCCCCCAGCCATTGGGATGTCTAGGAACCATTATTTTTAGTAGACTGGCCACACAGATATCCCAGCAGAGCAGTGAAGCAGCTTAGGGGGCACTGCAGTGGACTTCCCATAAAAGGTCCCAGGTACACATCTCACCCCCATAATCCCCTAATATTGAATAGTGAGCCTTTCGGGAGCAGAAAATACCTACTGTACTTAACTGTACATTACTACAATAGCTCTCAAGCTTACAGGTGTCATCTATATGTAGGTATAGTAGGTATTTAATGTTTTTGGAGGGCTCACATGTTCCACAACAAGTGTACCCGTTAGAGTGGGATGTGGGTCTGGGTCCCCTTCTCTACAGTCCACTGCACTAACCACTAGGATACTCCTGGGACCTGCTTGCAGCTCTAATAGGAATGTCCATCATATCTGAAGCTGTCATAGTGCCTGGTATTTACTGTCACTGTCATATCTTAGGGGGCCGGAAGTGGGGTCAATGACAACTGGGGGGGTAAACAGGTCTAGTCAAAAACATCTTAAGTTTTGCCCTAGACATTTTCATTTTGTTCCATTATTGCAGAAAAAGGTCAATCTTTCGGTGCCATCCATGTCCCACCCAAAACATAACCCAACACGCCCCCTTAAAATGGATGAATTTTTTCCTAATAGTGGAACCACCATGCATGCACAAATGTGTGCACCATTGGAAAACAGTGCACACTTTCTGAAATAACGTGCCTCTTTTCCAAGTATTGTGCACCATTTCCAAAGAGTGTGCATGATTATCAGTGGATGACAAAATGACCAAAGAAAAAATGAATAAAATGGAAATTCCCATAAACAACATGGGAAACAACATGAAATTAAACTTTTCTGCTTGCCCATCCCTAGCATATACAAAAGCATGGGGGCCAATTTTCAAAGTTGTACATTTCAGTGCAAAGCTCATAAGTACTTTTAACTGTGAGCATTCCATTAGTTCTCCAATAAAAGGTATGAGCGTATTTTCTCTTTCAACAGGTAATGCCTTTGGCTTTTGAGATGGACAGTTTTTGAAAGCCACGTTACCTGTGTAAATGACTTTTGACAAATGTTCTCCTCCAACCATGTTTTAAACAGATTGTTTTTGGATGACTAGTACATAAGTTCATCAAAATTGTTATGTTTTATTATCAAAGTCTCTGCAAAGGGGGGAGGCCTATGGGTTTGACAGTTAATTGAGGGTGGAGGAATGCAAAACTGAAAATTCACCTACGGTACCTAATTCCTCTGTGCACTTAAAGTTCTGCATTGTCATAGTTCAAGGCTCAGCCTCATAGTGGAAAAACTGTATGATACAGCAAAATTTAGGAATGGGCATTGTTTCAAAGAACATCTTGACCATCGTCAGCTTAAATTCCATACTGCTGGCAGTGAATCTTTGACAATTTCATCTTCTCTTAATCTCTTTACATTTCACTTTCTGTGACTCATGTTTGCTCAGGGTAGGGTTCTTAGCCATTGCTCCTCTACCTTGAAATCTTGTCCTTCTTATATCCCCTTATCTAAAGCTCACATTGTTGATAGATCTCTGTCTTCCTCCACACCTAAGACCTAGGAGGGTCAGGATGTTCTACCCTCTGTTTCTTTTCAATCCTTGTTGAATATATCTCTCCTCTCTTGTATTTGGCTTCAATTAAGCTTGTTGCAGTCTGGATTTTGAGGTATTGGTCAAATTTACTCCATCTTCTCTCAGTCTTTTCACACGTTTTTTCTCATTTATCCTACACCTTTGTTATACTGTGTAGAAATGTAAGCTTCTACACAAATACTTGTTTTTAAATCTATCAAATACATTAAGGTCATTTTTTAAAATTTCAAACTAGTGGCTTGAAGACATTTGTGCTAGCTTAGAACCACTGGAAGGGAAATGAAGTGAAGTTTATTTGCTTCCTTGAAGAAAATGACACTGGAGAGAGCCGACGGATGTGTTTCTAGTTTTACTTGCCTCATTTTTGGTCATTTTCACTTAGAGTAATGCCCATTCTGATGGTGTTTTGTACAATCTTTAGCTGTGGTAGGTCTGGGATGGTTCATTGGCAGAGAATCTGCTCAGCAGAAACTTGTCACTGTGATGGACTCTCACGAAGTTTGCCCTAACCAAGTTTGACAAATGGCTCAGTGATATGACAATCAAGCTGAACCAGACCTAGATGTACCTTCCATTACATCTGTGGATCTTTAATTCTTGCTTTTCTTTAGAAACTTCATGAGTGCAATCAAGGTAAACCCAGGACTAGCTTAGGCTGTCCTATAGGATAAGGATTGATCTGGTCACATTAGCCAAAAGTGTTTCTGGTATTTGCTGAAAGTAGCAGTTTGGCTATTCATAGACTTACAAGTATAAGGGAATCCTAAAACTCCATTGTTCATTTCTACTAATATATTTTCTTCATAGACATGTGGAAGGTAAATTAATAATAAACCACTTAATTTGTGCAAAAAATATGATTTTGTTATATATATATTTTATAAAGGGAACACATAGGTGCTGTCAGAAAATCACCCCACTGGAATGGCCCCTCACAAAGTTGTACCTGCTCTGAGGAATGTTACAGTTACAGCTTTTATATTCAGCTTTGACCAACTGTAGTTCTAAGCAAATTACAAATAAAGAATCTAGATCACCAATCTAGGAAATCACAAAAAATATAAGTAACTTTGCTTAGGATGCTAATGATACAACTATCTTGAAGTAATATATTTGTGAAATAGAACTGTTTTGATTGCTTTTTTAAAAAAATGTCAAAGCTTGTTAAGAATCCAAGGGCTCCTTTTACAAAGCGGCACAACTGATTAGAATCCGCTGAATATGAAGACGCTCATGGAAATTGAATGGGCTTCTTTGTATTTAGCATACCGCTAATCAGTAGCACTTTAACAGCAACTAAAAAAATAATATTTCTCTCAACCAAACAGCTGTTCAGTTTAGTAAACAGCCTACTGCAACCCCCACAACAGAACCAGCCTACCCAGTCAAATCTGAACTGCAAATATTTTGTTGCATACTTTGCCAACAAAATTAAGTCTCCACCAGGATTTACAGGCAGTACCACCCAGTCTCCAATCAGCTAACCAAGAACACACAAAACTCGCCTCCTCCTGACACAGACATATAGGACACTTTTAACATAATAACAGAGGAGAGCCTTGACAAAATCCTAAGAGACCTTCAACCAACTATCTGCTTCCTCAACCTCTGCCCATTAAAGATAGTACAGCAGCCAAGTATGAGCCTCATAGAAGGTGCCACAAAAATCGTGAACTCATTTCTTTCTAATGGGCAACTACCAACAGAATAAAAAAAGGGTAGTGGTGCATCCTTTGCTAAAGAAAAACAACCTTGACCAGGACAAACTTGAAAGTTACTGGCTA
The DNA here is from genome assembly GCF_901765095.1 of Microcaecilia unicolor. Classification (NCBI taxonomy): domain Eukaryota; kingdom Metazoa; phylum Chordata; class Amphibia; order Gymnophiona; family Siphonopidae; genus Microcaecilia; species Microcaecilia unicolor. The sequence continues at coordinate 307,881,037 of NC_044034.1, read as the reverse complement.
GCATCCAACATCCCATTTCTAGGAAAACTTATAAAACAAACAGTCTGTGTTCAACTCAGTAATTGGCTAGAAGAGAGAAACAGGTGAGATCCATGTCAATCACGATTCAGACCCGAATATGGAATAGAAACAGTCCTCGTATCCCTACTAGATGATCTTCACAGAAACCGAGTCAGGGGATTTGCCTCAGTGTTAGTACTGCTAGATTTCTCAGCAGTTTTTGACACTGTGGATCATGATATCATGCTACCACAACAGACAGAAACAGGTATCAATGGAACAGTACTTGCTTGGTTTAGATCCTATCTATCAGACAGGTAACAGTCCATAATGTTTGGCAGCACCTCATCACCACCATGAGCACTGACCTGTGGGGTACCACAAGGATCAATACTGTCACCTATTCTGTTCAAACTACCTCAACCCACTAGATGAGCTGATTAGGTCAATGGACACTCATTTCTATATCTACATAGATGATGTGCAGCTACTCATACCCATTGAACATGACTTACCTACAGCCCTGAATAAACTGATTACCTGTCTAACTTCAATTCAAGAATGGGCTAAACCAGTGGTTCCCAAACCTGATCCTGGAGGCACCCCAGCCAGTCAGGTTTTTGGGATATCCACAATGAATATTCATGAAAGAGATTGTCATGTAATGGAGGCAGTGCATGCAGAGAAGCTCAATTTTACTTGAGTTCAGGCAAAGTTTGTTGTTTTTAGCCCAGTGGTTCCCAAACCTGTCCTGGAGGCACCCCAGCCAGTCAGGTTTTTGGGATATCCACAAAGAATATTCATGAAAGAGATTGTCATGTAATGGAGGCAGTGCATGCAGATATCTCTCAAGAATATTCATTGTGGATATCCCAAAAACCTGACTGGCTGGGGTGCCTCCAGGACAGGTTTGGGAACCACTGGGCTAAAAACAACAAACTTTGCCTGAACTCAAGTAAAATTGAGCTTCTCTGGGTCCCTGACATCAAAATCTCTTTTGGGAAGTACAAACTCTCCCTCAAATCACAAGTCATGAACAATGGAATACAGTTAGAAACACTTACTCTGATTCCCCAAATCCAAGAAGCCTTCAAGAGCTGCTTCTATTTGTGACCACTATGCTGCCTCTCTCCTTACATTGAGAAGGCAAATCTTATCCCAGTTATGCATGCCATGATAACACCAAGACTGGATTACTGCAATGCATTCTACACTGGTTTGACTACAAAGGTCTGCACCAGCTCCAATTGATTCAGAATGCTGCAGCAAGACTAATAAAAGGTTGTAAGCGACGTGACCACATCACACCATTTTTGAAAAAACTTCACTGGCTACCGTTACAACACAGGGCTAAATTTAAAACTCTATATCTGATCTTCAATTACCTTAATAGAAATGGCCCTTAGTAATTGAAGAACAAGATAACCCTCTACACACCTCCAATAACACTAAGGTCCTCCCAAGGGGTATCCTTAACCACACCCTCTCCAGAAAATATTACATGATGTGATACCCACAAGCTAGCCTTCTTCGGAGTAGCCCACACACTCTGGAATACACTCCCTGAAAGGCTCTGCTTAAAACAAGATGATCTGTACTTCAGGAAGCAGGTGAAATCTTGACTCTTCAACCAGGCTTTTAATGGAAAAAGTAACTACATTTTTATTCTCACACGCGTGCACACACACACACACACACACACACACACGCATGCACGCATACACAAGTGACAGGCTGGACATACTACACCAGGCCATGTTTATCCACTCCTACCCTAGCTGAGATAATATTTAAGCACCACATATGCAACTTTCTTTAGATTAGTCCCCTTATTTTCTAACTCCTCTTACGCTCTTACCATCTTTGCTTATACCCTACACTGTCTATTAAAATGTTTTATAATATATTGTGTTGATATTGCAAGTAGTTTACTATCCAGCTTATAATCAAAAGAGAAAAACGCTTATATTTTGACCTAAATCGGGAGATGGGCGTTTTTCTCGCAAAGGCGCCCAAATCGGTATAATTGAAAGCCGATTTTGGGTGTTTCCAACTGCATTCCGTTGCGGAAACAAATAAAGTTGATGGGGGCATGTCGGAGGCATGTTGGAGGCGGGACTGGGGCGTGGTTATCAGCCAAGGAGAGATGGGCGTCTGTAGCTGATAATTTAAAAAAAAAGGCATTTTTACCGCGATTTTGAGTCACTTTTTTTGGACCCTTTTTTTTCATGAACAAGTCCCAAAGAAATGTCCCAACTGCCCAGATGACCACTGGAGAGAATCGGGGATGACCTCCCCGGACTCCCCCAGTGGTCACTAACCCCCTCCCACCACTCGTAACCACTTGTAACCACTCGCCTCCACCTACCCTCCTCTCTTCCTTCCCGTTCACATTAATTGATTTGATTTGCTTACTTTATTTTTTTGCCTATTAGATTGTAAGCTCTTTGAGCAGGGACTTTCTTCTATGTTTATGCAGCGCTGCGTATGCCTTGTAGCGCTATAGAAATGCTAAATAGTAGTAGTAATATGGAAACTAATCTTTTCAGAGATGGGGAAGCGGTAGATTACAGGTCATGAGTGCAGGTTGCAGGTGAGAGACTTGAAGCAATGTCAGGAAATACTTTTTCAAAGAAAGGATGGTGGATATCTGGAGTTCCCTCCCTCAAGAGGTTGTAAAAACAGAAATGGTGATGGAATTCAAGAATGCATCTGATAAACACAGAGGAGCATTGTATAGAATAAGGATGGAATCCAATTAAAGCAAAATATAAATGATCTCATGACTGGAATGAGCTTTGACGGCAGCTTTGGAGGTTGGGAAGTAAGACCCATGCAGCAGACTTCTATAGTCTGGGTCCCATAAACAGCAAAAAAATAAAAAAAAGGTCAGATAGAAGCTGAAGTAGGCTTCAATGCCAACTCCAGTTTTTAGAAAGTAGAACCAGTGCCAGGCAGACTTCTATGGTCTGTGCTCCAAAATTGGCAAGTAGAGACAAAGAAAATATACCAATACTTAATCATGAACAAGTCGAATCTGTGCAGAGTGCCAGGTTCAACCCAGGCCATCTCAATGGGCAGACTTGATGGACTATGTTGGTCTTTATCTGGTGACTTTTTCTATGAAAGGAAGTATTTTCTCTATTATGCTTTGTCCAATGGAAACTGCATATCAACTTTATAGAGGAGCTATGTGGAAGTGATTCTGCACACAGAAAAGAGGTGACAGAGATTTATTTAATTCTGTCAAGTTAATTGTAAAAGGAGAAACCGAGAATCTCAGAAAGGGCACCCATAGCCTGGGGAGAGGGTGTGTGTATTTCTAAAGAGTATCCTAATAAGGATCTGGAATAATAGAGGAAATCTTTGCTGGCTGTGCTGATAAACTGTACTTTTGTGATGGTTTTAATTTTTGTAATATGAATATTGTCAAATTGGTGAGGTTTTGGGGGGCACATTATTTAAAATACTTCACTAAACTTTTTGGAGCCAATATTACTTATCTGGTTAACTTTAAGTGAATATTCAGTCAACATACTGTGGTGTATAGGACACTCTTCTGATGTCCCTGTTGCCCGCTCCATACCTGATTGACGCAAAGAAACCTCAAGATAGGGTTAAAGCCTGGGATCCCAGGCTAGCATCTCTAAGGGGGGAAAGGATTATAGGACTCTTAATGAGTTCTAAATCTATGGGAGGAAATATGAGGAGGAAGGGGATAAGAGGAGGCACATTCCCTTAGCTTGCCACAATACAGACTGGGCAAAAAGCAAGGTGAAGGAGGAAATATCATTTTAATGTGCCTTTAAAAGCTGGGTGATAGGATCATAGTGCAGGATCCCCACTTGTTCCACCCAGAAGGGTTAGTGGTTCTATCAGGAGGTAGCTGGGAGGCATCTGCAGTTCCAGAGAGCCAGACATATAAGCCTATCAGGAAAACCCCAGAGGAGAGGCACCTACATGCGCCATGGCAAAACGTCTTTAGGCAGGAAGCAGAGCAGCAGTCTGGAAACAAGGCCTCTGACCTGAAGGAAGTAATGGAGGTTTGGAAGTGTGAGAGCTCTGCCCTGAAGAACCAATGGAGGCTACAAACCAGTGAATTTCAACTTCCTACTGTGACTGTGGATGGAGAGCTGCAGGCACAACACAAAGGAGTTGTGGCCTGGACTTCATTGGGAAGCAGGCTTGTTTTGCTGACCAGAATAGAAATAGCTTTCTTAAAAAAGCACGGGGTACAAATGTAACAAAAAAAAAAAAAGTGTTTCCAATTTGCTTAATAGGCTAGCATACTGATTTTATAACAGTCCAGTGCATGTTATCATTGATAATCAAATCTACTAAGTTATGTCATGCGTTGTAGTATAATGCCTTGAAAGAAGTTCTACACATTGCAATAAGCCATAGAGCTACTTACAAATGAAAGTTTCAATGGAGATGAGGTTAATTTGGCTTTAATTTCACCAGAATGTGTTGTTGTTGTAGTAATTGATGATGAGGTCTTTGATGATGAAAAAAACAGAGAAGCATGATATAATGTGGACAATTAAGTCTTCTATCACACACCAAATTCTACAGGCAGTATTGATGCTGCTGCAGAGCTGCTGACAACAGTGATATTGAACCAAAAGCTGTTGAAGGTCAGAGTGTTGAAGAACCAGTTTGCACAAATATTGTCCTGGAAACAACTAGGAAAAGGAAACAAGGTTGTTAGAAAGTTTCAGAAACTTCTGATGTTAACACTGCTGTCCTGAAACCTTCTTGCAAATGTCAGCACAGTTGTCAGCGTTGCTGAACCCTCTGTCATTAACAATGCTTGTTTAGAATCTGCTGAGAAAGGACAACTTTATGGTCAGAGAGTTGTAGAACCATCCTTGAATAACAACGAACATGTCGGGAAGCCTCAATGTAGTCATATAATTCAACCACCATCTGCCAGTGAAGAGACTCTACAGTAATTGGTAAAAACAATTACCAAGTCCTTTGTTACCATCCAAAGTGGGAAAAGATTTGGAAAATGGGCTGCAGAATTTAAACCTAAGGGTGTTGAACTTCCCCAGAAGCCTTTCCATTTCTCCTAGGGAGCTATTTGAGAAGTTTTTTTTTTTTTTTTTTTATAGAAGTTCTTGGACTAACGGAAGAAGCGGTGTCGCTGATTCAGAGTCCTTTTACCTTCCTTTCTGATGGAAGCCAGGCACTTGAAGGTGAACAGCTTGGGATTTCTCCCAAACGGTATAAATCTGACCACTATTCTGTAAATATTGCAAGAGGAAGTCCAGGATAGAACAACTCTGCTGGTAACTCTTGTCTTTGAGTCCATTAAGGACTCAATTTTGAGACTTTACTTTCGTTTTCACCAAGTGCAGTTTATGTGTCAGCGCATATGGATTTTTCCTAATACATCTAAACAGATTGAGGAAAGATGAACATTTTTCTTAGCATTACATCAAGAAGTACAGCCATGGGAGGGCAGTTTTTCTTGTGACTTCCTGTAAAATGATTGATTAAATATGGTGGTGAAACCGAGGGACGATCAAGATGGCGGCGCTAACGGTTGTGTGAGCCCTGGGCTCCGCGGTTCCAGCGATCGTAAAAGCAGACAGAAGTTCTCTTTCCGATTAAAATGGGAAAGAGAAAGGGGAAAACGCAGGCCCCTACCTCCATGGTGCCAACGTCGACTCCAATCTTGAAGCAAACGACGTTGGAGAGCTTCGGAGTCAGGACTCCGGGCGAAAGAATGCCTACTTCGATGAGTTCGACTCCTTCGGGAACCGAACGCAGCGCTGAGGGAGTGACGCTGAGTCCTCCCGATTCCACCCCCCCTCCACAACCCGGAAGTGTGATGGCGCCGGCAGGACCGCAGCAGTTGGTGAATGCAGCCGAGCTGTTTGCGGAAGGAGGATCTTTCGGCGCACAGACTCCTGTGATGGAAACAACGAGTCGGGGACAGACGCTGGACGCTGCCCCTAGAACCCAGGATCTACCTTCCGAGGATATTGGAGGTATGAAGAGACCAATCAGGGTGACAATGGAGACATTGTGGGAGGCAATCCAGGGGGTGAACAAGACATTACTGCAGATGAATGTTTCTCTTTCTGGCGAAATTAAGGACTTAAAACAATCCTATCAAACATTGACTAAAGATGTACAAGAACATAAAGGGCAAATTGAGGTGATTGAAAATGAAGTAAAACAATTAAAGAATTTAACAACTACTTTGATTAAAGATAAAGAAACCCAAGAGAGAAAAATAGAATATCTGGAGAATAATGGGAGAAGAAATAATCTGAGGTTTCTGAATTTCCCCAAGTCACCCTTAATCTCAGCAGTGGATATGCTCAAGAAATATTTCAGTGATATGTTGGGGATTCCTATGGAGGGATATCCCCCTATAGTGAGGACCCAATATATTTCAGGGATAGCGAAACACCCGATTGAACAACCACAGATAACCCCAAGTTTAAACTTGACTGAGTTTCTTGAAAACTCTCTGGAGTTCGTAACAGAGAGAACCACGCTGATTGTATCATTTGCTCTTGAACTTGATAGAAATAATATTCTGAGACTTTATTTTCGCCATTTAAACGAAACTTTTCTGGGACAAAAAGTTCAAATTTTTCCCGATATGGCAAGAAGTACACAAAAAAGAAGGAAAGAATTTCTCTCTTATAGATCTAGAGTTGTTAAATTGGGTGCTACTTTCTTGTTAAAGTTTCCCTGTAAATGTTTTGTAACTTTTGAAATGAATAATTATATATTTTTTTCCCCTTTGAAATTGTTAGAATTTATCTCATCTAAAGAAAATGTTAAGTCGCCAACTGTGTTGCTTCCCTAATTACAGTGCTGTTAACGTCGGCTGTAGACATTCATAGCCCCTCCCGTTTTATTTTTGATTAATTATATAGATTTAAATTTCCTAGTGTCTTGATCCACTTATTGGGGACAAATGTAAACTATTTTTTCCAGTATAATTTAACCTGTTTAGGTTATTGTAATTTGATTACCTTTATTTTATTGCTGATATTTCAAGTTTATATTATTGGATGTAAACAAAAAATTATAAATAAAGAAATTAAAAAAAAAAAAAAAAAAAAAAAAAATATGGTGGTGAAACCTGTGTTTTCTGGGACCCAAGACAATTATGAATGTTTCTGAATTCTAAGAAGAATGTTGCTTTCCCTGTCCAAGAGACTAGCTGACTATTCTCCTCTGTTAGAATCATGATATAGATATTATACTTAACCTAAACCGTTTTCTTTTTTTTACTTTTTGTAGATACAATAATCGCTTTGTGAATGCTTTTTTTATTTTCCTGTTTGTAACTTTCTGATTTATTTCTGGACAAAGTTGTATCTTTTTGGTTATTTTTGTTGTAAATTGATAAATTCTATCTATCTATCTATCTATAGGGCTCATTGTTGAAAAAGAAAAACATCCAAATAGTGTCATAAAGCACCATTTGGACAAATTTCTTCTCAAAACGTTCAAACTGGTATTTTTGAAATTTGTTTTGCAAACATCCATCTATGCAATTCATCTGCAATGGGTCCAAATCACAAGGGGGCATGTTGGGGCGATTCAAAGGTGAGTTATGGTGGGATTAGGGCGTGCCTAAAACTTGGACATTTTACATCCACAATAGGACTAATCAAAAATGTCCAGGGCAAAAATCTAAATGGTTTGGTCTAGACCTGTTTTCATAATGAATAAGGCACAAAAAGGTGCCCTAAATGACCACTGGAGGGATTCAGGGATGACCCCCTTTACTCCCCCAGTGATCACTGACTTCCTCCCATCCCTCCAAAATGTGAAAAAAATATTACCTGCCAGCTTCTTTGACAGCCTCAGATGTTATAGCCAGGTCCATCAGAGCAGCAAGCAAGTTCCTGGAGTAATGTAGCGGTCAGTGCAGTGCACTGTAGACAGGTGGACCCAGAACTATTTCTCCCCCTACCTGTTACACTTGTGGTGGAAAGTGTGACCCCTCTAAAACTCACCAGAAACCCACTGTACCCATATTTAGGTGCCCCCTTCACCCATAAGGGCTATTGTAGTGAAGGGCTATTGTAATGATATGCAGTTAGAGGTAGTGGGTTTTGGAGGGCTCAGCAGACAAGATAAGGGAGCAACAATGAGATGTGTACCTGGGAGCATTTATATGAAGTCCACAGTAGTGCCACCTAGGGTGACCCATTGCTCTCCTGGGATGTCTGAGTGACCAGTCTACTAAAAATGCTGGCCCCTCCTATATCTCAATGGCTTGGTTTTCTACATTTTTCACTTGTACTTTTTTTTTTCAAAAATGTCCTGAAAAGATAAACTCATAGAGTACAAAATCTTGTTATAAATGGTATTAAAAAAAAAAAGATAGACGTTTTACTTTTTCAAAAATAGCTATATATCCTATTCAGATTTGGGCTGTTCAGCGCAAAATGTTGAAAGTCCAACTTAGATGTCATATCAAAAATGCCCCTCTGTATCTCTCTCTCTCTCTGTCTATAAGTACATCTATAAGTGCATAAGTACATAAGTATTGCCACACTGAGACAGACCAAAGGTCCATCAAGCCCAGCATCATGTTTCCAACAGTGGCTAATCCAGGTTACAAATACCTGCAAGATCCCAAAAAAGTTCAATACGTTTTATGCTGCTTATCCCAGAAATAAGCAGTGGATTTTCCCCAAGTCAATTTAATAATGTTCTATGGACTTTTCCTTTAGGAAGCCATCCAGACCTTTTTTAAACCCCACTAAGCTAACTGCCTTTATCACATTGTCTGGCAATGAATTCCAGAGTTTAATTACACATTGAGTGAAGAAAGATTTTCTCTGATTTGTATTAAATTTACTACTTTGTAACTTCATTGCATGCTCCCTAGTCCTAGTATTTTTGGAAACAGTAAACAAACGATTCATGCCTACCCATTCCACTCCACTAATTATTTTATAGATCTCTATCATATCTCCCCTAAGGTTGTCTTTTCTCCAAGCTGAAGAGTCCTAGACACTTCAGCGTTTCCTCATAGGGAAGTCATCCTATCCCATTTATCATTTTTGTCGCCCTTCTCTGTAGCTTTTCTAATTCAACTATATCTTTTTTGAGATACTGTGACCAGAATTGAATGCAATATTTGAGGTGCGGTCGCACCACAGACTGATACAAAGTCATTATAACATCCTCACTTTTGTTTTCCATTCCTTTCCTAATAATACCTAACATTCTATTTGCTTTCTTAGCCGCCACAGCACACTGAGCAGAAGGTTTCAACGTATCATCAACAACGACACCTAGATCCCTTTCTTGGTCGGTGACTCCTAACGTGGAATCTTGCATTACGTAGCTATAGTTCGGGTTCCTCTTTTCCACATGCATCACTTTGCACTTGTTCACATTAAATGTAATCTGCCATTTAGATGCCCAGTCTCCCAGTCTCTTAAGATCATCTTATAATTTTTCATAATCCTCTTGCGATTTAACCACTTTGAATAACTTTGTGTCATCAGCAAATTTAATTACCTCACTAGTTACTCCCATCTCTACATAATTTATAAATATGTTGAAAAGCAGTGGTCCCAGCACAGACCCCTGGGAAACCCCACTATCTACCCTTCTCCATTGAGAATATACTGGTCATTTAACCCTACTCTCTGTTTTCTATCCTTTAACCAGTTTTTAATACACAATAAGACGCTACCTCCTATCCCATGACTCTCCAATTTCTTCTGGAGTCTTTCATGAGGTACTTTGTCAAACACCTTTTGAAAATCCAGATACACAATATCTACCGGCTCGCCTTTATCCACATTTGTTCACCCCTTCAAAGAAATGTAATAAATTGGTGAGGCAAGATTTCCCTTCACTAAATCCATGTTGACTTTCAGGCTTATTTTCGAAAGTGATCACCGGCCATCTTCTGACATAAATCGGGAGATGGCCGTCGATCTCTCAAAAACAGCAAAATCGGTATAATCGAAAGCAGCTTTTTTTACACCATCGCCGCTTTCCCGTCACCGCGCCGGCAAAAGTTCAAGGGGGCGTGTAGGCGGCATAGCGAAGGCGGGACATGGGCGGGCATGGGCGTGGCTACCAGATGGCCGGCTTTCGCAGATAATGGAAAAAAAAAAGCGGCGTTAATCAGTATTTTACCGGGTTTACTTGGTCCTTTTATTTTCAAGACCAAGCCTCAAAAAGGTGCCCCAACTGACCAGATGATCACCGGAGGGAATGGGGGATGACCTCCCCTTACTCCCCCAGTGGTCACCAAGCCCCTCCCACACTAAAAAAATAAAAATAAAAAACTTTTTTTACCAGCCTGTATGCCAGCCTCAAATGTCATACCCAGCTCCCTGACAGCAGTATGCAAGTCCCTGGAGCAGTTTTTAATGGGTGCAGTGCACTTCAGGCAGGCAGACCCAGGTCCATCCTCCCCTACCTGTTACACTTGTGGTGCTAAGTGTTGAGCCCTCCAAACCCCCCAAAACCCACTGTACCCACATGTAGGTGCCCCCTTCACTCATAAGGGCTATGGTAATGGTGTAGAGTTGTGGGGAGTGGGTTTGGGGGGGACTTGGGGGGGGCTCAACATTCAAGGTAAGGGAGCTATGCACCTGGGAGCTATTTGTGTATTTTTTAAACATTTTTAGAAGTGCCCCCTAGGGTGCCCGGTTGGTGTCCTGGCATGTCAGGGGGACCAGTGCACTACAAATGCTGGCTCCTCCCATGACCAAATGCCTTGGATTTCGCCGGGTTTGAGATCGCCGGCATTTTTTTCCATTATCGCTGAAAAACAAAACTGGCAATCTCAAACCCGGCAAACTCTGGCATTTGGCTGGGCTAAACCGTATTATCGAAAAAAAGATGGCTGGCCATTTTTTTCGATAATATGGTTCTGGCCAGCTGTTGCGCCGCCGCCAAAATAGATCACCGGCAACATTCGATTATGCCCCTCCATGTCTCATTAATCCATGTTTTTGAATATGCTCTGTAATTTTGTTTTTTATAATAGTCTCTACCATTTTGCCTGGCACCGATGTCAGGCTCACCGGTCTATCTATCTATCTATCTATCTATCTATTGTATTACTCCTTCTGCTCCCCCTTAGACTCCTACAGAAAATAATGAGTGGCTTCTGGAGGGTTTTCACAATGTACCTGACAGTTTTCTTAAGCTGGTGAGCAAAGGTACAGAAATATTATCAGATCAATGCCCCCCAAATTTTAGAGTATCAGAGTACACTCTGACAGAGCTACAGAGAAAATAAGAAAGGGTAATTTTAATTACAATAGAAATGTGTTGTAGAGGTAGATATTCAGCTGGCGGTGGTCAGCATTTTATTTTGGTTTTCACTGGCGATATTCAATTCCAGGCCATTTCCTGGCCCTGACATTGAATATCTGGGTTTATATGGCACATATCCCTTATCTCGTTAAGTGCAGTATTCAGCACTTAACTGCCTATGAGGCCCTTTTACTTATCTGTGGTAAAAGAGACCCTGCAGCAGTAGACATTTTTGCCGTGCACCAGGACCCCTTTTACCGCAGTGGGTAAAAAAGTCAAAAAATAAAATTGCCGTGCAGTAAGTTCACCCATTGAGGTGACAGCAAGGAATCCCACGCTCACCAGGCAGTAACTGGCAGCGTGCAACGCTGCCCAATTACCACTGTGGAAGTATTTTTTAAATATTTCTGCTAGCGCTGGAAATGGCGTACACTGGGGGTGGAATTACTACTGGCACTCGCGTTGGGCTGGTGGTAGTTCTAGGTTGCTGCACGACAACCCTTTAGTAAAATGGCCCCTAAGTGAAACTGGCCAAACATAGGACTGTGTTTTATATAATCCTATTTATCCAGTAAACTTAGGGCCCTGCTTACTAAGCCATGCTAAAGGCATGCTAGAGTTTTTAGCGCAAGCTAATGATTAGCACTGTCCACAGCCGCTGCCTTGATTTTCTCTCCTCTCAGGCCGTCCTCGATCCACTTCAATCCGGCTTTCGTCACTACACTCGACAGAAACAGCACTCTCTAAAGTCTGCAATGACTTGTTCCTTGCCAAATCCAAAGGTCACTATTCCATCCTCATCATCCTCGACCTATCTGCCGCCTTTGACACCGTCAATCATAATTTACTTCTTGACACACTGTCCTCATTCGGGTTCCAGAGCTCCGTCCTCTCCTGGTTCTCTTCGTATCTTTCCCAACGCACCTTCAGAGTATATTCTAATGGCTCTTCTTCCACCCCCATCCCGCTCTCTGTTGGGAGTTCCTCAAGGATCTGTCCTTGGACCGCTTCTTTTCTCGATCTACACCTCTTCCCTGGGCTCGCTGATCTCATCACATGGTTTCCAGTACCATCTCTATGCTGATGACACCCAGCTTTATCTCTCCACTCCCGACATCACGGTCGAAACCCAGGCCAAAGTTTCGGCCTGCCTTTCAGACAGCGCTGCCTGGATGTCCAACCGGCATCTGAAACTGAACATGGCAAAGACTGAGCTCCTTGTCTTTCCACCCAAACCCTCTTCTCCTCTTCCCCCACTTTCCGTCTCTGTTGACAACGCCCTCATCCTCTCCGTCTCTTCAGCCCGCAAACTCGGAGTCATCTTCGACTCCTCCCTCTCCTTATCTGCCCATATCCAGCAGACAGCTAAGACCTGTCGCTTCTTCCTCTATAATATTAGCAAAATTCGCCCATTCCTCTCTGAACAGACCACCCGAACCCTCGTCCACTCGCTCGTTACCTCTCGTCTTGACTATTGCAACCTTCTTGTCACTGGCCTCCCGCTTAACCATCTATCCCCCCTTCAATCTGTCCAAAACTCCACCGCACGTCTTATCTACCGCGTGAACCGATACTCTCATATCACCCCTCTCCTCAAGTCACTTCACTGGCTCCCGATCCGCTACCGTATACAGTTCAAGCTTCTCCTATTAACCTTCAAATGCACTCAATCTGCAGCCCCCCATTACCTCTCTACCCTCCTCTCCCCATATGTTCCCACCCGCAACCTCCGCTCTCAGGACAAATCACTCCTATCTGTACCCTTCTCCACCACCGCTAACTCCAGACTCTGCCCCTTCTGCCTCGCATCACCATATGCCTGAAACAGACTTCCCGAGCCCATACGCCATGCACCCTCCCTGCCCATTTTCAAGTCCTTACTCAAAGCCCATCTCTTCTCCCTTGCTTTTGGCGCCTAACCACCTTCCCAACTCATGACACCTACACTGACTACATAGTTTGTAACCCTTAGATTGTAAGCTCTCTTGAGAAGGGACTGTCCTTCCCCATGTTAAACTTGTACAGCGCTGCATAACCCTGGCAGCGCTATAGAAATGCTAAGTAGTAGTAGTAGTAGTAGTAGTAATCTCTAAAATCACCCATGGGAACATATGGGCAACTCTAGTGTTTAGCCCTTAGTTAATTGCTGAATATCATCAATAACTGCATAAATGTTGATTCCACCCCCAGACTGCCCACAAAATCACCAGCTACAGCTTTAGAGATTAGTACTTAGCACCACTAACATATTAAGTGCCTCTAAATATCAGCAGATAGCCCTGCTCAAGCAATTTAATCAGGCAGGAGCATCTTCTACCCAGTTAAATTGTTTTCAATATACAACAGTAAGCTTCCCTCTGAATCTGTACATAGACATTCATCCAAAATTCATAAGCTTTTCGGTTTGTTTAATTTGAAAACCCATTCTTCTCACTCAATGGATGCACAGCTTTGAATGACAAAGACAACTGGTTAGATATTGGGGCAAAAATGGAAAGAAAAGTTTGTAACTGCAATAATAAACTGGAATTTGCACTGGAAGGCTGTTACAAAATAAACCCTGGGCTTACACTGCAGAAACAGAACATACAGCTCCTGATTGCTTGGGATGGACAATACCTGCAGGGTTTTGTTCCTGCTTGCAGAACAGACAACAATTTGTAAGCATCCACCTTCTGCCAACAGGGTAAACAAGGTTTAATCTGTCTGCTTATTTTTCAGTTGGGTAAACAAAGTTTTAATAAGCTTTAGGAAGGGCACTGTAGCTTTGATGCTGCAGAACTTGGAGGTGGCAAGATAGAGCTGATAATCTTCCCCAAAAGAAGCAGAGCTGGAAATAACCCCCCCCCCCCCCCCCCCCCACACACACACACACATACACAGACACCCTCAAGGGGAATTGGGTGGTTTATATTCTGATTTATTGTTAAGCTTTTGGGTTGTCTCTGGCTAGGATCCAAAAACAGAGTCTAAGCCAGGGCTACTCAACTCCAGTTCTCGAGGCCCACAGTCAGGCCAGGTTTTCAGGATATCCACTATGAATATGCATGAGAGAGATTTGCATGCACTGCCTCCTTGGTATGCAAATCTCTCTCATGCGTGTTCATTGTGAATATCCTGAAAATCTGGCCTGTCTGTGGACTTCAAGGACCATAATTGAGTAGTCCTGGTCTATTATGAAGTGAGAATAGACTCTTGTTCTTCTTTGAGGGAGATTAACCAACTTTATAATATTGGGAGAAAGAGTGAGTTAATGGCCTGACACTTGACTTCATTGGGAACTATTGCCAAAACAAATGGATTAAACTTTCAAACAAATATCCAAGTAAGAAGAAAATATGAGAAATGTCATAATGGATCAGACCAATGTTCCACCAGTCTTAGAATTCTGTCCTTGCAGTAGCCAGTTCAGGTAATTTAAAATAGTGCTTTCCCAAGTCAGGTCCAGGAGTACCCCTTGCCAGTCATGTTTCCAGATATTCAATCTTAACGCCCGGACATGACACTGCATTGAATATCCAGGAATAATGCAAGCAACGGTCAGCAAAAATACTCACTGCTGCTGGCTAAATATTTAACCCTTGGTGAATATCCACGGACAAGAGGCCCGAACTATAGAGCCAGCCACTGAGAATATACTAAGGGGCCCTTTTACTAAGGCGCATAGATGCCTATGCACGTTTAACGCACGTCAGATTGGAACTACTGCCTGGATACCACAAGTCCCGGGCAGTAATTCCATTTTTGATGTGTGTCCAAAACAGTGCTAATCAGCAGTGTATGCGCGCTGATGCCAAAAATGGACGCGAGCTGGTTTTAATTTTGCCACATGTCCATTTTCAGCCACAAAAAGGCCTTTTTTGCAGGTGTGCTGAAAAATGAACCTGCGCATGTCCAAAACACGTGCCTACACCAGCACAGGCCATTTTTCAGCGTGCTTTAGTAAAAGGACCCCTAAGGTGGTAGTGAGGGTGGTGGGGGAAGGATAAAGACTAGGAATGTGGTTACACTTCTCCACCTCCAGCTATTGTGTGGATGCTGATCAATGTTTTTAAATTATGCAAAACCAGATATAGTTTATCTAGTTCAGTTCATCCTTGAAAACCTCCATATCTTGATCCTAAGTAGATAGATACGTGCAAACTTCTTCCAAAGACCTTTACAAAACAGTTTTAACGAGAAAATAATTTAAAGTACATTATCCTCTCCAGTTCTAAAAAAAACAGGAAATGGAGCTGAAGTTTCGGTGCCTGCTTTGGAAGTTTAACCTGTTAGAGATGTAGCAGAAGTGCTTGTCACTCCCAAGCAAGGAAGTTATCTGGCAAGGACTCTGGGATTTTAATATGCATACTGTGTTTGAAGATTTCCTCATATCAACGTGGAGGTGTATTTTCAAAGCACTTAAACTTACAAATGTAGATCCCCTATGGGTGAGGTTTTAAAAATTGGATGGAAAGGATTCAATCACGGTGCAAGGTTCCTCGCTAAACACTCACCACATAGGGAATTTACAGGAAAATTGGAGAAATTCAATGCTGGATATGCTATATAGGGTGCAATTTAAGGTGTTAAATGAATTTCCCCTGATGATGGTTCTAATGTTACCAAGTGATAACAATATTGCACACTACTGTTTAGATTATAATGATTTATTGCAAAAGATGTTTTTCATTCAATAAATACCAGCGATAAATAGATTTAAAAAAACAGCTGTATTAAGATGTAGTTATTCTATTGAGTTAAAATGCTAATTTTAAAGTGCAAATGTTTTTCTCACATTTCAAGACAATGAAATTATATACATGCATTCCTGATCTGAAACAATTTCCCTTTCTACCCTTCAGAAAATAGGAACGCTAACAATCAATCGATACATTTTCATTTAACCAATATCCTTGACCAAACTAATCAGATAAGTATTACAGTTGCTTGTTTTCTCTATTGCTCAACATTTACTATACTGTGAAATATTACTAAAGAAATTGATTCTTTGTGTGCAATCTTCTTTTAAAGGAGTCAAACTTTCCTAACTTGGATATGAACACACACCTCCACCTCAAGGTAAGTATTTGTCTATGAATGTAGAGTCTCTGAATCGCTGAGGGCAATGATGCTTGTACTTAGCTGTGCTTTTAGTTGACCTTTCTTGTATAAGAAGAATCTTTGGTCTTTCTTGAAATGTTGGTGCACGTGCTGCTTCGGCGTTGCTCCTTCTGCGTTGCTCAACAGCCCCGGTACCTGTACTTTAATTAACTGAGAGGATTTAAAACCCTATCTCCCTATTTGTTAGGAATTCTGTAGGGATTCTATTGTTTTTTAAAACTGTGGCTCACTCATCTCATTCGAAATCAAAAGATAATTAACTTCCCTAAAATGACCTGTCTAATTATTTTTTTCCTACCTAATGAGGAACACTTTGAGATTTAAGTTGGTCACACCGTATCATCACACTTGCATTTCACATCCCCAAACAAGAGCTGGAACACAGGTTATATAATGCCTGTCATCAAATTCACTTTATTCATTTCTCAGACCAATGCTCTCACAAGCACACGGTTCCACCTCAAAGTCAACAGTCTTGCTTTAATTTTTTAATCAGCGCTAATTCATACTGCGGACAGGTGCAAGGTGATTGCACAACCCCGCTCAGTGGCAAGTCAGTGAGAACCCACCAAGTTTGCTGCACACCCACTACCACTGGTCACATTCACTGGCTACCGGCAGCTATTATACAGTTTACAGCTTATTCCCAAACTCAGGCAAGCCTCAGTACCACCACTCAACAAATGAACGCATGCACATCTCTCAAAATGCCAATCAGGTGTTCTATGATTATCAGCTTGCCTATTTTAATCAACTTCTCTCTCACTCAGGCTCTCTCCCTTAGCCTCAATCTCACTCTCTTACACAAACAGGCAGAGCACGTTCCATGCAGGTCCTGTCTCTCCTGCGCCTTCAGTCCCTCTACCCCTGTCACCAGCACCGTTTCCCTAGCAACGGGACCGCGGCTTGGGCATCTGACCTGCCAGCACCAATCAAACGCTAGCTTTCGGAATGTTAGCCAGCTTTTACAGTTTGGAATTTTATGTCAATCTCCATCTTAAAATCAATTTTTGCCATTAAAGTATATGGAGAAAATGAATTTTTATACAAAATACAGAATAAATCACATTGCACTTCAATAAAAATTACACCACCTTCCAAGTCATATTTTTCTGACTCCAGTCCATGTTTTATTTTTTAAAACCTATTAACAGGCACCAATTCTCACTATTTTCACCAAAATAACCCATAAAAAATTAATAGAATTTCACCAAAATTTCCAAGTATGGGCGGCAACATGCGCTCTCACAAATGCCGTCGACGGAATTTTAAAAAACGTAACCAGAGCAGCGCACGACGCTCCGCAACAAACAAACCTCTAAAACCCCTTTAAAATTAACTTTAAAAATTTTAAAGTATTCAATCCATTTAAACAATTCCCCAAGACCCCCTGACCATAAAAATAATAATTTTAAAAAATTCAGGGAAGGCCCGACAAAGAACATTGAAAAAACTCAAAAATTAAACTAACTTAAATTAAACCAAGGCCATAGGACCTCTTACCTGGCCTCCCTCACGTGCATCCTGGGGGTTGTCCAACTTCCCGATGGTCCCGAATACCCTCCGACGCTCCTCTTCATCGCAGGCCCGAAAAATCCAAAAATCGAGGCCCAGGCTCCATTTTTCGGCCTACCGGCGTTTCAGGCGAATCGCGCATGCGCGCGCACCAGAGACAGCCGGCTTTTCTCTCTCCCCAGCTCTCCTCCGGCTCCGCGGCGGCGCGCCAATCGCGGCTGCCAGAATTTCAGCTTCTCCTCCTCTCCCCTGCCCCAGGACTTGCTCCGGTCCCGAATCGGGACCCAGGAACGCCGGAGCAAGCCCTGGGAAGCCCGGAGCGCGCTGGCCAGCATCGAGGGAGCCTCTGAATGGGCACAAAATCGGCCCAAAGACATCAGACCCACAGAGGGTCACAAAACTGAATGGGGCACACTCAAAACAGCCCCGAAGACCGTCAGACCCAGCGGAGGGTTTGAAAAACGAGGGGCACACTCAAACCAGCCCCTAAAGCACCCACCAGACCCCGGAGCACCCCAGGAGTCCCAAAAACCCCCGTGGACCATCCCAAGGCCCAGGTAAGCCCCTCTTAAAGGGGACACCGACCCTTTTTTATTATTTTCTTTACCCCATCTACATATCACCCGGCCTTCTTTAAATGTCGTCCCGACATTTCACCTTAACATCAAAACAACCACCTCCCAAAGGCCATCCAAATAGCTATGTTGCCAAGTATTCAATACTGTATTACCGTAGTAGTACAGTTGTAAGCGCCACATTCCGAAAGCTAGGGCCTGTTCAAATTTTAACGATAACACTACACACTTCTTTTTCTCATATTCCCAAATGTTACTCTCATATTAACAGCGTATTGTAATATTCCTATCACTAAGTTATTAATCCTGATTCCTCCTTATGAGAAATTATTAACACATTTTCAACCTTTCTGACTTTCAGGAAATTTTCCATTTAAGACAAATAGTAATTTTCTCTTAGGAATTTAGGAGGGATTCCTCTGTTTTCCCTGCTAGATTTTCGTGGGGCAAATAGAAAATGGTCATAGCTCAATCCATTGGCAGAAACCTCCTGGTCTTCTTCTTCTTCACTCCATTCCACAGTTAGATTTTCCAACTGTGCTACTGGTGGGCAAATTTCATCAGTCAACAAATACCAGGTTTCATCAAATGTCTCTGTAACATTTTCTTTTCCTTCGGATTCACATTCCTCCTCTAAATCATGAATTTCAGGGATTGATAACATTTTTAAATGATTTTTATGCACCACTTTAAAATGTCCATCTTTTTCAGAACGTACTCTTATTGCATTTCCCAGGGATTCAACTTTATCCACTACGTAAATCTGTCTTCCCCACAGATTTTCCATTTTATGTCTATCTTTGAAGCTGTGTATTTTTAACAACACTCTGTCCCCTTCTTTCAGTAACAATTCCCGCACTTTCTTATCATAATATTTCTTCTTGATCAAACCCTGTTTAGTAGATATTTTTGAAGCTGTATCGCTTGCCATCTCCAATTTATAATAGTGTTCCTTCACCCATTCCTTTAAAGTTGATGCTGAGGAAACATCTTCTGGAAAATATAGCTCTGCAGGCAATCTACCATCTCTTCCATACATCAGGTAAAACGGTGTAAAACCTGTGGATTGGTGTACACGATTATTATAGACCATACATAATTCTGGTAAGTATTCTTCCCAATGTTTTTTCCCTGCTTGTGGCAAAGTGCGTAACATTTCATGCAAGGTCCGGTTGAATCTTTCACATTGCCCGTTTCCTTCTGGATGATACGGGGTCGTTCTACTTTTCCTCATTCCGTAAATCATGCAAAGTTCTTTTATTAATTGGGATTCGAACACCCGACCTTGATCAGAATGGATTCTTTCAGGTGCTCCGTAATGAAATATCCAATGCTTCAATAGTGCTTTGACTGTAGTTAAAGCTGTTTGATCTCTGGTTGGTACAGCAATGGTGTATCGTGTAAACAAATCTGTTATTATTAACACATTCTCTTTGCCGCTAACACTTGGCTCTAAGACAGTGTAATCCACCGCTAGGACTTCCAATGGGTAAGCAGCTTTAAAGTGACAAAGTGCAGATTTACTGTGTGGAAAGACGTTTCTTGCTAATATACATTTTTTACAATTAGCTATCCAATTATGTATATCCTTACTCATCCCGATCCAGAAGTATTTCTTTCTTATTATTTTCAATGCGCCATCTTCCGCCACATGCCCCGAAAGTTCATGAGCCTCTTCCAGTATTTCAGTCCTCATGTTGTTAGGGACTACTAATTGGAGAACTAAAGTTCCATCTCTGGGACTTTCGATTCTTCTGAAGAGCATACCAAGCTTTATGCAAAGCCGAGATCTCTGTTTCCAGTAGTTCTTCCCGATCTCCGTCCACAACGAAAGATCTGGTTTTCCATTTGTCAGGAATGTCTCTATGATTGGTAACAATATTGGATCTTGTCTCTGTAAATATTTTATATTTTTGCATGACATTCCAAACTGTTCTCGTATTTCTTTATTACTATCAACTGTAATTAAACAAATGCCAGCATTACTCTTCCCAGAACCGAATCTCTCATGCATTTCCAAACTTCTAGTTGTTAGTGTATTTGCTGTCTTGTCATTTTCTTCTGTGCTCTTGAGTTCTGGCATGCGTGATAAAATATCCGCATTTACATTGGCTCTTCCAGGCTTATAAATGACCTCAAAATCGAATTCCGCCAATTTCGCCAACCACCTCTGCACCACAGCTTCTACAGTGGCGGTATTTAAATATTTGAGCGGGTTGTGATCTGTTTTTACAATAAATTTCTTATATCTCAGGTACTCTGGAAACTTCTCAGTGATGGCCCATTTTAATGCTAATAACTCCAGTTTAAAAGGACTGTAATTCTTATCGTTTCTTTCTGTTCTCTTAAGTCCTCGGCTAGCAAAAGCAATTACCCGCTCATGGTCCCCTTGCTCCTGGCTCAGGATAGCTCCTAAACCCTCCTGGCTAGCATCGGTTGTCAAAATGAAAGGTAAGGAGAAGTCTGGATAAGCTAGAACCGGCGGACTAGTCAAACACTTTTTCAAGGTGTTGAATGCTTGTTGACATTCCAGATCCCAGTGGAAATGTTGAGTAGACTGTCGTTTACTGGGTTTGCCCATAAGAAGATGTAAAGGCTTTGCGATTTTTGCAAATCCAGATATAAATCTTCTGTAGTAACTTGTGAACCCTATGAACTTTCGCACATCTTTTGGACATGTGGGCACTGGCCAAGTTGTAAGAACACTAGTTTTGTCTCCATCCACCGTGACACCTTGTTCTGACACTACGTGCCCTAAAAATTTTATTTCTTCCCGCATTAAGGTACATTTTGATGGCTTTAACTTCAGCCCAAATTCATGTAGCCGCACGAACACTCTCTCTAATCGCTCCAGATGTTGCTGAAATGTCGGGGCATAAATCAAAATGTCATCTAGGTAGATTAACAAAATATCAAATATATACTCATTCATGACAAATTCCATCAAGCGGGAGAAGGTAGCTGGCGCATTACTCAGACCAAATGGCATTCTATTCCACTCATATAGTCCGAATGGTGTAGTAACAGCTGTTTTCGCCCGGTCCTTTTCCGACATGGCTACCTGAAAATACCCTGATGTTAAATCCAATGTGGAAAAGTATCTAGCTTTCCCCAAAGCATCCAAAGATTCCTCAATCCTAGGAAGTGGAAATGCATCCTTTATCGTCACTTGATTTAATTTCCTATAGTCCACGCAAAATCTGATGCCTCCATCTTTTTTCCTCACAATCACAGCAGGAGAAGCCCAAGGACTATAACTTCTTCGGATAATTTTCTGATCCACAAGATCTTGAATATGTTTTTTAAATTCACTATAAATATGTGGGGAGACCCTACGAAATCTCTGCTTTATAGGAGCGACACTTCCAGTGTCAATCTCATGTTGCAAAACTTCCGTATAACCAATATCTTGATCATGTTTGGAAAAAACCTTTTGGTACTTTAGCAGCAAAGTTTCCAACGCTTCCTTTTCCGCGGGAAGTAACTGCTCCCAATCCACATTGACTTTGGGTATCTCATTGACTTTCGTCTCCTTCTCACTCTCAGGGGCCACTATAACCCAACTAGAGCCCATTTCTTGAAATTGTAACCTTGTTTGATTTAAGCACTGCACCTGCTCAGGTCTGGAGACTTCCGCCACTCTTGCTCTAGGTCTTAACTTAAGAGTTCTTGAACTTGCGTTTAAAATTCTTACCGGCAGCGCTCCTTTCCTTGCCTTAGCAACTATTTTTGCCACCAACATGCCTTCGGGGACAGACATTTCTGAGGTCGATTCTATTAAAACCGGGCAGGACTCTATGTTCCTCAGCTTGTAACAAATTCCCGGCACCAGAGTTTCTGAGAATGGTGGAATTGATAGCCTTTTTGCCCCCAGTAATTTAACAAACCCCAATCGACCAGGTTGTTGGAGAACGTTGTGAAACTCCCGGATTTCTGCATGAATTCTTGACACAGCTTTTGAATTCGCCTTGGAACCGATCAAGACAAAATCTTTGAATAAACCTGGCAGTTCTTTCAATATATTAGTTCCAATCAACCCCGGTATCTCTTCCTCTCCTCCATGTCCTGTCCATACTTCATCCCTTACTACGAAGATGCATCTCTTTGGGATCTTTTGACCGGAAAACTCAATGTCTGCTTCTAAGCAACCTATCACAGGTATTTCCAGACCATTTGCTGCGGTCAATTTAATCCATTTGGCATCTGTCAAGCGCCTACCCTCTGCCAGATTTTGGTAAAAGTATCTGGCCGAGATAGTGCTGACTTCTGACCCGGTATCTATTAGACAACGAACTGGCACTCCACCTATCAGAATTCTGGAAACTGGTCTGGGTCCTATTGCATTTGATTTTCCAGTGTCAGTTTGACTTTGGCTGATTACTCTCACTGACCTAATTTCATTTCTGGATGTAGAAGGAGTTGCTGGATTTAGCGGTATTAGAAAGGGAAATTGTTTCAGATCAGGAATGCATGTATATAATTTCATTGTCTTGAAATGTGAGAAAAACATTTGCACTTTAAAATTAGCATTTTAACTCAATAGAATAACTACATCTTAATACAGCTGTTTTTTTAAATCTATTTATCGCTGGTATTTATTGAATGAAAAACATCTTTTGCAATAAATCATTATAATCTAAACAGTAGTGTGCAATATTGTTATCACTTGGTAACATTAGAACCATCATCAGGGGAAATTCATTTAACACCTTAAATTGCACCCTATATAGCATATCCAGCATTGAATTTCTCCAATTTTCTTGTAGATCCCCTATGGGTGAGGTTTTAAAAATTGGATGGAAAGGATTCAATCACGGTGCAAGGTTCCTCGCTAAACACTCACCACATAGGGAATTTACAGGAAAATTGGAGAAATTCAATGCTGGATATGCTATATAGGGTGCAATTTAAGGTGTTAAATGAATTTCCCCTGATGATGGTTCTAATGTTACCAAGTGATAACAATATTGCACACTACTGTTTAGATTATAATGATTTATTGCAAAAGATGTTTTTCATTCAATAAATACCAGCGATAAATAGATTTAAAAAAACAGCTGTATTAAGATGTAGTTATTCTATTGAGTTAAAATGCTAATTTTAAAGTGCAAATGTTTTTCTCACATTTCAAGACAATGAAATTATATACATGCATTCCTGATCTGAAACAATTTCCCTTTCTACCCTTCAGAAAATAGGAACGCTAACAATCAATCGATACATTTTCATTTAACCAATATCCTTGACCAAACTAATCAGATAAGTATTACAGTTGCTTGTTTTCTCTATTGCTCAACATTTACTATACTGTGAAATATTACTAAAGAAATTGATTCTTTGTGTGCAATCTTCTTTTAAAGGAGTCAAACTTTCCTAACTTGGATATGAACACACACCTCCACCTCAAGGTAAGTATTTGTCTATGAATGTAGAGTCTCTGAATCGCTGAGGGCAATGATGCTTGTACTTAGCTGTGCTTTTAGTTGACCTTTCTTGTATAAGAAGAATCTTTGGTCTTTCTTGAAATGTTGGTGCACATGCTGCTTCGGCGTTGCTCCTTCTGCGTTGCTCAACAGCCCCGGTACCTGTACTTTAATTAACTGAGAGGATTTAAAACCCTATCTCCCTATTTGTTAGGAATTCTGTAGGGATTCTATTGTTTTTTAAAACTGTGGCTCACTCATCTCATTCGAAATCAAAAGATAATTAACTTCCCTAAAATGACCTGTCTAATTATTTTTTTCCTACCTAATGAGGAACACTTTGAGATTTAAGTTGGTCACACCGTATCATCACACTTGCATTTCACATCCCCAAACAAGAGCTGGAACACAGGTTATATAATGCCTGTCATCAAATTCACTTTATTCATTTCTCAGACCAATGCTCTCACAAGCACACGGTTCCACCTCAAAGTCAACAGTCTTGCTTTAATTTTTTAATCAGCGCTAATTCATACTGCGGACAGGTGCAAGGTGATTGCACAACCCCGCTCAGTGGCAAGTCAGTGAGAACCCACCAAGTTTGCTGCACACCCACTACCACTGGTCACATTCACTGGCTACCGGCAGCTATTATACAGTTTACAGCTTATTCCCAAACTCAGGCAAGCCTCAGTACCACCACTCAACAAATGAACGCATGCACATCTCTCAAAATGCCAATCAGGTGTTCTATGATTATCAGCTTGCCTATTTTAATCAACTTCTCTCTCACTCAGGCTCTCTCCCTTAGCCTCAATCTCACTCTCTTACACAAACAGGCAGAGCACGTTCCATGCAGGTCCTGTCTCTCCTGCGCCTTCAGTCCCTCTACCCCTGTCACCAGCACCGTTTCCCTAGCAACGGGACCGCGGCTTGGGCATCTGACCTGCCAGCACCAATCAAACGCTAGCTTTCGGAATGTTAGCCAGCTTTTACAGTTTGGAATTTTATGTCAATCTCCATCTTAAAATCAATTTTTGCCATTAAAGTATATGGAGAAAATGAATTTTTATACAAAATACAGAATAAATCACATTGCACTTCAATAAAAATTACACCACCTTCCAAGTCATATTTTTCTGACTCCAGTCCATGTTTTATTTTTTTAAACCTATTAACAGGCACCAATTCTCACTATTTTCACCAAAATAACCCATAAAAAATTAATAGAATTTCACCAAAATTTCCAAGTATGGGCGGCAACATGCGCTCTCACAAATGCCGTCGACGGAATTTTAAAAAACGTAACCAGAGCAGCGCACGACGCTCCGCAACAAACAAACCTCTAAAACCCCTTTAAAATTAACTTTAAAAATTTTAAAGTATTCAATCCATTTAAACAATTCCCCAAGACCCCCTGACCATAAAAATAATAATTTTAAAAAATTCAGGGAAGGCCCGACAAAGAACATTGAAAAAACTCAAAAATTAAACTAATTTAAATTAAACCAAGGCCATAGGACCTCTTACCTGGCCTCCCTCACGTGCATCCTGGGGGTTGTCCAACTTCCCGATGGTCCCGAATACCCTCCGACGCTCCTCTTCATCGCAGGCCCGAAAAATCCAAAAATCGAGGCCCAGGCTCCATTTTTCGGCCTACCGGCGTTTCAGGCGAATCGCGCATGCGCGCGCACCAGAGACAGCCGGCTTTTCTCTCTCCCCAGCTCTCCTCCGGCTCCGCGGCGGCGCGCCAATCGCGGCTGCCAGAATTTCAGCTTCTCCTCCTCTCCCCTGCCCCAGGACTTGCTCCGGTCCCGAATCGGGACCCAGGAACGCCGGAGCAAGCCCTGGGAAGCCCGGAGCGCGCTGGCCAGCATCGAGGGAGCCTCTGAATGGGCACAAAATCGGCCCAAAGACATCAGACCCACAGAGGGTCACAAAACTGAATGGGGCACACTCAAAACAGCCCCGAAGACCGTCAGACCCAGCGGAGGGTTTGAAAAACGAGGGGCACACTCAAACCAGCCCCTAAAGCACCCACCAGACCCCGGAGCACCCCAGGAGTCCCAAAAACCCCCGTGGACCATCCCAAGGCCCAGGTAAGCCCCTCTTAAAGGGGACACCGACCCTTTTTTATTATTTTCTTTACCCCATCTACACAAAGTTACATAGGGGCTCATTTTCGAAAGAGAAAACATGTAAAAAGTTTGCACGTTTTGCACTTCTTTTTTTTCCAAAAATGGACCAAAAAACAAAATGTCCAAAGGTCAAAACCTTCTTCGAAATAGTATTTTTGAAAAGAAAAAATATCGCTGTTTTTCTTTTTGAAAATAATTTCCTTTCGTATTTGGATTTTGGGTGTTTTGTGCAAAACGTCCAAAGTCTGACTTAGATGTAATATCAAAAATGCCCCTCATAGTAGCTTATGGAACTTTGTAAGTCTAAGTGCTTTAAAAATGAGCCCCATTGTGTCTTACACCATTCATTGACCCCTTAATTCAGCCTTTTTAGGTGAAACAAGACCATGTTGGGGGTTTGTTTATCAGTAAACCATTGGAATTTCATTGATTGGACCGTTTATAGTTTGATGCTATTTTGTTTATTCCATAGTTGGTATTATAGCACCTGTTTCTTTGGTTTTCTTGTAAAACAGCATGTATGTTGCTGTCTATAGCGCACACTTGTATGTGATATTGACACTTTTGGAGGTAGAGGTTGGGTGAAGATAAGGAGGCATTACGAGATAAACATATATGTTTTAAAATGCAGATGTAACTGCACACACTTACAAAGAAAAGTTATACCTGTCTCAGAGCAGGTTAAATGTTATGTGGACTATTGGGGAGCTTTAGGGAAGAACATAAGCTAGAAATGTTCAGTTCATTTTCTGTTTGACTTTTTCATAATTTTCAGGTAGTTTTCAATTCATTTCACACAATCATTTGGAATAATTTGCATTAGAACTTTTTAATGTATGCAAATTGACAGTAATTGTAACAGTTCATAAGTTACTGCATGTTACATCAATTTTGCATGCATTAAAATTTTGCATTAGAATCAAATGTATGCTAATGAATGCACATTCCTAGAATGTATATAGGTGTGTAAGTTGCCTTTATAAAATGTTTCCTCTTATAAAGTTACCCTAATCATATGTGTAGAATAAATAAACATCCACTAGTGTATAGTCAAAAAGAAACCCACGAAAGATGTTTAGGATATTTAGGTTTAAGCGTTTGAAAATTCCCTAGTACTGGGTTTCAAGATGGTCATCTGAAGGGGGCCACGGGAGAGTTTCGCTCTGCACTTCCTGTAAAGATATGAGGAAGAAATGCAAGGGAAAATCCAGATACTTTCCCTCTGAGTCTCAGATTAATATCCCTTACCAGCAGGTTACTATCAATGAGGCTTTTTCCTGGTTGAATTCACTGAACCCTCCTGCTGAGCCAATTGAAAATGCTAATGTCCCTCATAGCCTGGATCAGCATCAAGCACCCCTTCCTCCTGCATTGCATTCAGCACCAACAGTGAGTTGCAGTCCTAAGTAGGCACAGTTCCTGGGGAGGAGAGCTCTCAGAGTGGTGGAATGCCTGGGTCATCACAGCAGGAAAGGAGTTCTCTGATTCAGGGCCAGATGCATTAAAATTAACTAGCCATTAAGGAGCAAGTAGTAAACCCTGGCATGCACAAAAGGCTTCTCCAAGCCATTTTCCTATCAGGGTAGCAACTAATGAAAACGGAATGCAGATGAGCAAATTAGTACCCCAATGTGTATAAATCGTATTGTAATGAGATGCACTACCATTTTCCGATTCCCTTACCATGGAAACCCTAACGGGAGGTCTGCACCTCTCATTGGGGCTGCTGTGAAGGAATCAGAAAAAAAAAAGTGCTTGTCAGGGACGCCCTTAAATAAGTACCTAACATAGATGTCCTTCACTCACAAAAACAAAAAAGGACATCCCTGACGAGCACTTGGACTTTTGCAGCTTAAGTGAAAGACTACTACTCTGCCTTCTCTCTCCAAAACACTCATGGGAAGCAGCGATCAGACGGGGCTACGAGGATGCTCTCTCTTCCAGCGCTGCTTATTTGTCTTGTCCCCCGTTCTGACGAAGAAGGGCAACCTTCGAAAGCTAATCAAGAAATGTATTAAGTTATGTCCAATAAAAATTTTCTTTTCCATGTTTTATTTTGTTTGATTTCTATTGATAACCTTTAAGAGTGGACTAACACGGCTACCACACCTCTCTTGTCCCCTGGAAATCTGGGTAGTTTGAAGGGTTTGTGTGCCTCGGATTCTGCTGTCCCCACACAGGGTGGTGCTGCGAGGGAATTAGGAAAAAAAAACATCCAAGTGCTCATCAGGGACGTCTAACACGAGCTGGATGTCTTCCTGCAGCTTTTGTGATGGGCGTCCTTTTTGGACATGTTTTTCTTATATGCAATTAGGAAGGAATTCTCTGAAGAAAAAAAAAAAGGATGCCCCTGTTTTTCTTACCTGCCTAAACTGACCACAAGCACAGTTCTATCAACAGTCCCCTCCAAGGTTGTTTTCAGCTTGCGTCCCCCCCCCAACAGGATCGGGATGTGTGAGGACGTCCAAATCAAAACTTTTTGGATGTCCCTCCCTCCAGGTCTCTCTCAGCCAATCCCAGCGCGTTTAGCTGTTACCAGTATCAGCTAAACATGCTGGGATTGGCTGAGAGAGACCTGGAGGGAGGGACGTCAAAAAGTTTTGATTTGGACGTCCTCACATGTCCCGACCCTGTGGAGGGGGGGGGGGGGGCACAAGCTGAAAACATTGCAGGTAGGAAAAACACGTCCAAGAAGGACACCCTTCACAAAAGCTGCAGGAAGACGTCCAGCTAGTGTTAGACATCCCTGAGGAGCACTTGGATGATTTTTTTCTTCACAGAAGTCCTTCCTAATTGCCTGATGTAAGCCTGCCTTTAACATGCAAAGCAGTAAACAATGGAAATGTTACACAAGGGAAGAGTAGTAGCACGTAAATTAACTGGGGCTTTTTTTTTCAGCACTCTTTCTCTTCTGAGGTTCAGGCTGCTGACATGTTTCCTGCTCGTCAGGGACGTCCTTTTTTTTGTTGGTTTTTTCAGTGAAGGACGTCCATAAAGGATGTCCTTGGCATGCGCAGAGCGGCCGGCATAACGCTTGGCTGCTCTGCGCATGCTCAACCTGCCGACCAGCTGACTGGCTTCAGAGGGAATAGAGAATGCAAGTGAGCTACAACGAGCAGCTCATTTGCATTCCGTTTCCATGATGCATTCCTGTTGCTTACCGATTCGCTAAGGAATCGGTAAGGGAAGGGCATTAACGATTGTTTTAGTGCATCTTCCCCTCTGTGGACGGCGGCCTTTACAGCTAGCACGCCAAACCCTGGAGGCCTGGGAGAGGGTTCTTCTATGTCACAAACTCTGTTGATTGAAATTTATCTGGAGTCCCTAAAGACCCTTACACCGTTGGTAAGACCTCAAAATATCTCTTTGGATTCGGTATGGGACACATTAACATCTTTGCATATTAACTAAGGTGCTGGTAAGTTCAAGTTCTAATACTACAAATATGGATGAAATTATTTTCATATTATTTCTGAATGAAACAGAGGAGTGTGGTAGCCGTGTTAGTCCACTCTTAAAGCTATCAATAGAAATCAAACAAAATAAAACATGGAAAAGAAAATAAGATGATACCTTTTTTTTGGACATAACTTAAGAAATGTATTAAGTTATGTCCAATAAAAAAGGTATCATCTTATTTTCTTTTCCATGTTTTATTTTGTTTGATTTCTATTGAATGAAACAGGAAATGCCATTGATGTTTCCTATTTCATTTTGAGTGAAAGCACATTACAAACATTGATGAATAAGTGATAAAAGTGTGCACCCCTAGCAGTAAGGTAACTTATACACTGAGGAATGTGTACAAGGACCAATTTGCTGTTATGTTTCAAGGGGAACCATTTACCTCAAAATAACACTCTACAGTTCCATAACTGAACAGAGATATCATAGGTCTTCTTTTACAAAGCCGCACTAGCAATTCCCATGTGGCAAATGAGAGGAAGCCCGTAGGAATTGAATGGGCTTCCTCTCATTTACCGCACAAGAATCACTAGTGTGGCGTTGTAAAAGAAGCCCATAATTCATTACTCATTAATGCAGATTGCCTGATTAGTTTTTTTTTTTGGAGGGGAGGAGGATAAGGAAGTCATATTGGAAGCATTACCAGTCACAGCATTGGGGGGGATGAGGTGCACCACCCCTCCTTGGCCACTCCCACCCCTACCCCCAATACACCAGTGCTTGAAAGTATATGGGGTTAATCTTTAGAGCAAAGCTATTTACATTAATTAATTCACTGAGAAGTTTGAAAAATGTGTATTCCTTGTCCCTCCCTTACACACACTGCACACCCATACCAATACACACATACAACCACTCACACTCATCCCATTCTTATGCACTCTTCCAAACACCAGCAACATCACAGGAGCAGTAATAATTCAGCTTGTTTTATTAAACTTCTCTTAACCCAGAAAAGAATGTCATTAATACAAAAATGCTACATTAATATTATTTAAAAAATAACTTTAAATAACAAACTGCATTAAGAGTATAATTTGCTAACAGCATGTGCTAACACCATTAAACATGTTATTTACTACATGACCCATTTCTGCAAGGGCTACTGTGGAAATGATGAGCACTAATTATTAATATGTACTATTAGTAAATTGATCCCAATATAATTTTTTAAACACAGCATTACATAATATGCAATTGGAATATAGTATAGCAGCGAGATCAGGTAAATCACAATGCAGAAATCCCAGGAAAATGGCACAGGCTGTGACAGAAGAAATGCAGTCGGACTTCAAGAAGGACCTACACACTGTTTCACTCTTCATTGTAAAGTGATGATGATCACATACCCTGCATGTCTTCTAAACTTTACATGAAAGCAGACAGAAGTTAGGGCAGACTTTTGGGCACGTGAATATTTCAGCATTGAAACTCTGTTCCAAGTTGGATATGGTAGTATGGAAGCAACTGTTCATAGTTTGCATGTATTTCAGGAGACAATTTTGGATATTTGATTCAATGTAATTTGCATAAATAAAAGTCCTGGAGTTAGGATTCAAAAGCATTTGTGTGGCCAGAATCAGCTGCTGAGAAGTGAAACAGAAGAACAAAAACGTTCTGCAGAAAACATAAACAGCAAAAAGCAAAGATGGCCAGAGTGTGGCTCCAGTGACATCATTATCCCCCGGCCATCTCCGCTTTTTCTGGACATATGGGAGCAGATTCTAAATATGGCACCTAGATTTCAGCATGGAATATGTGCATAACTTAATTGGTGTAACAAGCTAATCAGCGATTTTAACAGCAGTTAACAAGCATTAATGAGCATTAATTGGCAATTATCACAATTTATGTGTGGAAATCGATTAGCATATTCTATTTAGAAAAGCACCTAAATTGTAAAGGCAAGCCGAACAATACACAAGACCAGAACACCAGATTCCATCCCAAATCAACGGTGTTCGCGTACCTAGCCTGCCTCCCGTCCGCCCCTCTTCCCACCCAGTGCAACGGGAGGCGACTGAGCCCCACATCGGATCTGCCAACTAGCAACTCGTCCGCTGACTCGAGAGGGCAGTGGGAGTGAGGCATTGGACCCAGCATGGCTGCATTGGGAAGCGGAGACAAGGAGGACGCGTGGGCGCTTCTGTGGAGGCAGACGGAACCGCTGAGAACCTACAGAATGCAGCCTACTAGGAGCCCAAATTGATTTCTCACCAAAATGAATACCTTCAAGTTAATCCTAGTAATTTACGCCTTATCACTGATCCATCAAACACTAGCTATCCCACTCACAGAAAACAACATCACCCCCATACTACATTATCCCCAAAGACTGACCAGACACACCCCGCCTCACCAAACTGATAATAGCCAAAACAAAGGAAAAACATCAACATGCAGACAACCCCAACAGAAGGGAAAGAATCCCCACAAGAAACCCACAATAGCAAAGAAACGACAACTAACAAAAATCCACATAACACCAAACATAGCTGACCCATACCAAAAAATTCAAATGGGCTACATCAACACCAGATCCGTGTGGGGGGGAGGGGGGCAGTTGATGATGTACAAAATGTTTGAAAGAAGGACAGCCATGCCTTCATTATGCCTCCGCTGACACACACACATACCCCCCCCCCCCCCCCCGTCCTCAACTGCCATCGAGGCTTAGCGAAGTGCATCCTTCACCCATACTATAATAAAGACAAAAGATTTTAAAGTTGTTTTTTTCGAGGTGGGAGGTGGTTAGTGACCACTGGGGGAGTCAGGGGAGGTCATCCTCGATTCCCTCCGGTGGTCATCTGGTCATTTAGGGCACATTTTTGTGACTGTCGTAAAAAAAAAAGGACCAAGTAAAGTCGGCCAAGGGCCAAGTGTTCGTCAGGGACACCCTTCTTTTTCCATTATCGTTTGAGGACGCCCATCTGTTAGACACGCCCCAGTCCCACCTTCACTAAGCCTCTGACATGCCCCCAGGAACTTTGGTCATCCCCACGATGGGAAGCAGTTGGGGACGCCCAAAATCGTCTTTCGATTATGCCGATTTGGGCGACCCTGAGAGAAGTACGCCTATCTCCCAATTTGTGTCGAAAGATGGGCGCCCTTCTCTTTTGAAAATAAGCCTGAAAGTAGCCCATTTACTAAAGGGTTGCTGTGCGGCAATGGCCTTGCTATGCAGCAGTCCAGAACTACCACCAGCTCAACGCGGGCACCAGCAGTAGTTCCACCCCAGTGCATTTCTGGCACTAGCGGAAATATTTGAAATGTTTTTCTGCAGGGGGTTACCCAGCAGTAATCCGGCAGCGCTGAGTGCTGCCTGGTTACTGCCAGATTAGTGAGAGAGCACCTACCATTATCTCAATGACTGGTGGTAAGTGCACCCCCCTGAAGTGTGAACTTACCCCATGGCCATTTCATTTTTGGTCATTTTTACCCACTGCAATAAAGGAAGCCCCGACACATGGCAAACCACCGCCACTGCTAGCGCAGATCCTCTTTTACTGCAGCTTAGAAAAAGGGCCCTAAATAAATACATAAAATTTCTCATTGAACTTCAAAGCGATTGCTGAGAAAATGACAAAAAAACTCTAGGGGGTTACTTTTCCCCTCATGCGATAGATAGATAGATAGATAGATAGATAGATAGATAGATAGATAGATAGATAGATAGATAGATAGATAAAACTACAAATGAATATATCATTTTGTGTATGTTTGATTAAACACTAAAATTAAACCTAAATGATAACTTCAGTAACTCTGCAATACATACCATAGAAGACTCCATAACCACATAGAGTTCAATGTACTTCATTGTTTCGAAAAATGGCTGTTGTCAAAACAAAGGTTGTCACCACCTTGTTCTAAAGTACAGTTAGTAGCATAGCAGAAAACAAAACATTTTCTTTTGATGATTAGTGATATTGAAAACAAGACTACAGTCTCCGTTTTTTTCATCTCACATCCAACTAAAAAGGCTAACATTTTATTTCATACGTCTTACAATAATCATGTGAAAAATCCTTTCAACATGAAACAATTTATAGAATCTGTACTCACACCTGTGATTTCAAGCGGAAATGATTGTATCTTAATATGACCGCTACTTTCACTGTCGAGCACTGCGCAGGTTCTGGGAACATGTTCAAGGTCCCCCTGTTTGTACACTGCATGTTCCTCACTATCTGTGTGCTGGAAGGGTTCTATCAGATATCCCTGGTCTGCAATCCTAATATAGCCACTGTGAAGAAAAAAACAAAAATGTGGTTAGAATGGGGAGAGAGAGCTATTTGCTAGGGTGTTATCCAGGAAACAGAACCAGGATAGCAACGCAAAAATATTAGCCCCCAAATTCTATAAAATTGCACACACAAATTTGTACATGAAATTTAATTGAATAATGAGCGGGTCCGCAAAGGGGGCGCAGCCATGGGAGGGCGGACCAAGGGCATTCCTGTAATTTATGCGCATTGTTATAGAATAAAGAGAATCCACTCCTAATTTAGGCATGGAAATTTACACCAAGGTTTCATTGGTGTAAATGTTTGTGCCCAAATGTATCAGCGGTTCCTGGCGCTAAGCGCTATTCTATAAAAGGCACCTAACTGTAAGCGCTATATTTTCTGCGCCAATTTTTTAGGCATTATTTATAGAATTTAGTCCTAAGGGGCCCTTTTTCTATGCTACGGTAAGCACTAATGTGTGCATACTGCAGGTTAAATTGCACTACTGCAGGGCATGCTCAGGCATCCTGCAGTAGTTTTGCATGTGTGCATGCATATCCACGTGCTCAAAAAATAGTAGGCATCGTCTGTGCTAATTAGTTAGCGCAACTATGTTACCATACACTAACTGATTAGCGCTTGGTTAGCATGTGAGCCCTTACTGCATACAAAATAGGTGTCAGTAAGTGCTCATGCACTAATGGCCATGTGCTAATGGGAAAATTAGTGCATGCTATTAGCCAGAAAAACCTCAGTGTATGGTTAGCATTAAGTTTTAAACTCAGCCAAATACGTAAATAAACTTAGCTTCATTTGGTAGATCTCTGTGTCTTTCTGTTAAACCTTGACCGTGATCAACAGCGGCCAGCGTTTTGAATTTACACTTTCTGCTTCAGGATCACTGGACAATCAATTTACGCTCAATTCTGCTCTGTTGCTCCCACCGGTAGAACTGAGCGGAAATTGATTGTCCATCTAACTAGGACTAAACATATAGGTAGTAGCATGCAAGATTTATGAGTTTTAGATATGAGATTTCCCCCTTCAAAAACATATTTATGATTCTTGCTGTATTCTATGGCTTTTGAGAGATCCATTCATTCATTTCAGTATTTGTATACTGCTTAGACCTAAGTGGTTTACAGTTTCATTTTACAGGTACTGGATCTGTCCTTAGTGAGCTCACAATCTAAGTCGTACATTGCACTACTGTTGTAGCTGGGGCAATGGAGAGTTAAGTGACTTGCCCAGGTTCACACAAAGCTGCAAGGAGAATTGAACCTGGTTCCCCAGGATCTCAACCCACTGGTAACCATCAGGCAGCAGTGGGAATTGTACCCAGTTCCCCAGGTCTGCAACCTGCTACACTAACGATTAGGCCACTCCTCCACTCTGAATATGTTAGTTTTTTATGGTCAGGGTTAGCTTCTCCATATGCCTTTCACAAAGAGCACAGCAATTCTGGAGACAGCACCAGGGTCTTCAAGATATATGAGCACATATGATTTTGTCCAATAATGTAATTGGCCAGTCCCAAATCTTATGCAGCAGAGAACAGCGTTCTACTTCCTGTTCCTTCTCCTTCCCTCTCAGGCTGTGTGCAGGGATCAGGAGAGGAGGAGGTGAGGCTAGAGTGACTAGAGCAAAACAAAGCAAAGAAGAGCAATCCTAGTCCCAAACCCATCCCTTTACTTCCTGTTTGTTCCTCCTTCCCTCCTATATTATAGGAAACAGGAAAGGAGGGGTGAATGAGAAGAGGAAAAGAGTTTTACATATTTGTATTTCTAATTTGTGATCGCTTAAAGGGTAATTTTGTCATCTAGGCAGCCTCATTTTCATGTACATTATGGGACTATAATCTATATACGGAGCTATAAAAATTGGTGTAAAAATATGCCTTAGTTAGGCACTGAGCAGGTGTATTCTATAACAGCACACATAGTTTTTAGAAATGGCCCACAACCAGCCATTTCTCACTCATGGCATACCCCTTTCCCAATCTGCGTCTTAGAATTTACGCACATCACTTTACAGAATATGCTTAGAAAGTTGTTTGTGTAAATTCTAATTAATGCCAATTAGTGTCAATAATTGTTTGTTAAGTGGCAATTATCAATGCTGACCAGTTTGTTAAGATAATTAATTACATGCACTAATCAGAATATGACCTGATTTGCGCACACAACTTAACTCGCACTATATAGAGTCTGGGGGGATAACATACAGCAGTGTTTCCTGTCCAGTCCTGGAATACTCCTTGCCAGTCTTGGTTTTCAGGATATCCACAATGAATATGCCTGAACTTGATTTGCGTACACTGCCTCCATTATATGCAAATCTCTTTCATGCATATTCATTGTAGATATCCTGAAAACCCGACTGGCAAGGGATACTCCAGGACCAGACTTGGGAAACACTGGCATACAGTGTTCTGTAAGTTACATGATGAAGTGAGAATCCTGCCATGCATGTGCTGCCCATGCTCCAAGAAAAGTACCAAAAGCACAGTGAGCCTTCTGAATTGGGTGCTTTGTTCATAAAAGACCCGAACGGGCCATGTTTCTGTGAATGCCTGATCAGGGGTCGTAAGTATAGTATAGAAGAACTCTGAGTCCTTATTCTTATCTCTTCAAAAATCAACAGCAGTTGCACACTGAACCGCACTGAGTGAGGACAAACTTCAACTGCCAGAATAATAGACAGTGATTTCACCTTTGTGAAAGCCTTCTCTGAAATTGGACAATATGACAGTGATAACAAAGATGTAAGCTGCATAAAGAGAGGTATAATGAGAAGAAGAAAAGAGGTGTTAATACCCCTGTTCAAGTCATTGGTGATGCCCCGCTTATTCAGTTTTGGAGGCCATATCTTGCTAAGGGCACAACAACTTGAAGTGGTTCAAAGAAAAGCAACAAAAATGGTATGGGGTTTGCATCAAAAGAGAAAGAATAGGGATAGAAGAGATATGAAACCGATGGTTAAATACTTAAAGGACTAGAAGACATGAATTGAGGTTGTAGGGTGGTTGACTTAGGAGAAACATGAGAAAGTACTTTTTCACAGAGAAGGTAGTAGATGTTTGAAATGCCCACCCAGGAGAAGTAGTAGAGGCAAAAAACAGTGACAGAATTCAAATATACAATGGGATAAAAACAAAGGACCTCTATATGGAAACAGAATGGAATCAAAATAGTAGTTGGGGAAATAAAGGCCAGTAGTAGGAAGACTTCTATGGTCTGTGTCCCAAATATGGCAACCAGAGCAGACTTCTATGATCTGTTTCCCAATTATGGCAAAACAAAAATGGACTGGAGTAGGCTTCAACACCAACTCCATTAGTGGGGAAGTAAGTGCTGAGCAGATCAAAATCAAGTATTCATATTATATATGACGTATCATATGCTATGAGTGTATCTCAAATGGGAGGGGAAACATCTTAAAGTTGACAGTGGTAAAATGTTGTTAGTTAGCAACATTGTTGGATTGTGAGATTAATCAAATATTGACAATGAATGTGACTGTGCTGCAGCCAAAATTATAAAAGCATTCTTCCAAGACTGCATCAAATATAAATGTTTATATGCGGTTGGCATTTTGTCAAATTGCCAACTGCCCTGTTTGTGATGCCAGTAATTGATCATGAAGAAGTGTAACTTTCAAGAAGTGGCAGGTGCAGTTCTGGCTAGCTTTAAGAGTTGCTACACATGTATCTCAGACTGCTATCCTGATGAAGAAACCAAAACTTGGCCATGTTGGCAGCAGGTCCGGCTTCCTTGATGACTGTTTTGAGCAGCATTTGTAAGATAAGTAGCCTGAAAGCATATCTATGCATTTCTATTTCACTTCAAGTTTTGCATAAGATGTGTAATTGTAAAAAAAGAAATTTATATATAAAGTAGGACCAGTGAGGAAGGGCTACTCTAGCACTCCAAAATTTTTAAACCGCACTCAGAAGATGTGCTGGTAGCAGAAATGTACAGGATCCCCCATGCAAATTTTTTCAGTTGTGGCCAGCATGTTTGCTTGTTTTTTCCAAAAAAATCAAAATATTGTCATCTGCATCACTCAAACATAAAGGTCCAGTTCAGTATCAGACTTCAAATAGAGAATGACATGGGGACAAAGTCTGACCCCATCCCCACCCTGTCCAAATAGACTCTGCCCCTGCCCCATCCCAGTGGGCTGTGTCCCTATCCCCACAGTTACCATGGATCTCCACCCCCATGTCATTCTTTAAATATATTTTTGTAGCGCCAGATATGATTTAACGCTGGGGGTGGGAAATAATGTTGGGCTGCTGCGGTAGCCCAGCGGTACTTTCTTTTTAGCAAGCAGTCACCCACGTTGGGCTTACCACCACTTTGTAAAAGGGGCCCATGAAGCCGAGAGTTTACTGGTAAGGCTTGGTGGGGTGGGGGAAGATTGCTTGACTGGTTTCAACGGAACATAATAATTGAACAGATTCTAGAATGGAACAGGTTCTAAAATGGTGAGGCACAGTGTAAACAAATTATGTGTTTGATAGTTCTGATATACTTTACACAGTGGTTTGTAACTACTGGTGTGTAAAAATAATGGAACTGTTAAATGTGCATGTCTGTAAATGAGTACAACGTGCTTTGCATGACAATTTTGAAAATACTGATGCAGTAAGGTATACAGACCTATAAATGTGGAGGAGCAGTACAGCATACAGTAGAAACTTGAAAAACTATGTCTTACCTCAATGACTGGGGTATATATAGAGAAGAATACTGTGAACGCCATGGTGAAACAGCAAACAGAAAAACCCGCCAAAAGCGGACGCCATGTTTATATACATAATAGATATGTAAAACACCTATGAATATGTAAACTTTCTTGACAACGTGGCTAAAAATGCATATAAAATAATCACTATCAGGAATGGGAGATTATAACAATAAAAGAAAGAAAAGGAGAAAAGACATTAAGATACTGACCAGGTAAAGATAGATTGGTTGAAATGCAGACCATTTAACAATACTAACCAGAGATTTCAACAATAAAAGAAAACAAGAGTAAAGAGCATTTAGATGCTGACTGGTTAAAGATAGACCGGTTAAAATACAAACCAGTTATAAAGCTAGCCATTTAAAAACTAGCAGGTTCAAAAATACAAATAGTTAGGAGTCTGTGTATATAGATATGTGAAGAAAACTACATAAAAAAGGAACTGGTTGTGGAAATAAATCAGTAATGAAAGATGCTAGTGATGCACTGCGTATATAATTTGTGTATATAATGTATGTATGATCCAAATGTCGTAACAGAAATGCTGAAAGAGAGCAATTTTACAAAAAATGACTATTCAATTGCTGCAGTACTGTGATTGAATGTATGCTAATAGTCTCAATGTTCCTATTTATACTTGTAACTATTCACTCCTTGGTAGATCTATAATAAATAATTGAACTTATACATTTTTCTTCCCTCACAACCCATAGTAAGGCTTTTCCTGTTTTTTGTGCACCAGATATATATATTTTTTAGCCTAATATTGGGCTTGGAGGTATGTACTTCATATCCATGTTTTTCATTTTATTGCTCTTTTATTGCACCCATGAGAGGTCTATAAAATAATGAATGGAGTGGAATGGGTAGACGTGAATCACTTGTTTACTCTTTCCAAAAATACTAGAACTAGGGAGCATGCAATGAAGCTACAAAGTAGTACATTTAAAACAGATTGGAAAAAATATTTCTTCAGTCAACATGTAATTAAACTCTGGAATTTGTTGCCAGAGAATGTAGTAAAAGCAGTTAACTTAGCGGGATTTTAAAAAAGTTTGGATGACTTCCTAAAGGAAAAGTCCAAACACCATTATTAAAACGGACTTGGGGAAAATCCACTGCTTATTTCTAGATTAAGCAGCATAAAATGTATTGTACTGTTTTGAGATCTTGCCAGATACTTGTGACCTGGATTGGCCACTGTTGGAAATAGGATGCTCGGCTTGATGGACCTTTGGTCTGTCCCAGTATGGCAATAATTATGTACTTATGTACTTATCCTACGGCATTTCTTATTATTAGACCTGACTCAGATACATACTTTTTTCATTGATGTCACAATG
The DNA here is from genome assembly GCF_901765095.1 of Microcaecilia unicolor. Lineage (NCBI taxonomy): Eukaryota > Metazoa > Chordata > Amphibia > Gymnophiona > Siphonopidae > Microcaecilia > Microcaecilia unicolor. The sequence goes on along the minus strand of NC_044034.1, from coordinate 307,841,220 downwards.
CAATGTTACCTTAAAGTGTCTGTGCTCATTGCACATAGCATCTAATTCATTAATTTCAAGTTCAGCATTTACTTTTACTTATTATTTGAGTATTAGCAATCATATATTCTCATCAGTAAGCCCATTTTTATGTTTTATGTGGCTTTATCTTTTTGTACCTATTAAATGGGGGTTTTTCCGTGCATATTTATTCATTGCATTTTTATTTGACCATTTATTTTATGTTTTATACAGTTACATTTATGATCCCTGAGGCAGGTAGCTGTGCCCACCAAAACACAGCCTTTGTCAGGTCCCATTACACTGGTGCTTTTAATAAAGATTTGAAGACCTCAATCTCACGGCTGATTGTCATTTTTTTCATCCTCTGATCCTTTTTTGATTGCTTTTACGCACGTAGAGGCTCTGCTCCTGCTCTGCTGCTTTTGCCCTCGCTAGGAGTGAACTCTGTCAGAAAGAAGATAAGAACTGGTATCTCATTGTACTTAAATTGAGCATTCGATCTTTAATTTGGAGCTTTGCCAGTCCCCTAGAAAGGTTTAGTCAACCTTCAGCAGAGAATGATTCACCTCAAACAGGTCCCACTAGACTATAAAACTTCAACTGTAATATTCATTCAACTTTCTTTACTAATATCTTCCAAAAATTCAACATAGCAAAACAATAAACATCTTATTCACAAAATATTTCTACACATACTCCCCCTCCTTTCCCATCCCATACTCACCACACAATGGATGGTTTTACTAACTACAGAATAAATTGATTGGTTCCCAGATTTTGGAATACTGAAACCTCTCTTTTCATATTTATGATTTCAGATTTAATTAATACTATCATTGTAAGCCACACATGGTAGTACACAACATAGAGATTGCTCATGATCTCAAAATGTATTGTTCGTTAGAAACTAGGAGCCCAATTTTGTATAAGTTACTTAGATGTAACAGTTTGGAATAAAACCAAATTATCCACTAACCCAGTTGCAAAAATGTGATCTACAGGTTTATCTACCTGTCAGGATTCCCTTACCTCTGTACCAAATGGTGGAATGCAGATGAGAACCTAATTATTTGATATTCTGGAAGCACCTTAAAGCCTCTCTGTTTAAGCAATTTCTCACAGATGATCATAATTAATTTTATCCCTAATTGTACAAGCATTCCAATTTCTCCATTCCATTTTAATTGTTATTATACATGGATGACCATAAATTTTCTTGCATCTAGCATTCATTTCCATATTATATATTGTAATACTCAGTCCTCAATTTGTTATTACTACTTAATGTATACTATACCACATTACTTTTTGTACTGTTAATTACAATAAGTTGTTAGCCATATTAAACTTGATCTACTGGGATAATGTGGGATATAAATGAAATAAATAAAAGTAAGAAGAGAGAAAAAGTTACAACCACAAATAAGAGAAGGAGAGGAACAGTAGCTATCAGGCTTATTTTCAAAAGAGAAGGGCGTCCATCTTTCGACACAAATCGGGAGATGGGCGTCCTTCTCCCAGGGTCACCCAAATCGGCATAATCGAAAGCCGATTTTGGGCGTCCTCAACTGCTTTCCATCGTGGGGATGACCAAAGTTCCTGGGGGCATGTCAGAAGCATAGCGAAGGCGGGACTGGGGCGTGCTTAACAAATGGGCGTCCTCGGTCGATAATGGAAAAAAGAAGGGCGTCCCTGATGAACACTTGGATGACTTTACTTGGTCCATTTTTTCTTATGACCAAGCCTCAAAAAGGTGCCCTAAATGACCAGATGGCCACCGTAGGGAATCGGGGATGACCTCCTCTTACTCCCCCGGTGGTCACTAACCCCCTCTCACCCTAAAAAAAAATTTTTAATATTTTTTCCAGCCTCTATGCCAGCCTCAAATATCATACCCAGCTCCATGACAGCAGTATGCAGGTCCCTGGAGCACTTTTAGTGGGTACTGCAGTGAACTTCAGGCAGGTGGACTCAGGCCCACCCCCCCTACCTGTTACACTTGCGGTGGTAAATGTGAGCCCTCCAAAACCCACCACAAACCCAATGTACCGACATCTAGGTGCCCCCTTCATCACTAAGGGCTATGGTAGTGGTGTACAGTTGTGGTGAGTGGGTTTTGAGGGGCTCAGCACACAAGGTAAGGGAGCTATGTACCTGGGTTTTAAGACCCATATAAAAATCCAGAATGATGTTGCTTGTCTCAGACAAGAAGGCAGATTATTCCATAGTGTTGGGCTGACTGTATTAAAAGTGGAACTGTGGATAATATTCAATCTAATCTATCAGAATGAGAGTACAACAAGACAAGTTGCTGAGAGGACTTGAGCTCCCTCAGTGATCAGTAGGGGATCTGCAGTCAAGATAAGAATAGTGGTAAACCAGTATAATATATTTTATAAAGGTTTAAAATATAATTCTGTGTGAGATGGGTAGACAGTGCTCATATTTTAGTAGTGGAGTCACATGATCAAATTTCCAAATACCTTTGATGAACTTTACTGCTGTATCTTGAATAAGCTGTAATTTCCTAATGTGGCTACCTCAAGTTGGGAGATTCAAAATTTGCAACATGTTTTATAAAAGGCTATGGCTGTGGTGTAGCCACTGGGGGCCTTGGAGGCTTTGCCCCCACAGTTTGGGCTCAGGTCCCCTCCACAACCCAAAATATCTGTTGAATGACTGACGAGGGTGCCTAATCCCCACCAGCCAATGAGGTCTGCTGCTCAGAACTGCCCCAGTGTTGATTTAGCTGCGAAGACATCCTCCTTTCCATCCACAGACACCAGTACTTCTCATACATGCTCAGTTTGTGCATGAACTGAGCATGTGCGAGGAGTGCCAGCATTGGCAGTTAGAAAGGAGACCACTGATTTTTTCACTGGCGTAGTTCTGGGCAGGAGATCTCATTGGTTGGCAGAGATTGGGCATCTCCACTAGCAAAGGTAAAATTATTAATATGGCGGGGGGAGGGGGGTAAGTATAGAAAAATACATTGCCCCACCAGTCCACTCCTGGGCTCCCCCCAAAATTGTGGGCTGTGCTGTCTGCACACCCAGGTAATGACTGCTAGCCAAACCTTGCCCTATATATTAGAGAAAATAAGGGCAATAATTAAGGACAGGAGAGAGGCAACTGTGGTTCCTGGATGTTTCAAACAAATGGAAGGAAGAACATGGTTAAGAAGTGAAGAAAGAGGGATTTTATGATGTCTGATGGTTTACATACTTGTAACTTGTAGTAAGAGACTCCCTGGGCTCAGGAACAAGAGAAGCAGCAGACTAAGTCCAGAGCTTCTGATTGATATAGAATAATAATGAGGTATTTTCACAGGGGTATGTATGATAGATATGAGTTGCATGAGAAGGCGGAAACAATGGGGGAACCTGTGGAACAGCTCATTTAGGACATTGGAAGAAGGCAGAATGCCACCTATCTACTGCTGAAATGGTTAGAACATTGATTCCCAAGCCTGTCCTGGGGGAATCCCAGGCAATCAGGTTTTCAGGACATCCTCAATGAATATTCATGAGATTCATTTGCAAACATTGCTTCCTTGGTATCCAAATCTATCTCATGCATATTCATTGTGGACATCCTGAAAACCTGTCTGGCTGGAGTTCCCCTAGGACAGGTTTGGGAATCACTGGCTTAGTGGAACACCAGGTAGTCTTCCATCAAATGTCATTGGATACCCAGATCAGTACTATGAATATGCCTGTATACTCATGTATGCACCTCGCAAACAAGCTAATTGTCCCATAAAACTCTCACCCTGACCTAACTCTCTCGGTGCATGTTTGTCTCTTACCCAGAGGATTTTGCCAGTCTTGATACTCCTTTGCCCCTCTCATGATGCTTTGAAATCTTCCTGCCAGTACTGGTGCTGCTATACATATCTCCCTATTTGTTGGGGTGTTCCTGTTAGTATTGGAAGTGGAACTCTCAACTAGTACCTTGGGGTCTTCCTGGCGATGATATGCTCGGACCAAAAAAAAAGAGTTTGCTTAATCTTTTTTCCGTTTTTGTATGGTATTCTTGTTGCACTCCTTTTATTAACACAAGAACTTCAATTTATACAAGAACTTCTTGTCTGCGCAGATTGATTGTATGTGCATTAACTTCTAGCTATATTGAGTATACACAATTTACACACAGTATAAATTAAATTTTTAGGCACCTGTATGAACTGAATTTGTACTCAGAAATGCACATGTCTTATTGGAGCTGTTTTGCCCTTTTCTGATGCCTTGGGCCCTTTTCAGCACTGTCGATGCTACTTTTCATATTTCTCAATGTATTAGGATGGTCCTGCTTCAGGAGTCTTAATTAAAAAAATAATGGTGGTGAATAATGTGTACCTTCAAGTCTTGTTTCTTTCAAACTCTATTTACAACTAGACTTGAAGGCAAGAATCGTTCACCACCAAAGGTCTTTTTCATGACCACTTTACTTGATCTACTTGGAAGTACTTCGCATCTGGAATTCTGAAGTTCATTATTTTTTAAATTAAGACTCCTGAAGCAGGCCTTGTGGCCAAAACACAGTGTTGTGTCGAGTCTTTTATCAATACATTTATTCAACTTAAGATTGTCTCTCCTGTCTATGGAACCCGTCGTTCATCACCCACTTTTTCCTGTTGCCTGTGTACCCTCGTGGGACCATAGAGTTCTCTGCTTCTGCGAATTTCTGTTACGATCGTCCTGACATATTAGTGCTCCTTTATCCCTCATCATATGCTTTAGGGTCTTTATTTATTTATTTTGTTACATTTGCACCCCACATTTTCCCACCTATTTGCAGGCTCAATGTGGCTTACATAGTACCGTAAAGGCGTTCGCCAGTCGGTTGATAACAAATACAGGTTATATTGTGGTCGAAATGAGGTAAGTGTGTGTCAGGCACCATGAGGATGGAAGGGATGAAGATTGTATGTTGTCCAGTATGATCATTGGTTATGCTGTGTTGCTGGGTGTGGGGATTTATGTTGAATTGATGGGGTAAGCCTTTTTGAAGAGGGTGGTTTTTAGTGATTTCCTGAAGTTTAGATGGTCATGGATTATTTTCACTGCTTTTGGGAGTCCATTCCATAGTTGTGCGCTTAAGTAGGAGAAGCTGGATGCATAAGTTGTTTTGTATTTCAGTCCTTTGCAATTTGGGTAATGTAGGTTTAGGTATGATCGTGATGATCCGATTCTTTTTCTGGTTGGTAGATCTATGAGGTCTGTCATATATCTTGGGACTACACCATAGATAATTTTGTGGACCAAGGTTCAGATTTTGAAGATGATCTGTTCTTTGATTGGGTGCCAGTGTAGCTTTTCTCAGAGGGGTTTAGCGCTTTCGAAGCGTGTTTTACTAAATATCAACCTGGCAGCTATGTTTTGGGTGGTCTGTAGTTTTTTTGCGAGTTGTTCTTTACATTCCGCATGGATTCCGTTGCAGTAGTCTGTATGTCTTAGGACCATTGATTGTATTAGGTTTCAAAAAATTTCCCTTGGGAAGAAAGGTTTTATTTGTTTGAGTCTCCACATTGAATAAAACATTTTCTTTATTACTGAGTTTACTTGGCTCTCAAGTGTAAGGTTGCGGTTGATTATGATGCCGAGTATTTTTAGGCTGTCTGAGGTGGGGAGGGTGTGTTCTGGGGTGTTTATGGATGTGGGTTTGTACTTGTGTTGAGATGAGAGGATGAGGCAGTGTGTTTTTTCAGTGTTCAGTTTCAGTTGGAATGAGTTTGCCCAGGAGTACATGATGTTCAGGCCATCATTGATTTCATTGGTTATTTCTGCTTTATGCTTGTCGATGTTATATTACCCATGTCTCCATGCCATGGGGGCCTTGATTCATCTAAATATGCTGCTTTACCCCTCTTCTTGTGGCTTAGAGGAATGGGTTATCATTTACAGTGAATAGGACATATCAACAACAACATATCCCATGCCCATTGTATACCATTAAATGAAAATGAGCAGCAAAAAAACAGCATTTTGTGCTTTCTCATTTGATGATAATAGTGCACTCTCTGCAAATAGTATGTACTATTTGCCAAGAAGATACACTTTTTTGGACAGAGTATACATAGGGCCCGATATTCAGCTGGCGGCGATCAGTGCTTTGCTGACTGCTGCTGGTGTTAAGCCCAGAAATTCAATGCAAGGTCATGTCCAGGCACTGGTGCTGAACTTCCAGGTTTTAGGAGCCGGTTAACACATAGCTGGTTAAGTGAGATATTCTGTACACCAGTGTTTCCCAAGTCAGTCCTGTTGAATGCTTTGCCAGTCAGGTTTTTAGGATATCCACAATGAATACACATGAGAGAGATTTGCATACAGTGGAGCTGCCTCCAGGACCAGGTTTGGGGACCACTGAGATATAGGTTACCATGTAAAGATAGGACTGACTTTTATGCAGTCATATTTATGCGGTTTACTTAGCCGGTTAAATTCTGAATTAACTAGCCAGGAGCCATTCCTGGCCAGTTAAATCACTTTGAATATTAACCCCAATCTTTTCTGATAGTGTGGGTATGTGTGAATCATCACTCATATGTGCATCTCTGTCCAATAGAGTGCACCCTTTTTGCAAATAAGGTGCACTCTTAATCACATTGCTCTTGTAACAACAAAATGGTGAAGAGAACTTGATAACATGGAAATTCCCATAAATGACATAATAAGCTGAAATGTGTACTGGAAGGCTGTTATAAAATAAACTCTGGGCTTACACTGCAGGTACAGAACAGGCAACAGTATCTCAATTATTTAGGTTGGACAATACCTGCAGGGCTTGTGTCCTGCTTGCTGAGCAGACAACAATTTGTAAGCATCCGCCCTCTGCCGATAGGGTAAACAAGGTTTACTGTGTCTGTTTATTCTTTAGTTGGATAAACATAAGAGCACTACAGGCAACAGATTAAGTTTTAATAAGCTTTGGGAAAAGTATTGTAACTTTGATGCTACAGAACTTGGAGGTGGGCAGAAAGCCATGCGCAAGGATGCAACAGAACAAACAATCTTCTCACTTTCCCAAATGGGACAAAGCAGACAATTCCACCTACCAAAATGAGATAGATTATCTTCTTTACAAGTTTTGAAATGAAATATCAACAAAAATAATCCTCAATGGGAAGAACAACACTATGCATAAGGGAAATCTAGTTCACCTGTATAAAACAAAAAGTTACCCTCTATGGGACAAAAGACTGACTTATCAAGCCACAAATGCATCACAAAACTGTGATAATAGTGGGGGCCCTCAGCGTATTCCACCCTCAGCAAACCAAAGCAGAACAAATGAATGTTGCCTCATAAATGGGCAAACCATTAATGCTCAGAAATACATCACAAAACTCTTGCTAAACTGTGAATCCCAATGTGCAGTGTGTCTGAAGTTTTAATCGCATCACTCAGCAGCCTAATTTAGGACAGCTCAACAGCTATTCTAAATTAAGCTGCTGAGTGATGCGGGTGCTGGGTCTGTATATTGGGCCAGCACCTGCATAACTGTTTTTAAAAATCTGGTCCCCTGAGCTCCCTCCCACCCCTAAGGCCCCTTCCTTCCCTGTCCCCTCCCCCAGCCAATGGTAAGAAACTAGTCCCCCTCACCTCCGGAATGCCCTATCCCAAACCCCCCAGCCATTCAGGTAGGCCCCCCACCCAGGCCTACCTGTATCACTTGTGGTCCAGCTATGGTCATCAGGAACAGGAACACAGCCCCTTTGCTTCTGCCCCTTCTGATGCCCTTCTAAAACTGCCGCTCTGGCTGAATACTGGCCAGGCCTGCACAAGCTCTGGGCAACCAGCTCACCCGAAATTAGTTCCCTATATTCAGTGCCAGTGCATGGTCATGGACTAGTGCTGAATATCGGGGAATAATTTAGCCAGGGAGGATCAGCATTAACAAAAACGTTTACTGATGCCAGCTGAATATCGAGGGATAAGTTGAATATTAGCACTTACAACTTGTGAATATGACATTCACAAACGTGCACACTAAAAGCTATTTTTCAAATTGTGTGCCCAACTCAGATAGCGCATCTCTGCAAGTGGGACATGTATGTGGGTGGGGCAAAGATAATGAAATGGTGCCTGCATTTTGGCACCTATCCTTTCATTCTCTATATTGAATTGACCCCATGTCCTTATCTGGATGATACAGTTTGCAGGAGGTATACTGATCATTATATCATCATGTTCTCAGTGAGGTATTAAAGCAGGACATTAACCCTCACTTTGTTCAAGTTTTCATTCTCATACAAAATGCCAGCTTTAGGAAAGGAACAATCCTCAGCTGATGACTCATACTTTGCACTTGGATTCCAGCCCAAGAGCAATATTCTAGTTTATTAGATTTGAAGAAAAGCTTGAATCTGACCCGGTGCTGTTAAAATGGCTCACCTGTATAAAGAAAAAAAATTACCATATATAGGGCAAAAGACTGAGCTAAATCAAACCACAAATGCAATAAAATATTGTTTGAAAAAATGATTGTGATAATAGTCGGAGCCCTCATCATATGGGCTGTGATATTCTACCCTCAGCAAACCAGAGCAGAACAAATGAATGTAGCCTTATAAAGGGGAAAATCATTAATGCTCATAAATACGTCATAAAGCTCCCACTAAATTGTGAATCCCAATGTGCAATGTATACAGTGGGGGAAATAAGTATTTGATCCCTTGCTGATTTTGTAAGTTTGCCCACTGACAAAGACATGAGCAGCCCATAATTGAAGGGTAGGTTATTGGTAACAGTGAGAGATAGCACATCACAAATTAAATCCGGAAAATCACATTGTGGAAAGTATATGAATTTATTTGCATTCTGCAGAGGGAAATAAGTATTTAATCCCTCTGGCAAACAAGACCTAATACTTGGTGGCAAAACCCTTGTTGGCAAGCACAGCGGTCAGACGTCTTCTGTAGTTGATGATGAGGTTTGCACACATGTCAGGAGGAATTTTGGTCCACTCCTCTTTGCAGATCATCTCTAAATCATTAAGAGTTCTGGGCTGTCGCTTGGCAACTCGCAGCTTCAGCTCCCTCCATAAGTTTTCAATGGGATTAAGGTCTGGTGACTGGCTAGGCCACTCCATGACCCTAATGTGCTTCTTCCTGAGCCACTCCTTTGTTGCCTTGGCTGTATGTTTTGGGTCATTGTCGTGCTGGAAGACCCAGCCACGACCCATTTTTAAGGCCCTGGCGGAGGGAAGGAGGTTGTCAGGAGGTTGTCACTCAGAATTGTACGGTACATGGCCCCATCCATTCTCCCATTGATGCGGTGAAGTAGTCCTGTGCCCTTAGCAGAGAAACACCCCCAAAACATAACATTTCCACCTCCATGCTTGACAGTGGGGACGGTGTTCTTTGGGTCATAGGCAGCATTTCTCTTCCTCCAAACACGGCGAGTTGAGTTCATGCCAAAGAGCTCAATTTTTGTCTCATCTGACCACAGCACCTTCTCCCAATCACTCTCGGCATCATCCAGGTGTTCACTGGCAAACTTCAGACGGGCCGTCACATGTGCCTTCCGGAGCAGGGGGACCTTGCGGGCACTGCAGGATTGCAATCCGTTATGTCGTAATGTGTTACCAATGGTTTTCGTGGTGACAGTGGTCCCAGCTGCCTTGAGATCATTGACAAGTTCCCCCCTTGTAGTTGTAGGCTGATTTCTAACCTTCCTCATGATCAAGGATACCCCACGAGGTGAGATTTTGCGTGGAGCCCCAGATCTTTGTCGATTGACAGTCATTTGTACTTCTTCCATTTTCTTACTATGGCACCAACAGTTGTCTCCTTCTCGCCCAGCGTCTTACTGATGGTTTTGTAGCCCATTCCAGCCTTGTGCAGGTGTATGATCTTGTCCTTGACATCCTTAGACAGCTCCTTGCTCTTGGCCATTTTGTAGAGGTTAGAGTCTGACTGATTCACTGAGTCTGTGGACAGGTGTCTTTCATACAGGTGACCATTGCCGACAGCTGTCTGTCATGCAGGTAACGAGTTGATTTGGAGCATCTACCTGGTCTGTAGGGGCCAGATCTCTTACTGGTTGGTGGGGGATCAAATACTTATTTCCCTCTGCAGAATGCAAATAAATTCATATACTTTCCACAATGTGATTTTCCGGATTTAATTTGTGATGTGCTATCTCTCACTGTTACCAATAACCTACCCTTCAATTATGGGCTGCTCATGTCTTTGTCAGTGGGCAAACTTACAAAATCAGCAAGGGATCAAATACTTATTTCCCCCACTGTAACAGTTCAAAATAATTAATTTCAACCAGTGACACAGTCCAATGAACCACATAGTGGCAATTTAACTGGTCCTTAAAGCATTTAAATAGATATCCCAAAATTTACAATAAAGTGCAATATCTAAATTGTAAATCCACAGAAATAAGTGAGGCCCTTATTGAATGGACCATGTAGTATCCATAAAAAGAGAGGTTTGACAAGAGCTCCATTTCGGGATAAAGAATCCTTCTTCAGGAACCAGTGATGCATGAGGGAAAGAGGAACCCAAACTATAGCTACGTGATGCAAGGTTCCACGTTAGGAGTCACCGACCAGAAAAAGAATCTAGGAGTCACCATGGATGATACTGTGAAACACTCTGCTCAGTGTGCTGCAGCAGCAAAGAAAGCAAATAGGATGTTAGGTATTATAAGAAAAGGAATGGAAAATAAAAATGAGGATGTTATAATGCCTTTGTATCACTCCATGGTGTGACCGCACCTTGAATACTGTGTGCAATTCTGCAATTGCAGTTCTGCAAAACTGGTCGCCGCATCTCAAAAAATACGTGGAGGGGCATAATCGAAAGGGGCGCCCAAGTTTTCCTGAGGACGTCCTCGCAGGGCGTCCCAGCGAAGGGGTGGTGAAACCCGTATTATCGAAACAAGATGGGTGTCCATCTTTCATTTCAATAATACGGTTGGGGACACCCTAATCGTGAAATTTAGGTCGACCATAGAAACGGTCGTACTTAAAGATAGTTGTCCCCGATTTTCGGCGATAATGGAAACCAAGGATGCCCATCTCAGAAACGACCAAATCCAAGCCATTTGGTCATGGGAGGAGCCAGCATTCGTAGTGCACTGGTCCCCCTCACATGCCAAGACACCAACTGGGCACCCTAGGAGGCACTGCAGTGGACTTCATAAATTGTTCCCAGGAACATAGCTCCCTTACCTTGTGTGCTGAGCCCCCCAACCCCCCCTCCAAAACCCACTCCCCACAACTCTACACCACTACCATAGCCCTAAGGGGTGAAGGGGGGCACCAACATGTGGGTACAGTGTAATAGGTAGGGGGGGGATGGGCCTGGGTCTGCCTGCCTGAAGTGCACTGCACCCACTAACAACTGCTCCAGGGACCTGCATACTGCTGTCATGGAGCTGGGTATAACATTTGAGGCTGGCATAGAGGCTGGGAAAAATAGTTTTAAAAGTTTTTTTTGAGGGTGGGAGGGGGTTAGTGACCACTGAGGGAGTAAGGGGAGGTCATCCCCGATTCCCTCCGGTGGTCATCTGGTCAGTTCGGGCACCTTTTTGAGGCTTGGTTGTAACAAAAAAAGGACCAAGTAAAGTCACCCAAGTGCTCATCAGGGACGCCCTTCTTTTTTCCATTATCGATCGAGGACGCCCATGTGTTAGGCACGCCCCAGTCCTACCTTCGCTGCGCTTCTGACATGCCCCGGTGAACTTTGGTTGTCCCCACGACAGAAAGCAGTTGAGGACGCCCTAAATTGGCTTTCGATTATGCCGATTTGGGCGACCCTGGGAGAAGGGTGCCCATCTCCCGATTTTTGTCAAAAGATGGGCGCCCTTCTCTTTCCAAAATAAGCCTGATAGTGGAATTAGAAAAGGTACAGAGAAGGATGACAAAAATGATAAAGGGGATGGGATGACTTCCCTATGAGGAAAGGCTGAAACAGTTTGAGTTCTTCAGCTTGGAGAAAAGATGGCTGAGGGGAAATATGATAGAGGTATATAAAATACTGAGTTGAGTGGAATGTGTAGACATGAATCGCTTGTTTACTCTTTCCAAAAATACTAGTACTAGGGGGCATACGATGAAGCTACAAAGTAGTAAATTTAAAACAAATTGGAGAAAATATTTCTTCACTCAACTTGTAATTAAACTCTGGAATTCATTTCCAGAGAATGTAGTAAAAGCAGTTATCATAGTGGGCTTTAAAAAAAGGTTTGGATAGCATCTTAAAAGAAAGGTCCATAAGCCATTATTAAAATGGACTTGGGAAAATCCACTGCTTATTTCTGGGATAAACATCATAAAATGTATTGTATTGCTTTAGGATCTTGCTCGGTACTTGTAACCTAGATTGGCCACTGTTGGGAACAGGATGCTAGGCTTGATGGCCCTTCAGTCTATTCCAGTATGGCAACACTTATGTACTTATGTACATGTTTCAGCCACTAGGCCTGCATCAGGAGCCTGGAACTGTAAAACAAATATCACACTTCTGTAAGTATTTTATATAACAAAAATCACTCATGCTGCAGAGAAATGATTCATTGTGAACTATAAGCAAAATACTTGACGCTGCTTCCAGATTACCACCACTAGAACTGCGGTTCCATTGGATTTTATGCAGAGTGCTTTCTGTTGTATACAATACTTACAAAATTGTGATATCTGTTTTATAGTTCCAGACCCCTGATGCAGGCCTAGTGGCCAAAACACGGCCCATGCCGAGTCTTGTATTTCAAGAATAAAAAATTTTAAAACACACAGAGCATGATTTGGTGTGTGTTCGTTACCTTTGCTATGTTGCTATTCGTTTTGAGACCTACAAGGGTCAATTCTGTGCTTTTATTATGTCTTGGACATGTCATGAGCATAACCAAGTAACACTTCTTCCAACAGTACTATCAAAATCTGCCTCAATGAACACAAATCTAGGATTACCACTGAAAATGTTCATGCACCTTTGGTGATGCATTGGTGCGAATTGTAACATACATGGCAAGATTTGAAATGGCATATAATAGATCAAATTCAAGAGGGATGGGAGGGAGGACACTATGAACAATTATTATATTATAGGGAGCAATTTTGGATTTTTAGGTTTAAAACTGTTATACTGAACGGATTAAATGCCGAACTAGAATGGAGTACATTAATTTGAATCCCGGGTCTCTGATTGGTGGACTTGAACATCAGCTGTTCTATAAATCATTGAGTAGTAGACATAGCCATCATCTTGACAATGAAACAATTAAGTTGACATGTATGATCTGGGGCAGACTTAGGTAACGGGCAATACTTTTTTGATTAGACATGTTAAATAGAATATTTTAGATTTTAACCCCCTTTTTTTCTTTTCGAAGGGGGTGATCCTTGATATAGCCAGCAGGCAAAACGTGATTCATGTTAGCCTTAAAATACCCCCGGAGCCGACATAATTTAAGATAAGTTTTTGAACTTCTAACATTCACTTTGAAATGGGTTTACCTCAATCAATATGAAGAAATAATCACTGTATTCAGAAAAACTTTAAAAACTTTTCCGTGAACCAGTGACAATTTGGGAACAAATGTGTGGTGGAGAAAACGTTTATATCTTCATTTCGTCCCACTACTGACGTCCTTCAAAAATATAACTAGCCTTACACATAACCCTGGTGTTACAAAATAGTACATATACATGGGTAATAGGTGCCACAAATTGGTACATACCCAGGTATGTACTTGGCACTTTTCTGAAACATACACAGGCATTGCTGTACCTTCAAATGTGCAGTGCATGCTCAGGCAATGGATAGGAACACCAGATTCACATATAACTTGCAGAATAGTGAAAGATATGCACAAAATTGCTGCAAGACAGCTGCAAACACATCTGTCATGCCATAAGTGAGCATTGCTACATATTGGTGTGTATCTCTCTCCCTATTCCTGTATACCATTTGGTGTCTCATTTCTTGGCACCATATTTGCCCTTTGCATCTATGATCTTTTTTTCTTATCTAAAGTTCTGGACTCCCTAATCTCTGGCTGAAGTAGAAGGGTCTCTATTCTTTTCTCCTTTCATAAGAACATAACATAAGAATAGCGATACTGGGTCAGACCAATGGTCCATCTTGCTCAGTATCCTGTTTCCAACAGTGGCCAATCCAGGTCACAAGTACATGGCAGAAACCCAAAGAGCAGCAACATTCCATGCTACCAATTCCAGGGAAAGCAGTGGCTTCCCCCATATCCATCTCAATAACAGACTATGGACTTCAGTAGTCCCATTTCTGGAACCCATAAGACACTTCTTCATAAACACAAGCTCCTTCATCTCCTTCACTTCCTCTATGTTCTCTGAACCCAGTGGAGAAGCCAGCATGAACGGTTCCAAAAAATCTCCTTATGTTTATGGCTCATGGAGCTACCAGAGGTAATGGGACACAACTCCAAATATCTTAATACATCTACTCTTCAGTTCATCTATCACCTTGACCCTCAGGACCCTCTACTGATAGTACTACTCAGGAAGGTTTTCAGAGCAAAAAAAAAAACTCTTCTTAGGTCCTTGAACTTCTGCTTCTAACCTCAGGTCTCTTAGCCACAAGATTTCACTCCAGCAAGTTCAGCTGCTCCAACCTCTAATCCTTATCTGAATGGGAAAGAAGGGAAACTGTTCCAACCTTTGTCCTTAGACTGATTTGGTACATCAGAACCCAATTCGCATTAGCCAAGGCCAAACAACACAAAAGGGAGCCAAAAAGAATAATTCCAACTGAACCAAAAGAAGAAAGGAATTGCTTGTTTTTTTCATTCCCCTTTGTGATGCTTGGCCTTGGCATCTGTGGGAACCTTCATCTTCTTTCTTTCTTCTTCTTTCTTTCTTTCTTTCTTTCTTTCTTTTCTTTCTTTCTCACACCTTTTCAGTAGTAGATCAAGATAGTGCTTTGGTGATCAGAGGGGCAGAGGGGATGTTCGGTAACACTGTCCAGTTAAGTGATGCTGAATATCCAGGAATGGCCACTCAGAGGGGTTTAACTGGGCAGCGTCCTCTCCTGCCTGGTTCAGCACTTTGGAATATCAACCTCATTGAGAACATTAAGACTGTCTCTCTCTCTCTATGCTGAAGACCACTGACAATTTTAGTAGCCACCCTCCATCCTGTTTATATCTTTTTAAGGTGTGGTCTCCAGAATTATACACAATACTCCAAATGAAGTCTCACAAAAGAGGCACTATTACCTTCCTCTTCTTGATGGCCATTCCTCTCCCTATGCACGCAAGCTTTTGCTATACCCTTTTTTACATGAAATATTTGCTAGTTTTATTTTTTTTAAATCTCATCAGCCTATACATATTTCTCACTTTCATTTCTGAGTCTTACACTACCTCTCATTACTAAGATATCTAAAAAACAAAAAGCATTGCCCTTCTGTTTTACTGTAGAAGCAACATTTTCTTTCAGTTGCATCTTTCTTTCATGACTATTCCCAGCTTCTCTTAGTCTTTCCAGATAATGCTGCCTGTCTTCTTTTTTCTTTGATCAGTCACAGTTTATAAATGCTGTTTGGCTATTATTTTTGCTGTTATCATTTCAGTTATTATAGAAACATGGACCATGGCAGAATAATACTAACTTTTTAAGCTGTAATTGTTTTATTTCCTGTGCTCCCCTTGAAAGGAAAAGCAGATTACGTAGGCCATTTTGGAAGGGAAAAGTAGCACTTAAATGTGTGTCAAGGGCCCTTTTACTAAATGTGATTAAGTCCTTAACACGGGGTTAGTGTATGAGAACAGGCTACCGCAAAATGCGTTAAAGCCAATGATTTCTAAAGCTGATTTAAAAACTGTTGTGCAATGTCTTATACTCTTGAGACCGGATTATTACAATGGTCTATATTTGAGTTTATCAAATGCAGGTTGTAAAGCTCTTAGGTGAAAGAAAACAAGTAGGCAGAAGATTTACAAGATCCAGCACAGAGTAGAAAAAAGAAGCAAATCACCAAGATCTTTCATAAAAAAGTTACATTTATTTATTTAGAAGCTTTACATAAATAAATAATGTGAAATCTGACATGGCCATGTTTTGCCCTCGTAAAGGGCTGCATCAGGGGCTTGAAATCACAACCCAGTGGTGCAGTCTAAATAGTTCCACCTACTGGACTAAAACAGCTTCTCTCCCATACCGGGCTTCATGTTATATATTCATTTATGTTCTAATGGTAAATAAATTGAACTTTTTAATGTAATCTCTTACCAATTTGCTTCTTTTTTTCTACTCTGTTCAAGCCCTCAGGTCATACAACACGCGGATGTGCGTTTGATAGCAGGTCTGCAATGAACTGATCATATTTCTTTCTCAATGAAGGCACTGCACTGGCTCCCTGTTCAGTACCAAATACTACGTAAAATATTAATGTTGGTTTTTAAGACATTGGCTGATAATGCTCCTGCTTATTTTATACAAATTTTGATCTTATATGAAGCAGCTTGTTCCTTAAGATCATCAGGGAGTTGGCAGTTGATGCAACAAACTTTAGTAAAAATTCACTATGTTGATACTTTAGATCGTGCTTTGTCCTTTGCTGATCCAATTTTATGGAACAAATTGCCAGGCACTGTTCAGATGATATCATCAATACTTGATTTTAAGAGAAAGATGAAAATGCAGGCTTATGCATGATAGTAATCAAGATTCAAGTTGTTAAGATGTCATTGCTGAGCTTATTTGTGTATGGTTTTTATGTATGCTTTATCTGTAACCTGCTTTAATGAAAGGCAGGATATCAAATAAATAAATCAACCAATAAAACCATGGCATGCACAGATCTGAATGGAGGTGGTGCTCTGGGCATGGTTTTGTCAGGCCTGAAAAGCATGTGCATATTTCCTATTTTGCAAAGGCAATACACATACACTTTAAAACATGAGTCCATTGGCATTTGCACTTGCTCCAAATCACAGATGAACATCAGCTTGTTTGGATTTTGGCTTTGGAGGGAGCAATTGTGTTTACCTCTCTGATATTTAAAACCACCTAAAAATGGAAAAACTTAGGGGGTTGACATTCATCATGGTCTAGTCAGGCAGGAGAGGTTCCTGCCCACTTAAACCACACTGAGGGGTCCCTTTTACTAAAGCGCACCAAAAAGTGGCCTGCGCTGGTGTAGGCATGTGTTTTGGATGTACACAGGTCATTTTTTCAGCATGGCTGGAAAAAAAGACAAATTTTTTGTGGCCAAAAATGGACGTGCGGCAAAATTAAAACCAGCGCGCAGCCATTTTTGGCCTGAGACCTTACCGCCACCCATTGACTTAGTGGTAAGGTCTCACGCACTAACCAGGCGGTAAGCGTTCTACGCGCATACACTGCCGATTATTTCCGGGTAAGCTCCATGTGGTAGAAAATAGAAAATATTTTCTTCCAAGTGTTTTGGATGCATATCAAAAATAGAATTACTGCCTGGGGCATGCGGTAGCCAGGCAGTAGTTCCAATTAGTTGCGCATTGGATGCGCTTTGATTCCTATCTGCCTTAGTAAAAGGGCCCCTGAGCGAGCCTACTGTCAATACTCAGTGGTGCTAAACTGGGTAGTACCACTGAATATTGGCTTTCACCACTATGTCCCAATATGAACAGTGCTGGGAAGTCCAGGAGTGGAGTTGGGTTGGACCCAGAAGTTATGTGAGCACCAACGATATTCAACGCCAGTGCCGGCATAGCTAACCGGGCAGATAGGACTGCATAAAAAGACAGAACTCACATAAATTCTGGGCCTGCCAAAGACCTGCATATGCAATACTGGTGCCTGGACGTGGCCCAGCATTCGATATCCAGGTCAGATTCACCCTGCAGCAGTCAGTGCCTTTAAATTTGCTGTCACAGGCTGAATATCGGGAGATAGAGCATTGGAACTTGACTCCTTCAATGGCTCACATTGCGCATCCTGTTTTGTGAAATCTAGCACTTATATGAGTAAGATGCAAGATCAGCTGCTTACACGTGGAAGTGCCTCTACTTACACATTCAAGACCCTGTGTGACGCTGCTCTTTTCTTCTAATGTGTTTCTTTGTAAAATGGGTGTCCTCACTCTACATGCCACCAACTGCATATATTTTTATTGGGACCTTATGCATGTTTATCAAGCCTTTTATAAAATACCTAGCACGTTTTGAACAGTTCAGCTTGGACATCCCTTTTTCTACCTTGATGACCTATGCAAAATCAGGCATTCTGAATACCTGAATATAATGTGACTTTGCTACTCATGAGGCCTGCACTGCAAGCATGAAAGTCCGTGTGTTATATACACAGGAATATAATGGACTGTGAAATGATATTGTAGCAAACAGTAATCTGTGAAATTTCCTGGGCCAATGCTAACTCATGCTCCAAGCCCCAGCAAAGAGCTCCTCAAGCAAGCACTGACTCCTATCTATATTCCTGAGCCCCTAGAAGCAGATTCTTGGGCTCCTGTTGACTTCTTGAGTTCTGTGGAGAAGTATTTCCTTGGCCCTTGTGACTCAGAGCCACAGCAATATCAATATCATCGTCTGCATTGAGGTTTGTTGGATACAGTGTTACCATTCTTATTACAATCTTTAGAGTTTGTTATAAATGTGCTTGTTTTTTGAAAAAGCAATCATTTTTTTAGTAACTTTAGTGTTTTTAAATATAAAAAAAACAAAAACAAAAAAAAATCTGCCATGTGTATAGAACAGCAGGAAGTACACAAAGGAAGTATCCACAGAAAACCAAAAAGTTTGCCATTAGTGCATAAAAAAAGAGGAGACCACAAAAATGTGCTTTTCATTGTCAAATTTCTCTCTTTTTCCCAGGAGTCAACACCACTTTTAAAGAGTTGTAGAGACAGGAGTAATCTTATTATTGTGGTTTTCAGGGACTGTGGAATATTTGGAACCTTGGGACAATATTCCAAATCATGCCAAGTGCTCAGCAGTAGTTCTGAGTTTGCTGCCTGCCATTTCCCATGCTAGAAAATATATTTTATTATCTAACACGGGGGATGGGAAATAAGCATTCTCGGTAGTAATTGGGCAGTGCAGGCGTATTATCGTGTGCTACCTGATTACTATTGGATTAGTACCCTTACCACCACCTATTTAGAAGGTGGTAAGGGCTCAGGCAGTGAATGGCTGCACACTAATTTTGATATTAGCGCACAGTCATTAACAACTCCAAAAGAAAAAAATGCCTTTTTCCTGCCACAGTAAAAAGTGGCTTCAGTTTGTGACAATTCCACGCACTGACACTATTGTGGGCCACTTTTTACCACCGCTTGATAAAAGGACCCCATAGCTTCTATACAAATTTATCTATATATCTATGTAGAGTATATGTATATGTGACACCAGAATAAGTCATTATTGCAAAATATATAACTCTCTACTTCACATGTTTATTCTGACTTTCATAATCAATTTTGCTCTTCCTTTAATTTTCGTGTTTACTAGGAGGAAAAGGCTTCAGATGCTCGGCTTTTTTTCTGATTTTTTTCAGTTTGCCGGGCAAACTTCCTCATTAGCCTAAAAACCTCCTGTGTTGCTTTTTTATATTATTTTTCTTCTTTCTCGGTATTTTAAGATACAACTCTAATTAACTCTCTCAATGTGTGATTCATTCTTAGAAGTCACTTATGTTCAACTATGTGCTTATCATTTAAGGACATTCAAGTAACTTATCTTTATTGAAGTGCTCTTGACATCGGTTTGCTCAACAGAGTGCCTCTGTTTCATTGCTGCTTCTTCAGGAGTCAAACCATTTAGCACAAATTCTATGTCCATGAGTTATATTAATGCCTCTCCCCAACATACACATTCTTACCCTCCTATCAACAACAGCACAGGTGCAGTAAACATTCAGGGGCCCTTTTACTAAGCCCCGTAAGCGTCTATGAATGCCCAATGAGCACCAATTTGGGGTTACCATCTGGCTACCGCATGGCTCTTACAGTAATTTTATTTTTGGTATGCATCCGATACGTGTGTCTGAAAAATAATTTCTGCCGTGCGTCCGCTACGAGCACAAAGTGGCATTTGGCGCGCATAGGTCATTACCGCCCAGTTAACACATGAGAGCTTGCCACTAAGTCAATGGCTGGTGGTAAGGTCTCAGACCCAAAATGGACGTGCGCCAATTTTTATTTTGCCGAACACCCATATTCAGCAAAAATTTTTAAAAGGCATTTTTGCAGGCACACTGAAAAATGGATCAGCGTGTGCCCAAAACATGCACCTACAGTACCGCAGGACCATTTTCAGCACACCTTAGTTTTCCCCTTTATTAAATCTTGCCATAACTCAGAAAAAAAAAACAATATTAAAACTACATTAATTTAAGAAACAAATTCCAGCTTTGCATAATAGTTTATTTTTTCCCCCACATACAATGACAATGTAGTGTAGCAAAAAAAAACCAACTGATAAATTGCAATGCAAAAATCCCAGGAAGATGCTAGAGGCTCTGGCAAGGGGAATGTAGTGGGACTTTTTTTTTTGTTACATTTATACCCTGTGCTTTCCCACTCATGGCAGGCTCAATGTGGCTTACATATACAGGTACTTATTTGTACCTGGGGCAATGGAGGGTTAAGTGACTTGCCCAGAGTCACAAGGAGCTGTCTGTGCCTGAAGTGGGAATTGAACTCAGTTCCCCAGACCCAGAGTCCACCACCCTGACCACTAGGCCACTCCTCCACTCCTTTCAGAGGAAATCACATGATATCATGTTGGTAGGAACTGCAGTTTAGAAGACACTGAAATCAGAAACAGCAACTGGGAACTAAAGCTAGAAACAAACATAGATAAGTTTTGATTTGTTATTGGAACTAAATTAGAAATATACACAGATAAATTCTGGTTTATTATTATAGATTAAAACTAAAATTTAGTACTGGAGTTATGATGATGGGCTGAAGTTGAAACTAAGATGATGAAGACATAAGAAAATGTCAATTTGATGATTCAACTACCTTTTAAAATGATTAAGGAATATGCTTTCACACCAGGTAGTTGTTGAAAACTGAGTTTACTTAATCTTTCTAGGTAATTTGGATTGTAGTGATTGCCTTTATAAAATAAACATAAAAACACAATTTTTCAGGCATCCTGTTATAAAATGAGCCCCCTGGGGTTCTATATTTTATTAGATCCATTATTTTCCAAAGTTTGTGCATTCTTAATTCAGAGATAGAAGTTGCCGTAGTTTATATGTATTTCAAGAAGCAAGTAATGTGCATAAATAACAGTCGGCTGTAGGGGCACTCTTCTTCCAACACGGCACGTGTTTCTTTAGACGCTTTATCAAGGAAGTCCCCTATGGTGGAATGATGTCGGCAGGCTAAGGAATATAGACTCATAGGGGATTTCCTTGATAAAGCATCTAGCGAAACACATGCCGTGTCAGAAGAAGAGTGCCCCTATAGCCGACTATTATGAGAGTTTTTTCTTTAAGATGAATATTGAATATATGCTAAAATTAAGAACTATCTGATGGAAGATTTATAAGTAAAAACATAAGGAAACATTCATTAAAAGGAGATGAAGGATATTGAACTGATGACGATTGGGGTAAGTAAGTCTGCATGCGAGTCGATGGATGCTGTGCGGTACAACTGAGGTTCACGATCCAACACATTTGTTTGGCTGAATCAGAAGAATATTCATAAAGATTATTTGCATATCCTAAGATAATACAGTGTGATACAGCAGAATATTTTGTTTTAATTGCCTATTTTGGGTCAATACTGCATAATCCTGACACTAGTAACAATACCATTTATCCCAGGGTGCATTTCAGACACATCCCTACAAATCAGTCACCCTTAAATTATTACTACAGTCAGATGATTTCTGGATTAAAAGATAATATATATAAGCATTTATAAGCATGATCAATGTCTTCTGAGTCAAGTGGATAGATCTGATCTCAACTAAAAGTTTTTTGGCTATCACACGTCTGATGATGGTGCAAGCCCCATGAAGTTCCAGCAGGATGTCTTTCTCATCCTGGTAGTCTTCCGTCTTCCTTGGTCTTTTGAAGCCCATTAATATTCAACTCAGGATACTGTCTGCAAAACCACAAGGAATCCAACATACAAATGTTTAGATTTTCACTATTTTTTTAAAAACTAATATCTACTGTACAGCAAAAATTAATCATGACTTTTTTTGAAGTTTATCTCTACCATGATCAGATCTGGGGACAGTTAGAGTTTTGAGAAAAGAATACAGAACTGTAAAACAAAGAGGTATGTTAACACCACACCCTCAGCACATCAGGGATAATTTTATAAAATATTTTCTGTGCATAAAACATGTTTTACAAGTGGAAAATGGCTCTTATAAAATTTTGTGGGGTTATACTCATAAAAAAGAATATGAAAAATTAACGCTTACTGTTATGCAGCCAGTGTGGGATGGGGCCTTACTGGACTTAGGGCCAGATTCTATATAAGGCTTCTAAAGTGTAGGTGCATTGGAAAAAAGGGCGTAGTACTATTCTATAAACCACATCTAATGTAAGCCATGGAAATATTGTTTGGAAATTGAGTTCCATAACAAGGAGCTATAGCTACACATACGAGTCAGAAGTCTTTCTGACACTACTGCTACGTTTTCAGGTATGATAAAATTTGTAAATGCAGGCAGGCATACAGGCAGACAGCACTGGTGTAAATTACTGTGTGGTGCTACTCACTTTATTAAAGAGTACATCACAGTCTGGAGGTGCCCATCCCGGTTCACACTGGCACTGCAGCTCATGGTTACACACCTAAGCAAAGCAGAAAAGTTTACTACATTTCAGTCTGGACAGGTGAGCCTTTTCTCGGTATTTATCCTAAAACACTCTTTCAAAATGAACCTAATTTGAAGTTAGGCCTGGTAGTGCTATAGAAGTGATGTTGTAACAGCAGTAGTTCAATAATCTCAATTTCCAGATAAATAAGTGACATCTACATCTGCCTAGAAGAAGGACGGGAGAAAGCCCTCAGTGCTCAGTGAATATTATTTTTCCCCTTGTCCCAATATAGGTAAGAATAGTCTATGGATACAATCTATCGTGTAACTTAATGTAACACAGTAAATTATGGCAGAAAAATACCCACACGGTCCATCTAGCCTAACAACAAGATTAAAACTATATCCCTCAAACGCATCAGTGCTATTGAGTGCTTAAAGAAAACCTGTTCAGTTCATGTCATTGTCATGTTCACAAATGTGTCTTCATGCATCAAGAAATGGTTTAGCAGGCAACGGTTGAAGTGTGTGAAACCCCTAGCTCAGGAAGTGCCCCAGTGTTAAAACTATATTCCATTATTTGGCCTATGTCTGAAATAGATAGGGTATCAGTTGCCCTAGTCCTATAATGTTATAACTATTGAAGATTTTTCTAGCTGGCTCCATGCAAGGAAAGCCGGGGGGGGGGGGGGGGGGGGATAAGTTGCAATGTCATAGAAGTTACAAAAAGAAGCCTTATTGGTTGTTTTTTTTTTTTTGGGGGGGGGGTGGATGTCTCCCTTTCATTTTCTTTCTGCTAAGCTAACCTGAGGGTACCAGCTAAGGCCCAAAACAAGAGAAGGAGAGGTTGTTCGCAGTCACCCAATTTCTTGCTCCTTGTCTTGATGAGGGTAGACCCTCCTTAAGCCAACCCAGTTGAGGGAAACCTGGAAAGAAAAGGACCTGAATCTCCAGAAGAGTGTTATCTCCAGGGTAAAGGAGGTTCCCTTATACCTGCCAGAACTCTGCCTGTGTTGAAAACTGTATGGGATCCTACAATCATCTGAGATAGCTGATGGGGAGGACGTACAGTCAGAGGTTGAGAGAACTCACAGAATGAATGGAGTATCTTCTAATATAGCTCTGAAGATGTGAGAATCTCTTAAGAACTCATCCCAAGAGGAGAGCCAGAAGAAGAGGATCTATACTGGAAGAGTCTAATCGTGAAAGCAAAATATAGAAGAATTCATTCTCTGCCTCTGAAACTGTGTCTTTAAGTTTTGACTTTTTCTATTTCTGTCTCAAATGTAAGTCTATGAAATATCACCCAGTACATTTTAAGCCCAATGTTGAGCAGGATATAAAAAGGAATAATTTGCAATATCTATCACTAGACATTTCAAACTATTCTTATAGTCGGTATCATGATGGGCCAACTCTTATTTTAGGCACCCTGAGATTGGGCAATAGGATCCTATTCTATCATGAAAACTGGGTTCCCAGGTTCCATTATAGAACACTAGCATAACCCACCAGCATGCCTAACATTTAGCTGCTTGCAGTTACACTAGCTACAGAGCTAGAGTATGTGCGAGCACCTAAAAGTGAGATTTCAAAGACACAGTAGAGATGAGTCATCTTTAGATATAGAACCTTGAGAGAGCTCTTCCCTACACCCTTCATAATCCAAACCACATATACATTTCACTTCTGTAGCCTTGGATCTGCCCAAACTCCAGTCCCTTGATGGATTGACCACTAAAGGAAACTACACCCAAGCAGGGACTGTATATATCAAAGAAAGGTGATCCACAGCGAATCAGGTACATCTGTCCTGCCTGATGGGCTGGCTACATGTGAAATAATTTCACTAAAATAATCTCTCACAAAGTTCCCTAGTAAGCTTCTCATCCTCCCCCTCCCAATCTAATGTGGGGGGGCAGACTTTTACTTTAAGCTACTCCCAGTGCTCTTGGGGATTCTGTTTGAACACACTACATATCTTAGCACAGACCATTTCTTCTCAACACAAGCAGGAAAAGAGAACACAAGTCTTACCGCATGACCTTTACATTTCTCTGTGCATTGAATCCAGTTCTGGTCAATACTCTTACATTCAGCATTAAGACACATCTGCAATTCAAATTAGAAAACCAAAGATTCAGTTTTCCCCTTGTGTTATTCATTACCCTATCAGTCTTCCCTTTACTCTGTGCTATTCAGGATGGAATTGCTTTCCAAGTATTGTGACTGGGTTTAGGGGCCCATAATTGTAGGATTTCAGAAGATGCCTTGGTGCATAGCCTTCAGCTGAGGACTGCTGTTGCAATGACTGGGCCAGGTAAGTTAGAAGAGGATATGTAGGGAAATATGCCTGGGTTGTTGTGAATTAATATTCATAGTACCCAATTCCAGTCCTAATTTTGAGTGAGTACGTTACTCAAAGGAGCAGGAAGGAACTGCCGGCCTTCCCCCTTCAAATGAAAACAAATAATAATTAGTAAGGAGCAATCATCAAATTGCCTGTAAGATAAATTTCCAATGGATATTCCTAAAACAAAGGAGTAGCGTGATCAACAAGACACTTCCAGGCTACTCCTTTGTTTTAGGAATATCCATTGGAAAATTATCTTACAGGCAATTTGATTATTGCTCCTTACTGATCAAAGGATAACCTTTGAATTAACACATGTTAAGTTGATTTGCATACATCAGAAATTTTATTTTAGCCAAAATGATGGCTGTGTTGAATGTCATGTAAGAAGCTCTTACTGACATTGTGAGAGTTTTTACCTTGAGTTGTATCTCTTCTTGACCGGTTATATAATGAAGGCCCTTGGGGTTTGGCACTAGAAGGGCATGCCTTCATATCTTACAAATAGATCATATGTAGTTAAGATGAATGAAGATTGGCCCTCATCCTATATTATACCTTATGGGGTTCTACAGGAGTCTGTATTGGCACCGCTTTTATTCAATGTTTTTTTTTTGGCTCAATATTTAGCCTACATTGAATAGCTGGGTCTTGTGGTCTTTGCATATGCAGATAATGTTCAAATTTTGACTTCAATTGGTCTTGGGAATGCTGAATCTTTTGCTTTCCTGGATCAGAAACTGGATCAGATCTTTCATCGGATAACCTCTCACAGCCTTAAAATGAATTTAGATAATTATAGTACCATTTTCTTTAGCCTTACAGTAGTTACTCTTCAACTCAACCCCTGCAAATAGCTAGATGTGTACTGCCAATAGTTGATAAGGTATGGGTTTTGGGAGTGATCATAGATAATTCACTATCTTTTAGCCATTACATCACACAGATTGTGAAGATCTGCTTCTTTAACTTGAAGAAGCTGTACTCAGTTTCACGTTTATTCACTGGTTCAGTTCATCGAGTACTTGTGCGTGTTGTAGTTATTTCTACATTAGATTATTGCAATGATCTATTATGTGGTGTAACTCAGTGCCAGTTACAGTGCCTACAATTATTGCAGAATGTGAATTTCTGTTTACTTACAGGAATTGGCTGTATTGAGTATGTTACTACTTACTTGCGAGATGAACATTGGCCTCCTGTCTCATATCGAATGACTTATAAGTTGCTAATGTTAATATTTAAGATCCTTTCCTCTAGGTGCCCACTTTATTGGTCTTATTTTCTGTTGCCCTATACTCCCTCATGGACACTTCGCTCCTCTCAGGGTCGGTTGCTTCAGGTTCCCTCACTTACGGTCACCCATTCATCTACTTTTAGAACTTGTTTAGTGTGCAGGATCCCATCTTATGGAACTCTTTTCCTTTGGACCTAAGCTTGACACAATCCGTTGATGAATTTAAAATTAAGCTAAAAACGTATTTATTTTGTGAAGCATATGGTATCTAGGTGCTTGGTGGCTATCTGGTGAGGGGAGGGTGGTCCAATGTGCAGAAGTGCTGATCTTTGGCGTTCTTTAGTCATTTATTTTATTATTGTAGTTCTTTACTTTTCTTTATCATTATTATGGAATTGTAAACTGCTCTGATAGTTCTTCTCTTGAGCGGTATATTAAGTGTGCAATAAACTTGAAATTTTTTCATTGCTATGCTGAAGGGGAAACCCAGGCTATTCCACTCATGACAAAGCTTCCTGTTTGCTCCAGCTAGCCTGCAATACAGAGCTTCTTCAAGTCCTATCAGTGGGATAAACCTGCAGGTCTTTGGAGGGAAGATCCAGCATGGTTAGCAATGTCTCATTAAGAGGCCCCTTTACTAAGCCGCATAAGTGTCTACATGCACCCAAAGCATGCCAAAATGGAGTTACCATCCGGCTACCATGTGGCTCTTGCGGTAATTTTATTTTGGTGCACATCCGATACGCGTGGCTGAAAAATAATTTTTATTTTCAGACTGTCCGGTTACTGTATGAGACTTTACTGCTAGATCAATGGCTGGCAGTAAGGTTGCAGACCTAAAATGGAATCGTGGCAATTTTGATTTTGCCGCACATCCATTTTCATCAAACATTTTAAAAAGGCCTTTTTTACAGGTGTGCTGAAAAATGGATTGGCGCATGCCAAGACCCGTGACTATACTATTGCAAGCCATTTTTCAGTGCATCTTAGTAAAAGAATCCCTGAGTGCCTTGAACACCATTCAACTGCTGTCCGAACATGCCTAAGGAGGGCTAGCAATACAAGAATTTCTGGAAGCAGGATAGTGAGCTGGATGGACAATTGGTCTGACCAAGAAAGGTTATTCTTATTCTTACATTAACTGGAGGCTGTTGTGCTGGATGGTCTGAAGGAGATGCTGACCTCAGAGGTTCTCATTGGGTAGGGGGACACTGGACAGTGTGGAGGTGAAATTCTGCATGCTTTCTTACAATTGCTGAACATGGGGTCAGAGGCAATTGTGAATGTGGTGGACCTGGGATCTGTTCAAGTTGCTCCTATAGTTTCACCATTGATTAAGCCAACTGTGTATTGGAACACTGAATTCCATCTGTACAGCAATAGTGTCTGTGCACCAGGTCTGTTCAACTTCTGCACAGTTCTCTACTGATATGTTTGCTAAAACTCAAGGGGCTGAGTCCATGATCCACATCTCCAAGAAAGTTGAGGGTCTCAATAAACAATTGTCACAAGTTAAGAACATAAGAGTATAAGTGTTGCCGTACTGTGACAGACCGAAGATCCATCAAGCCCAGTATCTTGTTTCCAACAGTGGCCAATCCAGGTCACACATACTGGCAAGGTCTCAAAACAATAAAACTGATTTTATACTGCTTATCCTAGAAATAAGCAGTGGCTTTTCCAAAGTCCATCTTAATAATGGCTTATGGACTTTTCTTTTAGGAAAGTATCCAAACCTTTTTTAAACCCTGCTGATAACTGCTTTTACCAAATTCTCTGGCAATGAATTCCAGAGTTTAATTACACATTGAGGGAAGAAACATTTTCTCTGGTTTGTTCTAAATTTACTACTTAGTAGCTTCATTGCATGCCCCCCAGTCCTAGTATTTTTGGAAAGTGTAAACAAGCAACTCACCTCTACCTGATCCACTTCACTCAGTATTTTATAGACCTCTACTATATCTCCCCTCAGCCGTATCTTCTCCATGTTGAACAGCCCCAAGCACTTTAGCCTTTCCTCAAAGGGAAGTTGTCCCATCCCCTTTATCATTTTTGCCACCCTTCTCTGTACCTTTTCAATTCCGCTGTATAAAAATACCTCCCAGGTGCATAGCTCCCTTACCTTGGATGCTGAGCCCCCCAAATCCCCCCAAAACCCACTCCCCACAATTTTATACCACTACCATAGTCCTTATGGGTGAAGGAGGGCACCTACATGTGGGTACAGTTGGTTTTGGAGGGGTTTGGAGGGCTCAACACTTACCACCACAAGTGTAACAGGTAGGAGGGCATGGGCCTGGGTCCGCCTGCCTGAAGTGCACTGCACCCAATAAAAACTGCTCCAGGGACTTGCATACTGCTGTCAAGGAGCTGGGTATGACATTTGAGGCTGGCATACAGGCTGGCAAAAAAGGTTTTTATTTTTTTAGTGTGGGAAGGGGTTGGTGACCACTGGGGGAGTATGGGACACCTTTTTGAGGCTTGGTCGTGAAAATAAAAGAGCCAAGTAAACCCGCGAAATACTGCTTAACGCCGCTTTTTTTTCCATTATCCGCGAAAGCCGGCCATCTGGTAGCCATACCCATGCCCACCCATGTCCCGCTTTTGCTACGCCACTGACACGCCCCCTTGAACTTTTGCCGGCTTGGTGACGGGAAAGCGGCGATGCTGTCAAAAAAGCAGCTTTCGATTATACGGATTTCGCCACTTTTGAGAGATCACCGGCCATCTCCCGATTTATGTCAGAAGATGCCCGGCGATCACTTTCGAAAATAAGCCTGATAGTTTGGGTTCCTCTTTCCCACATGCATCACTTTGCACTTGCTCACATTAAACATCACCTGCCATTTGGATGCCCAGTCTCCCAGTTTTGTAAGGTCCTGTTGCAATGTTTCACAATCTTCTTGCAATTTAACAACTTTGAATAATTTTGTGTCATCAGCAAATTTAGGGACCCTTTTACAAAGGCACGTAAGGACCTATGAGCATCCAGTGCATGCCAAATCATCATTATCGCCCAGCTACCACATGCCCCCAGCAGTAATTCAGAATTTTGTGCATACCAAACACATGTGGTAGAAAATATTTTCTATTTTCTACCACTTGGCATTTTGCCCAGTTTTAAATGGCAGTGGACGTGCGCTGCATGCCTACTGCCTGGATAGCGCGTAAGACCTTACCACTAAGTCAATGGGTGGTGGTAAGGTCTCAGGCCAAAAATGGAGGTGTGCTGGTTTTTATTGTGCCACATGTTCATTTTACGGTCCCTTAAAAAAGGCCCTTTTTCCAGGACACGGAAAGAACTGGCCCAGTGCGCACCCAAAAGACGCGCTTGCACTACTGTAGGCCACTTTTTGCTGCGGCTTAGTAAAAGGGTCCCTTAATTACCTTACTAGTTATTCCCACCTCTAGATCATTTATAAATATGTCAAAAAGCAGCAATCTCAGCAAGTGTGCAAGCATCGCTAATATTAGATAAAATGGTTTTCCATAGGAATATAGAACATTTGGCGAATGTGCTTAGGTACTTCAACTTAAGGATCTAGAATTTTCCTCAAGTTATGCAGTTTCATTTTGAAAGACTTTTATAGGTATTTGAAGGAAGTGTTGAAATTTCCAGAAGATGTGATACCATCATTAAATAACATTTAGGGGAAGAAGATTTTAAGTCATCTTAGGAGAAAGGAAGACATGGAGACTTTTCAACTTGACAGCCTAGATCTGATGGGACTGTTATGGGCCCTTTTACTGAGGTGCACCGAAAAATGGGCTGTGCTAATAAAGGCACATGTTTTGGGCGCACACAGATCCATTTTTCAGCGTGCCTGTTAAAAAAGGCCTTTTTAAAATTTTTGCCAAAAATGGACATGTGGCAAAATAAAAATTGGCGCGCGTCCATTTTGGGTCTGAGACCTTACCGCCAGCCATTGACTTAGCGGTAAGGTCTCATACGTTAACCATGCGGTAATCATCTATGTGCATAAAATGAGGATTACCACCCGGACACGCATCAAAAATGAAATTACTCCAGGGCAGAAACTCCAAATTGATGCGCATTGGGCACACGTAGGCACCTACATGGCTTAGTAAAAAGGGCCCCTTAGAGACTTCTGGTGAGAGGGTGGCTGAGAGACTGATTTATGTATTTATGTATTTATTTATTTATTTTGTAACATTTATACCCCGCATTTTCCCACTTATTAGCAGGCTCAATGTGGCTTACAAGATACCGTAATGGTGAATTCCATATATGGTAGGCATTAAACAAATACAGTTAGATAAAGGGTCAGGTAAGGTAGGGATAAATAGGTACAATAAGGGATAGGAAATAGGAATTAAATTGTCCATTGCAACGCAGGTATAGATGCGGCTTTTAAGTAAAACCAATAGAGTAGGCCTTGTAAAACAGATAGTTCTTTAAAGTTCATTTGAAGTTTTGTTGATCTTTTTGGTATCTTTTGTGATCATCCAAAACAAGGACTCTCTGTCATGTACTTTTATTTCCAACATCAGTATGAACATTTCCCTGGGAATACGGTTATAATATTTTCTGATATGTCAAAAAAAACAGGAAAGAAGGAAGCAATTCCTTGCTATGAGACAAGAATTGCTCTCTCTCTCGAGGCAAAAGTTCTCATTCATGTACTGTAAGTGCAAGACACAACTTGGGAATTATGTTTTCTACAAGCCATCGTGATTGTGTTCCTTTCTAGATAATAGAGCAGGGACACCTTCAGCTTTATTGTACTACACCTGAAGGACTGGAGCTACATAAATATAGAGACAGGGAGTGCCAACATTTTCTTGATTTCTTTCTTTTTCTTTGTTTCTACACCTTTTGAGTTATTACATTTTGGTTTCTTACTTGTAGTCTAATTTCTCATATTTCGTTTTCTTTTGGTTGTCATGATAGAGAGATTACTGTTTTGTGTGTTCTGGGAATAATTCTTGATCAAGGAATCTTGATTTATATGAAAAAAATTCTACTGCTACTATAAAAAAAAACGGCAAATTTGTGAAACAAGAACAAAAAAAAGATTAAAAAATTGGGAGTGGGGAAGATCAAATGCACCAAAAACAAACCAGAAATATTTGTTCTGTGTATGTCCCTAGAGTGAAAGGATTTGATTTATGCAGAGCTCTCCTGGTGACAACATGTAGATAAATGATTTTCACTTACCAAACCAGTTCCGCATTTTGTGCCATTCTGCACTTTCCCTGGATCTTCTGCATTTTCTTCTTTCGGAGCAGCAGTAGCACAAGTTGGAGTTTTTAAATAGCTTCCACTTGCAGGGAAATCATTTCCACCTTGGCAGTACAACTTTCCACAAAGTGTATCCCTGCATTGGGTAACAGTTGAAACAAAGTTTTTAGAATATTTAACATTATTTCTTTTAGAAAGCAAGTGAGAGTGGATATGTACAGAGTGAGGCAAAAAAAAGTATCCCCTAGAATTTTTTGCTGTTTTCTCAGCAACTGCTTGTAATTTCAAAGTAAATTTTTACAGCTTTATTTGTTGTTACTATCTACGGGGTCCTTTTAACAAGCTGTAGTAAAAAGAGCCCTGTGCTAACAGCAGGGGTCGTTTTTCCTGCGCACCAGGGATCTTTTAACCACAGCAGGTAAAAAAGCCCCTAGCACACATGGCCATGCAGTAAGAGAACCCTTATCGTATGGCCATGCGGCAGGGAGCCCTTACCGCCACCCATTGAGTTGACGATAAGGGCTCCCGCGCTAACAAAGTGGTAATCGGGCAGCACGTGGTGATGCCCAATTATGACTGGGCTATTGCCATGCAAGCCATTTCTGGGGGTTTCTTTTTTCACTGGAAATGGTGCACACTCTGGGCAGGACTACCACCGTTGACCATGTTGGGCCAGCGTTAGTCCCGGAACAGCGAGCAGTAAGCCCAAATTTAGCTTACCACCGCTCTGTTTATGTGCTGAGTGGAGTGAGATTATCTTTAAATACGGTGAAGTTACACACTCTTTAGTGTGACCACCAAGCGATTTTCACGCATTCAAAAATGTTTGCACTGTAAAACTACCATTATATGGGGGGAAAAAAACGAGGTACCACCTTACTGTTACTTTTGTCTGGGGAATAATGTTGGAGGCCTATCATAAGTTTCACTCAAAGCAGTAAACAATCGCTGAGCTCAAGGAAGCACTGCAGATGATCTGGGATAGCCTGTCACAAGGACTGATCAGCAAGGCTGTTAAATTTTCAAAGTGATTAAAGGCCTATGTTAAAGTTATAAACGTCTGGTGAGTGAGAGAGTTTTGAATAAGGAACCAAGTGTTGAAACCAATAGGCTCTTTTGCAGATATCAGTCGATGGACGCCATGGACCCTGATGCAGGAGTTGAAACCTTGGCCAAAAGTTGGCAGTGGGCAGCAAGAAGAGACTGAACAGCTGCAGAGATAAGTTTTTTTTCCTATTATTAGAAGTCTGGATAAAGTTGAATAAAGTGTAACCTTACTTGAAAGAATCACTTCATAGTAAACAATAACGGAAGGTTTTTCAGACTATAATGAATGAATGGGGCTCCCTAAGGTTGATTAACTGATCGACAAAGAAGTACCTTATCATTGTTTGAGGCTTTTCCTCCTTTTGAAGAGATGTCACCACCACGACAAGTAGAGATTAGTTTATGTTGATGACATTGTTAATTGTGTCATTTGAATGACGTTATTTTACTGTGTTTTACCTCGAACATTTTTAATGCACAAAAATCACTATGTAGTAATCCTAAAATGTCAGTAACATCAACATAGCTCGAGATAATTAAATGTTGTTAATAGTAATGCGTAAGTTTGATGTCTAAATAAGCATGTAAATTATCTCATTGAAATTCAAAGCAGTTGAAAACATTAAAATAAAACTTTAGGGGTTCCTTTTTTATTTTTTGGCCTCACCCTGTAATGCACTACAGAATGTGATGTACGTTTATTTTATTCCAATCATTGTAAATGTCTCTTCTAGGAGTTATTAAGGGGTCCTTTTACTAATCTATGATAAAATGTCACCTGCAGTAGTGTGGATGCGTGAAATTGGCGCACAGTAGGCAATATTTTTACCGTAGCTGGGAAAAAAGCTTTTTTAAAAAATTGTAGTAAATGGCCATGTGCTAAAATCAAAAGTAGCATGTGGCTATTTACTGCCAAAGCCCTAACCGCCACCCATTGACTTAGCAGTAAGGGCTCATGCACTATTCGCAAAATAATCATGCTCCACACGCCAAAGTGGCCACACTGCCGATTACCACCAGGCCTCCATGCTACCCCAGCAGTAGTACCAATTTGGCACTCGTTACTTGTGCATTACCCCTAACGCTACTTAGTAAAAGAGCTCCTAAGAGTATCTTCAAATCTGTTAATTCAAATAGCATTTTTATTTTAAAATAAGATAATCACTTACTTAGCTGCACAAGGCAGATATTTGTCTCCTTCTTTTTTACAGTGTCCAAAACTATCCCCTCTTTTGTTATTATTAAAACAATCCATTTGGGCTGTCTCTGCATCTGAAATATAAAGATGAATTTATTTCATTAGAAAATTTACAATAAAGGTTAAAATTACAATAAAGATTGAGGCTCCACTTGTTATTTATAGTTTACAAAAATGGAAAAATGAAACTGGTCAATAGACAACCAGAGTGGGCTGGTGTTAGGTTGCTGGGATGTGCACAGAAAAAAATTGCAGGTCCTGTCTATTCAGCCGCGCTAGCAATTTTAGCGTGTGCTAAAATTAGTGCACGCTAAACGCTAGTGTCACCCATATGCTCCTATGGGTGACGTGGAGAGGCATAATCGAACGAGGCGCCCAAGTTTTCCTGGGGCCGTCCTCACAGAATGGTTCCTTGAAGGGGCGGGGAAACTTGTATTATCAAAACAAGATGGGCGTCCATCATTCGTTTCAATAATACGGTCAGGGACGCCCAAATCTCAACATTTAGGTTGACCTTAGAGATGGTCGTCCTTAGGTCGACCTTAGAGATGGTCGTCCCCGGTTTTCGGCGATAATGGAAACCGAGGACGCCCATCTCAGAAACGACCAAATACAAGCCATTTGGTCATGGGAGGAGCCAGCATTCGTAATGCTCTAGTCCCCCTCACATGCCAGGACACCAACCGGGCACCCTAGGGGGCACTGCAGTGAACTTCACAAATTGCTCCCAGGTACATAGCTCCCTTACCTTGTGTGCTGAGACCCCCAAAACCCCACTCTCCACAACTGTACACCACTACCATAGCCCTAAGGGGTGAAGGGGGACACCTACATGTGGGTACAGTGGGTTTGTGGTGGGTTTTGAAGGGCTCACATTTACCACCACAAGTGTAAGAGTAGGGGGGATGGGCCTGGGTCTGCCTGCCTGAAGTGCACTGCACCCACTAAAACTGCTCCAGGGACCTACATACTGCTCTCATGGAGCTGGGTATGACATTTGAGGCTAGCATAGACCCTGAGAGAAGGACGCCCATCTCCCAATTTGTGTCAAGAGATGGGCGCCCTTCTCTTTCGAAAATAAGCCTGTTAGCATTTACTGCATGCTAATCATTAGTGTGCACTAAAAACGCTAATGCGCCCTTACCGCTGCTTAGTAAACAGGGCGCTACATTTGGTATTATTTGTTTTTTTGTTCTACTTTTGCTGTTTTGTTTATGTTACCTTCAGCTGTCTGTTTCCAGGCCTATTCATGATGACACAATTTATACAAGAAAATTTAATACAAGAAAAGGAGAAAATAGAAGGGGAATGTCTGACATGTGTCTTCACCTATACTGATGTTAGTCAGAAAATAGCTAATGCTATTAAGGATCACTGGCATATTATGCAATTATATCCGTGTTTTGAAGATTTATCCCTTATATCTTATACTAAGGGCAAAACACTGGGTGAACGCCTGAGTAAAAAGAAATTTTCAAATAGAGAGAGTATGAACAAAACTCATGGCTGTCAAACTATTTGCGGTCACTGTCAATGGTGCCGTTAGCAATTGTAGGGGAAAGCTGGTTAGTACCAGGTAGAGATAGAACTATGAGAAGTTTGTCTGAAACCAATTGTGAGAGCAATAATGTGGTTTATGCTATTGTATGTCCTTGTGATCTAGTCTACATTGGTAGAAGTGCTAGATCCATTAGAACACGCTTGAATGAGCATAAATCAAGAATTCAGACTCAAAATGTGCAAGCCCTTCTAGTTAACCATTGGCTTCAAAAACAACAGAAATGGGATGATCTAAGATGGAGGATAGTTGAATGTATTGATAATCGGGAGGAGGGCGGGTCAGTAAAGAAGCTTTTGAATTTTAGAGAGCAATTTAATATCTTTATGCTTCAAACAGTTCCACCGAAGGGCTTGAATGCTGAGATTGAATGGACATCTCTCATTTGAAATAGATTTTCCTCCCTACCACCAGCAGCAATGCAAGATAGATTATTTGCTGTCGGTGGAACGCCTTGGGGGGCGGGGCTATAATTACGTCATCTAGTAGTAGATATTTAACGGATCTAAAAACGCCAGCGCCATCTTGACTGATAACTTTTGCTGAGCTGACGCTGTAAAGAAACACAGGGTGAGTTAATCTACTAACTAAAATAGAATATCTTCTAGATATAGGTTTAATACCGAATTTCTGGAAGATTATTGCTATGATTTGTATGTTGCAGGGGAATGTCCTTGAGACAGCCCATGTGGGGCGAAACGTGCATGTCGGGCAGATGATCCCCTGGGTCCGACTAATGCAATTAGCTGAAAAGTTTGAAAAGATAAGTAAAAATAAGTAGAGCTAATATATATTTTTCTAAAAAATGAGATGATGTTCTATATATGAAAAAAGAACTGGTGAAGAGTTTGATGTTGTCTAAATCGCTTTAATCTTAAAAGGATAGCGATTAACATCACTGAGATTCTTGGGTAATGTCTGAATATGATTCTGAAATATATATGACCTATTACAAAGGTATATATGCTGTAAAATAAAGGCTACTGAAAAAGAACTATTAAAGGGAATTGAATCTGGATTGGATAGCTTTAATTGATACAATTTATGAATATGCATTAATAATGCAGTTTATGCCACATATTAAATAGCATTCTTAGGGCCTCTTTTACCAAGCCGCGCTAGCGATTCCCATGCAGCAAATGAGAGGAAGTACATAGGAACTGAATGGGCTTCCTCTCATTTGCCACACCAAGAATCAGTAGCGAGGCTTTGTAAAGAAGCCCTAAGAATGCTATTTAATATGCACCATAGGCTGCATTATTAATGCATATTCATAAACTGTGTTAAAGGCTAATGCAGCCCATGTTAAATGAAGACAGCATGTATTAATTTGCATGTGCTCAGAAGCTCATATTTCAGCGGTTTTACACAGCCTCTAGACAGTGGCACACTTTTTCAGTGCTCTCAGGTGATCTCTACATTCTGATGGAAGGAATTTAAGGATACAAAACAGATTATTTTTATATGTGATTTCTGTCTGGAGTCTTGTCTCATCTTTGTTTCTGAAGTCTTTATTTGTAAAAGCTTGGGAGATAGAATTTATGGATGCTTCCTGTTTCTTTTTTCTCCTTTACTGTGTGCATTACTACTACTACTTATCATTTCTAAAGTGCTACTAGACGTACGCAGCACTGTGCACTTGAACATGAAGAGACAGCATCAAAAAGGTGAGCTTTAACTTAGATTTGAAGACGGCCAGAGATGGAGCTTGACGTACCGGCTCAGGAAGTCTATTCCAGGCATATGGTGCAGCAAGATAAAAGGAACGGAGTCTGGAGTTAGCAATGGAGGAGAAGGGTGCAGATAAGAGAGATTTACCCAGTGAACGGAGTTCCCGGGGAGGAATGTAAGGAGAGATGAGAGTGGAGAGGTACTGAGGAGCTGCAGAGTGAATGCACTTATAAGTCAATAACAGGAGTTTGAACTGTATGCAGAAACAGATAGGAAACCAGTGAAGTGACTTGAGGAGAGGGCTAATATGAGCATAACGACACTGGCGGAATATTAGTCGTGCAGCAGAATTTTGAACAGATTGAAGAGGAGAGAGATGGCTAAGTGGGAGACCTGTGAGAAGCAAGTTGCAATAGTCTAAGCGAGAGGTGATAAGAGTGTGGATGAGGGTTCTGGTAGTGTGCTCAGAAAGGAAAGGGCGAATTTTGTTGATATTATAGAGAAAGAAATGACAGGTTTTAGCAGTCTGCTGAATATGTGCAGAGAAGGAGAGAGAGGAGTCGAATATGACCCCAAGTTTACAAGCTGATGAGACAGGGAGGATGAGAGGAGTGTGCATGAGAGGAGCAGCTGGGTGTGACTGATGTGCAAGGAGAGTGTTTGACAGACCCAACTGTTTCAGAGGCCATTTTATTAAGCTGCACTATTAAATGAGCTTAAAGCATCCTAATGCAGGACTTTCCCATGCACTAAGCCCATTTCTAACACAGCCATATATTTGGCCTTTTCCAATTATATCTTTTTCTGGCTGTACACTAATGTTAGCTTTAGCATGTGGTCACCGAAAAAAATTAACGTAGGAGCACTTACCATTTCCTATTTAGGAAGCGCTAAGGACTCCCACGTTGTCAGCATTATTCAATTAGCGTGCGCTAATGTCAGCATGCTAGATGAATAGCGCTTCCACGCCCATTCTCCATCCCTGACCTGGCCTCACCAAAAATAAAATAAATAAATACTGCGCAGTTAGCATGTGCAAATGGCAAAACTAATTGCAAAATGCATTACTGCATCCTGCGTTAGGTTTTTTTCCTGCATTGTGTGCATTAGCGCAATTTAATAAAAGGCCCCTTAATGCCTTCCAGAATTTAGGTCAGTACTTGATGCAGGCTCTCTTGCTTGAATGCTAATAGGACCAAGTCGACCCTTGGCTGCAAATTACATTAGGGCTTATATCCCGCTAACACCGGTTCAGTTCTAAGCAGTTTACAAACATCTTAGGGTTTTAGAAATCATAACATTCCTCTGAGAATTACAGTGGATTGCTTTAGGGGTAGATAGGACTCTAGTTATAGTACATATTTCTTAAATAGAATAGTTTTAATCTTTTTTTTTTTAATGTGAGGTATGACTGTGAAGGTGAGAATGTTCCGGCAATGTCTTTCCGCTCGCTAAAAAGAAAGTACCATTGGGCTACCGCAGCAGCCCTGCGATAGTTCCCACCCCCAGCACACTGTTTTATCCGGTGTAATCGGGCAGTGTCGTGCGCTGTCTGGTTACCACCGGGTTAGCGTGGGAGTATTTACCACCATCTCAATGAGCGCCAGTAAGGGCTCCCCCCTGAAATGGCCGTGTGGCAAGTGCTTCACTTCCCCCAAGGCCATTTCCTTATAAAAGAAAGACCTTTTACCCACTGTGGTAAAGGGGGCCTTGGCACGCATCAAAAACACGTGTCAATGCCAGCACAGGTCCCCTTTAGCCGCAGCTTGGTAAAAGGGCCCCTAAAGTAGCAGCACTTATGCGTGTAAATATCCTATGCATGTAAAGAGCAAGTTTAGAAAGCTGCTAGCTACATGTGGAGGTCTGCAGCAAGCACATTGCTCAAGGGGATGTATTGTGGGAGTGATTTGGACAGGACTAAAAAATGTGCATGCATTTCCTATGATAATCATACATATATATATTTTTTAAATCAAGAGGCTGGCGTCAAGTAACTGCTCATCTGGACCTGGGGTTGGACGAGTAATTGGTAGAGGAATTCTACTCACCACTTCAGAAATAAAAACGTTTTTTTTTATCTTGCCCCTTTAGTTGGCTCTTCCTGCACATCTGGCTTTGCAAAATCTGGAACTTAGGCATGTAAGTGCCAGTTCTTACCAATGCAGGTTGAAACATCTGCACTTACGCCTCTAAGTAGTGGCACTTATACATTCAAAGCCCATTTTTTTTTTTTTTTAGAAACACACTTTATGGCAAATATATTTTATTGGCAGTATAATCTGGTAAAAAATTCCATCAAAGATACATAAACACAGAAGCAATAACAACAACCGGAGTGGAGCAAATTCCTAATAATAATTGGCATTTCCAACTTTCCCCTCCCCCTTATCCCAAAAGGACCCAAATCCCCCTCCCCCATCCTGTTCTTTTTGGATGATAATCAGATACTGTCTAACTGTGCACTGTATATAATATGTCCACAATCAAATGTCTAACATATTAAGGAATTCAGAGTGAATTCTAGGTGTATAAGTCTGTAAATAAGGCGTCCAGAGGGTAACAAATCATTTTTGGGCCCTTACTCCACCCTCTTCTGCCTTTAAGCGCTCTATAGTGAGGAATTCATATATAAGATTCTTCCATTGTGTAGGGGGAGTTGGATGTATCCATTGTAAAAAACAAATACAGCATTTGGCCAGCAGGGCAGATTTACAAAGAAAAAGTACATTTTTACAGGTTCCCTCTACCACACCAGTAACATCATCTAAAATTGGCCATCCCTTCTCCTGCCTAGGCAACCTATACATCATCTAAAATACACATTTTTTATTTAACCTCCCACCACTAGTGATAGAGGTCACCCAAATAGGCCCAGAGCCTGGTCCAAAATCCCATGTCATATGGCGATATGTAGCATCAGGATGTCTGCATTTCAAACATGCTCCCCTAGAAGGCATACCCATTTTATTTGCTCTGGTTGAGTGTATACACAATTTCTGTAAACTTATACTTCCTGCCAGCTTAGGGCCCTCTTTTAAACTCAATAACAAACACTCCAATGTGTACTCCCCAAAATCCTGTTCTCAAAGGGAAACCACTCTATTTAATGGGATAGTACCCCGCACGTTTTTCACTTTAGCATAATAACGGTCAGTAAGTCTCTTATGAACCGCAGATAACAACCAACTATCATCATAGTCTGACTGTAAAATCCACTACAATGGTATAGAACACATGCACATACCTAAATCTCCACCACCCAAGCTGCAAAGGACTTAAATATAAATCAACTTATGCATTCAGTTTCTCCTATATAAGCACGCAACTATGGAACGCAATACCAAACACCGTGAAAACAACACATAACCTATCAAACTTCCGGAAATCACTAAAAACTTATCTGTTCAAAAAGGCATACCCTAATGATCCAACTTAAATACATGGACCCTGCAACACAACAAAACTAATACTCGAACTGGACACAACCTAACTCTTCCTTCTTGATTCCCTAATGTGGCTGTCACACATGAACTTTACCATAATATCACTCTGTATTTGTCATACGGAATTGGCAATCACCATCACGGTACTATGTAAGCCACATTGAGCCTGCAAATAGGTGGGAAAATGTGGGATACAATGCAACAAATAAATAAATAAACAAACCTTGGACATAATGTTGTAATTGCATATATGGTTACCAATCCGCTTCTAACAACTGGTATGTTTCACCTAATTGTTCATAGGATATCATTTGTGGTTCATATTAATCTATTACATGTTGGAGTAAATATAGTCCCTGCTGTTTTCACCTAATATAAGCTT
Source organism: Microcaecilia unicolor (assembly GCF_901765095.1). NCBI lineage: Eukaryota > Metazoa > Chordata > Amphibia > Gymnophiona > Siphonopidae > Microcaecilia > Microcaecilia unicolor. Next base: position 307,800,392 of record NC_044034.1, on the reverse strand, counting down.
CTGATTGCAATCTAAGTTGAAAATCTGCATTACGCAGAATAGGTAAAAACTGGGAACAATACATATATAATACAAATTTTTTATGAAACATGGCCCAGGCCCATCTCACTGCTTGCACAATAACATGATGTCTCAGCACAGGGATTAGCTTTTCAGATTTAGCCTGCAACATATAGGCCAGATGATATAGGGCAACCACCGCAGTCTCATAGTCCAAATCACAAAATTTAGTTGTATGATACACCCAATCCTGAGCACATCGCAAATGTCCTGCCATTGCATATGCTCTTAAATCAGGGAGGCCCAATGCCCCATCCCTGCTAGATAACTGTAATTGTTTTAGTGTTGCTCTTGGTCATTTAGTACCCCACAAAATTTTAATTAATAATGATTTTATTCCAAAGGGACAAATCTGATGCTTTTAAAATAAATGGTAAATGCTGAAGGACATACATCCACTTAGGTAATAATATCATTTTTAGGAGTTGGACTCTGATCCACAGAAACAATGGAAAATCTTTCTATTTGGTACATAGGGACTTGGTTGTAGAGAGTAAGGGGGCAGCATTTATTGTATATAATTGGTCTAGATTGTGAGGAATCCATAGCCCTAAATATTTCAATTTCATCCCTGCCCATTTTAGGGGAAATTGCTCCTGCCATCCCTGAGCCAAGTTTCCTCCCACAACAAGGGCTTCAGATTTTTCATAGTTGCTACTACTACTACTACTACTACTACTACTACTACTACTACTACTATTTAGCATGGTGGTTAATAAATCAAAGGTTCTAGGCACGTTCTCAGAGAATGAGTAAATGCCACTAACAAATCATCTGCGAATAAGGCTAATTTGAACTCTGTCGCACCTAATACACACCACTGATCTGCAGGGCTCCCTTAAGAGCTATGGCCAATGGTTCCTTACACATCCTATATAATAAAAACCAACCTCAACATTCTGAAACTGACTCCCTGGCTTCAGTGAAGGGTTTGAAGCTTCTGAAGCTCAGGCTCCATCTCTGTAAGCTCCGCCCTCAAGTACTTCCGGGTTCGTCACAAGCAGAAGTGACCAACCACATGAGGTTTCTCAGCTTCAGAATGTTGGAGGTGAATTCTATTAAATAGGATTGGTCAGTTCCTTGAAGCACAGCCAGAGCTCAGCGTCCTGCACAGTAACGCTCAGACACTAGAGAGAGGGGGGGGGGCTGACATCAGAGAGAGGGAGGGAGGGGGGGCTGACACCAGAGAAGGGAGGGGGGGAGGTATCCCTGTCACACACACACTCTCTCTCACAGACACACTTGCACCCAGACTCACTCTCTCTCACACACTCGCACATACACTCTCTCAAACATACACACTCCGAGGAAAACCTTGCTAGCGCCCGTTTCATTTGTGTCAGAAACGGGCCTTTTTTTACTAGTTATAAATAATATTGGAGATAGAGGACACCCCTGTCGAGTGCCTCTGCTAATTGAAAATCTCTGGGAGAGCAAGCCATTCACCAGAAGGTTAACTTAAAGAAGTATCATTGATAATATTGGGTCCTGGAAGCCAAAGGCCTGAAAAACTGCCCAGAGATAGGGCCAAGATACTGTGTCAAATGCTCACTCTATATCAAAGCCCACCACCAATGCTGGCAGTTTCTATGCTTGTACAGTTTCCAGTGTACATAACAAGCACTACACATTAATTACTGCATTTCTGCCCTTGACAAATCCAGCCTGTGCAGGTCTCACCAAACGTGGAATTAGAAGCAGTATTCGATTGGACAATAGCTTTACATATAGTTTAGTATCTGTATTTAATAATGAGACTGGGCAGTAGGATGACATCATCTGGGGGTCCCTTGTAGGTTTTAATATTGGTACAATCATAGCTCCCTGTCGCATTCTCGAGGGCCTGGGCATTCTATCAGGTTCTCGAGGCGGAACTGAAGTTCGTGAGCCCTTGGGCCACTGACAAGGAGCGGCAGCGGCAGGCAAGACCACCCTGGAGCTGGGCATACGGAAGTACCGGACTGGAACTCTGGATTGGAAGTAGGCAACTGGAACCGGCAGGACAGGATCCGCTTCACCTGCGCTTGGCCACCGTTCCGCTAGAGTTGAGCTCCTGCGTGCAGGTGGCTGGCAGGACAGGGCCGGAACTGGAGAACCAGAGGACCCACCCTGGGTCTAGGAAACACAAGGGAGACTAGACTAGGAACTAAACTCAGACAAGGAGCTGCTTCACGGCCACTAGCAAGAACCAGAAGACAGAATCAGGATAGACCCTCAGGATATACAAGCAGGGTTCAGGATATACCCTCAGGATATACAAGCAGGTTTCAGGATTACCCTCAGGATATACCCTCAGTATATACAAGCAGGGTTCAGGATATACACTCAGGATAAACATTAGCTTGGCAGAGCGGGGAACCGGGTAACCCTAGCTAAGCACAAACAGGATTAAGGGTCTTGGGCAGGCAGCAGAGCAAACAGAGTAAACCAGGAATATCAGGCCAAGGGTCGTAGGCGGGCAGCAGAGCAAACAGAGTAAACCAGTAAGAACAGGCCAAGGGTCTTGGGCAGGCAGCAGAGCAAACAGAGTAAACCAGGAATATCAGGCCCAGGGTCTTTGGGTGGACAACAGAGCAGACAGAGTAAACCAGGAAGAACAGGCCAAGGGTCTTGGGCAGGCAGCAAGGCAAACAGAATAAACCAGGAATATCAGGCCAAGGGTCTGAAGCCACAGCCGTTCCACAACCCGACTGGGGAACTCACAAAGGCTGAGGCTTCCAATGCAGACAGAGAGCTAACCCGGACAGAGGCTTCACCCCAAACACAGGGTAAGCCCGGCACAGAGGCTTCACCCCAAACAAAGGGTAAGCCTGGAACAGAGGCTTCACCCCAACCACAGGGTAAGCCTGGAACAGAGGCTTCACCTCAAACACAGGGTAAACCAGGAACAGAGGCTTCACCCCAACCACAGGGTAAGCCAGGTAGGACCCGCAGTCTACAGACACACAGAAAGAAGCTGGGCTGGAACCCAGAGAGAGGCTAAGCAGTAGTGCAGCAGACACTACTAACCTGACCTGACTAAGAGCATAACACCATGCAAAGGCCCTGACTGCAAGCACAGCACTTCCTTATGAAGGATCTCACTGATGAGTCACCAGCAGCAGGACAAAAGCAGAAAGTACACTGACCCAAAGAGAGGCTTGACACACATAGGAAGTGAGCCCACAGGAAAGATAAGCAGGAGCCATCTTGGAAGCTGGCACAGAGCCGGTGGCAGCCATCTTAGATGCTGGCTCCCTAGAGAGGCATAGCCCACACAGGTGAGGTCTAGGTAAAGCAATCAGCACACCCGGACAGAGACAAGACTAACACAAGACAGCCAGCAGAGCTGCTGACCCCCAGAAAGAAGGTAAGGTTGAGGGTGGTCACGGCCACAGAGGTGACACTCCCCTTATGGTATCTAGGAAGTCCCTACCCTCAACCCCCCCCCCCCCCCATATATCTCACATAATGTAGGGGTAACCTTGTGTGTCAGGATCTTATAAAATCTAAGGGAAGTTCTTCTGGACCTAGACTCCTTAATGTGGCATATGACCTAATAGCATTTGCTATTTCCCCTACTGAAATAGGGTATTCAATATGCCCCATGAAGTAAACATTACCAGTACCCAGATGTATCTAATGCTGTCATTCACACCCCATGTAAACCCTTTCACCCTACCCTCTCCCTCTTTAGCAACCTGCACACCTCACCTCTCCCCCTTCACTCTCCCACAACATCAAAAATGTGTCGATCCCACTAGCAAAGATTCCAGACACACTTCTGGGTCCAGCTCAAACAAAAGTTGGCAAATGATATAAGCCACTGAAAACAACATAAATCCTATATGAGCAAGACAAGGAATAGAAAAGGATTCCTTCATTTAACTTTAGAGTCTAAATGATTGTCCCTTCAATGTATTGTTGTGTTCTGGAATTCACTGCCAACATGCAGGGGTCTTTTGAGTTGTCACTGGCGGAACTGCTTCTGGTTCAGGATCATGCCATAGGACGGCCTTCTGCAAGATATTTCAACTGTCCAATGGCATTGCTACTTTATATTGTTTTCCATTAATTGCAAAAATAAATCCAAATGGATATGTCCAGCGGTATCTGATTTTCTCTCAGCGCAGCAAGATAGTGATTTCTTTCTTTTTTTTGTTAATGTATTATCAATTTCAAATACAAGAAAATTACAATCACATATTGTGACTATTAGACATAATAAAGCATAGATTAAGGTAAATAATAGGAAATGAAATATTAAAATATTCAACCACAATATTAAGATCCAAGATTACACAATAAACCAAGGATAATATTAGTAAATCTTTTACAGAACACAACCAGTTCCAGACATATTCTAGCCGACCTCAGTGGATTATGGGATAGAAACTTGGATCTTTTCCTCTTCTCTAGCCACAGTAAAATCTAATACTTGTTTAGGGTCTAAAAACATATATGACTTATCTTGAAAAACAGTAACACACAAACAAGGAAATAATAATAATTTCAGTCCCAACTCTTGTAGTCTTGGCCGAAAAACCAATAATTCTTGGCGTCATTTCTGAGTGTCTTTTGACAGATCAGGAAATATTATCTTTGACCCAAAAAAACTTCTCATTCGTTATGCAGAAATAAGACTCCAAACCAAAGTTCAGTCCATTTCCAAAGCAAAGTTGCTATCAAGGTGGTTCTAGCTCCAAAGATGATTCCAGAAAATCAGTAACATTAATCAGAGACTGTTACCTATTTCGCATTAACTCTCAATTAGTTCTTAATGTAAGGTTCAAATATTGTGCCCTTACTATAGGAGGAAGGGATTCAGTTGAAAATTCAAAACCTCAAGCATATATTTTTTCATCAAATCCACTGAGGAAATCAAAGATTTAGGAACGTTTAAAAACCACAAAGTATTCTTATGGCTCTGGTTCTCAAGATATTTTATTTTCTTATTTCTATTTTCCTATTTCCCTATATACGCTTGCTCCCTGATTAATGTACTGTTACATTCTTTTAGTTCTTCGACTTTATTTTCAAGGGAACCAATTTTAGAAGCATGTTGATTCAGTTCAATCGTATGGACCTCAATAACAATCTTTGAGTTAGCCAACTCTCCTACTGCTTGCACAACTGAATTAAGAGTTGGGTGTCCCAAACAGAGTCCAATGTGGACTGTTGCAGGCTTTTGCAACCTCAGTACAGCCAGCTCTGGAGATTTCTTACACTCCACTACCCCACTGGAATTACTCACAGCAGGTTGCATATGTTGTTGCCCTTAAATGGGGCTGCTAGAAACCGGGGGGGGGGGGGGGGGGGAGACACCTACGGCTGGTTTCTACGACGAAGGGAACAGGGATAACATCTCAGCCCTGTCTCTCACCACAGCTGCTATCACACTCCCAGGTTGCACCAAAACAAGCCACCAGCACAATCAATTGAGGAGCTGAAGCTGGTATGCCAGAGGGAGCTTGAAATTGCTCCAGAGTCGTCTGCCACAGCAAGGGAACAGTCCCCACAATCGCAGGATCCTGACAGACTATCCATTTCCTTTTCTTCCCCATTTCCTAAGGTAGATCAGGACTTCCAGACACTGCAAACTTCACGGAGGTATGCGCTCTCTGCGATGCGTCTGCTCACACCGGCCATCTTTGATCTACGATAATGATTTCTTAAAGTCCACTGTAAGGTGAGACTTGAAAGATCCTGATAAAGTTCCACTGTGGCATCTTTATATTTCAGACCACCATTTTTCTGTGCCAGAGATAAAATCTTTTCTTTACATGAATATGAATGCATTGCTGCTATAATTCCTTGGGCAGTTAGTTTGCAGTACTCCTACTGCTCTATGTGCTCTCTCTAATCTGATTGACTCTGGGAGAACTTTGTCTGCTGAATCCAAAAGCAAGAGTTGTTTGCATATGTCCTGTATAAGTGCTACAGAATCCTCCGAGCCCTCCTGTTCAAGTATGCTTCTAAACCGAATGTTATTTCTATGTGATCGGTTTTTCAATGTTATCCAGTTTATCTGGCAAGCTTCTTTCTGCTTTCCCTGTTGTATAATGCAGGCTTCAGATCATTCCATTCGCCCATCATGGCCCTCCAAGTGTACCTCTATGTTGTCCATTCTCGGCCCCAAGTCTTCCAGGCCGCTCCTGAGGTCCTGCATGAGGGTTTTTAGTTTGTCGAATCCCGCAGCCGTATGACTCTGTAAGGTATGTTGCATATCTCACAGCATGGCATGCAATTCTTGTTTAGGTGAGAAGGTCAGTATTGTCCACCTGGGACAGCTTGCTCAGATCGAGAATGTGGTGTCCCCACAGCCACGTGCACCACTGGGTTCATCTCTACCCGGATGGTGAAAATAATGCTAATCTCACTTGGTTTTCCACCTTGACATTTCTATATCACCGGTCCTTGTTGTTTGTTCTGTAAATATCATGAACCAAACCAGACAACTATCTGGAAAGGCTATTTGACTCCTTTTTAATGTGGGATTTGATGGAACCATCATGCTGATGATCTCACCGGAAGCCCTCTCAAAGCCCTTTTATTAACACATTGCTGCATGTGTATTTCCCATGTCTATACTGGGATTTTACAACAGGCTCCACATTTGGCAAAGCATTTTAAAATACTCAGTAACTCTACATGTCTGAATTGGCCATCCCTTCTACTGCCTAGGCACCTATGCAAAATTGATCTTCTCAGTACTACAATTTTGCCTTATACGTGTGCCTACAACCTCTTAGCGCTACTATTCTTTTAAAAAGTGTCATTTATAAAATAGCTTTTTCCCTGTTCTGCATGGTGCCAAATATATGTGCTTCTTTGGCCAGGTGATATGTATTCTAAAAAAAAAAAAAAGCTCTCCAGCTGACATTCAAAGTGATTTAAGCAGGCAGGAGAGGCTCTGCCCATTTAAATCACTTGGGGCTGACCAACTGCCTCTATTAAGCAGCACTTAATTGGACAGTGCCACTGAATCAGCTCTGACCAGCCCAAAAATGGTGACAGGTCAGGGCGGTACAAGAGGGTGGTGCTAGGTAGGAGCCAGCAGTTATGCAGGTGCTGGCAATATATAGTGCTAGGAACCCTACACTACTACTACGTATCATTTTTATTAGCGCTACCGGTGTATGCAGCACTTTACCTAGAACATAGAGTGATTCAGTCCCTGCTCGATAGAGCTTACAATCTATTAGGACAGACAGACAGGAGAAGTGAGGATAAGGGTTAGAACAGACAGGACATATCAGGATAAGGGACAGTTGAGGGAGGATAGAAAAAGGTGAGGGTTTTGAAAAGGTGAGTAGGGGGTTAGGGGTAAAGCAGTAGTCAAAAAGGGTGGTTTTTAGCTTAGATTTGAAGACGGCCAGAGATGAGGCTTGACGTACTGGCTCCAGGAAGTCTATTCCAGGCATACCGTGCAGCAAGAGAGAACGAACGGAGTCTGAGTTAGCGGTGGAGGAGAAGGGTGGCAGAACAAGAGAGATTTTCCCAGCGGCAGAGTTCCCGGGTTGGAGTGTAGGGAGAGATGAGAGTGGAGATGTACTGAGGAGCTGCAGAGTGAAGAATTTGTAAGTCAGTAAGAGGAGTTTGAACTTTATGCGAAATGGATAGTGAGCCAATGAAGTGACTTGAGAAGAGGGCTAATATGAGCATAACGACTTTGGCGGATATTAGGCGTGCAGCCGAATTTGAACAGATTGAAGAGGAGAGAGATTGGCTCAGTGGGAGACCTGTGAGAAGCAAGTTTGCAGTAGTCTAAGCGGGGAGGTGATAAGAGTGTGGATGAGGGTTCTAGTTGCGTAGTCCGGAAAGGAAAGGGCGAATTTTAGTGATGTTATAGAAGAAGAAATGACAGGTTTTAGCAGTCTGTTGAATATGTGCAGAGAAGGAGAGGGAGGAGTTGAAGATGACCCCAAGGTTACGTGCTGATGAGACGGAAAGGATGAGCGTATTATCCACAGAAATAGAGAATGGGGGGAGAGTAGAGGTCGGTTAAGGTGGAAAGATGATAAGTTCAGTCTTGGTCATGTTTAGCTTCAGATAGCGGTGAGACATCCCAGGCAGCAATGTCGGACAGGCAGGCTGAAACATTGGCCTGGACGCTTGCTGAGATTTCTGGTGTGGAGAGGTAGAACTGAGAGTCATCAGCGTAAAGATGATACTGAAAACCATGGGATGAGATCAGAGTACCAAGCGAAGAAGTATAGATAGAGAAGAGTAGAGGTCCCAGGATGGATCCCTGAGGTACACCCACTGACAGCGGGATAGAAGAGGAGAAGGATCCACCAGAATGTACGCTAAAAGTACATTGGGAGAGATAAGAAGAAAACCAGGAAAGAACAGAGCCTTGAAATCCAAGTGAGATAGCGTATCAAGGAGTAAGCTGTGATCGACTGTGTCAAAAGCAGCAGATAGATCAAGGAAGATGAGGCTAGAGTAGAGCCCTTTGGATCTGGCCTGGAGCAGGTCGTTGGAGTCTTTAATAAGCGCTGTTTCAGTTGAATGAAGGGGGCGAAAGCCAGATTGAAGTGGATCAAGAATTGCTTTAGATGAAAGGAAGTCGAGGCAACGATGGTGAACAGCACGTTCAAGCATCTTGGATAGGAAAGGGAGGAGGGAGGTGGGGTGATAGTTGGAGGGACAGGTAAGGTCCAATGAGGGTTTCTTTAGGAGTGGTGTTACTACGGCATGTTTGAAGGCATCAGAAACAGTCTCAGTGGAAAGTGAAAGATTGAGGATTATGACAGATGAAAGGGATGACGGTGGGTGAGATAGTGTTGAGTAGATGAATGGGAATAGGGTCAGAGGAGCAGGTGGTTAGTTTTGAGGAGGAGAGAAGGAGTGTAGTTTCATCTTCAGTGATTTCAGGAAAGGAAGAAAAGGAGACAGGTTGGGGGGTTGAGGAGAATGGCTAAGAGAGGGAGAGATGGGGGTGAACTGGTTGAGAATTTCAAGTTTAATCTTGTGGCCTTATCATGGAAGTACTCAGCTAGAGTGTCGGGGAGGAGGGAAAGCGAGGAGGGTGTTGGAGGAGAAGGCACTTTGAGGAGAGAGTTTGAGAGTGGCACAAGAGGCGTCAAGGGTTTGAGCCAAGAGAATTTGTCAACTGGATGTAATAGTCCTGTTTGGCCAGGAAAAGAGCAGACTGGAAGGAGGTCAGCACGAATTTGAAATGTATGAAGTCAGCATGGGCACGAGATTTTAGCCAGAGGCGTTCATCAGAGCGGGCACAGGAACGTAAGTAGCTGATTGTAGAGGTCAGCCAAGGTTTTGGTATGTTTTATAGGACGGGGCATGTGAAGGAGTGAGAGTGTCCCAATACAGAGGAGAGAATAGTGTTGTAGGCAGAGACAGCCTCATTGACGGACTTGGATACCATAGTGGTAGAGAAGAGATTTGAGACGTTGGAGGATAGGGTCAAAGGGTCGATAGCCTGAAGATTCCTAAATGTGTTGCTTAGGATTGGACGTGCCTGGGGAGGAGGGAGTTTAATTGTGAAAGTTATCAGTTGATGTCGGAGAGGGGAAGAGTGGTCAAAATTAGCATAGTACAATGAGGCTGTTGTGAGAGGATGTGGTAGCCATTTTCTTCAGGCAGTCACAGGGGACAGGAGTGAGTGGGCTTCACTCCTGTCCTCATTACCCCCCACTTGACCACAGGGAGATAAGGTAGGCTAGGGAGGGCCTACCCAGATCGTTGGAAGTTTTGGGGGACATCCCTGAGGATGGAGGAGTACTGAATATCACTGCCTGGGTGAGGAAGAAGAGGAAGGAGGGAGTGTTTTGGTGGTGGGAGGATGCTCCAGTGGTCCAAGCATCATTTACATAGTTATGCAGGTCCCAGACAATATTCAGCCAGGGCCCGCATAACTGTCTTATGTGGGCCCCAGCTGAATATCGGCCAGGATCCACATAAGCTCCAGATAACTAGAAGCAAGGAAAATTAGCCCTGGATATTAGATGCTGGGGCCCACCCATGGGCTAATTTAACTGGCCACAGTCAGCGTTTAAAAAAAAAACACTAGCCACCACCAGTTGAATATTACCCCCTCTATGTCACTCAGCCTTCTATAAAATTCAACCATAATTTGAAATGCCATAGACCTAAATGTAATTTGTCTTACCTAGATGACCTATTGAATGTTATACTAAATATATATTAATCAAAAAGTGACCAAGGATATAGTCTGAAATATCAATTGTTATACAGTAAAATGTAGCAAATATCTAAAAACAGGTTATTTTTTCATATCCCATTCATTGCACCTTTCGTCACTTTGGGGACAATTCTATAAGTGGGCATATCCATTTAGGCACCTGGTTGCCACATTGGTAAAGTATATTATATAATGGCATCCGGATATCCAGATTCTATTATAGAATACTAGAGTACCCAATCATTGGTGCACCTAACATTTCATCAGCACACCTATCGTTGAACCTGGAGTAACTGTGATCACTTAAATGTGGCAAGGGCACATATAACACATTGTAAGTTGCAGCACCGCCCATTCCCCTCCTATACTCCAAGCATGTGACCCCCCCCCCCCCTTACATTTACATGCTATGCCATTTATGGACACCCTTACAGAATAGTGCTTAGTCGCTTTGCTGCCACTTATTATTCTAAGTGTACACTTGCCCACAAAAGTGCCACTATTCTGTACACAAATGGCATGTACATATGGGTGCCCGGTTATAGAACTGCCCTTTTTGTGATTAATATACTATGTTGAAAATAATTGCCAACCTTGTTCAACACAAAACCCTACTATGAAGAGTTTAGATTTCAAATTTGTGGTGCAGAACTTTCCCTTCACTGTGTTTACTACTACTACTATAAATCATTTCTATAACACTACCAGTCGTACGCAGCGCTTCACAATTGAACATGAAGAAAAGACAGTTTAGAAATGATACTTACTCTCTCCCCAGTCAGCTTTGCACTCTGCCTCCAATGTGGGACACATGCCGTTATAACAGTAACCCTGGTTATTTTTGCAGGGGTAGCCATTCACCCTGTATTTATCAGCTGTGCAAAGGGCAGACTTGCCATCACAGACATCAGGCAGGTCACAGTCATCTTTGGCTGGCCTACAAACCATCCCGGCCGTTTTTATCTATAGGAGTAGGACAATTAGATAAGCTGGGCTCATTGTGTGTTATCTTTACTGTTAAATACAAGTAAATTTTCAGTAGTTGTTAATCAATTAAAATGAATTCCCTTATTATTGACACCCAATGGCATGGCTATAGATGAGCAACTTAAAAAAAAACATGTGGAGGAGCATTTTTGATAAAATATCTAAGTCTGATTTTGGCTGATTTGCTAAAAACGTCCAAAAATCAAGTGGTGAACATAGAGGGGCATAATCAAATGCGAACGCCCATCTCTGTCGGCGCCCATTTCCGTGGGCGGCCATATGAAAGGGCGGGACAAGCTGTATTTTCGAAAAAATATGGGCGCCCATCTTTTTTTCGATAATACGGGTTGTGCGGGGCAAATGCCTAGGATTTGGGCGTTTTTGAGCTGGGTGCTATCGGTTTTTAGCGATAATGGAAACCGAAGGCGGCCATCTCAAAAACGAACAAATCCAAGGCATTGGGTTGTGGGAGGGGCCAGGATTTGTAGTGCACTGGTCCCCCTCACATGCCAGGACAACAACTGGGCACCCTAGGGGACACTTTGAAAAATTAAAAAAGAACAGTAAAAGAGCTCCCAGGTGCATAGCACCCTTCCCTTGTGTGCTGAGCCCCCCAAATCCCCCCAAAACCCACTGCCCACAAGTCTACACCATTACCATAGCCCTAAGGGATGAAGGGGGGCACCTACATGTGGGTACAGTGGGTTTGGGGGGGGGTTTGAAGGGCTCAGCATTAAGCACCACAAGTGTAACAGGTGGGGGGGGATGGGCCTGGGTTCACCTGCCTGAAGTGCACTGCACCCACTAACAACTGCTCAAGGGACCTGCATACTGCTGTCAGGGAGCTGGGTGTGACATTTGAGGCTGGCATACAGGCTGGAAAAAAAGTTTTGAAAGTTGTTTTTTGTGGTGGGAGGGGGTTAGTGACCACTGGGGGAGTCAGGGGAGGTCATCCCAAATTCCATCCGGTGGTCATCTGGTCATTTTGGGCACTTTTTTGGAACTTATTCGTGAAAAAGGGTCCAAAAAAAGTGCCCTAAATTCTCGCTACTGGCGCCCATTTTTTTTTATTATCGGCCGAAGGCGCCCATCTCTCCTCAGCCGATAACCACGCCCCAGTCCCACCTTCACCACACCTCCGACATGCCCCCATCAACTTTGGCCGTTTCCGCGACGGGGTTCAATTGAAGGCGCCCAGAATCGGCTTTCGATTATACCGATTTGGGCGCCTTTGCGAGAAGGGCGCCCATCTCCCGATTTGTGTCGAAATATGGGCTCCCATCACTTTCAAAAATAAGCTGGATAGTCATTTTTGAACCTGAAAAACATACATCTTTTGGAGCTGCTGCCCAGGTCCCACCCAAAACACACCCCAACACACCTCCTTGAAATTTGACAAACTGTGGAGTCAACAAAAACAAAAGGGGTGGAAAATTTCTTCCACGTAGAGAATGACATGGGGACAAAGTTTGGCTTCGCCCCATCCCCGTGGGTTCTGTCTCCGTCCCCACCCCATCCACGCAGGTTCTGTCTCCATCCCCGCCCCATCCCCGCAGGTTCTGTCCCCATCCCCGTAGGCTCTGTCCTCATCTGCAGAAGTCTCGAACACTTATGATTTTATATTTAAATCTTTTTATTAAAATATAAAAAGGAACAATATGCTGTGCAACTGTTGTGTATAAATTACAAATAGAGAACAATAATAACAATGAGCAACTATAATAACCCTCCTTCCCACCACCACCCTCTACCCTTCCAACCCCAACAATAGGTGATTTCTACTACACCAAGAAATCCTAATTCACACTGTTAAAATGTCCAGGAGTAAAAAATACAACCCGTTCTATATGCCCTAGAGGGGAAAAATATGCCCTATAAAGCACAGTTATGTTTTTTTAATCTGTGGATAAATAAGAAATCATCATCAATCTCAGTATTCAATCTAGCTCTCCTGTCTTCCATAGTCCTTCCTGGAATAGAAGTTGTCTTCTTAGAAGATGTGCTGGTAGCAGGATATACAGGATATCCCATGCAAGTTTTGCTAGTTGTGGTCAGTTTGTTTGCTTGTTTTTCCAAAAAATCAAAATATCTTTGCAGGCATCACTTAAACATAAAAGTCCAGTTCATTAACAGGCTTCAAAGTAGAAAATGACACGGGGACAAAGTTTGTCCCCTGTCCCCGTGGGCTCTGTCCCCATCCTCGCCCCATCCCCGTGGGATCTGTCCCCGTCCCCACCCCGTCCCCGTGGGATCTGAACCCGCCCCATCCCTGCGAGCTCTGTCCCAATCCCCATCCCTGTGGTTACTGCGATTTCCCATCCCCGTGCCATTCTCTACTTCCACAGCAATCAAGCAAGCAACAAACAGTGTGGAGGAATGTTCCAAAGAATGTACAGGAGTTGATTATCTTCCAAAGGGTTTATTCTCCTTAAAAAGTCACATAAAAACCTGGACCTAACACGGTTTGTGTTTTGGCTCTTATGCCTTCCTCAGGGGTCACAACTCTAAAAATATGTGACCATGATGACTTGGAGAGAATACTTCGTATTTGGTAAAACAAAATGGTGTAATCCTTGTAATCAAAACATAGTAACATAGTAGATGACGGCAGAAAAAGACCTGCACGGTCCATCCAGTCTGCCCAACAAGATAACTCATATTTGCTGCTTTTTGTGTATACCCTACTTTGATTTGTACCTGTGCTCTTCAGGACACAAACCGTATAAGTCTGCCCAGCACTATCCCCGCCTCCCAACCACCAGCCCCTCCTCCCAACCACCGGCTCTGGCATAGACCGTATAAGTCTGCCCAGCACTATCCTTACCTCCCAACCACCAGCCCTGCCTCCCAACCACCAGCTCTGGCACAGACCGTACAAGTCTGTCCAGCACTATCCCTGCCTCCCAACCACCAGTCCCACTGCCCACCACCGGCTCTGGCACAGACCGTATAAGTCTGCCCAGCACTATCCCCGCCTCCCAACCACCAGCCCTGCCTCTCGATCTTGACTAAGCTCCTGAGGATCCATTCAGGGTGTGCGTATTGTTAACAGCAATAAGGTGTCTGTGAAACCATTGCGCGCACTCTTGATTTCACAGTTTACACCATTTTGTTTTACCAAATACAAGGGTCCAGGTTTTTATGTGACTTTTTAAGGAAAATAAACCCTTTGGAAGATAATCTGTGGAGTAAAACATCTGAAATAGGGGTGTTGAAAATTGCAACTTGACTTTTGAGAGAAAAAGTCCTCCTGCCACCTTATGACATATTTTGGACGTTTTGTTTGCTTTGAAAATCAGCCCCATAACCTCTACCTAACACCATGATAATAAGAATCATCAAAGAATCACTTACTAGATTGGACCAGGAAACCATTAGTACTAATGAACAAGTGGGAATTGCATAGTAGTACAACAGATGATAGTTTCTAGGGGATAATTGTAAAAATGTTTTCTTTTCTGCCAATAAGCATTATTTTACCTACAAAAAAGGGCCCTATTAACTCAGGGGCTCCACAGACACAGAGAATGTTTGAACAACCTTTTATGAGACCCAAAAGTAGATTTCTGCGGGGAGCAGTTTGGGTGGAGTGTGTGCAGAGCTGTGATTTATGCATGGACTTCATATATGTACATTTATACCATTACCTGAGCAATTCTAACTGTATATGTGTGCATTTACCAGTATTGTTTGCAGGTTTTGTGAGGTTATTTTAGAAAATACGTGGCACCTAGGTTGTCCCAAAGTCCCATAATAGTCACCTATTTGGATTTCCTACTTAGGCAAGATGTTATAAAATTACTCTCATAAAGGCCAGCTCATCTAGCCAACCTAAAGTTTTTTCTGTCTACAACACTAAGGACACACCCTAGCTGCTAGCCATAGAGTGACTGCTTCTAAGATATCAGTCCTTAACCAGGGCAGTTTTTCTTGTTTTCTTTATTTGTTCTTTACCATCTTGAGCAGATTTTCATGCAACATCTTCCACTTCATTCACACACAATACCCTTTTTGGAACTATGTTTTGAAAGATATTTTGTTTATAGATATAAGGTAAAGTAGCATATTAATATTTACATTTGTATGAAGGAAATCTTTTCAGGCTTCTTTTCTGTTTATTTCTTAATGAGGATAGTCACCTTTTTTTGAGATGGTTCTGTCTGTCTGTCTTTCCCCTCCCTATATTTCAGGACTTGAGGACTCTGACAGAGAATTTTTTCTTTCAAATCCATTCATATACTCAAAACGCAGATTCGCACATGAACACAGCTTATCAAATAGACTCCTTTAGGTCAGAATTTTGTTCTAACTTACAATTTTAGGGTAAAGTATATTTATTGTTTACCTTTTGTTATTCTTTCCTAAAGAAGGTATCATACACATGCTGTAAAAATGCTGCAACGAACCTTGCAAAAGATTGGTGGCAGTGTCTTACCTGGCAGCTCTCACAGCATTCTCCATCACTGCACTTGGAGCCCGGCATCAGGGTACATGTCTTTGCATTGCAGCAAGGGTTACTGCATTCCTGCCACAGGATACAAGCATTTTCAATACTAGTCTTGGTTACTGCAATACTGCCATAGGACAAAAGCATTTTCATTACTAGCCTCAGTTACTGTGAAATTGTAGCCCTTTGGAAGCAAGCAAATCTGTAAGTGGGCATCTCTGTTTAGGCACCTGGTTGCCACTTGGGAAAATGTATTATGTAATGGTATCTGGGTATCCACATTCTATTATAGAATATTAGTGTACCCAATCATCAGCACACCTAA
Organism: Microcaecilia unicolor; assembly: GCF_901765095.1. Classification (NCBI taxonomy): domain Eukaryota; kingdom Metazoa; phylum Chordata; class Amphibia; order Gymnophiona; family Siphonopidae; genus Microcaecilia; species Microcaecilia unicolor. The sequence goes on along the minus strand of NC_044034.1, from coordinate 307,784,426 downwards.
CATTACACCAGCCATGGACCTGGAGCAACTGTGGTCACTTAAATGTGGCAAGGGTGCATGTAACACAATGTAAGTGGAAGAACCACCCATTCCCCTCCTATGCTCCATGCATGTGACCCCCCCCCCCCCTTACATTTACATGCTATGCCACTTATGGTCACCCTTACAGTACAGTGCCTAGTTGCTTTGCTGTCACGTATTCTTCTAAGTGTACACTTACCCACAAGCCACTATTCTGTACAGAAATGGCATGTACATATGGGAGCCCAGTTGTAGAACTGCCCTTTTTATGATTAATATATTATGTTGAAAATAATTGCCAACCTTGCCCAACACAAAACTCTGCACTCTTGAGCCTCCTGAGTTCGAGTGGTGAGGGATATGGATCAATTAACTGATCATTTCCATGGCTGGTTCAATGCAGAACAAGAATAATGGACTTGCTTGTCTTCTGTCCTTTCTAGTCTTTAAGTCTTTTTGTAGCTATCTGCTGGAGAGAGGGGTTCCCTGAAGAGTCACTGTGGAACACCTATTTTTCTGGGTGTTATTTTTGGAGTTGGGGGAGGTAGGGTGGAGTTAGGTAATGTTTTGAGGGGGGTTGAGGTTTTGGAGGGGAAGCTATTGTAGTTCCTATGCTTGTTTGTATCTTGTTTTTATCACAAAATTTCAATAAAAAATTTTGAAAGTAACAAAAAAAAAAATACTAGCCTCAGTTTCTGCATTCCTGCCATAGGACAAATGAATTTTCAATACTAGCCTCGGCTGCTGCATCCCTGTTATAGGACAAAGGCATTTTCAATGCTACCTTTGGTTACTGCACTCCCACTATGGGAAAAGCACGTTTTCAATATTAGCCTTGGTTACTCCACTCCTAACATAGGGCAAAAACATTTTTAATACTAGCCTTGGTTACTGCATTCCTGCCACAAGACAAAAGCATTTCAATATTCTAGGCCACACCCTTAGATTATCAGTGGAATTACATGAGTTAATGTCCAAGGCCCTGGGCTTTGGAATAAACTGCCCAAACATTTAAGACTGCAGTCATCACTTGAAAGGTTCAAAATAGACCTTAAGACTTTCTTATTGAGTGATGCATTCCACTAGTCTGTTAGTCCCTCTTCTCTGGATGCATAAGGATGCAATTTGAACCACATAACCTTTAGTTTGTAATCTCATGTATTTACCCCCTCTCCCCTCATCCGATCTTAATTTTGTATTTCCTCCCTCCTTTCCCTTTCCCTAACCACATCCACCCTACCCTGAGTTGAGTGGAGGAAAAGAAGCTAATTTCAGTTTTCCAATGAAACATAACCCCTCAGGTGGATAATGATCTAACAAGCTTTATTTCAGTCTGTTACTCAGACTACAAACATTTAAACAATATTCTGGTTTCCTTTGAACTAGAAAATATTTAACAAAATGGAGTTCAGCTGAACTTTACACAATAAGTTACATATGTTTTTCTCTTTTCTTTACAGGATCCCCTTTTAGCAACCAAACCCCTTCTGACTTCGCATATTATCAGATAAGTATCATTTTTTTTAGCTTATCATTTGTTTAGCCAGTGAAGTTCTATGACTTTGTTTTTTACTGTTTTCTCAAATAAGAACTGATCCTTTCTGTGAACTTTGCTTTATTAAAGGTACCCTGTTATTAATGCCTAGTTATTTGCCAGCCCACCCTTTTCTCAGGTAAATATGAATGTATATCTTTATTTTATTGTGTTTTTCAGTCTCAGTTCTCTTCCATGCTTGTGTGAGGATACTTAGCGGTGATTTTTCTTAGCTCCTCAGTCTCTTTGGTCTTTCTTGAACGGTGGGGCCCTTGAAGATTATTCTCTCTGTTTCTCTCAGCAGTGTAGAGTTCTCCTAGCTTTACAAACTCAAACAAGATAAAACCCTGACTTCCTGTACCCCAAAGGGAAAGAAATTGGTACCAAATTTTAATTACTATGGCCACACTAGTTAGTTGAAAATAAAAGCTAATTATTTTCCCTGACTTCCAGGCCTATTCTAGTCACTTTACCCTATCACTAAAGAAGAGCTCATAGCTTATTCTTCTGGCTTCCCAGTGTCAGACAATCTCACACAAATAATACTAATGACTCACTTATTTCTAGTTCCACCCACTCCAGACTTCCAAAAACCACTCTTCACCTTTTTTTTATCGAAAAGGGTAGGTTCCTGCACCTCTTCAGTCTTAATTATATCTTACAGTCCTGCAAGCTTTCTGCTCCACCCATCTTTTGAGAAGCACCGCCAGCACATTCACTAGAACTTTATTTTTTTTATTAAACTTCTCTTTCACTCAGACACTAATTTCTGGTCACATTTCACCCAAATGCAGCAGACACCACTCTATACTTCTGTTCTCTTCAGCTTCCTCAGCTCTTCTCATTCAGGGCCACTATCACTCACAGATAAGAATAAACTCCCTAATTAAATTCCGCTGTCTTCACCAGAATCAAAATAACAAAACACAAACCAAGTCTCTCTCTCAATCAGAGCTTCTCACATGTGCTTATATATAAACTTCCTTGCAGCAGCCCTCAGCATACCCAGGACTGACACATATCAATTCTCAGACTTTTTCACTCACCGTGTCCCGTTGTCATTGACTATTGTCTTTGCTCTCAGAAAGGACACTACTCATTCACTCACAACTAAATTTAAACCAATTTACTACATAAAATTGGTCTCACATAGGGAGCACACTGTGACATGTCTATCCTCCCTGAAATCTTTAGCTTTTCTGCCCAACTACAAAGTTGGCAGATGCCAGAAAATTTCCAAGCCCAATCCGCAACCAAAAGTAGCCTAGAATAGCTACCTGAGGAGTGTGGGGGGGGGGGGGTCCGGCGAGCCGCAAAGAAAACCCACCTGCACCCACAGCCAGTGTTCTTGAAGAGCCGCCCTTGCTGCAGTCCAGACCAGCATGATGATGAGTCATCAGATGATGACCTCATCATCCACCTCACCTCCTATTGGTTTACCTGACAAGGGCTGTTGCAGGGACTCCTGATGAAAGTCTACATGCCAAAACACAGCCCGTGTTGGGTACATCTAGTCAGCACACCCTGCATATTGCATTCATACTGTACATCATCTTCAGCGAATTCTTTTTAAAAAAAAAGTGGTAAATAAATCCTAATAATTAAATAAATAAAATTGTGCTACTTGCCATTTTGGAACTTGTTTGTGGTGACTTCCACTTTTTTTTTTGGTGTTTCATCAATTTTCTGTGGAAGGATTGGTTTTCTATTTTTGTTTTCTTTCATAAATATACTGGGTGCATTGTAGCCACATTTTATGCAGGTTTGTGAGGTTACTTTATAAAGACATGCAGGCGCCTAATAGGTCTTCCAACCTAGACAGTTTCATAAAAAATTGCACTCCTTTTGTCATACAGTAACTTAAAAAAAGCATTTTTTCACAATTCAGGATGAATACCTCTGGGAGTCCACAGTCGCATTCTTCTCCAACTTCAACAAACTTGTTTCCGCACACTGGCGTCGCTTGTATATCTGTGGCTGATGGTTTGTTCCAAATACATTGATGTGTTTTATCTGAAAGAAATTCTTGGAGATACTCAAAGCTGCAGGAACTGAATTCTTTCGGGATTTTACCACTATGCAGATAACAGAGAAAAAAATACAATGAAATCCTTTGATTACCCATGTATATAAACTGACATAATTAAAGTGTAGCAATACTTATCAAAACCAGTTCAAACTGAGTCTAAGTTGAGTGTTTGGATAATCACCATCAGACCTTGTTTGCTACAAGTTAAATTTTAACCAAAACACTGTGCTTTATCTGGCTGAAGCCCTCAGTTGTCCTACCAAGAGCAGCAACATCTGAATCTTTCCTGTTCCTTGTAATAAATTTGATCTTGTTCAAGTGAAACTGGTGTTATGATGCATCATTTCAGTGACTGCTTATGCTGAAAAGTATACCCATGACAATGGGTCCAAGGCTGAGAAATCTATACTAGTAGTTAAAGCAGGTGATTGAGAATCCTACATCTCCCACTGACGGGATATCACTGCACACTCTCTCCCAGATTCTACTTAGGTCATCCAAAGTTTGGCATCCAAATTTGAGTGTGAAACCCAGATGCACACACAAACTAACTAGTCAATTGGGTGCTAACTACCAATTATTGGCATTAATTAGAGTTAATTGGCACTAATTTGGATTCATGTGCGCATCTGCCTACATGTTCTTCTATAATGCTGCACAGCCAAAGTGTCTCATGTGCAACCCAAAAGAAGGTGTAGCCATGGGAGGACCACGGGCACGTCAGGGTCTTTCCAACTATTTAGGCACAGAGTTATAGAATACCAGGGTTGAGCACCCAACTTGAGCACCATCATTTACACCAGGTTTCAGCAGGCACAATTCCTCATGCCCATAGTTCATGAGATTTCACGCTATTCTCTGGATTATATATAGCATGCCTACAGATCTGCACTAAAATCCAGGTGGATTCTATAACAACATGAGTAACTTAACAAACTTAACAAGCTAATTAGCATTGATAACAGCACTTAACAAGAAACAATAAGCACTAATTGGCAATAATTAGAATTTATGCGCACAACTTACTAAGCGTGTTCTGCAATGCATTACATCTAAGTTGTAACATGCGCAGGCAAAAAAGGAGCATGGTTAAGGGTGGAGAAATGAGTGTTTTGTGGACATTACAAAACTTATGCATGTAGTTATAGAATATGGCCCTCTGTACCTAAATCTATGTGCCGGGATTTACGCCATCTTTTTATTTGTTTAAATAGATGCACATAGTTTTAGGCACTGGGATATCAACTAAATGTATTCTACATACCGTGCCTAAAACTGGGCACCACTTATAGAATACGCTTAGGAAAAAATGTTTTCCATGCAGATTTTTAGGCGCCATATATAGAATCCCCCCTAATGCGCTATTTATAAAAGGCATTCAGCCTGGAATGCTCTTTATAGAAAGCTCTTGGTGTGGATTATTTTCAGCATCTATTTTTGAGTGCCATTTTAGAAGGCCCCCCCCCCCCCCCCCCCTTAGACTGTAAGTCTCCTTGGGCAGATTTGGAAAAGATGAGTAATTAAATCTAAAATCCACTGATCCTACACACACTAGTCTTCTGTGCTGGGTAACCAAAATATGCAAATGAGCATAGCTCTTGAATGTTCATTGTGGCTAACCTGAAAAATTGACCTGGGTGGTGTTCTTGAAAATCAAATTTCAGAGCTACCCTACATGATAGTTAGGAATAAAATGATGGTTGCTATTAGTGAACATGCAATCAATGATTTGATTTACAATTAGCATTTCCTCTAGCTGGGTTAGACGGGTATGAGTTTTACAGTTAGCAATGTTCTGTAGTGCCTGAAGGTAGGAGTGAGTTAATATTTCCTGATAATTACTTCCCACTCCCAACACAGGTTATAAAATCTGAATTCCAGAATAGAATAGAATTTTGAAGGATTTGTCATAAAATTGGTATTTGTAGGAGCACATTGCTAACCTGGTTGATGATTCGGCCATGACACAATTCCCAGTTTGACAGGTGCAAGTATCATCATCATGATCCATTCCAAGGTTATGACCCATCTCATGTGCCATGGTTGCTCCAACTTCAGTTGCATCATTACTATTGTCCTTTGGTAGAAAGATCGATAAATTATTTGCATAAACAAGAAAATCAATTTGTTCTGAAATATGCGCAGTCTGTATTTTATCAATGAACTTTAGTACTATTTTATATATGACCAAATTATGACAGACTATGAGGGCATTTTTTATATATCTAAATCCAATTTTGGACATTTGGGGAAAAACGTCCAAAAATCTAGTAGCAAACATGACCATTTTCAAACCAGAAAAACGACTACAACTTTTTGTTTTTGAAAATGGCCATTTGCTAGATGTTTTTTGTGCTCAATGCATCTATGTTTTAGAACCATTTTCAGAAAACAAAAGCGTCCAAGGGAAAAACAGAGAAAAACAAGCCATTGGGATATATGAGTGGCCAGCATTCTTTGTAGACTGACCACACAGACATCCCAACAGAGCAGTGGGGTACACTAGGGGGCACTGCAGTGAACTTCACATAAAAGGTCCCTGGTACACATTTCATTGTTATCCCCTTATATTAAATGGAGAGCCCTCTAAAACCCACCAAAAACCTAGTGTGCCCAACTGTACACCACTACAATAGCTCTTATGCCTGAAAGTGTCACCTATATGTATATACAATAGGTTTTTGGTGGGTTTTGGAGGGCTCACGTGTTTTATTTATTTGTGCTTGATAGACCGTTCTAGCCACCAGGGTGGAACAGAGCAGTGTACAGACTAAAATAACAGAGAGAAAGGGGAAAGGAACTCCACTGATGGACAGGAAAGCAATAAAATCATGCAAAGAGAGGTGAGAAGAGATAGAGAGGGAGAAAGTAAAAGGACTAGCTGGAGGGTCCAGTCATATTGTTTCTCCAAAGGCTTGCCTGAAAAGCCATGGCTTTAGATTGGTTTTTAAACTTTTAAAGGATAAGTCACTCCGAAGAGAGAGAGAGAGAGTGAGATTATGCCAAACAAAAGGGGCGAGGAAGAAAAAGGCACAGTGTAGGGTAGATTCTAAAGATGCATGTTTAGGACCACCAATATACCAGTAAGAGTGGGATGTGGGTTGCCTTCTCTACAGTTCACTGCACCGGCCACTAGGCTACTCCAGGGATCTGCTTGCTGCTCTAATGGGACTGGCCATAACATCTGAAGTTGTCATACAAGCTGGTATGTACTGTTTCTTTGACATCTTTGAGGGATGAGATGAGTCAGTGACCACTGGGGGAGTAAGGGAGGGTAATGCCTTATTCCCTCCAGTGATCATCAGATCATTTAGGACACCTTTTTGTGACATAGGCAAAATGTCTAACTTTTAGCCTTGCACGTTTTTGCTTTGTTCAATTATGGCAGAAATGCATCCACATTTTGAGATCGCTCAAATCTCACCCCCAACATACACCCTTAATTTGAAAACATCTCAAATCCAAATTTAGAAAATTGTGAGTTGGATGTTTTTTTTCTGAAAAATGTCCCACTGCTACTTTATGCCATTTTTGAGACGCTTTTCACTCTTGAAAATGAACTCCTATCAGGTGAATTTTTGAAAGAGAAGGGTGCCCATCTTCCGACACAAATCGGGAGATGGGCATCCTTCTCTCAGGGTCACCCAAATTGGCATAATCGAAAGCCGATTTTGGGCATCCTCAACTGTTTTCCGTCACAGGGACGACCAAAGTTCCTGGTGGCGTGTCGGCAGTGTATCAAAGGCAGGACGGGGGCATGCTTAACAGATGGGTGTCCTCGGCCGATAATGGAAAAAAGAAGGGCGTCCCTGACGAGCATTTGGAGGGGCATAATCGAACGGCGCCGGCGATCTATTTTGGCGGCGCCGCAAACAGCTGGCCGAACCGTATTATTGAAAAAGATGGCTGGCCATCTTTTCTTTCGATAATACGGTTTGGCCCGGCCAGAGTTCGCCGGGTTTGAGATGGCCGGTTTTGTTTTCCAGCAATAATGGAAAAAAATGCCGGCGATCTCAAATCCGGCGAAATCCAAGGCATTTGATCATGGGAGGAGCCAGCATTTGTAGTGCACTTGTCCCCCTGACATGCCAGGACACCAACTGGGCACCCTAGGGGGCACTTTTAAAATGTTTTTAAAAATATACAAATACCTCCCAGGTGCATAGCTCCCTTACCTTGGGTGCTGAGCCCCCCAACCCCCCCCCCCCAAAACCCACTCCCCACAACTCTACACCATTACCATAGCCCTTATGGGTGAAGGGGGGCACCTACATGTGGGTAGAGTGGGTTTTGGGGGGGTTTAGAGGCCTCAACACTTACCACCACAAGTACAACAGGTAGGGAGGGAGGGGGATGGGCCTGGGTCTACCTGCCTGAAGTCCACTGCAACCACTAAAACTGCTCCAGGGACCTGTATACTGCTGTCATGGAGCTGGGTATGACATTTGAGGCTGGCATAGAGGCTGTCAAAAAATATTTTTCAAGTTTTTTTTAGTGTGGGAGAGGTTGGTGACCACTGGGGGAGTAAGGGGAGATCATCCCCGATTCCCTCCGGTGGACATCTGTTCAGTTTGGGCACCTTTTCACGGTTCGGTCGTGAAAATAAAAGGACCAAGTAAACCCGGCAAAATACTGATTAACGCCGCTTTTCTTTCCATTATCCATGAAAGCCGGCCATCTGGTAGCCACGCCCATGCCCGCCCATGCCCCGCCTTCGCTACACCGCCGACACACCCCCTTGAACTTTCGCTGGCTCGGCGACGGGAAAGCGGCGATGGTGTCAAAAAAGTAGCTTTTGATTATACCGATTTCGCCGCTTTTGAGAGATCGCCGGCCATCTCCCGATTTATGTCGGAAGATGGCCGGGGATCCCTTTTGAAAATAAGCCCGTTGGCCGACTTTACTTGGACCCTTTTTTTTCACGACCAAGTCTCGAAAAGGTGCCCGAACTGACCAGATGACCACCGGAGGGAATCGGGGGTGATCTCCCCTTATTCCGCCAGTGGTCACCAATCCCCTCCCACCCAAAAAAAAAATTACATTTTTTTCCAGCCTCTATGCCAGCCTCAAATGTCATACCCAGCTCCATCACAGCAGTATGCAGGTCCCTGGAGCAGTTTTAGTGGGTGCAGTGGACTTCAGGCAGGCAGACCCAGGCCCATCCCCCCCACCTCTTACACTTGTGGTGGTAGATGTGAGCCCTCCAAAACCCACCAGAAACCCACTGTACCCACATCTACGTGCCCCTCCTTCACCCCTTAGGGCTATGGTAGTGGTGTACAGTTGTGGGTATGGGTTTTGGGGGGTTGGGGGGCTCAGCACACAAGGTAAGGGAGCTATGCACCTGTGAGCAATTTGGTAAGTCCACTGCAGTGCCCTCTAGGGTGCCCGGTTGGTGTCCTGTCATGTAAGGGGGACCAGTGCACTACTTATGTTGGCTCCTCCCACGACCAAATGCCTTGAATTTGGTCGTTTTTGAGATGGGCGTCCTCGGTTTCCATTATCGCTGAAAACTGAGGTCGCCCATCTCTAAGGTTGACCATCTCAACATTTAGGTCGACCATCTCTTAGGTCGACCTAAATGTTGAGATTTGGGCATCCCCAACCATATTATCGAAACGTACGATGGACGCCCATCTTGTTTCGATAATAGAGGTTTCTCCACCCTTTCGCGGGGATGTCCTCAGAGATGGGCGCCCTTAGAGATGGTCATCCCCATTCGAAAATGCCCCTCCATGTCTGTTAAGATTTCTGTCTGTATGTTCCTTTTCAGTATCTACAGTAGCAGGTGCTGTATAAAGGAGGCGCTAAGTGCATCTCTGTTAACAGCACATTGGTCCCTAGTGTTAACAGCGTTCCCAACATTTACTCATTCTGACCATACAATATTCATGTATGGTCTGAATGAGTAAATGTAGGGAACGCCCCTTTTAGGGGTTGTGTTAGATCAGGACTTGGCACACAGTAAAATCTTGCATTACAGCACATTAAACCCAGATCTTGGTGTACTTTATTAAAAGGACCCTTCAGTTCATTAGCACATCTGGAAACAATGTGTGTGCAAAATCAATTCAGTGTGCATTAACCTACAAATCAAAACACATGAAGATGACTTGCATGCATGAAAACTGTTCTAACATGCATTACAATTTTTTTTAGTAACACAAATATATGAAATCAAACCTAACACATTCCCTTAGCCTTACAATCTTTATGAACCTGATTATTATAGCATCTGCTACCACATGTTGTGGTCACATACCTATATATTTTTGTCTATGACAAGTTCTGAATACTTCATTTGCACATTTAGGTTGCAGAAGCCAAAGGGTTACAAAGTAAAGTTTGCCTTTTTGCGGATGACACCAAGATTTCCAACAGAGTGGACACCCCGGAGGGAGTGGAAAACATGAAAAAAGATCTGAAGAAGCTAGAAGAATGGTCTAACGTTTGGCAATTAAAATTCAATGCGAAGAAGTGCAAAGTGATGCACTTAGGGAGTAGAAATCCAAGGGAGACGTATGTGTTAGGCGGGGAGAGTCTGATAGGCACGGACGGGGAGAGGGATCTTGGGGTGATAGTATCTGAGGACCTGAAGGCGACGAAACAGTGCGACAAGGCGGTGGCCATAGCTAGAAGATTGCTAGGCTGTATAGAGAGAGGAGTGACCAGCAGAAGAAAGGAGGTTTTAATGCCCCTGTATAAGACATTGGTGAGGCCCCACCTGGAGTATTGTGTTCAGTTTTGGAGGCCGTATCTTGCGAAGGATGTTAAAAAAATGGAAGCGGTGCAAAGAAAAGCTATGAGGATGGTATGGGATTTACGTTCCAAGACGTATGAAGAGAGGCTTGCTGACCTGAACATGTACACCCTGGAGGAAAGGAGGAACAGGGGTGATATGATACAGACGTTCAAATATTTGAAAGGTATTAATCCGCAAACGAATCTTTTCCGGAGATGGGAAGGCGGTAGAACGAGAGGACATGAAATGAGATTGAAGGAGGGCAGACTCAGGAAAGATGTCAGGAAGTATTTTTTCACGGAGAGGGTGGTGAACGCTTGGAATGCCCTCCCACGGGAGGTGATGGAGATGAAAACGGTAACGGAGTTCAAACATGCATGGGATATGCATAGAGAAATCCTGTGCAGAAGGAATGGATCCTCAGAAGCTTAGCTGAAATTGGGTGGCGGAGCAGGTGGGGGGAAGAGGGGGTGGTGGTTGGGAAGCAAGGATAGGGGAGGGCAGACTTATACGGTCTGTACCAGAGCCAGTGATGGGAGGCGGGACTGGTGGTTGGGAGGCGGGAAATACTGCTGGGCAGACTTATATGGTCTGTGCCCTGAAAAGGACAGGTACAAATTCAATTCAAGGTAAGGTATACACATATGAGTTTGTCTTGGGCAGACTGGATGGACCAAGCAGGTCTTTTTCTGCCGTCATCTACTATGTTACTATGTTACTATGAATAGAAATTATAACTTTAACAGCTCAAAGAATAATATACCTGTACAACACCACTGGATTGATTTTCTTCACACATAGCACCCACATATGCCAGGCCTACGTCATTTCCTTCGAAGTCGAAATTCCTAAAAAACAAGATATATGCACTTGGTTTAAAGAAAAGTCATCTAGCAGTAGGGTTGCCGACTGGTTATAGATTTGCCTGGCAGGTTGATTCATTCCTTGGTTTACTCAATTATATGCAGGAATTTGTGGTTCCGATTTCCACGTTGTATTCCCTAAGAAATGCAAGTCTACATGTTTACAGTGAGATAAACCTATGACTAGATCAACCTGTCAGGCAACTCTTGGAGCCAAATGGCAACCCTATCTATGAAAAAATGTAGCATGATACCAGACTTTGAACAGTAGGGTTTCTAGCTTTGCAATCCCAAAAGGCAGGTCTAGGCAGTAGAGAAGAAGCAATTTGCAAGATGATGGCTCCAATGAAAATATCCAGAGCCCAGTATTCAAAAAGCAGGTCCCCAGGTTCTCAGCCCATTATGCTAACCATTAGGCTAACTTTCCTTACCCAGTTTATAATGTATGGGGGATAAAGGGCAATTCTATAACTGGGTGCCTTCATTTACACACCACTTCTGCACATAAGTGTACAGAATACTAGCACTTTTGCAGGTAAGTTCACACTTATGCACATTAGTGCAAACAAAGCATCCAAGAGCTATTCTGTAACGATGCACATAAGTAGCATCGTGTGTAAATGCAAGAGGAGGTGTTCACATGGGTGGAGCATTGGTGAGACATAGATGTGTAACTAACCTACAAATGTGCTCAATCTACAGCCCCTCACTACCTCTCTACCCTTATCTCCCCGTACGCTCCTACCCGAAACCTCCGCTCACAGGACAAATCCCTCCTCTCTGTTCCCTTTTCCACCATCGCCAACTCCAGGCTCCGCCCTTTCTGCCTTGCCTTTCCCTATGTTTGGAACAAACTTCCTGAGCCCATACGCCAAGCTTCCTCACTGCCCATCTTTAAATCCTTGCTCAAAGCCCATCTCTTCAATGTCACCTTCGGCACCTAACCATTTCACCTCTATCCAGGAAATCTAGACTGCCCCAATTTGACTGTCTGCACATGCTGTCCATTCGATTGTAAGCTGACTGCACATGTTGTCCTTTAGATTGTAAGCTCCTTTGAGCAGGGACTGCCCTTCTTTGTTAAACTGTACAGCGCTGCGTAACCCTAGTAGCGCTTTAGAAATGTTAAATAGTAGTAGTAGTAGTAGTGGAGCATTGTTGAGACATAGATGTGTACTTGTGTCCTGGATTGGTCACTGTTGGAAGAAGGATAATGGGCTAGATGGACCATTAAAATCTGACCTAGTATGGCTTTCTTATGTTCTTATGCCCTTACTGCATTTATGTTTATTTATTATTTGATATACCGCCTTTACATTAAATAGGTCAAAGCAGTTAACAAAGCCAATTAAAATCTAAAAAAGGAAAAGGAAGGAGGACTCCAGGCACATATAGGTTAGAAAGCTCTCATGCAGAAGAACAATCATCCAAGCTCATGCATTAGCAGGGCAGTCCAGGATCAAGTGAACTCAGGGTCCCTACACAGGCCACCTGTCAATGGCTGCTATCTATGGGTGCATTAAAAGCTGGCGTAACTGCCAGTGCATAAATGTTAAGTTCACAATGCTGAGTTACACTAGTATTTCTATGAGAGAATCTGGACACTCAGATGCTGTTATAGGATAGGTTCTCACCATGCAGCGTCAGGATGCCTATAAGGGGGTGCCCAGTTAGGCACCTCTATAAAGGTCCCCCAAGGATACGCAGTAGGAGCCTATTCTATAACAAAACAAAACATGGGTGCCCAAGCTCCATTATAGAAACTAATGTAACCCAGAATTGGCTCCCGCAATTACACCAGCCTGCAACTAAATGAAGCAGGGACACACAGAATTTACAGTGTAACTGGGAGCCCTGCCCATGCCCCACCCCTTATAAGTGGGTATTCTGCAGAATAGTGCTTAAGTGTACACATATGTGCATCAATGCTAGTATTCTAGACATTCACATGTGCATGAGACGCTGAAATGCAGGCACCTAGATTACAGAATTGCCCTTATAATTTATCTTGCCAAAATTCATCCTCTGGCAATCAGTGGTTCTAAAGCTGATGACCGGCCGCCGTAGCTGGATCTTACGCAGATATTCCATGACGAAGTCAGGTTTGGACACCAGAATTTAATATCCAGGTCAACCACATATGCCAGTCCTACCTTCTCTTTTGCCTTTTGCCATTGTGCTTGGGTTCCAGTTTGGCCTTGCAACCCATTTGAGTGTCATTCTTCTAGCTTTACTTGACTCTGCTTCTGTGTACCCTGTTTCTGCCTAGCCAAGTGCTGTTTCTTTGTATTTGCCTTTGTGCTTATTGCACTTCTAGTCTGTTCCAGTCCTGCCTGTCCAGTCCAGTTTTCCAGTTCCAGTCCTTATTTGGGTGGTTCACCTGCTGCTGCCATTCACCGGCAGCAGCCCAATGGGGTCACTTTTCCCTGAGTTTGTGACAGTAAGCAGGCAAAGGTAAGACTGCCTTTTGTGCATTCATATCTGCTCACTTAACTATGTGGGTTCCGGTACTGAATATAGCTAGTACCCACATAACTGGACTCTGTTCCCGGACCACCCTGGCACTAATCAGACAGGATTGCAGTGGTCAGAGCCAATATTCAGTGGCACTGTACTGCCTAGTTAAGTGCCACTGAACATTTGCATCCACTGGATGTAGTTTAATTGGGCAGGAGTTTCTCCTGCCCACTTAAATCTTGTTGAATATCGATACCCTCCTGAAATTTGACCTTGCTGTGTTAAGTACATAAGCATTGCCATACTGAGACAGACTGAAGGTCCATCAAGCCCACTATCTTATTTCCAACAGTGGCCAACCCCAGTCAAATGTACCTGGCAAGATCCCAAATGAGTAAAATAGATTTCATGTTACTTTTTCCAGGAATAAGTAGTGGATTTTCACAAATCCACCTTAATAGCAGTTTATTGGTTTTTCTTTCAGACTTCAAATCCAACTGCTTCTACCACATTCTCTGGTAATGAATTCCAGAACTTAAATACATGTTGAGTGAAGAAATATTTTCTATGATTTGTTTTAAATGTATTACCTATTAGCTTTGTTGAATCAGTCTTAATTGTAGACATCCCATCACTCAGTCATCTTTATATGTCAGGGGTTATATATTCAAAACACTTCTCTGAGTAGCCACTGCTGCTGATTACACATATAAAAAATGGGGCCGATATTCAAACCATAAGAGGGAGCTTGGCTATCTCCCGCAATCAGCGGTCAGCCTGGATATTCAGGGGCCCTTTTACTAAGCCGCATAGGCGCCTACATGTGCCAGCGTGCATCAATTCAGAGTTATCGCCTGGCTACTGTGTGGCACATGCGGTAATTTCATTTTTGATGCACGTCCGCTACATGCACCAGGAAAATATATTTTATTTTCTGGCGCTTGGCGAAAATTGGGCGGTAACTCTGACTTGATGCACATAGGCGATTACCACATGGTTAATGTGAGAGACCTTACTGCTAAGTCAATGCCTGGCGGTAAGGTCTCAGACCCAAAATGGACGTGCACCAGTTTTTATTATACCGTATGTCCATTTTTGGCAAAAATTTTAAAAAGGCCTTTTTTACAGGCGCGCTGGAAAATGGATCTGCGCGTGCCCAAAAATGCGCCTACACTAGCGCAGCCCATTTTCCAGCACACCTTAGTAAAAGGACCCCTCAATGTTGGGCTGCTTCCGGTGACCAGCACTGAATATCCAGTTTATTTTTGGCCGGTTTAAACTTAACCAGGTAAGTTAATATTTGGAGGTAGCCAGTTATGTTTAAACCAGCCAAAGATATTCTAGGTATTTAGTGTGGCCGCTCACAATAGGTGGTTACGCGCTGAATAATGGGGATAGCCACTTGTATTGTGCAATATTGCTAGCTAGATCCTAGCCACTAACTGGGAATAATCAGTGGGGTATAGCCAATTATCTTCCTGTTGAATATCACTGAATAGCCAGTTAAGGGGTCCTTTTACTAAGCTGCGTAGGTACCTACGTGCACCCAACATGCGCCAATTCAGAATTACTGCCCGGCTACCGTGTGGCCTGGGTGATAATTTTGATTTTTATGTGCATCTCCTATACACACCGGAAAAAATCTTTTATTTTCTGGCATGTAGCAGAAACCGGACAGTAATCATCATTCTGCGCATAGACCATTACTGCCCAGTTAACACGTTAGACCGTACCACCAAGTCAGTGGGTGGCAGTAAGGTCTCAGGCCCAAATGGATGCACACCAATTTTTATTTTGTCGCATATCCGTTTTCGGTCAAAAAAGGGCCTATTTTGCAGGTACGCTGAAAAATGGACCTGCGCATGTCCATATATGCGTCTACACCAGTGCAGGCATTTTATGCGCACCTTAGTAAAAGGACCCCACAATGCCATTTACCAGCCAGGTGCCGTTCCTGGCCAATGAAATGGTTTGAATATCGGGGGATTGTTTTAGAAGAGAAAGTTTAAGTTTGCTTTTCCTTTCTACAATCAACACTTTTTACACATATACTGGCTGCATCCACTTAAGCAGCCAGATCTAAAAATGTCGTCATAAACTTTAACCCTTTCAAGTTCACATTTTTCGCAGAGATTATTAAACAAGCTCTTAAAACTAGGAGCAGCTGACTTACGTGAGCAAGTAAGTGTTGTCGCTGGTTTTCCGCTTCTTCAGATCTTCTGATATCCAGTCAGCAAATGCCGATAAGGACTTATTAATGTCAGCATCATTGATATCAAATTTTTGTCTGTCCAGATTTCAGTGCCAATCAGTGCCACAAAAATATTCATTGGTTTATAAAGCTGTGGTGAGAGTGAAATATCATTACTTTTCACAAAATTTAGAAACTTTTCTTTCTTTTTATCATTTCTTCCACTTTGCTCAGGTAGCACAGCAATTTCAAAATTGCCCAGGGTTCTGTTTACACTGGCACTTTTTAAAGTGCCTCACAAATGATGCTGGCAATTATTGGTCCTCCTTTGTGTGCAGAAAACACTAGAATAAAGTTATTGGCAATTCAACATTGCACGCCCTTCCCCAAAATGTGCGGTTAGTGGAGAAAGAATGGGAGGAAGAAAGTTGAGGTCAGTTTCTTTGATGTCTGGCCCTCTACCCTTCCATGAAACAATGATTCTTAAGACTTTATCTCCTCTCATCCTCAGAATTCTGTCTGGATCATTAGAAAGGTTTTAGAAAATAAATGTTGGCACAATATCCATTCTTGGCTCTTGTGCTCTCTCCTCGATGTTTTGGCATCATTAATTCATTCACTGAATGGTAAATATTTAGCCTGCACGCGGTGAGCATTCTTTAGCCACTGCTGGCGTCAATGCTGAGCCATGTCCGGGCACTTGCATTGAATAGTTGGATATGCATGGCCGGCCGGCACTTATGCAATTAAGGCCAATATTCAGCTTTGACTGAATAAGTGAAACCAGACAAACATAGGACTTTGTTTTATGTGGTCCAATTTGTCCAGTTACCTTAAGCGGTTGAGTTATGAATATTGACACTTAACTATATAAGTGCTGACTCCACCTCGACTCCACTCTTGGATCCCTCACAACATAGCCAGTTTCAGCTTAGGCGGTTGGAGAAGATATTCAGCAGTCCTGTCCAGTAAAATACTGCTGAATATTCTTGGGCAGCCCTGCATAGACGATTTAACCAGGCAGGAGCCTCTCCTGCCCTTTTAATCACTTTGAATCACTATGAATTGCTTGGAATATTGATCCTTTATTGACCCTATACAGTGCCAGCAGTTTAATCCTTTCAATAGAATCTCTTGTACATTGGAATGGATATGTAGGGGTTCTATAGAACAAAAAGGGCAAGTTCTAGTAGGGAAAGTTCCCCAGAATGGCATGTATTCTGAATTATACGTCAGTCTATCCCCAAGGATTGAGGGCTGTGTATAAAGGTGATTTCAGGAATCTTAAGGGGAAAGGAGTAGAGTAGAGACACCACCCAGAGAGCAGGGAAGGCAGTAAGGGGCTACAGCTTTCTGGGTTTCTTGGCTCCATGGGCTGGATTTTTCATTCTCATTCAGGACGGAAAGTTGCTCACCTCCAATGTCTGAAAAGCAAGAGGGGTTCTAGAGGGATTCATCTGTCTAGCATGAATAGGATGCCAAGTATCCCAAGACCCTGGCACACATTAGTCTGTCTGGAGAAGACATGACCAGTCAGACATCTTTCTGAATTTTGTGCACAAGTAGGCACCTATTTAGATACTATTTTATAAAGACACAGAGACACCTACGGCGCTTATTTTTGAGGCATATGAATGTCTCAAAATGCCCAAATGGATGTCCATGTGCTTGAAACATCCAAATCCCAATTTTGCAAAGACAGAAAAGGGGTGTCCAACACTGTGGTATGTCCAAATAGCAAGGGGGCGTGTTGTGGGCATGTTTTGGGATGGCCCACAATCAGAATGTCCAACAGCAATTACCAAATGAGAACAAACGCCCAAGGCTAAAAAGAAGGACGTCCTAAGTTAGACCTGTTTCAGTCTCATCCAGGGTACAAAAATGTGCTTTGATTGAGTAGCTGACCACTGGAGAGATTAAGGCATGACACCTCCTTAATTCCCCAGTGGTTGCTGTCCCCCTCCCTCTCCCTTGAAAGTAAAACTGAAAGGGGATAGCAGGATCTATGACAGCTTCAGGTATTATAGGTATTCTTAACAAAGCACTAAGCAAGGCTAAGAAGTAGCCTAGTGGTTAGAGCAGTGGACCTTAAATCAAGGGAGCTAGGTTCAAATCCTACTTTAGCTCTTCTATTTTTTTAAAATTTATTTTAAATTGTGAGCTCTCCAAAAATAGAAAAATACCTACTATACGTAAATATATAAGCCACCTGCAAGTCTAAGTGGTGTATATTCAGGTACAGTAGGCATTTTTCAGTTCCTGGAGGGCTCACAATTCCAAAATAAAAGACTTAAAGTGGGATTTGAACGTGAGTCCCTTGGTTTAAGGTCCATTGCAACAATTACTAGGCTACCCTCTGCTTTCCATGGATGTCTGTGTGGCCATTATAGAACTGGTACCAATTGTATGGCATTGGGGTACCTAGTCTGAAGTGCCAATTTATAAAATTACCCTTATTCCCTATTGGGTTGCTCATTAATTCCTGTCCCCTTTTCTGTGTATCCAAAAGCTTTGAAATTACATTAAACAGTTCCTTTGCAGAATTGGTATTTGATAATATATGACACAAATATTACTTCTTTCTTAATTTACTGATCAACCTTTAAAATGTATTCTTCCATTCCTCTTTACCTTGCATCTCATCCAACTTGTGCCATTTATGATCTAAATGAAGTAGTGCTCAACTAAAGAAATTCACAGGTTAGCCAATGATGAGAATTTATCCCGAGTGAGTTGGTGACTGAGGATATAGACTACTGTGGCTGAAAGAAATATATCTGTGGATTTTCTCTTATCCTGTTTATTAGACGCAAGTCCTTAATCTCTTAGCCTGACAAGTATTCCAGCCTAAGCAGAAGAACTAGTGACAGACAGCCTTGTCACAGTCACCTATGTCATGAAGAAAATAAAGCTGAAGAAACAGCCTTACCAAATTGACGTAGTTAACAATTTGAAATATCCTCTTCTTCAGAGATTCCTGATTACTGTTGTACTTCTTGAACTGCAGAAAAAAAAAACATTAAAGTTGTATTAACTAGAGGAAGATCAGCTAATTTATGAATAAAGAAAAAAGTTCAGACACTTAACAACCAACTAAGGAGCTATCATTAAGATGGTTTGTTTGTTTTTTACCACTAACATGCTATTTTAGCTCAGGTTCCATTTTATTTCAGTGAGACCTGGTTACTAATAAAATAAAACACCTTAATAGTAGCCCCAGTGCATTTTTTCTAGTGAAAAAGGTGCTGGTACTCAAACACCAGGACACCTTTCAGGGTGTGGTGATCACTGAGGGACCCACCCCACAATAGCCAGGTCCCCTGCAACCAGTCACAAAATCTATGACAAGGCAGAATTTGTATGTAGAGCCTGAGCTCTTTTCATTAAAACTTGGGGACCACAGGTCAATTTTAGCAAACAATAGAAAAGGTGCCGGTACTCAGTACCCCCATGTACCCCTCAAAAAAAGCTCTGAGTAGACCATATTGATAAGTTCCTCCCTAAACTGTAAAGTCAGTGAATTGCTAGTGAAAAATGCATCCTTCTAGAATTTACCTGGAAATATTACATATATCCAGCTTGTATCACTGGAACAATCGTTGATCTACCTCCACTGCTTTGACATGAAATCTCTTTCAAGCGCCAATTAAATGTCCCGAGATTTAAACCATTAACACACGTGCTTCTTCTACAACTTCTTAACATTTCTATAGTATAATTCATCATGTACAGGTACATAAAATAGAAATAGACCGACATCCATGGAACTTACAATCTAAGCAAGCAAGGCAACAATAATTTCTAGTAATTCACTCAAGCATTACAGTTAAATGTGTCAGGATCCGAAAGAATAAGGGATTTCAGGATTTAAACACAATCTTACAGAGGTAGGTGAGCCACACCAGGGCCTAGAGGGCACCTGATAGGAGCCTATTCTAGAAAAGAAAGGTAGAGTGTATTTTCAAAGCAATTAGACTTACAAAGTTACATGGAGGGGCATTTTTGATATGACGTCTAGTTAGACTTATGATGTTTTATGCTAAACGTCCCAAATCCAAATAGCAAATATAAGGACCCTTTTACTAAGCCACGTAAGCGTCTACGTGCACCCAATGAGCACCGAAATGGAGTTACCGCATGGCTCTCGCGGTAATTTCATTTTTGGTGCACGTCCGATACATGAGGCTTGAAAAATAATTTTTATTTCTGCCACAAGTATCGGACACGAACCAAGTGGCATTTGCACATGTAGGTCATTACCGCCCAGTTACCCGCATGAGCCTTACCGCATGAGCCTGCACCTTCATTTTCAGCAAAAAGTTTTAAAAAGGTACTTTTTGTAGGTGCGCTGAAAAATAATTCTGCACACGCCCAAAACACGCGTACACACTACCACAAGCCATTTTTCAGCGCACCTTAGTAAAAGGACCCCCATAGCCATTTTTGAAAAATCATTGCCAGAAAAAAATCAGCACACAGCACCATTCTATAAACAGGGCTCTGGGTTCAGCATCATTTATAGAATAGCGCTTAGAGCCAATTCCCACAACGAAAGCTGGGCTGAAATCTGGTGTAAATGCCAGCAGCCAATGAAAGATAATAAAAGGATTTCCACCCGAGTGCTAACAGCTGTCTATATACAAGCTGTGTTGTTGGTGACAATATATTCTGAGGGATCTCCTAACTTAGGGGCCCTTTTACTAAGCTGCGTAAGCGTCTCCGTGCGTCCAATGCACACAAAAATGGAGTTACCTCCTGACTACCGCGTGGACCTTGCGGTAATTTAATTTTTGGCGCATGTCTGATACGTGTATCTGAAAAATATTTTTTTATTTTTGGGCATGCGTAACGGACGTATGCAAAGTGACATTTGACATGCGTAGATCATTACCACCTGGATTCTTTACCACTAGGTCTATGGCTGGCGGTAAGGTCTCAGACCCAAAATGGACGCGTGGCAATTTTGATTTTGCCGCATGTCCATTTTCTGCCCAAAAAAAAGGCCTTTTTTCATGCGCACAAAAAAATGGATCGATGCGCGCCCAAAACCCACACCTACACTACCACAAACCATTTTTCAGCGTGCCTTTGTAGAAGGACCCCTTATATATGTATTATTTATATCAGCTTGCTGAAATTTTGCAGTGGTTGTGGAGTAGTGGAGTTATAATTTTTCACCAATATTTTGTGGATTTTTTTTGTATTTTGGAGTGCCCAACTCCAGCTTGCAGAGTTAACAGACCATTCATTAGCATATAAAGATAGGGCAGCTATTTATGCGGTCTTATTTATGCTCTAATACTGGACAGTGAACTCTTAGGAGCCCTTTTACTAAGTCATGTAGGTGCCTACCTGCGCCCAATGTACGTCAATTTGGAGATACCACCCAGCTACCGCGAGGCCCGAGCAGTAATTTCATTTTTTATGCATGTCCACTACATGCGCCAGAAAATAATTTTTATTTTCCTGCACGTGGCGGAAACCTGGCAGTAATCGTTATTCTACGTACATAGACGATTACTGCACGGTTATCACATGAGACCTTATCGCTAAGTCAATAGCTGGTGATAAGGTCTCAGACCCAAAATGGATGCGCACCAATTTTTATTTTGCCGCATGTCCATTTTCGGCAAAAAGTTTTTAAAAGGCCTTTTTTTTACAGGTGCACTGAAAATGGATCTGCGTGCGTCTAAAACACATGCCTACACTAGCGCAGTCCATTTTTTGGCACACCTTAGTAAAAGGTAAATATCAGGAGCTAATCGGACTCCGCCCCTGAAACACCCCGAAATGCCTACAACATAGCCAGCTTACACTGTGATGCTAGCCAGTCATTTTCAGCAAAGATAACCATTTAAGTGCCATTGAAAAGACTGGATAGCCACTGATAAGCAAGTTAACTGATTGGTAGCTGTTCCCAGCTGATTAACTCGGCTTTGAATATCGGCCAGACAGACTCTAGGACAGGAAACAAATGCTGGAGTTGGGGGGGGGGGAGGGAAGAGTCCATTTGTGCAATTAATTTCTATTAATTAGCCATTGGATTATAGAAACAAAATAAATTGGAAACAAATTAAGTTGAAGAGGAAATTTTTTTAACTAACTTTTCTTTCCACACCTGAATTGCTAATAACATTCTCTACTCAGCTAACTTGCAAACTTTACTAGAGGATTTCCCAAATAGAATGATTTCACATGCATCTAAATTTCTCATAAAATAATATTAAGGTACAGTGACATTCTAGAGGCCCAGCACATTATTAAACAGACTTTGATAATCATTGGTTTCACTTTCAAACCACTCGAGTGTGCATACTTTTGTGGCAAAAATAGAACAAGAAAGTAATTACTTTCCATTCTCCTTAAATCCTATATATTAGTCATTATAACTGTCTGGTTCATTAGTGGCAGTTTGCGTTCTTATGAGTAAGTATAACCCTGGATTCTATTTAGCGCACCTAGAAATCCGCACCAAAATCTAAGTGTATTCCAACAATGGGCCTAACTTAATTGTCTTAACAAGCCAATCATGTTGTCAACAGCACTTATGAAGCAATAATTGGAAAAGGTGCAGCGAAGGGCGACTAAATGATAGCGGGGATGGGACGACGTTCCCTATAGAAAGACTAAGGAGGCTAGGGCTTTTCAGCTTGGAGAAGAGACGGCTGAGGGGAGACATGATAGAGGTATATAAAATAATGAGTGGAGTGGAACAGGTGGGTGTGAAATGTCTGTTCACGCTTTCCAAAAATACTAGGACTAGGGGGCATGCGATGAAACTACAGTGTAGTAAATTTAAAACAAATCGGAGAAAATATTTCTTCACCCAACGCATAATTAACTCTGGAATTCGTTGCCTGAGAACGTGGTGAAGGCGGTTAGCTTAGCAGAGTTTAAAAAGGGGTTAGACGGTTTTCCTAAAGAACAAGTCCATAAACCACTACTAAATGGACTTGGGAAAAATCCACAATTCCAGGAATAACATGTATAGAATGTTTGTATGTTTGGGAAGCTCGCCAGGTGCCCTTGGCCTGGATTGGCCGCTGTGGTGGACAGGATGCTGGACTCGATGAACCCTTGATCTTTTCCCAGTGTGGCATTACTTATGTATTTATGTACTTATAATGAGCACTATTTGGCAATAATTAGAATTTATTCTCATAAATCGCTAAGCATACTCTGTAATGAACTGCGCCTAATTCTAAAGCGTGCAGTTCAAAGGGATGTGGCAATGGGTAGGAAATGGGCATTTCGTGGCTATTCCCAAATTTACACGTGCTGTTATAGAATATGGTCCAGTCTGTGTAAACCTACACATAGGGATTTGTGCCACGTTTTCACTGGTGTAAATGAATGTGCATACTTTTAGACGATGGAATATCAACTAAGTGTATTCTATATACCGTGCCTAAATCTTTTAGAAAATGCTCAGGTGAGAAATATTTCCACGTGGCTTTTCCATGCACCATATATAGAATCTTCCCAAAGGGAGAATTCCATAAATGGTGTTCCAAGTTAGACACTATTTATTGATTAGTGCGTACCTCTGGAATCCATGCCCAACCTTTAGACTTGAACATTTTCACCAACTAAAAGCTGGTGTAAATCTTGGAACATAGATTAAGTGCACATCCTCCCAAATTCCATTATACTTTGCACATTTTTAGTGAATACCCCTGACCCACCCATGCCCCTCCCTTAACCATGCCCCCTTTTCAGTTGTGCACTACAGGATTTACACAGGTATCTTTATAGAATAGCAGTTTGAAAGGTGCACATGTAAATTCAAATTTTTGCCAATTAGCACCAATAATTGACTGTTAGCACCCAATTATTAGCGCTAATCCGCTTCTTGCCAATTAAATAGCATGTGCAATTTTGAGTGCCATATATAGAATCTGGCCCTAAAAGCACAAAATGATAACATTATTAAATCTATGGATACATACCATATAATTATCTGCAACCACATAAACTTCAATGTATTTCATTTTTTTTAATTCCTGTCACAAAAGAAAAAATATATATAATTTTCAGTTAGTAGCACTGGAGAAACAAGATATTTTTAAAAACGTTTTGATGAGTAGTCATACTTTAAGGAACTTGTATCTGTATCACTGTGTAGGAGTGTATCCAGACTTCATGGTGGGAGGAGGCCAGAGCCCGAGGTGGGGGGGGGTACAGTTTGGTCTGCTGCACCGCTGCCACCCTGCCGCTTCCCACCCACTGCCACAGCAAATACCTTGGATGGCGGGGGTCCCCAACCCCCGCCAGCTGAAATGTTGTCCAGCACCGGTCTCTGGTGCTGCACCGCCACATTGCCTGCCCTGCTCTGTCTTCGCCTCACATCCTGTACGCTCCTAGTGTGCAAGATGTGAGGGGAAGACAAAGGAGGGCAGGCAACAAGGCAGCATGGCACCAGAGACTGGCGTTGGACAATGCTTAATCTGGTGGGATTGGGGACCCCCACCAGTAAAACTAGGGACCTACAGGGAATTTGAGGGGGTCCAGGCCCCCCATGGCCCCATATAGCTACGCCACTGCTGTAGATTTTCTGAGCTGAATTAAGAGGAATTCTGCAGCCCATATTGAAATTTTGTGATGGCAGCTAATTTTTCATGTTGGTGTCACTCAGCCTGCAGTTGGCATGCTGGGTGTTGCAGAGTAGTCAATTCTCTGAAATCACCATGAGAATACATCTGCTAATTTTCCGTAGAGCCCCATTAAACTCCACCCCAGCCTACTTCACTCAAGATGCACAAGTCTTGGATAGGGATATCCCCTAATCACACAAATCAAGGAATACTATGGCTACTTAAATCTGTACAGCTGTACTGGAAACCCTGGATGAATAATAGAATCCAAACTGGGTATCAGAACACTTGGCAGAAAGCTAAGCTAAACATGATAGGAAAATGTCTTTTCAGTCCATTTAATATATTATTTAAGCAGTAACCCCGAAATTCTATATATCATGCCTTAATTTCTGCATGGATATAGAAGTGTATTCTATAACAATGCGTATAACTTAATTGGTAAACTAACTAATCAGTGCTGTCAATTGGATGTTAGCAAGCAATTATCAGCACTAATTGGCATTAATAACAATTTACGCACAACTCCCTAAGTGTATTCTATAATGTGGTGTGCATAAATTCCAAGTTGCATAATTAAAAAGGGGCGTGGTTATGGGCATGGAATGAGCAGGTCATGGGCATTTCTAAAATCTATGCACATTATTATAGAATACATCCACTCTGCGCCTAATATAGGTGTTGGGATTTACGCCAAGTAAAAGATGGTCTAAATGTACATGACCAAATGGAGAGGCCCTTGGCGTATTCTATATACTGCATAGAAATTTAAGCCTGTTCTATAAAATTTAGGCATATTTTAGAGAATACGCCTAGGCATTTTTTTCCACACAGATTTTTCAGGTTCTATATATAAAAATCTAGCTCTAAGCGCCTATAGATCAAGTGTTTGCTGGCACACATAGTTGTGTCTGAAAGAAAAGAAAGCTCTTGTTTTGATCCAAGATTGGGTAGGCGTGAGCTGACTGCATGTGTCCTGTCTCATCGTAAGTATCTGATCTCTATAATAAGTTAAAATGCATTTGTTCAAGAGAGATTTTTCCCCATGAGCTTAATAAAATCAGTTGACACAGACAAGTGCATGAAGCAGGTTGTCTGGAGAGTATTACTGTCCTCTTCTGTACCCTGACTTGAATCTGACTCAACTTTCTGTTCAGTTAATAATGATAACAACTAGGGTTGTGCATTTTGTTTATGGTGTCTGAAAACGTTCGTGTTTATTGATGCACACAAAACTTCAGAATTAATGAGTATGAAGTTGATTATATAAGCATTAAAAATTTGGGGCTCCTTTTACAAAGCTGTGCTACCGATTAACGGCGCACTAGATGAAAAAAAGCTCATTCTATTCCCATAGGCTTCTTCATGTTCAGCGCACTAAAGGTAACACAGCTTTGTAAAAGGGGCCCTTTATGTTAATCATGTTTTACATGCATTAATTTCTGAAATGAGCTGAAAAAATGACTGCAAATCAGCTGAAAACCCAAAAATGATCCAAAAGAGGAACAAAAACCTTTTTCATGCACATCCCTAGTAGCAACATTAATAATGCTTTTCCTCCTTCCTCTAAGCTCCAAAGGCTGCAGTACCACCATGAATCGAAGGTTGCATTTACAGTTGATATTAACAATCAGGACATACCATGAACCCACCCAATTAAAATGTAATCTATACTCTCTTTTTCCTTTATCTTACATCTAATTAATGGGTAGGATTTTTATAGTTTGCTTCTCACAATAATCATTTGAAAATTCTTTTCAACAGGAAATTTCTGCAATCTATACTTACATCTGTGTTTCCAGGCTGAGAAGATTTAAGCATGACATGAGCACTGCGTGTTCTGTTGGGGACTGCACACCCTTTGTGAACACCCTCAGGGTCCTTTTGTTTGTACACTGCATGTTCGTCACTATCTGTGTGCTGGAGAGGTTCTATCAGATATACCTGGTCTCCGATCCTAATGTAGCCACTGTGAAGAAAAAACAAAAATGTGCTTCGAATGGGGAGAGGTGGCTCTTGCTGGGCTGCTATCCAGGAAACAGAGCCAAGATAGTAATGCAACAAAATGTCTGATCATTAAAATAAGAAAAGTAAATCCAAGTTTAATGATATTCTTTTTATACTACCCCTTGGCCAGGTCAGCAGAGCAGCTTACAAGAATAATTTAAATGAATCAGGAAAACAAAAAATTATAAATTACAATGCAAGTTAAAATGAAACAAAAAAACTACAAGTTACAATGTAAGGTTCAAGAAGAAAGTAATATTATAATAGAAATAAGAATATAGCTAGTAAGAGAAGGAAGGAAAGCAGAGGGAGAAATACAACAATCTTTGATATATATAATAGTGGATAACTGAGAGGAGATAATTAAATGGACACACCTAAGGAACAGAAAAGGGGGTGTCTAAGGGACCCTTTTTCTAAAGGGTTGGCGAGCGACAATGGGCTTGCCGTGCTCCAAACTGGAAGTACAGCAGGCCTAACGTGGGCACTGACGGTAACTCTGCCCCCAGCACGTGCCATTTTCGGCACTACAGAAAATCAGGTCTGATTTTCTAGTGCGGGGGTTACCCAGCGGTAATCGTGTGCTGCCCTGTTACTGCTGGGTAAGCATGGGAGCCCTTACAACCACTTCAATGGGTGGCAGCAAGTGCTCCCCCCCCTCCCCCCAAAAATAGCTGTGCTACAAGTGCAAACTTACCACATGGCCATTTCTTTTTTTTTTTTTTGGCTTTTTACCTGCTGCAGTAAAATGGGCCTTGGTGCCAGTGGCATAGTCACAGGTGGGCCTGGGTGGGCCAGGGCCCACCCACGTGGGGTTCAGGCCCACCCAACAGAAGCACACGTTTAGTGGTATCTGGTGGGGATCCCAAGCTCCACCAGCTGAAGACTTCCCCCTGATGGTAATGAACTACTCTCCATGATACAGGCACCTGTGCATGCTCAGTTTTCAGGGTATGCCTGCTGCAGACTGCCAAGGTGAAAAGAAGCATTTTCCCACCAGCTGAGATATTTTTTTGGTGGTTGGGGGGGAGGGGAGCACTTGGTGCCCACCCACTTCTTGCCTAGGCCCACCCAAAATCTGTTGTCTGGCTACGCCCCTGCTTGGTGCATGGCATAAACAGCTGCCAGCACTAGCACAGGGCCTCTAAAAGCACTCCTAAATGTCTCAAGCCTTTACCACATACATCACAGCCCAGTGGTATTACTTACTACTACTACTACTACTACCTGACATTTCTAAAGTGCTATTAGGGTTACGCAGCGCTGTACAATTTAACATAGAAGGACAGTCCCTGCTTAGAAGCCCAAATCATGATATGTATGATATGTATAATTCCCATATGTTTTAGAACAAGATGTTGTACTTTAATGCAAGGAACACCTTAAAATATAAAGTAATATGTGGCCAGTGGCATAGCCATGGATGGACCAGGGCCCATACACTTTGGGCTCAGGCCTACTGAACAGGGCACACCCTTGTTGCAATCTCCACCCTGATGCAGAGCCAGCGCTTAAAATGTGATTGCACTGTTGATATTAGCTTTTTTTTAAGTTAGGTGCTTCACTTCTTTATAATCTAATTTGGACATAGTATTATTAAAAATTGATTTCCAGTGCAACAGCAGTTGTGAAATCTAGGACTAATGATTATAAGCACAGAAGGCTGTTCTAATACTGTGAAGTGATATTGAATTTTATGCCTAGATTATGAGGTCCCACACATATCATTTTTTATGCACATATGTGAGTAAATGATTAAATATGATTTAAAAAATTGTACTATAGCTAATTGATACAGAGGTGTTTTGGGAAAATATTGGCCTAGTGGTTAGGGTGGTGGACTTTGGTCCTAAGGACCTGAGTTCAAGTCCCGGCACAGGCAACTCCTTGTGACTCTGGGCAAATCACTTAACCCTCCATTGCCTGCCGCATTGAGCATGCCATGAATGGGAAAACGCGGGGTACAAATGTAACAAAAAAAAAAAATCTGTGGTTTGGACATTATTTTGCATTTATTTTAAAAAGGCAGCATAAGCCTCTATGGGGCTCATTTTCAAAGCACTTAGAATTACAAAGATCTAAAGGTTATATTATGTAACTTTGAGGTCCTTTTACTAAGGTGTGTTGAAAAGTGGCCTGTGCTGTTGTAGACACGTGTATTGGACAAGCACAGGTCCATTTTTCAGCATGCCTGCAAAAAAGGCCTTTTTTATTGGCTAAAAATGGACGTGCGGCAAAATAAAAATTGGCATGCATCCATTTTGGGCCTGAGACCTTACCGCAACCCATTGACTTAGTAGTAAGGTCTCACGAATTAACTGGGCAGTAATTGTCAGTGCACATACATTGCCAATTACCGTCTGGTTAACACCACACAGTAGAAAATAAAAATATTTTCTGCCGCGCATATCGGACATGCGTAAAAAATGGAATTATTGCCCGGGGATCGTGGTAGCCGGATACTAGTTCCAAATTGACGCACATTGGATGTGCAAAGGTGCCTATGTGCCTTAGTAACATTTCCAGTGCAATTGGAAATTTTTGTTAATTTACCACAGGGGGTTACCACTGGGTTAGCATGGGAGCCCTTACTGCCACCTCAATGGGTGGTGGTAAGTACTTCCCCTGAAATGACCACATGGCAAGTGCATAGTTACCACACAGACATTTCATTTTTCTTCACTTTTACCCACTGCAGTAAAAGGGGCCTTGGTGCACAGCAGGGGCATAGCTGCTATGGGGCCACGAGGGCCTGGGCCCCCATAGATTTGGCCCTGGACCCCCCTGCCGGCGAACCTCTCAACCCCCCCTCCCACCGCCAACCCGCCACATGCTACCTTTGCTGGTGGGGGACCCCAACCCCCGCCAGCTGAAGTCTTCTTCCTTCGTTTGGTTTCTGACTCTGACATCCTACACGTACAACATGCAGGACGTCAGACTCACAGAAACAGAACGAAGCCCTGCAGATCGCAAGGCTTCGTTCTGTTTCTGTGAGTCTGACGTCCTGTACGTACAGGATGTCAGACTCAGTCAGAAACCAAACAAAAGAAGAAGACTTCGGCTGGCGGGGGTTGGGGTCCCCCGCCAGCAAAGGTAGGCGACGGCAGGCGGGGGGTCGAGAGGGTCATCGGCAGGGGGGGGTCAAAGTTGTTGGAGGTGTCAGCAATGGCGGGTGGGTGGGGGTCGGTGTTGGCAATGGCTGGCTGGCTGGCGGGTGGGTCGGCGGCGGCACTGGGGGGGGGGCTAAAATGTGCCCCCTCACCTCAGCTCTTGACCCCCCTACCGTTGAAGTCTGGCTACGCCCCTAGTGCACAGCAAATCAGGATTCCACCACTACTGCAGGGCCCCTTTTACCGCAGCTTAATAAAAGGACCCCACTTATAGAATTACCATCTTAGGACCAGATTCAATATATGGTGCCTAAAAAATCAGTGCCAAAAAACCCCACTTAGTGCTATTCTATAAAACTTAGGCATGATTTATAGAATATGCCTAGCAGCCATCCCTGCAACTAAAATTTAGGTATGACCATTTGCACCAACTAAAACCTGGTGTAAATGCCCGTACCTAACTTAGGCACAATCAGGCATATTCTATAACAGTGCGCGTAATTTTTAGGAACGTCTATGACCTCTCCATGACCCTCCCATGGCCACACCCCTTTTTGAGATCCATATATTAGAATTTACATGTACCACTTTACAGAATATGCTTAGAAAGTTGCACACATCAATTCTAATTATTGCCAATTAGTGCCAATAATTGTTTGTTAGTGACTAATTGTCAAAGCTGAGTGGCTTGTTAAATAATTAAGTTGCACACGTAACTTTAGTTGCCATATATAGAATCTAGGAGTTAGCGTGCCAACATGAATTTTATATAACATGTGCATACATTATGATTTCACCTTCAGTCTATATAACGAATTAGCACAAATCAACACCAATTATAGCCAATAATTGGTTATTAATACCAATTAGTAGCTAATGAAACAAGTAACTGACATAATTCTCTAACTTGTATACACAACTTTGTATTCCCTATGTAAAAATTTCTATTGTAATAGTTATTAAATTAAAAAAATAATCAAGAGGAATGGTCAGAAGTATAATTTTTGGTATAAACAACATTGAATCTGTACAGAAGCAAGCAAGAATGAATAATAAGTTCAGTTTAGAGACAAACTAGGTAGCTAATGTTTGGGGGAATGTATTTAGGTTGCACTGGTGTAAATTTGGCTCCTAAATAATTGTAATGGGCAGAATAAGGACAATGAATATTTTAATGTGGCCCATCAATGTATGTATATCTCAAACAACTAATTCTTACCTGAATTGGTTGTTACTCTATTTACCGTTAACTTTCTCTTTGCTTCATGTACAATTTCTTGTTCATAATAGATTTTCTAAATATTAAACATCCATAGTTATCCCAGTATGTTTATGATACTGTATTGTAAAATTAGATTTTTACAACAAATTACTTTCTTATGCATTATTTTTTGTTATGTAACCTATACTGTTTCTATTTTTACCATGCTGCAGGAAAAAGGGCCCTACGCTGGCTTCAGGGGCCATTTTTTCTGTGCACCAGGGCCCTTCTTATCGCAGCTGGTGAAAAAGCCCCCAGCACACATGGCCATACGGTTAGAGAACTCTTACCGCATGGCCATGTGACGTTGACCCCTAACCGCCACCCATTGAGGTGGTGATAAAGGCTCCCATGCTAACCTGGTAGTAGCCAGGCAGTGCACGGTAATGCCCGATTATCGCTGGGTTACTGCCATGCAAGCCATTTCCAGGGGTTTTCTTTTTCTCCCGTAAATAGTGCACGCTCGGGGCAGGACTACCTCCGGCGACAGCATTGGGTCGGCAGTAGTCCCGAAAGAGTGAGCGGTAAGCCCGAATTGGGCTTACCACCTGTCATATTCCCTGTTTACGCAATGTATGGGCATCTGAGGATATGGGGCCATCTTGGATTTGGGCATCTCCAGGATAGGGTGGCCATCTCAGAGGTGGGCGCCTTAGGATGGGGCGGCCATCTTGGAGCTGGGCAGCCTCAGGAAGGAAGCCCATATTTGGGCTTGAGGGCATCTCCGGTGGGGGCAGCCATCTTGAAGACAGCTGTGCATGTTTGGGCTTAATTCCTGTCCTATTTAAAGCCCTGCCTCCAGTCTTTCCACGCTTTGGCTTCTATTCAGTTTCCTGGGTAGTTGCAGTGTTTCTGGTTTTGCTACTATTTGCTGCCTCATTTTGACCTCTGCTTGATTCTGGACTTGCTACTGTTTGGTGCCTGGTATTGACCTCTGCCTGATCCTGGACTTGCTATTGTTTGCTCCCTGGTATTGACCTCTGCCTGATCCTGGACTTCCTATTGTTTGCTGCCTGGTATTGACCCCTTCCTGGTTCTGGACTTGCTACTGTTTGCTGCCTGACACGGACCACTGTTTGCTCCTGGTCCTACTTTTGCCCATTGCTTGGCCGTGCCCCGTAGACTTTGTTCTGGACTCAGTTCTCTCTGCTGTTTGCTTCCCGCACCTGGGGGCTCAACCCCTGGGGAACGGAGGGGGGCACAGGGGGAACTCGGGGTTGACCGACAGCCCGGTGAGGAATCCTCCTCCATCGGGCACAAGGGCTCACATCTCCACTGGATGAGCCTGACACATCACTCTGTAAAAGGGCCCCTTAAAGTATAAACAGCACTGGCCACTTTTGAGCACAACGTAGTAAAAGGACCCCTTTGTGAACTGAAATGCTGCCTGACTTTTTTCTTTTAAAACTGAGCATTTATAAAGAAAGTTGACAAAAAAGAATGGACTGGGAGCTTTACCTTAAGCCATCACAGGTGCTGATGCTCACTAAGGAGTCATCTTCATGTTTGATGTGACCTTGATAGTAGCAGTGATCCTGTTGAATAAGAAATGTATTGAGTTTATGCATCTTTTTACAATATCCAGCTGAATTTTCAGTAATATAAATTCCAATTCTAAGTTTATTGGCTTGTGAGGTCTAACCTCTCAGTAAAGAAATCATACGGTCTGACATACTTTCGAATCTTCAATGGGAACTGAGTGTAGTGATGCAAAAAAACAAAACAAAACCCTATCTTGGATAATGAGCTATATCCTGCGTGGCTGATAGCTGGGAGATATCCTTAGCAAGAGCAGTTCAGGCAGGAGACTGAGACAATTAGTTCTTTATACCATCTACTATATTGAAGGACATTTTCAAAGCTATTTAGCAACCATCTACCCTTCTGGAAGTTGCTAAAAACTTACCTCTTCAAGCAAGCCTACCCAAATGACCAGACTTAACCTATGAACCCACTCTACACCACTCCTACCTCTCCTACCCCTACATCCCCTGCCCATTTCACCTATCTCAACCTATTTCCTAAAAACCACATCATACCTCTACTATTGCTACAGCTGTGTTCTTTCTGTGATACTATGTAATTCCAGACTATGTAAGCCACACTGAGCCTGCTACCGAGCAGGAAAGAGCGGGGTATAAATGCAACAAATAAATAAATAAATTTTCATGCCCAAAACAGGGTTTTCCACACACAAGACAAGGCAGTTCAAAATTGTCCAACAGATATGCAACTATGCGTGTACTGTGGGAAATTCTCAGGGCAAGGGCTGTAAAAGACATATCCACACAAAGTAGGTGCAGATGTGTGCATGTTTTTTCTGCAAGTCAGTTTTTAAAAGGAAATATTTCCCTTGCAAAATTGTTGAAAAGCTTGCAGATAAAAACTGCCTGCAGACTTCATACATATGTGCTGTGTTTCAAGGTAGTTCTCATGAGGGCGATTCTATAATACTGCGCTTAAATAAAAGCACCTAGAGGGTGCATGGAAAGTAGATGCCTACTTACCTCTATAGCAGGTTTTCAGGATGTCCACAATGAATATGCATGAGATATAGAGTAGTATACAATGCATATTCACTGTGGATATCCGAAAACCTGACTGGCTAGATGTGTCCTGAGGACTAGGTTGAGAATCCTTGCTCTATAGAATACTAGCGTACAAGGTAAATATGAACCTATAGTTTAGGTGTTTGTTCCTAAATTGCTAAAACATGCACTATTGCCTTTAGATGCTATTTTATAGAATAGTGCATTTAAGCAAATATGTGCACATATGCCAGTATTCTTGCATACTCAGCACCTAAATGATGGTTCCCACTTCATAAAATTACCTTCTATGTTATTCTGTGTGTTTTCTCCCAGTGATGATTTGTTAAAATATATGTCATAGAATAAAAGTCTACCATAGCTATTGAGGGGTCTTTGAACCAAACTGTCAGAAAAAGGGCCCTGTGCTAGCGGTGTGGGTCATTTTTCCTGTAAACCAGGACATTTTTTCCACAACCAATAAAAGCCAAAAAAAAATGGCTACGCAGTGAGATAACTCTTATTGGGTGGTCATGCAGCAGGGAGGTGGTGATAAGGGCTCCAGCGCTAACTCAGAGGTAACCGAGCACCATGCAAGCCATTTCTGGGGGGTTTATTTTTCAACCTGGAAATGGCACGCGCTTGGGGCAGGACAACCGCCGGCAGCTGTGTTGGGCTGGCGGTAGTCCCGGAAGAGCGAGTAGTAAGCCCACATTGGGCTTACCGCCACTCTATAAAAGGGCCTCTCAGAGATTAATTCTAAATCTATCATCTATTCAGAATATTCCTTCCTCCTGACCCAACCCAGCAAAACAGATCACCGGAAAACGCTACATAAACATGACAACAGATAGAACTGAACTAGGCTTCCATCATGTAAGACAACCATAAATCCCTTTGTACAACATAACTTATAACCAATTTACCCTTGACACATGTAAGCCACATTGAACCTACCAGTAGGTGAGAAAATGTGGGGTATAAATGCAGAAATACAAAAAATGATAATATAGCTTGGGGAATCACCATGAAACCAAAAGGAACAGAACTAAAGCAATAAGGGTCAAGTCATGAGTAGAAAAGCATACTCAATGCAGATGAGTCTCATACACTACCAATATTTACCATGGAAGGAAATATTTTCATTTGAATGATCTGTAGTGTTGCAAATTGTTTTTTAAAAATCTATATATGGCCCAGCTGAAACTACTAATGAAGGAGATGTAACAGCTGAACATCATGCTATGTGTAATCATAGCCAAAGTTGGCCAATCTATGCAGACCTCAACATTCGTATAGGTTTACAGAGGGGCTGATATGCAAAAGATGTGTTCAGGTAACTTTAAGAATTACCCAGAGAAATCTCACATTTGAATTCCCTGCATTACACAGAGGTTAAATTTTGGTCAGAAAACTTGTTATCCAGACAAAATTGAATTGCTTATCTTGAGGTTGGGATAAATGTGTGCTATGTCTACAATTGAACTTGAACCTGATAGCAATGATATAGCTATCCAGTAATGTCAGGCTGGAAACATTCTACAGTTAACCCAATCCCTTACCCAGTTAATGTTAGGCCAGTATATTCAGTGGCTCAACTTAACCAGAGACATCAGTTCAATAATCTAGTTATAGTTAAACCGAAATATAAGCATTACATTGGATTTCTAGACCGCCTGACCCATAAGTTTCTGGACAGTTTACATTAAAGCCATAAGCCAAGACAAAAACTTGAGAATTACAACTGTAGCATAAAATTAAGGCAAATTAACTAACAAATGTTTTTAAAAGAATAGTCTTCAGAAGTTTCTGAAACCTATCAGAATTATTCAAATCTTCCAATTTTAAAGCAAGTGAGTTCCACAGATTGGGAGCCTGAGACATCATCAACTGCTTAATAAAACCAAATCTTTTTATACCCTTAGGAGAAGGAACTGCAAATGGAGAATAATAGTATGATTTTCTACCTTTTCCTAAGATCTGTATACTTCAAATGCTCTATCATGTAGTATGGAGAGTCTCCAGTTAGAATTTTAAACAAAACACATGCAAATTTAGATAACATTTTTGTTTCTATCCTGCAGATGCCAGTCTCAACATTTATATAAGAATAAATCTGACAAAGTGTAACAGAATAGTTGAAAATTTACCTTGCCTGGAACACTTGAGGTCATTATTTCACCATTAGGCAAGTAAAAGGTTTCAGTATAGTTATCAGCCATTAGATCCCTGAGGAAAACAGAGACAGGTAACAAATATTTCTCTTGCTTCTTTCATGTTTTTCTTCCTGCTGAATTGGAAACAGCCCCAACTATCTGTGTATATTTGTCCTTTATTTTAATAGAATCATCCTTCTACTATGCCTAGTCCGGTCACTGTAGCAATGGTTTTGAGACCAGGAGCCATGCCCCGGGGAACTTTCCTGAAGTCCGTATCAAGAACTCTAAATCTGGCTTCATGTCATCTTTCTGGAAAACCTGATTCAAGAATTGAACAAGGGACTCTTAGAATGGCAACATGGCAGCATCCAGCGGTGCAACTTAGCCACCTAGCCAACTCTTACAAATTGTGGGGATCGTTTACAAAGGTGCGCTAGCATTTATAGCTCACGCTTCAAATCAGCTTGTGCTAAACGCAGAGATGCTCATTATATTCCTATGTGTATCTCAGCGTTTAGCGCCAGCTGATTTGTAGTAGAAGCTAAAAATGACTAGTGCACCTTAGTAAAATACTCCTAATATTGTATAATTATATAATATAGGTCATATAGGACTAGATTCTATATAATCACACCTAAACATTTGACACCAAAATGAAATTTGCTTAGGCGTATTCTAAATAGGCATACTTTATAGAATAAGCCTAAATTTCCATGCAGTTTATAGAATATGTTGAGCGCCGGTTGTGACTAAATTTAGTAGTGGTCAATCATGCCAAATAAGACCTGGTGTAAATCCTTATGCCTAAATTAGGTGCAGAGGGCCCGATTCTATATATGGTGCCTAAAATTAACACATGCTAGACAATTACACCTAAGTGTATTCTAAATACTGTGTGTAAATCTACTTGCAGTATTTAGAATATGCTTAGGCATAGTTCATGTGACTAAATTTACGAGCGTCCAATTACACCAATGAAAAGCTGGTGTAAATCCCTGCACTTACATTTATGCGCAGTGGCCCATATTTTATAACCACGCACGTAGATTTTGGAATACCCATGAAATGCCATTTCCATGCCCCTAAGCAGGCCCTTTTTTGCCTGTGCACGTTAGAATTTAAGTGCAGTATATTACAGAATACGCTTAGCAATGTACACACATAAATTTTAATTTTTGCCAATTAGTGCTCAATATTGCTTGTTAAGATCTAACAATACTTAACAGCATGTTTAAACAATCTACATGCATAGTTATAGAATACGCCTAAATTTATACGCTGAATCGTGTGTAACTCTAGGCATGCTATATAGAATCTTGGAAGAGCGGGTGTATTCTATATCAATATGCATAGATTTTAGAAATGTCCATGACCCACTCATTCCATGCCCATAACCATGTCCACTTTTCAACTATGTGACTTAGAATTTATGCACACCACTTTACAGAATATACTTAGCAAGTAGTGTATGTACATTCTGATTAATGCCAATTAGTTCTGATAATTGGTTGTTAACATCCAATTATCAGCACAGATAGCTTGTTAACTAATTAAGTTATGTGCAATGTTATACAATACGCTTCGATTTCCATGCAGAAATTTCAGCATGATATATAGAATCCTGGAAATAATAAGAATGGTTTAAATTCTGAACTAAATTTCCTTCTAATTTTGCCTCTGAGATCAACCTCTGGTAGAGCGTGGGAATATAAAAGTTGTACTAACATAAGAACAATATGTATCTTTAAATTACGGATAAGGTTTGGTTATGTCTTCTCATGAGGAATGACCAATATCTCACCATCCACCTCTGTAGTGGGGTGAGGGAATAGGTACCAGCTATGTGGTTGTTCTGGGTGCTTGAGCACCCCCAGTATTGCACAAACTTCTTTACTGTGATCAAGAAACATTCCCTTGTGTTGAGTTCAGCACCCCCAATTGCTTTGAAAAGTTGGCTTCTATGGGGTTTCAAAATAAATCTGAATTAAGAGCAATACAAATAAAATGACTCTTATACTTACTCAGTCCTCTCTAGATGCATCACGATTTTTCTCCCACCTACAGTTAGTTCATACTGCACAATGTCAGGATGTATTCCCTAAAAAAAGTTTTGAGACGTTTTAGTGCTTTGCTAGACAGGTTGAGGGTAATTTTATAACAGGGCACCTAAGTTAAGAAGTCAAGTAGATGCCTAGTTAGGTAGTATTTTCTAAAGACACACTGGTGTGGCATCACACTGGTGTGATGCAGGCACAGACATTTACACCTGCCTCAGAGCAGATTTAAATATTCATGTGTAAAGCTTGCAAGTATGCACATAGAGTAGTGCGTGTGCAGTTGCAAATTTTTCCCATACCACACCCTAGAAATACCTACAGTAAAAATACTTTTGGGCCTGGTGCTCTTTTTGAGCCATTTTATACACGTTTATTGCCACATATGTGTAAACATATCATAAAATTACCAAATACTGAGACCCTTTTACTAAAGCTTAGCATGTGCTAATGAACATTAGCACATGCTAAATGCCTAACTATGGGCCATGTGGCACTTAACACACACTAATGTCTGTTAGCGCACACTAAGCTTTAGTGAAAGGGCACTACGATTAAGTATATGGAGAGATGTTGGAGATCACAAAAAATTAATAAACACCAGCCATGCTCAAGTGACCCACTAAAATTATGAAAGGTATCAAATCAAATTACCTCCATTATGGTGGACTATAATGTTTTTTATGAGCTAAAAATACAAATCATTTTAGAGGTTTGTGACTGCAGTATGAACTTTTACCATATTATTGCTATCACCTTCTTCTTTTTTTGTCTCTAGTCTGTGGTTTGGAAGGGTGAGTTCTATGATGTTAAGTCTGCTACAGGACCAAAAGCACAGTGGGTTTCCAGAAAGTCACAGGCTCAGGCAGCGGAGATATCTTTTCAGTCAAGATTACACAAACATATTCTTTTTGATGTTAGTTACTAATACCAGGGTATCTTATGAAGTGACAAAAAAATATCTATTAAGCTCAGAAAATATGTGAAAAGTTTGCAAAAATGTATATTTTTAAACAATATATAGCTTCTAATATGCTTTCAATTAGCTTAGTTTGTGTTATAATTACACATCTTTTGGGAAAAAAATTATAAAGGGGTCTTTTCACTCTTTACTAAAGTCTGTGTGCCTCCCAGGGGGGGAGCTCATGAATAGAGGTGAGTGTAGGGCAAAAGGAGCCATTTTGTTTTGGTACTTCCCTCCTGGCGAGACCTCAGGTTAGAAAGAATGTTGAGTGTGCTCATAAGGAGTAGGGTGAGAAGATTGAGAATGAGACTTTGACTAGTAGAGGTACTGATTACACTCTTTAACCTGTAATTAGAATCTTATGTGTTCTATTTGATTACAAGTTATCATTAGAACCTCACATCAAGACATATTCATACATTTTCTAAAGAATATCATTTTTATCTTCTGGTGCAAGGATTATTGTCAGCCCAAATAGTGTATTGCAATATTATTTATCTAGATTGCCCTAGGTTTTTACTAAAGAAAATCCAAATTATACAGAACACAGTGGTACATCTGATTTTCTCTTTGTCAGAAGCTGACAGAATTATTCCTTCTCTGTTCATACTACATTGGCTTATTTTTAAGATCTATTGTGTATTGTTTAAAATCCTATGGAGAAACACAATATTATATGTATGCTTTATTTCAATTTTCAGCAAAGCAACTTTATTCTTTACAAGACAGATCTCCCTTTAACTTTCCCAATCCCAGGTAGAAAAAGTATAGAAGGTTGTTCAATTCTACCTTTGCTTATCAAGCTGCAAAATATTGGAAAACTTTACTATCTCATATTACATCATTAACTAATTATAGATTGTTTAGAAGATTCTTGAAAACATATTTATTTCAAAAATATATGTTGAATAATTAAAATACTGGCATGGTTCATAGATACTTTGTTCAATCTTTTATACAATGTAATCTAATGATATAATTTTGAATTATTGTTCTATATCTTTTTAATGTAAACCACAGTGAACCACATTTGTGAGGTATTTTGCAGTATATAAATAAATTCCTAGTGTAATGTAATATAAAGAAGAAGGATGCTGGTCTCTTGTCTATTTGTGAAAACTGATAGTAAGAAGCAGCAACCCACTGGTCAGCTTTCAGAATTCATCAGTAGACAGATAAAAAGTAGTCTGTATTAGAAGAAGCCTATCTTTGGTTCTGAGTCTTGTTACAGTGGAAGTAGAGGACCAGTTGGAAGCGTCAAGCTTCTGACCTTTCGCTTGTTCAAAGTGTATCTAAAAATGTATAACTGCAAAAGTGGAAAGGAGTCATTGACCACCCAACCAATGCATAATCCAGGCATCCATAGAAGTACACAAAGGGAGAAGAAATAAGGATGTGAAAAGATATTCAAAATTCATAGCATTAGGAACTGAAAGGATCCTAGGGGAGTGAGACAGATTAGAAAGGTCCAGAAGAACCCCAAAGTCTAAAGGCAAGGAAGAATGTGTTTCCAGAAGTATTTGGAAGAAAGGGTCTATATCACTATTTTACTTTTTTGTGCTTGCATGCTTTGAAGCAGCTTTGGAATCTGTTGCCTTTTACTGTTTACTTTAAAAAAAAAATGTGTTCAGTAAAAACTTACTTTAGAATACAACAGTCTGGTCTGAAGTGTCTCCTTTAACCTTAGCACTACAAGTTTGGCCCTGAATTGGACAATCCTTTCACCCATCAGAAAATCTAGGCGTTCTGGAACTAAATGAACCATTAATCTGTCATAAGCACCCAGAAAAGGGGCCACAGAACTACCATATATATGGTATGGAGATAGTTTTATTGACTATGGTAATTTATCTCATACTATCTTCTTATGCTCCCTCAGGCATTTCCTTTCTAGAATCTGATATGAGATACAGTATGTAAATGCCATAATAGATCAACTAGTAGTCCAAACCCCATGTTGTCATTGACTGGAGGCCTCTGCCCCTGCCACAGAAGGCTTCTGTCAGATGATCCGAGAAAGGGATTGTGTTCCTAACCTCCAGTACCTGTGGCATTAATCTACTCCAGCTGATTAGAGATTAGAGAAATGATAATTGTTTGATGAAATGTTAAAAATCTTTTTAATAGTCACGTATTGTGCCAGGAGCACAATATTCCTGCTAATGATCCTTCCAACTCTTATATTTCCAAGTTACTCGATTTAACGTCCTCCTTTAATCTCCAACTATGCTCCACCTCCCCCACTCATCAAAATGGTCACTGTCTTGATCTCATCTTCTCCTCCAACTGTTCACCTTCTAGTTTCCTTGCCTCTGATCTTCCCTCCTCTGATCACCATCTTATAACTTTCACACTTAAATCTCCTCCCTCCCAGTCCCGTCCTATCTTATCTAATTTATCTAGGAATCTTCATGATATTGACCCTTCATCTCTATCCTCCCATGTTTCAAACCTCCTCTCTACTGTTGCACCATCCATGTCTGTCAACGAGGCTGTTTCTTCTTACAACAATACTCTATCCTCTGCCTTAGACACTCTTGCACCTTTGATGACCCGCCCTGTAAGGCGTACAAAACCCCAACCTTGGCTGACTTCTAATATCCGCTACCTACGTTCTTGTACTCGCTCCGCCGAACGCCTCTGGCGGAAATCTCGGGCCCTTGCTGATTTCTTACACTTTAAGTTCATGCTGACCTCCTTCCAATCTGCTCTTTTACGTGCCAAACAGGATTATTATATCCAACTGACCAACTCTCTTGGCTCTAATCCTCGACTTCTCTTCACCACATTGAACTCTCTCCTCAAGGTGCCCCTCCCCCAACTCCCCCTTCATTATCTCCTCAGACCCTTGCTGAATTCTTTCACAACAAGGTTCAAAAGATAAACCTTGCTTTCTCTACCTCACCACCTCTCCCTCCACTAGTCCGTTCCCCCTCTCTCTCCTTCCCCTCATTCCCTTTCCTCCTTTCCTGAAGTTACTATTGAGGAAACTACACTTCTCCTTTCTTCCTCAAAATGTACCACCTGTTCCTCTGATCCCATTCCCACCCACCTTCTTAATGCCATCTCTCCTGCTCTTATTCCTTTTATCTGTCATATTCTCAACCTCTCACTTTCCACTGCGACTGTCCCTGCTGCCTTTAAACATGCTGTGGTCACACCTCTCCTTAAGAAGCCTTCACTCGACCCTAATTACCGACCCATCTCCCTCCTTCCTTTTCTCTCCAAATTACTTGAGCGTGCTGTTCACCGCCGCTGCCTTGATTTTCTCTCCTCACATGCTATTCTTGACCCACTACAATCTGGTTTTCGCCCTCTCCACTCAACCGAAACTGCGCTTACTAAAGTCTCCAATGACCTATTACTGGCTAAATCCAGAGGTCAATATTTCATCCTCATTCTTCTTGATCTTTCCGCTGCTTTTGACACTGTCGATCACAGCATACTTCTCGATACCCTGTCCTCACTTGGATTCCAGGGCTCTGTCCTTTCCTGGTTCTCTTCCTACCTCTCCCTCCGCACCTTTAGTGTTCACTCTGGTGGATCCTCTTCTACTTCTATCCCTCTGCCTGTCGGCGTACCTCAGGGTTCTGTTCTTGGTCCCCTCCTCTTTTCTATCTACACTTCTTCCCTTGGTTCATTAATCTCATCCCATGGCTTTTCATACCATCTCTATGCTGATGACTCCCAAATCTACCTTTCTACCCCTGATATCTCACCTTGCATCCAAACCAAAGTTTCAGTGTGCTTGTCTGACATTGCTGTCTGGATGTCTCAACGCCACCTGAAATTAAATATGACCAAAACCGAGCTTCTCATTTTCCCCCCCAAACCCACCTCCCCGCTCCCCCCATTTTCTATTTCTGTTGATGGCTCTCTCATTCTCCCTGTCTCCTCAGCTCGAAACCTTGGGGTCATCTTTGACTCTTCTCTCTCCTTCTCTGCTCATATCCAGCAGATTGCCAAGACCTGTCGTTTCTTTCTTTACAACATCCGTAAAATCCACCCCTTTCTTTCCGAGCACTCTACCAAAACCCTCATCCACACCCTTGTCACCTCTCGTTTAGACTACTGCAATCTGCTTCTTGCTGGCCTCCCACTTAGTCACCTCTCCCCTCTCCAGTCGGTTCAAAACTCTGCTGCCCGTCTCATCTTCCGCCAGGGTCACTTTACTCATACTACCCCTCTCCTCAAGACCCTTCACTTGCTCCCTATCCGTTTTCGCATCCTGTTCAAACTTCTTCTACTAACCTATAAATGTACTCACTCTGCTGCTCCCCAGTATCTCTCCACACTCGTCCTTCCCTACACCCCTTCCCGTGCACTCCGCTCCATGGATAAATCCTTCTTATCTGTTCCCTTCTCCACTACTGCCAACTCCAGACTTCGCGCCTTCTGTCTCGCTGCACCCTACGCCTGGAATAAACTTCCTGAGCCCCTAAGTCTTGCCCCATCCTTGGCCACCTTTAAATCTAGACTGAAAGCCCACCTCTTTAACATTGCTTTTGACTCGTAACCACTTGTAACCACTCGCCTCCACCTACCCTCCTCTCTTCCTTCCCGTTCACATTAATTGATTTGATTTGCTTACTTTATTTATTTTTTGCCTATTAGATTGTAAGCTCTTTGAGCAGGGACTGTCTTTCTTCTATGTTTGTGCAGCGCTGCGTATGCCTTGTAGCGCTATAGAAATGCTAAATAGTAGTAGTAGTAGGAGCAGGAAAATGTGTCTTACCCCTATATCTCTCTTGTACTGGGTGTGCAGTTTTCGAGGATACACCACTTCATGTGACTTTTGTCCTGCTAAAGCTTTTCTGCAGTGGACTGAAATGAATAAAGAAAAGATTAATTAATAAAATATCAATCTGCATTCTATATATGCCCAAGTGTTAATGTGCAGACCTAATCCCAGCTAGAGGTGGATAACTGCTGAGAGGATCTGCCAATGCTGGTTAAAATCCATCAGGAATTGACAATGCTGTTAAACTTTTATATCTAAGAAATGTTGTTCAATAACTTTATGTTTAATTAATAATAAGAAACATTACCTTGATCCTGAAGAATGAACAATAATACAGAACGAAGGAATAATTGCATCTTTTAAAATTTAGACTTCAGCTTTGAGTTTGATTCACAGATCTGTTTCTTTTGATGGTTTGATATCTCGTATCTCACATCCAGCTTTCCAAACCAAAGAAAGTGAGAGCACAAGAGATAACATAGCTCAATTTATATTCACCTTCCTAAGCTCCACTCTGAAAACTTATTGCACAATTCTCTAAGAGCTGCAGCATATTGGCTATAGCAATGACCACCCAGACACTGAAAAGCTGTCACATCCAAAGAGGAATAATACCATTCAGACGGGAGGGGCCACCTCATATAACCTGAAGTTTTGTGGTTTCCCATGAGAAAATGAACTTTTACCTGACACAATGTGTGATGATGTAATGCAGGGTCCTGTGCAGCCAGTTTTTCAGTTAATGTGTTGTCACCATATACAAATAACAAATTAAACATAAAGGCAAGCTTATAGTTGTCAACTCACTGTGTGTGTGTTGGGTGGGGGTGGGGGGGATCATTTGGTTGGGAGAAAGGAGGGAGTTTCAAGACTGAATGGTGCAATAGTCCTGGTTTTAGTGCATTGCATGCATGGATTCATAGGCTTGCTATGTTGAGGACATTCAAAATCCCCATATGCATGCAATGAAGTAAAAGCCCAGGATTAAGTCAGCTAGTCATTAAGCCTAAAACCAGACATGG
Source organism: Microcaecilia unicolor (assembly GCF_901765095.1). Taxonomy (NCBI): domain Eukaryota; kingdom Metazoa; phylum Chordata; class Amphibia; order Gymnophiona; family Siphonopidae; genus Microcaecilia; species Microcaecilia unicolor. Next base: position 307,740,149 of record NC_044034.1, on the reverse strand, counting down.
AGGCAGACAAAAGTGCTGATGATAGGAGAAATGAGGTAGACAGGAATCAACTCAGTTCTTGCTAAATAAGTGGTGGCATCTAAGCATGGCCAGCTAGTGGCCTCCCTCTGGCCAGGGTGTCCTTCAAAGTTCTAGTTGATTTTGAGGAGCCATGTGATGATGAGCCAGTTGACTATTCCCCCTGCAGTGGCATAGAGAAGTAAAGGTTACAGGTTAATGCATCCTCTGCTAGAAATAATAATGGTTCCAAGAGGGTAGAGGTTGCCTATTTTTCCTATATGGGAAATCTGTGCCTGAAAGTGCCACTGGCAGCAAGGTCTGATCACATATAAGAACATAACGTAAGATGGAGAGCACCTGTCCCTACCTTGCTGGATCCCTGTTGGAGCAGGCACTGAGGCACTTGGATGTGGCAGGTGGTGGCACCTGACATAATCAGCCACCGCCAGAATATCTTCCTTAAAACAGTGCAAGGACTGATGGAATTTGGGAGCAGCTGTCCTTACCTTGCTAGATCCCCATTTTGTGCAGACACTAAGGCACTTGAATGTGACAGGTGGCGGCATCTGACATCATCAGCCACTGGTGGAACATCTTCCTTACAGCAGCACGAGGATTGTGGTGTGCGGCCAGGGGGGCATCTTCCTAGATTGTTATTACTCCCCGAGGTGTGATATCTACTGATTCTATGGTACCTTCTTTTACAGTACCCCAAGCTGTCCAGATATCAACAGCTGTGGTTGAACTAGATTGGAAGAACATTCATGAGAGATTACTCTGAAAGATATTTGGAAGGTTGTAGTTAGGACTGAAGAATACATTAAATCTACAATTCCACAAGTATATTTCTTTTCTCAGCAGACAGTAGACAAATTTGTTGATTTGGACACTATAATTGCAGCCATGGTCTCATAACTGTCTCAGACTCATTCTTTAGGTAGTAATCTGCAAGCAGCTTTATCAGCTTTTGTCAAAAACATTTGGTTATACATAGGCAGTTAGAATTCATTGAGAATCGATTGAGTGCTAAGATTATACATATATTAATTTTTCCTTTTGTTTGATAAAATGGAAGATATGATTTTTTCTGATTGTCGTTATGTTTCTGTGCATCAATTGAAACCCCGAATCACATAGCAGCTGAATTTAAGGGGTCCTTTTACAAAGCCATGGTAAAAAGTGGCCTGCCCATCTTTTAGGCGTGCGCTGGGTGTGGGCCCATCTTTTAGGCATGCGCTGGGCCATATTTTTACCACAGCTGGGGAAAGGTTACGTTTTAATGGGCTAGGAAACATGCCTGTACTAATATTAAAACCAGCATGTGCCTATTTGTGGCCTGAGCCCTTACCACCACCTATTGACCTAGTGGTAAGGATTCACATGCTATCCATGTGGTAACCATGCAGCATGGGATTCGGGGCAAGCCAAACTCAGAATTACCACGGGCTCACTCACTACCCCGGCGGAAGTGCAGATTGGGTGCACACTACCTGTGCATTAGCCCTCCTGTGCCTTTGTAAAAGGGCCCCTACAGTGGTGGAAATAAGTATTTGATCCCTTGCTGATTTTGTAAGTTTGCCCACTGACAAAGACATGAGCAGCCCATAATTGAAGGGTAGGTTATTGGTAACAGTGAGAGATAGCACATCACAAATTAAATCCGGAAAATCACACTGTAAATGTTGAACAACAAAGAAGAAAGGGCTGACCACTGTGGAACACCCTGCTTCATCCTCAGATTCAGGATTTCTAGTTCTTCCTTAATGCTTACTTACTTTACGAGGTGATTAAAACAATCTATAACAGCTGATCCAATTCCCAGTGATCAAAAGTAGATGAATGTCAAGAAAAATCTGCAAAAATGCTGTACCACATATCAACTTATCAAATGATAAAATCAACAAATTGTGTACTCCATAATCTTTGTGGAATCCATACATCCAAAAGGCAATGTAAATCAAAACTACTTCATCAATATATCTAAAAATAGTAAGATAGAAATTGGCCAATATGAACTAAGTAATGAAGAGTCCATGTTTAATGTTTAAATTACTGGGCTCATATTAGCTTCCAGTTCAGCACATGTAATCATTTGATTTGCATAATAATGAGGTATTTTGTATGCATATGCATCTCATTAATATACAACTTGTATTATGACAAAATAACGTGATTTTTTGCCATTTAATGCATGTTAAGAAGCAACCAACATTGGGACCCTTTTACAAAGGCGCACTGAAAAATGGCCTGCGGTACTGTAGATGCATGTTTTCAGCACATGCAGAATCATTTTTCAGCGCACTTGTAAAATATGCCTTTTTAAAATTTTTGCCGAAAATGGGCGTGCGGCAAAATCAAAACAGCGTGTCCATTTTGGGTCTGCGACCCTACCGCCAGCCATTGACCTAGTGGTAAAGTCTCACGTAGTAACCGGGCGGTAATGACCTATGCGTGCCAAATGCCACTTGGCATGCGTCCGATATGCACATCAGAAAATAAAAATTATATTTTGGCCACAGATATCGGACACCCGCCAAAAATAAAATTACTGCAAGAGCCACGCAGTAGCTGGGCGGTAACTCCATTTTGCAATGCATTAGGTGCACATAGAGCCTTACGTGGCTTAGTAAAAGGGCCCCATTTTTCCTTTAACACAGGTTAGCAACTCTCCCCTTAAAAGCTCTAGTGTTGATTTGAAGCCTCATAGTGGGTTTGATTTTAGGTTTAATTATTTGCCTTTCCAGATCTGAGCACAATGCAAGCTGTGTTAAAGCAATTGTGTACTTATTATTTCCTCCATCTTTTATTGATGAAGATAAGGCTAAAACAAGCTAGTGGATTTCCCCTGTGCCTTGGCCAGTTCAGTACTTTATATCACTTATTAATCTGGGTTTGTGCCAGGTTGTACCTCCAAGCTCCAATATGTGGGAGGGTCATGTGCATTATTATAAGCATGTAGATAATGAGATAATAATTAATATTATTAATCAGGGCACTAGTACAATGAGTGAAGGTCATCTTGAGAGTAAAGAATCAGAATATGGCAGCTGAGAGTGCTGTATTGCAGTGAGTAAAAAATAATTTTCCCACCAGAGCTCATAGAACACCCTGGTATAGCTCTGAAAATGGAGTAATGTAAACAGGCCTTCATAAGGTAGAAAGACAATGGTAGAGACTGACTATTAGCGGAGTATCAGTTACAAATTAATAAGTAAAAACACCAATATTATTCATGGAAAAATACTAGCTATGACCTAACATTGGGGTCCTTTTACGCACAGAAATATTTTTCAGCGTACGTACCAAAAATGCCTTTTTAAAAAATTTTGCCAAAAATGGACGTGCGGCAAAATCAAAATTGCCGCGCATCCATTTTGGGTGTCTGACCTTACTGCCTTCCATAGACCTAGTGGTAAAGAATCTGCGCAGTAAGGACCTAAACATGTCAGATGCCACTTGGCACACATCCACTATGTGCATTCAAAAAAAAAATATTTTCAGATGCACGGCAAAAATGAAATTACCGCAAAAGGCACGCAGTAGTCGGGCAGTAAGTCTGTTTTGGCACGCGTTGGGTGTGCGTAGAGCCTACTGCATCTTAGTAAAAGTGGCCCATTATTTTTCTTGCATTAAGAGTATTGGGCTGTTTATAGTGGTGTCCCCTTTTACAACCACCTAGTCTCAGAGAAGGCTGTAATTCTTTCTCTGATCCTTCTACTTACTATAAGAAGAGTCAGACAAGTGGGGCAATAGAGTTTCTGCCTCACACCCACCCCAAGATATGATGGACCAGCCACCCCCAAGATATGGGGTGACAGAGAAAACAGAGGCTGTGTTTCTTCCAAAGAGAAAGTTTTTATTCCTTACCAGTTTAGATAATAACAAAGCAATCAGGCAATAACAAATAGCAATTTGTTATGAGAGGGAGAGAGAGACCACTGCTGTAAAAAGTTACTTACTGATAATCATCTCAGCCTCTGACTAAATACAATACAACGGTGACTTATATACTTTTCTGTACAATGGATTGGACATTAAGTTAATCAAACTATTATTGCAGATTCATCATATAATAGCATTTTTACTTAACATCAGCAAGTCATTCTGCTTTGCGAAATCATCTTCCTTGTAACCATATTTGTGTTTCTCCTGCTTCCATTGTTTACAGAAAAATCCCCTTACAGAAAATTCCCCTTACATCAACAAAGTTATAAATCTCATTCTCCAGCAAAGCATATTTCATGTCAGCTTATTTTTCCTTTTCATAAGCAGAAAAGGACATGAGATTCTGTGTCACCCTTGTTAACCAGATTCTCGGTGACTTGCCCTCTTGACCTGTACTGTGAGGCCTAGCTTTACTTACAACTGTCAGGCTGCCATAGCAGTCCTGTCCTTTAGGTTCATGTCCAGCATGTCCCATATCTACAATCATTAGACAGATGGAAAAATAATTTAACCTGACCGAGCTGCAGCATATAGGAAACCCAAATGCTGACAACAGCATCAGTCACTTTTTAGCATGGCTTAGTAAAAGGACACCTTAGTTCTGAACATCATTAGACAGATGGAAAAATAATTTAACCTGACCGGACTATGCGTGACTTCAGAACACAAGATTTCCCTGTGCAATAAAAAGCATTTAATGTCTTGTTTACATTTTTAATTCTCACTGTGTTCTATGACTTTTGGGAGATTAGGGCTGAGCCTTCTGTAGGTGTGAAAGTGATTTTAGTGTTCTTTTAACGGTGCTGTATTGTCTGGAAATGTTAAGTGCTAGTAGGAGAAGCAAAGCAGTCTTCTCTTGCCATTGGCTAGGTTACAGAATTGCTGATCCAAACTCTTTGTTCAGGTATTTGTCTAAATCTTCCCTAAACCAGCTGTGGGCTCCAATTAGGCAAAGATGTATTAGGCAATATGAAGATGCTAATCCCTTGTGGAGATACCAGTTAAACACTGTGTTTAGCACAACTGCAGAACTGAAGACTTCACATAAAAATTTGTATTGTCATAGTTCAAGGCTCAGCTTCATAATGGAAAAAAACTCTAAGAGACATGAAGAAGTATAAATAGTAGAAGTTGAAATATTAGTAGAAGTATAGTAGAAGTGGAAATATTTTATACTGTTTGAGAATTAAGAATCTTTCCTTAAACTATACAGTAAGTGTTTGACCTATGATGGCAGTGTGATTTTGAGCCTTTTGTATATTGTAGGCTTAAATTTTTTTCTGAGGTCTTTTTTCTCCGCTTTTTTTAGTGTTGAAATTTATGTTTCTCATTCAGGGCCCTGTTTACTAAGACACACTATAGGCGAGAAAACTTTTTAGCACGTGCTAAAAGTTAGCGCGCATGATAACAAGAGACACCCATAGGAATATAATGTGTGTCTCTATCATTAGTGTGCACTAATTTTTACCGTGCACTAAAAAGTTAGCACGCCTACAACATGGCTTAGTAAACAGGGCCCTCAGTGTTGATCCATATGTTAAGATCTTGTAAGGTGTTTTTTTTTTTTTTGGGGGGGGGGGGGGATTTTCAAATGTGCTCAAGTGATCTTTGTTCTCTATAATTTAACAACCTATTACCTTTAAGCAGACACTTTCCCCTGGATTCTATATATAGTGCCAAATTTTCAGCGCAGATCCAAGAAGCGTGTACAACAAAAGTAGTTAACAAGCCATTAACTATGAATTAATGGGCTTTAACAAGCAATTATTGAAGTTAATTGATACTAATTTGGATTTGTGCACACATCTGCTTACATGCTATTCTATAACACTTTGTTACAATTGATGTCACGTCACTGTATAGGGTGATACCGTAGGAGGAAGCACTCATTGTAATAGAAGAAAATCTGAATAAATGACAAGGTTTGCAGTGGGTAAATACTGGATTTCTGATGACACTTGCAGAACTAGTTATAGAAAAAAATTTCTTTTGGTTTCAACAACAATTCTATGAACAACAGCAAGGAGTGGCGATGGGGGCCTCTTTAGCACCATCGGTAGCCACCCTTTATCTGACTAAATTTGAGGAGACATATATTTGCAAAGCAGAAGAATTTAAGAATATCATAATCTGGAAATGGTTTTTGGACAACATTTTCTTTATCTGGAATGGTTCACAACAGGGTCTTACAGATTTTGTTGAATTGATGAATTCTCTTCAGCGCAATTTGAAGTTCACTTGCCATTCTAGTCAGAATGGGCTAGAGTTTCTTGACGTATGGATATTCAGAGAAGAACAGACTATCCAAACTACGTTGTTTCAGAAACCTCTACTGCACTTTTCTAGTAACCATCCTCATCATCTAAAGAGAAGCTTACCAATTAGTCAGTTCCTATACCTCAAAAGGATTTGTTCAAAAACTGAGGACTTTGAGAAGGAAGCAGAGAAGATGGCCAATAAATTTGCAGATAGAGGCTATCCTGGGAAGGTGATCAGGAAAGCTTATTTATGAAAGGGAATTACTGCTACAATATAAGCAACAAACAAATGAAGAGATGCTAATAGCAGTTATACCTTTTTCTCCAGCAAGTTTAGCAATCAATGCATCTTTTCATGCCAACTGGAACATTCTGCAAGTACATGAATGCTTTGAAAATCACCTGATTTGTGCATATCTTCGGGAGAAAACGTTAGGAGAAATGTTAACATACTAACATTTGGACTACACATGCTCTGTTGAAGTTTTGGGACACTTTAAATGCAATAATTGCCGATGGTGTTCATCTACCGTTGAAGGGTTGGACTGGGAACATCCAGTTTCAAAAAGACGCATTACAGCAAGAACCAGGACCAATTGTGTTACAAATAATGTAATTTATTTTATCATCTGTCCATGTTCTCGTATCTATATAGGGAGGTCAGGAAGGGCTATTAAAACGCCTTAATGAACACAAATCAAGATTAAAGAATAAAGTGATGAGTGCACCTTTAACACAACATTGGTTAGAGAAAAATCATAACTTAGAAGACATCAAATCATAACTTAGAAGACAGTGTCAAGATGGGGTGGGAGGGAGGTAATCTGGAATACTTTCTCAATTTTAAAGAGCAAAAATGGATCTTTGCTTTAAACACATTGTATCCAGCAGGATTGAATTCAGAACTAGATTGGTGGTCTGTCATTTGAATGGTGCAGAGGGCATGGTAAGCAAATGCTGCAGCCATTTTGTTTCACACAAGAAAGGGAACTGGAGAAGAAAAAGGTATGTTGTGGCAGGAATTATTGCTTAAAGTTGAATTTTAGTACATTGTATGCATAATAAGGTGATAGTAACACATGGATTGTTAATTTCAGTGAGCCTCCACCCTGAAGAAGTTTCAAAACCTGGCCAAGTTGGCTGAGGTTCTCAATGGGGGAACGACATGTTCTATGACCTGCTGCCAGTTAAGTAATAAAAGAGATATGTTGGAAGTTGTAACAAATGAATATAAGATACAATGAAGAAGTAAAAGATTTGAATGATGTGAAGAAATTGATATTTAAAACAAGAGTAAACTAAAGTTTAAAACAAAAGTTAAAAAATTGAAAAATATTGAAGAAAATATATTCATTTAAATGATGGAAGAACTATGAGAGGATTAATGAGGATTTGCATCTAACTTCATAAAAATCATACGATTTAGTAGCTGAGATGCATTAGGTCTGAAGATCCTCCACAACATACTTTGTTGCATAATGTTCCAGATTATTAAATTGTAAATGTGCTTGGGACTGTTTAAAAAAAAAAATCTGTATACATTGATCCCTGCACTGCAATAAGTACTGTGCTGGTCAAGGTGATTCTATAACACTGGGCACCTAAATCCTATAGTGCACATCTCAAAAAGGGGGTTGGCCGGGGAGAGGTATGGGTGGGTCCGGGGCATTCCAAAAATGTACGTGCAGTGTTATAGAATAGGGCCATTTATTCATGAAGAATATCTAAATGAGCAACAAACAAAGGTTCTTATACAAAAGTTATTTTATGATCATTTCATGCTATATTTTACAATACATAGACCTATTTTGAAATCAAAGCCCATGGTGGATCAAGTTATTGTTAACTTATTAGGTACAGGATTTGGTGCAAGAACTCAGAATTACAGCACGAGGATTTAAATGTAACTAGGGCTAGTGAGTGTTGGGAATCCTTGTTAGAACAAGCTTTACAGAAGGTTGCCTCTTGGAAGGAAATTGAGGTTAAAAGATGACATCCTGTTCCTTGGTTTAATAAGGCTGTAAGAGAAGAGGAAAGTGAGAAAATTAGAGAGAGCCTGGAGTAATTTCCTCGATACATAGACTATGAAAAGCTATCAGATAGCACTAGCTATCAATGATTGATACAAGAGGTGGAATGGGATTATTATGATAAGAAAATCCAATTGATTGTCTCCAATTCTGCTACGTTATTTGGAACAGACAGGACACTTACTACTGTGAAACAAACTCAGGTTTCTGAGATTGATAATGAACTTTTTGCATGTACTTTTCAAGAAAAGGTTATGAAGATTACTTAGACTTTTGATTCTATTCTCTTTCCGAAACCTGTGGATGAGTGGAAGTAGAAGTCAATTTGGGTCAAGTTTAATAAAGCAGAGGTACAGAAGGTTTAAAAGGCCGTTAAAGCTATGTACAACTTGTCCTTTCCTCTGAATTAAGTTCTTCATCTGTATCTAAATCCATGGGAGATTGCTAACCCCATTTTGTGCTAGTGATTAAATCTTTTGATGAGATTATTTTTCCTTTGACCCTTAAAAGAGCTGCTGTTAGGCCTCTGTAGAAGCACAATAGGTTAAATTCTACTCTCCTGGGAAGCTATCAGCAATTTCATCATTGCATTTTTGGCCAAAGTTGTGAAGAAATTATTTTTCAGTTTGGATTTCATCTTATATTTGGAACAGAAACTTTGTTACTACCATTATTTGAGAGAATTAGGTTAGGTTTTGACAAGGAAGAACAATTATTTTTGTTCTCATTAGATATGGCTTCTGCATTTGATACAGTCAATGATTTGATTTTGATTGACCAAATGAAGCACATCGGGTTCAGTCATATTGGATTCAATCATATTTTGGTCAGCCTCTTTTCTCTCCTGTTTGTGCTGCCTTCTCGTAGAGGTTCCTTCCTGTTTGTTTGCCTATGTGCTTATGTTGCCATTATTGCATAGTCATTAACAAAAATTAGTGAGTGAAAACTTTTCAACACCCATTTTGTAGATGGTAAGGACTCATTCGCTAATCCTGCATTAATCATCTAGCGCACAGTAATGTAGCTGCACTAACGGAAACACCCACTCTCCACCCCCAACATGCCCCCTCTGGGGGAAAAAAATAAATATTTTAGCATGCAATTTGTGTGTGCAGATCTCAGACTTACCGAAGAACACCTAAGCATGTCCCACAGTAAGTAAGCCATTGTAAGCTGTGGTAAGTGTATGTGCTAGCATTTACCACAGCTTAGTAAAAGGATCCCAATGTTTCTTCTGCAATACAAAAAACACTCATTTGAAAATTACAAATACATTAAATTAACAACATTATTATGAATCCCTTTAGGTACAAAATCCCAACTCCCTTTGAATATTTATGGAAGAAATTTGGAAATTTGTACCTAAAGGGATCCAGAATAATGCTGTTAAGTTAACGTATTTGTATTTTTCTAATAAGTGCTTTTTGTATTGCAGACTATTAGTATTTGTTGAAACCCTGACAGCACTGTTATTGCCTCAAAAAGTGATCACATTGGTTAGTTTTCTGAAATATAATATAAGCAGCTGGCATGATCAGATAAGTGCTATTATAAAGTTTGTTTGCACTCATTACTGTAAAAATTGTCTTTTAAGTGATATATGTGGAGGCGGATTTTCAAAGCACTTAGACTTACAAAGTTATATAGGGGCTAATTTTCCAAAGAAAAAAACATCCAAAAAATGGAATGTCTATACCAGGGGCATGTTAAGGGCAGGATCTGGGCCTTCCTAACACTTAGACATTTTTCTGTCATAATGGAACAAGACAAAAATATCCAGTTAGACGTTTTGGTCAACCTGTTTTATTAATGAATAATAAGTAAAAATCAGAAACTCCAATTTGAACTCAAAATTTAAATATACAAACAATAAAGAGATTAAAACATTTTTTATGGTATGTGCTCAGTTTTAGGTGTATACACTTAAACTCAGGAACTGAGATGTTATAGCACCTTTCCATACATCATAGCACACCCTGCCTCCTCCTGACAAGTTATAACTCAATCAAATCTTCAAAGTAAACCCAAAAAAAAAATATTTTTTTTTGTTAATACAGATTATGTAGCACTGTTACTTAGCTTAATCAGTGGGTTTAATGCAGTCAATGGTGTGTATAAGTCGTTTCACTTGATTTCTTTTTTTAATGTTCCAAAAAGATAGGTGTTTAAAGCACAACAACATCTAGGATCTGGTAATTTTCAAAGAAAAAAGCTGGATGTTTTTCTGGTTTGAAAACGTTCCTTTTCACTAGATTTTTAGATGGTTTCAGCAAAACGTCCAAAATCGAATTAAGATGTCATATCAAAAATGCCCCTCATAGTAACCTATGGAACTTTATAAATCTAAGTGCTTTGAAAATGAGCCCCTTAGTGATATATATGAGAAGTTTCTGGGTAGATGATTATAATTTTGGAATGCAATACAGGGAGTCTCTGATTACTTGGAGCTAGCTTTTCCCCTCATATATGATTACTTCAGAACTCATAACTCTTATGGCCTACAACACATGAACCTTATTCGATCACAATCTCTCTTTGTATCTGTTTCTCTACCAGAGATGGCGAATGCCTTTACGGTACTATGTTAAGGAACATGTAAGCCACACTGAGCCTGCAAATAAGTGGGAAAATGTGGGAAACAAATGTAACAAATAAAATAAATAAATAAAATATTTTTCTCCATTGATTTAAGACCTGTATAGAAACTAAGGGACTTTTTTTTTTACTAAAGCACACTAAGCAGTTAGCATGTGAATTATTGCACAGTCCCTATTAGCACCCAGCTTTGGTAACTGTTATTGTGTTGGCATGACAGTTAGCATGTGCTAATTCACGCATTTGCTGTACAGACTGTTATAAGGCTGTAAATGGATAGATTAAGGGCAGGGAACATGTGGTCACTTGCAGTTTGCATGTGGGCAACTTGCTGTGCATTGTTACTGGTGGCAGTAAGTGCATTAACATTTATTTATTTGGATTTTGCTTGCACCTTTCAGTAGTAGCTCAAGGTGAGTTACTTTCAGGTACACTGGATATTTCTCTGTCCCAGAAGGGCTCACAATCTAAATTTGTACTTGAGGCAATGTTAAGTGACTTACTCAAGATCACAAGGAGCAGCAGTGGGATTTGAACCGGCCACCTCTGGATTTCAAGACCGTTGATCTAACCACTAGGCCACGCCTTGTGTGGCAAAACAGTTTTCTGTGTGGTACATTTGGGGAATTATGCTGGAAATGCCACTAATAGTTAGTACACAGGTTTGGCACTTACCAATAGAAAATGTTTACGGATCTTTAGTAAAGGGGCCCCTATATCCACAATATGCTTCAAACCAACTGAGCAACCTAACTTATCTATACTGAAATGCCATTTATTTTTATTCTGCTAGAGACTGGATAGGCTTAATTTTTAACACACAAGTATTTACATTTATGAATGCACTAAATAATTCAAAAAACCTGTACCTGCCTCCTCATACCTCCCTCCCTCCCACACCACACCCACAGAACTCTAACATTAGATTCTTCTTATCAATCAATGAGAACACAGAAACAGGAATAATGCAGGATTTCCCTTTATTAAATCTCCCATAATGCAGAAAAAAAAAATCACAGACCACATTATTACAACAAATTCCAACATTCCAGAACAGCTTTTTTTTGTTATATCTTTAAAAAATATTCAATAAGTATATAGTAAATCAACAAAATTAGATAAATCAGAATATAGAATCTCAGGAAGAGTCTGTGGATTCAGACTTTAAAAAGAAATGACACGGTGTATCACTACTCATTTTAAAGCAATGATTGATCATGTTCCCTGCATTTCTTTTGAACTTTACGTGAGATCAGACATAAGGTAGGGAAATCTTTTGGGTCTCTCAGACTCTATTCCTAGTTGAATGTAGTAGTATAAAAGCTGCAGACCTTTCCTGAGTATCAGCTTAGACAATTATGTTAGACATTTCTGATCAAGAATTGAACCCTTTCAGTGTCTTTTTATTGCCACCAGAAAGGATGGCTGCTCTGAGGTCCTACAGAGAGTAGCCATCCCTTCTTTCCCCGATTCCCAATCTGGGATCTAAGCATATTCCCTAGATATTCAAAAGCATTTAACTGGCCAGGATCAGCACTTGGCCGGTTAAATGTCCCATAACCAGCTATCCAGTGATATTCAATGGGGAATAGCCGGCTATCTCCCATTGAATATCACTGGGTAGCTGCTAGAGCAGATTGTCGAATATATCAGCCGGTATATTTGGCTATCCCCATTTTTCAGCCCCATTTTAGCGGCTATATTTGGCCGTGTGAATATGTGGAATCTCTTTGGCTGATTAGAAGATAACCTGCTAAGTATGAATATCAACATAGCCGGTTATCTTCTAACCAGTCAAAAATGAACCTGCTATTCGAAGCTGGTCATTGAATATCCAGGTTTAGCGGTGACCACAGGAGTTAGCTGGGCTAACTCCCATGGTCTGAATATCGGCCCCAAATATCTGTACAAAATAACTAAGGTAATTCTAGAATTTGGCACATCCAGTTAGGTGTGCCAGTGCCTCATGATGCCATTACAGAATACCTGCATATACCCAAATTGACACACTTACATTTAGGTGAAACCATTTATGCCAGGTCAATGGTAGGTGTAAATAGATGCGCCTAAGTGCACCATGCACTGCCTGTAATTTATTGTTCTATCATGCTCCTCCAACATGCATAACCATCTTTCTCCCACATATACACCCTCCTTGCAATTACGCACTATTCCCCAGATTCTATATATATATGGCGACCTAAAGTTGTGTGCACAAATTTGGCAGTGCGGCCAAATTGTGTGAGCAACTTAATTGTTTAACAAGCCAATTGGTGCTGGTAATTGGCTAATAATGAGCACTAATTGGCACTAATTAGAATTTATGTGGACAACTTTCTAAGAGTATTTGGTAAAGTGATGCATGTAAATTCTAATGCGTGGATTTCAAAAGGCCATGGGAAGGACATGGGTGGGTCATAGGTGTTCTTAGAAACTACATGCACTGTTTTAGAATACGCCCGATTTGTGCCTAAGTTAGGCCCGGGCATTTACACCAGGTTTTAGTTGATGTAAATGGTCACACCTAATATCTGTCACTGGTCTAGTTGCTATGCATTTTTATAAACCATGCAGAATAGCGCTAAGCGTGTTTTTTCCACACCAATTTTTACAGCACCATATATAGAATCTAGATCTATAGCCCTTAAGCCTGATATTATAGAATAACATCTAGTGCACTTACACATATAGCTGCCAGTTTTGGCACCTCTGTTACACATAATTAATGCAAAAGTATAGCTCTAAGTTATAGAATTTCCTTTCACACCCCTAATGGACCACAGACATGATAAGCTCAACCTTACCCTCAAGTCACATAGCTGATTACATTCAGGGTTTTTATAGTAGGTCTGGGTGTTTATTTTTAACTAGGTTCCACAGTTCCTCAAGTGTTACAAAGATGTCTGTTTACGAAACAATTAGTGTGTCTGATTTAATATAACTCTGATAAATAAAACTACTATGTCTAATGCATACTCCTAAGTCTAGTCAGCCAATTCAGTATTTCCCAGTGTAGATCTGATACTTTAGACATATCCTCCACCGAAACTAGTTTTACTTAATCTCACTTCTACAATCCCTAATGTTTTCTTCCTGGCAGTGTTCTTGGATTAGATGATAATGCATAAAAACTTAATTACGGTACAAGTATATTCAATATCTCCTGAGTCAAATCAAGTGTAGAGAGAAAAATCTATGTTAACAGCTAACAAGTTTTTGGCCATTGCACTGCTGCTGCTGATGGTGTAAGTCTTATCAATTCCAGTAGAATGCCTTCTCATCTTGATGGTCTTCTTTTGTCTTTTGAAGTCTATATGTTTAGCTCAGAGCTTGGATCCAGATATTCATCATAATATTCCTCGGAGTCTCTGCATGAAATAAAGTGTGCAAATGTTCACATTTTACCAATTTTACAATAAACACCTGCAGCGAGGAATATCTATTGTGCAAAAATTGATCAGTGTTTTAAAGGTGTGATGCAGGACACATAGATGGTAATTTTATAATAGGGCACCTGGTTGGTGCCTATCGTCCTTTATAGAATAGTAGCTTAACTGAATATATACTCCTGAGCACTTACACCGGATATAGAGCTGTTGTATAAATGCCTAATGTTGAAGAAACATGTAAATTACAATATTCTGTAAGTTACCTGTATAAGGTTCAGCTCCTCCCACCTGTATATTCCTTTGTAAATATGTGTTATGTAAGATTTAAAAAAAATTGTGCTTAGTTAGAATTTTGGCATTAGCTGACCAATGTGGGCCTCCACATACACAAAGTTCATTATTCTAAATAATTTTCAACATTTACATACGTAATGGACATTTCAGTGTTAACATAGAACTGCCTCTAAGAGGATAATTTATTTATTTTATTGCATTTGTATCCCACATTATCCCACCTATTTGCAGGCTCAATGTGGCTTACAGAGACCTGTTATGGCGTCACCATTCCAGGATGTCAAATACAATTGGTAGTGCAAAAAGCTTATAGATAGGAAGAGAGATCTAAGCAGATAGTTGTAGAAAGATGATTTTCTGAGCTAGGTAGTTTGGCGGGGTAGTAAAGTTAAGCTAAGGGTTCTCTTTGCAGACCTTGTTGAAGAGATGTGTCTTCAGAGATTTATGGAAGTTCGATGTTTCATTGATTGTTTTCAGGTCCGTTGGTAGTGCATTCCAAATTTGCGTGCTCAAATATAATTCTATAGAGAAGGCACAACATTTTGTTCCGAACGCATGTATAAATGATTAGAATACTACCAGATATGCATGTCCAGCTACACACTATTCTATAAAAAGGTGCCTAAGTGGAATAGCATGTAGTTGGAAGGTGGTGTTTGGGAGGAGCAAGGGCAAGGCACACAGTTACGCAAGTAAATGATAGATTATTATAATTGCGTGTGTGTTTCAGCACTTTAGGGGCACCTATATGTGGTACAGTAGAGTTTTGGTGACTTTGGAAGAGCTTACAGTTTCCACCACAAATGTGACAGGTAGAGGGAGATAGGAACTTCAGTCCCCCACTTCATAGTGTGCTACACTGACTACTCCATCGACCTGCTCTAATAGACCTGGCTGTAACATCTGAGGCTGTCATAGAGGCTGGTAAGCCATATTTTTATTCACATCTTTGACCACTGGAGGTATATTGAGGGGTCACCCTTGATTCCCTCCAGTGGTCATCTGGTCATTTAGGGCACCTTTTTGTGCCGTATTCATTCTGAAAACAGGTCTAGATCAAAACATTGATGTTTCAGCCCCAGATGTTTTGGTTTTGTTCTATTATGGCTGTAAAATATCCAAGTGCTAGGAATACCCTAAGCCTACTCCTGAAATGCCCTCAACATACCCCTTGTGATTTGGATGTACTGCAGATGAATTGCGTAGATAAATGTCTGCAAAATAGGTTTCAAAAATACTAATTTGGACGTTTTGAGAAGAAAAACATCCAAATGGTGCTTTATGACATTTTTGGATGTTTTCTCTTTTGAAAATGAACCCCATAGTGAATTAAATTTGAGGAATCCCATAACCTTAATTAAATGTCCTAATTTCTCTATTTTTGCTACATTTTATATTTTTTCATGTATGTGAATATTCAACAGATGAACTAAATTTAATTTTGATTCATCCAGTAAAGACTACTTTTACATAGTAGAATTCTGGCATTCTACTATGGAATTCTTGGAGTTCTTTGGATATTTCCAACCTGTGACTATGAAGGTGAGACATGAAGACTAAAGACAGCATCCAGCAAGCTAGAACCCTGGAGCAAAGTCTCGCCTCTACACTGCCCAGAAGGAAGTAAGAATAGGTCTTTTTCTCTACACATGCTCATAATCTATGATGATCCACCATAAAAATTTAACTATGCCATGATTATATTTAAAGTATGATTTATTTTGAGATCTTTGAGACCAGGAGATGTTATCTCCAGTCACTGTGTAGACTTGAGCAAGTTATGGATAAGAACATTGGAAAAGTATGCTTACAGTGTCCAAATAATTTTATATAGTATTGTTTTATTTCCCTTTTTGCTGATTTTTTTTATATAGTATGTGATACAAAATCTTTCATGAAAAGTCAAAATGCATGGTAATAGTTAAAAAAAAAAAAGAAAAAAGAAAAAAGCTCATTCGAAAATTCTAGGGAAAATAGGAAACGTCTATGGGGTCTTTTACTAAAAATTAGCTTGAGTTAACTGTAGCAGGGCCCATAGGAATAAAATGGGACCTGCTGCAGATAACTCAAGCTAACCTTTAGTAAAAAAAAAAACAACAACCCTTATGTATTGTATAGTGGTGCTTGATTATTGTTTGGTATTCCAATATGTTAATTGGGAGATGCTCCCTAATCAATGTTAGCATGATGTCCCTCTCGAGAGACAGCCCCTAGGGTACTGGTTCTCAACCTGGTCCTCAGAGCACACCCAGACAGTCTGGTTTTCAGGATTCTTATAATGAATATGCATGAGATAAGTGTGTATGCACTGCCTCCAATGTATACATCTACCTTATGCATATTGATTGAGGATATCCTGAAAACTAGACTGGCTAGGTTTGCCTTGAGCACTGGGTTAAAAACCACTGCACTAGGGTACATGTTTATACTTTGACCCTGGAAGTTCTCATTAAACATTTTATTTACTTATTGGGATTTATTATCCGTTTTTATTAAAAGATTCACCTAAGGTGTTGAACCACGGATACAGCTTGATAAAAACAACTTATGTCACTTGTCTATTAGATTGTAAGCTCTTTGAGCAGGGACTGTCTCTCTTTGTTAAATTGTACAGCGCTGCGTAACCCTAGTAGCGCTCTAGAAATGTTAAGTAGTAGTAGTAGTAGTTATGTTGTTTAATCTGTGCAACAATAGTCTAAGCTGCAGTAGTGTTTTTAGCTCACTGTAGAAATCAGCTGGTGGTAAATGCCAAGATGCCCTTTATATTCCTATTGGCATCTAGTCTTTTATCATCAGTTGATTTCTTTTTTTTAAATTATATTTTTATTAAAGGTTTTGTCATACAGAGAATGCAAAAGTAAACACAAAATCAACCAACCCCCCCCCCCCGAAAATTAACACCCCCCCCCTAAAAAAAAAAAATCAAAGTTCCATGGCAATACCCGGAGACAAATTGCAGGGTTACACAAGTTCAAGGAGTGCTATGTGGCTCCTGACAAAAAAGGTCTAAACGAGCCCAGGTCCTCAAAACAGACCTAGCATTTCGACGTCTATGGGCCAAAATTGTTTCATATTTTCTGATCACGCATACATAACTCCACCATTCATTATAATTCAGGTACACATTATTTTTCCAGTTGGAGACAATTAAATGCAAGGCAACAGCTAGCAGTATGTTATACAATTTCTTATCAGACTCCAAAAGAGGGATAGTAGGACAAGAAGCTCGTAAGATCACTCATCAGTTGATTTCTACTGCAAAATAAAAACGCTACCGTGGCTTAGTAAAAGACCCCCCCCCCCCCCCCCCAAATATAAGTATAAAATACAATCAATTAGGTAAACTTGGAGATAGGCATATTAAGTTCTAGTAATAGCAATGGAATTATACAATCTTCTCCTAAATTATTTTCCAGGTGTGCCTGTACATTTCTTTTCTCTCCTTCCTCTCCTCGATATCTGTCAGGCACTGGTCTTTCTTTTTCTTTTTCCTTTTCTCTTCTCTGCCTTTATATCCATCCATTTGATTTTACCCTCATAATCCCTTTTTCTCACCCACTAGTCCTTAGTCTCCTTCTTTTCACCTCTCATTTACCCACCAGCTTTTTTCATCTCCCTCTCATTCCCTCTCCAGGACTCCCATTGCCTCCTGTCTCTCTCCTTCCCCAGCTCCCTATTCCTGTCTCTCTTTCACCCATTCCTTAGTGCCCCATTTCCATCCTCTGTACTCTCTCAACTCTCACCAGCCTCAGCCACATCCCTGTCTCTCCTTCCTTCTCTTGTCTCCAGGCCCATGTATTTCCCTTTCTTTATTCCCTCCACTCTCTTCCCCCATCCAGCACCTCTCTTCCTCCCTCTGTGGGTCCAGTGTCTCCTCCTTTTATTCCTCATCCCACTCACTGGATCTCTCTTCTCTCCACCAAGAACAGCATCTCTCTCTCCCTCTTTGCCTCCCCCGCCTGACTCCAGCACCACTCTCTGTACTTGTCCTTCCCGCTTGTCCAGCACCTCTTTCCTTCTCTGCACCCTCTCTCTTCTTTACCCCCTTATTGGATCTCTCTCTTTCCTCCCTGCCACCTTCCTTAGTCCAGTACCTCTCTCGTTCCTTGTCCTCCCCCTTCCAAGTCCAGTACCTCTCTCCTTCTTGTCCTCCCCCACCAAGTCCAGCACCTCTTTCTTTCTCCATGCCTTCTCTCTTCCTCAGACCCCTCATTGGATCTCTTTCTTCCCTCCTTCCCCCTCCTTCCCCCTCCTGTCCAGCACCTCTCTCCCTCCTTGCTACTCCCAGATGTCAGCACCTTTTCCCCTCCTTGCACCCCAATACTAGCAGCCAGCAGTTCTTTCCCCCTCCTTGTCCTACCCCCCAATAAAGCACCTCTCTCCCTCCTTGCTCCCCAATACAGCACATCTCTCCCCCCTTGCCAACCAATGCAGGACCTATGTCCCTCCTTGTCCCCCCATGCAATACATTTCTCCCCCCTTGCCCTCCTGATGCAGCACATCTCTCCCTCCTTGCATTTCTCTCCTTCCTAGCATCTCAAATGCAGCACTTCTCTCCCTCCTAGCATACCCATCAATACAGCACCTCTTCCATCGTCCTCTACCCCCCATTCACCACTGCACAGTCCACTACCTCTCTCTCTTCCCTTCTCTTCTTCCAGCAGTTAAGTTTCCTCTGCATTGCTCACAACATCAGTAATCAGCAGGCTATTTTGACCAATCCCAGGGGTCTTCCCTCAGTCATATCTTACCCTTGAGGAAATAGGAAGTTGCTTCAGAAGGGGTGAGACACAGTCAGGGAAGGCCCCCAGGATTGATCAAAGCAGACTATTGATCGTGGAGTTTGGAGCTAATGCAGACGAAGCTTAATCGCCGGGAGAAGAGAAGGGAAGAAATAGAGAGGTACAAGATTGCAGGCAGGGGAACAAGGAGGGAAAGAGATACTGGACTTGAGGGGGGGGGGGCAAGGCAAGAGAGAGGTGCTCGACGCAGAGGGAGAGGGTGGTGAGGAGAGATACTGGACCCACAGTAGCTAGGGAACAGTGGTGTAAATAAGGGGTGCCGTCTTAGTAGGTATGTGGTTGGCACCACAGGTCCCCTCCAAATTGAGACGCTTGAATGACAGTTCCCTCAGCAGAACCCTCCTGCCTGCATGCCACGCCATCCACTGCCCCCTCATGCAATGCTGGAATTTTGTACAACTGAGCATGCAAGAGGGCGTCCAACCCCCCACACATGTGCAGTTTTCACACATGCACAATTTTTCTGCATGCATGGGGGGAGGCGGGTCTCCCTTGTGCATGCTCGGTTGTACAAAGACCCAGCATTGCATAGGGAGAGTAGACTTCACAGCACATGGGCAGGAGGGTCTCCACTGGCAGGGGCCCTATCAGTTCAGATATGCAATATGTACCAGGGGCAGGGGAGAGAGAGGAGGTAGGCAGTGGTGTAGTAAGGAGGGTGGGGGTGCCATCTTCTCCCCTCCAACCCGGGCACCATCCTTCCTTACTATGTTACTACTAGGGAAGGGAAGGAAGATGAAAGTAGCCTGGCACAACAGATAAGCACTGCTTGCCCCCCTAAGCTCTGCACCCCCGTGCTTACTGGGTTCTGCCAGCCCAAATGCAGCAGGAGGGGAGGTATCACAGATTCAGGGTCTAGGTGTGCGAGCTATCTATGTGCTCAGTGACAGCCACCTAAACCTGGCTGACTAGGCTCCTTCCCTGACCTACCCCTCCCTCTCCCCATCACCAGAATGCCCCAAATTCAGCTAGGAAATCAGAATCTTTATATGGGATGCTGTTGTAGTTTGTGACTGGGGAAACACTTGGAAAGAAAACAGCAAAATATATGAATAGAAATGTTTTTACTTCTTTCTGAAAATAAAAATTTCAATGGAACTAATGTGTGTATTTCTGATGAAATATTGTCACACAGATGAAGCAAAACCAAAATATTAGAACAAAGTACTATATCCTGGTACTCACTCTGATTGAAAAGGTTTATCACATGTTGGAGGAAGCCACCCTTCTTCACACTGGCACTGCTCTTTATTGTTACACACCTAAACAAAGCAGAAAGCTTGATTAGCTGGGCAGAAGGGCCCTCTGCTACATTTACTCTTCAATTTCCCTAGTATGATACAGTCCCCCACTAACATAGACTAAAGTTTCTAGTTAAACTACTTCCAATGCTATTGTGGATCCTGTTTGGAGATATAACATTTCTTAGCATAGCCCATTTCTTCTCAACACAAGCAGGAAAATTAACACAGGTCTTACCGCATGGCCTTTACATTTCTTTACGCAACTCTTCCAGTCTTTCTCAATGGGCTTGCATTCAGCATTAATGCATATCTGCAATTCAAGTGACAAAATGGAAAATTCAGGTTTCCCTATTATTCATCTTCATATATAATATCCACTTAGACCTTTTTTCTCATCACTCTTCTCTCTGTATCACCAATTGTATCTGTTAGCCTGGAATGGCTATGCCATAACAAGTCTATGTAAGCCTCATTGAGCCTTCAAATAGGTGGAATAATGTAGGATACAAATGCAACAAATAAATATGCAAAAGCCCTTCACTTTCCTTAGGCCTGTCCTGCATTTTTTTTTAAATTGTTTATTTATTCATTTGCATATATCATTAAACAAGAATAAATACTTGTCAAGAAATAACTATGCTGTACATTCTCAAACGAAAAAAGAATAGATTATTTTAACACAACTACCTACAGCAAGTTAATTAAAGTCCACATTACAGAGATTCAAAATTTACGATAGGAAATAAAGGAAACATAATTTAAGGAAAATCACATTAGATCGGTTACTCATTTAAGATACCCTTTTTTAATTTCTAAACCTAATACTATGATCTAATTATTCCCCTGTCCTTTTGCAACCAGGAAAGATGATAGCTGAGAAGGGTCATAGAATACATACTTATTAGACTCATACTTTATTAGGCATTTGCAGGGGTACTTTAAAAAGAATGTTGCCCCTATCTGAAGTACAGCAGGTCTCATAAGTAAAAATCTCTGATGACGTTTTTGAGTTTCCTTAGTAACATCCGGGAAGAGTTGGACCTTCAAACCAAGAAATGTTTTATCTTTATTTTGGAAGAAAAGCCTCATCAACCAGTTTTTATCTGGTGATAAGGCTACAGTGGCAATTAAAGTAGAGGGGCTTACTAATTCAGTATCTGAGGATTCTAAAATCCTCGAGATATCTAGGACATTTGTCTGAGATACTTGGTTTTTTGGGGGTAAATAATATGTTTGTGTAAATGGAGGAACCATTTCTTTAGAAACACCTAGTATCTCTGTAATATACTTCCTAAGCATTTCTCTTGGTGCCTGTCCTGCATTTATCAGCAAACCATCCTGGGACTTCTCATATCTTCCTCTTTCATTCTCATATTCCTTTGTTACTTTTAACAAGTCCTGCAGTGTCCAACTGCTTCTGAATTAGCAGCTTTTCATCTTGGTGCTAACATGTGCTTTAAGAGCAGGTATCTCAAATGCACCCAAGATTTATGAGGCCATATTAGCAGCAATCCTAGTACTAGAAGAGTGGGACTTGAGAATAAAACTCAGGTTGCTACACCCTTGTGATCACTCTGCTCAGGTCCTTACATTAGTTCCTCATCCACTTCTGTATGGAGTTCAACTTCTCAAATGCTGTCACTATGCAGCTCTTCATTACCTATCTGCTCTTCTCTCTCCCTTATGGTTGTTCCTATGAGCTCCATTCACTGGACAAGTTGTTCTTATCTGTGCCCTCTCGTCCATTGCTAACACCGCCCTCCTCTGCTCTTTTCACCTTGTTGAGCTATATGCTTGAAAAAAATACCTTCTGAATCAGTTTGTTTTGCTCCCTCTTTGTCCCTATTGAAATCCAATCTAGAAGCTCATCTTTCTGAGGCTGCTTTTCAATCTTAATCATTTTTTTAAATAATCGACTCTATTATTTATCATATATGGTTTTCTGTGGAATAATTGATGATACATATCGGTACAGCATTGTTGGGGTAATTCCTTAACAGTGCATCTAGCAACAGTCCAGGCATCACTGATCAGTGCCAGTGTCTGCATAACTAAGCAATATCTAGATAACTTCTAGGACCTGTTGAAGATGCCGACATTCAGTGCCATGTTCCCCTATGAAGTGGCAGCTCAAGATCCTCCCCTCCCTCATTTCTAGCATCTCACCTTCCCTTTTCCACCCTTCTCTACTTATCCCCCCAACCAGTGGTGTCCAGCAACACTCTACTTCCCTTCCCCCAGGTGTCAAGTGGCTTCTGTTCCTTACCTTCTCTACTGGAAGTGTTCAGTATCTCACTCTTCTCCCCTCCCCATGAGGTGTTCAGCAGTTTCCCTCCCTTCCTTAACCCTTCTGGGACAGGGGCAGTGCCAGTGCGTCAGTCGGCATGTCTATAGAAGACTATTCATGGCTGACACTTGCCCTGCTCTATACTTCTCCCTTCCTCCACTCATACCCCTTCCTTGGCCCATCCCTGCCCCACCCCTCTACAACCAGCTGTGCACACTAGCTTGACATCTCAGAAGGAAAAAAATGGCACACATATTTATTTATTAAACAGGGTGAGGCAAAAGCAAGTAACACCCTGGCGGTTTTTTTTGCTATTTTCTCAGCAGCTGCTTTTTATTTCAACAAGAAAATGTATGTACTTATTTAGCCATCATATTTATGCATTACTATTAAACAATATTTAATTATATTAAGCTATGCTGATGTTACTAACATTTTAACATTCCTATGTAGCGAGTTTTGCATGTTTAAAATGTTTGAGCAAAACACAGTAAAATTACATCATTCAAATTAACAGTGTGTCAGAATTTTGCAGTTGCTGTGACTGCTTAAAGTGTCCACTCCCAGCTTTAACACAGGTTTTCAGTCACTTTGGAAAGTTCTGAACAGCCTTGTCTATTTGTCCCTGTGGCAGGCTGTCCCACATCTTCTGCAGCGCTTCCATGAATTTGGTGATTGCTTGTAAGTTTGGATGGCACTTGTGATAGCCCTCAAACATTGTTCCCCAGACAAAAAGTCTGCATCACAGGGGGAAGGGGAATGGGACTTGATATACCACTTTTCTATGGTTTTTGTAAGTACAATCAAGGTGGTTTATCGGGGCAATGGAAGGTTAAGTGACTTAAGTCACAAGAAGCTGCAGTGGGAATCGAACCCAGTTCCAGGTCCGCTGCACTAACCACTAGGCTATTCTTCCACTCCACAGTAATGCCATTAACAATAAGCTGGTACCGTGTTTCATTTTGTTTTGTTTTTTTCAAATAATGGTAATTTAAAAGTACAAACATTTTTGAATGTCTGAAAATCACAGGGTGGTCATGCTAAAAAGTCTGCAACTTTGCCTTGTTGAAAGATAATCTCATTCCACTCAGTACATAAATGTAGATAGTAACAAAAAATAAAGCTGTAAAATTTTACATTGCAATTATGAGTCATTGCTGAGGAAACAGTGAAAAACTCTAGGGTTTTTTTTTTTTTTGCTTCACCCTATACATTCTATGATTCTTTCACAAACACTGTCTGATGTTATAACAAACTAATTATATTAATGTTTTGAAATCCCCTCACTAAGGCCAACACACAGTCTCTCCACTAGAAAACATAGTCGGAATCTTATCATGCCAAAACAGCACAAACTCCCAGGACTGAAACAGCAAGAACCTTATCCATGAAAAGGCAGCACTATAAATATTACACCGGGTCCTAAAACACCAATATACCACCTTGTGAGAAAACAGAACAAAGAAGATTGTTATACATCTCTACGCATTCTACATGCTAGCAGAATACTGCACCCTGGTCACACATGCAGAACATAGATAGACCCTCATCAAATATGAAACAAGGGGCCACAGATCAGTAATAGAGATATGAAGGCAAAAAAAAAAACTGTAAACCTCAGAAAGCCAAACTTCTATATACAGCAATACTAGAGAAACAGAAACTGAAATTCAAGATATCAGACATGCACATTTCCCATAGCTGACATATTCCAATTAATATATTCAAAATCAAATTCTTTTTCTATCTTTGTACTTTGAACATTTTATTTTTTTTCATTCAATTTAATCCAAGTGTCTCTTCAGCTTTTCTCTGTTCTTCCTGTCTTTCTAGGGTCTCCTGTACATTTGAAATTTCTTCTGTGTGTGTGTCCACCATCCATTTCTCTGCATCTCTATCTGTCATATCCAGCATCTCTGCTCTGTGTCCCTGCTCCTATTGTACCCCCATGTACAGCATCTGACCTGTTTATGTCCCTATCTTCAACTTATATTCAGCATCACCTCTCTTTGTACCTATCCCACCCCATCTATCATTGCCGCTCTGTAACTAAGCTTACTCCATGCTCAGTATCTCTTCTCTGTGCCCTGTTCCTCCTTTCTCTATTTGCTTCCTCTAGCACCCCCCACCCGTGGTCCAACACTTCTCCCTCTCTCTCTCTCTCTCTCTCTCTCTCTCTCTCCAGTCCCCCCCCCCCCCTTGTAGTCTCTGTCCCCTCCAAATATGGTATCTGTCTTTTCCCCTCCATTACCTTTCACAGGGTCCAGCTTCTCTATCCCTCTCTTCCCCTCCTCCAATCTGGTCTTGCTCTCCTCTTTTCCCTCCTTCCTGGAAGGTCTAGAATATCTCCACCCCCTCCACCAAGATCCAGCACAGCTCTACTTCCCTCCCACCTCCATAGATCTAACACATCTCCTTCCAACCCACCCACCCCTGAACAATCCCAGCATTTCTCCCTCTCCGTACCCCCCAATTGGGTCCAGCATCTCCCCCATGCCCTGAGTCTTCCAACTTGATCACTAGTAGCAGCTGTAATTCAAGCAGACTACCTCTGCCAACATCAGGGTTTTCCCTCTACAAGAAGTTGCATCAGAGGAAGAAGAGCACCATATAGGAAAAGCTCTGATATCAGCAGAGGCAGTCTGCTTTGGTTGCAGCCGCTTCAGGTGATTGAGGCCGAGGACCTTGGCAGGGGGAAGAAAGTGAGGGACAGACTCTGGACTTGCAGAGAGAAATGCCAGACCCAGGAGTGGAGGGTGGGGAGATGGAAAAAGAGAGAGACAGACAGAAAGAAAGAGAGATGTTGGCTGGACCCAGGGGTAGGAGAGAGCAGAACAGCAACTTCAGGGACAGAAAAAACAACTTTTGTATTGCTGGTTTTAGGACTGCTGGCAGCCGAATTGGCCATTAAAAAACCAGCCAGTTGGGAGGCTTTTGAATGGGAGTTCTTCACTCCCAAGAGGGAGTGTGGGTGATGACTCATGAAAGCAGGAGTCTTCCACTGAATGTGCAAGACTTGGTAGGTCTGATTCAGTGCCGGTACTCAGATTCTTATCTAGGCAAGTTAGGACTGCTGTATATGTGATCCTATGTACCTGCATAGTCATCTAGGCAGTGCCTGGATAACTACCAGCTTCACCTTTGCTTGTCCTAGACTGCCACAGTACTAACCAAAGAGTGCTAACCTCAAACTCAGGGACACTTTTTACCTCATAAGAACATAACATAAGAATAGACATACTGGGTCAGACCAGTGGTCCATCTAGCCCATTATCCTTCTTCCAACAGTGGCCAATCCAGAAACCCAAATAGTAGCAACATTCCATGCTACCAATCCAAAGGCAAGCAGAGGCTTCCCCATGTCTGTCTCAAAGAACCTCAAAGAGCTTATTTTGGGAAGGAATTTGTTTGCCTCAGAACATGGAAGGCCAGTTACCCCAACAGAATAGTGATACACTAAAGGGATCCCAGACATAGATTAAAGAAAAAGTGTGGAGCTTTACAGTACTGCTTCGATGCTGTACAACCTCAAGACTTAAAGACTCTTTCAGAACTGTACTGTTTTTGCACTTACTGGTATGTTCGGTAAAGAAGTTGGAGCACCCCAAATCTGCCTTTGAGTTGCTTTTTGAGGAATTTTTAAAAAATAATATTTATTATACTTTCTGAAATAACTGAATGTTTGGGTACTGCTCAGCTTCTAACCATTTATGCTCTCTTCCCTCCAGGTCAAAGACACACAGATAACAAGATACACAAACATATGTAGTACAAATGGGTTGAAAGAATTTGATGGGCCAGGCTCCACATGCATTCCCCATTTATTTTTAACAGAACATTCCTGTGACCATCACAAACCAACCATTTCCACTTACCTTATTTTCTCCACATCTTGTCCCATCCTTTACCATTCCTATTCTATTCCTGTTACCCCAGAAACGGTCAACTTGAATAGCTTTGCATGTCCTATTTCCAAATATTATTGTTTCTCCATGATTAGGATTCTCTTTTCCACCTTGACAGAAAAACTTCCCACACAGCCAATCCCTATTTAGAGCAAAGTTCAAAAATTGTATAAACATTCAGAATTACATTAAAAATTAATGATAACAAATTGAATGTCTGTGCATATTTTTCTAGTATTTTATATGTATACACATATGTATGAATAGAAACAAATATACATATGTTTGATGATGATAAACTCTCCTATGTTTTCAAGAAATTCCTAAAGAGTAAGCTTATATATGTGTCCATTGATTTTTATTTAATTGGCTTTGTTTACAGTCTTTATAAAGAGATGCATCCAAGGTGCTGTACAGGATGTCCAATAAGACCAATTTTTGACCCACTAGTGAGAGCACTGTTGACAAAATTGTAGATTTCACCGTTCTTCTCTCAATTTTTTCCTTTTAGGCATTTATTTATTTGGTTTCCAACAGACAGCCAAGTGACAGAGCTGCCTCCACCTGATCCTTTCTAAGGATCATGTTCTTCCAGCTATTGAGTTCTCTCTTGCAGATTTTAAGATTGCACTTGAGAATGACTTTTTTTTTCTCAAGCAATGTCTTCCCCGTGATCTGTGCCCACTTTTGACTAGGTCACAGAACACAACCTATATGTTCGTGTTTATATATGAAATATGTAAACTCGATTTATGTTTAAATCAGTGATTCTCAACCTATTCATCATGGCACATGTTGGGTCATGCAGCCACACCCTACTGCAATATATTCTTCTACCAGAACCCTGCACGATGCAGCCAACTGTTCCTCCTCTGCCAATATACATATTGTTCTCTTAGGCTTCTGTGGCTGGCATCATAATTGTTGCAGTTACCCATGTCTTTTTTGCATCTGAGTAAGTGAAGCCAACATTTCATCCATCATGCTGTGGCTTTCTTCAGGGTATGCTGTGAGGTTTACAGTTGGTCTTTATACATAGTGGGTTCTCAGACCTGATTGGCTGGGGGTTGAGGTGGGTGGTTTCCTCAGGAAGGAAAGAGATTGCAACATGAAACTGAGGCAGGAAAGTCCATTGGTCTCAAATCTGAATTTTGGAGGGACAGTTCCCTGGGATGGGGGAAGAAGACATTCCCCCATCCCAGGGAACTGTCCCTCCAAAATTCACATTTGTCTTCGGTACCAGTCCTTTTTGCATTAAATTTCCTTTGAATGAGCAGTTGCTATGCTTTGTTTAGGAAGAGCCCTGTATCTCCACTTAAGTTATTAGGGTGTCTTGCTATCTCTATAATCTTACAATGGCAAAACCAGATGCACCATAGAGGAAAGGCTACAAGAGCACAAGAGACACCACAAGTTCTCCAACACAGAAAAATCTGTGATAGTCCTTCACGCTAAGACAACTGGTCAACAATTAGATTTGAGGACACAAATATCTTGGAGAAATTAAAATCATTGATTGCCAAGAAAAATCAAAGGGGCAATAGAGATAGCAAAACATGCTAATAACTTCAATTGCGACAAAGGACTCATCCTAAAACAAAGCATAGCAACTGCTCATTCAAAAGAAATTGTCCTCCAAAATTCAATTTTGTGTTCAATGGACTTTCCTGCCAAAATTCAAAATTGAGACCAACAGACTTTCTTGCCTCTATTTTCTGCCTCAATGTGTTTCATTTCTGAGGAAAATACCCACCTCAAACCCCAGCCAATCAGGTGTTTGAGGTGGGTAGTTTTATTTTTAGACCAACTGCAGACCTCTTAGCATACCCTGGAGAAAGTCAAAGCATGATGGCTGAAATGTTGGTTCCACTTACTCAGACATGGCAAGACCTGGACAGCTGCAATAATACTACAACATCTTTCTCTTCTGGCTCACAGAATTGTAGTCTGTGCTTCTCTGCAGAACAACCACAATTTCCTTTAATCTTTGCTGGGGCCAGTATTAGTGTATGACTGCACAGTGGCCATTATTTATTCCCCATCTACCTGCATACAAACATGCTTAAATCACGTGGTCAGGCCCAACTCTGATGCTAACAAGATTAATATAGAGACCCTAGGATCCTGCAATATGGGAATCCAGCAGTGACCTCTAGTGGATCTACTAGAAGACTGGAGATTAAGAATAGACCATCCCAGCAGATTCTGAAAAGTAGTAATTACAGTAGATAGATATCCAGCTACCCTAGCTGAGATCAATATAAGGAATATATCAAAAGTAAAGACAGGAGACAAAAGCTGCTTAAGCTATGCCTTACCTGGTTGACAGTGGGATCAAGGAACCTGCTGTATCGTTTTTCAGAGACAACTGAATAAATACAAACTGGTTTAGCTGTGCATTTCCAGCAGGGTGAGCAGGATACTTTCCATGAACAGAGATTCCTGGAACACCCCCAGAGGCTGAAGGAACCATCACCATCTATAGCTATAGGGGATCTTTCCACATCCAGCCAGCATTTGAAGCCCTGCAACAGAGCCTCAGAATTCCTGAGTCTCATCCAGCAGTACCAAGAACTGTAAATGACTATCTTACTAAGACTATGCTTATCTTCTACGATATCCAGTACTGGGAAAGGGTAAGAAGAGATTTGAGGAGATATAAAGGAAGAAGAAACTGGAGCTATAGATAAAGGGACTTATATATACTTTTTCCTACTTGTTGCCTCTGTCATGTGACTACCTCTGCCATTTTCTGTCCCAGTTATTCGCTGAACAATTGCTTCAGTGAACTAGCTGTTCAGTACACCAGCTTGAGAGTGGGATGAGGCATTTCCTGTGTGAGAAGAGAGTGTGGAAAAACTGCCTCCCAGTATCTGCTGATCCTGGCTTGGTCATAACAAATAAATGTTGTTATGTAAGGAGTCCTACACAGTATCTGAGTATCTGGGCACAAACCCCCCCCCCCCCCCCCCTTTACATTTGTATAAGAGGAAGGAGGCAAATGTTGGGAGAGATAGGTAAGAGAGAACAAGGAGGCACGTGTTGTTGGATGGTTGAACAAGGACTTGGAAATATAGTGGGAACATTTAGTGGGACTAGGAAGTATAGTGGGGATTTGGTAAGGAGTTAAGTGGAAAAGTGGGGAGCGAAAAGGAGGCAAGAGAAAGATTTGATGAAGTGAGTGATGACTGGGTGGAAACAGTTAGCATGGCCTGGGAAAAAGGATGGGAGAAAGGGATGCCTTGGGAGGAGACTGAATAATTCAAAAAGGAGCATAGAAAGACAGAGCAAGAGATCAAGATTCAAAATGGGTAGGAAGAGCAAGAACATCAAGAACAAAGAGGAGAAAAAATGGGGAGAAACTAGATACCCAAGGAGGAAAAGAAATAGTTTTGGGGAGCAGGAGTGAGGACTGCAAGACTGAGTGTGAGAATAGGACCCTGGAGGAAAGAGCAGCAACTATGGGATTGAGCAGGAGGAGAGAGAGGCCTTGAGTGAAGAGGGGAGAGTAAAGACTTGATCAGGTGGGGAGGGGAGTAAGCATGGACAGAGGATCCGAATTGAGGGGAAGTGGTTAATAAGAGGAAAGTGACAAGAGCCAATAAGATGAGAAAAATAAAATGTATGTACCCCTGATGCAGATGTAATGTTAAAACATGGCCTTGTTTGGTTTATTTATTTATTACTTGTTGCTGTTTTTTATTTAGGATTTATTTGTATGAATAAATAACATTTATTTTTTTTATTATATTTATTGTCTTATTCATTGAGTTGATGGCCCCTTCACTCTTTTGAACAGGTTATGTCACAATGAGTCATAGTGAATTTGTGGTGATGTAACTGAGACAATATCAGAATCAGAGCCTAGTGTATTGTACCTGATTGTAATTTCCTTGATTGACTACTGAGATGGCATGAGTTATCTATTCTTGTGTTGCATGAGAAGTCATATAGGATAATGTCATTGTGTTCACTACCAATTGCTGGGAGATGGTTTCTGTGGATGCAATGTATATGACTACACAAGTAACTTACTACTACTACTACTATTTAGCATTTCTATAGCGCTACAAGGCGTACGCAGCACTGCACAAACATAGAAGAAAGACAGTCCCTGCTCAAAGAGCTTACAATCTAATAGACAAAAAATAAATAAAGTAAGCAAATCAAATCAATTAATGTGAACGGGAAGGAAGAGAGGCGGGTAGGTGGAGGCGAGTGGTTACAAGTGGTTACGAGTCAAAAGCAATGTTAAAGAGGTGGGCTTTCAGTCTAGATTTAAAGGTGGCCAAGGATGGGGCAAGACGTAGGGGCTCAGGAAGTTTATTCCAGGCGTAGGGTGCAGCGAGACAGAAGACGCGAAGTCTGGAGTTGGCAGTAGTGGAGAAGGGAACAGATAAGAAGGATTTATCCATGGAGCGGAGTGCATGGGAAGGGGTGTAGGGAAGGACGAGTGTGGAGAGATACTGGGGAGCAGCAGAGTGAGTACATTTATAGGTTAGTAGAAGAAGTTTGAACAGGATGCGAAAACGGATAGGGAGCCAGTGAAGGGTCTTGAGGAGAGGGGTAGTATGAGTAAAGCGACCCTGGCGGAAGATGAGACAGGCAGCAGAGTTTTGAACCGACTGGAGAGGGGAGAGGTTAAGTGGGAGGCCAGCAAGAAGCAGATTGCAGTAGTCTAAACGAGAGGTGACAAGGGTGTGGATGAGGGTTTTGGTAGAGTGCTCGGAAAGAAAGGGGCGGATTTTACGGATGTTGTAAAGAAAGAAACGACAGGTCTTGGCAATCTGCTGGATATGAGCAGAGAAGGAGAGAGAAGAGTCAAAGATGACCCCAAGGTTTCGAGCTGAGGAGACAAGCATGTGTGCAATATGTCAAATATGCAAATATCATCTGTTAAGTGTGTCCTGGTGGAAAAAAGGTTGAGAACCAGTAATTTAAATGAACAAGTTTACTGGAGTCAATGTACATTTCTTTTTCTAAAGGACTTTGCTCAGGACTGTTTGTGCTAGTTTAACTAGATTTTGTATTTTAAAATAACATAGTAACGTTAGTAACATAGTAAATGACGGCAGATAAAGACCTTAACGGTTCATCCAGTCTGCCCAACAAGAAAAACTCATTATCACTTACTTGAGTGGGCAGGGAATGTAATGGGTTATGTTTTCTTTACAATATCCATAAAACTTTCCATGAATGTTGACAGCATAGCATCTGTATTTGGCTTGCCGTGCACCTAAAATACCAAAATGATGTATGTTCAGTACAAAAGTAATAAAGAGTTAATAACATTTGCACCTCTGGTATTCATTATGGTGGATATTTTAGAAGCTCTGTTCTTGTTTTGGATGTCTGAAACTAGCAGATGTCTAAATCTCTATTATATAAAGCCAAGATATGGACGTCTAATACTGTAGTATGTCCATATGGCAAAGGGACATGGTCTGGGTGTGTTTTTGGGCAGGATTAGGGAAGGGCCAAAATATGGATGTCCAACTCCGATCACTGAAAGGGAAGGGGTGTCCATGTCTAAAAAGATGGACACCCGTATTTAGATCTGGTAGTTGGCACATCCAGGTTACAGAAAGGTGCTCTGATTGAGCAGCTCTCCACTGAAAAGATTAAGGCCTGACATCTCCTTAATTCCCCAGTGGTTGAGGTCCCTCATCCCCCCCCCCCCACCCCACCTGAAATTGGCAAGGGATATCAGACTCAACAACTTCAGGTATCATGGACATTCTTAATAAAGCAGAATGCAGATTGGAGGAGTAGCCTAATGGTCCCTGAGAACCAAGGTATCCAGGTTCAAATGCCACTAAGCTCTAGATTTTTTTTTTAATTGTAAACCCTTCATTGACAGAAAAAAAATAAATACTGTACCTGAATATATATAGGACACCTGCAAGCCTGAAGGCTATTGAAGCAGTGTATATTCAACTACAGTACATATTTTCTGTTCTTGGAGGGCTCATAATTAAAAAAAAACAAAAATCAGAAACAGCTGAAGTGGGATTTGCACCTGGGTGTCATGATGCTCAATCTACTGTTCTAATTGTTAGGCTACCCCTCTGCTCTGCATGGATGTTTGTGTGGACATTTCATAAGATGCCACATAGATGACCATGCCCTTTGTTCCCCCCCCCCCCCCCCCATTCATAATTTAGACATTTCAGTTTGTAAAATTGATGTTCATGCTGGACATTTCCAGCACATGGACATTCATCTCATATGTATTTTACAACAGGCTACATCCTGTTCTAAAATACTTATGAGATGGATGCTCATTTGTGACATACTGACTAGGATGTACATATTCTGAGTTGGATGTCCTTTCTATACCCCAGTGTGTGCTATGGAGTTATTCCCAAGACCTCAGTTATTGAGAAATGGCTGGTCTCAAGAGCTCTTCCCCCCACACACACACCCTTGGGGCATATCCAAAATATAAACCATGATGCTACAACCAGTTGAATCTAACTCTTGATCAAATGATTGGGTATAAAGTCCTTTCTCCAACACAAACAATACTTGCAGTTCCTCTTAACATGTCAAGCCCCAAACAAAAACATTGTACACTCAGAATTTCCTGCAATTATTCAACCCAGCTACACTCCTTTTTCAAAAATTGCCCTAAAAGGCCCATAACTTAAAAAGTCCACAACTGTGTAGTACAAGTAGTTGAGCTAATCTGAAGACACCTGGATGAAGTATCAACTAGTTTCTATGATGTGAAGTGAATTTGAAGCAAAGGTCTAAACATTCCAAACACAGAGCAGATTAGGGAGAAGGCTATAAGAAAATTTCAGTATGTTTTAATATCCAGGGGGAGGGGGAACTGTCAGGTCCATCACTATAATGTGAAACAGCTTGGCACTACCAAGACACTACCTCAGTCAGGCTGTCTCTCCAAAGTTAATAGCTGTGGATTAAGGAAACTACCAAAGGAGGTCACTATGAGGCCCCAGAATTCTTTTAAAGAGCTATAAAGATTCCTGGCTGAATTACAAGAAAGGAGCCACTACTGAGGAAAGTCATATGATGAGCTGTATAGCATTTGCAAAGAAACAATTAGGGGGGCACTGCATACATATGACAAGAATCTGAGGTCTGTTGAGACTGACAAGGAACTTTTTGACCTCAGTGCTGAGAGATTTGTGTGGTATAAAACAAATATAGCACACCATTCCTCTAACACTATCCTTACTAGGGAAATGTCATACTAACATAGTAGATGACAGCAGATAAAGACCTTTATGGTCCATCCAGTCTGCCCTAGAAGATAGCCTCATTATATAAGGTATGAGGTGATACAACATATGTATACCTGATTTTGATTTGTCTATGCTATTTTCAGGGTATAGACTGTAGAAATCTGCCCAGCACTGTCCTTGTTCTAAAACTTTGGAAGTTGTTATGGAAGCCTTTGAAAAGCTCCATTCCAGCACATTCAAATCTATCAAGCCATGATTAGGGCACAGACAGCAGTTCTCCAGCACTGGCTTTGCTTTCCAATTACCAGTGTTGCCACCTAGTCTACTATAAGCTTCTTTGGATTGATTCCTTATAAACAGGATACCTACGTGTTTATACCATGCATTTTTTAATTCCGTTATGGTTTTTGTTGCCACCACCTGCTGCGGGAGGGCATTCCAAGTATCCATCACCCTCTCAGTGAAAAAATTCCTGAGTTGGCCTCCCTTTAACTTCAATGCATGTCTTCTAATTCTATCACCTTCCTTTTTCTGGAAAAGGTTTGTTTGCGGATTAATACCATTCAAATGTTTGAACACCTGTGTCATATAACCCCTGGTTCTCCTTTCTTCTAGGGTATACGTGTTCAGGTCATCAACAGGCTCATTTTCAAAAGAGAAGGATGCCCATCTTTCGACAGAAATCAGAAGATGGACGTCCTTCTCACAGGGCTGTCCAAATCGGTATAATCTAAAGCCGATTTTGGACGTCCCCCCTACTTGTCCCTCTAATTACCGACCCATCTCCCTCCTCCCTTTTTTCTCCAAATTACTTGAGCGTGCTGTTCACCGCCGCTGCCTTGATTTTCTCTCCTCACATGCTATTCTTGACCCACTACAATCTGGTTTTCGCCCTCTCCACTCAACCGAAACTGCTCTTACTAAAGTCTCCAATGACCTATTACTGGCTAAATCCAGAGGTCAATATTCCATCCTCATTCTTCTTGATCTTTCCGCTGCTTTTCACACTGTCGATCACAGCACACTCCTCGATATCCTGTCCTCACTTGGATTCCAGGGCTCTGTCCTTTCCTGGTTCTCTTCCTACCTCTCCCTCCGCACCTTTAGTGTTCACTCTGGTGGATCCTCTTCTACTTCTATCCCTCTGCCTGTCGGCGTACCTCAGGGTTCTGTTCTTGGTCCCCTCCTCTTTTCTATCTACACTTCTTCCCTTGGTTCATTAATCTCATCCCATGGCTTTTCCTACCATCTCTATGCTGATGACTCCCAAATCTACCTTTCTACCCCTGATATCTCACCTTGCATCCAAACCAAAGTTTCAGCGTGCTTGTCTGACATTGCTGTCTGGATGTCTCAACGCCACCTGAAATTAAACATGACCAAAACCGAACTTCTCATTTTTCTTCCCAAACCCACCTCCCCACTCCCCCCTCCCCCCGTTTTCTATTTGTGTTGATGGCTCTCTCATTCTCCCTGTCTCCTCGGCTCGAAACCTTGGGGTCATCTTTGACTCTTCTCTCTCCTTCTCTGCTCACATCCAGCAGACCGCCAAGACCTGTCGTTTCTTTCTTTACAACATCCGTAAAATCCGCCCCTTTCTTTCCGAGCACTCTACCAAAACCCTCATCCACACCCTTGTCACCTCTCGTTTAGACTACTGCAATCTGCTTCTTGCTGGCCTCCCACTTAGTCACCTCTCCCCTCTCCAATCGGTTCAAAACTCTGCTGCCCGTCTCGTCTTCCACCAGGGTTGCTTTACTCATACTACTTCTCTCCTCAAATCGCTTCACTGGCTCCCTATCCGTTTTCGCATCCTGTTCAAACTTCTTCTACTAACCTATAAATGTACTCACTCTGCTGCTCCCCAGTATCTCTCCACACTCATCCTTCCCTACACCCCTTCCCGTGCACTCCGCTCCATGGATAAATCCTTCTTATCTGTTCCCTTCTCCACTACTGCCAACTCCAGACTTCGCGCCTTCTGTCTCGCTGCACCCTACGCCTGGAATAAACTTCCTGAGCCCCTACGTCTTGCCCCTTCCTTGGCCACCTTTAAATCTAGACTGAAAGCCCACCTCTTTAACATTGCTTTTGACTCGTAACCACTTGTAACCACTCGCCTCCACCTACCCTCCTCCTTCCTGTACACAATAATTGATTTGATTTGCTTACTTTATTTTTTGTCTATTAGATTGTAAGCTCTTTGAGCAGGGACTGTCTTTCTTCTATGTTTGTGCAGCGCTGCGTATGCCTTGTAGCGCTATAGAAATGCTAAATAGTAGTAGTAGTAGTAGTAGTGCTTGCCGTCGCAGGGACAGTCAAAGTTCATGGGGGGGGGGGGTGTCAGAGGCGTAGCGAAGGCGGGACTTGGGCATGCCTAACACTTGGACATCCTCGACCCATAATTGAAAAAAAGGACGTTCCTGACGAACACTTGGACAACTTTACCTGGTCGTGTTTTTCTAATGACCAAGCCACAAAAAGGTGCCCGAAATGACCAGATGACCATCGGAGGGAATCGTGGAAGACCTTCCCTTACTCCCCCAGTGGTCACTAACCCCCTCCCACCCTCAAAAAACAATTTTCAAAATATATCCTACCACCCCCATGCCAGCCTCAGATGTCATACTCAGGTCCATCACAGCAGTATGCAGGTCCCTGAAGCAGTTTTAGTGGGTACTGCAGTGCACTTCAGGCAGGTGGACCCAGCCCCACCCCCTACCTGCTACATTTGTGGAAGAAACAGTGTGCCCTCCTAAACCCACCACAAACCCAGTGTACTCACATCTAGCTGCCCCCCTTCACCCATAAGGGCTATGGTAGTGGTGTACAGTTGTGGGGTGTGGGGTTTGGGGAACTCAGCACACAAGGTAAGGGAGCTATGCACCTGGGAGCTTTTTCTGAAGTCCACTGCAGTGCCCCCTAGGGTGCCCAGTTGGTGTCCTGGTATGTCAGGGGGACCAGTGCACTACAAATGCTGGCTCCGCCCATGACCAAATGGCTTGGATTTGGTCGTTTCTGAGATGGACGTCCTTGGTTTCCATTATCTTCGAAAATCAGAAACGACCAAATCTAGGGATGACCAAATTTCATGATTGGGACGTCCCTGACCGTATTATCAAAACAAAAGATAGACGCCCATCTTTTATTGAAAATACGGGTTTCCCCACCCCTGGATGGGGACGTTCTGCAAGGACGTCCTCATGAAAACTTGGATATCCCTTTTGATTATGCCACTCTAAGTCTCTCCTCATAACTCTTGCTACACAAACTGCATATCATGTTTTTTTTTAAACCACTTTCAGTCTTTTTACATCTTTAGCAAGATATGGCCTCCAAAACTGAACACAATACTCCAAGTGGGGCCTCACCAACAACTTGTACAGGGGCAACAACACCTCTTTTCTTCTACTGGTTATACTCTTCTCTATGCAGTCTAGCATCCTTCTGACTGCATCCACCATCTTGTCACATTGTTTTGTCGCACATCATCACTCCAAGGTCCCTCTCCTGAGTTGAACTTACCAATCTCTCCTCTCCTATCTGGTACATCTCTTTTGGAGTTTTGCATCCAAAGTGCATCACGCTGCACTTCGCATTAGATTTTAGCTGCTAGACCCTTGACCATTCTTCCAACGTTTGAAGATTCCTTCTCATGGTTTCTGCACCCTCCAGAGTATCAACTCCATTGGCTATCTTCGAGTCATCCACAAAAAGGCAAACTTTTCCTTCTAAACCTCCAGCAATGTCTCTCACAAATATATTAAATATAATCAGCTCCAACACTGGCCCCTGAGGCACTCCACTGCTCACATTCCTTTCCTATGAGCGGATTCCATTTACCACCACCCTCTGTCGCCTGTCAGTCAACCAGTTTCCAATCCATTTCACCACTTTGAGTCCTAAGTTAAATTCTCTCAGCTTATTCATGAATCTTCTATGAGGGCCTATATCAAAGGCTTTGGATCCTTCCTTCATCCAGCCACCCAAAGAAGGATTTTCCTTTGCTAAAGCCATGTTGCCTCGAATCCTGTACCCGTTGGCTTCTAGAAAGTCAACTATCCTTTCCTTCAGCAGAATTTTCATTCAATGACATATCCCCTATCATTTCCTTCAATGACATATCCCCTATCATTTCATGTTGTTAACAAAAACGCCAAAAAAGCCACAAATATTCATGTTTTTTTGTATGTTGTATTTATGAACAGTGTACGCTATTTGGAAAGAGGGTGAATTCTTTCACAATTGTGCATGCATGCACTATCAGGAGAAGTACACATTCTTTCTGAAGAGTATATACTTTTGCAAAGAGTTCATGCTCTTTCAGAAGAATGTGCACTCTTTCGTAACAGCAAAACAGCAAAAGTAGAGGCTGACAAATGTGCAAACCAATAGGAAGATAATATCAAGAAACAGTTTATTCAGAATATTCATATCAAGGACCCGACACGGTCCGTGTTTCAGCGCCAAAGCGCCTGCCTCAGGGGTCACAAACAACTTTCTCTGAGAAGAAGCTGATTGGCTTGAATAAATCCACAGAGAGAACAAAGAAACAGCCAACTGATCAGCAAGCAACACCTTTGGAACAGTACATGCTTTTTCTGAAAGAACCTATAGTCTTAATGACATTAAAGACATACTTTTTCTCCTAGGCCTTTCCTGGGTCATGATTGAGCTGTGGACTGCACCTCTACTTGCATGTTCTCTCCCTTTTGCTTTATCTTATTCTCTAGACTATTCAAATTACTTGAGTTTTTACAAAATTGCCTACCTGATATGCAGAAAAAACAACATTACAAAGGACACAGTTCTAAAAGAAAATAGATTAAATGCTGTAGAAACAGAACCAGTGTGTTCATATTCTCCCCAGAAAATCAAAAAGCCAGCTCTATGGGTGCTAGTGGGTACGGAGCTTCCCCCAGTATTCAGTAAGCTCTTCATTGTGTCCAATAAGGGGACATGGGTATTGTGTTTGGCACCCCAATCATTTTGAAATGTCAGTGCCTATGTAATAAAGCAATGTCATCTCTGCAATAATTTTCAAAGTATGTGCAGAAATAGCTTTGAATTCTGCTGTTTTCATATATTAATCAAAAAATGACCTGAGGCATAACAGGTTAGACCAAAACTCCATCCACTATTGTGGAAACTATAATAATTGATTATTTTTCACATCTACTGCATGGTATTTTTGATCCTATTATCATTAACTTACCAAGTTTAAGATACTAATAATAATTTTAAATTTATTATACCACTACATCTGGTACTATCTTATTAAATTATTTTACTGTATTTTATGTTTGCTTATTGACTGTTAAATTGAGATTGTTTAATATAGCAATTATTTTTTATTTAACTTGGTTAACAGTTAACCAAGATTACAATAATAAACTGCTTTGGTGTTGAGTTGAAAGGTTGTATATTATGTTGAATAAACTGACTATACCATTAGACCTATGCCCCACAAAAGTCTACTATAATGGATTTAGACCTCTAATTAGTGGTATGTGCATTCTCTTTGCTGTATTAAGACATTTCACTTACTGTCTCCCCACTCAGCCTTGCATTGGTCATTCACTGTGGGACACTCTCCATTATAACAATACCCTGTTTTATTTTTACAGGGGTAGCCATTGATTCTGAGTTGATCTCCTGGACACCGAGCAAGAACACCATCACAGAAATCAGCAATATCACAGTCATCTTTGGCTGGCCTGCAAACAGTCCCAGCCCTCTTAATCTGTGGAACAGACAACAATATAAATCAGTTTTTCTTTTACTAGTTAACTTTATTGACATGGATATAGAGGAGAGACCAATCCCATGACCATTCCAGATGTGCTTATATCGATTTGCATGTATCTAGGGCTAACTCTTCCATCAGGTAGACTAGGCAATTACTTACACTGGGTAGCAGCAAGGGCTCCACTGATGATTGCATTGGTTAATCAAAAAGAAAGAAGTTAAAACTATAAGAAATACCACTATTATGTATAAGATATCTAGAAATGAAGATGGGATTCCATAGCATCAAATGAATGAACTTTTAAACGAAAAGATGATAATTATTGTTAAAAAGAGAGGAGTGTATCAGAAATTATTTTACAAGAGGTTATATAACTTAGCGGAGTCCAGACCTTAGTTATGAATTTCAATCATTTACCCTTCCTACTCAACTGGTTTAATGATATAATATGGAAACTCAAAATTCTTGCTCAGACATAAGATCCAAGTTTACTCAAAATTCCAGTTCACTTTCACACATGAATTTATCATCACTTGATGAATTATTTCATAAAAATTCTTCCCTTATCTGTAAACAGTGCTATTTCTATCCATAGCCTCATGAAAGCTCAACACCCACCATTAGGGGCTAAAGATGTTTCGGCAAACCTGCCTACTTCTAGGGATCTATTTTTTATGATGAATAAATTAAATGTTCTTCATATCAACTCACAGAATCCAAAGAAAGGGGCGGGGAGAGAAACCTAGTCAAAAAAGTACAAAACATAGCAAAAAAAGAAGGGAGTGAACCAGTGGTTCCAACAAAGGATATTTATTTTTTAAAAAAATCAGTAAAATGGCAATCACTCAATACAGTCTGCATTTTGGCGTCACAATGTGCCTGCATCAGTAGTCAAAACAATTTCAATGAATATTATGAGTCCAAAAATGCTGAGTATAATGTCTAGTAAACAAATATCACTGCATCAAAAGAAACAAAATGTAGTGCGAGCGAAGCACAAGCTATGCCTCATTTTTGATGCAGTATTGTTTGTTTACTGGACATTGTACTCAGCATTTTTGGACTCACAATATTCATTAAAATTGTTTTGACTCTGGATGCACTGTGGAGCTGAAATGCAGACTGTGTCGAGTCATTGTCATTTTATTGAATTTTGAGTCATGGAGGGGCATAAATGAAAGGAGTGCCTAAGTTTTCCTGAGGACACCCTCACTGGACGTCCCGGCAAAGGGTCGTGGAAACCAGTATTATCAAAACAAGATGGGTGGCCATCTTTCAATTCGATAATACAGTCAGGGATGCCCAAATCGCGAAATTTAGGTTGTCCTTAGAGATGGTCGTCCCCGATTTTCGGCGATAATGGAAACCGAGGACGCCCATCTCAGAAACGACCAAATCCAAGCCATTTGGTCATGGGAGGAGCCAGCATTCGTAGTGCACTGGTCCTCCTGACATGCCAAGACACCAACCGGGCACCCTAGGGGGCACTGCAGTGGACTTCAGAAATTGCTCCCAGGTGCATAGCTCCCTTACCTTGTGTGCTGAGCCCCCCAACCCCCCCAAAACCCACTCCCCACAACTGTACATCACTACTATAGCCCTAAGGTGTGAAGGGGGGCACCTACATGTGGGTACAGTGGGTTTCTGGTGGGTTTTGAAGGGCTCACATTTACCACCACAAGTGTAATAGGTAGGGGGGGATGGGTCTGGGTCAGCCTGCCTGAAGTGTACTGCACCCACTAAAACTGCTTCCAAGGACCTGCATACTGCTGTCATGGAGCTGGGTATGATGATTGAGGCTGGCATAGAAGCTGGAAAAAATATTTTTTAAAACTTTTTGAAGGTGGGAGGGGGATAGTGACCACTGGAGGGGTAAGGGGAGGTCATCCTCTATTTCCCTCTGGTGGTCATCTGGTCATTTAGGGCACATTTTTGTGGCTTGGTTGTTGGAAAAAAAGGACCAGGTAAAGTTGTCCCAAGTGTTCATCAGGGACGCCCTTCTTTTTTCTATTATCGATCGAGGACGCCCATGTGTTAGGCACACCCCAGTCCCGCCTTTGCTACGCCTCCGACACGCCCCCGTGAAGTTTGGTCATCCCCGCGACGGAAAGCAGTTGAAGACGGCCAAAATCGGCTTTCGATTATGCCAATTTGGGTGACCCTGTGAGAAGGATGCCCATCTTGCAATTTGTGTCGAAAGATGGGCGTCATTCTCTTTTGAAAATAAGCCTGATTGTCATTTTACTGATTTTTAATAAATATCCTTTGTTGGAACCACTGGTTCACCCCCTTATTCTCTTTTTGGTTGTATTTTTTCTTCATATCAGCTCCCCATCAAAGCCTTCAAACATGTTTGTTAACAGGTTTCGATGGGGAGCTGATACGTAGAACATTTACTTAGTGTCAAAAATGGAACCCTGGAATCAGTCAGGTTTGACAAAACACCTTTAGCCTTTAATGGTGAGTATCAAGCTTTCACAAAATTGTAGATTTGTCCTATATGGAAGGCACTTTTATAGAAGGCTAACCACCTAGTAGCAGCACTACAAGACTCGCTAGCAATCAGTGAGTGTAATTTTGAAACTAGAACCAGGCACAGTGGGAGCAGATGGGGACTACTTCTGCCCCTTCCCACTAGACCACTAGGGATGGCCCCCGGATAAGTCCCAGGGATTGTCGCAGGTTGTGGTGGGTGGGAAAAGCATTGTTGGGAGGGGTGCTGAGTTAAATGGGGGCTCAGATCAAGGGGTGCTGAGGTGGTGGAGGGATCAGATTGGGGGAAGTTATGGAAGAGGATCACAACAGGGGTGGTTGGAGAACTAGACATATCTCCTTATTCAGGTCATGGCCAGTATTCAGCTGGAATCTGTTTAAATTCCTATGCAGGTCCTGGATGAATACTGGATGGGACCTGCAAAAGTATAGATGAAGAGCACATGCCTGATCATACCTGGATATTCAATGCTGGTGCCCATATATGGCCAGAATTGAATATCCGGGTTTAATTTAGCTGGTGGTGGTCAGTGCTTAAAAATACACTGACCATCGCTGTCTGAATATTGAACATTAAGTTGCTACTAACACATGTTAAAACGTTGTTAACACTGGTATAAATGTCAGGAAAATGAGGTGCAACATGCAAAAAAATAATACGCTGCTTCACATGTAAATTTGTTGCAGTCAGAAAGTTAACTACACCTATATGAACAGATGCCCTCAGTTACCTTCTTAAA
Organism: Microcaecilia unicolor; assembly: GCF_901765095.1. Lineage (NCBI taxonomy): Eukaryota > Metazoa > Chordata > Amphibia > Gymnophiona > Siphonopidae > Microcaecilia > Microcaecilia unicolor. The sequence goes on along the minus strand of NC_044034.1, from coordinate 307,697,207 downwards.
GAGTCAGAGTATAGGGGGGGGGGAAGGAAAGACCTGTCCCATTGCAGACCCCCACCCCCAGGGGTAAAGTCAGAAAGAAAGCGACTTACCTTCACTGGCCCATGGCCTTGGGTAAAAATTATTACAAACCACTGTTGATGCCAGCCCCTCCTTTCTGACCCCCAAATAAGAAAGGAGTCCCTAGGATCTAGTGAAATGTCCCCCTCCCCTAGCACTGTTCTAGGGCTTTGCCTTAAAGTCTTTCTTTTTCCTTGAAAATCCTTATCTTCTACACCAAGCCCCCTAGGCCCTAACTTAGCCCAAAGGTGCCATTGCTAAACAGGACAGGAACAATACTCATTTGCATCTGCTACATGGTGGCCATCTTGGAAACTGATATATTCTGACCCCTAGTTGTATATTTGATGCATCGCTTGAGGTCAGTCTAACCCGATCCCAATCTTGCAAGTGGCCAGAGAGTGGCTGGTGGTGATCAGAATGCCTTGATTTTTCTTTCAACCGTAACAATAATTTCTGTCTATTCCTTCCACCCTGGAGATTATGGCATTTAATTAAATTGTACTTGTTTATCTATGCTGCTCGTATGTGATGTTTAACATTCTATTTGTTATTTTGTAATGTGGAACATCCATATTTTGTTTCTTATACAGTGCTTGAAGGGAGAGCTTGTTTCAGTGGTGGGACATGTGATGGAGTATGTTTCTGACACAAAGTGGCATTTCACTGAAGTAACTGTCACAAAAGGATACAGATGCAGAGTGGAAAATGACCTGCTCTGAAGGTGTAAATTCTCATTCTGCATGTGTCTCTTATGGAGAAACTGCGTTCTAGAACTAGACAAAGATCTATATAGGATGAATGAGAACTGTGTGTCAGGAGCCTATCCAGAGGTACCTAGCTAGGTGTCGAAAAGGAGAAAAGAATGGTTGCCCAACCAGTGATCAACCCAGGAGTCTAGTAGAGGGGAGGGAAGGGGAGGTGAAAGGGAGTTAAAGGGATAGATTCAAGCATTTGTAGTAACAGGCACCAAGAAAGACCCTTGGGGAATTGGGGAACCCAGTAGAGATTCAAAGGGAGCCTCAAAGGAAGGGATAAAGTGTGTCCCAGAAGATGTACAGGTACTTCTGTTTTGTACTTGTATTCTGAGAAGCTGCAATTGAAACTCTTACCATTGCATCATTTTGTTTTGAAGAAAATTATCCCAGTAAAGTCTTATTTTGGAATACTACAACCACGCTTGCATGTAGTTCTGCTTATTAGTATGCCTTGTGACAATATGAGAAGAATCTTCTCTTCCAGTGGAAAATCCATGCAAGGGTTTGGGAAAGGTTCACACAAATTGGTCCTAGTCTCAGGTGAGTCCCCTATCTTAACAGGTGTAAACAGGAGGTGGGATGTGGGTGAGAGAGGGAGCCCTCATATGCTTTAATTAGAGAATGTGAAACTTATAACTCCTCTCAAACCTCCAACACCCCTACTGTGTAGAACAGTTGTGAGATCAGTCTTTTTGTCAACTGTAGGAAGTACCATGCATGCCTCTATAAAACTGCTGCTGTAGATTGTAAAAGATTCCGACAGGGTCTTACCTCGCAGTTTTCACAGCATGGACCATCGCTGCACTCAGAGTTCGGTGTCAGGGTACATGTTGTTGCATTGCAGCAAGGATTACTGCATTCCTGTCATACAATAAAAGCATTTTCAATACTTAAGAACATAAATATTGCCATACTGGGACAGACCAAAGGTCCAGCAGGCCCAGCATCCTGTTTCCAACAGTGGCCAATCCAGGTTAAAGATACCTGACAAGATCCCAAAACAGTATAATACATTTTATGCTGCTTATCCTAGAAATAAGCAGTGGATTTTCACCAAGTCCATTTTAATAATGGCATATGGACTTTTCTTTTAGGAAGCTGTCCAAACCTTTTTTTAAACCCTGCTAAGCTAACTGTTTTTACTACAATCTCTGACAAAGAATTCCAGAGTTTAGTTACACAATGACTGAAGTAATATTTTCTCTGATTCATTTTAAATTTACTACTTTGTAGCTTCATTGTGTGCCCCCTAATTCTAGTATTTTTGGAAAGAGTAAACAAGTGATTCACATCTACCCGTTCCACTCCACTCATTTTATAGACCTCTATCATATCTCCCCTCAGTTGTCTTTTCTTCAAGCTGAAGAGCCCTAGCCACTTTATCCTTTCCTCATAGGGAAGTCGTCCCATTCCCTTTATCATTTTCGTCGCCCTTCTCTGTACCTTTCTTAATTCTAGTTCTATAGGAGTACGTTTTCCATAATACTGGAATAAATTCCCTTACCCTTAACTGTTCTGTTTGTATTCCCTTACCCTTAATTGTTTTGTCTGTTTACCTGTCTTATCTAGATTGTAAGCTCTTTGAGCAAGGACTATCTTTTGTGTATGGTGTACAGCGCAGCGTATGCCTTGTAGCACTATAGAAATGTTAAGTAGATAGATAGATAGGATTCCTACTGCAGGGATCACGTGTTATAGTAAGATTTAAAATATTGCATGGCAAAATGAATTAACTCAAATATTGCATATGCCCATCTCAAAGGTCTGTGTCAAATATGCCAGAAACTTAGCTAAATGTCTTATTATTGACACATTTTAAATACCCTGATGTGATTATACTAGAAGGCGTTTGTTTACTCATGATGTCAGTGTCTCACTTTGAACTGAAATGGTGAACTATTAGAGGAAATACATGAGGAATAAGACTGAAAAAGATACTGTTAGGAACCATACCACTATCACAGTTCCAGTAGGTGTTCAGTATAGCTTTTATTGGGCTTGGGATGTCTAAATGGATGTTTGGTGGCCTAGCCAGCTTATTTTCGAAAGGAAAAGGGCGCCCATCTTCGTGAGATGGGCACCCAAATTGGTAGAATCGAAAGCCAATTTTGGGCACTTTCAACTGCAGTCCATCGTGGAGACGAACAAAGTTCACGGGGGCGTGTTGGCACAGTAGCAAAGGCGGGACAGGGGCGGGCATGGGAGTGGTTAACAGATGGGCAGTTTCAGGCCATAATGGAAAAAAGAAGGGCTCCCGTAGCGAGGATTTAGATTGCTTTTTTTGGACCCTTTTTTTTTAGGTCCAAGTCCCAATAAGGTGCCCGAACTGCCCAGATGACCACAGGAGGGAATCAGGGATGACCTCCCCTGACTTCCCCAGTGGTCACTGACCCCCTCCCACCAAAAAAAAAAGTACTTTAAAAAATTTTTTTCCAGCCTTTAAGCCAGCCTCAAATGTCATACCCAGTTCCATGACAGCAGTATGCAGGTCCCTGGAGCAGTTTTTAGTGGGTGCAGTGCACTTCAGGCAGGTGGACCCAGGCCCATCCCCCCTACCTGTTACACTTGTGGTGATAACTTTGAGCCCTCCAACCCCCCCCCCCCAAACCCTCTGTACCGATATGTAGGTGCCTCCCTTCACCCTTAAGGGCTATGGTAATGGTGTAGAGTTGTGAGTAGTGGGTTTTGGGGGGCTCAGCACCCAAGATAAGGGAGCTATGCACCTGGGAGGTATTTTAATGTTTTTTTTAATTTTTAAAAGTGCCCCCGAGGGTGCCCGGTTGGTGTCCTGGCATGTCAGGGGGACCAGTGCACTACGAATCCTGGCCCCTCCCATGACCAAATGCCTTAGAGTTGTTCGTTTTTGAGATGGCCGCCTTCGGTTTCCATTATCGCTGAAAACCAATGCTGACCATCTCAAACCCGCCCATCTCTGACATTTGGCCGGGCCCAGCCGTATTATCGAAAGAAAAGATGGACATCCATCTTTTTCGATAATACGGTTGCGACCGCCCCTACTCGTAGCCGTTCCCGGAGATGGGCGACCTTAGAGATGGCCAGCCCCTTTCGATTATGCCCCTCCATGTGAAATAAACTGATGTCAGTCCAGTTCCCAGGAAGCTGATGTGCTTTTCACATCACAAACATCACCACACATATTTGGGTGGGGTGGGGGGAGGAGGACGACAATAATTGTATAATAGGAAACCTAGGTAAAAAATGTTTAAATGTGCCTTTAGAAAATAGGATCTCAACACTATCCCTAAAGTATAAATGTGTGCATGTACTCTGTGTTAAGATGTGCATTGTATAAAATACACATATACATTGCAAATCTGCCTCACCTCTTGACGGAAGAGAAACAATTATGCACATCCATTTTCTATGTGTAAAATATGTTTTATATAATTACCTCCAAGTGAAACCTCAGTTATCAGGGTCAGTAGAGAGACAAACACTGAATTATTGTGTTTCCTCTAATGTAGAGAGGGCCCTCCAGAGCAAAGATATAGTATACAAGAAAGATTTTCTAGGGTTGTTGCCTAGTCTGTACTTTCCACAGTAGTCAACCCCAAAATTTACTTGGGCTGATATTCTAAGTAAATTATGCATCTTCTGTATGTTTTTTAAAGTTATATAGATGGTATTTGTTTGTTTAAATTCCCAAATTGCCTCAATACTATATGTACAAATATGAACTGGATTAGAGGTGGCATGGAGGTGGGCCTAAAACTGATCTGTTTTCACTAGGCCTAAATGGAAGTGCCAGCGCAGTCACTGGTCAATCGATATATTCAGCGTCACTACCTATACAGAGCCAGCCCTTCAAGTTTGGGGGTGCCCAGGGGTGGACTGGGGGGCAATTCATTCCTCTCTCTCCCTCTTCTCCCCCCCCCCAACATGCTAACCATACCTTTGCTAGCGGTGATGCCGAGTCCCCGCCAGCCAAATAAATACCGTGCCTAGCCATTCTCCTCATCCTTGCACTGCTTCCTGCCTGCAGATATTGGTAAGAAGGCTCAACGTCGGCAGCGTGCCTTCAGTCATTGACTTTACTACTACTACTACTACTACTACTTAACATTTCTAGAGCGCTACTAGGGTTACGCAGCGCTGTACAGTTTAACAATGAAGGACAGTCCCTGCTCAAAGGAGCTTACAATCTAAAGGACGAAATGTCAAGTTAGGGCAGTCTAGATTTCCTGAATAGAGGTATGGTGGTTAGGTACTGAAGGTGACATTGAAGAGATGGGCTTTGAGTAAGGATTTGAAGATGGGCAGGGAGGGGGCCTGGCGAATGGTCTCAGGGAGTTTATTCCAAACATGGGGTGAGGCGAGGCAGAAAGGGCGGAGCCTGGAGTTGGCGGTGGTGGAGAAGGGTACTGAAAGGAGGGATTTGTCTTGAGAATGGAGGTTACGGGTAGGAACGTAGGGGGAGATGAGGGTAGAGAGGTAGGGAGGGGCTGCAGATCGAGTGCATTTGTAGGTTAGAAGGAGAAGCTTGAACTGTATGCAGTACCTAATCGGAAGCCAGTGAAGAGACTTGAGGAGAGGGGTGATATGAGTATATCGGTCCAGGCGGAAGATAAGACGTGCAGCAGAGTTCTGAACGGACTGAAGGGGGGATAGATGGCTAAGTGGGAGGCCAGTGAGGAGTAGGTTGCAGCAGTCAAGGCGAGAGGTAATGAGAGAGTGGATGAGAGTTCGGGTGGTGTACTCAGAGAGGAAAGGGCAAATTTTGCTAATGTTATAGATGAAGAAGCGACAGGTCTTGGCTATCTGCTGGATATGCGCAGAGAAGGAGAGGGAGGAGTCAAAGATGACTCCGAGGTTGCGGGCAGATGAGACGGGGAGGATGAGGGTGTTACCAACTGAGATAGAGAGTGGAGGGAGAGGAGAAGTGGGTTTGGGTGGGAAGACAATAAGCTTGGTCTTGGCCATGTTCAGTTTCAGGTGGCGGTTGGACATCCAGGCAGCAATGTCGGATAAGCAGGCCGATACGTTTGGGACTTTTTACTGACATCTACAAGCAGGAAGCAGCATGAGAAGAGCAGAGGCACCGCATTTATTTGGCTGGAGGGTGCCTGAGCCCCAAGTGGAGGGGCCCAGGCCTCCAAGGCCCCCCCTCATAGTTATGCCACTGATGCAGAGAGCAGCACTAAATATACGAATTAAGTTAAGAACTATTTCTCAACTTAGGTGCTCTTTTACTAAAGAGTATTAAGCCCTTGACCCACAATTAGTGTGCGATAATAGGCTATTACAGAAATGCGTTAAAACATTTTGCAGTATTTTGCCTGTTTGTATGTGCTAACCGTAGTGTTACCCATTAAAAAAAATTATTCTGAAGGGACATGTCATGGGCACTTTTGCACTACCTGCCTAGTGCATTATGATTAGCTTGCGCTAACTGGATAACACAGAGTTAAAGAGGAAACACCTAGAGCCGCCTAAATAGGAGGTGCTCCTGCATTAGCTCTATGCAGATGCTGTGCAGTAATGACATTAGTGCATGACCTGCAATAAAATATTAAACAAACAAATAAGTGCTGCATTAAACCTGGGCTTAATGAGCAGGAAACTCCTGCATTAAAATGTGTTAAACCCAAATTTGACAGCACTTTAGTAAAAGGACCCCTTACTTTAATAACTGTGCTGGCTCAAAATTTTCCCCACTGATTGGGGTGGGGGAAGGGACTATTCTCTTAATTATAGGAAAGATTGTTTTCAAAGTAATAAAAGCATTGTGCATAAGCTCAAGTGATGGAAATGTATAGGAGAGGCACACTGTAATTTAATTGTGACTGAAATAGTCTGCAGTTTAACATGATGCTTGCAGACACACAGTCTTAAAGGCATTACTTCAGTAACATAACAGGAAGCTCTTTATTCGCAGAGAAAGGGCAGCTGGAAATTTCCCTCCCTGTCAGCATAGGTAATTTATCTGTGGCAAACAGAAATGGGTCTAGAAACATGGGGAGGGCAGAGGTAGCCATCAACCTATAGAGATTTAATTTTGAAATGTCTGCAGCTGGTTTCAGTTGCAGGTCATCCAATGTGATGTGGTCAGCGCCTTCATTTTCAAAGGGGAAACTCATGGAGGGGCTTGTCTTTGAAAATAAGTTTACAATCCTGAAGGTACAATGTAGGCATACGACTGCAATTTTTCTGCAGAGTTTCAAAATTGCTTTAAAAATCTCTCACATCAGGTTTCAACGTGATACACAGAAATGCATTTTTCACAATTCAGAATCGATACCTCTGGAGTTCCACAGTCACATTCTTCTCCAACTTCAACAATATTATTTCCGCACACTGAAATCCCTGTTATGTTTGATGTTAGATTCCTAAGGCATTTGCTCTTGTCGCTCAAAATGAAATTCTTGAAGCTTTCCAAACTGCAGGAACTGAATTCCACTGGGCGTACAAAGCTACAGTAAAGAAAATACAGCACAGTCATTTGATTGACCATATATGCAATCTGGCATGCTATAATACAATGAAGTGAAGCATATGCAAAAGTGGTTCACACTGAGGCTAAACTAACATTTCGGGGCATAGTCATCAGAGCCTGATGCTACAAGTTTAACCCCTGTGTGTAAGGGGGGGGGGGGGGTTAAATAAATGAAACGAAAAAAAATCAAATTAAAAAAAAAATAAAGAAATGAAAATCAAAATGAAATAGAAAAATCTCAGGTTCAGGCCCACTGCCCAAATTATTTAAAAAAAAATCTCATTCAGGTCCTCTACTTATTGCCCTCCCAGGCATCTATCACCGAATCCAGCTTTTTTTTGAAGGAGATCGCCGGACATCTTCCGACACAAATTGAGAGATGGCCGGCCATCTCCTGAGGGTGCCCAAATCGGTATAATCGAAAGCCAATTTTAGGCGCCCCCAACTGCAGTCCGTCGCGGGGATTTGGTCGTTTCTGAGATGGGTGACCTCGGTTTTCATTATTGCCGAAAATCGAGGACGACCATCTCCAGGGACAACCATCTCTAAGGTCAGCCTAAATGTTCAGATTTGGGCGTCCCTGACCATATTATTGAAATGAAAGATGGCCGCCCATCTTCTTCGATAATACGGGTTTCCCCGCCCCTTTGTGGGGATGTCCTGCGAGGACGTCTTCAGGAAAACTTGGGCGCCCTGTTCGATTATGCCCCTCCAAGTGACTTAGAATCTATGCGCATCACGTTATAGAATACTCTTAGAGAGTTTGTCTAAGTTCTAATTAATGCCAATTAGTCTCAATAATTGCTTGTTAAGTAGCAATTATCTGTGCTGATTGGCTTAAGTAATTAATTTGTGTACGCAAATCCATAATACAACTGGATTTGTGTGCGCAACTTAAGTTGGCCGATATAGAATATGGGGGTTAGTGCCTTATATTTAGGAGGGGTAAGTAGTCCTGGGTAACTCTACGTTAGAGAGCTACCCCCAGATTCTATAAAGTTTGCCCAAATTTGGGCATGATCCAGAGATATGCGTGCAACTTAATTGGTTAACAAGCCATTAGCAATCAAAAACTGGGTGCTAAAATCATTGGGGTCCTTTTACTAAGGTGCGCTGAAAAATAGCCTGCGGTAGTGTAGATGCGTGTTTTAGAAGCGTGCAGAATTATTTTTCAGCGCATCTACAAAAAAATGCCTTTTTAAAATTTTTGCCCTAAATGGATGTACGGCAAAATGAAATTGTCACACGTTCATTTTGGGTCTGAGACCTTACCGCAAGCCATTGACCTAGTGGTAAGGTCTCACGCAGTAACCAGCCACTTGACACGCGTAGCTGCACGTGTCAAAAGATACAAAATATTTTTCAGATGTGCGCAGTGGATGCACACCAAAATTGAAATTACCACAAGGGCCACACAGTAACCAGGCAGTAACTCCAATTTGGCACACATTGGGCACGCGTACGCACCAATGCAGCTTAGTAAAAGGGACCCATTGTGTGGATGATTGATTGATTGATTTGTTACATTTGTATCCCACATTTTCCCACATATTGTAGGCTCAATGTGGCTTACATAGTACTGGAGAGGCGTTTGCCAGCTCCGGTGACAACAAATACAATGTGATGTTGTGGTAGGATAAAGATCATGTGGCACAGCCACAATTAGGGAATCGTACAGCGGAAGAGTTATGTCCATTACGTACTTTAGTTTTGTTATGTCGCAGAGATCAGGCATTTAGGTTGGATCGGCAGGGTATGCATTTTTGAATAGATTAGTTGTCACTTTAATCACTGTGCACATCTTTTTCCTTTATATTATATATTAGTAGCTCAATTAATTGGAGGCTTTGAGGACTGAAATAATATTCCCTTCCTGATCTAATGAAAATTCTGTGTGAGATTTGTTTCCTTTTGTTTGTGGTTCACTTTTTCTGGGTATTTTCTTATTGTGGTTCCTCTACATACAGCAATTTTTTTTTATATTGCAGCTTTATTATTTGATTCATGTATATTGGTTACAGTGATATTTGATATTTGATTGTACCTATATTTTGATGCATTGTATTTTTGTTATGTTTCTAAAAATAATAAAAATGATTTGAAATAAAAAAATTAAATATAAAAATAACCGGGTGCTAACAATCAATTATTGATGTTAATTGGCATCAACTAGAATTTGCATGCATATTTGCCTGCGTGGTATCCTATAATGATGGACGGCCAAATCCCATAGCATGCAACCCAAAAGGGGACATGTCCATAGGGGTGGCAGGGGCATTCTGAATATTAGGGCACAGTATTATAGAATAAGGCAGATGCACACCCAACGTGCACACACCAGGATTTATACCAGGTTTCAGTTGCCGTAACTCCTCGTGCCCAAAGTTGGGCATGGGAATCCACACTCAGCACTGTTCTATAAAGGGTGCTAGTCTGAAGTGCCCTTTATAGAACAGCACTGATCACAATTTATTCCCAGTGTCTTCTTTTCAGCACCATTTACTAAATCAGGCCCTCAGTGCACAGTAAGTGCAGCAAGTTAACTGCCAAATGCCTTCCATTCCCACTCTCTGCCCATGCCAAACTTCCTTACCAAGCACTGTAAAAATACTGCAAAGCCCCTTTGTACGGCTCTCTACACTAGCGGTTAACACAAACTTCACCAAGTGTCAAGTGCTTAACCTGGTTTAGTAAAAGGGCTGTCCTAGGGAAGGGACGTGGGGCAACCAATCTAGGCGGGTCACCAAAAGCTAGGTAAATAAAATCTTTATTGCTAATAACCACATATAAAAGACTCAACACAGTTCCGTGTTTCGATAAATGGTATGCCTGCCTCAGGAGTCAATGTATTTGTGTCAATTGTGGATTTATTTAAGCAATATTCTTGATGCTGTGCTTTGTGAGGTGTCACTGGATGATTTAGTAAAGAAAGCCTTCCAGCTACAAGATTGCTCAACTGAAAATATAACCACAATTTGACACAGATATGTTGACTCCTGAGGCAGCCATACCTTTTGCTGAAACACAGAACTGTGCCAAGTTTTTTTTATTTCTGGTCACTGGCAGATTGGTTGCCCCTCGTCTCTTCCCTACTCCTTGGACAGCATCTTCCTTTGTAGGGAACACTTCTTAATAAAAAGGCCCCATAGTTCTTGGATTAGCTGTATACAGGTATATCTCATGAATATTCAGTATGGATAGTCAGAAACTCAGACCTGGTTTGATGAGGGGCTGTTTTGTAGATAGTTGTGGCATAGAATGATGATGAACTAGTACAGAAACCACACTTGCATTAAGAAAAATTGTGCATATTTGTGAAAACAAAAAATAAATTTTTTTATATAAAAACACCACAATAGTCAATTGAAAATTTTCTATTGAATATTCACAAAGACTTATTTAAAAAGTATAGCAGTGATTAGGAATCTGCTGAAAGAAGATTTCTTTGGACATGCACAAACCTGATCCAAGCTAAGTGGCTGTTATAAAATAATTCTCAAAGATAAAGTATTAGATTTTTGCATACTACTCATCTACTTTGTACTATGGTTAGGATGGAGGATGTGTAATGATGTACATGTGGTGCTCATACATGATTTAAACTATCAGTTCACTGCTGTACACCAAAAAACTGAGCACAATCAAATATGTTATATAAAAATTTTTATTTTTTGCTTTCACAAATATGCACAATTTGTCTTAATACAAGTGTGGTTTCTGTACTAGTTTTTCAATTTTGACATAAGAAACCAAATTTTATAGGTCACCCAGATTTTTGAGTAATAGAATGATGATGGCCAGCAGTGGACCTGCAGCCAATTACAGACTGACTAAAGTTAGCACCTCTCCCACCTATATGAGACTTATGGAGGAGTTTCACCATTGGTTCTTAGGGCAGGAATTAGATGGGATTTCCCAGCGATCACTTCCTATTCCAAATACAGGTTGATTGAATCTAGAGTCCCAAGGGGAAATATAACATTCATCATAAAACTGATATTTTCAAGATTATATTTCTAACCCATTTTGTGCTTCCATGATGCAATCCCCGGGCCCAGAATTGCATACACATTGGCTATGATCATGAGTCATTCCAAGGGTATGGCCTATCTCATGCGCCACAGTGGTTCCAAGTTCGATTGTATCTTCATCATAGTCCTGTGATAAGAGATTGAGAAATTAAGACTGCAAATCACTTCTAGATGTGAGGCATAGCAATTAAATCCAAAATCGATGCAATTTGTCAATGATTTTCAATGTATGCAATCAAGTTATGATGTACTGTTCCTGGTTTCTATACTCTGATTCTTTCTACTGTAGCTAGTGACTGTCTTCTAGACAGTAGTTTTGCCTGGAAGAGGGTGAGATATCTTGTGGTATATATCTCATTATAAGTGATCCACAGCAGCTTCCACAGTAGTTACTTTAGTCCAGGGATCATTACACCTACACAAGATCACAATGTATTCCTCTACCACGTATGTACGCACTTGATTGTAAAACCATGTACTAATGCACGCAAGATCACAATGCATTCTTTCACCATGTTTGTATGCACTTGATTGCAAAACCATGTGCATATTTGTAGTCCGAAATGGCAATCGCCATTACGGCAAATGTAAGCCACATTGAGCCTGCAAATAGGTGGGAAAATGTGGGATACAAATGCTACAAATTAATAAATAAATAAATAAATTACAACTTCACCAGGTTTCTGCTGCTATCCTAGTTGCTGCCACTGTGCAGTACAGAGAAGGGTTGCATTGGTGTGATCCTGAATTGTGATCACATATTTAGCCAGAATCCTTTTTACTGCTGGGTAGAATTTGTTGGATAGATTCAGGGTATACATGCTGTTAATATATGGCCTAGCTTTAAGGCTACCACTGGAATATTGCTGGCCAAAGCTATGCAGCCTAAAAACAACTGAAAAAGTACTGACTAGGCCAAACAACAAGTAAGTGATTTAATATTTGAGAATCTGCAAAAAGCAGGTCTGAACAATGAGTCCTGCCACAAATTGGTACAATTTTTAATTCAAATATAGCACCTGTAATGAAAGATCAGATGCATAAAATGGAGCTTATTAGTTTTGGTATACAATGATACAGAGGTAATACAGAGTTCATGAGAAAGGTATGAAAAGTATTGCAGCCGGAAGATGTGAAACTGTTATCTCAACGCTTCCCAAAACATGTTGATAATTAGCAGTAGCTGAGAACGGAAGGAGGTGGGCACATCAGATAGCAGATCGCATGGGAAAGTATGATCTCAGGAAGTTGAGACATATTAGGAGCTAGGTTTCTCACCATTCACTTCTATGGAGAGGTTTGTGTATAAAAGAGGGGAGACGTTTGCCTTAGTAGAGGACTCCTCTCCAACGCTTCTGTCAGACGGCGAAGCTCTGTGCGGTTGAAACCAGAATCTGATGTCTGTATTTGTACCAATTTGAAGACTTGTCTTTGGGTAAGAAATAAAATGTACCTATCTATCTAAACCTTTCTCTGTCTCTATTTTTATAGATTCTGTCTTCTCTTTACCTAACATTTAGCCTACAAGGTAGATCACATACAAGTGACACTCAGTCTTTACAGAAACTTAGACAGATTTTTAATAAGCCTGGGATTGGGTGACAATGGAGGTCAGAGAAACTATACAGAACCTGTTATATGGAATAAGTACCTTTAGTCCCCCGTGTGAAGGAGTCAGATAGAGGTCTAGCAGAGGGGAAATGAAAACAGTGGTGACCAGCCGTACGCTGACCGTTCACTCTATCCTTCTTTATCTTCCTTTGAACGCAAGAGGGGATACTTATTTTGTGCGTTCAAATGTTCTCTGTTATCTTTTTATCACTTTTTTCTCTTTTTCTCTTATCTTTCCTTCCCCAATCTCCCTGCTGTTATTCCTTCATTTTTCCCCTATCACGGACACTGCCCACTTCAGGGGTATTGGGCACCAATGTTCTGTCCGTTCTCACCCCTACTTTAAATACTCTTCTATTCTTCTGTCTTTTTACTTTCTTCCCTGAATGTCTTCATGCCTTGCGCTGAACTAACACACCTGCTTCTCTTTCCCTAATTTTTAACCCAGTGGGGATGATTCTTTGAGTTCAAACTTTCATTTCTGTTTTTCAATATTCTGTTCTGTTTTTTCTCACCCTCTTTTCTTTCTCCTATCCTGTCCATCTCTTTGATTTGCGTGATGTGCGCAAGACTGGGCTTGTTGTGTGAATGGTGCATAACACCGAATCCAGGCGACTGCGATTTGGGGTTTGCCGTAAGTTTATTTCAATGTTCAAAATCTTTGGATTGGTCTTTATGCTAGCATTTCTCGCTTAACAATCCTTAGAGATTGCGCATTTTTCTGTTTCCCATTCTCACCCTGTGTTCTGTCTTAATCCCTTCTTTTCAAATCCCTGTTCCCTTGTTCTCACTATGTATTCTGTCTTTCCTCCTTCTGTCGACCTTACTTTCCATTTTTCCTGTTCTCCTTCATCCTAACTTCTTCTGCCTACCTCTTCCTATTAGTCCCCTGGGTCTAATCCTGCTCTTTTCTCATCTGTATGTTCCCGTATCGGGGGAATTTTCTTTACTCTGGGAGAACAGCACGCTTTCAGATTGCTCTCCTCTAAAATCCTTCTGGTTTCTCTGCTCCTAGTACTGACAGCCCCCACCTTTCCACATCTGCTATTGCCTTCACTCTCTGTGTGCGACACATACTTTTGATCTTGTGCTGAAACAGTTATCCACGAGATTTTTTTAATGTCTCGGGACTGTCCCTTTTACTCTATTCCTTCTTATTCTTTCGGTTGGACTTCCTACAACTTTCTTTCCTTTTCAGCTGAAAACAGTAGTTACGGTGTTCAACTTTGTAGCTGATTACCGTCGTTCAACTGCTGTTTTCCCCTTATCTCTCTAAGTATTCTTTCAGTCTTCTGCACTACAACCTCTGATTTCCGTTTCTCCTTATGCCTGTAGTGGGTATACTTATGTGACAGATGTATCTTTTCAGCTGTTATGAATAACTGCGTAGTATCTCTTATTCCGTTCTTTTTCCTTTTGCATCTTTGTGTGTGTCTCTGCACTTCGTCTGATTTGGAACCATACTGTTCCGTCTCTGCTTTTCTTATTTCTTATCTCTGTATGCCGCTGTCTAAATCTGGCTTGGCTCTTTTTCACTTTGAAGCGCATTTCCTGTTCTTTATTATTTGCTGCAAAGTTCAACTAATTGCTCTTTTTCACAGCTGCTCAGTTCTGTGCTCTCACCCCCCCCCCCCCATAGCCATTCTTTTTCCCTTAAAGTCCAATCTGAATCCCTTCCTCCGCAACATTTTGTTCTTGTCCCCCTTTTTCTGCCACAATAATCCTCCCTGCCCTTCTCTCTGATGCTCTACCGACTCCTACACCATATGTCTGTGGTCCGTGTAAAATTTATAAGGGTGTGGCCCGCACGGTACCAATTGGGGTAACTTAACACCTTACATACACCTTCTTCGCTTCTTGTGCAAGCTAGAAAAATATTGATATCACTTTTCAATTTTTATTTCCTATAAAGCTATTCTTTTTCCTTTCCAGCCCCATGTGGCGTGGGTTTTACTTTTTAACTCTCTGCCTGCCAGCTGCAGAATGAAAGCTGTAAATTTACTTATCTTTTCATGCCTCATGCTGCCAAGTCCGTTATACGTGCACTTCTGAGCATGTAAGAATGTACGGATGTATTTCTGCTTTCACTTTTAAAATTATGGCACTGCATCTTGGTCTTACTCTGCATTCTCCTTTTATCAGGGCATACTTTTTTCTCCTTTTTTGTGTCATTTTATTAGGACGTTGTCTCCCACTCCCCAAAATTCTCTGCTCATACTGCTTTGACTTTTAACCGTTGCCCTCTGTTTCATTTCATCTCCCTTAAACTAATTGCTTTCACCTTCTGTCTCTGAGCCATGATTTTAGCCCCGAGACAGGTTTTTCTTTATTTTTGTGCTGCAAGTGACAGCTTTATAAACCTTATTGTGTTACATGTGGTTACAAACTGTTAAAAGGGTATTCTACCATTAAACATACATTACTTGACTTTCCCCTTATCCAGGCTCCCGAAACTGCCATTTCTTTCTGTAGCTTATAAAAGTTTTCCCTAACAAGTGCTGTAGTTCACTATCTCAAGGACATGAGATTCTGGGAAGCTTGCCCACTTTAGCTGCCTTATCAGTCCAGCACTGCTTCGGCAGAGGAGGCTCTACAGTTCACTTTTAAAAGCTCAGAAAGTGATTTTTTTTTTCCTCCCCCTTTTCCGTTCGTTTTTTTGTCCCTGTTCTATGCTGAAGTAGTACAAGTTAAACAGTCATTTACACAGGGGTGCTCTGTTTTAATGGTGTGCTCGTTTAAAAGAAATATAAGTTACAGCCCCTGCCCCTGCACCGTACTATCGTGTTAGTTTTTTTCAGGATGCTTTTTAATACTTTTTAATCATCGGTGAGCCTGACTATATTATAACGTTATCTACAGGAAATACTGCACTTCCTCGCTTGCATTGTGGTTTCGTCCTCCGACTGCATACAGCCTGGACTGGCTTATTTTAAACATTTGTAATAATGAGCTAGGTTATAATATTTCCTGATGAATATTTCCACGTCCTGAGAATGACAATCACTTTTAAATAATATGATTCTATAAAGAGTTAAATTGTGTAAGTCTTTATAATAAGTTTGATATGAACCAAGATCCAACACAGAAAGTCACATAAAATTACAATGGTTTATTGTTACATTAAGAGCTAGATAATCCTTTGTATAACTTATATGATAGTATAAATATTCTGTACTATATAGAAGCATTTCTCTGCTTTTACCTTAATAGATATGCATATAAAATATGTTTTACCTTTCCGGTTGAGAAGATGATGGCTGCGTGCCATGAGAATACAGCGTTGTTTCACTTCAGTTATTTCCTGTTGGTCCTTTATAACCCAACCTTCTCTTTCCTTCTAATGCTGCAGCTGTTCTGTTTGTCATCATTTAGACATATCATTTCAGTCACTGATTAGTATGTATGTTTTATGCCGTATCATTGGAAGTTCTTGGTGTAAGAATCACATGTTTTAATTTGTTTTTTCTCCCTTCTACCTGTTTAGCCACAAAAGCTTCCTGCCATTGCATTCGGGTTTATTTTATTTACTATGTCCCTTTTCTGAGTGTATATTTATGGGTATGAGCTTGTCATCTTTACACCACGATTCTGGTGTCCTGTTTCAAAATTTATTGATTTATATGCTTCTCTTATATTTAATATGTCTTTGTTAATATACATTTTCTTGCCTTTTGTTGAAATCGGTGTTTCCTTTCACTGGCTTGTTGGATGGAAAATTCTATTTTCCATTGCTGCATGACAAGTGATGTCTTTGGCATTTTTAGTTCTGGCTAATGTGTTCCAACTAATGACTTTTTTGTGACTGTGCCTTCCCCGAAGAGCTTACATTTGTTTTGTTTTGCCTTGGAATATTTCGTCTTTCTCTCTATTTTTCTACCACTTCTATAGTAATTTTCAGGGGCTTTTCCCTGGAACATACTATACTTTCTTATATACCAGTGTCACGCTATAACTATTGGGTTTGATATCGATGCCTGGGGCTTACATCCATCGAAGGTGGATGACGGTATCGCAATTATTAGATTTTAAGCAGAACCCCATTCTATTTTCGGAATGGCCTGCATTCACTGAATTGGACTATTGCCCATATAGAAGTTACCGGTACAGATGCGCGCTGGGGATATACAGAGACGTCTAAAATCCTTTAGTTGCAAATTTAGACAGGTTGACTGGGGCCCTAAATTTTTGTTCTCTTCTAGACGAATATTTAAGCATCTATTGGGGGTTAGCGACAAAATGGCGAGTGTATTCCCATATATGGCGAGTGTATTCCCATATTTCTAACCGGCGAAAACCAATTAGATCGCTGCCCTTTAATTTTAGAGAACTTATTTTCGCTGTTCGCTAAAATCTTTTTTTGGAGTTTTTGCTTCCCCCACTTTTGGGGTTTTCAATATGGCGAGTGTTATCCCATATCCAAATTCATGGCGAGTGTTATCCCATGTGCGATCCCAGGCGAGTGTAGTCCCATCACATGGCGAGTGTTATCCCATGTCAAAATTCATGGCGAGTGTTATCCCATGGTCAATTTCTATAGAAGCATACTCTGGAGGGCAGTATTTTTAGAGTAGGTTATATATAGTAAGTGACACAACTGACTCCTGCACTATTCTCATGTTCATGGCTATCATTTCTTTGTTAATATAACCTGCAGTAAAAGCATGGGGCTTTCCGCCAATTAGTAATTTATGTTTTAGGTTCCACTTCTGGGACGCTCTTGAAGACGCGTGAGTATAAAGGTGTTTTCTATATGCATGATGCATGTTTTCCTTTGAATGATCTTCCTTTGCACGTTTTTATATATATTTATAGAGATACCTATTATAATTCTTTGAACTAGGATCCAATTTGGGATTTAATTTGCCATTTTACACTGCACACCTCCACCTATGTGGATTGTTTTCCCCTTATTCCTAATTCCATTATGTCCACTCAGTCCTCCACTAGCCCCCTGGAAAGAGTTCTCAACTTTTTCCCCGCTGATAGAAAAGAACTTTCCCGTTTATGTCAAACCTGGCATACCGTTTGGTCTGCTAAAGACCCGGGATTGGATTGGCCACCAAAGGGCTCATTCGATCAGGGTAAGCTCCAAGCCTTGGTTTGCTATAATGAATCCAACAAAACAGGAAAATCTAGGGATAAGCATTTAGCTGCTATTAATAAATTTATACTTATTGCACAAAACCAGCATGACAGAGCCCTAGCGAAGTCTGATTGCGATCAAGCCCCTTACCAAGAGGCAATAACACCTACTGCCCCACCACCCTATGATGCTGCTACCGCTGCAGGTACTACCAAGCTCCTACCATGTGCAGTGGGATATACACCAATACCCTCAGGATATTGTGATAAACCTCAGCTACCGATTTCTCAGGGATCTCAGACACAGACCCCCTTATCTCAAGGATCTCAGACAGTGATACCCTCGCTGCCTGCGATATCTCCCGCTCCTATGAAATTTGACCCACCTACTACCGTACACATTGCCGGTGTAGTTGATCTATCTCTTCCCTCATCACAAAAGGACCCAATTCCAATATCTCAGGGGTCAGTACAAACTCAGACGCCTTTAACCCCTTCAACAATCCCAGTGGCCCAACCAGTAGCCCTGATTTCGGCCCAATTACCCACTGTTACCTCTGCTCCAACGATGCAAGCAACAACTCAGACGCTAACCTCACCACCGCCTCATGGCTATGAGATTGAAATACCCCCACCCATTATTGAGCAATATCCTTGTGTCCCGAACCCATCGGTTCTGGCCACCATCCAGCACCCTACTAACAGTCAAATTGACGTGGCTGCCCAAACCTCCATCTATCCTGGGCTAGGATCAGGATTGACCTCACACATGACCACCCAAACGACTACCTACCCATATATGGGGCACACAACTCAAACATCACCTCCACCACTACATTTTGACTCCTCTGTCCAAACTGGTCCCTTGCCCGCTGAACCCCTACAGTCTATCCTGTCCCAATTACGACAAATGGGTTTCATTCCATGTAGTCCTGCTACACAGACACGGGCTATTTGTCAGGAACTCTATGATCGGGGTTTCATTAAACCACCCCCTGCTCCAGTGAACCCTTCAATGCCCATTCTAGAACCTCAGTGTTCTATTCCTCCTAGATGGGACACGTTAGGTGCACGGCCAATGCGTCCCTTGGTACTCCCAGCCAAACCAGCTAATAAGGAGCGACCGAAGGTTAGACTCTCCCCATTAGACGAAGCATGGGAAGTTTTAAAACAACAACTCCCCACAAAATCGGACATAGAGGATATTCGAAACGAGCCTCCTCCGATGTTCCATTTCTCCTCTTTTTCAGATAGTGAAGTAATCCCTTCCCTTGCAGACGATTCACCTCGTTTCACGTTACCTAATACCCCAGTCCCCTCGGAAGAACAATACGATCACACATTGGCTAGTATGGGAGATGGCCTCGCGTTTGTTTCAGAAGGACTTCGTTCCTTACACAAGTCCCTGACAACGCAACCGCACCCTGATACCCCGGACACCGTGGTATCTGTTGCACCAACATCGTAAGACAGTACACACTAACTTGGAGGTGCTACAGACTGAAGATCTCAAAGAGAAAAGAGCCTCTAAGAGCTCTGACACCAATACCAATACTCCTAACACTTCTCCCCCTGTTATTGTTATGTATGCTGATCAACGCTATGACAATAACACCCGAAATCAGGGCCCACGGCCCTACCGCCCAGACCGTAGAATTGATTACCCTGAAGAAAGAGGTCGTCGCTCTCAACCCCAGCGAGGTCCCCCAAGGGGCCCTCTTGGAGATACTAGGCGACAACGAGACTATCGTTCCTGGCCTAGCCCTGATCGCTATCCTGATGTGCTCTGTTATCGCTGCCAACAATACGGTCATTATGCTGCTGAATGTCTTCAGACACAGCCATATAGATTTAGAAAATCGCAGATCCGTCAAAATCCCCCTGAACGGCAGTCATTCCCTTTATGGAACCCGGATCAACACCGTCCGCAGTGACCACAGATTTAGGGATCAATATTACCCACCCCATAATGACTAGGCGTAATCCGAACACGATTTGATTTTGTTGCTCTCAGTTACTCAAAACTACTCGGCTCCTCATTTAGTATCCGGTAACCATTTCTCTGTATATGTGTTGGTTTGATGTTTCTGTTTCCATTACAGGTAACATGTCTTTATTTTATATTTCTCTAGGTTTAATAGCAAGTGTATATTTATGGTACCATACAAATGACCTAACTAAGTCAGCAAGTTATTTATTTGTTTCTATGCATACCTTCCCTGGGGAGTTCTTATCAACTGCAGGGGTGAGCGATCCCCAGAGAATGTTCATTTTATGTTTTTTATATGTATACCTGAACTGACTTATTTATGCCATTTTACTTTATACGGGATCCCTTTTTAATAAAAGCTGTGTATTGCACATTTAAAAAAAAAAAAAAAAAAAAAAAATGTTTTCTGCTTTAACTGTTATGCTGTTTAAATTGATGTGACATTCACTTCTTTAATTTTTTCATGAATATAAAGCCTTCATTTTTGAAATCTCTCTATGGTATGTGTGATATCTGAAGGCTTTTCATTATTTCCTTGTCCAAGAAAGCAAAATATTAAATAACCATTATCCGATTATATGGAATAAATGCGAGAAATATTCCCTTGAACTGGCCATTTGGGGGAGCATTTTGCGCTGATCATAGATTTTATAGTATTCTTGGACTGAGAATTGGTGAAGCTTTCAGACATAAATTAGGAAAATTATACACTCCACTTTCTGATTCCTTTCTATTCAAAACAGCAACTATTACTCTTTTTATCTCTCTGTCTTTCACTGTGAGTGATTGTGAGAAGAGCTGGTGTACATTATTTGTGTGCAGCGGTCCTGGAATTTATGCTTTGTGTATTTAACTAACACCTTGCTTCAACTAATTCTTACCACGTGGTGGCTTTGTCTTAAAGCGATATGCTTTTCCCTACTTCTTTGACTGATTGAAAAAGGTTACTTAAACTCTATGTGAGGTCAATCACTGGTGTCTGCACTTTTGAATGTTTTTTTCATTTGTCTTTTTCAAGGAACCTTTTTCTTGCATTGCCATCTGAATATGCCTTGTTACAATTCAGATATATCATATTTTGTTTTATTTTTATTTTTCTTTTAAGCCTATTTTTATCTTACACCCTTCAGGGTGCTTTTTTTTTAAATATTTTAATCTTTTTTAATTTTTTTAATTTTTTTTTTTAATTTTTTCATTCTCGATGCTTTGTTTCTTACCATGCCTCCTTCCTGAACCCCATTTATACCCACAGCCCGCCTCCTAGCATTCTGACTTCTTTCAATAAGCTTACCACATAAATTGCACTACTGGTCTGTTTAACGTTTGCCTTTCCCCAGATGGATACCGGAATTCCGTTGACGTCCCTTACCGAGGAGACGACTGCTAGCAAAGAAGAGCTATGTTGCAGCAAAGAATCGCTAAATTAAAAGACAGATGCACAGACCCCAACATTACCTGGTGTGAAAAACGAGACATTATTCAGCGTGAGTTTCGACAGATGCATCAATTGGTCCATGAGCAAAAGAGATAGGCTCTCCACTTGCTGGAGTTACACAAAGCTTTGGCCTCTACCCTTCTAACTCGTAAGTCCTGCTGGCCTCCTGCAGCTGAGGGCTCAACCCTTGGTGAATGGTAGTCATCGTAGGTGAAGATTCCATATCTATTGGCGATAAATGGCGACGCATTGCCCTCCATACATCAATAATTGAACATTTACCATCATCTCTAAATTTTAATTGTTTTTCTCTTTTGTTCCATATACTTTACCATTGTTATTTGATCATGCCTTTGTAATAATTACCAATCTGTCTTGCTATTTATGTAAATTGGCTTTTCATTATTGAACCCTTCTGGGTTCCCTTTTGCATGCCTAGAATAAAGACATGGAAAGATCCCAGTTTGTACACCACAAGTACATCTTCAAGATCTATCCTGGCCCAAATGATGTTAGATCCCCCAAGGTTGTGGCAATGACCTTTACACCTTGCAAACTACTGGACCACAAGTCTTGGGTCCATGTGAAAGATATACGTGTTTACTCAGCCGCAGATGTTACGAGCCTAACCATCTCAAGACCGGCAACTTCCTTCAGCAAGCCAGCCTGAAAATCCAGCCCTGTTAGATCTTCCAGATTCTTCAACGCTTCCACCGCCTCAACCATGATCGATGAAAGAGAATTTAGAACTGATACTTAATTTGAGAACTACTGTTGCTGTTTATGGACATTATAGATTCATATTTTGTTTTATTTTCAGTTTAGCAACAATCCTGTCTAGATATTGAAAAGGTTTTATTTTTATTTTCCTATTATTTCCTATTATTTCCTTTATTGTTCTAATTGTTTTTCTAAGAGTTTTCCCGTTATTTCTGTTTATGTAATTTAAAGTGAAAATTAATATTGTTCGGATACAAGGGTAACATCAAACCCTAATACTGGCTCTGATATCATAATGTAGGTGTAAACTCTGTTAGTATCAACCTGTTATGCAATTGTTTAACTTTGGTGTAGGCTTACTTGAGCTGCATGTCTTTCTGTAGGTTTGACTAAGCTCCAAGAGGGGTAACGGATATATACAATGCTTCCCATACTTCCAGGTCATTATGCATATGTCAAGATCCATGCATGACCTTGGTTAATATAAATTTTCCTAGGATTGACCATTTTTGCTGTATGAGGCAACCTCATACTTGCTATCCACTTATTAGTGCTCATGATTGGATGCCAATGATGAGTACTAGTAAGGTCCAGGAATCCCGACCTGTTTTAGGATTCTGAATACCTACAACCTTAAACAGCCTATTAGTATGATCCACCTGAAATTGCTATTACCCGCATACCTATATTTCATGGGATTTTGTAAATGAGCTCATGGATTAGTCCCATTCATAAAAACATTTCTCGCTACAGGTTTGAGTAAGTCTCAACCGAAAACGAAACAAATTGTACCAGTTGATCTTAAGACTCAGATAATTTTATGGCCTCATAGAATACCTTCTGGAATGGATGGTACCAAGGTACACTAACCCTGGTGTCACCCTATGGGATAGGGTGAAGAGGGGAATGTTAATATATGGCCTAGCTTTAAGGCTACCACTGGAATATTGCTGGCCAAAGCTATGCAGCCTAAAAACAACTGAAAAAGTACTGACTAGGCCAAACAACAAGTAAGTGATTTAATATTTGAGAATCTGCAAAAAGCAGGTCTGAACAATGAGTCCTGCCACAAATTGGTACAATTTTTAATTCAAATATAGCACCTGTAATGAAAGATCAGATGCATAAAATGGAGCTTATTAGTTTTGGTATACAATGATACAGAGGTAATACAGAGTTCATGAGAAAGGTATGAAAAGTATTGCAGCCGGAAGATGTGAAACTGTTATCTCAACGCTTCCCAAAACATGTTGATAATTAGCAGTAGCTGAGAACGGAAGGAGGTGGGCACATCAGATAGCAGATCGCATGGGAAAGTATGATCTCAGGAAGTTGAGACATATTAGGAGCTAGGTTTCTCACCATTCACTTCTATGGAGAGGTTTGTGTATAAAAGAGGGGAGACGTTTGCCTTAGTAGAGGACTCCTCTCCAACGCTTCTGTCAGACGGCGAAGCTCTGTGCGGTTGAAACCAGAATCTGATGTCTGTATTTGTACCAATTTGAAGACTTGTCTTTGGGTAAGAAATAAAATGTACCTATCTATCTAAACCTTTCTCTGTCTCTATTTTTATAGATTCTGTCTTCTCTTTACCTAACATTTAGCCTACAAGGTAGATCACATACAAGTGACACTCAGTCTTTACAGAAACTTAGACAGATTTTTAATAAGCCTGGGATTGGGTGACAATGGAGGTCAGAGAAACTATACAGAACCTGTTATATGGAATAAGTACCTTTAGTCCCCCGTGTGAAGGAGTCAGATAGAGGTCTAGCAGAGGGGAAATGAAAACAATGCATGCCCAATTTTTTACTGCAATTCTGTAACATCCTTTTAAATCCTTTCTGAACTAATGACACCTCTCCCTGGAGGTATACAAGTTTTTGTTGCAACCCAAGTTCACAACTACTACTACTACTTAACATTTCTAAAGCGCTGTCCGGGTTACGCAACCCCTAGGACAACACACTAACAACCAAGTACAGTAAAAACAGAAGACTTAAACTTGGTGCTCCAATACTTAATGAGTTAAAATAACTTCACATTGGAACCAACTTTTCAAAATTATTGGAGGTGTTAACTCAAAAGAAATGACTTCTCCCTGGCCAGAGTCACAAACGTTATTCAATATTGGGGGTGCTCAAGCTCCCACAGAGCTGTTCCTTATGTCATATGTTGATAAAGATCACTGTAAACCACTGTCATAAGGAACTCCCTGAATAATCATGAGGATAAGCCTGGTAGGTACAGTACCCTCTACAGTAAGGACAGCCACCACATTCAAAAATTTTTACATGTATCTTAAAGATATTTTGGCATGTCTGCATGTTTAGTCGATAGCATATGAAAGCTGGTAAACCTAACCATCAGGAGAAGAACAACAGTCACTCTGACTCTTTAATACAAATGTTACTCTTCTTAATTTTGAGAGAGTTGGTAAAGCCTAGGAAAGAGTTATCTGTGAAACATTTTCACTTTTGTAAAAATAAAAAATGGATAAAAGCTTCTCTGTTTTACAGTCATTATAGCAATCTGAGTACAAGTAATGTTCTCTATGGGTGTGCATGCCAACAAAATTTGTTTTATTTAGTTTCCCATGTCAAGTATGGGATTTTTCATTTTATTTGGGATTTGATTATTTTTTTCTTTGGGGAGCAAAGTTGTCAATAGTGTGCACTGTAGTGTAAAAGTACATTCTATTGCTCAAATACTGCACACTATTTAGTGTATGCCAATGTGCAACAGTGCACACAAGCATTAGTGCATACTATTGGGGCCCTTTTACGAAAGTGTGTTAAGTTTTGCAGTTACCGTACCATAGCACAAAAGCTAACATGGCAAATCTAACACGGCAACTATTTGTGGGCTTACCCAGCATGTCTTTTGCAGTTACAAAATTAAAATGTCCAGTAGCACATGATACTTTGGTCACAATTAGGATGGATGCCCTTAGCACCTCCTATTTGTGGACCTGAGTTAACTACAGGTAGCGAGTGACACATAACTGTGCTCTAATTGGCACCAATTACCTTTAATTGGCATTATGCGTGATCTGAAAAAGGGGGCGTAGAAATAGGATGGTCAGGGGCATAATGGGGGCATTCCTAAAATTAACACACATTGTTATAGAATAACAGGAATACGCATCTAATGTAGGCACATACATTTGTACCATGTTTCAGTTGGTGCAAGTGCAATTCCTGAGTAAAAGCGCTATTCTATAAACTGCACCTAACTTTAAGCATGGCTTATAGAATAGCACAGTTTTTGGTGTCAGTTTTTTGGTTACATATATAGAATCTAGCCCTGAATGCTATTCTTTATAGGATTGCACTTATCACAGATTTTTCACAGCACCTTACTTTGGGTGCTACTTACTGAATCTGGCCCTAATTGCCTAATACACTATAATAAAAGAGCCCCACTGTGTAATGTGTGTACTTTTGAGAACCCAGAATAAAACCCAAAATTTGGGGAGATTGTCCTGTTGCAGGTTAAAAATGGCATGAAACAACATAGGAAATGTACACAGTTTAGGGCCCTGTTTACTAAGCCGCGCTGTAGGCATGCAAACTTTTTAGCATGCTAAAAATTAGTGTGCACTAATGCTAGAGACACCTACATGTATAAAATGGGTGTCTCTATCAGTGCACTAATTTTTAGCACGCACTAAAAAGTTAGCACGCCTACAGCACGGCTTAGTAAACAGACCCCTAGTGTCCTATTTCAGTGAGTCACTGTGATATACTAAATTATTTCTTGCAAAGAGATCTTATCCCAGGCCTTGTGAAACATTATATAGTCAGAAGTGATCTGTTCTCAATACTAAAAATGTCAAGGCTGTGTAAATTCTGAATTTCATTTAGATTTTTTGGATTGTTTGTGGACCTGATCATTATAGCATTGGCTATTACAGGTTTGAGTAATCTATTGAAATACTTCACCTATTGTTCCTATAATGCTTGGATTGCACAATGTGATCTCCAAATGAAAACTGTGACTATATAACACAAAACAGTACTGTACCTTTAAAACAATGGCACTTGATTTTTTATTACACATACTTTCAAGATTTGTCACACCTGCTACCACTGGATTAAAGTCCACATTACTAAACAGAAACAATAAAAACATGCTTGGTTTAATAAAGAGTCATAGACAGGGCACGTCATCAGCATGGACATATATAAGATGATATCCAGCTAATTGTCTTTATGAAAGACAATCAGGAAGAAATTATCTGCACTTTCAATGACATGCTTGGTATTCTTGCAGACTGGATGAGTTCTACCAACTGAGTCTTAAAAACAGATAAATGTTCAGCTATGCGGCTTTCTCGCAGGCTTAATGTTTTCAAAATCTTACCTGAGATTGGTGGTCATTGTCATTTTCCCAGAATATAGTTACTTTGGACGTCCATTGTGACACTGATTTGACTTTCAGTCTACAAAGAGGCTATGTACCAAAATCATGTTTTTATTATCTGCGTAGAGCCAGATAATCAGAACATATTACAACAATTTTGTATGGATCTCAAAACAGTTGGAATTTAAGATACTTTGCCTTGTTTTTAAAGCTTTGAATCTGGGATGTCCAGAATACTAATCTAAAAACTAATCTAAAAAATTAGTTAAGTATTTTCCTTCACACAAATTGCATTCTTCACAGAAAGGACTTCTCAAATTGCCCAGTCTGGACATTGTAAGATTGATGTCAACTCAGAAGTGAGCTTTTTCAATCTTTGGATCATCCTTATGGAATTCATGGCTGCATTGTTTTTCTGATCTTTCTTTGTATTGTGGCTTTCGAAAAGCTATGAAGACTTTATTATTTCAACAATATTTTAGTTGATTCTTGAAAATTTTTAAATGATGTTGCCATTCTGTATGATTTATACATTTTGTATGACATTTGATGTATGTTTATGATTTTGTTGTAAACTGCTCAGATATGACATTAAATAGCGGTATATCAGATCAATAAATTCAGTCCAATCCAATATGCTTTTTTATGTTTTGCTGTTCCCCACCTAGATCATTTGCAATGGGCAGCATATACAAGTTTTCAAATAAATAAATAAAACGGAACTAGTAAGAAAAGGTATGAGAAGAGCGCTATGGAAATGCTAAATAGTAGTAGTAGTAGTAGTAGTATTTCCAGGGCCCTTTTTCCTGCAGCTTGGTAAAAGAACCCCTAAATGATCACTAGTTGAAGTTACTAAGACCATCAACTGCACACTATGAATCCACATGTCACTGTGCTTATTTTTTTCTTGGCCCAGTTTTGTGGAATCATGTTCCACTGCCACTCCATTCTGCATTGCCTTATAAAAAAAATTCATACATTACTAAAAACTCATTTCTTTACTATAGCATTTGATGGGAATACCTGAGACCTCAGTTGGAAAGATCTACCAACCTGTACATAGCATGTAATACTTATTGGTTTATAAGTACATATGTATATAAGTACATAAGTATTGCCATACTGGGACTGTCACACTCTCTGGCTTCTCTGACACTGGGATAAACGTGAGCCCTTGGGCTACTGCTGTAAAGCGGCAGCAGCAGGCAAAACCCCCCAACCAGAACTGGATTACCAAACAAAGACAGGAGCTGCAGATGCAGACAAACAAGGCAAGAACACACAGGACTAGAGATTGGAGTGGAACTAAGCTATAGGCAAGCAAAGCTGGAAAGACAGGACTGGACCAACTGGACTTCACCTGCGGTGGCCACCGTTCCCCAGAGGTTGAGCCCCTAGGTGCGGGTGCCTGCAGGACTCCAGGATTCCACACAAGACACATGGTACCGGAACAAGCTAGACTGAAGCAAGAGTTAGAGTTCAGAGGGGAAAGGAATAAACATGAGAGGCAAAGCAGAATACTAGGCTAGGACTCACAGACAAATAACACAACACTAGGCAGAAAACAGACAGACTAAGGAACAGGGACTGAAAGCTGATAAGCAGCCACTAGGAGAGAGACAATCAATATGCTAAAAGCTAAACTACACACAGACTGAACAGGAACCAGGCAAGACAAAGAGACAAGGAACAAGATTAGGAAGTCATAAAACTTAAGCTAACCAACACAGACTGAACAAGAACCAGACAAGGAATTCAGACTAGAAGCTAAACTAGGCAGAAGTGCAACAGAGCACACCAACTCACCCAGAGACCTTTGGCAATGCAAAGGCAAAGTAGCAAAGCCCACAGGTGCTTAATAAAAACCATCACCTGCTGAGGCTGAGCTGCAGGAATCCCAAGACAAGTACAGGTGCTGCTTATGGACAAATAAGGCAAGCAACTCTGGCAGACAGGAAGATCTGGACTGGACCGGCCTCTGACACAGGCTTGTGAAACAGCAACAGCTAGTCTACAGCAGTCACTGGTACTGGCCACCAGAGGGCGAGAGGAGCACAAACCAGGAAAACAGTCATAATCATGACAGGGACAGACTGAAGTCAATCAAGCCCAGCATCCTGTTTCTAACAGTGGCCAATCCAGGTTACAAGTACCTGGCAAGATCACAAAACAGTACAACACATTTTATGCTGCTTATCCTAGAAATAAGCAGTGGATTTTCCCCAAGTCATTTTAATAATGGCCTATGTTCTTTTCTTTTAGGAAGCTATCCAAAACCTTTTTTAAAACTCCGCTAAGATAACTGCTTTTACTATTGTCACAAAATGCCCAGCCACTCACCTGAGATTAACCCATAGCCACTTAGAGGGTTATCCCCAGCACAGCTTAGGTGCACCTGCACCTGCCGCTTGTGTTCTACACTAGCACCCTCCTCCCACCGACTGGGTCGCAACTGTCTCTGGGTGAGTATCACACTCTCAAATTATCCTCAGTGATTTCTAGGTTACTGGAGCCATACTCCTAGTGGTCCTACAGTTCCCTTAAAGCAGATCCAACACACAAACCACCAGGATTTTCATCAGTCCAGACAGAGAGGCAATAAACTAAATATTGTTTATTGTCTTAAAAATTGAACAGTAGAACAAAGTGCAATTAGCAAACAATAACATGTAACTGAAATATGGATCAATTATAACTAAACATTTGCATATTGTCTAAACAGTACCTGGGAAGATCAGGATATATAATTCACCAAACCTCAGCAAACAGATCTGTCTCTCTTTCTTCACAGGCTAAGACTGAAGCAACAGCCAACAACAAGTGCTGGGTAATTTCAAAGTCCAGGCCAATCAGAGCCCAGTCAACAAGTTTTGAAAGTATACTGCTCACAGTGCTGTAGATTTACTACTTCACTGAGTGAAACTAAAATAGTACATTAACTTTTCTATAACAACTTTAACATAAGCATGTACCACCTGCTGGCCAAACTACAGAAATGCATTTCAGAATTAATAAAGGCAGTTTTACAGGCTTAAAACATACTGCTCTATCACAACTACATTCTCTGGCAACGAATTCCAGAGTTTAATTACATGTCGAGTGAAGAAATATTTTCTCTGATTCATTTTAAATTTATTACTTTGTAACTTCATTGAGTGTCCTTTAATCCATTCCACTCATTATTTTATAGACCTCTATCATATCTCCCCTAGTCATCTCTTGTCCAAGCTGAAGAGCCCTAAGCACTTTAGCCTTTCCTAATGGGGAAGTCGTCCCATCCCCTCTATCATTTTCATCACCCTATTCTGTATCTTGTCTAATTCCACTATATCTTTTTTGAGATAGGGGTGACCAGAATTGAAATCAATATTCAAGGTGTGGTCACAGCATGGAGCGATACAAAGGAATTATAACATTCTCATTTTTGTTTTACATTCCTTTCCTAATAATACCTAACATTCCATTTGCTTTCTTAGCCACCACAGCACAATGAGCAGAGGGTTTCAACGTATCATCAACGATGATACCTAGATCCCTTTCCTGGTCGGTGACTCCTAATGCGGAACTTTGCAATACTTAGCTATAGTTTGGGTTCCTCTTTCCAACATGCATCACTTTGCACTTGCTCATATTAAACATCATCTGCCATTTGGATGCCTAGTCTCCCAGTCTCATAAAGCCTCTTGTAATTTTTCACAATCCTCTTGTGATTTAACAACTTTGAATAACTTTGGGTCATCAGTAAATTTAATTACCTCATTAGTTATTCCCATCTGTAGATCATTTATAAATGTTTCAAAAAGCAACGGTTCCAGCACAGACCCTTTGGGAACTCCACTATTCACCCTTCTCTATTTAACCTTCCTCTCTGTTTTCTATCCTTTAACCAGTTTTTAATCCACAATAGAGCATTACCGCCTATCCCATGACTCTACAATTTCCTCAGGAGTCTTTCATGAGGTACTTTGTCAAATGCCTTTTGAAAATCCAGATACACAATATCAACTGGCTCACCTTTATCCACATGTTTGTTCACCCCTTCAAAGAAATGTAATAGATTGGTGAGGCAAGATTTCCCGTCACTAAATCCATGTTGACTTTGTCTCATTAATCCATGCTTTTGAATATGCTCTGCAATTTTGTTCTTTATAATAGTCTCTACCATTGTACCTGGAACTGACATCAGGTCACTGGTCTATAATTTCCCAGATCACCTCAGGAACCTTTTTTAAATATCAGCATTACATTGGTCACCTTCCAATCTTCCAGTACCATGCTTGGTCTTAAAGATAAATTATATATCACTAACAATAGTTCTGCAAGTTCATTTTTCAATTCTATCAGTACTCTGGGGATGAATACCATCCGGTCCAGGAGATTTACTACTCTTCAATTAGTCAAATTGCACCATTATATCTTCCAGGTGAAGAGGGAAGCAAAGAATTCATTTAATCTATCTCCCTTTGGCTTTGCCTTCCCTCATTGCCCCTTTTACCCCTCGGTCATCTAGCAGTCCAACTGATTTTTTTGCATCTTGCTTTTAATATACCTTTAAAAAAATTTACTATATGTTTTTGCCTCTAACGCAATCTTTTTTTCAAAGTTCCTCTTTGCCTTTCTTATCAGCGTTTTGCATTTGACTTGCCATTCCTTATGCTTTTTCTTATTATTGTCAGTTGGAGTCTTCTTCCATTTTCTGAAGGGTTTTCTTTTAGCTCTAAAAGCTTCCTTCACCTAACTTTTTAACCATGCTGGCTGTTGTTTAGTCTTCCTTTCTCCTTTTTTAATACATGGAATATATTTGGCCTGGGCTTCCAGGATGGTATTCTTTGAACAGCATCCACATTTGATGTAAATTTTTGACCTTCGCAGCAGCTCCTCCTCCTCCTCCCACTACTACTTACTACTTTTCATTTCTAAAGCGCTACTAGATGTATGCAGCGCTGTACACTTGAACATGAAGAAACAGTCCCTGCTCGACAGAGCTTACAATCTAATTAGTACAGACAAATAGGATGAACAAGAGATAATGGAATATTAAAGTGAGGATGATAAAATAAGGGTTCTGAACAAGTGAATAAGAGTTAGGAGTTAAAAGCAGCATCAAAAAGGTGGGCTTTTAGCTTAGTTTTGAAGACGGCCAGAGATGGAGCTTGACATACCAGCTCAGGAAGTCTATTCAAGGCATATGGTGCAGCAAGATAAAAGGAACGGAGTCTGGAGTTAGCAATGGAGGAGAAGGGTGCAAATAAGAGAGATTTACCCAGTGAACGGAGTTCCCAGGGAGGAATGTAGGGAGAGATGAGAGTGGAGAGGTACTGAGGAGCTGCAGAGTGAATGCACTTACAGGTCAATAAGAGGAGTTTGAACTGTATGCGGAAATGGATAGGAAGCCAGTGAAGTGATTTGAGGAGAGGGCTAATATGAGCATAACGACACTGGCAGAATATTAGTTGTGCAGCAGAATTTTGAACAGATTGAAGAGGAGAGAGATGGCTAAGTGGGAGACCTGTAAGAAGCAAGTTGCAATAGTCTAAGCGAGAGGTGATAAGAGTGTGGATGAGGGTTCAGAAAGGAAAGGGCGAATTTTGTTGATATTATAGAGAAAGAAACGGCAGGTTTTAGCAGTCTGCAGAGGAGAGGGAGGAGTCATAGTAACATAGTAACATAGTAGATGATGGCAGAAAAAGACCTGCATGGTCCATCCAGTCTGCCCAACAAGATAAACTCATATGTGTATACCTTACCTTGATTTGTACCTGACTTTTTCAGGGCACAGACTGTACAAGTCTGCCCAACAGTATTTCCCGCCTCCCAACCACCAGTCCCGCCTCCCATCACTGGCTCTGGCCCCAAGGTTATGAGCTGATGAGATAGGAAGGATGAGAGTGTTATCCACAGAAATAGAGAATGGGAGAGGAGGAGAGGTTTGTTTAGGGGGAAAGATAAGAAGCTCAGTCTTGGTCATGTTTAGTTTCAGATGGTGCTGAGACATCCAGCCAGCAATGTCAGACAGGCAGGCTGATACTTTGGCCTGGATTTCGGCTGAGATTTCTGGTGTGGAGAGGTAGATCTGGGAGTCATCAGCATAAAGATGATACTGAAAACCATGGGATAAGATCAGAGTACCAAGGGAAGAAATGTAGATGGAGAAGAGGTCCCAGGACAGATCCCTGAAGTACACCAACTGACAGTGGGATAGAAGTAGAGGAGGATCCACTAGAGTATACACTAAAGGTACACTGGGAGAGATAAGAAGAAAACCAGGAAAGAACAGAGCCCTGAAATCCAAGTGAGGACAGAGTATCAAGGAGTAGGCTGTGATTAACAGTGTCAAAAGCAGCAGATAGATCGAGAAGGATGAGGATAGAATAGAGACCTTTGGATCTGGCCAGGAACGGATCATTGGAGGCTTTAGCAAGTGCTGTTTCAGTTGAATGAACGGGGCGAAAGCCAGATTGAAGTGGATCAAGAATAGCTTGAGATGAAAGTAAGTCAAGGCAACAGCGGTGAACAGTACGTTCAAGTATCATGGATAGGAAAGGGAGGAGGGAGATAGGGCGATAGTTGGAAGGACAGGTAGGGTCCAATGAAGGTTTTTCAAGGAGTGGTGTGATTACGGCATGTTTGAAGGCATCAGGAACAGTTGCAGTGGACAGTGAAAGATTGAGGATATGACAGATAAAAGGGATGACAGTAGGAGAGATAGTGTTAAGTAGATGGGTGGGAATAGGATCATAGGAACAGGTAGTTAGTTTCGAGGAGGAAATAAGATGTGTAGTTTCCTCATCAGTGATTTCAGAAAAGGAAGAAAAGGAGGAAGGGGTTGGAGGGTTGAGAGAATAGACTAAGGGAAGGAGAGGTGGAGGTCACCTGGTTGAGAATTCAAGTTTAATCTTGTGAACCTTATCATGAAAAAACTCAGCCAGAGTCTGGGGTGAAAGTGAAGGGGGGGTTGGAGGTGAAGGCACTTTGAGGAGAGAGTTCAGTGTGGCAAAGAGACATCGAGGATTTGAGTCAAGATAATTTGTCAACTGGATGTAATAGACCTTTTTGGCAACTAAAAGAGCAGACTGGAAGGAGGTCAGCAAGAATTTGAAATGTATGAAGTCAACATGGGCATGGGATTTCAGCCAAAGGTGTTCGGCAGAACGGGCACAGGAATGTAGGTAGCGGATTCTAGAGGTCAGCCAAGGCTGGGGTTTGGTACGTTTTACAGAATGGGGAATGGGAGGAGCGAGAGTATCCAGAGCAGAGGAGAGAATAGTATTATAGGAAGAGACAGCCTCATTGACAGACTTGGATAACATAGTGGTAGAGAAGAGATTTGAAACACTGGAGGACAGAGTAGAAGGGTCAATAGCCTGAAGATTCCTAAATGTAGTGGTTAAGATTGGACAGGACTGGGGAGGAGGGTGTTTAAGTGTGAAAGTTATCAGATAATGGTCAGAGAGGGGAAGAGTTGAGGCATAGAAACTGGAGAGTGAGCACTTTGAGAAGAGGATAAGATCAAGACAGTGGCCATTCTGGTGAGTGGGGGCAGTGGAGCACAGTTGAAGATTGAAAGAGGATGTTAAAGCAAGAAATTGAGAAGCATAAGAGTCAGAGGGATCATTAGCATGAATGTTAAAATCCCCAAGAATGAGGGAAGGAAATGAAGGTTCAAGAAAGAAGGAAAGCCACGCATCAAAGTCAGTGAGAAAGGAAGAAAGGGACTGATCAGGGGGTCGATAAATGACTGCTACTTGGAGAGGCAGAGGAGCAAATAGACAGATGGAGTGGACTTCGAAGGAAGAAAAACAGTGAGACTGAGGTGGAAGAAGAAGTTGAAATCTACAAGAGGGTGAAAGTAGTAGCCCAACACCACCTCCGCGGCCAACCGGGCGAGGAGTATGGGAGAAAAGATAACCTCCATGGCATAGGGCCATGACTGAGGCAGAGTCTTCAGGGTAAAGCCAAGTTTCAGTTAGGGCAAGCAGATGGAGAGTATTAGAGATAAAGAGGTCATGGATGTAGGAAAGTTTGTTACAGACAGAGCGGGCATTCCACAGAGCGCAAGAGAAAGGCAGGGAAGAAGGGGGGAGGAGAGGAACAGAAATTAGATTGGAGATATTACGGTGAGACCTGCTCAAATAGGATGAGAGCTGATGTGGAGGACCAGGATTGGGATTAATGTCCCCAGCGGAGAGCAGGAGAAGGAGCAAGAGAGTACGGAGAACAGTAGGAGAGGTATGATGACAGCGACAAAGGCGAGATGTACTCAGATAGAAAGGAGATGGATGAATGGAAGGAAGGAAATGTTGAAGGTTGAGAGCTGAGAAAAATGAAGAGGAAAAAAGAGATGGTGAGATGATGAATACAGAGGGTGGACAATGTGTTCCTGCAGTGTACAGTGGTTTCAGATGGAGAAACAGATTGGGAAGGGACAGTACCAAGAAGAAAAAGTGTACTGGAGCCATAAGTAGTAACTGGGAGAAAAATAAATGTAATGAGAAAATGCCCCCTAGAGTGGAGGCCCTGAGTCGATCAGAGTGGACCTGGGAGTCACCCTGGAGAAGGCTGTAAAGGATATGCAGATGAGCTGCAAGTCCTCCACGGCACCTGAAAGGCAGCCAGTGGTAGAGTTGGGTACTTCTCATCCGAGGAAAGGCTTACCAGGGATTAGGCCGAAGCCAGCATTCCTCCCCCTGAGGGTCGCCTGATCCTAGGCATAAAGCACCTGGAAACCCTGGGCACCTGGAGCAAGGGCCCTGGGAAGATCGGGGTGGGCCTGGGAGTCACCCTGGATACAGCTGTGAGGATATGCAGAAGGGCTGCAAGTCCTCCACAGCACCTGGTGGGAGCTCTGGGCACCTAGAGCGGAGGCCCTGAGTGGATCGGAGTGGACCTGGGAGTCACCCTGGAGAAGGCTGTAAAGGATATGCAGATGAGCTGCAAGTCCTCCACAGCACCTGAAATGCAGCCGGTGGTAGAGCTGGGCACCTCTCAACCGAGGAAAGGCTTACTAGGGGTTAGGCTGAAGCCAGCATTCCTCCCCCTGAGGGTCGCTCCTCTATTCTTCACCACCATTTTTCTCATTTTATCATAGTCTCCTTTTTGAAAGTTAAACCCTAACATATTGGATTTCCTATGTGTATTTACTCCAATGCCGATATCAAATCTGATCATATTATGATCACTGTTATCAAGTGGCCCCATCACCAATACCTCCTGAACCAGATCATGCACTCCACTAAGGACTAGGTCTAGAATTTTTCCTCTTGTTGACTCCTGTACCAGCAGCTCCATAAAGCAGTCCTTGATTTCGTCTAGGAATTTTGCCTCCCTATCATGCCCTGATGTTACATTTACCACTCAATATTTGGGTAATTGAAATCACAATTCACAAATAATTATCCACCTAATTATTCTGTATCTCACATAGGGTCATACCACGTGTATCTATCACTCAAAAGTGGAGAAAAAAAGACTTCAGATTCATTGAGACTCACATCCACTCGTAAGGCAAAACCTTCATATATGTGGGTGGCTCTCCCCCAATCATTAGCCATAAAAAAACTCCACTTGACTATTGAAACTGACCACAAAGCTTTTTGAGATAAAGAATCAAATCTTATCTTCAGAAAGACACTATTAATTGTGATGTTTTGAATTATGTACGGTGAAGGCTTTTTTGTGAATATGACGTAGGCTAAACATGGGAACTGACGTCATCACGTTATCATAAAAGGAAGGGTTTTGGAGGAACCCCGTCGCCATTTTGAATGTATATTGGGAGTGGAAAGTTTCTGGAAAATTTGTGATGCTCGGAAGAACGATTTTGAAAGTGGAGTTTTGGAGAGAACTGCACTTCCCCTGAGGCAACCGAAATTGGTGAAACAGGGAACCCCTGTCGGGATTTAAGAAGAGTTCTCAAGATAAGTTATTACTACTTTAAATAATATTGAATTCAAAACATCACAATTAATAGTGGCTTTCCGAAGATAAGATTTGATTCTTTATCTCAAAAAGCTTTGTGGTCAGTTTCAATAGTCAAGTGGAGTTTTTTTATGGCTAATGATTGGGGGAGAGCCACCCACATATATGAAGGTTTTGCCTTACGAGTGGATGTGAGTCTCAATGAGTCTGAATTCTTTTTTCTCCACTTTTGTGTGATAGATACACGTGGTATGACCCTTTGTGAGATACAGAATAATTAGGTGGAGAATTATTTGTGAATTGTGACTGGTGTCTCCACGGATTCTTTGACAGTGGGGTAATTGAAATCACCCATTATTATTGTGTTCCCCAGTTTGTTAGCCTGCCTAATTTCTCATTACATTTCTACATCTGTCTGTGCATCCTGGCCAGGTGGCCGGTAATACACTCATATCATTATGCTTTTCCCCTTCACACATGGTATTTCAATCCATACAGATTCCAAGATGTGCTTTGTTTCCTGCAGAATTTTCAATCTGTTTGATTCAAGGCCCTTCTTAACATACAATGCTCCCCTCCACCAATTCGATCCACAGTATCACTAAGGTATAATTTGTACCCTGGTATGACAGTGTCCTACTAGTTATCCTCCTTCCACCAGGTCTCAGAGAAGCCTATTATATCTAATTTTTCATTTAGTGCAATATATTCTAACTCTCCCATCTTATTTCTTAGGCTTCTTGCATTCGCATATAGACATTTCAAACTATATTTGATGTTCCTATTTACATCTTGCTCAGCAGTTGACAGTGTTAATTTGCAATCTTTTGCCTGCTTTTTATTTAAAGATACCTGATCTACTGTGGTCTCTTTTGCAACCTCACTATCAGGATACCCTATCCTTCCTGTTTTGATGATATCTTTGAAATATACCTTATTCCGAACCATGCGCTTTTGAAAGACTGTCAGCCTTCCCCCAGTTTCTAGTTTAAAAGCTGCTCTATCTCCTTTTTAAATGCTGATGCCAGCAGCCTGGTCCCACCCTGGTTAAGGTGGAGCCCTTCATTCTGGAATATACTACCCAGAATGTTTCCTAGTTCCTTACAAACCTAAAACCCTCCTCCCTGCACCATCGCCTCATATACGCATTGAGACTCCATAGCTCTGCCTGTCTATTGGGTCCTGCGCATAGAAGGGGAGCACTTCAGAAAATGCTATCCTAGAAGTTCTGAACTTGAGCTTTCTACCTAAGAGTCTAAATTTGGCTTCCAGAACCTCCCTCCCACATTTTCCTATGTCATTGGTACCCACATGTACCAAGACAGCCGGCTTCTCCCCAGCACTATCTAAAATCCTATCTAGGTGATGTGTAAGTTCCGCCACCTTCACACCAGGCAGGCAAGTGACCAGGTGATCTTCACATCCACTAGGCACCCAGCTATCTGCATGCCTAATAATCAAATAATCAACTACAATACCTGCCCTAACCCTTCCCTCCTGGCCAGAAGCTCCTGGAGACACATCCACAGTGTGAGAGGATATTGCATCCCCTGGCCCTAGCTACAGGATTACTTCCAGCTGCACTAGGGTGATGCTTTCCTTTTAAAAGACCTCCCTCCTCCAAGGCAGCACAAGGGCTGCCAGACTGGAGGTGGGACTTCTTTGCAACATCCCTGTAGGCCTCCTCTATGAACCTCTCTGTTTCCCTCAGCTCCACCATGTCTGCTACTCTAGCCTCAAAAGAACAGATTCATTCTCTGAGTGCTAGGAGCTCTTTGCATCAAACACACATATAACCTCTCACCAACTGGGAGATAATCATACATGTGGCACTCAATGCAAAAGACTGGATAGCACCCCTCTAGCTGCTGAACTTCTATCTACATCTTAGTATTATAGAGTTGTTTAATTAAAACTACTGTAGGTTTCTTGTATGTATGCCTTTTTAGTTTTTTAGTCTGTACACCACCTAGATCTGTGTGCCAGATTGGGTGGTATAGAAAATTTTTAATAAACAATATATAAATATATAACTCAGTTCAGGGAAACCAGGCTGGTGCATGTATAGCAATCCCAAGAAAAATACTACCTCCATGTCCACCCCTGGTCCCACCCAGAAATTAATTTTTGGCAACTCTACTGCTGTTGTCACTACCAGCGTGCTCTGGAAATGTCTAATAACTAAAAAACACAGGAGTTGTGGTGGATTTTAGGAGCATTGGCATCATGTGACCTCTCCTTAGGGAACTGTTCAGCTCACCCCATATCTCCTGGTATAGCTAGAAAATACTCTCCTTATTGAACCTAAACCTGCTCAGACATTACTCCTCTTAAAAGTCCAGGAACTGTATGCCCTCTGCAGTGGATACCTCCTCCTCCTCTTCTGTTGCCTCTCCCTGGCAGTCAGAGGTCTCAAAAGCCACTGATCAGTGTCCTAATACTAGATACACTACTCTCTGCCAACACAGATGGAACTACCACTAGTACCCCTAAACCATCACCAGAACTACAGACACACACACTCTCTACACAACACAATTACCAATGTTCCCGTAAGCGGAGCATGTGAGTGATTGCTCATACATTTTAGGAGTGTCGCTCACAAAAATACCGACCCGAGTTTCAAACAAAATTAGACTATAAAAATTAATTAAACTAAATCAATCACTGATCCGAGCTAAATGAGTTTCAAACAAAATTGTGCTATATGAAACGGTCTATGCTGTTGTTTCTTTGTCACTTCCAGTCTCATGAAATGCATTGCTAATACTGGCACTCAAAAACTTTTAAAACTTGTTGCTCACACGAAAAAAAAATGTGCATGCACTAGGTCACTCCTTAGAGGGAACACTGACACTTACATAGACATTAAGTCATACACACGTACCCATAGACACGCACAGCAAGAGCAGGAAGGGAGACACAAGCAACAAATAGAAATGGAGATGAAGAGCAAACAGACAAACAGACAGGGAAGACAGAGAGGGTTACAAAAGGGCATAGGCCAGACTGAAAACACAGGATTTGAAATGTGCTACTTTAGCTTTATAACAGCAGGCAATTTGTAGAAGAATAGCACCGAAACAGTAATAATCACTCTC
Organism: Microcaecilia unicolor; assembly: GCF_901765095.1. Lineage (NCBI taxonomy): Eukaryota > Metazoa > Chordata > Amphibia > Gymnophiona > Siphonopidae > Microcaecilia > Microcaecilia unicolor. The sequence goes on along the minus strand of NC_044034.1, from coordinate 307,657,685 downwards.
CAAACCAAATTCAAACAAGAAATTGCAGCAGGCAAAAGTGTACTCCTACTACAATTCGACATGTCTAGTGCATTTGATATAGTAAACCATAAAATACTACTAAACATCCTAGAATATTTCGGGATTGGGGGAAGGGTACTTAACTGGATCAAGGGATTCCTTACCACAAGAACCTACCAAGTGATATCAAACTCGAATATATCATCACCATGGAAACCAGAATGTGGAGTACCCCAAGGCTCAACACTATCACTGACCCTCTTTAACCTAATCATGACCCCACTAGCCAAATCCCTATCCAACCAAGGCCTCAACCCCTACATCTATGCAGATAATGTCACGATATACATCCAGTTTAAACACGATCTAACAGAAATCACAAACAAAATCAAACTCAACATGCAAATCATGAACTCATGGGCAGATGCATTTCAATTAAAACTCAACTCAGAAAAAACACATTGTCTCATCATATCATCACAATACAATATGAACAAACCCACCAGTATAAACACCCCAGATTACACTCTTCCTGTCTCAGACAACCTGAAAATTCTCGGAGTCACCACTGACCGAAACCTTACGCTAGAAAGCCAAGCGAAAAATGCAACAAAGAAAATGTTCCACTCAATGTGGAAACTCAAACGAGTAAAGCCTTTCTTCCTGAGGGAAATATTCCGCAGCCTGGTACAATCAATGGTGCTAAGTCACCTAGACTACTGCAATGCAATCTATGCCGGATGTAAAGAATAAATTATGAAGAAACTTCAAACTGCCTAAAACATCGCAGCCAGACTCATATTTGGAAAAACGAGATACGAAAGCGCCAAACCCCTTCGTGAAAAACTGCATTGGCTCCCAATCAAAGAATGAATCTCATGCAAAATCTGCACCCTGGTTCACAAAATTATTCACGGCGAGGCCCCGATCTACATGGTAGACCTCATAGACTTACCAACCAGAAACACAAAGAGGTCAGCACGCACATTCCTAAATCTCCACTACCCAAGCTGCAAAAGACTAAAATACAAATCAACATATGCATCCAGCTTCTCCTATATAAGTACACAAATATGGAATGCACTACCAAACATAACGAAAACAATGCATGACCTAACAACGTTTCAGAAATCATTAAAGACCAATTTATTCAAGAAGGCTTACCACAACGATCCAACCTAAACACCCGAACCTGCAACACAATGAAACTTGTACCAGGACAGGGCACTTAATTCTTCCTACCCAACTACCTGTTACTCATGAACTTTAACACAATTACTACTCTGTATTTCTGACACCGGAATTGGTTTTCACCATCACAGTACTATGTAAGCCACATTGAGCCTGCAAATAGGTGGGAAAATGTGGGATACAAATGCAACAAATAATAATAATAAGCCTCATATAGTAACCAGCCCCACTAATCACCTTTATATGGTTTAAGAAAAGGCTATTTTATTTTTGTTACATTTGTACCCTGCGCTTTCCCACTCATGGCAGGCTCAATGCAGCTTACATATTGTATACAGGTACTTATTTGTACCTGGGGCAATGGAGGGTTAAGTGACTTGCCCAGAGTCACAAGGAGCTGCCTGTGCCTGAAGTGAGAATTGAACTCAGTTCCTCACAACCAAAGTCCACCACCCTAGCCACTAGGCCACTCCTCCACTAAATTGACTCAATTGAATAGCTACCTAAACTCATTTAAATAGTGTCACTAGTCATGATGAAAAAGTAAGGTCAAAATTTATGAGTTGTGGAGTTTCTCATGCTTTACTTTGCAAGTCTTTGCAAAGGCACCACAATTGCCCACAAATGTCATGTCATAGCAATTTGATAATATAGGGGCCCTTTTACTAAGCCATGTAGGTGTGTATGTGCGTCCTAAGCACATCAGTTTTGAACTAGCTCCCGGCTACCGCGTGGCCCGGGTGGTGATTTCAGTTTTTACATGCACCTGCTATGCATGCCGGAAAATGTTCCAGTGCACAGCACTAACCAGGTGGTAATCGGCATTGTACGTGCATTGACGATTACTGCCCGGTTAACGCATGAGACCTTACTGCTAAGTCAGTGGGTGGCGGTAAGGTCTCAGGCCTAAAATGGACGTGTGCCAATTTTCATTTAGCTGCAAGTCTATTCCCCCCCCCCCCCCCCCAAAAAAAAGGCCTTTTTTGCAGGTGCGCTGAAAAGTGGACTTGCGCACATCCCATACACATGTCTACTCCAGCACATGCTGTTTTTCGGCGCACCTTAGTAAAAGGACCCTTAGGCTCTAAAAAGCAGAGCTGCTAAATTACTCAGTTCCAGGATGGAGACCTTTTGGCCAGTCCTGTCTTTTAACTTCATTCCAAATAGGAGATGTTTGCAGCCCTAGATTCCACCCATTTAAATTAGTGATGCATGTCCCATAATGCACCAGAAGAGAGTTCTCAGAAACCCAGGACTGGCTGAAAATTTCTCTCCTGGAACTGGGAAACTTGGCAACTCTGTTAAAGATGTTAAATACATTCCTAGAATAGAAATGTAATGATAAATACATGGAACTGAACAAATCAAGAATAACGTGTTTAAAAAAGGTTTGGACAAGTTCCTGGAGGAAAAGTCCATAGTTTCTTACTGAGACAGACATGGGGAAGCCATTGCTTGCCCTGAGATTGGTAGCATGGAGGGCTGATACTATTTGGATTTCTGCCAGGCACTTGTGACCTAGATTGGTGTTCCTTCAAATTTGTCTGGCTCATACAGCACTTTACCGAAGTTGTCTGCTATATTTGTCAATAGTCACAATCCCCTTCCCAATCCCTTCACAATCTTCCCAATCACTGCATTCCTTGGAGGACCAGCCTGTGAGAATCTATCTCCTAATAATGTTCGCTATGAATCTACCCAGAACTCTGCTTATTTTTTTCCTGGCGCCTTCTCTTTGGAACAGTTTGCCTCTTTATTTATGCGTTGAACTTTCTTTTGTTAGATTTAAAATCCCTTCTCAAAGCATCATTTTTTAAATTGGCATTTGGAACAAAATTACCCATATTGGAACCTAGCTAACCTGTATTCCACCTAGCATGTAGGGTTAAGAAGTTTTACTTCTTGTTTTTATCCTGTTTAAAAAATTAAATTTTGGGGTATCTCTGTGTAGTGACTGAATATCCTTTCCTATCTTCAAATGGCATTCCTATCTATTTTCTATATTCTTGGAGTCACCATTGATCGAAACCTCACTCTCGACACCCACGTGAAAAACAAGACCAAAAAGATGTTCTACACCATGTGGAAACTTAAAAGAGTAAAACCTTTCTTCCCGAGATACATCTTCCATACCCTGGTACCGTCAATGGTAATAAGTCATCTGGACTACTGCAATGCACTGTACGCCGGGTGCAAAGAACAGACAATCAAAAAACTCCAAACTGCCCAGAATACGGCCGCCAGACTCATATTTGGAAAAACTAAATATGAAAGTGCAAAACCACTAAGAGAGAAACTTCACTGGCTCCCAATTAAGGAACGCATTGCGTTCAAGATCTGCACGATTGTACATAAAATCATTCATGCAGATGCCCCAATCTACATGCTAAACCTCGTAGACCTACCTCCCAGAAATGCCACAAGATTATCTCGCAAATTTCTCACCCTGCACTACCCGAGCTGCAAAGGACTGAAGTACAAACTGATGCATGCCACTACTTTCTCGTACACGAGCATGCAGTTATGGAATGCATTACCTGCAGACTTGAAAGCAATCAACGAAACAACTATCTTTCGAAAATCTCTGAAAACATTCTTCTTCAACAAGGCCTACAATGAACACCTATAATCTCACTAAGTCACCTCACCAACCCACTCAATTATGAAAGCTCATCTTATACAACTATCCTAATCACTCCCTTCCTTCTTCCCTCCTCCCTACGTGATCGCTACACATTACTAATTGTATCTGATATCTTGTTATGATAATGTCAACAAATCTTTGTAAGCCGCATTGAGCCTGCAAATAGGTGGGAGAATGTGGGATACAAATACAATAAATAAATAAAATACATTTTCTTTTATTTTTATTGATTGTAAACCACCTTGACCCAGTTCTAGATTTGGAGAGTTATCAAGAACCTAATAATAATAATGTCACTGTCGGAAACAGAATACTAGGCTTGATGGACCATCAATCTGACCAAGTATGGCTATTAATCTATTTATTTATGTATTTGGATTTTGCTCATACCTTTTCAGTAGTAGCTCAAAGTGAGTTACATTCAGGTACACTGGCAGACTTATTTTTGAAAGGAAAGGATGCCCGTCTTTCGACACAAATCGGAAGATGGACATCCTTCTCACAGGGTCGTCCAAATCGGTATAATCAAAAGCCGATTTTGGACATCCCCAACTGCTTTCCATTGTAGGGATGGCCAAAGTTCAAGGGGGCGTGTCGGAGGCATAGCGAAGGTGAGACTTTGGGCGTGCCTAACACTAGGATGTCCTCGACTTATAATTGAAAGAAACAAGGACGTCCCTGACGAACACTTGGATGACTTTACCTGGTTGTGTTTTTCTTACGACCAAGCCGCAAAAAGGTGCCCAAACTGACCAGATGACCACCGGAGAGAATCGGGAATGACCTCCCCTTACTCCCCCAGTGGTCACTAACCCCCTCTCACCCTCAAAAAACATCTTTAAAAATATTGATTGCCAGCCTCAGATGTCATACTCAGGTCCATGACAGCAGAATGCAGGTCCCTGGAGCAGTTTTAGTGGGTGCAGAGCACTTCAGGCAGGCAGACCCAGGCCCATCCCCCCCTACCTGTTACGTTTGTGGAGGAAACAGCGAGCCCTCCAAAACCCACCATAAACCCACTGTACCCACATCTAGGTGCCCCCTTTACCCGTAAGGGCTACGGTAGTGGTGTACAGTTGTGAGGAGGGGGTTTTGCAGGGGGTTTGGGGGCTCAGCACACAAGGTAAGGGAGCTATGTACCTGGAAGCAATTTATGAAGTCCACTGCAGTACTCCCTGGGTGCCCGGTTGGTGTCCTGGCATGTCAGGGAGACCAGTGCACTACAAATGCTGGCTCCTCCCACGACCAAATGGTTTGCATTTGGTCATTTCTGAGATGGATGTCCTTGGTTTCCATTATCACCGAAAATCAGAAACGACCAAGTCTAAGGACGACCATCTCTAGGGACGATCAAATTTAAGGATGTGGACATCCCTGACTGTATTATCGAAACAAAAGATGGACGTCCATCTTGTTTCGAAAATACGGATTTCCCTGCCCCTGGATCGGCACGTTCTGCGAGGATGTCCAATTCGAAATGAGGACGTATCTTTCGATTATGCCCCTTCACATATCTTATTCTTATGTTCTTATAGTATGGATGTATGAACTCTTGCTTGGGCATCCCAAAAATGTATGTTTCATTTCAGTTTTCATGTCGTGTGCAGCATTGTTCATTTTATTTTGTTTTGGTTAGTTTTCAAGAGTGCACCACTATTTGCAAATACCTCCGGATTCCGTATAGGTCGCTGAAATTTGGGTGCAGATCTCAGAACCGCACGAAAACCAATTGGTCAATTAGGCGCTAACAGTACTGCAGTAAAGAAGCACTGAGGGGCCCTTTTACAAAGTGACGGTAAGCCCAATGCAGTATTTCCCACCCCCAGCACATGCCATTTCCCGCGCTACAAAACTGATAGCACTGGGACTTACGTCATCAGGACAGCAATGTCACTGGTTTTGCGGTATTTCAGACTTGCTCCTCGATAAAAATATTTTAATTTTTGTAGCACCAGTGTGTACCCGGCAGTATTCAGGCAGCCTTTACCGCCACCTCAATGGATGATGATAAGTGTTCCCACCCGACATGTGCACGCAGCAAGAGCTTCACTTGCCACACATCCACTTCTTAGAGAAAAAACCTACCTTTTACCCGCTGCAGGAAAAGTGGTCCTCAGCACACATCAAAAACACTTGTCAACGCCAGCTAAGCCTGTTTTTGCCACAGATTCGTAAAAGGGCCCCTTAATTGTTATGACCAATTCTATAACATATACACCTAAATTTCATAGCGTGCAACATAAAGAGTGCTGTGGCCGTGGGAGGGGCATTCCCAGAAATGAGGCACAATGTTACAGAATACCAGCATTTGCATGCCTAAAGTTGGGTTCAAGGATTTATACCAGGTGCTGGCAGGTATAAGTGCTCGCAGCCAGAGTTAGGCGCAAGACGTGCACCAAGCCATGTTCTATAAAGGGAGCTCTGTACAAGTTCATGAAGTTTAGCAGTTAAGTCTCTTGCAGAAGAATTTGCGCATGTTCGATAGAGAGAGCTGGTATAGTACAATCATAAAGACTAACTACAAAACGAAAAAATGTATTGTCTGGAATCCCCTGCAAATCCAAATTTATTTCTGATTTTAAAAAACTGAGCGCCATAAAACTGATAGCACTGGGACTTACGTGATCAGGACAGCAGTGTCACTGGCTTTGCGGTAATTCAGACTTGCTACTCGCCAAAAAGAAAATTCACTTAAGATAGGCATAAAATTGTAGTCTATATAATCCATTTTGTTCCAGATTTCTAGGGCAACCAACACCAGAGAAACATTCAGAGGTCTTAAAAGCTGTTGTGAGAAAAGTATATCTTTTAGTTTCATAAAAAATAATCTAACATTTCACAAAGATTTCTACATTACTAGTGAGTTCCTGGCATCTTATTCCCTTTAACTTTAAGGTTTCACAAAGATTTCACTGTTACTAGTGAGTTTTTATTTATTTTTTTTCTTATCGTTTCCAAAGATGTTGGATTAACTTATTAGTATAGTATTATTCTGTCTTTTCTTGTTGCTCAGTAATGACAACATCTCACACACTCTCCCAACTTATAGGTGGTTCTTTTATGCAGTGGCGTACCAAGGGGGGGCGGTGGGGGCGGTCTGCCCCGGGTGCACGCTGCTGGGGGGTGCCACGGTGCGCGCGTGCTGTGAGAGTTTGCTAGCTTCTCTCATTCGCTGCAGCTCCCTCTGCCCCGGAACAGGTTACTTCCTGTTCCGGGGCAGAGGGAGCTGCAGCGAATGAGCAAAGTTAGTAAACTCGCAGCAGGCGCGCGCTACAGCATCCCCCCCCAGCGGCATGCACCCGGGGGGGCTCTTTTGCCGGGGGGGGGGTCCGCGCTGCATCGGGGGGGGGGGGGGGCGCTGCACCCGGGGGGCAGGGCGGCGCCCCGGGTGTCCGCCCCCCTAGAAACGCCACTGCTTTTATGAGCAACTTGTGCATCTAGAAAAGTGCTTTATCCACTCTGCTAGACAGGGTCAATTTAAGGCATGACCCAGGGCACCAAAGCTCAAACACACCAAAGGCTACTTTCAGTAAATGGCGCTGATAAATCAGTCAAAAACTTCTTGGACACTAAATTCAGTAAAAATCACTTGTGTAAGTAATATCAAAAGCTGAAAAATGGTTAACTTGACTGAAAACTCTTCATTCACACCGTGACAAATGATGCAATTTCCTGTTCCACTTCCAGTCCGTATAAAAAGGTTGGCGTTTTGATGTTATTGAGCACCATCTTTAAAACTAGGGCATAGGAGATGATGAGTAAGTGAGTCATTCCACTATGATTTTTTGCTTTTGGATATGTTTCTTCTGCAATGTTGGTTGACTACATTGAACTTTTGCTGTAGGTTCTAGAAGCATTTAGTCCCCTGAAGAGGGGACTATAAAGATTGAAACGGAGAGCCCCGTTGGCAAAGTGAAAGTTAAGTGACTTCATATGTTTTTGTTACAATGTGCTAATCACGGTGTAGTTTTTGAAAAAATTTAAAAAGCAGTAAAAAAAAACAGAAGAAAAATTGAAGAAAGTGCTACTTGTTAAGCCATAAACACTGATTAAATTAAAATAGGTGGAGGGTTTATTGACCTATGATAAATATTGGAGTCTGACATGTGCCGGCACTAAGATATTATACTTGCTGCCGAGCCGAGACTTTTGAGGTCTTTTTCCTTCATTAATTATATTTAAGATTTGAAGTTTACTGTGTGAATGAAGAGTTTTCAGTGGTTAATCATTTTTCAGCTTTTGATGTTGCTGATAAATTGGTGCCAGAAAATAATTAGCACTATGTACAATTCTATAAGCTGTGTGCCTTTTATACGATAGTGCATAGTGGCGATTTCCATGCCCAAATTTGGGCACTAGCATTCATGCCAGCTGAAACCTAGAGTAAATGCTGGTGCCCAACTCATGGTATTTCTATAATATTGCGTACCAATTTTAGGAACACCCATGCCTCCCCTATGCCACTTCTCTTTTTGATTTGTGCTTTATGTGGCCCTTTTACTAAGCTGTGGTAAAACGTGCCCTGTGCTAGCTTGGATGCGTGAAATTGGTGCTTGTTGAGCCAATTTTTACCGTAGCTGAGAAAAAAGGCTTTTAAAAAATGGGGCAGTAAATCAAAAGTGCGTGCGCTTAAATCAAAAGTAGAGTGTGGATATTTTTGGCCTGAGCCCTTACTGCCAATCATTGACCTAGCAGTAAGGGCTCATGCACTAACCGCATGGCAATCATGCAGCGTGTGCCAATGTGGCCATGCTGCCGATTACCGCCAGGAATGCCCCCAGTGGTAGAAATTAGAAAAATATTTTCTACCGCAGGAAACAGCGTGTGCCAACTTTGAAATTACTGCCAGATGCCCAGGCTGCCGAGGCTACCCAGGCAGTAGTGTTGATTTGACACTCGTTACCTGCACATTAGCCCTACCGCCGCTTAGTAAAAGGGCCCCTATAAGATTTAGGCACCCAGTATTATAGAATAGCAAGCAAGCAGAAGCTAGTGGAAATCCAAAGTAGTGCCAATTAACTTCAATAATTGATTATTAACCTCAATTAAAGTTAGTTAATGGCTCATTAAACAATACATGTGAGCATCTTGGATCCACGCCCAAATTTGTGCACCATATATAGAAACCAGGAGCAAAAGCCTGCCTCACCAACTCAGCCATCACAGCAGTGAGATTGTGTTTTGCTCGCACCACTGTGCTCTCTTCTCTGCATGGCTACCAGCACCACCGCAGGTTTAAATGACAGAACCGGTACTTTGTGTTTTTGCATTTAAACCTGAGGCACTGCTGGTGGTTCTGCTGCGTGAGCAAAAGCAACCTGCTCTTGCTGCAATAAAAGAGCAGGTAGAGCAGATGCTGGTGGAGGGGTGGGTGGGTGGGTGAGGAGGAAGCAGATACTGACAGGGGAGTCGATTCCGGTGGAGGGGTGAGTGGGAGTGGAGGGTGAGGATACTGCAGGGGGTAGGGCGGGGAGGGTGCCAGAACCAAAGTTGGCTAGATCCCTTGAGCCAGCACTGCTGGTAGATGCTTAAAATACTGGCCATGGTATATTAATTCCATTTTATTTCTTATATACCAGCTGCAAGCAACTGAAACAGTGTACCTTGATGTGAATAGTTATTTTTCTGTCCCTGGATGGCTCACAACCTAAAGGATCAATATTCAAAGTGATTAAACCAGCCTAAAATGGCTCCTGACTGGTTAAATCACCTGTTTGGGGCTAGCCAATCATATTTAGTAGCGCTTAACAGGTTAGTGCTACTGAAAATGTCTGGTTAGCACCCAACACGAAACCAGCTATTTTGAGAGCTTTCCAGGAGTGGAATCAGCATTTGGTCAGTTAACTGCCAATATTCATCACTTAACCGTGTAAGGTAGCCACATAAATAGGATCACATGAGAGTCAGCCCTGCCTTTAACTGGCTGTTTTTCTAAAGCTCCATATACCTAGAAATTTAATGCCAGAGCCCAGGCATGGCCTGGCATTGAATTTCTGTGGATAATGCCAGCGGCGGTCAGCAAAATGCTGATTGCTGCTGCTTGTACCTGAGGCAATGGAGGGTTAAGTGATTTGCCCAAGATCAAGTGGGATTTGAACCAGGCTTCGCTGGGTCTCAGACCCTGCTCTAGCCACTGGGCTACTCCGTTATACAAGTTTAAAAGTAGGTGCACAGGAATTAACCCCATAGTTCACTGCTCAAAGCAAAAATAAAAGTGTACATTTCTATACATTAAATATAGATAAATTTACACCCATGGGTGGGAATAATGTGGGATATAAATGCCATAAATAAATAAATAAATAAATACATGGTGCAGGCATAAATGTTTAGAATACTAGAATATATACATATATGTGCACATTTACATTCATATATTTTGCAAATACCCACTTAATTTATATTGTGTGTATTTACAAGGGGGAGTATACAGGGAAGGAGCATGGGTGGGACATAGGCAGGGCTTCCACTTATGCATATAACTTACAAAACATTGTAAGTTATGTATGTCCCTGCCACACCTAGGTGTTTGCACTTACACCAGCTCTACCAAAATGTTATGCACATCTAAACCGGGTTACACTACAGGGGCGTAGCCACGGGTGGGCCTGGACGGGCCCAGGCCCACCCATTTTCCCTCCAGGCCCACCCATCCTTTGCACGCTGTCGCTGCCCTTTTGTCCCGCGGAGGCAGCGTTCAGCGTTTCCTTCCGACCTACCCTGTCTTTTCCCCAAGCTCCGCTGCATCGCCCCAAGTGGAATCCTTCTTCTTTTCGGCCGTCACGCTGCGCTGCCGTTCACACAGGCAGCTTCGCTCCTCCCCCGCATCCATTCTGGCCCTCTCTGATGCACTTCCTGTTAGGGCCGGATGAACGCGGTGGGGGAGGAGCGAAGCTGCCTTTGTGAACGGCAGCGCAGCGTGACGGCCGAAAAGAAGAAGGATTCCACTTGGGGCGATGCAGCGGAGCTTGGGGAAAAGACAGGGCAGGAAGGAAACGCTGCCACCGCGGGACAAAAGGGCAGCGGGAAGGTTGTGGATGGGCGGGCTGGAGGGAAAATGGCTGAGCTGCTGGACATGGGATGGAGAGGAATAAGGGACTGGAGGGAAGGGAGAGAGCTGCTGGACATGGGATGGAGAGGAGGAGGGGATTGGATGGGAGAGAGGTACTGGACATGGGATGGAGAGGAATAAGGGACTGGAGGGAAGGGAGAGAGCTGCTGGACATGGGATGGAGAGGAGGAGGGGATTGGATGGGAGAGAGCTACTGGACATGGGAGGGAGAGGAAGAAGGGACTGTCGGGAAGGGAGAGCTGCTGGGACATGGGATGGAGAGGAGGAGGGGATTGGATGGGAGAGAGCTACTGGACATGGGAGGGAGAGGAAGAAGGGACTGGAGGGAAGGGAGAGAGCTGCTGGACATGGGATGGAGAGGAGGAGGGGATTGGATGGGAGAGAGCTACTGGACATGGGAGGGAGAGGAAGAAGGGACTGGAGGGAAGGGAGAGAGCTGCTGGGACATGGGAGGGAGAGGAAGAAGGGACTGGAGGGAAGGGAGAGAGCTGCTGGGACATGGGAGGGAGAGGAAGAAGGGACTGGAGGGAAGGGAGAGAGCGTCTGGGACATGGGAGGGAGAGGAAGAAGGGACTGACGGGAAGAGAGAGCTGCTGGGACATGGGAGGGACTGGCGGGAAGGGAGAGAGCTACTGGACATGGGAGGGAGAGGAGGAAGGGGCTGGAGAGCTGCTGGACAAGGAAGGAAGAGGAAGAAGGGACTAGAGGGAAGAGAGCTGCTGGACATGGGAGGATAGGGAGAGAAAGAGGGGAGATGGATGATAGGATGCAGAGAGAAAGGGGAGAAACTAGAAGGATGTGGAGAGAGGGAGGAGACTGAACAGAAAAGGGTAGAGCGATAGACACTGGATAGAAGGAGAGGGGAGATAGAGACACTAGATGGAAGGATCAGGAGAGAGGGTAGATGAGTGGAAGGATAAGGAGAGAAAGAGGGAAGACACTGGATGGAAGGGTAGGGAGAAAAAGGAGAAGCTGGATGCAAAAGAAAGAGGGGAGACACTGGAAGGATGGGGAGAGAAAGAGGGGAGCTGCTGGATGGAAAGAGGGAGAGGACAGAGTAGGGAAAGACTGGAGAATAAGAGGAAGGGGCATGTGGAGGACAAGGGTGAGGAAAAGATGAAAAGCCATAGGTGATGAACGGACAGGAAAACCCTGGCAAGAGAAAGACGAAGGAAAGCAGAATCTAGAGACTGGGAGCAACACAATGAGAAAAAGTAAATGGCCATACAACAAAGGTAAAGAAAATAATTTTATTTTTAATTTAGGATAAAGTAATATGGTACCTGTGTTAATAAAGTTTCAGAGACCAATACTTCCTTCCTTAGGTCAGGAGAGGATGTCGTAACAGCATTATACTGACCTGAGGCAGGAGGTTTTGGCCTCTGAAAGCTCACTGAAAAGTGTGACTAAATTTTGCTGGGGGAGGGGGGGTAGAGAGAAAATTTTGTGCCCACCCACTTTGGGTTCAGGCCCACCCAAAATTGGCAGTCTGGCTACGCCACTGTTACACTAGTATTCATTATAATGAACTTAGGCACCTACGCTCTCTTATAAGTTCCTATTCACACCCTTGGGGTACCTAAATAGAGACACCCAGTTCTAGAACCACCCTCTCTGTGAGTCCTATAGAAAATAGGGCTGCATTTTCATTAAAATTTTTAATTGTGAATAATTTCATGATTAAAAAAATAATAATGCAATTAATCACACAATTAAAGATATTTTTTTATTTATTTTCCACTGTGTCTGCTTGTGATTTAGGGCAAGTTACTTAAATCCTCCATCGCCCCAAGTACAAAATAAGTACCTGTATATAATGTGTAAACCAATTTGATTGCAATCACAGAAATACAGTACAAGACTGATAATCTCCCCCCATCCACCCCCAGATCCAACATCTCTCCCTTTCTCTTCCTTCCCTCCCTCTCTTTTTCCCCCCGGTCAATTATGTCACTTTCTTTCCATCCCTTCCTCCCTCCTTCTCATTGTCCAGCACCTCGCCCTCCCTCCTCTCCACACCCATGAGCAGCAACGCAAACTTGGTGGTGAGCAACACCAAGCTGTTCTTGTGACTGCTGGAGCTCACTGCCTTGGTCATAGCTTCCCCCAGTGCCCCCCTCCAGTTCTGCTCATGGGTCTGCAGCTCTCTGCCCCCTCTCAATCACCCCCTCCCTCCCAGTCTACCTTAATGGTGGTCTTCTGTTAGTCCTCGGCAGTGGCAGCATTGCACATATGCTACCTGCAGTCTGCTTCAGAACTTTCCGTCCTACATCACTTCCTGTTTCTGCATGGGTGGAACGGGTCAGTGGAAAAGCTTTGACCCAGGCTGCAGGCAGCATATCTGCAAAGCTACTACTGCTGGGGACCAACAGAAGACCACCTTTAAGGTAGACCAGCGTGGATGGGGCGATGTTGAATCATGGGGGGGGGGGGGTGGGGAGATGCCAAGGATAGAGATTTGTAGTGAAAGAGAGTAGAAGAGATGTTTGGAGGAGACAGGAGATGCTGCAATGTGATTCATTTTATTAATCATGATTAATAATTAATACATTAATCAAAGAGTTAACTGCAATTCACTTGCAGCCCTAATGGAAACTGAAGCTGGTCTGTCTTATGTTAGTGGGGCTATCCATAAGTTAGGTGAATTATCCCTTGCCAGTCTAATTGTCATATCTAGTTCATCAATGAAAGGTTAAGTGGTTATGATTATCCCATTACTATTATAAAGTTGGGCAGAAAAAAACATATAATTAGCAGATGTTAAGGACCTCTGAGTTCACAGAGGCCATCCAGATGCACCTCGACCTTCTTCCTATGTTATTACAGGATTTTGCTAAGGCTTTTTCATTGGTAATTTAAGGCAAGTTACATTCAGGTACATTCCTTAGGATAGTTAACCCACTTAATTTGGGGATAGGGGAGATAAAGGGTAAGGAATTCTTATTGGCAATGGAGGGAGAGAACCAATTCAATATTAGGACACAACATTTGGGGAGCACTATTTTTTTTGTTACATTTGTACCCTGCACTTTCCCACTCATGGCAGGCTCAATGCAGCTTACATGGGGCAATGGAGGGTTAAGTGACTTGCCCATAGTCACAAGGAGCTGCCTGTGCCTGAAGTGGGAATTGAACTCAGTTCCTCAAGACCAGAGTCCACCACCCTAACCACTAGGCCACTCCTCGCCATACCCACCACAAGCTACATCTATGGGTTCAGTATGTATTTCCTTGACCCCAAGAGGCTTTCAATCTATGGACTAGACATACTGCAATGTGCTGTCTTATTTGCATGTGTTAATAGCAATAATGCATGTTATTAGTAAATAGGTTCCATGGTATAAAATGGGAGAGGTAGTAAATAGCATATGTTAATGCATGTTTTCACACACTAATGTTTTTTATGAATATCATGAGTTGAGTAATGGATTGTATTATTTGGGAACTGTTTGTTTATGGTTTATGGGCACTGATTTCATGCATATGGATCATGTTATATTTTATGTCAATGTATATTGTACTTATTATATAACATTGTAGGCCATTTTGATTTTAATTAGAAAGATGGCATATAAATGATTTTGAATAAATAAATAAAAGAAAGGGAACGAGGAAGAGGATGGGATTTGATATACCACCTTTCTGTGGTTACAATCAAAGTGGTTTTACATATTATATACAGGTACTCATTTTGTATCTGGGGCAACTAAGTGTTGTGACTTGCCAAGAGTTTGTGCCCATTTGACCTCCTTTCCTAACCTCTGACCCCCTGTATGTTTCTTAACAACAACAAAAAAGGTGAACATTTTTGCCTTACCACGTCTGCATGGTTAATCATTTCAAATAACCTTTTCTTCAAAAGTGTTTCATTTTTCCCATATTTTCTGTACTGCAAGTAAAAACATCACAACACCATTTACTGGTTGAAGAACAATTGATATAAGAAAAAAAGAAGTTCAGGTACTTTTCAGATAAATTTTTAAAGCAACTACTACAGCATTTACATTGAAATGATGAATGTAAACTAAAAGAGCAGAGGAGTGATCTAGCAAAGCAATACTAAAAATTCAGCATCATGCAATTGTGTTGTAAAAACTCGAGGGAATGATACAGTTTGGGACTCAAATACCTCTTTGCGTAACAGAGTGGGACTTGGGAGTGTTAGTTTGGAGATGATCGTAAGGTAGTCAAACAAGTAGAAAGGCAACCAACAAAGCCAGAAGGACTCTTTTGTGCATGAAGAAAGAATAGCCAGCAGGAAAAAGGAGGTGATAGTGCCTCTGTATACATCTCTGTATACATATACTGTGAATAATTCTGTAGATCACACCTTCAAAAAGAAGTAAACAAGATGAAGCTAGTCCAGAGGGTGGCTACTACAATGGTCAGTGGTCTTCATCATAAAGCATAAATATTTCAATAAGCATACTTGCAAGAAAGGTGGGAGAGAGGAGATACTATATGAGGCATTTATATACCTCCATGATATAAACATACAAGAGGCAAGTCTCTTTCAATTGAAAGTAAGCTCTGGAATGAGGGGGTATAGGATAAAGGTAAAGGAGGTTAGACTCAAAAAGAGAAAGAGGATAGACTCAAAAGGAATCTACGGAAATACTTCTCTTTATAGAAAGGGTGATGGGTGCATGGAATGGCATAAGACATATGCATTGCCACACCGGGACAGTCCAAAGGTCCATCTAGCCCAGCACCCTGTCTCCGACAGTGGCCAATCCAGGTCACAATCACCCGACAAGATCCACGGAGCAAAGCATTTTGTACTGCTTGTCCCAGGAATAGTGGATTTTTCCCTATGTCCATTTAATAACATTCTGTGACCTTTTCCATCTGGAAGCCGTCCAAACCTTTCTTAAACTCTGCTAAGCTAACCGCCTTAACCACATTCTCTGGCAACGAATTCCAGAGTTGAATTACACGCTGAGTAAAGAAAGATTTTCTCTTATTTGTTTTAAACGTACTGCACTCCAGCTTCATTGCATGCCCCCTTGTCCTAGTATTTTTGGAAAGCGTAAACAGACGCTCCATATCTATCTTTTCTACTCTACTCATTATTTTATACTAGTAAAAAAGGCCCGTTTTGTAAACAAATGAAACGGGCGCTAGCAAGGCTATAGAGAGAGTGAGAGTGTGTATATGTATGTGTGTCTGTGTGTGTGTGTGTGACACAGAGAAAGTGTGTGTGTGTGTCTCTGTGTGAAAGAGAGTGTGCACAGGTAGGTTGAAAATGAAGAGACAGCAGTGAAATTTTACATAGGACAGCTGAACCATTTGAGGCGTGTTTGTGTGTCTGTGTGAGAGAGTGTGTATATGTGTGTGGGTGCCTGTGTGAGATAGAGACAGTGTAAGTGTGTGTGTCTGTGTGAAAGGGTAGGGTCTTAATGAAGAGACAGCATTATAATTGTACATAGCACAACACAAACATTTGAGGCAGTTCTTGCCTTATCTCCCCTGCCGCCCCCTCCATACCCAACGATTCGTTCCTTGTCTTCCATCCCCTCTGTGTCCCATGTGTATGTGTGTGTGTGTGTGTGTGTGAGAGAGAGAGAGAGAGAGAGAGAGAGAGAGAGGTGCTAGCAGTCCCTGTGATAGTGGCAGGTCAGTTGCTCATTATAGCCAGTTAAGAGTGAGAGTGTGTGCGTGTGTGTGCTGTTTTTTTTCCTTCCCTCCTATGCCCTCCGTGTCCGTTGTTTGTGTGGAGAGCAGAGATCTATATGGTCCTTTTAGCGTTGCTGTTGACGTCGCCTAGCAACTGTGTGCTGCTGGTTTTCATTGTTCCGCGATATGTCTTATGTCACGTTCCGTCGCTTAGTAACGGGTTCATGATGTGATTGATTTAGTGTCATTGGTCTGCCCTCGACGTCATGACGTTTGACGCGGGGGCGGGGCCAACACTCATGGGCGAATTCCTGGTTTCACCATCATGCATTTAGAACGTTGGGCCTTGTGGAAGCTTCAGAACGTTGGAGGTGCGTTTTATATAGAGAGATACCTCTATCATATCACCCCTCAGCTGCCTTTTTCTGGTGGAGGTGGTGGAGACAAAGACTATATCTAAATTCAAGAGAGACTGGGACAAGCATGTAGGATCTCTAAGGAAGAGGGAGAGACAGTAGACAGTATATATGGGCAGACTGCATAGGCAATATGGTCATCTGCTGTTACTTTTTACTATCTCTGTGCTTCTATGTAACTGTTCCTCATTTTGTAGCATTAGAATAGCCACACACCTATCTTTGTGCTTTTAATACCTAACAATGCTCTTCAGCATGCCCCTAGGGCTCTACAGACTTAATTTTTCAGCCCCTTTTCTTTCCAAGATACAAATGAACAATTAACAAATGTATCGGAGCTTGATGTGAGAGAGAGAGAGAGAGAGAGAGAATGATGATAAAACCATCTTTTTCCAAATGCGCAGTGGGTCTCCAGCAGAAGCAGCGATGACAACAGGCTGCCTCTGACTGGCCCCACCAAGGCTGTTCCTCTGTCACTTCCTGCCCACAGGAAGTTGCAACAGAGAGATAAAATATGGTAGAGGAAAAGCCCAGGTGGGCTAGCCAGAGGCAGCTTGTTTTCACCATTGCCTCTGCCTCTGTGTTCACATGAATTTAGGAAAAGGAGCAGACTTGTAATTGTCACGTACGTAGTTTGATAATGGCACCAGTAATTCTTAAAGCTTGTTTAATAAGAGTTTTAACAGCGTGCCAGTAGTATATCACAATTATCTTACTGGACATTTTTCTGTTTGTGAAACCTTTCTACCTCTGTGGTCCTATCTTACTTTGTCCAGCATCTCCCTTCTCTCTTTCTCTATCCAGTCCCCTGTGTCCAGCATCACCCTCCTGTAGCCTTGACCCTACGCTCTCTCCATGCCCAGCATCTCTTCTCTGTGTATTTTTATATGCATGTTTATTATATTAAAGCATAAAGTAATAATGTTACTACTTTTCTGTTTACATACCATAGAATTATCTGCAACCAAATAGATTTCAATATACTTCTTTTCATTTAGTAATTCCTGCTGCAGGAAAAGAAAAAATTGTTATAGCCTTGTTATAATTTATATTTGGTAACACAGTGGAAAACTAAGAGGTCAAGGTGCTCATTTTCAAAGCACTTAGACATACAAAGCACCATTAGTACGTTGTGTGTCTAAGTGCTTTGAAAATGAGCCCCCAAATGTCAGTAGGGTGGACACCAGTTAAAATATGTTGATATGTTTTCCAGATATCTTGAAGCAGATTTACAGTAGGGATGGGCTGTCATTTGCAATAAAATGTCCTCTGCTGATAATAGTGCACACTCTTTACTATGAGTGTGCACTATGTGAAATGATGGTGCTCTTTTCTCAAAGCATGTGCACTATTATAAAGGGGGGGCACACACTTTCCCAATTGCGTGATAGTTCAAGCATGTATGCCCTATTGGGAAACGAGTGAGCAGTGTTTAAGAAAAGTGCACCCTCTTTACACATGTAGGGCAATTCTATATAAGGCACGCCTGCATTTAGAAGTGCTTGATGTGTGTAAGTGCAGAATGGGTCCCACTTATGTACACGCTTTCCAAAAGGTCTGTTCTGCAAGTTCACGTATAAGTGGCATAGCGCACAATTGAAAAGGGAGTGTACATGTGAGACGAGCATGGGTGGGATGTGGGAGTGTCTCACATCAGCGCATGCATCTTGTAGTATACTCTGAGAAGTATGTATCCATTGATGGATCTAGGAGCACCCTCCTACGCCTGTCATTGACTTGGCATAAGCAGGTGTGCCTTCTTTTTTGCTCAGCAATGCAGGATTGCGCTAGTATTCTGCAATAGAATTAGGGTGTCCTGATGTCCTTAGGGGGCCTTTTATTAAGCCACGTTAGCATTTTTAGCTCACGGTAGTACTCAGCTAATGGTAAACGCCTAGACGCCCATAGAAATATAACAGCGTCTCGGCGTTTATTTTTTTTTTATTTGTTTCATTTGTATCCCACATTTTCCAACCCATTTGCAGGCTCAATGTGGCTTACACAACACTGTAAAGGCATTACCGTCAGCTGAGTTCTACCATGAGCTAAAAATGCTACTATGGCTTAGTAAATACCCCCTTACAGAATTACTACCATGGGGGTGCTTTTACTAAGACGCGCTAACAGATTTTTTTGCGCACTATCGATCAGTATGCACTAAAAGACGCCCATTATATTCCAATGGGCATCTTATCATTTACTGCATTCTAATCATTAGCACATGCTAAATCTCTTAGCACACCTTAGTAAAAGGACCCCATAGTGTACAATCTTTTCCAAAGACTGTGCTCTTGATGACTTTTGTTCCAGAATAAAAAAAAAAAAAACCCTAAAAAAAGACAACAAATTCTGGCTGACCATCCCTATTTTTCAGCAAGCTGTCCACATAAGTTAGACTGTTTAATATGTAGCCCTGATTTTAAATGGATTAGTTTGGCCCCACCCTAGTGACCATTTCAAATGATCATAATGTAAGTGGTCTATAAAAATGTTAATAAGTAATAAATTACATCCCTGGTCCTTAACAGATACATTTTGGCAACGTATTGACTTATATGGACAAAATTTATCCATTTGAGTGTGATAAATTTAAAAACCAAAGCATTTATGCAGCTTGCCCCTGATATTATCCGCATAAATAGTTGTGAATATGACAATTTTTTATTTTTTTTATGACTAGCAATATTGTACAACACAGTATCTAAAAAAAACTGCAAATCCATGACTGAAATCAAGTTTGTATTCGGAATTGGCACCGACAACTGGGATGTGAACATGCATAATTTTTTTTAAATAATGGGGGGGGGGGGGGGGGGGATTAATATTCAGCTTGTGGCAGTCAGCAGTTTTTAGGCTGCTCACCGCCATGGGCAGAAGTAACCCCAGATATTAAATTCAGGGCCATGCCTGGGATCCAACATTGAATATCCAGGTATTTGCAGTCACTCAAAAGTTAACAGGGACCAGTTGATATTCAGACTGGTGACTAGTTAACTTGGCAGATAAAGTTGGACAGATCACCTTTGGCTGGCAGGTTTACAAATGGCTGGTTAAAGCCAATATTTAGTGGCAGTGCCATTGAATATTGATGACTGACCTGCTCAATGGGGTTTATCTGGGCAGGATTCTTTCCTGCCTGGTTAAACCCTTTTGAATATCCAGGTAGAGGAGTTGCCTAGTGGTTAGTGCAGTGGGCTGTGAACCTCAGGAACTAGGTTCAGTTCCCACTACAGCTCCTTGTGACCCTGAGCAAGTCACTTAACCCTCCATTTCCCCATGTATAATATTGAGCAAGCTCCTTCGTTGTGTCCAGGGAGGGGTAATTTGCATTTTGTTTGGCACACTCAATCATTTTGAAATGTCAGTGCTTATGTCTTAAACAATCCATACCTCTGAGCTTTCAGACTGAAGGGCTTGGTATACTGGTTGAGCCTTGCTTGTAGCATTGTGGACCCCACACTTTAGAGGAACATGTCCAAGATCCTCGTATTTGTGCACTACATGTTCTTCATAATCTGTGCGTTTCAGAGGTTTTATCTGATATCCCTGAGTGGCGGTCTTAAAGTAACCACTGTCAAGCAAAACAAGAAATATGCTTAGAATGAGGACAGGTGACTGCTATGGTACTATCCTGAAAACCAAGCCAAGAGAACAATACAAGCAAAAGATGAATGGAAAAAATTATGATCAATAACATGAGTAATTACAACTTGGATCAGATTTCCAAGAAATGGTGTGTGGGATTCTTAAAAAGGCAATTCTAGAAATGAGTGCAAGCAGTTTTGCATGCCATGGGAGGGTCATGGGTAAGTTAGATGCAGAATTTTTAGACTACTGTAAATTAGGTACACTGCATGCTACCCTTAGGTGCACCCATTTACACCTGCCACTGACCTGGCATAAGTGGGTACACTTAATTTTAAGCATTCTAATGTGGGTTTACGCCAGTATTCTAAACTGGTATCTGGGAACCCAGATGCTATTATACAATAGGCTCTCTCATGCTGCATTAAGTCATCTAAAATGAGGTACCCAGTTATAGAATCACTTTCTATGCCTTTAGAAACAAGGCCCTGTATTTTAGTGCTAAGAACCCTATAAAATAATGTAATGCTTATTTTATCATATAAATCTCTGACAATAGAAAAATACAGTCAAAGAAATAGATGAATAAAATGGTTCATCTATAAAACTGATGGGCTCAAGGAAAACATAATTCTCTAATGGGCCTGACATGGCTTTCAGAGAAAATACCCTAAATGTTTTATTGTGTATTGTGTTGACATTGTAATGTAGTATACCATGCCATACTTCGTATTGATGTTTGAATATTTTTTACTGTTGTAATTGTCTATTGCTTATGTTTGACATGTTCTTGCTGTACACCACCTTGAGTGAATTCCTTTAAAAAGGCAGCAAATAAATCCTATTGAATAAATACAATTCTGATCTTACAGCTAAATATCACAGAATGTATTTGCTGATTTTTATCACTCCACCTCTCCAGTAGCACTTCTGGACAAAAAGTAATTGAGTTGGCAGCAAGGGCCATACTAGATGTGGAGAGAGAGAGAGCCAAGGTAGCATTTCCATGTATCAAACTCACATCAGTAGTATGTGTCCTACTTTTAAAGAAAGTCCTAGGGTCTTCCAAGAAAGAAACCCCTGCAGTTTCAACCACCCAATAAAACTACCATTAAATTATTCAACAGTGTCATTTCAATCAGCTCTTTCACATTGGAGAGAAGCCTGGGGTCTCTATAGCAGTGTTTCAACCCAGTCCTCAGGGACCACATGAGAGAGAGTTGCATACCAAGAAAATAGTGCATGCAAATCTATCACATGCTTATTCATTGTGGATATCCTGGAAACCCAACTGGCCAGGTGGTCCCTGAGGACTGGATTGAAAACCACTGCTGTACAGGATAGGACAGAACTTCAGCATTAAAGCAGCACATCCAGTTCTATAATATGTAGAGCAGCATTTTAGAAAGAACATACAAATTGGAATAGAGATATCCAAGTTGGGATGTCTCAAGTTCCACTAGCATTTTAGAACAGAACAGTGGTTCCCATACCTGTCCTGGGAAAATATCCAGACTAAAAATGCATGAGAAATTTGCATGCAGTGGAAGCAGTGCACACAAACCAATCTCATGATATACATTGTAGATATCCTGAAGACCTACTCACTGAGGGTCCCCCAAGACAGGTTTGGTAACCACTGTACTAGAATATTCTGATGTAAAGCCTGATCTAAAATACATGGAAAAAGACATCTATGTGCTGGCTATATGTGGCAGGAACATCCATTTTAGAAAAATAAACATTGAATATGAACAGATTGAAGAGGCACACAAACCTTTAAGTGCCAGGAACAATCCCCCCAATATTCAGCCACTGGCAGGCAACACTTTTGTTGTCTGCCGCTGGCATTATACCCAGATAATTAATGTGCTGTTGCAGCACTGGCATTGAATATCCGTTTTCAATTTTAACCATGGCAACTTACAGTTATGCTGATAGTCAGCACTAACCAGTTAAATCCTCCCCCCCCCCCCCAAATTCTATATATCACGCCTTAATTACCATGCAGAAATTGAAGCATATTCTATAATCCTACGCATAATTTAATAGGTTAACTAGCTAATCAGCGCTTTCAATTGGATGTTAAACGATTATCAGCACTAATTGGCATTATTTACGGTTTACACGCACAATTCGCTAAGCGTATTCTGTAATGTGGTACACGTAAATTCCAAGTCACACAGTTGAAAAGGGGGCGTTTATGGGTGTGGAATGGGCATTTCTAAAATCTGTGTGCATTATTGTAGAATACACTTGCTCTGTGCCTAATATAGGCATCAGGATTTATGCCAAGTAAAACTTTTCCTAAATGGATGCAACCAAATTTAGTTGTGTGGAGAGGCGCTCAGCGTATTCTATATACCGCATGGTAATTTAAGCCTATTCTATAAAATATAGGCGAACTTTAGAGAATAAGCCTAGGCGTATTTTTTTTCTGTGCGGATTTTTCAGATGCTATATAAAGAATCTAGCCCTTAGCTGTTAAAGATAGACCTATATTAAACATGGGCAGTTTGGTGCTGAATATCTGTGCCTAACTGGCTATATCATGTGATATAGCTGGTTAGCTGCTAAATGCTAACCATGGATAGTCAGCAGGAGATAACCGGTTATCTCCTAATGAATATCTGCGGTTAGGTGCGAAAACGCTATTTAACCAGCCAGGAGCCATTCCGGGCAGGTTAAATGGTTTTGAATATTGAGCCCAATGCATGTATTTGTATGTGCATATAGGGTAGGCAGTCTGTTCACCTGAGTAAATGGTCTTTTGATTTATATTATACATTAATAAAAGGGATGACCATGGGTTGTGAGCTTTACCTTAAGCCATTGCAGGTACTGAGGCTTACTAAGGAGTCTTCTTCTTGTCCAATGTGACCTTGATAGTAGCAGTGGTCCTGTTAAACCATAAATGTGGTGAATTTATGCACTTTTCTGCATTCTTCGGAATTTTCATTAATTTAGATTTCAGATCTAAGGGGGGTCCTTTTACTAAGCTGTGGCCAGTAGCATACCAAGGATGCAGCGGTGGGGGCAGTCCACCCTGGGTCCAGGCAGCAAGGGGGTGCGTGGAGCAGGCACATGGCTGTCAGCTCTGGCGGTCCCCTACCCCCTCTGATATCACTTCCTGTTTTGGGGCAGGGGACCGGCAAAACTGACAGCCTCATGCCTGCTCCACGTAGCCCCTTTGAGAGGGTGTGACTTGCTTCATAGGGTGACGCACTGAGGAGTGACGCACCAGGAGGGGGGGTGACATGGCAACCCACCCCGAGTGGCAAACAAGCTAGGTATGCCATTGGCTGCGGTAGAAACTGACTTTAGCATTTCTTTACATAGGATTTTCTCATGTGCTAAGTTTTTACTGCAGCCGGAAAATGGCCAATTTCCTATTTTTCCTATTAATGGCCATATACTAATGTTGCTATTAGCACATGACCATTAAAAAGAATTAGTGTGTGCCTATTTTTGTAGACAATAAGGGCTCATACACTGTCCTGTGCTAATCAGTTAGCATGTGGTAATGTAATTGTGCTAACTGGACAGTGCAGAAATACCTCCCCCCATGACATGCCTTCTCTGTGAAAACATTTTAAATACTTTTTTGTCTGCGATTTGCACATGCAAATCTCAAACTTACCAAATGACGCTTGAGTGCATCCCATGGTAAGCCATTTTAAGCTGCAGTAAGTGCATGCTAGAATTTACCACAGATTAGTAAAAGGACCCCTAAGTTTAATAGCTGGTCATTCAGTCTGATTTCTTTTTCAGAAGTTGCTGAGTGTAGTGGTGCTGACATCCTGCAGTTGGTCAAGCTAGTGCAACTGACAGTTGGGAGATATTCTTAGGTACAGCAATATAAATGTGTACAATTGGACAAACTGGGTAGGCCAACTGTTCTTTACCTATGGACTGAAAGGCGTACTCAGTGCAGATAAGTCTTACTCTTACATTACCAATATCTTATCTTTTGAGGAACAGTAGCCCAGATAGGCAAGAGCTATACTTGATTGGTAGGTGGTATTACAAAAGTTATAAAAGGTAATCTAAGATGGGAGGCCAAGTAGGGGCTCATTTTAGAAACAGAAAAACATATAAAAAGTATCACAAACCCTTATTTGGATATTTTTCTAGCCCAAACATTCAAACTGATATTTTCAAAATTCATTATTTAAACATTTTGATATGCAGTTCGTCAGCAATATGTCCAGATTACAAGGGGGCGTGTTGGACATTTTTCCACCATAATGGAACAAAACAAAACC
This sequence comes from Microcaecilia unicolor, assembly GCF_901765095.1. Lineage (NCBI taxonomy): Eukaryota > Metazoa > Chordata > Amphibia > Gymnophiona > Siphonopidae > Microcaecilia > Microcaecilia unicolor. The sequence continues at coordinate 307,632,896 of NC_044034.1, read as the reverse complement.
ATCTGGTGCTACAATCTAAATGTTTTGGTCTAGACCTGTTTTTTTAGAACAACTAAGACACAAAAAGATGCCCTAAATGACTAGATGACCACTGGAGGAATGAAGACAAGCGCCCCCCCCCCCCCCCCCCTTTACTCACCCAGTGGTAACTGAACCTCTCCCACATTCAAAGATTTGAAAGAAACAGTACATACCAGCCTCTATGACAGCTTCAGATGTTATTATGATCAATCTTATTAGGGCAGCAAGCAGGTCCCTAGAGCAGCCTAGTGCTTGGTACAGTACACTGTAGAGAATGAGACCCAGGCCCATATCCCATTCTAACTGTTACACTTGTGGTGGAAAGTGTGAGCCTTCCAAAGCCCACCAAAAACCTGTTGTACCCACATAAAGGTGGCATCTGTTGACATAAGAGATATTGAAGTGGTGTACAGTTAGGGACAACATTGTTTTGTTGGGTTTTGGAGGACTCACCATACAATATAAGGGAGTAATAGTGAGATGTGTACCTGGGAGCTTTTATGTGCAGTCCACTGCAGTGTCCTCTAGGGTTACCCACTACTCTGCTGGGATGTCTGTGTGGCTAGTCTATTAAGAATACTGGCTCCTCCTACATCCCAATGGTTTGATTTTGTGCTTTTTTTCACTTGGGATTTTTTTTTTTAATGGACACATCTAGCAAGTGCCATTTTTGAAACAAAAAGATAAACTTTTTTCTGTTTTGAAAATGGACATATTTCCTATTCAACTTTAGGACATTCAGAGCAAAATGTCCAAAGTTGGATTTAAACATCATATCAAAAATGCTCCTCCATGTGTCTATTAAATCACGGCTAAACTAAAATATGTCTATCTATAAGTACATAAGTACTGCCATACTAAGACAGACCAAAGGTCCATCAAGCCCAGCATCCTGTTTCCAACAGTGGCCAATCCAGGTCACAAATACCTGACAAGATCCCAAAAAAGTACAAAACATTTTATGCTGCTTACCCCAGAAATAGTGGATTTTCCCCAAAGTGCAATTTAATAATGGTCTATGAACTTTTCCTGTAGGAAGCCATGCAGTCCTTTTTTTAAACCCCCCACATTCTCTGGGAACGAATTCCAGAGTTTAATTACATGTTGAGTGAAGAGAATTTTTCTCCAATTCATTTTAAATTTACTACTTTGTAGCTTCATTGAATGCTCCCTAGTCCTAGTATTTTTGGAAAGAGTAAACAGACACTTCACACCTACCCTTTCCACTCCACTCATTATTTTATAGACCTCTATCATATCTCCCCTCAGCCATCTTTTCTCCAAGCTGAAGAGCTTTTATGTTTACATTAGTTTGGGAACTGGTGTAAACGCATGCAGCTGAAGGAACATGCAGATGTGCATTTTATAACCTATGAGTTTATTTCATCACTCTGCCCACACTGTCCAAGTTCATCCTTCAAACACACCTGTACCTCGATCAGATACAAGTGAACACCTACTAATCACAATGCTTATTTGTACATGGAGATAATTTTACAAGAGGTACTTTACACAGATATACTGGCTTATGCTGATGACACCCAACTGTATCTCTCCACACCAGACATCACCGCGGAGACCCAGGCAAAGGTATCGGCCTGCTTATCCGACATTGCTGCCTGGATGTCCAACCGCCACCTGAAACTGAACATGTCCAAGACCAAGCTTATCGTCTTTCCACCAAAACCCACTTCTCCTCTTCCTCCACTTTATATCTCAGTTGATAACACCCTCATCCTCCCCGTCTCATCTGCCCGCAACCTCGGAGTCATCTTTGACTCCTCTCTCTCCTTCTCTGCGCATATCCAGCAGATAGCCAAGACCTGTCACATCTTCCTCTTTAACATCAGCAAAATTCGCCCTTTCCTCTCTGAACACACCACCCGAACTCTTGTCCACGCTCTCATTACCTCTCGCCTGGACTACTGCAACTTACTCCTCACCAACCTCCCACTTAGCCATCTATCCCCCCTTCAATCTGTTCAGAACTCTGCTGCACGTCTCATATTCCGCCAGAACCGATATACTCATATCACCCCTCTCCTCAGGTCACTTCACTGGCTTCCGATCAGATACCGCATTCAATTCAAGCTTCTCCTTCTTACCTACAAATGCACTCAGTCTGCTGCCCCTCACTATCTTTCTACCCTCATCTCCCCTTACATTCCCACCCGTAACCTCCGTTCACAGGATAAATCCCTCCTCTCAGTACCCTTTCCTCATCACCGCCAACTCCAGGCTCCGCTCATTCTGCCTCGCCTCACCCTATGCTTGAAACAACCTTCCTGAACCCTTACGCCAAGCCCACTCCCTGCCCGTCTTCAAGTCTTTGCTTAAAGCCCACCTCTTCAATGCTGCATTCGGCACCTAACCCTTACCGTTCAGTGAATCCAGACTGCCCCAATTTGACTGCCCCTATCGGACCGACCGTTCACTTGTCTATTAGATTGTAAGCTCTTTGAGCAGGGACTGTCTCTCTTTGTTAAATTGTACAGTGCTGCGTAACCCTAGTAGCGCTCTAGAAATGTTAAGTAGTAGTAGCAGTAGTGTATAAAATTACCCCTATAAAGCCTCTGTTTCAGTGCCCTGGTTGAAATTGCCTGTTTCGTTGATGTGCCAACTTTGCATTGTGCTCTGTACAATCAGAATGTCAGAATCAGCAAGACCTATACAGGGTCCAATAATTAGTAAAGATTGATCTATCGTGGCAAGAGCCTAGCTCAGAATTTACCTTAACTGGGACACTTGAGGTCACTGCATCACCATTGGGCAAATAAGAGGTTTCAGTATAGTGATCAGCTGTTAAATCTCTGGAAAAATAGAAACACAATGTAATAAATTGTATTTGACTCCTTACAGACCATGTAGTGTGTAATTAAATCTTAGTTACATAATGATTCAGGGCAAGGAATCCTCTCTTCTGAACAGGATTTTCTACAGTTTATATTAAATACCTAAGAGTTTGGAAGTGCAAAACGTTTTATGTTCTATTTTTAACTGCCATTTAGTTCTGATTTATTTTGGGAAAAGTTGAGTTACTGACATTGAATAATTTTGAATCATTGGGGGGCCCTTTTACCAAAGGGGACTTGCCACGCAGCAACCTGGAACTAACGCCGGCCGAACGTGGCCGTCAGCAGTAGTTCCCATCTTCAGCGAGCGGCATTTCCGGCGCTGGAGATATTTTTCCAAAAATTATACCGTTGGGTTAGTGCGGGACCCTTTACTGCCTCCTCAATGGGTGGCGTTAAGTTCTCCCCTCCCCCTCCCACACATGGCCACGTGATAAGATTAATCTTACCGCAAGACCATGCCTTTTTTAGGGGCTTTTTACCCACTGCAGTAAAAAGGGCCCTTGCATGCAGCAAGAATGGCCCCCTCTGCTGCCACAGGGCCCTTTTTACCGCAGCTTGGGAAAAGGACTCCTGGATATTTAAACTTGTGAACATCTGCTCTTAAGTGTGTGTGTGTGTGTTAACAATAATTTTATTTGGTTTTGGTTTTGCTGTTTATCTATTCATGTTTTGTAAATGTTTGTAATTTATTGGCAACACTGTCTTATAAATCAAAAATAAAGTAACATAAAATGAGGTCTTCAGGAAAGCAATCATTGTACTGTCATAACAAAAGACAGTTAAGAGATGGACAAGCATTGGGTAAGGTCACAGTTTCTTCATGAGACATGGCTAATAGTTTGGTCATCCAGGTCCAAAGCAGCACTTGTCCCTTAGTAATACATTTTAAAGGAAATTGGGATAGTGAGTCGTTGAGTGGCATGAATTATTTAAAAATAATCCCATGTAAATTTACTGTCAGACATGAGCTTACTCGTTCCTCTGTAGATTCAACACCATTTTCTTCCCATCTACTGCCAGTTCGTAGTGCACGATGTCAGGATACAATTCCTGAAACAATTGAGAGACAACGACTCATACTATATAATCATTTTGTTGCTAGACAGGCTATGGCAGTGGTTCCCAAACCTGGTCCTGGAGGCATCCCAGCCAGTCAGGTTTTCAGGATACCCACAATGAATATTCATGAAAGAGATTTACATGCAGTGCCTCCGCTGCACGCAAATCTATCTCATGAATATTTACTGTGGGTATCCTAAAAACCTGACTGGCTGGGGTGTCTCCAGGACCAGGTTTGGGAACCATTGGGCTATGGTAAAATGATAATTTTTTATGAAAATGGGGTTTATTTTTGAAGCTGCTTTAGCTGTTAAAGTAGTAATAAACATGTGTTAACACTTAAACTAGGCACCATGCTAACAGTTAATGAGATGTCTTGGCAGTTAATGCATGTTAATTGACAACTAATGCAGAGCAGGTCAGTGAGTGGATAGAGATACTGTGTACTTGTCTCAAGTTTCTTCAGTTCAGATACAGTTGTTGTCTCCACCACCTCCACTGGAAAGCCGTTCCATGAATTCACCACCTTTTCCATTAAACCACAGTAATTACAAAATCTTACCATATTTTAGTAAATAGGCTTTCACCTTGTTGCTATTTGTCCCAGTTTAACCTACTTTGGAAGATCTATGATGCTAATGTCAGCCATTCTTACGTTAGCTGAGCTATCCCCACAATCAAGATTCCCTTGGAAACTAATTTTAATCCCAAAGTATCCCACAACCTCCCATTCCCCCTCCCACCCAAAAAAAATACATTTGAAAAAAATTACAATTTGGAAAAAATGCACTAAGTACACTATAATTTCTAAAATACTTTCAAGAAAGTTTAACTTGTCCTATGACTACAGAACTGCTGGAAAATAAATAACTGACATACGGTAGAGAGTCAGTGTTATTGAGTGGCAACATAATTACCTCATAGTCAGTACCACACCAGTCCCTCATTCTTCTCTTTGGATCAACTATGAGATTTAAGCTAAAATGTTGTAACAATAACAGGTCTACTGCCTATAAAAGTGTACCCATGTTTATTTACTCCACTATAGCCCTAAATACCGCAGAACTAACAAAGTAAATATACCTTGGACAAAACAGTATCAAACAGATAATATCATAGCAAATATGATTTCTACTTAAGGAATAAAATTACTATTCCTGGCTGCAAGCTGCTTCATTCAGTAGATGTAGACAGAGTAATTACTCATGCTCTACAGATTCTCTGTTACCGAAGTGAAACTACTATTGGTATAAAAACATAGCACATACACGTTGTAAGCTCTTACTACTTCCTGCAGCTTATCAGCTCTTATCAACCCTTAGTGCAATGTATTCATTTTAACCTAGAAAACGTTGCCATTGAGTGGAGGCCTCTGCCCCTGCCACAGAAGACTTTCGTCAGTAGTTCTGAGAGAGAGATTGTGTTCCTAACATCCAGTACCTGTAGCATTAGTCTACTTCAGCTGTTAGAGATAAGAGAAAGGATAATTGCTTGATGAAATGTTAGAAATCTTGATAATAGTTAAGTATTGTGCCAGGAGCAGGAAAATGTGTCTTACCCCTGTATCTCTCTTGTACTGGGTGTGCAGTTTTTGAGGATACACCACTTCATGTGACTTTTTCCCTGCTAAAGCTTGGCTGCAGTGGACTGAAATGAATAAAGAAAAGATTAATTGCAATAACATGCCAGCCTTCCAAATTATCCATGCCAAGGTATAAATGTACAGACTTTCACCAGGCTGACTCATACCTTTATGAATTAAGTCAATTTATTTTATAGTACTATAGCCAGAGATAGATAAGTAGAGAACTTTATATTCAATGTTTCCTTATCTGAAAACTCCCATTCACTCATAATGAAATTCATGCCAAAGACCATGATTCTTATCTAGAAAAATTCCTATTGTTTGAAATTATTTTATCAGAACATCTATTGTTTGGAAAATTTCTATTTTATTTATAGCACTTATTTACTTTTTCCAATATAAAAGCAGATTGGACCCTTGTATTATTATATTTGTCATATATTCAACTGCTAGGTCAAAGCTTCCCACTCTTGTGCCACTAACACCATACCAGTAGGCTTTTCAGGATATCCACAAAGAAATGCATCACACAAATTTATATACAATAGAAATCTAGTCTATATAGATTTATTTCATGCATATTAATTTTTGATCTCACAAAATTCACCCAGCTGTAGATCACCAGGACAGATTTGGGATCCCTGGGCTAGAAGTATCATGCATTACATAAAAAATAAAACAAACAAAACACTCTTTATAGCCCTTCCAACCCAGATGTATCTGAACTGTGTTTAAATTGTACCTTAAAATACTTAAAAGTCACATTTTGGTTAAATATTTTATATTTAAAAGTTTTCATCCACATATTAATAAAAAATAAAATTACCTTGGTCCTGAAGTATGAATAGTAATACAGAAAGTAGGAGGAGATCCATTTTTTTCTTTTCTGATTTCAACTTTGTATCTGAATCAAGAACTGATTATTTTTGGGTTCCCTTATCTCACGCCCAACTCTCCTCAATGCTGAGAGTGAGAGAACAGGAGATCAAATGGCTCAATTTATATCCATCTACCTGGGTTCCCCTCCTAAAAGGTACTGCCCAGTTCTCCAACAGCTGCAGCATCATCACATCTCCATAAAAGGAAGAATGCTATATACAAGTAGTAATTTCCTAATGGGAAATCATGGTATAGAATATGATGGAGGATAGGGATTGGAAGGCCCATTCAGTATGCCAAATTAAGATTAATATTTTCTGACATAATCTGAGTTAGGGCTGACTCAACAATTAGACAAACTAGCAGTCACCTAAGGGGGGGCAGCTTCGGAGTGGGGGCGGAATCAAGGAACAGCTGTAGTCAAAGCAAAACAATATACCCTGAGAGCTACCCAAATGCAAAGAACCATCAGCACAAACTTCTACCTGCAGGTAAGGTGGACAATATCAAATAGCCTATTTGCCTAGATAAATAGCTCTTGGAAATTTTCCTTTTTATGTAAATACATGTAAAACAATGTGTTATGTCTGTTTTGTGCAGGATTGTTCTGGAAAGGATGATATTGGAGTTATCATGGTTGTTGAGTTTAATTAGACTCTGAAGAGGAGAGAAGCTATTCACCATGGATATTGTGAAAACTAGCCAGCTCATTTTCGAAAGAGACCACCAGCCATCTTCCGACACAAATCGGAAGATGGCCAGCGATCTTCTGAAAATGGTCAAATCGGTATAATCGAAAGCTGATTTTGGCCGGCTTCAAATGCTTTCCGTCACGGAGCCGGCGAAATTTCAAGGGGGCATGTTGGTAGGGTAGTGAAGGCGGGATGGGGGCATGCTCATGGGATGGTTGGCTTCGCCTGATAATGGAAAAAAAAGCCAGGCTTGACAAGCATTTCGCCGACTTTACTTGGTCCCTTTTTTTCACGACCAAACTTCAAAAAGGAGCCCCAACTGACCAAATGACCATCGGAGGGAATCGGGGATGACCTCCCCTTACTCCCCCAGTGGTCACCAATCCCCTCCCACCCAAAAAAAATCCAAGTGCTCGTCAGGGACGTCCTAAATCAAAAGTATGTTTGCTTGTCTTTTTCAGTAGTACCAGTAGGATCTGAACCCTCCATCTTTTGATTACAAGACCAGTGCTCTAACCACTTGGCCACAGCTCCACTTGCTTAGCTGCCCCTCCCTTTTGATTATGCCCCTTCAGGTCTCTCTCAGCCAATCACAGTGCATTTAGCTGTCTGTGCGTGGCTGAGAAAGACCTGAAGGGCCATAATCAAAAGGGAGGGACATACAAGTAAGTGGAGCTGTGGACAAGTGGTTAAAGCACTGGTCTGATAATCCAGAGGTGGCCAGTTCAAATACTACTGAAAAAGCTGGCCCTGACAAGCACTTAGATTTTTTTTTCCACTTTTTTTGAAGCCAGCTATCTGTAAGCCAGGCGATCTCAACATTTGACCTAAATGTTGAGATTTAGCCGGCCCCAACCGTATTATCGAAAGAAAAGATGGCCGGCCATCTTTTTCAATAATACGGTTGGCACTACCCCTTTGGGAAGCCATATGGCCGGTGCCGTTCGATTATGCCCATCTAGATTGGCCAAGGGGTTCTCTAAACACTTGAGAAACCCTGCTTAGTAGTATGGTCCACTATACTTTAACTTTCTTAATTGATTAAGTTTGAAACCAGCTTAAAATTCAGATAACTTTATTTATTATTTTATTATGTGTTTTTGTATTTATTTATTATGTATATTGATTGCTACCCTCCTAGATTTTTAGATAGTAAGGGCTAAAAATGTTGTAAATAAAATAAGATTTGAAAATATATTTCAGTGCTAGATTTAGACACATTTGTGTGGATGCTAAAAATGCATGTAAAAGCTAGATTTTGAAGCATTTGTGTAGAAGCTGAAATTACTTTAAAATCATGGGATAAATGTCAGAGAAAGTATATCAAGACTGAGAGGAAGTAGACTGGAATTGACAAAGACCTCGGATTACAGACTGCAATGAGTTCAATTAAAGTGACAGAGGTGAGCCAAAGGAAGTGAAGAAATGATGACTTGTCTTCAACTGAGATTTTGAATAAGAATGAAGTGAAGAAGGGTCTTTTAGATCATACAAGCAGAGGAAGAAAAAAAATCCATAAACAATAGCAAACTTTAGGTAATGGGCATGAGTAGTACATGGTTTGAAGTGGAATGGCAGTTCTGAAGAACTCTGCCCAAAGTTAACATGAGTCACCAAAAATGATGTGTTGAGAGATTAAAACATGATAATATTGTTCAAGATCTACCACCAGAGGTGATGAATTTAATCCTCACAACTTTGTGAGTCACAGAAACTTTGTAAGTGATAGCAGATGAGGACCATATGTAGTCTACCCAGTTTCAATACTATTGCAGTGCCATAGACCTCTAACCGAGTTGTGGCTTTCCTCTCACTTTTGCACCACCAGGGATCCTTTATGCTTATCCAATTATCTAACTGTTTCTGAGTCAATACAGTTGTCCCATTTACTTTAAGACAATGTAGAATTTTGGATTTTTGTTGTTTCTTACATTTTTTCATTGTGAGGGTGTCTTGAATCTCTTGAATCACAACAATACAGAAACAATACAGAACTATATGTTCAGTGGTCAGCTTTGCAGAGGAGTCTTCCTGGCTTTGGTGAGCTCAAAACTTAAATATTATCTCAACAAGGGATTAGCCTTCCATATTGTCTGGTATATCTTTGCCTAATTGAAACCCACAGATTAAGGAAGATTTGGACAAATACCTAAACAGAGAATTAGGTTCAACACATCTCCAACAAAGTCAATGAAAACAGAATCTTTTTGTGTTGCTGGATTAAATATTTCCAAAAGACATTGTGTTCAATCCTCATTAAAACCAATGAACCCCTGAAATTAAACAGAAAATGTATCCACCTGTCTTTAGGCAGATCTTCAGTGATCCCAACCATACAAGGAGGATTGCTATTAATTAATGTATAACATTAAATAGATAACTTATCTGAAATGCTGATGCCAGTGTTAAATCACCTGAGATCAGGGTCAGTGCAAGGGTACTAAGCACATAGGCAAACCTTTAGCTTTGATCCCCTCCCCTTCTCCCCCACATACATTTGGTCATTAGCATTGCCACAGTCATACCAAACCAAACTTAAGCCAAGTTTATGGCTACTGAATGACTTCGGGTTCTCCTTTTTTGGAAGAAGAGAGCTATTGTTTTTTTCAGGAAACACTGCTCCATTTCTGATTTTTTCCTATTGCAAGCATTGGCTTATAGCCCTGCTTAGGATTATTGGAATCAAAGGGGTTTGATGAACAGAAGACATACAAAGCTGAAGCCAGTCCACCCAAGGAGATTTTCATTCATCCCAATGCAGCTGCCGCCATCTTGGTATACCCATAACAATGTAATTGATAGGGCAAGCACACTTCTGCCATCTCCTGTTCATCAAACCTCCTTGGTTGGAATCACCATGTGAACGAAATGGAATAAAATCTCATGACAAAATCAACCTATTGTGGAAAATATGAACCCAGTACTCATGCCCAAAACAAGACAGGTGGGTGGGGATACACAGGTAAAAGAAATGGAGGGGGCTTCAGTGTTTGCACAGTAATAAGAAACCTAAGATAGCCAAAGAGTGGTGAACACAAGACAGGGAGTCTTCCAAAAAGGATGAAATCACCAGTACAGTGCAACGATGGTTACAGCCCTGATATGAATAAGCTTGTTTCCTCTAATGCATGCAAATCTATGTCATGCATATTCATTGCAGGTATCCTGAATACCAGACTGACTATGGCATATTCCAGGAGAAATACCACTAAGAGATATAGGATACAGTGATTTTGGATGTGTTTATATGAAATATGCTATGAGGAGTATGTCATTTATAACACAAAAAAAGGATGGCATACTAAGGGTTTCTTGTCTGCACTGCTATAAGTATATCCCAATTGCCAACCATAGAACCTTGATCATTTGTGGGATCTCTCTCTCCTTATCTAAGTCCGGTTTTGTTTTCTTTCTCTTGGGTCCTCTACCATACTGGATAAAAGAGCATACAAATGTAGCAAAATTGATGTGATATTGTAACCTAAGGGTTAATGGAAAATAAAAGAAAATAATACTTACCTTGTTCTTCAGTGAAAGTGGATGAGCTGTTGGAGGTATCTGTGACTAAAAGAAATAATACCCAAAGAATAAATTCTTAAAGGTTATAGCAAAAGAAAATATATTTCATGTTAAGTTTGAGAAATTTATGAATGAACTGTTTAGAGGATACTTATCTAATAAGTGTGCTTTAAGGATAAAGGAGGCTCTTGCAGAGAGAAAATATGTAAATTAAAGTTGTGAATGGCGTACATGTTTGTAACAGGGGCGTATCTGCGTGGGGCCACAGGGGCCTGGGCCCCCGCAGATTTCGCCCTGGACCCCCCTACCGCCGTCAACCCTCCCCCGCCTACCACCGTCACCTACCCCTGCCGAGGTCCGCTTCCTCCTTCTGGTTTTTAAAAATATTACTTCAGCTGGCGGGGGACCCCAACCCCCACCAGCCCAGCAGAGGTCTTATTTAAGTTCTTCATCCTCGTGCTGTGAAAGCTGCATCCCTTCCAGTTTCGGACGGAGTTTGACGTCGCAGCACGTTGTACGTGCAGGACGTCAACGTGCTGCGCGTCAGACTCCGTCTGAAACTGGAAGGGCTGCAGTTTTCACAGCACGAGGATGAAGAACTTAAATAAGACCTCGGCTGGGCTGGCGGGGGTTGGGGTCCCCCGCCAGCTGAAGTAATATTTTTAAAAACCGGCAGGAGGAAGTGGACCTCGGAGGGGATAGGTGACGGCGGTAGGCAGGGGAGGGTTGACGGCGGTAGGGGGGGCAGCAGCCGGGGGGGCTATAATGTGCCACCTCACTCTAGCCCCTGCCCCCCCTACCACCGAACCTCAGATACGCCCCTGGTTTGTAAGGATACAAAGTTAACATTTGGGGGTTCTGATGTAAAGAGGAATACAGTTGTTGCTTACTCTACAAGACATAAGAATGTGTTAAATAAATTTGTTACATTGTTTCAGAAAATCTAAGTTGCCTTATTGTCTCAAAGTACTAGGGATAAATCCTGAATTTAGTTATTTTTCCTCTTTGGTTCTTAGAGAACTAAAGACGAGGTTGGTTTTTGTTGTCCTCTCCTCATTCCTGGGTACTGTGTTCCGGAAAAGCTGCCACGACTATTAACATCAGGCTAACCGGGGCACAGTTTTTATCATACATCGCACACAGGTGTGAGGGGCGGAGCTACAATTGGCATAGTCAGCAGGATTTTCCATGGTTTTGGGGGTACCAAATTGCATAATTGTGGGGTACAAGTACTGTTGGTCCTGAAAATCCGGTATAGGTAGAATAACGTTTTTTCCCCTTAGAATTTCTGTTACTAAGGTGAAGCAGTTACAATTTAAAAAAATGAAGTAGTGAAGTGCCTTGGTTTGTGGGATGTGCCTTGGTTTGGTTGGGGTAGGAGGAAAGCAAGAGGAAGCAAGCTCTGTTTCTAGATTACCACTACCCAGAAGGAAGCCCAAAGAAGTTAGTAGAAGCTGGAATCTAAGAAGAAAAAATGTATTTTGGGAGAGTTTGAGCTCAACCATCAGTCCTGAGCAATGATGGGAAATGAAGCATATTTTGTTTTGGAAGGTACCTTGGAGGAATTTCGGAACTGGAATCAGAGCACCACCGACTATAACTCCTATTTTATTACCTTTGAAAGGTATCTGAAGTATTTGCAGTGGGGAAAAGAGAAGTTTGGTGCTAAAAAGGAAAAAAAAAACTTCAAAGGAAACTGTTTATTTAAGTGGGAAGTTGGATGAAGAAGGAGAGCCTTTGATTTTCACAAAGAGTGTGCCTGAATGGCCAAAGAAAACTGTTCCGTGCACCATTTCCTTTGTAATTCCCAGTGAGAAGCCCAAGACACAGTATCCTGACCAGAAAAATTTGTGGAGAGAAGGTTTCTACACCAGCACGGATAACCCAGTGTTGCACCAAGATTTAAGGGGCATGTCTGCAGCGAATGGGGTGAGAGAGCCCTGGAGAACAATTAGACCTGTGACTTGTTTCCGGTGCAGGCAACCTGGACATAAAAGTTGGTATTGTAACACTTTTCTAGTTCCGGGAAAAGTGAAAGGACAGAAGATTGAAAAAGCGTACTCACAAAACCTGAGACTGCGGAATCAGGATCCTCCGAGGAAGGTATGGCAAGAATTTGCTGAAACCTTATGGAGAAGTAAATGGAATCTTGAAGAGAATGATGTGCAAAGAGATGATGTGCAAAGAGATTCTCAGAAACCAGAGTTGCAGAGTGGTTGTACAAAAGCATCTCCATGTCAAGAATACTTGTTGATGCAGTATCAGATTATCTTGGAAACAGGTGCTGATAGTATGAACAAGGGTTAAAAGCCTAACTGCGACATCTCTTCTGGGATGGAATCTGTTGGACAACAGTGGGAACTACTTTCAGGAAACCCACAAGAAATCCTGGGTCAAGGGTTGGAGTCGGCTAAAGAAATGGAGAATATGATCCCAGCAGAGGTGACAGTTTTAGAGAATTTCTCTATGCCCGGTTTGGAAAGAAAGATCTTTGCCAAAGAAGAAGGAAAAGAAGTGTTTGAGAATAAGGAGACTGGAGTGGAAGTGAGGTGGTTTCCAACAGAAGATATGCAGAGTAAGGAAGAGATGAAGGAGGAAAATGCAGATATCGATGGCGTGGGTCAGGCTGAAGAGTTGCAGGAAGTACTATACAGCTTATTTTCGAAAGAGAAAACGCCTGTAGTGCGACCTAAATCGGGAGATAGACGTTTGTCTCACAAAGGCGCCCAAATCGGTATAATCGAAAAATGATTTTGGGCGTTTCCAACTGCACTCTGTCGCGGAAACGAATAAAGTTGACGGGGGCGTGTCAGAGGCGTGGTGGAGGCGGAACTGGGGTGTGATTATCAGCCGAGGAGAGATGGGCGTCTTTAGCTGATAATCGAATAAAAAAGGCGTTGTTACCGCGATTTTGGGTCACTTTTTTTGGACCCTTTTTTTTCACGAACAAGTCCCAAAAAAGTGCTCCAACTGCCCAGATGACCACTGGAAGGAATCGGGGACGACCTTCCCGGACTCCCCCAGTGGTCACTAACCCCCTCCCACCAAAAAAAACCCCACTTTACAAACTTTTTTTCCAGCCTCTATGCCAGCCTCAAATGCCATACCCACCTCCATGACAACAGAATGTGTTTGATCATGTCACAGCCTTTCCCTGGGTCAGATGTGGCTCTCGGGTGCAGTACAGGGTCACATCAGCATTGCATTGTGGTGGGTGTAGGGTATTGGGCTCCGTGATTTCATTAGCTTGTGTTACAGTCTCACGATGTTGGTAGTTGGTAGGCTCTTCTCCCATGGTGCTTTTCCCCCAGCCTACTGGGTCAGAGTGTGCCCTGTTGTGTTTCCTGTTGTAGTCCATGTGGTAGTGGCCATTTTTGTAAGCCAGTTTTAGTTCCCTTTCCTGTGTTAGCCACGTTAGACAACTTAGTTCTTCCCTTGAATGTGGCTGCAAGAGGGCATTGTACAGCGTTCTGCCAGCTCTGACCTACTGCTAATCTCAGTACCAGGGAGGCTCGTTGCCAGTGGGGCACAACCTCTGATCTGCAGTTAACTGTGAGTAAAGGCGGTTATTCCAATAAAGGACGTTTTCGGAGAGAGTAGTCTTCAGGTGTCAACTGGTGTGCCAATGTTATATAGCAGCAACCAGTCCTAGAGGCCTGCGTGTATGCAGGTCCCTGGAGCACTTTTAGTGGGTACCGCAGTGCACTTCAGCCAGGTGGCCCCAGGCCCATCCCCCCCCCCACTTGTAACACTTGTGCTGGTAAATGGGAGGCCTCCAAAACCCACTGTATCCACATGTAGGTGCCCCCTTCACCCCTAAGAGCTATGGTAGTGTTGTACATTTGTGGGTAGTGGGTTTTGGGGGAGGGGGGTTGGGAGCTCAGCACCCGTGCTAAGGGAGCTATGCATGTGGGAGCTTTTTCTGAAGTCCACCGCACTGACCTAGGGTGCCCAGTTGGTGTCCTGGCATATCAGGGGGGCCAGTGTACTACGAATCCTGGCCCCTCCCACGACCAAATGGCTCGGATTAGGACGTTTTTCAGCTGGGTGTTTTTAGTTTCCATTATCGCTAAAAAAAACAAACGGCCAGCTCAAAAACGTCCATTTTTTCGAAAATTCGGTTTGGCCCGCCCCCTCACGGACCCGTTCTCTGAGATAAATGCCCATGGAGATAGGCGTTTCCGTTCGATTATGCCCCTCCATATGTACCACAGGTGGAACAGAATGAGATTAATCCGGATTTCCAAAAAGCAAAAGAAGCATGTTCCTCTGTAGTAATTGGGTTGTTGGCAGCTGTAAGTGAAGTATGTACTGGTGAATTGAAAGAAGAGAAGGCGGAGGTGGTCCAAAGGTCGAGTATCAGTGGGAGAAACATATTAGAGGTTGAAGAAAGTAAGATACATTTTACGGCTGCAGAAATTTGTGGTTTGACATTTTGGCCTGTGCTAACTTGTGATAAGTTGCTGGTCAGCAACTGAGCCAGAGACTCCTATGACTAAGGACACCTGCTGCCAGTGGCGTAGGAAGGGGGGCGGTGGGGCGGTCCACCCCGGTTGCACGCACTGGGGGGGGGAGGGTGTCGGCTCGCTGGTTCCCTGCTCTTTCTGCCCCGGAACAGGTTACTTCCTGTTCCGGGGCAGAGAAAGCAGGGAAGCAGCAGAGCCGACGCAGCTCCCAGTGACGTGCACTGGGGGTGGATCAGCCCTCCCGCCTGCCCCTCGCTGAAAGGTAGGGTGCGTTTCGGGGGGGAGCGCTCCGGGGGGGCGTCCCGGGTGTCAGGCACCCTCGCTACGGCACTGCCTGCTGCATCCAGATAAACAATCAGAAGGAGTAGTGAGTGGGTGTGGGCAAAACTATAGCCCTAGCATGAGGGTGGGGGTAGTAACTTGGAAACATATTTATTTTATAGCATTTATATCCCACATTTTCCCACCCAAGGGCAGGTCCAATGTGGCTTACAGAAATTTACAAAAATCATACATCAATTCTACAACATACCGTCAACGACACTGTAGTGAAAGAGGCTAGTGAGTAATAGCAGAGGTGGGGAAATGTGGAAAGAGAAATTGAATTCAAGAGGCAGTGGTGTGGGGTGGAGCAGGTCAGGAGCGTAAGCACCCATTATCTAATGAAAACTTATGCTTATATGCATGACAGGCCCTAACTGCCAATATAATAAGGGAATAAAATGTTAGACTGATGGAGCATGAGATGTCATAACCGGAAACAGAATATTCTGGAAAGATGCATATTCATTAGGTAGGAAGAGTAATTATAATTAAGATAATGACAAATGAAGAAAAAAGTATTTAAGAAGAAACAGAACTAAGGATGATGAGCCTCAATGTGCCTACACTAGCAGGTGGACATATTGACAGCTCCCAGGGAAAACTCTGTTTTTATTTGCTACATATTATACTGTATTGGGAGTTTATTTGTTAATATTTCAGTAATTACTGATTGGCTTCTTTGACAATTTGAATAAACATTTATTATGTCTAATAGTTATTTAGTAGCCAGAGTTGTTCTTGCCTAAAGAGTAAAGATTTACTCTTTCAGAAGGTTACTTCTGTTGCAGAGGAAAGACAAAAGTGAACATTTTGTGCTGAAACCCGGGACTTAAAGGTTCATTGCCTCAGGTGGGTGATCTCCGTCCTCAAGGTAACTTTGTGGGCGAACATCCCCAGTCAGTCCTTTAACTGACAAGAGGGGTTTAGGGGTTCAGATAAGTAAAAGGTTGAGCATTGTGAAAGTAAAATGTTGAATAAAGGAAAAGGTTAATGTTGTTGAGAATTCTGGCTGAAGATGCTTGGTAAATGAAATATTGTGAAGGAAAATTGAAGGGAAGCGTGATGTGAGTATTTTTTATATTTCTGTCTTTCCCGGGTAAGTGTGATATATATTATGTTTGCTATAAGTACATGTAATTATGCAATTTTCAGTCTGGTCTCTAGGTAAGTGCCTGGATAAAGCAAGCACAACAAAAAAGACCCAGGGGTCCTTTTACTAAGTTGCGCCAAAAAGTGGCCTGCACTGGTATAGACACGTGTATTGGGTGCACGCAGGTCCATTTTCAGTGCACTTTTTAAAAAGGCCTTTTTTAGCTGAAAATGGACATACTGCAAAATGAAAATTGGTGCGCGTCCATTTTAGGCCTGAGACCTTACCACCACCCATTCACTTAGCGGTAAGGTCTCACGTGTTAACCAGGTGGTAATCGTCAGTGCGTGTACAATGCCAATTACCACCCGGTTAGTGCCATGTGCCGGACATTTTCCGGCACACATAGAGGGGCATAATCGAACACAAAACCAGATGTGTAAGAACGTCCATCTCCGAGAACGGGTCCGTGAAGGGGTGGGCCGAATCGTATTTTCGAAAAAGATGGACATTTATCTTTAGTTTCGAAAATACGGTTTGTGCCAGGCAAATGCATTGGATGTGGGCGTTTTTGAGATGTGGGCATTTGTTTAAGCTGGGCATTTTTGTTTTTCAGCGATAATCGAAACCGAAGCGTCCCAGCTCAAAAATGACCAAATCCAAGGATTTGGGTTGTGGGAGGGGCCAGGATTCATAGTGCACTGGTCCCCCTCACATGCCAGGACACCAACCAGGCACCCTAGGGGGCACTTTTAAAAAATAGGAAAAAACATTAAATTACCTCCCAGGTGCATAGCTCCTTTGCCTTGGGTGCTGAGACCCACAAATCCCCCCCAAAACCTACTCCCCACAACTCAACACCATTAACATAGCACTTAATGGTGAAGGGGGGCACCTACATGTGGGTACAGTGGGTTTTGGAGGGGGTTATAGGGCTCCCATTTACCACCACAAGTGGTACAGGTAGGGGGGGATGGGCCTGGGTTCACCTGCCTGAAGTGCACTGCATTACCCACTAAAACTGCTCCAGGGACAGGACTTGTTGCTGCTGTATAACCTTGGCACAGCAGTTCACACCGTAAGACTAATCTCACTGAAAACGTCCTTTATTTCAATAACCGCATTTACTCACAGTTAATTGCAGATCAGAGGTTGTGCCCCCCTGGCAACAAGTCTTCCTGGTACTAAGATTAGCAGTAGCTCAGAGCTGGCAGAATGGTGTACAATGCCCTCTTTCAGCAACATTCAAGGTAAGAACTAAGTTCTGTAACGTGGCTAACACATGAAAGGGATCTAAAACGGACTTACAAAAATGGCCACTACCTCGTGGACTACTGGAAACAAAACAGGGCACACTCTGACCCAGTAGGCAGGGGGAAAAGCACCATGGGAGAAGAGCCTACCAACTACCAACATCGTGAGGCTGTAACACAAGCTAGTGAAATCATGGAGCCCAATACCCTACACCCACCACAATGCAATGCTGATGTGACCCTGCAGTGCATCCGAGAGCCACATCTGACCCAGGGAAAGGCTGTGAGAGGATTGAACACATTCTGCTGTCATGGAGGTGGGTACGGAATTTGAGGGTGGCATAGAGGCTGGGAAATAAGGTTTTTGCAAGTGGGTTTTTTTTGGTGGGAGGGGGTTAGTGACCACTGGGGGAGTCAGGGGAGGTGATTCCCAATTCCCTCCGGTGGTTACCCGGTCATTTAGGGCACTTTTTTGGGACCTGTTCGTGAGAAAAAAGGGTCCAAAAAAAGTGTCCTAAATTCTCGCTAAAAAACGCCTTTCTTTTTTCCATTATCATCCGAGTGCGCCCATCTCTGCTCGGCCGATAACCACACCCCAGTCCCGCCTTCACCACGCCTCTGACACGCCCCCGTCAACTTTATTCGTTCCCGCGACGGAGTGTAGTTGAAAACGACCAAAATCGGCTTTTGATTATACCGATTTGGCCGCCCACGGGAAACGGACGCCCATCTCTCGAACATGGGCATTTTTCTCCTTTTGAAAATAAGCAGGATAGTGGGCATGCGTAAAAAATGAAATTACTGCCCGGGTGGTAGCTCTGAATTGGCACACATTGGGCACACGTAGGCACCTATATGGCTTAGTAAAAGGGTCCCTTAGCTTTCTGAGTACTGGTCTGAAATCAGCTAGTACCTGGCTGCTGCACATGACCCACATAGTCAATGCCAGTGTCCAGATTAGCCCAGGTCTAATTTAGTGTGTGCCTATTAGCAACTTTAAAACCACTGACCAACATAGGCTGAATATGGGAGGGGAGGATCATTAATGGACGTGAGGTGAGGAGAACAACATTTTGCCCTTCAGTTGATAATTAGGTTGGGTCATTGCATGGGGAGGGGGAGTCAAGGTGGATGTGGATTTGGTGAGAAGGAACATTCTCTTGGGTAAGGAGAAGTCAATGAAGTGAGCATATGTATATATCAGAGTTTTCCCTTTATTTTTGACAGGTCCTTCCACTAGTAAAATATTCAGCTCAATGTTTTTGCTCATGAATACTGAATTGAGCCTATCTCAAAATGAGCATGTTCTTTCAATCTTCAGACACTTCTGGAGATAAGATTTTCCTCTGCTCTTCCGTATTGAAGTCTACATCCCATCATCATACCTATTTTAACTCTAGTGATTATATGTATGTCATCAGGACAAAGCTTATTTGCTAATCTGTTCATCCTGTATAAAAGACACAATGCAACCATTTGCTGTTTTATTGAGAATTTATGAAAACACTAAATCATATTGAGATGAACTTGTCATTTGCAAGGTTAAAGTGTTGTGAAAGTTCACACACCCTAAAAAATGGCAAACCTTTAGTTAACTCCAGCACAATTCTTCAGGCTTTACCTTGATCTTATGTCTTGTAACTAGGGATGGGCAGATAATTCTGGCTTTATGAATGGATCATATGAAATTTCAATAGTTTCTTTCCCTAAGCACGTCTGAACTACAGGTCCAGGCATGTCATGGGATAAAACCACGACTGAACCAAACTGAATTAAAGTACATAAAAATATAAAAGTAACAATAGCAGATGGCAGTAGTTTTTTGCTGTAAATAAAATAAAGTATATTGATCAAGTACAGTATATTGTGTTAGTATAGCCTTGAATATGTATTACCTGCATTATATAGTATGTTTATTATATAGAGATCTATTAATTTATAAGAACATAAGAATATTCACACTGAGTTACATCAATGGTTCATCTAGCCCAGTATATTGCCTCCAACAGTGGCCAATCCAGATCCAAGTGCCTGGCAAAAACCCAAATAGTAGCAACATTCCATGCTACCAATCCCAGGGCAAACAGTGGCTTCCCCCATGTCTATCTCAATAACAGACTATGGACCTTTCCTCCAGGAACTTGTCCAAACCTTGTTTAACCTATGTATGCTAACCACTGTTGCCACATCTTCCGGCAACAAGGTCCAGAGCTTAACTATTCTTTGAGTGAAAAAATATTTCCTCCTATTTGTCTTAAAAGTATTTCCATGTAATTTCATTGAGTGTCCCCTGGTCTTTGAACGTTTTTGAAAGAGTGAAAAACTGATTTCTTTTACCTGTTCTACACCATTCAGTATTTTGGAGACCTCAATCATATCCTCCCTCAGACACCTCTTTTCCAAGCTATATATTTTTTTGAGATATGGAGACCAGAACTGAACGCAGTAGTTAAGGTGATATATTCTTGGTCTCATTTACCATCCTTTCCTAATAATTCCTAGCATCCTGTTTGATTTTTTTGGCTGCCATCACACACTGGGCAGAATATTTCAGAATATTGTCTACAATGACAGCGAGACCTTTTTCTTGGGTGCTTACTCCTAAGGTGGACCTTAACATCAGGTAACTATGATTTGGATTAATCTGCCCAATATGCATCACTTCACATTTGTCCACATTAAATTTCATCTGCCATTTGGATGCCCAGTCTTCCAGTTTCCAAAGGTCTTCCTGCAATTTTTCACAATCTGCATGTGTTTTGACAACTTTGAATAGTTTTGTATCATCTGCAAATTCAATCACCTCACTTGTCATTCCGATTTCCAGATCATGTACAAATATGTTACAGTAAATAGCATTGGTCCCAGAACAGATAGATCCCTGTTGCACTCCACTGTACACCCTCTTCCATTGAGAAAAATGGCCATTTAAAACTCTCTGTTTTCTGTCCAATAACCAATTCCTAATTCACAGAAGGACATTGACTCCTGTCACATGACATTTTTAATTTTTTCAGGAATCTCTCATGAGGAACTTTGTCAAAAGCTTTGTAAAAATCTAGTTACACTACCTCATTTATGTGAGTAGCATACTGGCATATTTAAGCCTCTCTAAATTCCTTCAAGTAAACATTAAGGAACTAATTTTGTAAAGGAGGTGCTAACATTTTAGTGTCAAAGAACATGCGTAACTGACTAGAATATCAACAACTTCTAAAGAAATTCCAAACTGCCCAGAATACAGCAGCCACATTAATCTATGGAAAATCAAAATTCGACATTTCTAGACCCCTTCGTGAGAAACTACACTGGCTTCCAGTAAAGGAACGAATTACTTTTAAAATTTGCACCCTGGTTCATAAAATTCTTTATGGTGAAGCCCCAGGTTACATGGATACCCTTATCAATCTGCCATCTAGGAATTCTTCCAGATCATCCCGTTCATATTTAAACCTCCACCATCCTGCCTGTAATGGTCTCAAATATAAATCCACTTACGCTTCCACTTTTTCCTTTATTAGCACTGAACTATGGAATGCATTACCTATATCTATGAAAATTATTCATGATCAGAAAATCTCTTAAGACCAGCTTATTTGGAACGGCTTACCCTAATGGACCCGTCTTAAATCCATAATTCCTGGACTACAACTAATTTATGGACCTCATGGACTCTATTACCCTCCCCCTCTTTTCCCTCGTCCCTTGTAATTACTATCCTTTCTATTCACCTTACTATACTTTGTTTGTTTGTTTACCGGATTGACGATTGCCTTTACGGTCTGATGTTAGCCACATTGAGCCTGAAAGTGGGTGGGAAAATATGGGGTATAAATGTTATAAATAAATAAATATATAGAAACAGATAAAAATGAAGGCATATAAAGATGGTATGGCCTATCCATATCATCTACTATTCCTTCTTCTCCCTTACAGATCCTATGTGCTTGTTTGAAGCTTTCTTGAATTCAGATAAAGTCTTCATCTTCACCACCTCCAGCAGGGGGCTGTTCCTTGCATTCACCACCCTTTCCTAAAGAAGTGTTTCCTCAGGTTATGCCTGAGTCTGCCCCGTTTTACCATAATCCTATGCCCCCTCATTCCAGATTTTCCTTTCAATTGAAATAAACTCGCCTCCTGTGCATTTTTGCCACAGAGGTTGTTCTGCCCCCCATTGCATAGGGCAGCTTGTGCTGTCTGTGTGTGACAGAGGGAACCTGTGCCTAGGTTATAGATCCAGCATGTTGAGAGACCAGAATGTCTCCATGCTAAGACAGTAAACTACTGTTTTTTCCTCTCAGGGTAGGAATTCATAGTGAATATTTACTATGTGGCTGTGCAGTTACATGTACTGTTGCTGTGGTACAGTTAGTGCTGTGTTTCAGTATTCAAGCACCAGTCACTGACAGTGTCTCCTTCCTGGGCAAGGGGTTGATCACAGACTCAGACTCACTCAGTATGTTCAGAATCCTAATCCATCTCAACACAACTGTAAGTGATTGATTTGTTTTTTCTTGTCCTCAAATATATTAAATGAAGAATGGAATTGAGGATTAGAGTCAATTCTTGGTAACAAGCAGTTCCAAGTTTAAGCCTCTGGATATACAGGGCCAAAATTAATGCCTTGTATAGGACAGAAGAGAGGTATTTAAATATCTCAACTATATCTCTCTTCACTTGTTTTTCTTCCCGAATATATACATTGAGATCTTTACATCTGTCACCATACAATTTATGATGAAGACCACTGACCATTTTAGTTGCCACCTTCTAGACCAACTTTGTCATATTTATATATTTTTGAAGGTGCAAGCTCCAGAACAGTACACAATACTCTAAATGAGGTTTCACCAGAGTCTTGTACAGAAGCATTATCATTTACTTTTTCCTACTGGTCATTCCTCTTCCTGTGCACCCAAGAATCCTTCTGGCTTTTGCCATCTCCTTTTCTAGCTGTTTGGCCACTTTTTGCCCAATATTCAAAGCAATTTAAGAGGGCAGGGGAGGCTCTGACCCACTTAAATTGCTCCTGGCCACCCAACTGCAGGTCAGGAGCAATACAGGGGGTGGGTAGCACTGGGGAGGAGCACAAAGTTATGCAGGTGCAGGCAATATTCAGTCCTGGGACTGGCAATGTTAACCTGGCCAATTAAGGACAGCTCCAAAAGCTGTTCTAAATAGGTTGGTTAGCTATGTATGTCCCAGCATTGTATATATCATCCAGGACTTGCATAACTATTGCAAAGGTTCCTGAAGCCTTCCAAGCCCCCTTCCCCCATAAGAAGCCCTCCCTTTCTTTTCATCTCCTCCCAGCACATAGGTGCCCCCCCCCCCAAGCCCTACCTCAATTCCCTGGTGGTCCAGTAGGGGCGATAGGGCAGGAGCAAAGCCCTTTGTGGTGACATGAAGAAAATGGCTGCCACAACCTCTTGCTTATGCAAAAACCAGGACCTACATAACTATCTTATGCAAGCCATAGCTGAATATCATCTGGAACCTGCTCCAGTGCCTAGCACTGGAACAATTAGCCCTGTATATTCAGTGCTGGGGTTATTAAAAAAACATTGATCACCGTCAGTTGAATATGGGCCAGTTTAATATCATCACATATGATCACACCCAAATTCTGCTCCTGTTTTATGCAAGAAGTACGTCACCTTGTAAGCTGAATTGCTCCCTTAGGTTTTCGCAGCCCAAATGCATGGCCGTATATTTTTTAGCATTAAATCTTAATACAAAATTCTGAACCAGTCTTCAAGCTTCACCAGGGCTGTATATGAGCATATATATTTATTTATTTTACTGATTTATTAACCACCTTTATAAACAGATTCACCCAAGGTGGTGAACAGCAGGTCCAATTTAATATAAAACTTATCATTTAACAATAGTAAAATTACCAAATATAAACAAATACAATAAATGTGATAAACTTGTAAATACAATTAACACCATAATAAACAGCATGGAAGAATATTTAAATAACAGAGATATAATATGAAGCCAGCATGGGTGGAATCTGGATGCAGTGTGGCCAGGGCCACAGTTTGAAACATATAGGGGTCGATATTCAATGCGATTCAAACTGCCAGATAAGGCTCCTGGCCAGTTAAATCGCTTGTTTGGGGCTAACCAATCATTTTCAGTGGCACTTAACTAGTTAACACCACTGAAAATAATCAGTTAGTGCTGAACTCAAAACTGGCTATTTTAGGGGTGTTCCAAGGGTGTAGTCAGCACTTGGCTGATTATCCAGCTCATTTTTTAAAGTGATCGCCGGCCATCTTCCGACACAAATCGGGAGATGGCCGGCGATCTCGCAAAAGCGGCCAAATCGGTATAATCGAAAGCCGCTATTTTGACACCATTGCCGCTTTCCCGTCGCAGAGCCGGCGAAAGTTCAAGGGGGCGTGTTGGCAGCGACGCGAAGGCGGGACATGGGCAGGCATGAGCGGGGTTACAAAATGGCCGGCTTTAGCCCATAATGGAAAAAAAACCCGGCGATGAAGAGCATTTGCTGCTTTTAATTGGTCCCTTTTTTTTCAGGTCCAAGCTTCAAAAAGGTGGCCGAACTGACCACATGACCACCGGAAGGAATCGGGGATGACCTCCCCGTACTCCCCCAGTGGTTACCAACCCCCTCCCAGCATAAAAAACAGGTTACAAATACTTTTTTGCCAGCCTCAAATGCCCTACCCACCTCCATGACAGCAGAATGTGTTCTGTCCTCCGACAGCCTTTGCCTGCTTGTGATGTGGCTCTGGGGTGAGTGTGGCACCTTTTCTGTTATTTGCACTGCAGAGTCACATCAGCAATGCATTGTGGTGGGTATAGGTATTGGTAGTTGGTAGGCTCTGTTTTCCCCCTGCTTACTGGATCAGAGTGTGCCCTGTTTTGTTTCCTGTTGTAGTTCATGCGGTAGTGGCCATTTTTGTAAGACAGTTTTAGATCCCTTTCCTGTGTTACTCACGTCAGAGAACGTAGTTCTTACCTTGAATGGTGCTGAAAGAGGGCATTGTACACCATTGTGCCAGCTCTGACCTACTGCTAATCTTAGTACCAGGGGACTCTTTGCCAGTGGGGCACAACCTCTGATCTGCAGTTAACTGTGAGTAAACATGGTTATTTCAAGAAATGACTTTTTCAGAGAGATTAGTCTTCAGGTGTGAACTGGTGTGCCAAAGTTATACAGCAGCAATAAGTCCTAGAGGCTGTATGCAGGACCCTGGAGCAGTTTTAGTGGGTGCAGTACATTTGTGGGTAGTGGGTTTGGGGGGAGGGTTGGGGGGCTCAGCTCCCAAAGTAAGGGAGCTATGCACGTGGGAGCTTTTCTGAAGTCCACCGCAGTGACCCCTAGGGAGCCTGGTTGGTGTCCTGGCATGTCAGGGGGGCCAGTGCACTAAAAATGCTGGCTCCTCCCATGGCCAAATGCCTTGTATTTGGCCGGGGTTTGAGATGGCCGACATAACTTTCCATTATTGCTAAAAAACGAAGCCGGCCATCTCAAACCCCGGCCAAATCCAAGGCATTTGGCTGGCCGGAACCTTATTATCGAAACAAAAGATGGCCGGCGATCTTTTTCGAAAATACGGGTCTGCCCAGCTGTTTGCAGTGCCGCTAAAATACATTGCCGGCCATGTATTTCGCCGGTGCCGTTCGATTATTCCCCTCCACGTGGCAATGGTCAGCATTTAACTGGCTAGGTTAAACTGCACAAATAGTACCACATGAAAGTCAGTCCTAACTTAGGGGGTCATTTACAAAGGCGCTAGTGTTTTTAGCACACACTAAAAATTAGTGTGCGCTAAACGCTAAGACGCCCATTATATTCCTATGGGCATCTTAGGGTGTAGAACACCATAATTGTTAGCCCATGCTAAAAACGCTATAGCACTTTTGTAAAAGGGGTTCTTTATGTGGCAACCAGTGGATCTTAAACCATAAAAACAGCAAAACAGTAATTACAATTCAAAATAAATTTATAGTTCCTCAATCAATAAAACAGTAAGCTTACACATATTTCTAAAACAACCATGTTTTTATAGCTTCCCTAAAATACATATAATGTGAAGTGTTTATTAATTAAACGACAAACTATTCTAGAGTTCAAATAACATTCTAATTTTTGTACTAATAAGGTGGCTCATTTTCAAAGCACTTAGGCTTACAAAGTTCCGTGTAATCTATAGAATGTTATAAGTCTAAGTGCTTTGAAAATGTACCTTATGTGTGTGAGGAGTGATGGGGGGGGGGGGAAGGGAGAGCCCACTCATGATCTTCAGCCCTTTGGAACCAATTCTATCTCCAAAAAAATATAAAATGGGACCATTAGTCCTAGGACAGAAATGGGCAAACTAAGAACTTTAAATCTAGCTCTCGCTGGTGAATCAGGTTCAGCCTGCAGCACTTTGACTTATTTATTTGAAAGTGACATGATTGAGCCATTAGATCTCCATAGGGACACTCCAGACTTTC
Organism: Microcaecilia unicolor; assembly: GCF_901765095.1. Lineage (NCBI taxonomy): Eukaryota > Metazoa > Chordata > Amphibia > Gymnophiona > Siphonopidae > Microcaecilia > Microcaecilia unicolor. The sequence continues at coordinate 307,606,678 of NC_044034.1, read as the reverse complement.
TTTTAGGAGAGTAGTAAAGAATACTCCTAATCCCTTTTTGGTCCCCCTCCCCCAAGCTAAACGTTTTCTTAACTAGTCCTAGATTATGCCTAGTGCCTTCTCCACTTCCGCCCTTGATGAATATCAAATTTATTTTAAAATGTTATTTCTTTTCCCCCCCTTCTAGTTCCCTCCATGCTTCTCTCATTTTGACCTCTCAGTCTTAACCACTGTACTCACTATTTGCACTAACCTTTTTTTTTTTTTTTTAAGTTTAATTACCCTACTTAACTGTCTTAGTTTTTTTCCTCCATTTGTCTCTTTGCTGTCCTGATGACATCCATTAGACTGGTTTTCCCCTTTCTGAGATTCCCTACTCTGCTTTTCCTGTACCTTTCTGGGCAACTCTTTTGAAAACAGTATTAATCAATGTATTTACTCTCCTAATATATGGATTTGTTGACCTTACAATGGCTCCATTCAATTTAGCCCACTGTTCTTATCTTTAACTTAGAATGATGGCAGTCATTGGTAATCATCAAGGACTGCAAGGAGGTTGGAGTTTCAGGATACCCCTCACGACTCTGTCTGAGATAGATTGCATACAACATAGGTACTATTCATGCAAACCTATCTCATGCATAGTCACTTGTGATATCCTGAAAACCCAGAAAGTTTATGGCCCTCAACGGCTGGAAGTGAATACCACTGAACTAAACTTTCTGAACTTGTCAGTGCCTCCTTAAGGTACCTCCTTAACTATATAGAATGTGGCAATGGGCTTTGAGGTATTCAGTGAAACCTCTAAGCCAAGAAACTCTCAACAGGTGCAGAAACACAGGTGAGTAAGCAGATTTTTTACCACCAGGAGCACCTTCTGTCCTCTCCCTGTGATGTCTTCCAGCCAGCAAGAGGAGTCAGCATGCAGCAGCAGCTGCTGCCTCCTCTGCAGGATGTCCTCTTCAAATGGAAATGCATGGAGTAGCAGCTCTCACAAAAACACAGGGAGCGATGTGGTTCCCATTTCAGAGGGAAGGTAGCAGAGGAGGCAGGTGGGAAGCACTTGTTTTATGGATTTCTACTGCCCTTGAAGGCAATACTGAGTAGGAAAGGGGTAGGAAAGCTTATTTATAGCAGGTGAGGGGAACGATGCTTGATGCTGGAGGGGATTGGGGGTTAGAGATGGAGGGAAGGAAAGGTGGTTTATAGCAAAGGAACCAGGTGGGAAGGAGAGGAGAGGTGGAGGGATGGGTGGATAGGGGGTTAGGGAGCTGATTTATAACATGAAAATGGAGGAAAGGAAAGGTGATTTATAGTGAAAAAATTGGGGGGAGAGAGAGGAGAGGAGAGGTGGAAGTACAGTGATTTATGCTGGGGCAGGGAAAAGAAAAAGTAATTACGCCAGATAGTAGGAGGAACCTAGGAAGGATATTAATACCAATCAGTGAGGGAAGGGGTAGTAGTAAGTTAAATATGTGATGGTGTGTTGTAACAAAATGAAACCAGTGCCAAGTGTACATGACACAAAAATTTGGGAACCAGTAGTGTAATGCCCCCTTGTGGGTGTCTCTTGGTCCAAGACCTGACCTAGCTGGAGTCCCCCATGAGCGTTTGGCATCTGGTACCTCCACCAGGGAAGAAAAGCATCAGTGGGTGGGGTTATCTTCTCCTCACTCCTCTAGGAAACCCAATAATGACCTCTGTGAACAAGGCTGTCAACCAAAAGTTGAACAGTTTTATTGAACTATGTACAGGTCTTACTATATAGATATATAAAAGCATTTAAAGATTTAACAGTTATTAGTTTTGAGATAACCTCTGAAAAGCATAGACCATAAACCATACATCACGCAGTCCAATACCAACACTTGGTTTGTAAACTGATGCTACCTGTGTCCTAATATCTTCCTGATAAACTGCTGACTTTACTTCCTATTCTATCCTATTAATAATAATAATAATAATAATAGGCCTGTCTTTTCACTTGCAGAGGGTCTGACCTCTAAATGTTTCTAATCTGTCTTCATCCTACTGCCTATAACTTAAAATTGTGGCTGCATTGTGATTTCATATTTTTATGATGGTATTGTCTTAAAGGTGCTTTTATTGAACTGTGTTTTGAACTTCTGTGCCAGTGACTTCATATTTTTATGCTGAATTGTCTTAAAGGTGCACTCATTAGAAATGTGTTTTGAACCTGTGCCAAGTGACTTAATCCAATCAATTTGGTTACACAGAATCCAGTGACTGGTGAATCTGGTGTATGTCTTAAAGGTGTATTTATTAGAATTGTGTTTTGAATCTTCTGTGTCAGAGACTTAATTCAATCAATTTGGTTACATAGCATCTGGTGGCATGTAGACTGCATACCTCTGGAGGAGGGGCAATTGTATACAACTGTGTGGTAAAAGAAAAAAACAGAACTTAAGTTTACCTTGATAGCTTCTGAGCTAAACTGGGCATTTTCAGACTTGGTCTGATTGTAAACTGATGTTACCTGTGTCCTAATATCTTCCTGATAAACTGCTGACTTTACTTCCTATTCTAGCCTACTAAAAAAAAATAGACTTGTCTTTTCACTTGCAGAGGGTCTGAATCTATAGTCCCACTCACCCACCCACCCCCTAGGTGAACTCCCTTTATATAGAGCAATCAAGGGACAAGTATCTTCACTACACCATAACTGGTCAATCCTACTCCTTGTTATCCCCTATCATAGTTTAACTTTTCACTCTTGTGAATCACATCAACATGACTTTCATTCAGTGCAATAAATGTTATGCTTTAATCCTAAGGCAAACTATCTGGAACCTTAGAGCTTGTCCTATCTATCTGCAAATATCAGCTTTGAAAGATGAGATCAACAAACTCAAGAAGGAATTAGCTACAATTAAAGAAGCATCCAAGATTACTCAATTCCCAGCCAATTTAACACCACCACTACCACAGAGAATGAAACAACATAGGAATAGATGGGTCACCATAGGCTCTGGTAGACTAAGAGTTGTGACACAGAAGCACTCATCCTCCCAATCTTTGCCCCTGTCAAATTATTTTGCTGTGTTGCATCATTATGATGCTGAACAAAGAAGTACTGTGGTGGAACCAGAGGCAATGAAAGTAGCACAACCCAAGAAACATCCCCCAAACAATGACAGATTGGTGAAAGGCAAAAAATTCTTACTGTTCAGAGACTCCATTATCAGAGGCATTAAGTTAGGAACACAGTTCAAGGGTTCCAACCTAGTGAAATGCCTTCCAGGATCTTCAACTACCAGATATACCAACCAAATACTGAAAGTGATCCAAGAAGAGAGCAAGGCTTCAAATGATGTTGTAATTCACCTGGGGACAAATGACCTGGCCAACAATAACAAGTTTACAGCAAAGAGAGCGTTCCAGAAGCTAGGGGAGGGTCTGAAACCTTTGGTTTGGACTGTGGCTTTTTTTCTGAAGTAATTCATATGTGGGGAAAGGGAGAGGAAAGACTAGTCAATACAGTTGAATTCAATAAGTGGTTGAGTCTTGGTGTAAAGAAGAAGGTTTTAGATACATAGGAGCATGGGGTAATACGTGGAAACAGAACAGGCTGTACTGTAATGAAGGGTTACATCATTCTGTGATGGGAAAAAGGATCCTTGGGGAGAAATTCAGAAAGTATTTTTCTAAACATTTAAACTAGAGATGGGGGTGACAAAAGAAAAAAAACAAGAGAATTCAGAAAGTCACCCCCAGAATAAACATGATGGCAGAGGGAAAGGTCAACTAAATATAGAAAAGCACCTAAACTCACTAAGCACATGGAAAGCAATGAGCACAAATGCTCATAGTCTTTGTAAAAAGGTTCAAGACTTGCAAGCCCTGTTGTTTGAGGAAAACTTGGATGTTGTTGCTATTACAGAGACGTTGTTCAATGATTCCCATGAATGGGATGTGACCATACCGGGCTATAATCTTTTAAGGAAGGATAGAGAAGGCCGAAGAGGTGGAGGAATGACGCTGTGAGAGATAATATCAGAGTTGCTGAAATGTGAGAAACCTGGGGAAAGGAAGCTTTATGGATCGTCCTGGAAAGAGAAGAGGGAACTGGGATCCACGTGGGGGTTATCTACAGACCTCCGGCACAAACGGAGAAGCTAGACAAAGATCTGATAGAAGATATTCAAAAGATTGGTATGAAAGTAGAAGTGCTACTGTTGGGAGATTTCAACTTGTCTGATGTGAATTGGAATGTCCCGTCTGCAGAATCAGAAAGAAGAAGGGAGATTGTGGATGCATTCAAAGTGCCTTGCTTAGACAAATGGTGATGGAACCCATGAGAGAAGGGTTGATTCTGGATCTAGTGCTTATGAATGGAGGAAGTGTTTCCAATATCCGGGTGGATCCCACCTATCTAATAGTGATCATCACATCATATGGTTTGATATAAGGGAAAAGGCGGATGCAAAAAACTCAAAGTACTGGATTTTAGACGTTCTGATTTTGATAAAATGGGGTAATACCTGAAGAAGGAGCTGTTGGCATGAGAAGACATATAAGTGGAAAATCAGTGGTCAAAGCTATAAATATGGCAACTGATCTTTATGCAAGGAAAGTAAACAAAAACAAGAGAAACAGGAAGCCTATATGGTTCTCCAAACAAGTAGCTGAAAAAATAAGAGCAAAAGAGGCTTTGTTCAAGAAGCACAAAAGAACACAATGAGAGGATCACGGAAAAGATTATCAGATTAACCCTGTAGTGTCCAATGTTCCCATCAATCTGTTCCCATATGGCTTATTACGGGAACATTGGGCACTAAAGGGTTAAACTTGAAGAAGCGAAGAGGGAAATACGGCTAGCGAAAGTGCAAGCAGAAGAAAAAATGGCTAAAGATATAAAGAGAGGTGACAAGACCTTTTTCAGATATATTGGCGAAAGGAGAATTGTGAGACTGAAAGATAATGAGAATGACCATGTTGAGAGTGATGAGAATAAAGCGAACGTGCTAAACAATTATTTCTCTTCAGTGTTCACGGATGAAAATCCTGATGAAGGACCGCAGTCAGCTGCCAAGGGAACATCTGGGAATGGAGTGGATACTGCGCTGTTTACGGAAGAAAGAGTTTATAAACAGCTTGAGAATCTGAAGGTGGACAAAACTATGGGGCCAGATGAGATACATCCCAGGATACTGAGGGAGCTCGGAGAGGTCCTGGCAGGACCTCTTAAAAATTTATTTAACAGATCTTTAGAGACAGGAGAGATTCTGTGAGATTGGAGATGAGCGGATGTGGTCCCTCTTCACAAAAGTGGAGACAGGGAAGAAGTAGGAAACTACAGACCGGTAAGTCTCATGTCGATAGTAGGAAACATAATGGAGTCACTACTGAAAGAAAGGATAGTTAACTTTCTAGAAGCCAATGGGCTTCAGGACCCGAGGCAACATGGCTTTACGAAAGGAAAATCCTGCCAAATGAATCTTATTGACTTCTTTGACTGAGTGACCAAAGAACTGGATGAAGGACACACACTAGATGTAATCTATTTGAATTTCATTAAAGCCTTTGATACGGTCCCCCACAGAAGACTCTTGAATAAGCTAAAAGGGCTGAACTTAAGACCAAAAGTGGTAAACTGGATAGGAAATTGGTTGACTGATAGGTGGCAGAGGGTGGTGCTAAACAGAATCCGTTCAGAGGAAAGGAAGGTGAGTAATGGAGTTCCTCAGGGGGTCGGTGCTGGGGCCAATTCTGTTTAATATATTTGTGGGAGATATTGCTGCAGGGTTGGAACGAAAGGTTTGCCTTTTTGCAGATGGCAAGAAGATAGCCAATAGAGTGGATACCCTGGATGGAGTAGAAACAATGAGAAGGGATCCCCAAACATTAGAAGAATGGTCGAAGATCTGGCAGTTAATCCCACAATATCTGGGAATCCAATACACAATAGCATGCAATTTCTATATTTTTACTAACTGAGCACACTTCAAAAGCACTATAATCCTATGTCTATTTTTGTACCTTATTAAACATCAATTCAATCTAAATTAAATGAACATCCACTTTGAATGAAGCTGTGAACATAGCACAATTACTTATTTATTTACCGCCTTAACCGAACTGACCTAGCATATAAAATGTTATTACACCATTCATTCAACCTTACAGTACACCAAGGACAAGATACAATTATTAAATTCCATGAGTTCTTTAGTAGTGAAGCAAAATTATTTAGAATTTGAAGATCAGTTCTTTTTGCAAACAAAAGGAATTGCGATGGGAGCAACAGTTGCCCCATCAATAGTGCACCTTTATATGACACGATTTGAGCAGCAATATGTTTACAGTAGAGCTCATGGAAGTAATATTGTGTCTTGGAAAAGGTTCATTGATGATGTAATGCTCATCTGGAGGGGCACGGAATAGGAACTTGGGGAATTTGTGACATTTAAATTCAGTGGCTAGGAATAATCAACTTGCCACATACTGGTATCATCACTCTATTAGTTTTTTGGATATTAATATCAACTTAATGGGTGATGGGGTTTATCAGACCACTGTACATCATAAGCAGACTGATCGTAATATTCTTTTATACTATTCCAGCCATCACCCTAAAATCCTACGTGATAACATACCGGTGGGGCAATTTTTGCAACTAAAACAACTCTGTTCACTACAGAACAGTTTTATCAAGCCATTCAATTATGTTATTGTTTTGTACAGAGGGGGGTACCCTAATAAAACCATTAAGAGGGCATATTTTAGAGCCCTATATGCTGACCATCAGTGGTTAATGAATCCCGCCATCCCTGATAGTTCTAACCCTGTGGTTTGCATGCTCCCTTTTCCTCTCGGTCTCATCAAATTAGAGCAGCCATTTTGAGGCACTGGAATGTGTTAAGAATTCATCCTTATTTTAGTGAAATGCCTAAGTTTGCTTACTGTCTGGGTTGAAATTTGGGACAACTATTAGCTAATCCTAAACAATGTATAGAGTCTGGGGGAGGTCATTATCCCTATTGGAGATATAATTATTGTAGGTATGTAATGCAAACTACTTCTGTTCCTATTCCTCAGTCAACATGTGAGTTTCATTTACATAATAAGACTAATTGTGAGTCAGAGGGTGTTATTTCCTGTATTAAATGCCCTTGTGGGTTATATTATATAGGATAAATGACTAGAAAGGTTAAGTTAAGAATTGGGGAACATATAAGTAATATTAGAACTAGGAAATATGAGGCCCCACTCACAACCCACTGGACCCAGTTTAATCATCAGGTATCTGATTTACAATATGTGCAAAGAGTGGCGAGAACGAGGGGTAGTTTGCAACAAAGGTTATTTTACAAGGAACAGCGCTTCATTTATCAATGAGGCACAACACACCCGGGGGGGGGGGGGGGGGGGGGGGGGGGGGTTAAACAGAGAGGTGGAGTGGATATGACGTGGGAAACATCTAAGCCAAAACTGTGGGACCAGCATATTTTGAGGAGTGATTTTTCCTTTGGAAACTTTTTGTGGAGAATGGAGTTGAAGGACAAGTGTAAGCTTGTATGGATCTTGGGAGTGTCCATCAATGATAGTGCATTACACCAAGGCAAAGAACTGTGCATATGAACTTACACAATTTTAGATGCAGGTTGATTAAAAAATTGTGTTAAAGACTGATTAAGATATTGCAATCTAACCTAGGTGTTCTGTAAGGTTGAATGAATGGTGTAATAACATTTTATATGCTAGGTCAGTTCAGTTAAGGTGGTAAATAAATAATTGTGTTTAAAATTAAATATGTTCACAGCTTCATTCAAAGTGGATGTTCATTTAATTTAGATTGAATTGATGTTTAATAAAGTACAAAAATAGACAGGATTATAGTGCTTTTAAAATGTGCTCAGTTAATAAAAAAAAGTTAAAATTTAATGCCAAGAATTGCAGAGTGATGCACTTGGGGTGCAGAAACCCTAAACAGAGATACCAAATAGGAGGGGAGAGATTAGTAAGCTCGTCTCAGGAGACAAACCTTGGGGTGTTGTTGTCTGAGGATCTGAAGGTGAAGAAACAATTTGGCAAGGCAACGGCCATGGCCAGAAGGATGCTAGGCTGCATAGAGAGGAGTATAACCAGTAGAAGAAAGGAGGCGTTGATTCCCCTCTACAAGTCGTTTCTGACAGGTACAGTATCCTGTTGGAAGCAGGAAACTGGGCTAGATGGACCATTGGTCTGACCCAGTATGGCTATTCTTATGTTCTTAAACATGGCTGAACATTTGGTTATGATCCTGTGAGCAGGACTTATCATACCCAGATTACATCCTCCTATATATCAGGCCCAATATTTTGATTCATTTTAATAATTAACAATATTTTAATATGCTTAACATTAGCACCTATGTTTACTAAATGGCACTATGGGTGCATTAGCATTTTTAAAACGCGTAAATGGGTTACGCACGTTAAACGCTAACGTGCCCATAGAAATGTATAGGAGCATTAGCATTTAACGTGCCTTAAATTTACAGGTGTGTTAAAAACGCTAATGCACCTTAGCAAACATACCCCTAGATTAGGTATTTTGAACCCTCATTTATATTTATGTTATTTTGTGATTTAAGTTATTTTGGGCTGATTACTACTATTCTTGTGTTAATTTTAACTTAATTAATCAATAAATTTTGATCTGTAGGTATGTTTCAGTTAACATTGTAACTCATCTTGCGCCCACTAGTGGAAAGGTATGTGCCAAATAAAGCTGTACTAATGTACTTATACTGCACAAAATGATCACTGTCAGTCTGGGATAACAAGCCAGCTACTATAGGTCTAACACATCTTTCTGAAACCTTGCTGCCACCTAGTGAATATTCTATGGAATCTGCAAATGAATGCTTTGGTTTTGTACAGCACAAAGGATCAGCACAGAAAAAAGAACTAGAAATCATTAAAACAAGAAAAAGAAAAAACACACATATTTTTCCCTTTCCCTCCTGCCAAAAAAGAAATTTTGCCTACATCACTTTTCAAGAAGGCTATTAAAGAGGGAAGTAGAGATCTGTAAAATGGGGAAAGCCCAAGTAGTGGCAAATGAAAGCCCACAGAGTCATAAAAGCCTTACAGAGGGCCAGTAGCTCATGGCAACAGAAAGAAACAATTTCTTGAACATGGCTAAAGCATGCACAGACATACTGTATATGAGTACATATGGTATCTGTTCAGATGCAGCTGAGTATTTTGAAATGTGCACTATTTTAACCACCTTTGAAGCAAAAACTCACCTTGCTACCCAATCCTAAGCATGTTAGGTATTCATACTAATCATAAAAAGAATGGAAAAGTGTGCTGACCATCAGAAGCTTGGAAGATGGTTTGTAAGTCTCATGAGATATTACGCTTCATTACTGAATCTTGCACTCTGGAGTCTCTTTCTGATATGCTTTTCTTTGTCTACTAGGTGCCCCGCAGGAGCTATTCCACAGCTTATACACATTGGCAAAGCAGAGATGGGTATGTTTCCACAGAGTCTGTCTGCAAGACTTGCATGATTTGAGCAAAATATGGCAATCATTAATGCAACAAAGGCAATGGTCAGCCAAATAAGCCAGCTTTCTTCCGACCTGCATTAAAGAAAAATATACTTAAGTCATGCTATGGAAACATATTTAAGTACTGTGTCCATCTGATTACAGAAAGAAGCTGCGTGCAAAGTTCCAGCTACTGTAGGGTCTCTTGAGAACAAAGCATAGGATTTAATCTCTAGTGGTTAATATAATACAGGAGTTACTTCAAGTTCCCTTGCATTTTGCTCAGCCATAACAGTATCCAAGCTCTTTCCCCAGATAGGTCAACAACATTTTTATGCTACCCGATCCATTGTGCAGAGCCTGGTATTATGTCAATTAAGTACATAAGTACATAAGTACATAAGTAGTGCCATACTGGGAAAGACCAAAGGTCCATCTAGCCCAGCATCCTGTCACCGACAGTGGCCAATCCAGGTCAAGGGCACCTGGCACGCTCCCCAAACGTAAAAACATTCCAGACAAGTTATACCTAAAAATGCGGAATTTTTCCAAGTCCATTTAATAGCGGTCTATGGACTTGTCCTTTAGGAATCTATCTAACCCCTTTTTAAACTCCGTCAAGCTAACCGCCCGTACCACGTTCTCCGGCAACGAATTCCAGAGTCTAATTACACGTTGGGTGAAGAAAAATTTTCTCCGATTCGTTTTAAATTTACCACACTGTAGCTTCAACTCATGCCCTCTAGTCCTAGTATTTTTGGATAGCGTGAACAGTCGCTTCACATCCACCCGATCCATTCCACTCATTATTTTATACACTTCTATCATATCTCCCCTCAGCCGTCTCTTCTCCAAGCTGAAAAGCCCTAGCCTTCTCAGCCTCTCTTCATAGGAAAGTCGTCCCATCCCCACTATCATTTTCGTCGCCCTTCGCTGTACCTTTTCCAATTCTACTATATCTTTTTTGAGATACGGAGACCAGTACTGAACACAATACTCCAGGTGCGGTCGCACCATGGAGCGATACAACGGCATTATAACATCCGCACACCTGGACTCCATACCCTTCCTAATAACACCCAACATTCTATTCGCTTTCCTAGCCGCAGCAGCACACTGAGCAGAAGGTTTCAGCGTATCATCGACGACGACACCCAGATCCCTTTCTTGATCCGTAACTCCTAACGCGGAACCTTGCAAGACGTAGCTATAATTCGGGTTCCTCTTACCCACATGCATCACTTTGCACTTGTCAACATTGAACTTCATCTGCCACTTGCACGCCCATTCTCCCAGTCTCGCAAGGTCCTCCTGTAATCGTTCACATTCCTCCTGCGACTTGACGACCCTGAATAATTTTGTGTCATCGGCGAATTTAATTACCTCACTAGTTATTCCCATCTCTAGGTCATTTATAAATACATTAAAAAGCAACGGACCCAGCACAGACCCCTGCGGGACCCCACTAACTACCCTCCTCCACTGAGAATACTGGCCACGCAATCCTACTCTCTGCTTCCTATCTTTCAACCAGTTCTTAATCCATAATAATACCCTACCTCCGATTCCATGACTCTGCAATTTCTTCAGGAGTCTTTCGTGCGGCACTTTGTCAAACGCCTTCTGAAAATCCAGATATACAATATCAACCGGCTCCCCATTGTCCACATGTTTGCTTACCCCCTCAAAAAAATGCATTAGATTGGTGAGGCTTCCCTTCACTAAATTAAATTATTGCAATTCCCTTTATTTGAGTTTAAATTCATCTAATTGTTCAGAAATGTTCAGAATGCGGTAGCTCATTTGCTTGCAGGACTGAAGAGGTTTGAACATGTTTTTTCCCACGTTTTTCTCGCTTTTCAAAGTTTGCACTGGCTACCTGTAACATTCCATGTATATTTTAAAATTTTAACTTTGATACATTTATTTGTTACATTTGTATCCCACATTTCCCCACTTATTTGCAGTCTCAACGTGGCTTACAAAATCTGGAGAGGTGTTAGCAGACTCCGGTGTTAACAAATACAAGGTGATGTTGTGGTAAGAGAGTTTATGTGGCACAGCCACATTAGGAAATCAACATTTATATAGTAATATTCCACAATATTTCATGAATTGTATGAGCCACGGCGTAACTTGCGGTCTATGTCAATAAAACAGTTAATTGTTTCAATACATAATTTTGCAGAAACATTTTCAATAGCTGAAGGGAATATATGGAATCTTTTGCAGGTTATTTAAGACTTTGTGCTGATTAGAAACAATTTAAGAAATTGCTGAAATCTTATTATTTTGTAAAAGCTTTTATTGATGGATAGGAATTAGTTTATTTTTTGGCAGTTTCCTATATTTTGCTCTGCTTTGTTTTATATTGAATGAGAATTATGATTCTATGTGACTGTTCTGTTTGTTGTGTTCTTTTTCCCCTTGATATTATGATTGTTTTGTATTGTAACCCACTTTGACTCTAAAGCGGGATATACATTTTTGAAAATAAATAAATAAATAATTGATGATTCTAGCACTGGATACAGTTTCATCCTTCCACAATCCATCCATTCACTTTTCCTTACTATCCCAGCTTAAACAATATAGGAGTAATCAGAGATGGGGAGTAACAAAGTACTTTGTTACAATACTTAAGAACAATTCGCAGTACTTTTACTTGTATTTTTTGCAATACTTTTTTCTTGTAGCAAGTTACATTTAAGCTGTACTTTTGCACTTAATAACAAAGTACACATTTGGAAAGTAGTCTTTAAAAAAAAGTATTTCCCATTCCTCTGCTTCTCCCCCTCTACAAGCTTTCCAAGCGATGCAGCTGATTGGGCCAGAACTTCCGGTCCCAAAAACAGCTGAGCAGGGGCCAGAGGTTTGGGTCCAATCAGATAGAAGCCAGGATATGATATCACCTAGAAACCCTAGTTCCCGTCCTCTACACTTGGCCAGGAGCCTATTGATTGGCTATTACTTTGTTGTTGTCAGGCTCAGCTGCCTCCCCAGTCTGAACCGCACCTTCAGTGCATGCAGAGCCCGCTCCCCTCCTATCCACCATGGCCCTGCAGCACAGTGTTGCTCCCTCCCTCCTGTTGCACCTCTACTGGACTCATGCTAATAAACTATCATTGGAGATGCTTTCTGCTCCAAGACCACCTCCTCTGATATAAACTTCTGGGACTGGTGCAGGAAGCACTAGTGGCACTGCAGAGAGCCAGGTCTTGTGTGTCTCTCATGGTAGTTTATTAGCATAGGCCTGGCAGAGGTGCAATTAGCACAAGCCTGGTAGAGGTGCATGGGGTTTGTGGGGGAGGGAGCAAGACTGTGCTGCAGGGCCTCAGTGGATGGGAGAGGAGAGAAAGATAAATTAGGCAAGACTGGATGAATGGGGAGGGAGAGAGAGAGAGAGAGAAAGATGGAGCTAAACTGGATAAAAGGGGGGGAGAGACAGAGGCTATGGTATGGGATGGTGGGAGAGACAAATTGGGCAAAACTGAACTGGATGAGAGGGGAGGGATAGAGAAATGAGGCAAGACTGGATGAGAGGTGAGGGAGAGTGACTGAGAGATGGGATGATACTGAATAAGGTGGGGGAGACAGAAGCTATGAGCTGGGGGGAGACAGAAATTGGGCAAGACTGAATAGGTGGAGTGGGAGAGATAAACAATGCAAACCCATATGAGAGGGGAGGGAGAGAGAGTGACAGAGAGATAGGGTGATACTGGATAAGGGGGGGGGGAGACAGAGGCTATGGGCTAAGGAGTGAGAGAAATTATGCAAGACTTGATAGGTGGGGACATAGAAGTCAACTTTTCAAAATGACTGGGATTGCTAAACCTAATAGAAATTACCCTTCCCTGGACATATTCAAAGAGTTTGCTCAATATTGGGGGTGCTCAAGCACCCAAAGAGCTGGAACACATCAGTGGAAGAGGTGAAGAAGACAGAAGAAGAGAAAAAAAATGACACATGGACAGGAGACCCGTGGAAAGAGAGTTAAAAGAATAAAGGAAAGCAGTAACCAGAGATTGGGACCAACACAATTAGAAAAATTAAATGACCAGACAGTAAAGGTAGAAAAAAATAATTTTACTTTTAATTTAGGGTGATACCTTTATATTGGACTATATACATTTTTTGACTAACTTTCAGAGACCAAAACCTACTTCTTCAGGTCAGGACAGTATACTATTCTATCCCCCCTGTTTACAAAGTCACATGGTACTGCCAACAAAGTCCATTCAAAGTGAATGGGATGTGTCGGCATTAGCACGCAGCTTAGTAAACAGGGGGGTAATAGTATGTTCGCCCTGAAAGGAGGAGAGTTTCACTTCCAAAAACTAGTCAAAAATGTAATAAGTTAGTTAAATAAAAATGTATCTCCTTATTTTCTGGTTTTGTTTTATGTTTAAACGGTTTTTATTGAAATTTATTGAAATGTAGCAATTGGAAAATGTAGGTTTATGAAATTTATATCTGCTCTCTTTATATTTTGCATGGTTTTGCACTATATGCAGAGTATGGCTTCTTGGGAGTTCAGTTTAATTTTTGACTACATATGTCTATTTTTAGGTTGTGGTTACTTATTCTATACTTCATGAGGGGCTATCTCTGTTCATGTGTGAAAAAGGCTGGGTATTCTGTTAGCATCAAGTGTCTACGTAGGATGTGTTCTAATCCAGCTTGTTTTGTTTTCCAATAGGTGTATTAATGTTATTCTGCCCACTGCAATGCTCAGGGTGTTTTTTTCTAGAAAGGACCTTGTGTGACCCCTAGAAGTTTGCTTGTAAACATACTAGATTCTGTGATTCAACTTGTTAAGAATACTTCTTACTCTGTAGTAAAAAAAAAAAAAAAAGTTTTTAAGAGCTGTACTTTGTTGCTTTTACTTGAGTTTTTATTTTGGATAAGACTTTCTACTTTTACTTTACTACTTTTGAAGCCAGTACTTTTACTTTTTACTTAAGTAAAAGTACTTTTAAAAAGTAATGAACCCATCTCTGGGAGTAATTCTATACACTAAGCTCTAACATTTACATGCCAATTATGCATGCAAGTATATAGCAGACCTACAAATACCAGTCAAAATACAAAAAACCTGCCTGGTGCTTTCTTTACATATGTGTATGTCTTACATAGATACATGGGCAGAGGAAGGGTAGGACTTCCACTTGCACACATAACTTAGAGGATGCTTGTCCTAGACTGTTTAATTTCATGTGTAAAACCAGAATACTGGGCATGGGTCATTGAGAACCCAGGATTCTTTAACCAGCACTCAACTCCCCTTCCAAAAATGTATATGTGACCATCTCTGGAAAAAGGCAACTAATGTCTCCAGAAACAAAAAAGGTTTTAATAAATTCTGTTAGAGCAACCAATTTGTAATACAACAGTCCAAACCCCATCTTTTTATGTGGAAAAAAAAGTTACATAAGTTCAAACGTACATTTTGTAGACTACTTATAGACCCATGATATGAAAAATCAGGCACTCTCGACATTTTGGATCTGCTCCTTCAGTCACCTTTTCCCAGAGATGATCACATATATTAAGAGTAGCTCAGTTATATCACAGCATAACAAAAGAGTCTTGCATGTTTTCTAAGGACAGAGAAAACTAAAAAGTTGATAAATGTTTGATAAATGTATTATGCACTTCCAGAGCCTCTTACAGACTACTAAAAGTGGTGTACATAATCAGATTCCTTCATTCCAATGCTGAGAAGTACTGTCACTACAATTGTTCAACATAATGTCTGCACCTGGTATTGTTTTCATATCAGTAGGGGCAGATATAATGCAAGAATCCTATAGATTTTAACAGTGCCCTGAGCTGGTTGTACATTTTGTTCACCTCATTAGGACTCCTGATGTAGGGGCACTGTAGCCGAAACACGACCCGTGTTGAGCCCACCAATTAATCTTGTACTCTTTTGTCATCATTTCCATGTGAGATGAGGTCAATAACAGAACTTTCTTTTTCAAAGACATCATTGGCTGCACTCTGACTCCTTTGGTCTTCACCACTGTCTTGTGTTGTGCATAATCAGACCAATGGTGTTAAGCACAAAACATATATACTAACATTTTAAAAGAATTTGGGGGATGTATGAGCAATGGCAGGTACTGTACCTTCAGGAGGAGCCATTGTTATTGTGGTTATACCCTTCATGCTTGATGGTGATTTTCAAGGTGTCAGTATGATCAGGGTAGGTTCAGATGAGGTGGAGGAGGGATTTATTGTTTGCTGATTTGATTTTGGATTATTTTATGCAAAACTACTTCTACTACTTATCATTTCTATAGCACTACTAGATGTACGCAGCGCTGTACAATTGAACATGAAGAGACAGTCCCTGCTCGACAGAGCTTACAATCTAATTAGGACAGACAAACAAGACAAATAAGAGATAAGGGAATATTAAAGTGAGGATGATAAAATAAGGATGATAAAAAAGCTGTTACTGTTTTAAAAATAAACCACTTGATATTTAGCACTATTAAACTGGTCAGAATGGATGCTGACTGATTAAATAGTGCTTCACCGACTATCTGCCAATATTCAGGGGAAGACAACCAGCTATCCCCCGCTGAATATCTGCGGTTAGCGGCTGGCGGATAACCGGTTATATCACGAGAAATAACTGGCTATCTGCTGATTTTTAAACCGGGTTTGGTGGTCATATTTGGCTGCATCAAACCCTGGAATATCTTTGGCCGGTTTAAAGATTACCGGCTAGGTCGGAATATCGACATAGTAGGTTATCTTCAAACCAGCCAAAATAAACTTTTATAATCAATGCCGGTCACTGGAAACAGCCTGGCATTGAATATCCGGATTCAGAAAACACCATAGGAGACAGCCCGGCTATCTCCCATGGTCTGAATATCAGGGCCAAAGAAATTAAAAACAGCATCTGATAACTTCAACTGCGTTAACTGTAAGGCACATTTCCTATCCATTCCTGCCCCCTTAACTGGCAAATTAGCGGCTAATGCAGCTTAGTAGCTCTGCTCCTAAATGATTTCTATGACTTTTTCCTCCCTGTTGGTCTCATTCCCTACGGTGAGGAGCAAATGCCCAAATTACTGGATGACTTACTGCAGATTCAAAACTGAAATTTCAAACTATATGATCCAGTACAATTTTGTTTGTAAGAGACCAGAGGTCCACAAGTTCTTTAATATTTATTGAATGGTATGCAAATAAAAATAGCAATGATTGTAGGATTACTGCCAAAGCAAGTTACATATACAGTGTAATAGGCATCCCAAAACAAAAGGTGGCTTATATCATAAATAAAAAATTACAATATATCAACATCTTTTTTGTACAAACTCCCATACAATGGATCTGACTAATAAACCAGCATTGATTCACTAATGTGTTATCTTTAATAGACTCCCTGTGTTATATTTGATTTTGCTATATGGACTACCTTGTTAACAAACATCAGCGTGCAATGGTTATCAAGAGATACAGAGGATAGCTACCGAGTGCTGGTAGTACTGGGGTTAATTTTTAGCACTGCCTACATTAGCTGAAAATACACCCATACTTTTCACTATGTAGACTCTGCCAGATTTTCAAAGCTAAAGCACAAGCATAGTTTCACTTTGAATACTACTGCAGGAAAACTGGGCACACATATAAAATTGGTGTACACAGTTTTTCTGGATTTAAATATGCATATATTATTGAATTTTCAAAGTGTCTACCAGACCAGATCCAGGCTGCACAGGATAGCTAATCTACCATCTGCTGGAGACTGAGAAATACTGGCTAGCTATGGGCTGCATAGGACACTTTATAGGTAGAAAACATAAACCACTGATTCTCAGTCTCCATATATTACTCAAGTGACTGGATTGGTCTAGAGGGATAATGAGGAAAATACTATAACGATGTACAATAGTGCAGGTATTTTTGCCGGCACATCTAGTGGGAGAAACGATTTTCAAAAGCAGCTTGTGGAGAATGATCCTTCCCTGAGCCCCACCACATCCCCAGCCCATAAAGATCCTTCCCCCTTTCCAAAGCCCCATTGTCAGAAAGATTATTCCCTGAAACTCCCCAACAAGGGCAGCTCCCATGGGCAGTCTAGTGGGGGGGGGGGGGGGCATCAGCAGTCCCCAGTTGCTCCTGCCCCTTCTTGCACCAAGTTAAAATTGGGCAGCAGTTGACCCCTGGTGTTTTGTTATAGTATGGTAATTCTCCTGCACACAAACATCAAACTGTGAATGACATATTGGAGCTGCAACAAGCATGATGTTTTCCATAACTGGCTATGAGTGGGGTGGGTTGCCAGCACTGTCCCTAGCCATTCTAATGGCTAAGGCTGCTGTGGGATTTGAACCTGGGCCTTCAGTTCCCAGCCTGCTGCTCTAGTCATTAGAATACTCCTCTGTCCCTTCCTCTCCCCAGTGTTTTACAGTTTGTCAATTGCTTTTATTCTTATGCACATTTTATTATAGTAGATCTAGATTTTTAGAAAGTATAGAATATAAAACATTATGGGGTCCCTTTACCAAGCTGTGGGAAAAAGGGCCCTGTGTTAGCATCGGGGGGCTGTTTTTCCCATGCGCCAGGGCCTTTTTTACCGCAGCGGGTAAAAAGGCCCCCAGCACACATGACCAGGCGGTAAGAGAAATCTTACCGCTTGGCCATGTGGCAGGGAGCCCTTACCACCACCCACTGAGGTGGCGATAAGGGCTCTTGCGCTTACCCGGCGATGCCCAACTACTGCCGGGTTATCACTGCACAAGCCATTTCCGGGGGTTTTCTTTTTCCCCCAGAAATGGTGCGCACTCGGAGCGGGACTACCACCGGCGTCCAAATTGGGCCAGTGGTAGTCCCGGAAGAGCGAGCAGTAAGCCTGCGTTGGGTTTACCACTGCTCTGTAAAAGGGCCCCTATATCAGTTAAGCCTGCTCTATATCCTACTAAGTTGTTGCTCACATGTTACATGGAAATTTAAAGGTTAAGTTATACTGTACACCAGCTCAATTAACTTAGTGTTAGAAACTACCATAACCTAGTTTCCTGAATTCCTGTTCTGTTTAATCATTTTCATGACCTGTCTGAAAACATCAAGCATATTTGAACTCCAGTCATTCTTATAGAGTACAGACTTAATTAGCAAGAAAGTGATTTCATCTCTTTCAGTTGTACTGCCTTTACAGCAGTTTCAGGTTATGGCAGTCAGTAGAAATCAAACAAAAGAAAACATGGAAAAGAAAATAAGATGATACCTTTTTTATTGGACATAACTTAATACATTTCTTGATTAGCTTTCGAAGGTTGCCCTTCGAAATAAGCAAATGTGCTAGCTGACAGTGTATATAAGTGAAAACATTCAAGCATTACTATGACAGTCTGACAGGGTGGGAGGATGGGGGTGGGTAGGAGGTATGCATGGGGACATCAAAGCATATCATTGATATTCTAACAGGATGGATGTGGATAGGTGAGGGTGGGGTGATCAACAGAGACATACAGCTTTATGGTTTATAATGGGCTAGGAACCCCAGATCCTTGTTAAGTCCTTTCTGTTGGGTGTTAAAATATTCAATCATTCTGACTTCAAAGGTAACATAGTAACATAGTAAGTGACGGCAGATAAAGACCTGAATGGTCCATCCAGTCTACCCAACAGTTACATTCATTATCAATTCAAGATTTAAATCAACAATGAATGTGAAATTATACACTTGATCTTAGTCTTCCTTTGGTGCTTCTGGGACACAGACCGTAGAAGTCCACCTGGTTCTATCGTTATATATTAGAATTTTAAAATTTTTAAAAAAGGCAACCAAACTTTATTAGCTGGTCTCCTTACCCTTTCCCCCATAGTTTTAAAACTTGAAATTTCTGCCACAGCATTAACAAATAGAGGGGTATTTTCGAAAGAAACATCTAAGTTGCGAATTGGACGTATTTGAGAAACGTCGAAATCCAGGGGTGGGGAAAACCGTATTTTCGAAAAAAGATGGATGTCCATCTTTCGTTTTGAAAATACCATCAGAGACGTCCAAATCCTTAAATTTGGACATCCTTCGACATGGACGTCTCTGACTTTCGGGGACGTTTGAAACCAAAGACGTCCATGTCAAAAACGTCGAAATGCAAGCCGTTTGGACGTGGGAGGAGCCAGCATTTGTAGTGCACTGGTCCCCCTGACATGCCAGGACACCAACTGGGCACCCAAGGGGGCACTGCGGTGGACTTCATAAAATGCTCCCAGGAACATAGCTCCCTTACCTTGTGTGCTGAGCCCCCCAAAACTCATTACCCCCAACTGTACACCACTACCATAGCCCTTATGGGTGAAGGGGGCACCTATATTTGGGCACAGTGGGTTTGTGGTGGGTTTTGGAGAGCGTGCTGTTTCCTCCACAAATGTAACAGGTAGGGGGGTATGGGCCTGGGTCCGCCTGTCTGAAGTGCACCGCAGTACCCACTAAAACTGCTCCAGGGACCTGCATACTGCTGTCATGGACCTCAGTATTCTCCACTAGAACCAGGACAACTGCTACCTAGACAAATAGCTAATAATTTCTCAATACCAAACTTTCCAAATGTATATATTAAAATGTTTTTTTGAATTATTTTTTGAAAGAGTACCCTCAGAATTTCCCACTAACTTCGGCAATCAGTTTATTGCCCAGTGGTATAGCACTTCATTCATTGGGCTACTCTTCTTTTTAACACCGTGTACGTGCTATTAGTGTCTTTTAGTGATACATTTGCTACACCTGCACCAACTATGGTCATTCACCAGTACTTTAAAATGGCATAGTCATTCAACACCGCAGGTTTCAAACTTCTTTCCTCAGGGACTCGGGTTAAAGCTGTCATCTACACTGTCATCTCTGGTTGAACAAGCTGCTAGCTTGGACCTGAGTATGACAGCTGAGGCTGGCAAAGAGGCTGGCATGAAATATTTTTTAAGATGTTTTTGAGGGCGGGAAGGGGTTAGTGACCACTGGGGGAGTAACGGGAGGTCATCCCTGATTCCCTCCGGTGGTCATCTAGTCATTTTGGTCTTACGTTCTTGTATGGTTTTAAAGTTACCTTTCAGGATTCTCACTGTGAAGTGACTGGTACAGTGTCCTGGTCCTGTAAAATGCTGACCAACAGGCGTGGGAGCCCTACTGGCACCAGTATTGTTCATGTGATGTCTATGTAAATTGAATCTTGTCTTAAGCATCTGGCCTGTTTCTCCAATATAGCATCCTTCATTACATTTTTTACACTGAATGATATATACCACATTGGAAGATGAGCAAGTGAAAGATCCCTTTATGTTGAATATCTTTCCTTTATGGCAGCAATGAAAATTAACGTAAAACAAAATGAACATTCTGCTCCTGTGGATGAAGAAAACTTAAGGCTTCAAGAATTCATACAATGGTCAATAGAGTGATGGGCAGGCACTTTTTGAAAGTTGTATACTGTTGGATATTAGGCCTAGAAGAATGGAGCGAGGAAAGTGGGGTGGGAATTGTTCCTTGAGGCCCACTGAACATGCATTGCCATATGTATTGTGGTCTCCAATTACTGAAAAGTAACTGCATTAGCCCTAGTGCCTGGTTTCAACAGCTACACATCCCCCCCCCCCCCCTCCCCACCAGCAATGCAATAAAACTGCCATAGCAGCCCACGTTCTTTTTAAATTCCGGCTCCGGTAGTTAAATAAAACACAAATATTCAGCATCAGTATCTAGATTGCAGCCAGCACTGAATATTTGTATGAAACCGTCAAAGCTGGCTGTATCCAGATAGAGGCGATATTGAACTCACTAAAATTTGGACAGCAATGGTGGTACATGGAGCTTGCTCTGAGGAAAGGAATGTTATCAGTGGCATACTGCAAGTCCTGAGCTGGCTCTTTTTAACATCTTTGTGGGCGGATGTGGTCCCTCTGCACAACAGCGGTAGTAAGGAGGAGGTTGAGAGTCACAGACCTGTCAATCTGATTTTGGTGGTGAGTAAACTAATGGAAACTCTCTTAAAGCAGAGAATTGTGAGGTTTCTCGAATCTGAGCATACCTTAGTGCATACTTTGCCACCCCTACCCATCCCTTTTTCTTGCAGCTACAAGTACATATGCTCTGAAACCTATACACATACTATTAGCCATTGAGTGGAGGGCAATTTTCAGTTCACTTCAGAGAATTTACCCATATTGCCTCCAATCTGGCTGTATCCTTTCTGAAAAGCAACTATCAATTTATGTAGCTTTTTTTCATTTGCAGAGTAATATTACATGCACATTTTTCTAGATCTACACCCTGGATGCACCATCTCAAAAATCTCACTCTGGCCTTCAGTCTTTCTTTGGGATGGTTCATCCTTGATATGTCTTATAATAGCAGTGCCAAATGGGCACTCAACCTTGTATCTACTTAGTCAGCAACAAAACTAATCCGATCTAGGTACTACCATGTGGCTTTAGCTTTCTTCTGATTCTACAACTGTTTTCAGCTTCCTGCAAGGACTGGGGAAGAGGAAAAAAGGTTAAAATAACATTCAACAGCATCCTCTTCACCAGGATTCTACAGGCAACGTCCTAAACAGCATGTCAATAATCTTATTTTGGCTGAGAGCCCATTTCCTCCCACTACTTACCTTTGCACTAGCATGGAGGGAGGATCTGAAGAGTTGAACCTCCATGTGTGAAGAGGTGTTCCACAGGCTATCGTGTAACTTTATAAGTTTAAGTGCTTTGAAAATACGCCTCATATTGTATCCAACCCTCACATTTTACATACCTGATACAAACAACACACCAACTCTAAATTAACCAGCTTTTTTTATTTCATGGATACGCCTATGAATGATTTCTTGAGACTGAAATTTCTCCCTGATTCAGTTTGTGTGTAAATGGCCTCTTATACAATACAAACAGGCATAAAAGTATGCATGACATGATGGCGTATACTTCGCCGGTAGGTGTATAAAGGGGCAGAGTTTGGACACACTTCATATGTACATGCCAAGATTATAAAATATACAGTCTCCACATAGATTTACATCATCTAGGCAGACGTACCTACACCTGCTTGTGTTCAGAACTTAACCTGAACATAATCTATATGAAAGTACTCTGTATCACATAGATATTTGCTGTGTTCAGCGAAGCACAGTCTAATGTTGTATATCCCCTGAGGAAGCTTTTGATTGAAATAGAGATCCCCGCAGGGATTCAAGATAAGGGCTGTAGCTTTTTCAAAGAATTGGTGAGTTTGTCAATGATCCGGAAATCACTAAAAACTTACCTGTTCAAAAAGGCATACCCTACCGACCCTACTTAACTACCTGAACCCAGCAACACGACAAAACCAAAGAACATAATGGACATAACGTAACTCTTCCTCTATATGATTCCCTAATATGTTTGTTTGTTCCACATGAACCCTATTCTACCATAACATCACTGTGTAACTGTATATACCGGAATTGGCGAACGCCTCTACGGTACTATTGTAAGCCACATTGAGCCTGCAAATATGTGGGAAATGTGGGATACAAATGTAATAAATAAATAAATTGAATTGTTCACAGAATCAAGACTCAGTAGTGACAAAAAGTGTTGATATAATACTTATTGAAATAGGCAATGAATGGGCAAAGAAAAAATATGTTAATGGTTAAAACAGAGTATAAAAGGGGCCTTAAATGTGGACTTGTAGTATGCTATTTTGACTACTTAAGTCCAAGCGCCTGGCCATATGAGGTCCTTTTCTCCTGTTTCTAGATTATATCAAATAAATCTCTGTCTTTATAAAACAGCACCTAAGTAGGGTTCTACTTATCCATTTTTTTTCTCCACTGGCTCCCGATTAAAGAACGAATTGAATTTAAACTCTGTGCTCTTACTCACAAGATAGTTTATGGGGACGCTCCAGCTTATATGTATAGCCTGATTGACCTTCCTCCCCGAAATTCCGAGAAGTTGTCCCGCACCTATCTCAATCTTCACTTTCCAAACTGCAGAAACTTAAGATACAAGCTACTGTTTGCCTCCTCTTTTATCTTTATGAGTCCCCGTTATTGGAACGCATTACCATTATCGTTAAGAGAGCTATCCGATCACAGCCTGTTCAAGAAGTCCCTAAAGACCTACCTATGTGATCGATCATACTCCTCTGTTGCTTGACCTCCTGTAATCCCTCACCCCTTTATCCTATTGTTTCCCTCCCTTCCCCTCTACTGCCTTATTCTCTGTTGTCCTAGAATTACTATGTTACTCCTTTCCTTGAATGTTGTAAGCCACATGGAGCCTGCCTCAGTGGGATTTTGTGGGATATAAGTGTTCACAATAAATAAATAAATAAATAAATTTAAACAAGGTGCCCTGTTACACAATTACTGTCCACATGTGTTCTTTATAATGTATTCTGCCTTCAAATCTGTCAAAACTCCTTACTATTTAAGATAAGCTTGTGAAGAGAAAGTTATCTCACGTCTGATCTTTCCACATCTCTCTAGCTAGTTAGAAGTCCAAAGATGGTTAATCCAATGCCAAAACATCCGGTCTGAAAGTAAATGAATGGCTGCCATGACCAAAGTCATTTTCCAGGTTTTACATACATGATTAGTCAGCTCTCCAGCTACCGACACAGAGATCTTGCAACATTTTCCACAACGCCGTTGAGTTTAATGGCATTTACATTCCTTCAATGAAAATACTAGCAGTGAGTTAAAAATAGCCTGCCCATCAAGTTTAAATTAAGTCCAGTACAAGCAATTTACTGTAAAATTTATATGTAAAACAGACTTTTAAGCTGTTTTGTGCCTGGAAACTATGACAGGTACACATTGACAATTCCAAGAGCTCTTCACATAATCGGAAGTTACTTACTGTTACTGTTTAGTCAGTTAGAAATTTGAGTGAAAAAGGTACACAAGAAAGCATGCTTCTCCTTTAAATAAAAGGACATTATCCCCCTAATTCTATAAAAGGGCACTTTGAGACACTCATGCAAATTGGGGTGCACACCCAAATTGCGCACATATCTTTGAATAATTAGCCAATTAGCACCAATAATTGCCTTTTTATCAAGCTATTGTTGCTACTAATTTGAATCAATTAAGATGTATACACATGAATTTAGACATCCTGAAAAAGGGGGTGCAGAAATGGGAGGGTCCTAGGTAGTTTGGGGTGGATCATGGGAATGTGTTTTTGTTCTGAGTACAATTATAGAAAAAGGGGGCTCCGTGGCTCAATTTAGGCAGAGGTATTTGCACCATATTTTTTGTTGGTGCAAATGGACATGCCTAAATGTGTGACCCTGGGACTTAAGTGCTATTCTATAAACCAGTTGCCTGCCCAGCTCTGTCTTTCCCTCATATCTGGCATACTCCTTTTAGTGAAACTGAGCATGCTCCATTTCACTAAAAGGAGCATGCAGGATGCGAGGGGAAGAGAGAGAGCAGGGCAGGCAACGCATCGGCGCCGGAGACCGGCGCTGGACAAAGGCTTCAGCTGGTGGGGGTTGGGGACCCCCGCTAGCCAAGATATTTGCAGCGGCAGTGTGTAGGGAGTGGCAGAGCAGTGAGGCGGTGGGGTGGCAGACCAAAATATGCCCCCCTACCTCGGGCTCTGGCCCCCTCCCACCGCAAGGTCTGGCTACGCCCCTGCTATGAACCATGCCAAACTTTAGGTGCGGCTTATAGAATAGCACTCAGTGTGTGTGTGTGTGGGGGGGGGGGGGGGGGGTTGCCCCATTTATAGAATCTAGCCCTATAGGGGTAAATTGAAACTGTCCACATCAGGACAGACTATCCACACTTTTTACTCATGGGCTCTGCACCAGTTTTCTAAATGAAAAGCCTGCACAAACATTTGCTCTGAAAATTGTTGCAGGTACAAGATGCAAACGTTTCCAACAAAAAATTAACAAAAGATTGGAAAATGCCACCTGCATCTGTACTTTTCTTTCCATGACCTAAACAGAACCCTGGGAACATCTTCTTTTAATGAGAGTAAAAATATTCAAATCATAGGCACCATATAACTTTTAGCTCACTGAAGAGTCTTTTTACTAAGCTGTGGATAAAGGGGGCCTGTGCTGGCATCCTTATGTGTTTTTCAAGTGCACTGAGGCCCCTTTTTACCACAGCAGAGAAAACGCTTTTTTTTATAAGAAATGGCCATAGTAAATGATGGCAGATAAAGACCTGGACGGTCCATCCAGTTGCCCAACAAGATAAACTCATTTAACATGGTATGTGCTACTTCAAATGTATACCTGAGTTTGATTTGTCCCTGCCTTTCTCAGGGCACAGACCGTAAAAGTCTGTCCAGCACTGTTCCTGTACTAAAAGTTCTGAAGCTAACGTCAAAGCCCCTTAAACTTTACACTCCAGCCCATCCACATTCTATTCAGCCATGATCAGGGCGCAGACCGTAGAAGTCCTCCCAGCATTGGTTTTACCTCATTTACCATGCGGTAAATGAAGTACTTGGCATGCAGCCATGTCGAGGGGGGGGGGGCACTTACCACCACCCACTGAGGTGGTGGTAAGGGCACCCACGCTAATCCAGCAGTGACCAGGCAGCATGCAGCACTGTCCGATTACAGCCGGGTAAACTCCGGCACTACAAAAATAGCACCAAAACTCAATACTATAAAAAGTGATGGAATTACAGGATAGAAGCTAAAGTACCAATACCTATCACATAATTGAATCCTGTTTGTACAACAGGGTAACTTGTAATGTACTCACTTAAGTAATTCACAATTAAATAACTTGTTTTTTTCGGAGGAAAAAGACCTCAGTGGCTCACATAGCACCGATAAGGAGCATATGGCGAAACCCCATCATCAGTCTAAAAAAACCCCCTCTTTTATCAATATAAATATAATGTGACTTAATACCTTCACCAACAACACACTATATCAAAGCAACAATTTAATATAACCCACGTAACCCTCTTCACCTACCAACACAGCATGACTATGATCAAACAGGACAACACACAATCTTCATCCATTCCGACCCTCCACTTATATCTCATACGATCACTATACAACTTTGTATTTGTTATCCACCGACTGGGCAAACACCTTTGACGGTACTATGTAAGCCACATTGAGCCTGCAAATAGGGGGGGGGGGGGGGGAATGTGGAGAACAAATGCAACAAATAAATAAATAAATAAATATTCACTAATATTAAGAAGGCTATTCAACAACTTAATATTCATTTTCATACTAATACATGAAATAAGCTTCGAAGCACTTATCTCTCAACAGATCTAAGCTCCAGGGCTTCTATCAAAACAGTTGGTCACCTGTCTGGAAGGTTTACCTCACAGGACATTTGGTTTATTGTTAAACTTGAGCACTTCAGGTTGAGAAGACTATGGGTTGGATTGGGACTTAGAACAGGGGTGGTAGGAGGGGTTTATTCCTACTGATTTCATACTTCTGTGACTGCAATGAAGGAACAATGCTAGTGGTCATGAATTTGAAGGATGATGTTGGCAAGGGTACAATGGGGGGGGGAAGGGATAGTCTTTCTATTGGAAAATGCTGCATGATGTTTGTTTATAGTGAAATCTAATTGAGAATTTGTGCAAATGTATCATTGTATACATGTTGAATGTATATTTTATTTATTTATTTAGATTTTGATCGCACCTTTTTCAGTAGTAGCTCAAGGTGAGTTACAGTCAGGTACACTGGATATTTCTCTGTCCCAGGAGGGCTCACAATCTAATTTTATACCTGAGGCAATGGAGGGTTAAGTAACTTGCCCAAGATCACAAGGAGTAGCAGTGGGATTTGAACCAGCCACCTCTGGATTACAAGACTGGTGCTCTAACCACTTGGCCTCTCCTCCACTTAACACTTAGTATATGGTTCAATAAAGTAATATTCATAAAGTATTGTCATGTCATTGCCCTGCCCAAGAACGCCTATACAGAAGAAGTATAATCTGTACATGTTCATGCAAATTGGACTGCCAGTAGCAAGGCTGCAATGGAGGAGTGGCCTAGTACTAAGGGTGGTGGACTTTGGTCCTGGGGAACTGAGGAACTGAGTTCGATTCCCAGCACAGGCAGCTCCTTGTGACTCTGGGCAAGTCACTTAACCCTCCATTGCCCCATGTAAGCCGCATTGAGCCTGCCATGAGTGGGAAAGCGCAGGGTACAAATGTAACAAAAACAAACAAAACACTTCCTATGGAGGTGGCACTAAAGGCAGCCACACTTTCAGCATTCATGCTAGCTGCCACTGATGGCTACTCCTGTGATACCCACTCTGCATCTTGTCGCACTGGCTGCTTGTAACATGCAATAAGCATTAATGCAAATCTGCATTAATGTCTACCACATGGTAAAACCTACATTAGTTGCTTAAGATAGCTTAGTAAAAGTGCCCCAAAATTTGTATTAGTTTCTTCTGTCATTTCAGTTGGGAAATGAATGATGCTCTCATGGATGTTTTCATGTTGTTTTAAAATGACAGCACATCCTTCCTGCTTCACAGTCAGGTCAAAAGCAAAAGAGATTTTTTTATCATAGGTCAATTCACCTGTAAAAACAGTTGAGCAATGGATATGAGCATGTCTTGCACAAGGATATTTATCAAAGATGTAGCCCCCATTGTATTTATGAAACAAATTGACTGTTCAAGGTCTGTTCTATTTCATCACGCCTAACTCCTGATGAAAGCCAACAGCCAATCAAACAATTGTTTCATCTTTTGCCATGCTAGTATAGCTGTCTTAAAATTGGTATCAGGCGAGTTCCCACCCAGACAGTTCCCACCAGTTTCCACTCGTCAATCCCCCCCCCCCCCCCGGGACAATTCCCACCAAGGATTCCCCCCACCCCCGGATATTTCCCCCCTCTCTAGCCTTTTTTTTTAACCAACTGTAGCTTCTTTCTTATATCATGTCCCATATGTCCTGGCGGTGCTTTTTTTTTTTTTTTTACGGTGTCTGAAACAAGGAGGTTAAAGCAGAGAACATATAATAATGGAATAACTTTTCATAGGTAGAGTAATAATTTGTTATAAATCATAATCAGTGTGTCATTTTGAGGGGCTGAATTAGGTTGAAACCTAGTGTGGGGGAGCATTGCCCCCCCTCATGAACTGCAGATTGTATTTATCTATCTATTTATTTACTTATTTGTGACATTTGGATCCCAGATTAAACATAAATTAGGCTGAAACCTAGTTTGGGGGGTGTGGGGGATGTGCATGAACTGCACGTCTGGAAGGGGAAAAGGATGTCTAAAAGATAATATTGTGAGGGATGTGAGGGGGTACTGGCCCGCAAAACAATATGGAAGAGAAAAGCGAGGGAGATAATTTCACCTAGTGTGTTTTGTATTTTTTGGGTTATGGGTGTGAATTGTCTTCCCTGGTGTGGTGGGAATTGGTTCAATGGGAATTGTCTAGATGGGAATTGGTGGGTGGGAACTGTCTGGTGGGAACTGTCCAGGTGGGAACTGACCTAGAACTCTTAAGCTCACAAGAGGCCGCTGTCACTTGCCTTCTACTTATTTCAGCAAAGGAGAAAATGGGATTTGGAAATGTCCATAACTATTCAGAATTCTTTACTGGAAACACCACAAAAATTAATAAAATAAATAAATATGATCCTATGGCACAGTCCCACTACAGATTAACATGTTTAACGGAAGCAGCCCATAAGTGCCGGCTCTATTGAGCAAATGCCTTCACTTTGTCCAAAGAGGGGGAATTTGTGATGAGTTTAGCACCCGGAATCACTCTGAAAAGTTTGCTCCTATGATGGCTGTTCAAGAAACAAAGAACGTGGTGGCTGAAAAAGACCGTACTGTCTATCTAGTCTGTCATATATACCATGTATGACTAACTCAAGGGAAGGAGCAGATCCTAAGGTTTTTGTATTATCAGAGACTAGAAAGCAGTTTTTGTAATATTGGTTCTTGGTATTTCAATTCTCTTCTGATTGCTAGATGGAGATGGCCATAAAGATGAATCAAAGAGGATCTCAATGGATCAGCAATTTTCTCTCAACTTATGTGACTACAAATTTAAATACGTAAAAAATATAATCTGGTAGGTGCAAGTATTACAGTGATAAAACAACTGTACAGTAGTCTAAAAGGGAAGTTCTCCTTGGCTCAATGCAAGTAGAGTATTAACAGTAAATCCAAGACAGATATTATCTACTTCTGTTGAAAATCTGCGAAGAAAAATAAACCCTGAAAGTTCTGCACATAAAAAATACTGCAGACTTTACCTGATCAAATAGGATAAAATATAATCATTTTACTAAAGTGTGCTAAGTAGTTAGCATGTGTTTTACCACAAGCTAACATCTTCTGCATGCTGATAACAGCTGGTGCAGTCAATTCCCATGCTAATTTGGGGGATGGGGCAGTGATTGGGCAGGGTTTGGGAAGAGACTGAGCATAGGGACTGTCAAATGTGCAGTTAGCATGAGTGCATTTAACACCACCTCGAGGTGATGTTAGGTGCATATGTTCTAACTGCACTTGACTAATGTGTAGCAGGGAATTCATCTGTGTGGTAACTGCAGAGAGAATGCTGGACACACACCCAGTATTTACTGCATAGCCTTTGCATTTATTGTGCCCTAGTTTTTGTGCCTAATGGGGCCCTTTTACAAAGGCGCATAAGGGTTTATACACAACCAGCATGCGCCAAATCGGGACTACTGCCCCAGGTGGTAATTCTGAATTTGGCACATGCCAAAAATATGCAGTAGAAAATATTTGTTATTTTCTACTGCATGGTGCTTACCCGGAGGTAAACAGTAGTGGGCGTGCGCTACATACCTACTGCCCGGGTAGCATGTGAGACCTTCAGGCTTATTTTCGAAAGTGATCACCGGCCATCTTCCGACATAAATCGGGAGATGGCCGGCGATTTCGCAAAAGCGGCAAAATCGGTATAATCGAAAGCAGCATTTTTTAAACCATCGCCGCTCCGGCGAAAGTTCAAGGGGGCGTGTCGGTGATGAAGTGAAGGCGGGACATGGGCGGGCATGGGCGTGGCTACCAGATGGCCGGCTTTCGCGGATAATGGAAAAAAAAGCGGCGTTAATCAGTATTTTGCCGGGTTTATTCGGTCCTTTAATTTTCACGACCAAGCCTCAAAAAGGTGCCCCAATGGACCTGGGAGCTATTTGTATATATTTTTTTAATTTTTAGAAGTGCCCCCTAGGGTACCCGGTTGGTGTCCTGGCATGTCAGGGGGACCAGTGTACTACAAATGCTGGCTCCTCCCATGACCAAATGCCTTGGATTTCGCCGGGTTTGAGATGGCCGGCATTTTTTTCCAATATCGCTGAAAAATAAAACCGGCGATCTCAAACCCGGCGACCTCTGGCATTTGGCCGGGCTAAACCGTATTATCGAAAAAAAAGATGGCCGGCCATCTTTTTCGATAATACGGTTCCGGCCAGCTGTTGCGCCGCTGCCAAAATAGATCACAGGCGAACTATTTCGCCGGTGATATTCGATTATGCCCCTCCTTACCACTAAGTCAATGGGTGGCGATAAGGTCTCAGGGTGAAAATGGACGCGTGATGGTTTTTATTTTGCTACAAGTCCATTTTCTGGCCCCTTAAAAAAGGCCCTTTTTCCAGGATGCTGTAAAAACTGGCCCGGCATGCACCCTAAAGACATGCTCACACTGCCACAGGCCACATTTACCATGGCTTAATGAAAGGGCCCCAATGTGCAGTAAGTGCAAAAAATTTACCACATTTTAGTAAAAGGGGTTCTACCGGTGGTGCTGAGTGTGTGCATGCACCAGGGAGAGGCACGCAATGCCAGTGATAGGAGCATGGGCTAGACTGCAGCAATTCCCCAGCAGGGGTGGATTGAAACCACTATGCTGAAGAGCATTTACTGTTCTGTGCAGGCAGCCTCCCTATCTCTGCTACTGCAGCCTTAGCCCGGAAGCCATGGTCCCTCACTCTGTCTCTCACGCTTGCTGCTAGAAGTTGTCTCTTGGCAGCTAATTCATGCCTCTCTGGCTGATGTCATCTGACCTAGAGGCAGAAGGAGGCTTCTTAAATTTCAGCAGCACTGTGAGGACTTCATCAACAAACAGGAGATGGCTGGAATTGGAAGGATCTGAATGACTCCTGATGCACGGATTACACCAAAACACGGCTGTGTCAAGTTGTTTTGTCAATAAAGGTTTGAGTGTTTGACCTGGGTTCACATCTCTGTTTTTGGCTGCCTCTTCCTCAGCTCTTCCTTGCTATTGTAAATCATTCCATCAAATGCTTCTTAATCATCTCATAGGGAGTTACCATTCTATGCCTGGGGAAGTTCAAGATACATAGATTTCCATGATGACTATTTTCCAGATTCTCCATCTTTCTATGCAGGTCCATAATGTCTTAGTCAAAGCACTGCTTACAGTCTCCAGCAATTCCAACTTCTCTTTACACTCCATTGCCAAAGACTAAACATTCCCAAAAGCACTCTTATACCTATGAAGGTTATACACTGCCTCCCCTGTAAAATGGCACAACTGGGAGAGGAAGGAGGACAGACTAAAATCCATCTTGGACAATAAGGCCAAAGAGTTAAGAGTTGGTTACCTCTAGAGTGGGAGAGGACCCCGGTCTTTATCTTCCCAGGAGATACGATGGCTCAGGCACTAGTTTGGGGGTGTTCAAGTTCACCCTCACTCTCAACGACTTCTGGCTCTGGGGCTGTAGCAAGTCCTCCTATTCAGACTGGCTCAAACGTGCTGTCAAAAATCACAGCCACTCCCAACACCTGGAACTGCAAAAGTCTGTTCCTGCATTTTGCCTTCAGTCAAGGGCACTTGGAAGAGCTCACCACTTCCACTTCAGGAGACAGCAGCAAACTGTCAGTCTCAGCCAGTACATCCCTCAGGGGGAGGAGGCAGCACCCATGGATATGACTTAGGTATCTAATGGTAAGTCCAACCCCTACCTTCTCCCCTCACTTTCAGCCCACAGATGAGGTACCACATACCTATCAATGAGGCTTTGCAGTGCTGCTAAAATCACCTCAGGATAAACTTTAAATCTGGCCTTTCAAAGCGGGAAAACAAACTCACAATGAGAAAGAAAAAAATTTAAAAAAAAGGTAGAAGCTCTTCAGCGTGACGCCATCAAGATGCCATCATGGATCTGCCTCCATCTGAGTAATAATTTGTGATGCAATAAAACAAATTATTCAAAGATCTATAGTATTTTGTGCAGAATTTTCCCATCATAAGACCTACCCTTCTCCTCTGTTTATTTTCTTCCTCAGACCTGAGACTCTCCCTCCTCCAAGCTCCACAGCTTCCTTCCTCCTTTCTCAGACTTGATCTTATCCTGCTCTCTTATATCAATCCCTTTCTACCTCCTGCTACCTTCAGTGTCAATTCCTCCCCTATCTCTGTTCCCCCACCCCCAGCTCAACTCCCAGATTTCTTCCCCCATCTCTTCTCCCCCTCCATCTCAACTCCCCAGTTCTCTCTCTCTCTTTCTCTCCCTTAGACTTGATCTCTCCAGCTTGCTCTCTGTTCCTCTCCTAGACTTGAATTCCATCTTCTAACTTTCCTCAACTGCTCTCCCCAGCAAGTCCTCTCTTTTTCTGCTCTTTAATCCCCCAGCAAAGCTTCCAGTTCTTTCTCTCCTTCCTTATCACTCCAGTTCCTTTCTAGCTCTCTCATCTCTCTTAGATTCCACCCTCCCCCATTCTCAATTCCTCTCCTCTATGTTCAAGCAGCTTCCTATCTTTGGATCATGCAGGCCAATAACTCTGCTACTGCCTCCCATGCTGAATTCTGCACAGGAGAGGATTTCTGCATTAATTCTGCATCATGCAGAATTCCCTAGAGATTGTATCCAACATACCCTGGTTTACAAATGAGGTTCATTTCTGTGAAAGTATATACAAGCAAACGCATTCAGGGAAACATTAAGCTCAAGAGGTGTAGCGACAAGAAAAATGTGGCAGAAAGATACATAAATAGAACCAAACATTTTGGGTACCACATGGCCGATTAAAAAAAAGAAAAATCGCCTCAATGTGTACATGTAACAAACTGCAAGCTCCAAAAGGAAGCTCGCTCTCTCTCTAGCACAATAGAAGCACCAAGAAGATCATTAGCAATAAATTTGAAAGATTGAGACCAGAGCTGGCTTTTCCATTAGGCAGACTAGCAATATGCCTACAGTGGAAGCTTCTAAAGGGCAGCAACAGTTTGCTGCAGTGAAAGAATAGCTCCTGACAGCTGCACAAATTCACACATCCATTAGTGTACACTTTTACATTTGTATGAATTTTTACAGGATCATTTTGGGAAAGGTAATATTGAGGTGATCATAATTGTTAGCTTAGCGGAGTTTTAAAAAGGTTTGGACAGCTTCCTAAAGGAAATGTCCATAGACCGTTATTAAATGGACTTGGGGAAAATCCACTATTTCTGGGATACGCAGTATAAAATGTTTTGTACATTTTTGGGATCTTGCCAGGTATTTGTGACCTGGATTGGCCACTGTTGGAAACAGGATGCTGGGCTTGATGGACCTTTGGTCTTTCCCAGTATGGCAATACTTATGTACTTATGTAAGCCTACAGGACTTAAGTTAAATGAAGGGGATAAGGCTGAAGGGTTGCTGAGAGCACTTAATTGAGACTGTGTCCAACATACCTTGTCTTAGGAAAGAGTTTCACTCTCATCACCATGCACACAAACCAAGACCATTTAAAGATATGAAACAAAGAAACCATCGCTGTGGTTATTTAGGTTTTATTTGAGGAGGGGGAGCAGGGATTTTGGAACCGCAGCAAGAACTTGCTACAGCCCCAGAGCCAGAAGTCATTGGTTGCCTTTCACCAAACCTACTTCAAAATAGGTTCTGGAGTAAACTAAGAAGTCTGAATTGTACAACAATAATTATGGCTATTAAAAATACACTTAGAACAGATTTCACAAAACCAATTAAACTGGCTCGAGAAAGGTGAAAAAAAAATGCTTGGTTAAAAAAAGAAAGGTCCCAGAGAAGCCAAAGGAAAACTATGACCTTCCCGAATTCATTGCTGGGAATTTTGGTAGGAAATGACCAGGATTAAAGGTATGATAAATATAAAAAGTGCATTCTCTCCTAAAACGGTAACAGCAAACCATGCACAATCTTAGGCAACAAACAACAATTGCTGAAGAAACATATATAGAGACTTTAAATGAAACTGTGTGCGTAATATTTCTGTAAACCACTGCCGAAGCACACTATAGTACACTTGTATCATGTGGAAGGTTTCCAATGCAGGCGAGGGTGGAAGGAGGTAATTTGATGACAAGGTGCCTTGAAAATTCAAAAAAGTGTCACATAAAACATAGCACTTAAGTAAAAGTCATTAAATGCATGTAAAATATGTTTTACACATATAAAATGCTTTATAACATTACCCCATATAGGTAATGTTATAAAGTCTATTGAGAATCTTTCTGATCAATGAAAAGCAGATTTTGGGAGTTAAGATGGCCATGCACAGTGGATTGCTCTACACGCTGTTTGTTTTTCCTGAACTGTTATGTCGCATATGGCAAGGAAAGAGGCGGTTAAGCCCATGCCCTCCACAAGCCGAGCTTCGACTCCATGAAGCAAACCATCGAGCGGTACGTGCTTGGGACCTATCTGAATGAACTGAAAGTTAGAGTGCCTGCTGCTCAGAAAGATGGAGATGCATCTGAGAGCTTGGGCCTGAAATATTCTCTCTCTCCTCTGACCTGCAACACACCCCCATGCTCAGCAAGAGCAAAGGAAGGAGCTCCGGTATTGCCAACTGTGGAAGTTGTTATCGGTGAACTGGAGGAGGCTGCTCATCCTTGCGATTCTGTACATCCCTCAGTTGCTGGAGACCTCAGTGGCCTAATGCAATCTTTGGCCCTGAGTGGTGTGATGCTGATTGGCATCTGGCGGGTGCTGATTAAATTAGAGGCAGCGTTGTCTAAGACTTTGGCAGATGTGTCAACTCTTGTGAGTAAAATTGACTCATGAACTTTTAATATGGAAAATGATAAAGGAGTGCTTACTAAACAGATTCAACAAGTTAAGGAAGATGTGAAAAAAAAAATCAAGAAGTGACTTCCACATCGGTAAAGGATAAAGTGATGATACACAAAAAAGTGAACCATTTTAAGACCACAATAGGAGATTAAATTTACATCTGTTAAATTTCCCTAATCTGTGAGGTATGGCTCCCTTGAATATACTGAAGAAATACTTGGTTGATGTTTTGAAGTATTCCCTAGTACATAAGATTTACTTCCTGCCTGTTTCTTCAAATAAGAATGGAAGCAATACCTCTCGAGGAATGATTCAAAGGGAAGAACAGATAGAGACTAAAGAGGTGGACTTGAACAACTCAACAGCTTTCTTGGAAAATTCCACAATGGATGTAATAAAATGATCTACTTAACTTGTGGTATTTATGTTTGAGCAAGATTTGAACTCCCTTCTTCAGTTATATTTTAGAAAATCTCAGGAATTGTTTTTGCTTAGACAGTTTGGATATTTCCATACATTACAAAGACAACACAAGAAAGAGCACTTTTTTAGCACTGAAATAACAAGTTAGAGAATTAGGAGCTTCCTTTTCATTGAGTTATCCTTGTAAATGTTTAGTATGTTATATAGAAGTCAAGTATGTTTTCTTTGCTCCTGAACAGCTAAATTCTTTTGTAGACACGAAAAAGTTATCTGTGCTCACTACTTGATTGTTGTGGTTTTTAGATGAGTTCAGAATGCGTTAATAGCTTTTCCTCAAACACTCCTGTGTTTTCTTTACTCTGCACCCAAACAAAATAGTGGTCTGATAAAGAGAAAAAAATTGTTTCTTGTTTTTTTTCTTTTAATTATAGTCCAAGTGTTGGATTTATGCCTTGTTGTTATATGCTCTGTGTTTCTGTAAACAATTTTTGCGTGTGAAATTTGTATCAAAATTTAGAAATAAAGGGCCCCTTTTACAAAGTGGTGGTAAGCCCAACATGGGCTTACCGCTCGCTAAACAGGAAGTACCGCTGGGCTACTGCAGCAGCCCGGCAGTATTTTCCACCCCCAGCATGCTGTCATATCCAGAGCTACAAAAATATTTTTATTTTTGTAGTGTCTGGATGTACCTGGAAATAATCGGGCAGTGGGTTACCTCATTGGGTAGCAGTAAGAGCTCCCACCTGAAATGGCTGCACGGCAAGTACTTTACTTGTCACACGGCAAGTACTTTACTTGCTGCACGGCCATTTCCTGCAGAAAAGAAAGACTACCCTTTTAACCAGCTGTGATAAAAGGGAGCCTCGGTGTGCATCAAAAACATGCGCCAACACTAGCACAGGCCCCTTTTTGCTGGGTAAAAGGGGCCCAAAGACTTTTTTTTAAAGTAGATTTGTGGTGCAGGATACAGGGTGTGCTGGGTAATGTTAGGAAATACTTATCGCCTTTACATGCAGATCTGGTTTTGATACAGTCTGGTTTATACTACTGACTGGAGAAGCATACAGCATCTCTGAGACGGCTAACAAATGCCTTGCTTAGTATTTTGACATTTACATAAAATTAAAAACAGGAATCTGTGGGATGAGAATTCCTCCAGATTTCATTTTTCAGCCCATTACAAGAAACATTAGTCTGACTTACTGTAGGTAATGCTTTTTCAGTTGGATGTGTTACTTGTTGCTGACGTCAAAGAAAGAGTCCCACAAAATTCTTCAACGAGTCATCAAGACCTGGCACAGTATCATAAAGCTTTGTGTAGCATGTCGCTCAAGGACAGCCTCAACTTCCATTGCTGAAACAATGGGATATTTGGAACCCTTCTGTAACAAACACAATAGAGGGAGGCAGCAACTTGGCCTTTGCTTCCCCCCCCCCCCCCCCCCCGTGCCCTCCAAAATGGCATGAGTGCCCCGTCCTTGCCCTTTTTCTTCCTTCTGGCCATGCCTCCTCCTCTACCTGATTGGCCTTTCCTACCTGACCGGTGCTGCCCCTCCATTGTGCAGGCCTGCGCTTATTTTGGGGCCTGATTCCGTACCCTCACTAGCCTGAATACTCTTCTGTTTCATTATGCAGCAAGGGGATGAGCTGACCCTCCATGCTTTTTCTTGTGTGATTAACCAATGTGTGGTTTCCTTATAGTACTGACATCCAAGATATGAGATGGCCATGATTGGCTTCAGAGTGACGCAGCCTGCACTATTCCTTTGTGGTCCCACACATATCCTAATCTCATATTGCTGATTAACACGTATCTTTCAATAATATACATTTTGGGGGTCAAAATATAGTTATAATTTTAAAATGAGCCCCATTTTTCAGTCCGGGCAGCCACCATCTAAAGGTAAGGGCTGGCTGGCATTTAATATGTATGTTCAGCAGCACTATAAGTTTAAGAAGTGCTAATAAATATATGTTCAAGTAGTGACTGCCCCAGTGCAGCTGCATAGCCAGACTTCGGGGGGGGGGGGGGGGGGGGGGGAGGGGGAGGCATCAGGAGCACAGAACAGTTATTCAGCTAGTGCATTCCAATTAGTGTGAACTAACTGGATAACGCAGGGTTAACAAGAGAGTCTTTAGTGCCTCCTAGATGGTCAGGCACTACACACTAATGTGAACATTAGTAGATGACATTAAAAGAAAAAAGCATCAAAATAAGCTTGGTACACAGAAGAGTCCTTTGTTGGAATGTGCTATCCCCATAAATCTATAAAAGTCACCACAAATTGCATGCGTAAGTTTGGGCATGAACCCAACGAGCTAATTAGCATCAATAATTGGCTTTTTAACAATCAATTATTGGCACTAATTAGATTTAACTGGATTTTATGTGCCTAAA
This sequence comes from Microcaecilia unicolor, assembly GCF_901765095.1. NCBI lineage: Eukaryota > Metazoa > Chordata > Amphibia > Gymnophiona > Siphonopidae > Microcaecilia > Microcaecilia unicolor. Next base: position 307,568,349 of record NC_044034.1, on the reverse strand, counting down.
TTTTATGCACGAGTGACAAAAGGGGGCACGGAAATGAGATGTTCATGGGCACAATGGAGGTATTCTAGCATTTACGTGCCTTGCTATAGAATACGGGGGATATCTGCCTAATTTAGGTGTGTACATTTGCACCATATTTCAGTTCATGCACATGGCCACATCTAAAATTAGGTGTGATTCACGGGTGTAAGTGCTATTCTATAAACCGGGCCTAATTTTAAGTGTGGCTTACAGAATAGTGCTTTTTCCAGCGCCTTATATAAAATTCAGCCCTATGCCCAGATTTTAGTCCCAAAAGGACCCCTTAATGATAACAGAGGTGGGCTGAGAACCAGGAATGCCAACAATCAAATGTTAAAACTTCCTGTAGCCTTGGGCAAGTCACTTAACCCTCCATTGCCTGAGGTGCAAACTTTGGTGCCCTGTTACTAAGCTGAGTTAGGTGCTAATGCACACTTAATGCAGCAAAAAATGGAGTACTGGGTGACACGCTACAGCATCACGCGGTAATTTTAGAAGGTGGGTGTACTAACTGCACACTAAATAATAATTCTTTTTTTAGGAGGTGTGTCAGGGACAGAAAGTGGGCATTCCTGTTAGGGCTGAATTGAATATCCATATTTGGCTCGATTCAGTCCTGAATACATTATTCACATTTGGCTGAACAGCAATTTAAATTCAAATATGAATAATCCGGGGCTCTGCTGTGTTAAATTCCACTGAACTAACACTTGATCTCTAATTTCACATTGTTTCTTTTATTATTTGTTATGTTACAGCTCAGTGCCCATTATTCATATTCGGTATTCGTATTCAGCTGAATAGTAAAATATGCTATTTGGTACCACTCTGGTTCCTATACTATATACATTACCATGAGATAACCACACAGGAGCACTCACCGTCTACAAAACAGGAAGTGGTAGGGTCTCCTGTGATAATTCTTTGAAATGGCCACTCACTATTGTCAACTTAGAAAAAGAAGAACAAACTTGCGGCCAACAAGACAAACACAAACAAAGCAAAGGTGATTACAAACAATAGCCAGCCGAAGTGAAGATATGAAACATTTATTAACATCCATGACTCGACATGAGCCGTGTTTCGTCCTAATAGGCCTGCATCAGGAGTCTTAAGGATTTGTAAACAAAAATCTAAAGGCACACTGCCAAAAATCAATGAAAATGACACAAAGCAAAACTCAAACCGAACGCTGGTCATCTCGCTATGCTTCATTGCAGCCAAATGCTACAATGTTTACATTGAGCATAACAAGATGACCGGCATTCGCTTTGAGTATAGCATGACATATGCATGCCATGTCTGTTGATTTTCGGCAGACTGATTTTTTTCTTTACATCCTCTTAAGACTCCTTATGCAGGCCTATTAGGCTGAAACATGACTCATGTTCAGTCTTGGATGTTAATAAACATCTCAAAGCTTAACATCGTCTGGCTATTGTTTTTAGCCACCTTCGCTATATTTGTGTTTCACTCACTAATGTCAACATTAGCACATAGCTATTGATGCAAAAAAATAGAAAATTGGGTTTTTATGGCACCAGTAAAAATGGCCTTAGCATGTGGGAATGACCCACACAAGGGTGCATCAAGGCCTATTTTAACTGTAGCTTAGTAAAAGGATCTCTTAGACTGTAAGCCTTCTGGGGACAAGGAAATACTTCCCACACCTGAATATAACTTAAGTTAAATCCTAACAATGAAAATAAATATATTTGCTACATGCTTAGAACATGATCTACCAGCTTGCCTCTGGAGGAAAATGCAACACACCATACAGAATGTTTTTGTTTTCCTTGGAAACAATTCCTTGTGAATGTGCAATAGTATTCATTCTGAGCATTCACTGAAGTAGGATGTAAGAGGGTAAAAACCAGCTGAGAGAGGAAAAGACATCTTCCCCAACGCTGTGAGATTCTAAGACTGCTTTATTGAGCTTCAAGAGGGACAGGAATGCTGCTAAAACTGTGCCAATCTGCTACTACCAAGGCCAGTTTGAGGGGTTTTGGCCCACATCCTGAGCCTATTTTTGCAGTATGAACTGTGCAGATGTTAGGGCTCATACTATGAGAACAGCTCCACACCAGAAAGAGGCTGGTGCTGTAGCTTAAATGCCATTGCTTACCCAATTTCTAGACTTCCATGCAGGTAGATCCTAGAACTCCTTCCTATCCATAAATGAACACTTTCTCAGCTTTTGGTGCTGCTGCCATGCTCTGATTCCCCAGATGTTTGTTTATGTTTATTCAGGCTTAATGTACCACCTTTCGTGTAAAGCATATCAGAAAGAGAAGAGGACAGACAAGACAAACAAAGCAAGACAAGTCTGAGACCACTGCTGCTCACAGGGTCTAAAGAACATCTAAAGAAATGTACATGTGCAGGATCTGCACTCTCCCTCCTGAGCTCCCCTTACTGATCCAGCAAGTTCCGTAGTGAAGTTCAGCTAGTACAAGTCAAAGTCAACAGGAGGACAGCAGGCAGAGCAGGGTAATAGTCAGCTCCTGAAGTGGAAATATAAACCCAACATTCATTGGCCACTCACTTCTCTCTTTTGATTGGCCCCTAGTCAGTTTCACCCAACCACTGAACTACCATTATAGTTTAACTTAATGTCATGCTAACATACAACTTTTATGTAAATCTTATATAGTATGATTATTCATTCACATGGAATATCCCCTGACCAACTAATAAAACTCCCCAAGCAATGGATGTAGACCAGAAGTAAAAAGATGTTGTGTACTTTACAACACATGCAAAAAAAAAAAACCCCAGAGATTCTACTGAAATTTTGGTATCGCATCAGTAACAGCAACACAAACTTCTTCTACTACCAGAACCTGAAAATGGACATTTGGAAGCTTACTATACAATAGCAGAACCAAATCCAAGAACTTTGGTTTTCTAGAATATTTGCAGTACTGACTTTTCATAAATAGTGTTACACTGTACCAACACTATTTATGAAAAGTCAGTACTGCAAATATTATAGAAAACTAATGTTCCTTGGGAATGTGCACTGATTTGAAACAACATGGCAAATGTCAATAACCTCCATGAAAACTCCCAAAGTTCACACCTTTTTTTTACTGCAAGGGGGCTTCCATCTCAACAAGGTTATGCCAAACTTAGTTGAGAGATCTTCTAGTTTGAGAGGACTTCTAGTTTATTACGGTTTAATTTCAGATGACTGGTCTTTGCTCAAATCCAAATAGCTTCCAGTTTGTATTTCGCAAGTTCCATTTGAATCCACCCAAGAGCAGAAAAAAGCTGGATATAATTCACTAAAATGTGAGGTTCAAGTACTGGTTTTCATAGACCAGGGGATCTCAACCTAGTCCTCGGGACACACACACACAGACAATCAGGTTTTCAGGACACCCATATGAATGAATGAATATTCATGAGATAGATTTGCATACAATGGAGTCAGTGCATGCAAATTCTCATGAATATTCATTGTGGATATCTTGAAAACCAGACTGAGTTGGTGTGTCCTGAGGACTGGGTTGAGTACTCCTGTCATAGACAAAAAAAATGGAATCAATTGTGTCACACCTCTTCTTTTGGCACCAAAATTACATACTGTAATTATTTTTTTTAAATGATCTCAGCTCTCTGGTGGTAAGACAAAGACCAAGTAGTTAAATATTTAGAACTCCCAATAATTTTCTTCTGACAAAGTCAGGGACTGATCTATTTGTGAACAGTGGCTGTTAATGCACCATAAACATGATGGGTTCGATATTCAGTGGGATTTATCTGCTTAGAAGGGGATTGTACCTGGAAAGTACTCTTGACCAGGTCATCTAGGGAACCACTATTATTCAGTGGCAGTGTCCGTATTACTAAGCAGGCAAGTAAGACCACATAAAAAGTAGTACTAACAATTCCCGGTTAGTCAGCCAGATGCCACACTGAATATTAGCGGTACCTGGATAACTTCTGGGTGCTGCTGCTAAAATCACAGATATTTATTATTGATACCAGGATAGAGCCATCACTGAATATCAAAGTCCAAAAAATGCCGGTGGCAGTCAGCATTTCAAAAAACACCCAGAAAGCACAAATTGCCACAGGTGCAGATGTGCACACCTAGAAGCAGATTGGGCAATGCTGCATGCTGCCTGGTTACGGTTGGGTTAGTGTGAGATCCTTTACCACCATCTCAATGGGTAAGGACTCCCCATCAAAATGGCCGTGCGGTGAGTGGTTCACTTATTGCATGACCATTTTCTTTTTTCCCAACATGAACAGCCTTTTACTCACTGCAGTAAAAGGAGGCCTTAGCGCATCAAACACACGCAGGCCCCCTTTTACTGCAGCTTTGTTAAAGGACCCCAAAGATTTCTCTCATTTTATTTTAACCTCTCTTTCCCTCCATCTAGCCTTCCACTCAACTTCAGTTTCTTCTGCAACCCGTTAGGTTATGACACCCCCCAAGTGCAAACACTGGCTACAACACATGTGGAATAGTTGAAGCTCTACATCTCTTATACTTGGAAATAAATGCTGCCTCCATAGCATCTCCAACCAGTATGGGTAGCAAAGCTGTGTTTTGAACTCAGGTTCCCCCCCATTCCCTCCACAGCAGGGAATAGCATTGCCACTGAACCATTCATAGATGGCATATTTTGGTTAGCTGTGTTTGTACAGATCAGCCACTTCGTCCAATCTTAAAATGAATTTCAAATTCTGCCTTATTCAACTTTTGATGATTAAAGTATTTGGACCTGGTAAAACATTAACAAATTATTAACTTGACAGCTTACATATATCCATTTGACATTTGCCTCTTGGCCTGGGATTAGGAAAAATGCAGATCATACATAAATCTTAAAGTTACATTTTCAACATAGTTGCTTTATAAAAGACAGAGAAAAGAACAAAAAAAAATCCCTTTGCTCTGGAACGCAAACATGCCAAAAACAGCCTGACATGAAAAGCAACCCTCCCCCTCCCCAACGCCAAAACACATATGAATGGAAACAATTAGGGTTCCTGAAAGACTGACTTTCATCCAATTTAACTAGCCTGCAACATTTCATTTAAAATCTTTTTTTAAGCAGCCTAAATGCTAAAAATAACTGCAAATACTTATTTTACCTGAAAAAAAAAGTTAATCATTTGATCTGAATGTGAGATATTGCAGTGACATGGCCCCACACTGACAATTCATTACATATTAGCTAATGAAATTTCCATTTCCAACTCTGGAACTTATTTTGGGAAAAAAATACTGTCACTTACAATAAAAAGAAGCCCTTAAAATATATTCTGAATATTTTGTTTTATTTCTGCTTCTATAGACTTACTAAGTTTTTCTGTTTTTTTACTTATATTTTTTAGTTTCACATTGGTTCAGCAGTGGCTCAAGGTGAGCTATGTAAAGGTACAGTATTTCTCTGTTCCGGAGGGCTTACAATCGAAGTCTATACCTGAAGAAATAAAGGAGACTTTTTATTAAGTTGTGCTAAGAAATGGGCTTAGTGTGTCCTTAGTGTGTCCTTACATGAGCCTTTCCCGCATGCTAAGCCCATTTCCAGTGTGGCAGTCAAAAAGGGCTTTTTTCTATTTGTTTCATTTATGGCTGTGCACTGTTAGAATTAGCACGCAGCCAGTTAAAACAAAATTACAGCAGAGGCACTTACCACCTCATATTTAGGAGGTGCTATGTATGATCTCCCGCATTATGAAAGCACTAACCAGTTTGCTAACCATAGTAAATGACGACAGATAAATTCTGAACGGTCTATCCAGTCTGCCCAACAGTCACAGTCATTATCAATTCATGATTAATCCAATAATGAATGTGATATAAAATATTTGATCATTGTCTCTCTTTGGTATTTCTGGAGCATAGACCGTAGAAGTCTGCTCGGTACTGTCTTAACGTTCCAACTACTGGCACTGCCGTTGAAGCCCACTCCAGCCTATCCAAATCTGTCTTGTCATTTGCAGGACACAAACAATAAAAGTCTGCCCGGCACTGTCCTCACGTTCCAGCTGCTGAAGTTGCTATTAAAGCCTTCTCCAGCCCATCCTAAACCAGATTGCCATACACGTGACACAAACTGTACAAAGTCTGCCCAGCACCGGCCTTAGTTCTTTACAGCCGGAGTCAGCATCTAAGCACCACTCAAAACACATCCACACACATGCAGCCATTTACAATTAGTTTTATATATACAGTACACTCCATATAAGTGCATGTCGGATAAGCTCATGCTCTGTTTAACTGCATGCCGTACTTCGGTCCCATTTTTGGCGCCATCAATTGCTATGGGGACAAATTTCGGTTTAGCGCACCACTGATAAGTGCAAGATTTGCTTATATGCATGGTTTAAGACCACTCCTCTGCAGGAAAGACTCCGCATAAGTGCACGCAGGGAATATGGAAGCCAATTGGCACGTGACAAAGGGACGATAAATTTGAAATCTCGTTGGTTAACTGCCACAGGCAGAATAAGCGAAAGAAAGTTGTTTAGAGTGTACACTGGAGTCGTCGTCATCATCGCGCAACTGTAAGACTTTAACACTGGCTGAACGAATAGAAGTTCTTAAAAAATTAGAAAACAAACAAAGTCAAGCATCTATTGCTAAAGAATATGGTGTCAATCCCAGTCAAATTTCATGTATCTTGAAGCAGAAAGATCAGCTTCTGGAAGACTGGCAAAACAATACAAATCCACACAGGAAGCGTAAACGGGTGGGAAAAGCTGAGGACGTAGAAGATGCTCTTCGGTGGTTTTCTCAAGTCAGGAACAGTCAGGAGCCACTGTTGGATAGTTGGAAAGATGGAAGGAGAGGAACAACATAAAATTCAAGAAACAACATGGTGAAAAACAAGAGACTGATGACTTTGGTGCTGAAAATTGGGTTCTTTCAGTTCTTCCTACGATCTTGAACGAGTTTGCACCTCATGACATTTTCAATGCTGACGAAAATGGTCCCTACTGGCAAGCGATTCCTGATGGAACACTTACATTCAAACAAGCTGAAACTACTCGAGGTAAAACGTCGAAGGACCGACTGACGATCCTCCTTTGCTGCAATATGGATGGGAGTGAGAAGTTGGAACCCCTCGTCATTGGAAAGAGCAAACAGCCCCGTTGCTTCAACAAAATTAAGCGACTTCCTGTGTCATACGAGGCTAACGCAAATTCATGGATGACTGGGGAAATTTGGAAGCAGTGGCTAAAGAATTTAGACACTAGAATGCGGGCACAAAAGCATCAGATTTTGTTGCTTTGTGATAATTGTGCTGCACACAGGGATGATGTCAGGCTGTCTAACGTCAAGGTGGTCTTCCTGCCACCAAACACTACTTCTCTGATCCAACCTATGGATCAGGGCATAATAGCCAATTTCAAACAACATTATCGGGCTCTTGTGCTACATCGTCTGATGAGCGTTATGGATGACCAGACTGGCAAGGATAAACGTGCTGTTGAACTGGCTCGTAATCTATCACTGTTGGATTCCCTACATATGCAGAAAGAAGCCTGGAATCATGTTACACAGGCAACCATTGTGAACTGCTATAAGCGGGCAAGCTTTGTTAAGGATGTGGAGAGGGATGAAACAGATGCAGCTGTTGCAAACGTGTCAGATGAACAGGCTATTGACATGCCAGCCGGTGTTATTGAAGAGGAGTTTCATCACTACGTAGCTGTTGATTACGATCCACAAACAGCTGATGACAGCACTGATGTTGAGATATGTGCCTATACGCAGACAACGGCTGCTGCTGATGAAACAGATGATGAAATGAGCAGCGAAGCACATGTTGATGAAATTCAACAACCTCCTGTCACTTTTGCAAGAGCGCTGTAGAGTCTCAACACTGTGTGGGCCTATCTGGAGGCCACTGGATGTCAGTGCTATGACAGTTTTTACCATCTGGCAGACATGGTCTATGGAACTCACAGACACAATAGTGTACAGAGGACTATCACTGACTACTTCAAGTAAGCCTAACATCAGTTAACAGAGACTGTATAACATCAGTTAACAGAGACTGTATAACATCAGTTAACGGAGACTGTATACTGTATGTATAATAAACAGCACTGTACATATGTTTATCAGATGTAAAGCTTCTTTGGGTCACAGCAGTTAAGTGCACGCTCCGGTTAACTGCATGTATTTCTTTGGTCCCAGACCCTTGCACTTAAGCTTAAATGCTACAAATAAATAAATGCAAATATATATATATCATCCATTTTCTAAATTAGAGATCCTCTGTGTTCACCTCATACCTTTTTGAATTCTCTCACCGTTTTTGTCTCTACCAGCTCCCTCGGGACGGCATTCCAGGCATCAACCACCTTCTCCGTGAAAAAGAATTTCCTGACATTATTCCTAAGTCTACCACCCCACAAACTTAATTCACATCCTCTAGTTTTACCATTTCCCCTTCTCTGGAAAAAAAATTGTTTCTATATTAATACATTTCAAGTATATAAATGTCTGTATCATATCTCCCCTGTCCCTTCTTTCCTCTAGCGTACACATATTCAGGTCTTCTAGTCTCTTCTCATATGTCTTTTGGTTCAAGCCCTATACCATTTTTGTCACCCTCCTCTGGGCCACTTCAAGTCTTTTTACATTCTTAGCAAAATATGGCCTCCAAATCTAAACACAATACTCCAGGTGGGGCCTCACCAATGACTTGTACAGGGGCATCAAAACCTCCTTTCTTCTGCTGGTTATGCCTCTCTCTCTCTCTCTCTATGCGGCCTAGCATCCTGCTGGCTACAGCCACCACCTTGTCAAACTGGGACAGACCAAAGGTTCATCAAGCCCAGTATCCTGTTTCTAACAGTGGACAATCCATGTCACAAGTACCTGGCAATATCCCAGAACAGTAAAACAGATTATATGCTGCTTATCCTAGAAATAAGCAGTAAAAAGATAAGCGTTGTCATACTGGGATAGACCGAAGGTCCATCAAGCCCAGTAACCTGTTTCCAACAGTGGCCAATCCAGATCACAAGTACCTGGCCAAATTTCAGAACAGTACATTTTCAGTAGATTTTTCCAAGTCCATCTTAATAATGGCTTATGTACTTTTCTTTTATGAAATTATCCAAACCTTTTTTAAACCCTACTAAGCTAACTGCTTTTACCACATTCTCTGGCAATGAATTCCAGAGTTTAATTACATGAATTCCACAGTCCTTTGTGCCGCAGACTATTATTTATAGTCATTGACAACCAAATTGTTGTGCTTGACTACTGTACCACAGATTTTTTGATTACTACTATTGATGAACATTATGGAACTTGGTTGCTGTATTAAATTAAATAATCTTCATTTTATTTGTTTGGACTCCTTTTGGTGTTACTCCTCACTGCTTTTACGTTCTTGTCATTTTCATGAGGATCACATCCTTCTCTTTTCCTTCATACCCAGCTATTTTAGATACCAGAGGGAGATTAGGTACTGGAAGATAATTTGAAATAACTGAACTGCTTAAGGCAGTATCATTAAGAGAAGGGCAAACAACAGAATTCTTCCATACTACAGGCACTATTCCATATTGAAGACTGCTAAATTTAGAAATTAAATAGGAGTAGTGTATCGTAACACATTTTTATAAATTTGGATGGTATAGGGTGATGACGTGCAGTTGTGAACTAAATAGTCTATTGTGTCTTTTGAATCAAACTATGTGATGGTAACGTGACCTTTGAAAATATACTAGTTAGGTAACTTCCATCTTTGAGTCTCTGAACCAAAATTAAAGGCATTTGTTGATGTAAGAGCCAATTGTAAATTATAAACTTTAGTAGAGAAAAATTGAGCCAATAAATTAGCTTTAATGCTACAAGAAATACCTACCTCCGTTTGTGTAGAAAAGAAGGGGTTTTTTGTTGTTTTGTTTTGTTTTGTTTCCATTAATGTCTTTTTATAAGACAGAGAATGAGTTTTGAACATCGCCAAATGCTGAGGGCTATATGTTTTCCATCATTTACATTCCCAGTGGGGGAACTGATGTTTTAATAATAAGTTGCTATCATATCAAACCTCCTTCTTTCTCGAATGGCATTGAGAGCTTTTAAGCAGAGCTCATAAGTTGTCTTTAAAGATGGCTTCCATTTCTAGGGTGGTATAAGAGTGAGCACAGAAATAAAAACAGCATCGAGTGCGCTGTGGTCAGAATAGCCACATGTTGGATAACAGAAATATCTTGAATGTGGTTAAGAAAATCTCATGTCAACGATGCTGCAGTATCATCTAAATGTACATTTAAGTCACGGACAGGCGTATTTTCAAAGCACTTAGACTTACAAAAAGTTACACAGTAACCTATGAAATTTTGTAAGTCTATGTGCTTTAAAAAGGAGCCCCTTGGTATAATCGCATGTAAAGATTCTGAGACATGATGTGCAATGATATTTTGCAGGTCTTCTTTAATACCTGAAATCACAAAGTGACAAGGGGTGGCTGGTAGGGTAAAACACTCCAAAAATGTTGGGGAGGTCAGTTTGATTGGACTTTTGTAGTGAAAATGAAACTGTCTATTCCCCTCCAGTTAACAGGGATAGGTTTAGAATAGGTCGGGAGTAGTGCCAACAAGAAACAAGAAAAACCATGCCAGCCAGCACATGGATGGGCACGTATTTAATATCAAGTAAAAACATAGTGCAGTTTGGTTACGCTGAAACACGGCACTGTGTCGAGTCCTTCTTTTGAACATTTACCACCACATACTATAAAGGGGGTGATCCTCAGATACGTGCACAACTAAATTGGGTAATGAGCCAATTAACTTTAATAATTTGGTGCTAACAATTATTGGTCTTAATTGGCACCAATTTAGATTTGCACACACATCTTGCTATGAGCTATTCTATAAAACTATGTGCCCCAGTCCTATAGCATAAAACCCAAAAGGTGGCATGACCATGGGAGAGGCATGGGTGGGTCAGAGGTATTCTAGAAGTTTGTGCACAGTGTTATAGAATACCACGGATGTGCATCCAAATTGAGCACCGGGTTTCAGCAAGTGTAAGTCCTGGCACCCAAACTTTGAATGCGTGAATCAGCACTATGTGCTGTTCTATAAAGGACACTCAACCCTGAACCCTGAGTGCCCTTTATAGAATAACACTGGGTGCCATTTATTGAATCTGATCCTTACTGTTTTGGGACTTATAAACATACACCTTATTGGTATTTTTATTTTTTTTTTAACAATAAACATTGGTTGTCTTTTATATTGTGTTGGTTAGATTTTCAACATCAGGTTTCTTCATACTATAACCACTGGTCCACACCTACTCTGTTATTTTTTTTTTCATAAGGGAATTCTGCTCCTGTTTGTTGTGTTTTGAAATGCAGATTACATGGACTGATTTATGAGAGACATGTGATTGTTGTATAGGTGTTATGAGGGGTTTTTTAACTAATGGTTCTGGCTTTTTAAAGAGGATGGAATGAGTCTGCTATGAGAAGCGGCTAAAGAGATTAGAGCTCTTCAGCTTGAAGGAGAGATGTTGAGGGGAGATAGGGATAGGATACAGCAGGGGCGTAGCCACGGGTGGGCCTGGATGGGCCCAGGCCCAGCCAGTTTCCCTTCAGGCCCGCCCAGCCCCGGGTGTCAGCAGGTGGGGAGGGGGGTGCTCTGCTGGCGCTGCAGTCCCCACCTGCCTACCAGCTCCACGATCGACGAGCAGACGACCCTCGTCTTCCATCCGGCATCGAGTCTTAAAAAAAAAAAAGCCCGGAGAAACGCCTCGCGTCTGCTGTGCACTGCTGTAAATCAAGCAGCAAATCGTCTCGTCGGTCCTTTCTTCACTGTGCCCGCCCTTGCGGAAATAGGAAGTTACATCAGAGGGCGGGACACAGTGAAGGAAGGACCGACGAGACGATTTGCTGCTTGCTTTACAGCAGTGCACAGCAGACACAAGGCGTTTCTCCGGGCTTTTTTTTTTTTAAGACTCGATGCCGGATGGAAGACGAGGGTCATCTGCTCGTCAATCGTGGAGCTGGTAGGCAGGTGGGGACTGGGTCGTGCAGGGGGGCTCAGATGGGATGTCGGGGTGGGGTGGGGAGGGGTTCAAATTTATAGTATTTAACTTTTAAAGTTCATGGGGGGGGGGGTAGAGAAGGGAAGAAGAAATGCATGCCCACCCAACCTACCCACTGGCCCACCCAAAAATTACATTCTGGCTACGCCTCTGGGATACAGGTCTATAAAAGTAGGGTGGAATGGATAAATGCAAAATTGATTGATTACTCTTTCAAAAATGCAAAGGCTAAGGTGCCCTTTTACAAAGCTATGGTAAGCACAAATGTATGATTACTACAGAAAGAAAAGGGCTACTGCCAAGCACGCTGAGGTGTCCTGCAGTAATTTGGGGATCTGCATGCTATGGGCAGAGAGTGGGCATGTAATGCGCTAATCAGTTAGTGCATGGGCATTGTTGTGTGCTAACCTATTAGCACAGGTGGCAGTAGGGGCTCACACACTAATGGGAAAATTCGCAGGTGGCCATTATTACTAAGAGTTGAAAATTTGCCATTTTACCCCAGTGGTAAAAATGACCTTAGCACATGGGAATGACCCACGAAAGGGCAAGCTAAGGCCATTTTTTTTAACACTGCATGATAAAAGAGCCCCTAGGAGGCTTACCATGAGGTTACAAAGCAGTAACTTTAAAACAGATAGGAGAAAATTTGCACTCAGTACATACATAAGCTTTGGAATTCTTTACCAGAAGATGTGGTAACAGTTAGCCTAGTTGCTACTTTTTCAGATGGTGCAAAATCCTGAGAAATTTAAAAGAGGGCTTAACAATTATTTATTTATTTTGAGAAAACATATTGGGGACTTTATGGTTCATTGCTAGCAGTTCAGCCAGGCACACTGTGCTTTTATCTCTATCTTTGGACTGTTTGTTATATTTTTGTGTGTTAGAGTATATGTTAGACTTGTTGGTTGTCAGTTGTTTGTATTTTGTCTATTGAAACTGGTGTTTGATATTGTTCTGATTTTTTTTAATTTTTAATATTACAATTTGCAACATTAGCTATTGTAGATTTTATTATAAACCACTTTCCCCCTAATTCTATAAAAGTCAAGGGTGATAATGTGGAGGAAATGAAAGAAAACTCGGTGAACCTGGAAGACGTACTGAGCCAAATTGACAAGTTAAAGAGTGATAAATCACCTGGACTGGATGGTTTACACCCCAGGGAACTGAAAGAACACAAACATGAAATTGCTGATCTGTTGTTAGTGATCTGTAACCTGTCATTAAAATCATCCATAGTACCTGAAGATTGGCAGGAGGACAATGTAATGCTGATTTTTAAAAAGGGTTCAAGGGGTGATCCAGGAAATTACAGACCGGTAAGTCCAACATCAGTGCCGGGCAAAATAGTGGAAACTATTATAAAGAATAAAATTATGAAACACGTTGACAAACATGATTTAATGGGACAGAGTCAGCATGAGTTCAGCCAAGGGAGGTCTTGCCTCACCAATTTGATTCATTTCTTTGAAGGTGTGAATAATCATGTAGATAAAGGTGAGCCAGTTGATGTGGTGTATCTAGATTTTCAGAACGCTTTTGACAAAGTTCCTCATGAGAGACTCCTGAGAAAATTAAAAGTCATGGATTAGTAGGCAATGTCCTTCTGTGGATTAGGAATTGGTTATCAGACAGAAAACAGAGGGTAGGGTTAAATGGACATTTTTCTCAATTGAGGAGGATGAATAGTGGAGTGTCGCAGGGATCTGTACTGGGACCGGTGCTATTTAATATATTTATTTATTTATATATTTATAAATGATCTGGAAATCAGAACGCTGAGTGAGGTGATTACATTTGCAGATGACACAAAACTATTTAAAGTTGTAAAAACACATGTGGATTGTCAAAAATGGCAGAAAGACCTTAGGAATCTGGAAGACTGGGCATCCAAATGGCAGATGAAATTTAATGTGGACAAGTGCAAAGTGATGCACATTAGGAAGAAAAATCTGAATCATAGTTATCTGATGCTAGGATCCACCCTAGGAGTCAGCACTCAAGTAAAAGATCTAGGTGTCATTGTAGACAATGTGCTGAAATCTTCAGCCCAGTATGCAGCAGCGGCCAAAAAAGCAAACATGATGCTAGGAATTATTATGAAAGGGATGCAAAATAAGACCAAGATTATTATAATGCCTCTGTATGGTGCAACCTCATCTTGAGCATTGTGTTCATTTCTGGTTGCCGTATCTAAAAAAAAGATATAGCAGAATTAGAAAAGGTCCAAATAAGAGTGACAAAAATGATGAAAGGGATGAAACTCCTCCCATATGAGGAAAGGCTGAAGAGGTTAGGACTCTTCAGCTTGGAAAAGAGACAGTTGAGGGGAATATGATTGAGGTCTATAAAATCCTGAGTTATGTAGAATGGGTAAAATTGAATCAATTTTTCACTCTTTCAAAAAGTACAAAAACTAGGGGGCACTCAATGAAATTACATGGAAATACTTTTAAAACAAATAGGAGGAAATATATTTTTCACTCAAAGAATAGTTAAGCTCTGAAACTTGCTGCCGGAGGATATGTAACAGTGGTTAGTGTTTCTAAGTTTAAAGAAGGTTTGGACAAGCTCCAAGAAGAAAAGTTCATAGTCTGTTATTGAGATGGACATTATTATTATTAGCATTTGTTTAGCGCTACCAGACGCACGCAGCGCTGAACACCTGATACAAAGAGACAGTCCCTGCTCAAAAGAGCTTACAATCTAAATAATACAGACAGACAAGACAGTTACGGGTGAGGGAAATACTGGGTGAGAAGGAAGAAAGGGACAAGGGGAGGGCAACTGAGTAGTGGCTAGGAGCTAAAAGCAGCAGTGAAATGGTGGGTTTTTAGCATAGATTTGAAAACAGGTAGAGATGGAGCTAGACGTATAGGTTCAGGAAGTCTATTCCAGGCATAAGGTGCCACGAGAGACATGGGGGCAGCCACTGCTTGCCTGGGGATTGGTACCATGGAATATTGCTACTAATTGAGTTTCTGCCAGGTACTTGTGACCTGGATTGGCCATATTTGGAAGCAGGAAACTGGGCTAGATGGACCATTTGTCTGAGCCAGTATGGCTATTCTTATTTTTTAAGTCACCAAAAATTGTGCATGCAATTTAATTGAATGAGCTAATTAGTGCCAGGAACTGTCTTTCTAAAGAAACAATTATTGACACTAATTAGATTTAACTAGCATTTACACCCATAACTTTAGGCGCAAGATCTGCGCCTTAAATTTCACATGATCTCAAAAAGGGGGCATGGAAATGGGCGGGTCAGGGTGCAACAGGGGCATTCTTAAAATTAACGCATGTTGTTATAGAATTACGGGGATGCATGCCTAATGTACGCATGTACATTTGCACCATGTTTTAGTTGGTTCGAATGACTGCACCCATAAGAGTTATTCTATAAACCACACCTAACCACGCTTTTAGAATAGTGCTTTTTTGGCACCATATATGTACTCTAGCCTTTTATGTAATATGAAATGTGGTAGAGTAAGAGTCAGTTAATTAAACCAGGATTGGCTACTGTTGGAATCAGGTTACTGGGACTGATGTTATATTATGTTCTTCTGCTAGACTGCAATTTTTACAAAATCATTCATCATAAACTGATGAAAAATGTATATGCAAAAGGCAGAAGAATAACATCTTTCACCACTTTCAGAAAATCTTCAAAAACAAGGGTGAATTTTGCTATTTTTCCACTTACCCTATCAAAATTGTTCCTTCTAAATGATAAAATAATTTGCAGTTCCTTATTCTTTTTCTTCAGGTAAAAACCTTATATTTTTTCAGACAATTTCTTGGTAAATCTATGTTCTGGCAAGCCAGTCTCATTATGCAAGGAAACCTATATAAAGTGGGCCTAATCTCACAATTAAAAACAAAACAAAGGGATAAAAAGTTAGTTTTAACACTCAAGTGAACTGAAAGCCATAGATTACAGAGTTGCCACTGCATGATCATTCCTTAATCTGCCAGTCCTACTGGAAGAATATCTGCTTTAAATGAAAAAAGCTAACACCAGTACAGACTGCTGATGATCAAGCACTTTTTCATATGCAGCTGGAAACTATAAAAGGAGAAATTACTTTCAGAAGTATGGTAGGTAGTTGCCTTTATAGAGGTGCTCTGAAAAAGGTTTCTTTTTTTTTTTATTACCTAATACATGCCTATAAAATGTGTATTTTCCTCCCCTTTGGCTTTATGTTTGTTTCAACCAATGCCATTATATAATGGAAGATTCTATTGGCCCCAGTGCACACCATAAAAGTCTTACAAATGACATTGTTAGAACGGAAAACCACACCAGCAGAGCTTAAAAAGAATTCGTCTGGGAGCCAGCCTGCTGGCTCAGTGGCAGGGTTGTGCAAGGCCATTTGAAGGGACCAGTTCAGGTCTTCCACTTCCCATGTGAGTTAGGGATACTAGGGTGCCGTACTCAAAAGCCCCTGGGGTGAGGGAGACATTATACAACAGCAGAATCAAGTGGCTGGATTTAAAGGTCTATGACTATGCTTCAAGGAGCCCTGATGCTTGACCCCAACACCCTTCCCCGGGTCATTGTTACTAAAATGACTGATAAACACATCTTGAGGTGAGATAAACTGTGAAAAATAATCACCTGGCAGTTATAAAAGAAGGCTCCTGGCATTCCATCCTAGCCCCAGTTCTGACATGGTGCGGCAACACAGGAAGATACAGGGGTTTCCTAACAAACCACCCTTACTGTTTTTTTTTTTTTTTATTAAATTTCAAAATAATACATTCACAATAATAAATGTATAGAAATCAGGAAATACATCCAAAAGATTAAAGAACCATCCATTACATTTCCATGGGTTTTCAAAATATCTTTCTTACTTAGTCCACTATAAACGATCAAGATACAAGGTATTGATCATAGGAAACAAAAAGAGTAAAGAAACTCTTACAATAAACTTAAGGAGGACAGAATCACAAGTTTGCCTGCGGTTTCAACTCCCTACTGATGCCTCCAAGGCTTGAAGATCCCTGCTTTCTTTACTTACTAATAGGAGCTTCAATTTTTCTGGATCAAAAAAAACATAATGAACATTACCAAAAGAAACAAGACATCTGCATGCAAATTTCAGCTTAAATGATCCTCCCAGGGAGAGAGTTCGAGGCCTAAGCCCCAAAAATTCTCGCCTTTTCTTTTGTGTAGATTTGCTGACGTCAGGAAAAATCTGTATCTTTGAGCCAAAAAATTGAGCTTCCCTAGATTTGAAGTAAAGGCGAAATATATTATTTCGATCAGTCTTGAATGCAAAGGATACCAGGAGAGTAGTGCGTTCAGTTATAGTCTCTAATGATGTTTCAAGAATTTGAGTGAGATTTAAATCTGGAGCAATCTCCAGATTTGTTTTAATTCCAGTAATATAATAAGCTTTAACGATCGGAGGAAAAGCTTCTTTTGGAATCTTTAAGATTTCTAGGAAATATTTCTGTAACATCTCTAATGGAGGTAATAGAGGGCTTTTAGGAAAGTTTAAGAATCGCAAGTTGTTTCGTCTAAGTTGATTGTCCAAAAATTCTACTTTCCTTTGGTCCCTTTCTTTCTCCATAAGAACATTGTCAACTAGAGTTTGTAATTTTTTAATTGCAATAGAATTTAACTCACTTTTCTCCTCTTGCTTCGCCGTTCTCGACTCCATTAGTTGTTGAGAATGTTTAACATCCTTCACTTCAGCAGTCAATTCAAATGAAATCTTTTGCAGGGAAACATTTATTGTCTGGATGGCATCCCATAGGGTATCCAATGTAACAGTTGCTGGTCTAATTAGTTCGCTGAGTCTCGCTGGTGAAGGCGTCTGAATGGAAGCGGGTACACTCTCCACTCTTCCCGCCTTGCGCTCAGACGTCGCCGCGTCTGGCGTCGAAAATCCCACAGGGCCGCTGCCAACTTCAAAACTATCCAGATGAAGTTCTCCTGTAGGGTCCGTCTCTCCACCCGGTCTCGGTGGCGCAACTCTATTAGGCGGGCTCAACGATATCGCCTCCGCGCCAAGTTCTCCGGTAAGCTGTTGTTTCGGGGATCCAACCTGGGCAGAAACTTGTGGTCCCAACGTTTGTAGCCCAAAGACTTCTAAGGTAGGCTGCTTTAGCGATGTGGTATCCCCAGTGCTAGGAGCGGCTTTAGCACCGATCTTTCCTTTCCTCTTAACCATAATTAAGGTAGGGAAAGGAAAAACGCCAGGCAGACCTTCTCGTGTCTCAGAGCCTCAAAACGCAGCTCCTCCCGTGGACGCCATCTTGATCTCAGGCCCACCCTTACTTTTTATCTCACTAAGGCTTCTCAGAACTTCTAGAACAAGATCCTAGCCCAGTGTCATAAAATGCTTAGGCACCCGCCTGGGGTTACCCCACGAACACTTAGAGGGTCTATCCTCAGCACAGTTCAGGTCCGCTTGCACCTGCCACTTGTGCTTTACACTAGCATCCTCCTCCTAATGACTGGGTCCCAACTGTCTCTGGACAAGTCTCCCGCTCTCCAATTATCCCCCGTGATTTCTGGGTTACTGGGGGCCACACTCCCAGTGGTCCCACAGTTCCCAGAAAGCACTCACAGACCCAACACACAAACCACCAGGATTCTTAGTAAGTCCAGACAAGCAGAGACAACAAACTAAAAATGTTTATTGTCATGAAAAATTAGAAGAATGAACAGAAAAGATGCAATCAGCAAAACAATAACAGGTAACTGAAAAATGGATCAATTATAATACTATCTAAATATTTGTTTGCTATCTAAATAGTACCTGGGGAGATCAGGACATATAGCTGCTCACAGGTTATCTGTTCACAGGGTCTCAGTGAAGAGATCATTCTCTCTTCCCTCCCAGTCTGAAACTGGCGAAAAAGCCAGTACATCCTAGCTAAATTTTGATTCCTTGGCTAATCATAGCCCATAACAACAAGTTGTAAAAATAGCTGGCCACATCACTGCAGGTTACCTCTTATCTGTGTAAACTAAAGAGAGAACAGTCATTTTTTGGTAACAGCTTTAAACATAAACATGCACCACCTGCTGGTCAAACTAGAGAAATACACTTCAAGAAATAATACAGTTTTACAGGCTTAAATCCCACTGTTTTCTCACACCTAGTACCGGAACTGCTCAGATACCATCACAGAAGCCCTTCCATTCTTCCAAGAACCCCTTTCACACTCATGTGTGCTGGCTCTGGACACACACACTTCAAATTACAAGTCAGCAATGGGAGTAACTAATTACATCTAGCTCATTCACTCTCAAACTACACGAAGTACTGCAAGCTGCCGCAAAAGGTTGTGGCAGCAAATTTGCTATGCTGCCACAAAAAGGCAGGACAAAGAAGGTTGTGCTCCTGCCCCCAACAACCCCCCACTGGACCACCAGGGATTGAAGTAGGCCCAGGGGGGCTAGGGCGTTGGGGGTGGAAGTGGGTGTTCTGGGGGGAAGGGGAGTGCTTTTTGGCTGCAGGCTGGAGGATGGTGAGAGAAGGAGGGAGCTTTGTGAAGGGGGGGTGAGAGGGAGCTCAAATTTGTTTCAACAAGTTACTCGGTTGTTGTTCTGATAGTCAGCTGGGGCACATAAAACTGTCTTATGTGGGTCCCAACAAATATCAGCCAGGCACGCATAAGCTCTGGCAGCCTGCCCACACACATTTAGCCCCCAGTATTCAGTGCCGATGCCTGAATATGGATAGGCACTGAATATTGGAGGCTAATTCAGCCAGCGACAGTAAGCTTTTAAAACGCTAACTGCCACCAGCTGAATACCCTATATACTCATCTATTCCATCAATAAATTAGGGTCTTGTCTATGGGTTATTCTCATCTGTGCCCTAGCACTCTTGCTATTGTTAATTTCATGGAAGTACAGTCAGGGCCATGCCTAGGGTCTCTGGCGCCCCCCTGCAGACTATCAGTTGGCGCCCCCCCCCCCCCCCCGTCTAGCATAAAATGCCATAAATAAGTAAATAAATATAAACTTTTAACATTAAGCACCTGATTATCAAAGGGGACATATTCCAAACACTATAATGAAAATAAAATGATTTTTTTCTACCTTTGTTGTCTGGTGACTGTTTTTCTGATCAAGCTGGCCCAGTACTTGATTCTGCTGCTATTTATTTATTTTAGTTACATTTGTACCCCACACTTTCCCACTCATGGCCAACATAATGAGGTGAAAAAGAGGTGAAAAAAATCCTTGGTGATCTCTCTATACAAATACAGCACCATCTCTTAACACCTGCAGATACAAAAAACCACAAACATTTCAATAGTCCATGGTTATGAGCTCTGTGGGCGCATCAAGTGGGGGGGGAGGGGTTGCGGTTTGTTTGTGTGGATGGAAGCAAATAATACTAAAAACTCCCCGCCCCTCAGGAGGCACATTAAAAACAAAAGACTCTACCCCAGGCCAGGAAGGATCTTGAGTCTTTACAGCAACCATTTAAAAAAGCGTTAATAAATCAGAAATCTGAGTCGTAGAGCAGAGCCCCTTCCTACCCGTGCTGCATAAACTTGCTGGGCTGGCAAAGCACGCCCTTGTCAGTGTGTGCATGCTGCTGCAGTTTTAACTCACCTTGTGGGTCTCAGCTTGACTTCCTTTTGTTGTCCACAACAGCAGGAACACAGTTTGTCACTCAGGTCCGTCCAGTCTGCGTTCAATCCACAGCTCCAACCGGTTGAAAACCGGGAAAACAACCAGGTCTCTTTTTTCCCTGGTCTGTGGCAAATGCATTTCTTTTGGCCAGCTGGGCTGCTCCAGCTGGATGTTCCTGACCAGATGGCAACCAGAAGAAGCCCTCTTCTCCTGCCCCTCGCTTCTGCCCTGCAGCTACTTGTAAAAGAAACAAATTTCCTTCTCCTCGTCGTCTTCGTCAGGCCTTGCTTCTCTCACTATGTCCCGCCCTTGCAGAAAGAGGAAGTTACCTCAGAGGAGGGCGGGACATAGTGAGAGAAGCAAGGCCCGACGAAGACGAGGAGGAGAAGGAAATTTGTTTCTTTTACAAGCAGCTGCAGGGCAGAAGTGAAGCACTGCCTGCGACGCTGCTTCACCGATTTTTCTTTAACAGCAGGGTGGTGCCAGGAGACTAGGGTTACCATTCGTCCGGATTTCCCCGGACATGTCCTCTTTTTGAGGGCATGTCCGGGGCGTCCGGCGGATTTTGCCTGCACCCACGTTTGTCCGGATTTCTGGACAGGCGCGGGTGCGGGCAAGCGCGTGCGTGTGGGCGGGCGATCGGCGCCGTGGTAACCCTACTCCCGTCCCCTCCCCTTCCTTACCATGTTCCCTGGTGGTCTAGTGACGTCTTCGAGGCAGGAAAGAGCCCCCTCTTTCCTGCCTGGAGCGCTGCCTCCCCTGTCTATCATCCTCCTCGGTCTGGCTGGGGATTCAAAATGGCCGCCGAGAGTTGAACTCTCGCGAGGCCACTTCAACTCTCGGTGGCCATTTTGAATCTCCAGCCAGACCGAGGAGGATGCAGCAGGCAAGGACAGGCAGCGCTCCGGGCAGGAAAGAGGGGGCTCTTTCCTGCCCCGAAGAGAAGACCCTACTAGACCACCAGGGCTAGATAGTAAGTGAGGGGGGGAACCATGTGACGGGGGGCGGGGAATAGAGGGGCGGAACGAGGACCTGAAGGGGGCGTGGCGGGGGCGGGGTATGAGGCGTGGCGGGGGCGGGGTAGGGGGCATGACATGTGCCCTCTTTTTCAGAGGACACAAAATGGTAACCCTACAGGAGACGAGCAGCGGGAGCGGAGCACAGCACCCCCCCCCCACCCCCCAGTGACATCTGGGGCGAACCGCTCCGACCGCTCCATCCTTGGTATGCCACTGAAGGCAGGGCTGCTGTCGGGGTCCGGAGGTAAACGGCGAGGGTAAGCATGGCATGGCGGCGCCCTCCAGAGGTCGGCGCCCTCCTGCCATGCTTACCTCGCTTACCGGGTTGGCACGGCCCTGATTACAGTGAACAAACTCTAACTATGCTGAAGATACTTGAGAGGATACTGCTAGTGCTATATGTGTCCTTGGTGTGGGAAGAACTCTTAAGTAGAGAATGACAAGGGGACAAAGTTTGCCCCCATCCCGTGGGTTCTGTCTCCATCCCCACCCCATCCCCGTAGGGTCTGTCCCTGCCCCATCCCCATGGGCTCTGTCCTCATCTGCAGAAGCCTCGAACAATTATGATTTTATATTTAAATCTTTTTATTAAAGTATAAAAAGGAACAATATGCTGTGCAACTATTGTGTATAAATTACAAATAGAAAACAGTAATAACAGTGAGCAGCTATAATAACCCTCACCACCACCACCCTCTACCCTTCCAACCCCAACAATAGCTGATTTCTACTACCCCAAAAATCCTAATCCACTCTGTTCAAATATCCAGGGGTACAAAATACAACCTATTCTGTATGCCCTAGAAGGGAGAAATATGCCCTATGAAGCACTGTTATAATTTTTTAATCTGTGGATGAATAAAAAGTCATCAAGAATCTCAGGATTCAGTCTAGCTTTCCTGTCTTCCATAGTCATTCCTGGTAGCAGGATGTTCAGGATCCCCCATGCAAGTTTTGCTAGTTGTGACCAGCATGTTTGCTTGTTTTTTCCAAAAAATCAAAATATCGTTGTCTGCATCACTCAAGCATAAATAACATTCCAGTTCATTAATTCAAAGTAGAAAATGACACAGGGACAAAGTTTCTCCCCATCCTCGTGGGCTCTGTTCCCATTCCCACCCTGTCCCCGTGGGCTCTGTCCCTGTCCTGTCCCCGTAAGCTCTGTTCCCATCCCCATCCCTGAAGTTACTGCGGGTCCCTGTCCCTGTGTCATTTTCTAGTCTTAAGTCATAGTGAGCTTGACATCTTCAAATTAAAGAGACAAGGTGTGCAAGTGAGACTAGGGAGTGATTAAAAATAAATAGTAGTGATTATTTTAAATCTGTATATGTTCTGGCTGGCTGAAGTTTGTGTCGAGTATGTACACTGAGAGGAGAGCATGCCTGTAGGGAAATGTACATGACAAAATATCAGAAGATAGCTAAAAGCCATTTCATTGGCTGATGGCTCAAGCAGTAGGTTCAAAGAGAAAGTTTAGCAGAGACAGTATGGAAAGAGTTGGCCAGTGAAATTCTGATTGCTCTTTTTTTTTTTCTTGATGAAAGAAAAACAGGATTCTGTAGGGGTGCTGAGAAATATTGATTCCTGAATAGACCATTCTCTTTGAATAGGAAGGGTGCGTGATTTGTGAAAATACATTTTCTTTAGTGAACTTGCCAAAGTTATCAATGAGGGATAAATATATAATCCTCACATACTGAAACCTGATGATTTAAGCTGTTTCCTTCTGGCTTTAAGTCTGTTCTGACTCTGCTGAAGTCTATGAAGCTGTGGGCTATGGGAAGGGGAGATGGGGTTTAGGAAAGACAGAGGAGATGCTGGAGGGGAGTGAGAAAGAGAGCAATGTGGAACCCAGCATCAACTTATACACAGGTCACAGCATTTTTGGCCATTTTTAGTCCTATGCATGAGTACATATGATAAGGGCTGGATTCAGTAAATTTTGCACAAGAAAAAAATTTAGTGCAAAATAATATTCTATAATGGGCGTTCCAGGATGGGAGCCCTTTACAGAATAGCATGTAGTACTGGGATCCATGCTCAATTTTGGGCACATGCAGTTATACCAACTGAAACCAGGTTTAAATCCAGGCATGCAAGTTGGGCACATTTTAAAGGAATGTCCCTGATCCACCTATGCTCCTCCCATCATTACGCCCCTTTGCAGTTCCGCACAGAAATAGGTGTTATTCTATAAATGGACATGTTTAAGTATGAAAGTTATCAGATGATGGTCAGAGAAGGGAAGAAATAAGGTGCAGAAACTGGAGAGTGAGAAGATGATGAAGAAGACAAGATTTTTATTTATTTATTGCATTTGTATCCCACATTCCCCCACCTATTTGCAGGCTCAATGTGGCTTACATAGCTTTGATAACATTGTCATAGCTGGATATCAGATACAGTTAGCTATGTGTAGTGATTAAGGAAGAGGAGAGGAGAGGGAAGAAGTAAGAGAGTTGTTAAGGTGGTTATAGAAGGTGTGCGTTCATAGTTGAGTGGGCTTAGTGAGGTTATAGGTTTTCATTGTAGGCCTTGTTGAAGAAGTACATAAGTACATAAGTAATGCCATACTGGGAAAAGACCAAGGGTCCATCGAGCCCAGCATCTTGTCCACGACAGCGGCCAATCCAGGCCAAGGGCACCTGGCAAGCTTCCCAAACGTACAAACATTCTATACATGTTATTCCTGGGATTTTGGATTTTTCCAAGTCCATTTAGTAGCGGTTTATGGACTTGTCCTTTAGAAAACCGTCCAACCCCTTTTTAAACTCTGCTAAGCTAACCGTTGTTTCTTTGATTGCTTTCAGGTCTGTAGGTAATGCATTCCATATCTGCGTGCTTTTGTAAGAGAAGGTAGTGGCGTGCATCAGCTTGTACTTAAGTCCTTTGCAGCTGGGGTAGTGCAGGTTGAGAAATTTGCGGGATGATCTTGTGGCGTTTCTGGGAGGTAGGTCCACCAGGTTTAGCATATAGATTGGGGTGTCTGCATGAATGATTTTGTGTACAATCGTGCAGATCTTGAATGCAATGCGCTCCTTGAGTGGAAGCCAGTGAAGTTTCTCTCTTAGGGGTTTTGCGCTTTCATATTTGGTTTTTCCAAATATGAGTCTGGCGGCTGTATTCTGGGCAGTTTGGAGTTTTTTGATTGTCTGTTATTTGCACCCGGCATATAGTGCATTGCAGTAGTCCAGATGGCTTATTACCATTGATTGTACCAGGGTACGGAAGATGTATCTCGGGAAGAAAGGTTTTACTCTTTTAAGTTTCCACATGGTGTAGAACATCTTTTTCGTTGTGTTTTTCACGTGGGTATCGAGAGTGAGGTTTCGATCAATGGTGACTCCGAAAATTTTCAAGTTTTGTGAGACCGGAAGAGAACAGTATGGTGTGATTATGGCGTTGAAGTTTTTTGTGTTGTGTTGTGAGGTGAGTACAAGACATTGTGTTTTTTCTGCGTTAAGTTTTAGTTGGAATGCATCTGCCCAGGTGTGCATTATTTGGAGGCTTTGGTTGATCTCGTTGGTGATTTCATTTAGATCTTGTTTGAATGGGATGTAAATTGTGACATCATCTGCATAAATGTAGGGATTGAGGTTTTGATTGGCTAGATCAAGACAGTGGCCATTCTGGTGAGTAGGGATAGTGGAACACAGCTAAAGATTGAAAGAGGATGCTACAGGGCTAAATGTAAAACTGTATGTCTGATCTTCAAGGCCCTGAAAGGAAATGGTCCCAACTATCTGAAGAATAGGATGATCCTCCACACAATGCCAAGGACACTAAGGTCCTCCCAAGGACTTTCACTAACTACACCCACTACAACTGCTTCAGGTACCTGCATACTGCTGCGATGGACCTGAGTATGGCATTTGAGGCTGGCATAGAGGCTGACAAAAAAGTATTTTTAAAGATTTTCTTTTGAGGGTGGGAGGGGGTTAGTGACCACTGGAGAACTAAGGGGAGGTCATTCCTGATTCCCTCCGGTGGTCATCTGGTCAGTTTGGGCACACTTTTGATGAAAAAAAAATGGACCAAGTAAAGTCGCCCAAGTGTTCGTCAGGGACACCCTTCTTTTTTCCATTATCAGCCGAGGATGCCCATCTCCTAAGCATGCCCCAGTCCCGCCTTCACTACACTGCCGACACACCCCGTGAACTTTGGTCATCCCCACGATGGAAAGCAGTTGAGGGTGCCCAAAATCGGCTTTTGATTATGCTGATTTGGGCGACCTTGCGAGAAGGATGCCCATCTCCCGATTTGTGTTGGAAGATGGGCGCCCTTCTCTTTCGAAAATGCCCCTGATTGTGTTGTCATTGCAAGTAGTATAACATGCTATACTTTGTATTGTTGTTCAAATATTTTTGCTGCTCTAATTGCCTATTGCTCATGTTTGATCTATTCTTACTGTAAACCGCCTTTAGTGAATTCCTTCAAAAAGGCGGTAAATAAATCTTAATAAATAAAGCGAGAAATTGAGAGGTATAAGAGTGAGAGGAACCATTAGCATGAATGTTAAAATCCCCAAGAATGAGGGAAGAGATGAAAGTTTGAGAAAGAAGGAAAGCCAGGAGTCAAGATCAGTGAGAAAAGAAGAGAGGAACTTATCAGGGGTTCGATAAATGACTGCTACTCAGAAAGGAAAAGGAGCGAATAGACGGATGGAGTCAACTTCGAAGGAAGAAAAGCAACAAGACTGAGGTGGAATAAGAGGTTGAAATCTACAAGAGGATGACAGTAGCAGCCCGACACCACCTCTGCAGCCAAACGGGCGAGGTATATGGGAGAAAAGGTAGCCTCCATAACACAGGGCAACAGCTGAAGCAGGGTCTTCATGGCAAAGCCAAGTCTCAGTTAGTGCAAGCAGATGTAGAATACAGTAATTCTGTTACAGTGTGCCTAACATAAGAGAATAAGCAGGTGCCTATTAACTGCTTTTTTTTTCTTATTATTGCCTATTATAGGAATTATAATTTTCACCAGATATCATTTCATACTTTCCCTTTTCTTGTCTCTCCCCTAGTAGTGGGTATCTTGATGTATATTGCTTCCCCATGTCTGTCTCAATAGCAGACTATGGACTTTTCCTCCAGGAACTTGTCCAAACCTTTTTTAAACCCAGATATGCTAACCGCTGTTACCACATCCTCCAGCAAAGAGTTCCAGAACTTAACTATTCATTGAGTGAAAAAATATTTCCTCCTATTTGTTTTAAAAGTATTTCTACGTAACTTCCTTGAGTGTCCCCTAGTCTTTGTACTTTTGGAATGAGTAAAAATTGATTTACTTCTGCTCATTCTGCACCACTCAGGATTCTGTAGACCTCAATCATATCTCCCCTCATCAGTCTCTTTTCCAAACTAAAGAGTCCTAATCTCTTTAGCCTTTCTTCATACGAGAGGAATTCCAGTCCCTCCACCATTTTGGTTGCACTTCTTTGAACCGTTTCTAATTCCGCTATATCTTTTTTGAGATACGGCGACCAGAACTCGGCGCAATACTCGAGGTGCAGTCACACCATGGAGCGATGCAGAGGCATTATAGTATTTTCGGTCTTATTGACCATCCCATAAGAAATTGTCTCCTCACAGACCTTCCAGAATCTGTGTTCTCGATCTCCCTTTGCTTCAGCTCGTAGCTAGATCATGCCTAGCTGGTTTTTGAATAGATTGCAAACTGTTAGCAAGCAACTGGGTAGATCATACAGGATGAACACCCCAAGGTATGCAGTACCCCC
Source organism: Microcaecilia unicolor (assembly GCF_901765095.1). NCBI lineage: Eukaryota > Metazoa > Chordata > Amphibia > Gymnophiona > Siphonopidae > Microcaecilia > Microcaecilia unicolor. Next base: position 307,540,912 of record NC_044034.1, on the reverse strand, counting down.
TTTTCTGCCTGCAGTAAAGAAGACTCAAGCTCCTGGTTAAAGAGCCCTTTATATGTCCTCCCAATTTAGAGGAGGACTCCTCATGTCCAGAGACTGACAGGCAAGTCCAACCTTCATTTATTCATGCAGTAAGCTGGGTTCAGACTTGCGGAGACTCATGTTCGTTTCTGCAGTCATAGAAGGAACATTTCTGGTGATCTTGCTACAAAGGAAAAATTGAAAGGTCTGAGGAGCTGTCAAAAAAAAATTGATCCAGATTAGCAAAACTTATAGTTGAGGCTCCAGACTGCAACTCATATACTGTATGTGTGAATGTCATTGAATTAGGTGGTCAAAATGTAGGCTCTAGCCACAGAAAGGATCTGCAGGCTTGAGAGATCTAGCAGGGTGAAAATGGTGTAAAATGTAATCTTCTGATGTAGAAAGAATAAGAAGCAGAAAGCAGAATTTGCCAGCCTCACCTACAGGAGCCAGTGAGATGCGACTTGTATTTTGGCCATGCTGTCACAAGCAGACCTGCCACCCTCCGCTATTAAAAAGTTATGCACAGAAATCCCCCCCACCCCTAAATGACAGAAAATTGGCTTTTGCTTCTATTATATTGGTTGTTCTAGAAGACACATGGTTTCATTCCTAACTAAGTCCACTGAAGGGGGGGGGGGGGGGAAACTTCCTGACATTTCTGGAAAGTACTTCAAAAACTGTTAAATTATTTTTGCTGTGTTAAAACAGCAGCAACTGCTTTTCTTCAGAAAATGTCTTAATATATATGGATGGCAATGTTTCACTGCCAGTCACGAAACCTCTGATAAGTCCACTGGTTGTAATTTGGGGAAATGGAACTTTTTTCTTTTACTGTAAATTAAATGTCCTGTTAAATGCCATATGTCTTTATTTTAGAGACTTGAATTTTATCTTTTTAAAAAGGGGAAGTTCGAGCTCATCACTTTGAAGTGAACTAAACATTTTTTTTTTCAAATTTCCATTTTAACCAGTAATGGGTCAGTCATATTCAAACTATCACATTTATAGAGGCATTTTGATTGTTCTGGGTCCACGCTGACTGCATAAAAGCAGTACAGAAGTAGCCCCGTTGATCAAGCAGCGAAATGAGATTCAGGGAAGTCATGGTTCGTATTCCGCCTCTCCCACTGGTGCTATTTGAGACCTTGCACAAGTTACTTCACCCTCCACTGCCTAAGGAACATCTTAGAGAGCAAGTTCTCTGCAGAAAGGGTATTAACGATACCTGAATTTGGAAAGGTAATTAAAATCCAGATCCAACTGTGTTCTGCACAGCTCAGAACACTTGAGTTTTTAGGTGTATTTCACAGCAGGTGCTATCACCTGCTAAGGATCAATCCATCTGTCCATCCATACATTATTCTTTGTAAATGTGCAACAAATCTATGAGTAAAAAGACAAAATGCAGTGGCAGCCATTCAAGTGGTGTTGTTTGTTAAATCCAAGACCATGGTAGTGAAGATAGAGAGCTGGTGAACATTTCTGCCTCTGTTGCCTGCGCATTAGTGACAGACTATGGTGAAAACGAGAAACAGGCTTCACTTGCACATGCTGTGAGTTGTGCAGCAGGCAGGCAGGGAGGCCAGGTCCCTCTTGCTGAAGAAGTGAGGATGCAGGGAAATGTGAGCTTAGTGGCAGGTGGGGAGCCCAGGCCTAGCTGAAGATGAAACAGACAAGGAGCTGAGCAACCTGCAGAATAAGAGGAGGTGGTATAGATCCGGGGGGGGGGGGGGGGGGGGGGGAGAGAGACAGATAGCGACTGAACTCAAAACGGTCAATATTCAGTGCCATTTAACCAGACAGAAATGGTTCCTGGCCAGGTAAACAGCACTTAGCCAGCTAAGCATAAATATTCAGCAACAGATGGTCAGTTATTTTCACTGATTAGCTCTTAGCGGCAAACCGGCTATATTGTGCAATATAACCAACTAGCTGTGAATATTCAGCGCTTTACTAGCTAAGTTTAGAGGACAAATTGAACTGCCTAAATAGCAGTCTTATCTTAAGCCACTATAAACTTAACTAGCCAAGTTAAGCCAATCAAAAAAAATGGATATTCAATGCTGGTCATCGGAAATGGCCCAGCATTAAATATCCGGGCTCAGCACTGATCATGGCACTTAACTGGTCTGCCTCCTATGGGCTGAATCAGAAAGAACCTCCACCACTCTCATATTTGCTGTTCACTTCCTCATTCTATTCAGCAATATTTATTCAGATACCCCCCACCACCATCACACATACTCATTCAACATACTACCATTCATAGCCCTTATATATTCTTTCTACTAATTCAGCTCCTCTGCTACTCATCCCCCTCCATTCACACCAATAACCTCTTCATCTGCTCACTCACTCGGCTCCTACTTGATACTCATAACTCCTATCTATTTACTCAGCACTCAACACTTCTAACCCTTATCTACTCACTCATTCAGACCTGTCATGTTTTCAAAAGCAGGAACTCAGATTGTGAGCCCTTGGGCCACTGCCGAGGAGTGGCAGTGGCAGGCAAACCACCCCACACCAGGAACAGACAGAACTCTGACAGGGACGGCTAGACTTCACCTGCATTTAGCCACCCTTCTCCAGGAGTTGAGCCCCTGGGTGCAGGTGGCCGGCAGGACTTGCCGGACAGGGCCAGAACAGGATACCAGCAGGATACACACAGGGACTAGAACACACAGGGAGGCTGGGCAGAATACTAGATGAGGACTCTCAGACAGACAAGGGACTGAACTGAAAGCTGCAAGCAGTCACTGAAACAGGGAACAAACACTGATAGATAAGGGACAGGACTAAAAGCTGCCAGGCAGCCAATGAACAAGAAACACAGGCAACCAAGAACTAGACAAAGACATACAAACAAGAAACAAGACTGGGAAACAAACAATACAGAACAAGAAGCTACACAAGACTAAACTAGAATCAGGCAAGAATTACAGACTATAACTGAACTAGGCAGAAGTGCACCAGCACCCCAACATACCAGGGCCTTAGGCGATGCAAAGGCAAAGCAGAGAGTTTCCAAATGGCTAATAAGTCCAGCAGCAGCTGAGACTCAGCTGCAGCAATCACCAGGCAGCTTCGGGTGCTGTGCTGGCTCAAACAAGCCAAGCAAGTCTGGCAGGCAGGAAGATCTGGACTGGACTGGGCTGAAGTCTGGAATGGGAAACAGCACACAGACAATCCAAAGCAGCCAGCACACAGAGACAAAGACAGAACAAACTCAGGAACAAAAAACAGAAGCCAGCTCAGAAGCTGACCGCTGGGAAAAAGGTGAGTCTGAGAGAGGTCACGACCACAGACGTGACAACCTCTGCCACTAATTTACCTCATCCACTCACTACCTCTACTCATTCTACCGCTCATAGCAACTTCATCCACTCATGAAGTACCACTAACACTTACAACCCCCAGGCACTCATTAAGTTAATCTGTATATCATGAATTCCATCCACTCACTGACTCACTCATATCACTCTGCTGCTAATAACACCGGCATCCATTCATTCATTCAGCTACTAGCTCCCTTCCCCCCCCCCCCCCCCCCCCCCCCCCCAAATACATAATCCTTCAACCATATACTCAGATCCCTGGCTTTTATATATAACTCCTCTGTGAGGTAGTAAGAGGTGCCAGGCAGGGTTTCCTTATGGACACTGTCTCATGGAGGCTGAAACTAAGCTAACCATAAGGCAGGGAATAGCTTAGTTAGCCTGCTAAGTCAGGCGGGTGGAGTTCAAGTGGAAAGGAGGTTAAAAGCCTCAGAGTGGAATAGAACAGGGAGACCCCAATGGGCCCTTTTACAAAGGCGCACTGAAATTGGCCTGCGGTAGTGTAGACGCATGTTTTGGGTACACACCAAATCATTTTTCACTGCACCTGTAAAAAAATGCCTTTTCAAAATTTTTGCTGAAAATTGACGTAATGGTCTACGCATGTAAAATACCGATTACTGCCTGATTACTACCCCCGCCTGCCAGAAAATAAAAATATTTTCCGGCGCATGTTGCGGATGCACATCAAAAATGAAATGACAAGGACCACGCCGGGTGATAACTCAAAATTGACACGCGTTGGGCGTGAGTAGGTGCCTACGCGCTTAGTAAAAGGACCCCTAAGTGAGGATTCTCCCAGCGTTTTCTGGCTTGGCTGCAGTACCTGAGGGGAATTCTAAGAAAGAGAAGTGGCTCGAGCTTAGATGCTTGCACCCTTTGTTGTGAAGAAACCTGTAAGTCTATGCCTACAGGGATTGTATGAAAGGTAACTGAAATCAGCCAAGGGAGGCCAATTATTCTTTGGCTGTTGGGAATTATGGAGCCATGTCAGGAACAGGCTGCTGAGACTGTGATTGAGCTTCAAGTGACTTTACTATAAGTATGAACCCTGTAACAGAAACAGGGCTGGATATTTCCTTTGCATACATAAATAAAATGGTTTGACTTGTACCGGCAACCTGTGTGTGCCACATTTTGGGGCCCACTTACAAAGTGGCAATAAGCCCAATGCGGGCTTACCGCTCGCTCTCCTGGGACTAACTGCTCTGGCCCAACATGGCTGCCGGCAGTAGTCCTACCCTGACCATGCGCCATTTCTGGTGTAAAAAGGAAAACCCCTTGAAATGGCTTGTGTGGTGGTAACCCATGGTAATCGGGCATCACCACGCACTACCCGGTTATCGCCAGATTAGCGCAGGAGCCCTTATCGCCACCTCAATGGGTGGTGGCAAGGGCTCCCTGTCACATGGCCATGCGGTAAGAGTTCTCTCACTGCATGGCAATGTGTGCCTGGGGTCTTTTTACCCACTGCTGTAAAATGGGCCCTGGCGCATGGGCCACTAGTGCAGGGCCCTTTTTCCCGCAGCTTGGTAAAAGGACCCCTTTGTGAGGCCCTGAAGGCAGCTGCTAATTTATGCTACCACATCCTCCTACAATCAGGTTGTTACGTGGGCCTAAAATGTGTGGTCCAGGAAGATTGGCACTTTCAGTCAACTAAACAATTTCTGCCTTCAATTTTGTGTATTTGTCTTGAAAGTTCTTCCTTAGAAATAAACATCAATACTTTTGTGCTATGGTTTCATTATTTTTTTGTATTTATTTACCATTTTCAAAGGGTTTATCTAACTCAAGTCTGCTATTTAAATAGCATTTCTCTTCGGAATATAAGCCTCTGTGAGCATGAACATCTTGGATAGTCAACCGATGAGAAATGGCTGTCTGAAAAACAGATATTATAATCATTCTTCTAAAAAAGAAACATTTTTCAAATTATTGGATTAAAAGCATAATTAATCCAACGCTACACGCAATCAGATGTTTTCAATTGAAATGCTCATTAAATCAGAGCTGCAGAATTCCCAAATAAGTAATTACTCATGCACACCAGTGGACACCCATAGTCACATTTAAAATAAAAAAAATTAATCTTTCTTGCTTTTTAATAAAAAGGGAGAAGGCCAATAAGCTTTAATATAATAATGGAAATGGAATTTACTCCAAAACTGTGTGGACTGTTTTATGAATTGCTGTATGTATCAACTGTGTACACCGCACTGAAACCTGGAAAGGGAAAATTGGCTGAAAATAAGATTTGTTTTTATTTAATTTTCTAAGCAATACTAAGGATAGCTTGTTAGCATTAGATCAAAACAGCCCTTTCCATAACACTTGGCTCAAAATCCAGGATGTAGAACAGTATAAGCTAGAAGCTCACAAACAGTTGATGAATACAGACTTCTACATAATTTTGGACCAGGATCCTACAGAAGTTTTTCAAGCGGGTATAAAACAACTATTGTATAATGCTGTAAAAAAAAAGGGGTAATTTCAATGAGAAAACATCAATATTTATATAAGCAGTACCCTGTAACCTCACACATATAACACATATACTTTGTACCAAAAATACACAAATCATTTAAAAATCCTCCAGGCAGATCTTTTGTGTCTGGCAGAAATTCTTTAAATGAACCCCTGTCCAAATTTTTGGATTATCACCTTCAACTCCGAGTGTCGTTGATTCCATCTTATGTGAGACATTCTTCCCATTTGAGTCAAATTTTACAATAAATACATATTGGTCATTTATCAGCTATATTGGCCACACTAGATGTAGTTTCCCTATATACTAAGATCCCACAAGACAAGGAATTGAGATTGATTAATGATCATTTGCAATGTTTGGGATATTTCTATGGAAAAGGCAGATCTATTAAATCAGATTGCATGGATTGTTGTCTTACAAAATTATTTTCACTTTGAGGACACTTTCTTTTTTACAGACACGTGGGGTAGTGATGGGGGCCACGCAGTGCCGCCGAAAGACTGAGCCATACCCGGGGCAAGGCCGCCCCGGGCCCCCGCTGCCACCCCCCCTGGGCCACCGCCACCCTCCCAATCCCTACCACTGTCACCTCCCTCTCCTACTCCAAGGCTGCCGGTGCTACAGTCCCCAGTCTCACCTGCCTGCCCTCGTCTCCGTCGATAGCCCCCCTCTGTCCACCACCGTGACCGGGCCCCCTGCATTCAAATCGGCAGCGCCTCACCTCCATGTGAAAGTGGCGGATCGCCTCCCTTCAGACCCTCCCACACTGTGTCCCGCCCTCATCACTTCCTGTTTCCGCAAGGGCGGAGCACAGTGAGGGAGAGCACCTACTGTGACCTGCCCGTATATGGCCGACTTTGAAGACAGATATTTATATCTCTCACAGTTTAAGCCTTACATTCTCCTATGGAGACGGTTCATTGATGATGTTCTCCTAGTATGGGTAGGAAGTGAGGATTTGTTACAACAGTTCTTCACTTACTTAAAAACTTGTGACATCAGCATTAAATTTGATACCTGTATAGGACGAGATTAGATCAATTAGTTGGGCATACAAATTAATATTACTGAAGGGAATGTCTGTACCTCAATCTTCAGAAAACCAATAGATACAAATACTTTATTGCATTATATCAGTTTTCATCCCAAGAATCAGAAGGAGGGGATTCCTACAGGACAGTTCCTTAGGCTAAAAAAGTTGTGTGAGACACAGGAGAGTTTTGAATATTTCACTAAAGATTTAGGGGTTATCAGAGAAAGGTAATTAGAATGCATGTAAGAGAGTGGCCAATGCACATCATCATTGGCTTCTAAACACACATCATGGTAGTAGTGATTGGGATGATAGAACTTATTGGCCCCTCCTGGCTTTGCATGGATTTAAAACTAGTCCTCCGTTTGCTTATATTAGAGCTAGCAACCTTGGAGAATTGGCTATGAAAAATCTTAACGTATCTTATAAGGAGGAGGGGGAAGGGGGACATGCTAAATGTGAAAAATGTATATATATTGTAGGTACTCATGGGTCACAAATGTTGTGAAGAAAACCTGTAACAGGACATGAGTTTAGATTACATTTTAAGACAGATTGTACCAGAGCTCAGGTAGTGTATTGGATAATTTGTCCCTGTAACAAATGGTACATTGGGCAAATTAAACGAAAGCTTAAACATAGGATTGCTGAACATTTAAGCAATTTGAGAACATATAAGAAAGAAACACCTTTGGTTGCCCACTGGGAACAACATCAACACACTGAACATGATCTGCATTTTGTAGTTTTAACACAAGTTCATTTGTCCAAAAGGTGGCAACATTCCAATGTTATTGCTGAAAAAAAGAGCAGCAGTTTATTTTTCGATGACAAATAGTGACCCCCTAGGGGTATCAATAAGGAAATAGAGTGGCTGTTGCCTATGTGAAAATGGACTGCCAAAAAAAAGGGGGAGGATATACTTTGTAGTTATAAGAGCGCATGCATTGGTGTTCTAGTTGGACTTGGCAGTTTGAGGTGGGTGGTTCTCATCGCAGGTTAGTCACAATTATATGGTATAAAATTATTGCAGAGAATAATGGGGAAACCCACCTTATGAAACCAGGCCCCTGGCCCCAGGTCCAATTTCTCCATATTTCATGTATAGATCCTGCAGTATTCTCATACATCAAAAAGTTTAGAACCTGAACATCAGCTATTTTTTGAGCAACCTTAAAACAATCTGTTTTTCAGGTTCTCTGTCACTAATCTGTCTTTGCATGTAACAGAACGGTTTTGAAACCCAATGAAAACACCCCAAAAACCAGCTTGGCTAGGAAGGGGTGCTCCTGAAAACTGGTTTGACAGCCACTGCCCTACAACAACCAAACAACCATCCACAGAGATATCACAGGTGATACACCTTCAGTAACATCTACTGAGACATCACAACATGTTCTGCATTCGAGTATCCTTCATTTAGCATTTTCACAGATGAGTACATGCAGCTCATTCCTTCCAATGAGATCTGACATTTGCAAACAACCCTGGGCAAACATGTGCATTTTACTGAAAGACAGATGCTGTCTGTTGCTCATTTTTCCAAAGAATGGAGGCATATTTCCTTAATCCAGGCCGCTGAGAAACAGAAAGACAGTGATTCCAAAGTAGCATATGGCGTGCACAAGAAGAATGGTTTAAAACGTCTCAGCTTGTCTTTCAATTATCCAAATTCTAGCAAAGTCTAATGTACTCAGTATTACAGAGCTAATAACAAGTTATCTTCCCTACCAACTCCCTAAATAGCCTGATTGCCAAAAAAAAAAAAACCTCAAAATAACAGTCATTCACCAAAGTCTGCATTCAAAGCATTATTTTATACATTTTCCCTCAACCACAAAAAAAATGGATTACTAACCAAAACATTTTGATGCCTGCCAAAACACATTTCTGAAGAAATACTGTGAAGCCAGGGAGAACAATCAAATAAAATGGATAAATACAATATATTGTTTGAAGCTTATAAAGACGTTTGTTGACCGTTCTTGCCATGAAGCTGGTGTGAGCTGAGTATAGGAAAGGAGTGGATGGGCAAAGTGATTTGAGCAATTGGCTCAAAATAAGAATATCTGGGCCACTAGCTTCTGACACGAATCCTTGCTATGACGTTAGACAAAGTTTGTTATGCTATAAAGTGTTTGAGAAAGGGAATCATTGTACCTGTACACACTACACAGTCAAAATTCCTATGCAGCCTTTGTTGACTTTCACAATTTATTTCTGTAACATTGTTAAGGGCTACTAAAATGATTAAGGGGATGGAACTCCTCTCATATGAGGAAAGGCTTAAGAGGGTAGAGCTCTTCATCTTGGACAAGAGACAGCTGAAGGGATAAGATAGAGGTCTAAAAAATCCTGAGAGGTGTAGATTGGATAAATGTGAATCTATTATTCTTCCAAAAAGAACTAAGACTAGGGGGACACTCAATGAAGTTACATGGTACTATTTTTAAAATGAATAGAAGGAAATTTTTTTTTCACTCAAACAATAGTTAAGCTCCGGAACTCATTTCCAGAGGATGTGGTAACAGCAGTTAGTGTATCCAAGATTAAAAAAGGTTTGGACAAGTTCCTGGAGGAAAGGTCCATGGTCTGCTATTGAGATAGAAATGAAGAAAGCCAGTGCTATCCCTGGGATTCGTAGCATGGAATCTTGCTACTTTTTGGGATTCTGCCAGATACTTCTGGCCTGAATTGGCCATTGCTTGAAGCAGGATACTTGGCTAGATGGACCATCGGTCTGACCCAGTATGGTTACTCTTATGTTCTTATGTATGTAGAACTGTACAGAACACACATAAGTGACCATAAACTCCATGGAGAAGGAACTATATATAGTGGAATTAGAAAAGGTACAGAGAAGGGCGATGAAAATGATAAAGGTAATGGGATGACTTCCTTATGAGGAAAGACTAAAGTGGCTAGGGATTTTCAGCTTGGAGAAGAGGTGGCTGAGAGGAGATATGATCGAGGTCTATAAAATAATGAGTGGAATGGAATGGGTGGACATGAATCGCTTGTTTACTCTTTCCAAACATACTAGGACTAGGGGGCATGCAATGAAACTATTAAGTAGTAAATTTAAAACAAAACAGATAAACTATTTCTTCATTCAACATGTAATTAAATTTGTTACCAGAGAATGTAGTAAAAACAGTTAGCTTAGCAGGATTTAAAAAAGATTTGGATAGTTTCCTAAAAAGAAGGTCCATAAGCCATTATTAAGATGGACTTGGGGAAACGCCACTGCTTTTTTTTCTAGGATAAGCAGCATAAAATCTGTTTTACTGTTTTAGGATCTTGCCAGGTACTTGTAACCTGGATTGACCACTTTTGGAAAAAGGATACTGGGCTTGATGGACTTTTGGTCTGTCCCACTATGGCAACACTTATGGTCTTATGTTCTTATGTTAACTATCCAGGCAAGATAAAAGAACATAAGAGTAGCCATACTGGATCAGATCAATGGTCCATCCAGCCCAGTATCCTGTTTCCAACAGTGGTCAAACCAGGTCACAGGAACCTGGCAGAAACCCAATTACTAGTAACATTCCATGCTAACAATCCCAGGGACAGCAGTTGCTTTCCCACATCTTGTCTAAAAAGCAGACTATGGACTTTTCCTCCAAGAACTTGTCCAAACCTTTTATAAACCCAGATACACTAACCGCTGTTACTACATCCTCCAGCAAAGAGTTCCAGAGATTAACTATTCGTTGAGTGAAAAAATATTTCCTCCTATTTGTTTTAAAAGTATTTCCATGCAACTTCCTTCAGTGTCCCCTAGTCTTTGTACTTTAGAATGAGTAAAAAATCAATTTACTTCTACTCGATCTACACTACTTAGTATTTTGTAGACCTCAATCATATCTCCCATCATCCATCTCTTTTCCAAGCTCAAGAGCCCAACCTCTTTAGCCTTTCCTCATATGGAAGTTATAGAAAGTGGTATAATTAAACACTAGCAATTTAAAAGAAGACTCAATTGGGTATGTTTCTTAGTATGAACCTGTTAAGAAATGGTGACATCTACAGACTACTCTCAGGTAATGCACATAACAGGTTGCAGAGGAGATCTCAGGCTTACCGAAACAACAGCTGGGCTAGAAGGAACATAATAAGGGGGGGGGGGGGGGGGGGGGGAACAGGCAGATGCAAATGAAAGTTTACGCTGTCATAGCCCAAAGGGGCTGATTCTGATTGAAATCTAAGCTAAAAATAAGAGAAATAATTCCCTAGAACAGACCAAAAGGTCTTTAGTCTTGGTCCCCAACGATGGTGAGCAATTTTAGAAATAGAAAACTTAATAGCCAGTGGCAATTTTAAAACTGATTTGGCCAGCATTTTTCACCCTGTAGTGCCTAAAAAGCCACTAAGTTTCAGATGTACTTCCCCTATACTAAAATAACTATAGCTCACTCTCTACTGCTACAAGTAAATGTGGGAATAATACAAAGCATAGGGTCCTATACATTAATCCACAACGCACCAACTCCTGCATCATTTAGCTGAGATGCAAATGACACCCCCATCCCCAGCCCTGATGTGGGGCTAAAATGTTTTAAACTCCACACCCCCCAAAAGTCCTATCAGTTACCTGTGAAACTGGGGGTTGACTTGCCAGTCCATCCCCCCTCCCCTCCCCCTGCCCTCTCATTCTACTAATTCAAACCAATACTGGTAGCAGAAATCCCCACTCAATTCTGCTCCAGCAGCTACCTTTTCAAAAATGCCATCGACTGGCCCCCTAGCAGTACTCTCATGGTATTACCTCTTGAGGTGAGATTGCCAATTAAGCATGAACATCCTTATTTGATCATTTTGGAATAGACTGTTGCCAGGACAAGAACAAATAGGCATCACTCTTGCCCCAATCACTCCTCCCTTGGGGAAGGCGGTGGGCCAACCCTCAATTTTAATTATGTGAGGAGCAGGGCTTCAGTGCATGGGGTTAGAACAAAGCAGAGAGGTCTTTTTCAGGCAGCTCTTGTTCCACTGGTGACAGGGGATGTCTTGGCATTAGCCATGAAGAAATTTTTTTTTCTGTTTGAAGGGAGGTTGTTTAGACAGAAAACAGGGGTGGCGATGGGAGTAACGATGGCCCCCTCATTGGTAAATTTGTTTGTCGCGAAATTTGAGGAGACCCATGTATATGTAGCCCCTTGGTTTGAGAAGGTGACAGAACAAGCTAGACTTCACCTGCACTTGACCGCCCTTCCCCAGGAGTTGAGCCCCTGCGTGCAGGCGGCCGGCAGGATTTACTGGACAGGGCAGGCACTGGATACCAACTAGGCTGAACAGGGTCTGAGGGTCAGAGGGGAAAGGAATATACATGGGCAGCAAGGCAGGAAACTGGGCTAGGACTCACAGACAGACAATACTACATAAAGCAGGAAATGGACAAACAAAATGACAGGAACTGAAAGCTGCCACGCAGCCACTGAAACAGGGTACAAATACTGACAGACAAGAGACAGGACTGAAAGCTGCAGAGCAGCCACTAAGCAAGAGACACAAACAGAAACTAGACAAGGAATACAGACCAGAAACCAGACTAGGGAAGAAACAAGAAACCAGACTAGGCAGAAGTGCAACAAAGCACCAACAAACCAGGGACCTTAGACGATGCAAAGGCAAACTCAGAAGGTTCCAAGTGGTAATAAACCCATCCGCAGCTGAAACTCAATAGCAGCAATCATGAGGCAGCTACGGGTGAGGCTAGCTGCCAAACCTCAAACCAAGTCTGGAGGGCTGGAATATCTGGACCGGACAGGACCAGAAAGAAAGTCTGGAAAGTCTATGGCAGCCACCGGTTCTGACCACCAGAGGGCAAGAGGAACACAAACCAAGACACAGGCAGAAAGCATACTGAAGCACAGAGAGGCTTTACACAAAAGGTGCAGTATAGTGGAGTAATCAGAGCCATGCTGGAAGCAGCCAGCACACAAAGACAGAGACAGAGACAGAACTAACTCAGGAAGAACAGACAGAAGCCAGCTCAGAAGCTGACCGCTGGAAATAAGGTGTGTCTGAGAGGGGTCACAACCACAATCGTGATAGACTATGGGTGAGATACATCGATGATATCTTCTGTATATGGGCTGGCTCTGAGCAGGAATTAGAAGGATTTGTGGGATACCTAAATATTTGTCACTCTATCCTAAGATTTACCATGCAGCACAATTTGAACAGTATCGCTTTTCTGGATGTCCTCATTAATAAGAGAGGTGGGAAGCTAGTTGCAACTGTCTTTCGCAGAGACAGATAGGAATACGTTCTTAGAGTATACGAGCTGCCACCCAAAAAAATTGAAAGACAGTTTGCCATTCTCTCAGTTCCTGCGGTATAGGCCTATCTGCTCTGATGAGTTGGAATTTAGAAATAAATCAAAAGAACTTGAAAGAAGATTAAGGGACAGAGGTTACCCAAAAACTATAGTACATAGAGCATATAGACGGGCAAGATACAACAACTGTGACTATTTACTACTACCCAAAGAGCCAGACAATAGTATAGAGGAGGAGATCATAACTTGTGTTCTGGGGTACACAATGGCAGCCCCACAGATTTCCGACATTATAAGAAAGAACTGGCACATCATACAGACATTACCCAGATTTGCAAATGTAAGAATTAGAATGGCGTTCAGTAGAGGACGTAACTTGAAGAAAATCTTGGCACCTGTAGTTTTAAGAAGGGCTCCAGAAAGGAATGATCTGGAAGGAGGACACAAGGGCTGTGGGAGCTGTGTGTCACAACTGTGAGGAATGATCCGGAGTAGTGAGCCCTTGGGCCACTGCCAGGGACCGGCAGCAGCAGGTGAACCACCCAACAGGAAGTGAGACTAACACAGAGAGACTGGTACAAGATTCAGGACTCTCAAACAGGCTTGGTTGGACAGAATTCTGGAATGGACTTGACTTGGCTAGACCCGGATGCAGGAAAGGACTTGGCTGGGTTTGGCTGGAACCAGATGCTGGAACGGACTTGGCTTGGCTGGAGCCGGATGCTGGAGCGGACTTGGCTTGGCTGGAGCCGGATGCCGGAATGGACTTGGCTTGGCTGGAGCCGGATGCTAGAATGGATTTGGCTTGGCTGGAGCCGGATGCTGGAACGGACTTGGATTGACAGGAACAGGATTCAGGATACTCAAGCAGGATTCAGGATTTTCAAACAAGCTGGGCAGGAACAGAAGCTGAAAGCAAAACAGGGCAGAGACAAGCAGGAAGGGGACTGGAGCTGAAGACAAACAGGGCAGACACAAGCAGGATACAAAGCTGACCCGCAAAGACAAAAAGGGCAGATACAAACAGGAGGGGAACAGAAGCTAAAGATAACCAGGGTAAATACAAGCAGGAAGGGAACTGAAGCTAGAAACAAACAAGACAAGAACTAGCAGGGCTGGAACTGCAACAAGCACTCAGAGACGAAAGCTCATCTGAAGACCTCTGTTGCAAAGGCAAGTCTGAAAGTTCCCAGGTGCTTAATAAAGGCAATTACAGATGAGGTCACGGGTGAGGCTTGGCAGCAGAAACACCAGGGCAAGTCTGGAGTGCTGGAACATCAGGACTGGAATGAACTCTGGAACATGTCTGGGAAACAGGAAGAAGACAGTCCACAGCAACCAAAGGGCCTGGTCACCTGGAGGCGAGGTGAGTGTAGGCATGGAATACAGTCACAATCGTGACACTGTGGAATGTGCAACATAATGTTGGACACACAAGAATTCATCGATCCTCAATCAGGCAAGAGATATAGGATTCACCAGAAAACCTCATGTACTTCTGATTGGGTGGTCTATTGCATTGTCTGTCCGTGCAATAAAGCATATGTAGGGCAGACTTCAAGAAAACTGACGACTCGACTCGTAGAACATAAAAGTAATATCCACACTAGGAAGATGACGGCACCGTTAGCGGCACATTGTAATGCAGTCAACCACACTTTTGAGTCATTAAAATGTGTGGTACTACAGCAATTGCTGTGGAACATCAGAGGTGGTGACAAAAAGCTTTTACTATTGCAGCAAGAACAAAGATGGATATACCGTTTGCAGACAATTCATCCTAATGGGCTCAACACGAAGACTGAATGGAATCAATTTTTTTGAAAAGATTGGCACATAAAGTGAATGAGTAGAGGGGGTGTTGTCCTTCCCTTGAGTGACGTATAGGGAGGCGCTGTGTCGAAGGCGTATGACGTCAATAGAAAGGATTAAGCAGTAACAAGTGAGGCATTATGAGGAAATGTGTGGTGAGAAAGAGATTTTGAATAAGGAACTGCGTGTTGAAACCAATATGCTCTCTTGCAGATATCAGTCGGTGGACGCCACGGACCCTGAAGCAGGAGTCAAAACCTTGGCCAAAGTTGGCCGTGGGCAACGAGAAGAGACTAAGTAGCTGCAGAGATGTTTCTTTCCTATTACTAGAAGTCTGGATAAAGTTGAATTAAGTGCAACCTTACATGAAAGAATTACTTTATAGTAAAGAACAATGGGAGGTTTTTCAGCCTGTGATGAATGAATGGGGGGGCGCCCTAAGGTTAATTAACTGATTGACAAAGGAGTATCTTATCATTTTTTGCGGCTTTTCCTCCTTTTGATGAGACATCACCACTTCATGAACCATGATTTTTCATTAGCCAATAATAGCACACACTCTTTCAAAAGAGCTTGCCCTATTTGGAAAAAGGGTGCACTCTTTCTCTGATAGTGTACCGTCTCTCATGCCCAAACCACTGCACTTATGTGAACAGTGCAAACATGGGCATGCTATCAGCAAAAAGGTTTGCATTTATGCAAAGATTGTGCCCTTTTCCAAATAGGGCACACTCTTTTAAAAGAGTGCACACTATACAACTTTGCTTCTGTGACAAAAAAAAATGGCTAAACGAAAGTGAACATTTTCAGAAACAACATGGAAAATGACATGAAATAAACATTTTCTCTCCGTCCATCCTTACAATATACTGCTCTGCTCTTCAATCAGACAGAGGGATGGGCAAAATTGACCTGTCACAATCACTTCACAGTTGACACAAACTAACAAAAGTTGAGGAAGTCACCACACAACACAAAATATAACAAAACTGAGGCCCAAGGACTGAGTCCTCATACACACAGACTCCAATAAGGAGTTCAACTCCTCACTGCTCTAATTGCACACTAACTCAACACCACACATGCTCACTAGGGTCCCTGAGTTATTATTTCAGCCATCTCTGGAAAGGGGATGATGTAACCAGATGTAACACTTTCTCTCTGCTATAACTTGCTATGTTCCTGAGAGCAGATACATACAGGACTAGTTAGGGTCCTGCAAGGATCCCTACATGTTAAAGGTAATACTATGACAACATATGTAAAATTGTCATGCCAATAAAGTTAATTGAATCTCTAAGACAGAAATCCAGAAGGAGATATAACAGAGTAGATCTTGTTTTCCACTTCTGTATTCTCTTTCCTAAATGGTAGGCACAAACAGCACCCTAGTATCTCATGCTGGACCTTTAGAGCCAACTTTTCAAAATTACCAGGTTGGTATGTACAGTGAAGAACTTTACTTAGTACTGCTTTAAGTATAGCACCAGTGTATGAGAATTAAGCACCTTGGGCAAACTTTCAGTCTTGTGCCTCTCCCCAATTAACTTCCTGTTGGAGGGGGCATAATGTGGCAATACTTAAGTACTTGCATGTGCTCAAAGGCCAACACTGCACAAACAGTAGATTCAGTGCTGTCCTTCTGCTGTCTTGCTGGCTGTGCTGGGACCGTGCCAGTACCCCCTGAATTCTGCCACCCTAGGCAGATGCCTAATGGTAAGGCTGGCCTTGTTGCTAAATAGATAGAGCATGGTATGGTTCAAAAGGAAGAGACAAGCTGCTGCTTCATGAGAAAAAGAGTAATCTGATAGCACTGGATCATTGCTACTGAAGAGGGTAGGTGAGGGCAATAGTAAGTAAGGGGAAGGGAGGCTAGCAATCTGCCCTGGTGGTCTAGTCACCTCTTCCGCCTTCGGGGCAGGAAAGAGCCCCCTTTCCTGCCCGGAGCGCTGCCTTGGATGCATCCTTCCTGTTCGTGATCTCGGCGCCGATTCAAAATGGCTGCCGAGAGTTGAAGTGACCTCACGAGACTATAGGACCCTAAGTGCCCTATAGGACGGCCCACCCACCAGCTTGTCTGTTTGTCCAGAAATCTGGACAAACAGGCAGATTGGCAAAACCCGCCCGATTGCCCGGACATGTCCTCAAAAAGAGGACATGTCCGGGTAAATCCGGACATATGGTAACCCTAGCCTTGGGCATGTGCAGAAGTTGAGACTCCATGCTGGCTATTGTGTAGTACCACAGGCCTGAGCAGACTTGGTGATGGCACATCACAGACATGCATGGGAGGTGAGGGTAAGTCCATCAAGGGGAAGGGAGAGAGTGTTGACCATGGGGTGGGGGTGGGATAAAGAAGGGGAGATGCTGAACACTCCCCTCTTGGATGGGGTAGGGAAGGGGAGATGAAGGATGACATTGGTTCAGTTGGTTATGGCTGCACATTGGTAGATTGGTCTCAGCCATCAGTGGTCCACGGGAAAGGGTGCTTCCCCACAGCAGCACCAGATATTGCTGATTCAATTTGGATCTGATTGAGTCACTGGTATTTCAGCATAGGGAATGCTTGCCTGACGGAAGCTGTTTCCTTCCATGGCCCTCACTTACACCTTAGGTATCAATATGTG
Source organism: Microcaecilia unicolor (assembly GCF_901765095.1). Lineage (NCBI taxonomy): Eukaryota > Metazoa > Chordata > Amphibia > Gymnophiona > Siphonopidae > Microcaecilia > Microcaecilia unicolor. Next base: position 307,523,304 of record NC_044034.1, on the reverse strand, counting down.
TGTGTGTGTTGTGGGGTGGGGGGAGGAGTTCTGCTGTTTCTAAGTGCGCAGAAGAAGAGCTTGCTGCTTTTGGGGCAACATAAGGTCAATTGCTCTAGCCATAACACTTATGGAGGTATACCTGTTCAGGGGTTGCTAATTAGGCTCAGGAAAAAGAAAAAAAAAAGGAAACAGAAATAGATGTTGGTTCGTATTGGATGGCATCTAAGTGCCCAAGAGCTTGTAAAGAAAAAACTTAGGTTACATCACACAGTGTAACAATTTGTAATTAGAGTTAGTAATTTGCTTGCCAGTACAAACCATGCAAGATATATTGTCACTGTGACATTTGAGTATCAGGGACAAGAACAAAGTGTCAGATAGCACACTCTTTAAATTCTATCTATATTCTTAATGATAGCACACCTGGCTTGCTAAGGAACAAGAGCAAATATCTTTTCAATGGTACATGCAACATGCTGAGGAATCCCCGCAATGAAACCTTTTGATCCCTGATGACCACATGACCAATACCTCCTACACTGAATTGTAAATGTTTCAGTGCATCCTGGAAATTCCCCCAGAAACATGACATCATTCCATTGTGAGTGTTCTGCAAGAGGTTACATGCATCATACCCTATAAAGTTTATGAATGAATAAAGATGGTAAGTGTGAAAATCTCATAAAGATGGCGTTAGATTGGCCTGTTCACAGCTAACCAGCCAAGTTTCCTTTTCATTATGTGAAATGAATGGGCGAATGAAACTGATGTAATGTGGCTTCTGTGAATCACTGTTCGCACTGAGATTTGCAAATGTTGAATCCAGCAGACGGAACCCTGCCTTTTACATTAATGATCCTTCCAAGTTGCTGACTGTTGCCTTTTCATCAAGTTTGCGATGCCTTCCTTCATTGCTGGCAAAGGAAGAGAAGTGTGAGTGCCAGCACCATAGTTATTCCAGTTACTGAGTTACTTATTTATGCAGGTGGAATAACGAAAGTGGGTAAAGAAATTTCCATGAGTACTGAGCTGTGTATCATCAGACAACAAAGGAAGGGAATTAACAGTTTAGTCAGACAAGTGACCATAGGCCAATGGGAATCTGTGTATAGATTACTCTTTGGTATGGGTTAGAAAAGGCTCATAAATATTCTCCATTAATACACTTTGTTTTTAACGTAATAGGCCATGCATTCAAAAGATTTTCCCTATCCTATGGCTATGGTACCCAACAAGTTTAGAGTCTCTTTGATCTCTTCCCAAGCAAACCCAATTCCCTTTGATCCCCATGTAGAATATGGAATATGACAATTTAGATTTATATAGTAGTCAGGTCCCAGTAGAGTTTAATAATATCACTTTTAAAACATCCATGGAGTCACTATATTTACATTAGACATGGCAGTGCCTACACTGTATGGTTTAGCTCAAAGGGTACAGAAGAAAGGAAACAATGTTATTTTAAAGGTGCAACAGGTCAAAAATCCACTGTACCCAACACTCAGTAACTGACACCTAAATTTTCTGTGCCCAGATTTTATTGTAAGCAGTCTGAATTAGGGGTCTTCCGATTAGGTGATTGGTCTCAAGTTCTCATACAAAATGTCTTGGTACAGATGTACAAACAATGACAAGAAATGGTAGAGTGTTGTTATCAACTGTCTTCAGCGTCCTGTAGAATGTCTCAGCATCATTTTGTCTCCTGATCCCAGAAGAGAAATCCTCCCAGGGTGAGCCTGTAGGATAAAGAGATAGAAAGCATGATATATATGATAAACATGATATGCTTCCCTACTTAATCCTTTCTGAATTTACCCCCTTCTCACCCTCATTATACATTCTTCCTTAATTAACAACACACTATCCCAATATACTCCACCCTCCCATTCCCTACCTCTACCACCCTTTTCCCTTACCCATCTTACTTACCCACATCTAATTGTCCACCTCTTTATACAATATATTACAGCTGTTATCCATTCTATGTTATCTTGTAAAACTGTTATACTATGTAAGCCACATTGAGCCTGCTAATGTGGGAAAGCGCGGGGTATAAGTGTTATAAATAAATAAATATAAGTCACTACCCCTGACGATGCTATACAGCGAAACACAATTGTGTAAGGAGTGACAGAGGATACTACCTATACCTCCGAAGGGAGGCGAACATAGAAATGAAACAGGCACGTAAGAGGATTGAAGATTTGTGAAATAGAGGTTGAAAATATTGAAGGATACAACCATAGAAATTAGAAAATACAAAAGTTGTGTTTCAAGACAAGCATTGGAATTGACGGTACAGCAAAACATAAGATTGAGTAATAAATGAGAGGTTCAATAACCAGAGAGTGTTAATAAATAAAAGAACTAATGAAGCAGCAGTAAGAGGAGACTCGATTGACTGGAATTAATCAGCTCCAGGAACTGTTTGGAACATAAAATAAAATAAAAGCACAAGGAAAGCCATTAGTAGGAATTTCAAAAAGATATCCTACTGGCGGGAATTAATCAGCTCCAAAAATGGTTTTGAATATAACACAAACAGGAAATTTAACAGCAGAAATTGGTTTACAAACATTGTAGAGTTTAGAAAATGTATAGTGTTAATATTCAAAAAAAGGTTCAAGAAAATGTACGGTCAATATTGTAAAGAGTATGTAGGACAGGCCCCAAAGGAACCCTGGGATAGGCCAGAATACCCCCGTTATAGGCAGGCATTCCCCAGGAAAAAACTAGAAATAAAGAACTACAACTCCCAGCATGCCCCAAGGGAGACATGGGATAAGAGAAACTATGTGCATTCCCAGGAGTCTCCAGAGGAGGGCCGCAGGGGAAGGAATAAGGCTGATTCTCCAACCTGGTGGAAGAGGTGGTGGAACAGGTGGGTGGAGAAAGAAGAGCCACCAAAGAGCTTTAATGAAAGAAAGGGTGAGCAGCTGGGAGAAGGGCGGGGCGAGGAGAATATGGATTGGGCTCCGGAGGAGAGAGAGGAGGAGAGTGAGCCTTGCCCTATGGAGTGGACTGAACCGGAGAGCACCCTGGAAGAGCCGATGGACTTTTCGGCTCTGGCTCAGCGAAAGCCAAGGAAGTAGCGGGGCCAAGCCGGGTCAAGCGGGAGGAGGTCAGGTAGGAGTGTGACTGACCAAGAGGGTGGGACCCTAGGCTTTGAGCCCGCGCAAAGCCATTACTGAACTGTGTTTTGAAAGCCTGGCTAAACTGAGCTGTGTTTTGAAAGCTTGGCTAGAACTGAACTGTGTTTTTGAAAGCCTGGCTAAATTGAGCTGTGTTTTGGAAAGCTTGGCTAGAACTGAACTGTGTTTTTGAAAGCCTGGCTAAATTGAGCTGTGTTTTGGAAAACTTGGCTAGAACTGAACTGTGTTTTTGAAAGCCTGGCTAAATTGAGCTGTGTTTTGGAAAGCTTGGCTAGAACTGAACTGTATTTTTTTTTTAAGCTTGGCTAGACCTGAACTGTGTTTTGAAAGCCTAGCTGGACTGAGCTATGTTTTTGAAGCTTGGCTAGAACTGAACTGTATTTTGAAAGCCTGGCTAAACTGAGCTGTGTTTTGAAAGCTTGGCTAGACCTGAACTGTGTTTTGAAAGCCTAGCTAAACTGAGCTGTGTTTTGAAAGCTTGGCTAGACCTGAACTGTGTTTTGAAAGCCTAGCTGGACTGAGCTATGTTTTTGAAGCTTGGCTAGAACTGAACTGTATTTTGAAAGCCTGGCTAAACTGAGCTGTGTTTTGAAAGCTTGGCTAGACCTGAACTGTGTTTTGAAAGCCTAGCTAAACTGAGCTGTGTTTTGCAAGCTTGGCTAGAACTGAACTGTGTTTTGAAAGCCTGGCTAAACTGAGCAGTGGGGTAAAGCTTGGCTAAAAGTGAACTGTGTTTTGGGAAAACCCCGCTACTCTGAACAGGGTATTTGTTTTTTTTTATTTGCTGATACTCTTCCCCAAGAGGGAGGGAGAGGAAGCAGCTGTGGAAGCCTGGACTGGGAAACTAACCGGATTGAGAAAGGTGAATGATAACTGTGCTTTGTTTTGTATTTTGGTGCCACAACTGAGGGAAGGAGGGAAGGCCCTCCTAGGTAATAAAAAGCTTCCTTGTTCTGAGGGAAAAAGGAACAGTACTGGAAGGTGTTCTTCAGGCTGTGGGGAGCTGCAATCGCTGAGAGAATAAGGATCCACTTTACAATATACATAGCTTGTGAGTGAGTGTGGGTATGATTGAGAGTAAGGAAAAATGTATTGTACCAAGTATCAAAATTGTATTGAATTGATGTGATATTAATAAAAATTGGAATAAAATTATAGTGATTACAGTGAAGTAAATTAATGTAATAGGTGTAATCAGAGTGAAATCTAGATAATGCAGGGTAAGGTTAGTAATAAATATGCATGAGAGAATTGCATACAGAGGAGATAGTGGGCATGCAAATCTCTCTCATGCATATTCATTAGGGATATCCTGAAAAGCTGGCCTGGTTGTAGTCCTTGAAGACTGAATTTGGACAAGCCTGGTTTAAATTGTCACCCATGATACATGATAGCTGTTGCAGACTACTTAGAAATTTATTGTCAGGCGTTTTCAGGTGCAGTTTGAAGGCATCATTTGCCAAAAGAGTATAATTAGCATGGTCTAGACCTGTATGCCCAGTATCTACTCAGGTTAACCTTGCCCCCCCCCCCCCCCCCCCAAAAAAAAAAACACATTCTGGTTATACCAGTTGATCATTATGATGCAAAAACTGCCAGTAATTTGAGCAGCTGCATTTTATGCATGCTGTAAAGATGATATAATGTTCTGGCAAACTCATATATGAAATGCTACAGTAGGGAATTATCAGGGGCTACACCACCAATCTAACTTAATTAGCCTCCAGAAAAGAGCAGAAGCATCTCACCAAATGCAATTTAGAAAAGACAGATCACAAACTTTTATTAATATGGGGGTGAAAGGATAAACATGTGAATCTATTTATTTATTTTGTAGGATTTATTTATCATCTGTTTGAAGAAGTTTACCCAAGGCAGTGTATAGCAAGAATAACCTGGACATAAGCAATAGGCAATTAAATTAGTTAAAAAAAAACATTAAAAATAACAGTACGTGCTGTAACTTAGTATGCTACTTCCAATGTCAACACAACACACAATAAAACATCTTAAATAGACAACACAGGAAGTAAGGAGAAGTGGAGCATACAGATGTAAGATAGAATAACAGGAGTTTGATAAATGTGACTAACTTAAAGCAAAAATTGCACATAGAGTCATGAAAGTTATGCTGCAGTAAGTGCAGCTGACATTATTCCTTGTGTGTGTGACTATCTAGTCAGTTGCTTTAACCTGCTTCCTGATGTAGAGATAGTCTATCATATCTAGACATTCAACTTTCTCCTGAATCCAAATGGATGTTTCATATTATTTAGAAGAAATTTCTCTGGTGGAGAATAACCAGCAATATCAGTAACAATAAGGGCTTTCATCTTTTGTAAATTAATGGCAAGTTCACTTGATGTAAACTGAGCCATAACCGTATAAAAATTCTCAATACTGATAAAGAAGAATGAGAAAGACTATCAGACTACTGATAGGTGACTTCAATATTCCGGATGTTGATTGGGATGTCCCGGCTGCGGGGTCGTCTAGAAGCAAAGTGATCTTAGATTCCCTACAGGAAGAATTGTTCCAGCAGTGGGTGACAGAACCGGCGTGGGATGGAGCTGTTCTGGACCTGGTGCTTACAAATGGAGAGTACATTTCTGACGTCAAGGTGGCGGACCATTTGGCATCTAGTGATCATCGTATGGTATGGTTCAATATTAAAACAGAAGAGAGGGCTCACTCGAGATTGAAGGTCCTGGATTTCAAAGGAACTAACTTTACCAAGTTGTGGGAATTTCTCAAGGAACAGTTAGCGGGATGGGAACAGCTGAAGGATGTAGAACAGCAATGGACAAGACTGAAAGGAGCTATATTAAAGGCAACTAACCTTTATGTTAGAAAATTACATAAAAGTAAGAGGAAAAGAAAGCCTCTCTGGTACTCAAATGTAGTAGCTGAAAGATAAGGGAAAGGAGGCTAGCCTTTGCACATTATAAGACGACTCAGAAAGATGAAGACAGGAGAGAACACCTAAAAAAACGAAGAGAAACTGGAAAAGCTATCAGGAAAGTGAAGCGGCAAATGGAGGAAAAGGTAGCTAGTACGGTAAAATTGGGGGACAAGACCTTTTTCAGATATGTAAGTGACAAGAAGAAGTGCCATAATAGCATTGTGAGGCTCAAAGCTGAGGGAGAGAACTATGTGGAAGATGATAAGAATAAAGCTGAACTGCTTAACAATTATTTTAGCTCTGTGTTCACGAATGAAAGACCGGGGGTAGGGATGCAGAAAACAAAAGCTAAAGGGGATGGATGTATGGTAGACCAAGACCCGTTTATGGAGGACTGTGTTCGAGAGGAGCTTGCCAAACTAAAAGGAGACAGAGCGATGGGGCCTGATGGGATACACCCAAGGGTGCTTAAGGAACTCAGAGAAGTTCTTTCGGCTCCGCTGATGGACCTCTTCAATGCTTCCTTAGAAACTGGAGTGGTCCCGGTGGACTGGAGGATGGACGGATGTGGTTCCTTTGCACAAGAATGGAAGTAAGGAGGAGGTTGGGAATTACAGACCTGTCAGTCTGACCTCGGTGGTGAGTAAGCTAATGGAAACGCTTCTAAAGAGGATTGTGACATTTCTTGAACTACATGGAATGCGGGACCCGAGGCAGCATGGCTTCACTAGTGGCAGGTCGTGTCAGACGAATCTGACTGTCTTCTTCGACTGGGTGACCAAACAGTTGGATGTGGGAGGGGCGCTTGATGTGGTATACTTGGATTTCAGCAAAGCCTTTGACACGGTTCCGCACAGGCGACTGATAAATAAATTGAGTGCCCTCAGTGTGGGACCTAGAGTAACTGATTGGGTAAAAAATTGGTTGACTGGTAGGAGATAGAGGGTGGTGGTAAATGGAGCTTGCTCTGAAGAAAAGGATGTCGTCAGTGGAGTACCGCAGGGATCGGTCCTAGGGCCTGCTCTTTTTAACGTCTTTGTGAGTGATATTGCGGAAGGGCTGTCTGGTAAGGTTTGTCTCTTTGCAGATGATACTAAACTCTGCAACAGGGTGGATACCCTGGAGGGTGTGAATGACATGAGGAAGGACCTAGCGAAGCTAGAGGAATGGACAGATATTTGGCAACTAAGGTTTAATCCCCAAAAAATGCAGGGTCATACACTTAGGTCGCAAAAATCCGAGGGAACGGTATAGTCTAGGGGTGTAGTGCATCAGTGTGCGAAGGAAGAGCGGGACTTGGGGGTGATTGTGTATGACGACCTTAAAGCTTACAAACAGGTAGAAAAAGTGACGGCCAAAGCCAGAAGGATGCTTGGGTGCATAAAGAGAGGCATGACCAGCAGGAAAAAGGAGGTGATAGTGCCGTTGTATAAGTCTCTGGTGAGGACTCATTTGGAGTACTGCGTGGAGTTCTGGAGACCGCACCTACAGAAAGATATAAACAGGATGAAGTCGGTCCAGAGGGCGGCTACAAAATTAGTAAGTGGTCTTGAATGCAAAAATTATAGGGACAGGCTTATGAACCTCAACATGTATACGCTGGAAGAGAGGAGGGAGAGAGGAGACATGATAGAAACGTTAAATATCTCAAGGGCATTTATGTACAGGAAGAGAGCCTTTTCCAAATGAAGCAGAGCTCTGGAATGAGGGAGCATATGACAAAGTTAAGCGGGAATAGGCTTACGAGTAACCTAAGGAAGTATTATTTCACAGAAAGGGTGGTGGAGGCGTGGAATGGCCTCCCGGTGGCGGTGGTGGAGTTGAGGACTGTTCCAGAATTTAAAAAGGCATGGGATAATCATGTGGGATCGCTTAGGAACAGGGAGAATTAGGGGTTACAGAGAATGGGCAGACTGGATGGGTCATATGACCTTTATCTGCCGTCATGTTTCTATGTTTCTAGAAAAAAGAAAACAAAAGCAAAAATAAATAAAAAAAAAACATAACAAGCTCCATCATAGAAACATTGGAATATAAAACCCAATACACCACATCAAACAGTAACTTAAAACAAATGCTTGGCTAAAAAGCCAGGCTTTCAAATAGCAGTGGAAAGATAAATAGTCCAGTTCATATTTATTACTCTGCATTGTTTTTGTCTTGCATGCTCTGCACTTCCTGTTAATCCCTCCTGCTTCCATTGTCCAAAAATCTTTCTATGTACTTCCTCAGATCTGTGCCATACATTCCCTATTGGATCCCCAATTGATTCAACTATTTTATTCTGTACTCTGATTATGACTTGGCTACTGCAAAACTGTATGCACAGAATAGCATTCCATCATATGCACAAATGGATGTGTATATGATTCAATGACTGCCGATACAATTGATTACTGTAATTCCCTCTTCGCTGGTCTCCCTCTCCATACCTTGAAATGCCTCCAACTCATCCAATCTACTGCTGTCAAACTGCTACTGTTACCACCCCTCTCGGCTGGACTGTAGTGATGTGCTGCTCCCAGATACCTGATTGTTGTAGTTGTGGCGAATATCCAGGGAACACACACTCACAGCCAAGGGAGTGGAACAAATAACTAACCTCGTATTTTACTCTCAAAGAATAAAGGAGGAAAAGAAGCTAAATTTAGGATTTGTTCCTGAACTGGAAGAACCACACCTTTAGATCTGCAAATTATTTTTTTTTCTTTATTGAATACAAATGCAAACAAATTTTCATTCAAATAAACTCAAATTCACAATTAGTGTGTGGCTTAATAGAACTGCAATAACATATTCAACATTCAAATATAGTTTTACATGTATACCCTTAACTTTTTCTGTTTCTTTCAACAAAATCACCTAAAAAGGCAGAAAAGGACCTTTTCAGATAAATATTTAAGTTGTCTTTTTATCAAAATCAGATATTTGTTTTAATACTCTTTCCTTGCTATTGATGTCAGAATTTGAGTCTTTATGGGTATTATGGATGTTTGTACAAGGATCTCACTTGAACCCAGAACACTTAGGCAAGTCAGGAAAACATGGATTTTTTTTATATTTGATGTTGTTCTGTTCTTTAGTTTTCCCTTATGATGTTGTGAAAAAATAATATATTCCTTTCAACACCCTTGGCAATGTCACTTAGCTGTAGTTGAATTTATTTAGGTGTCTTTCTTGTGTTGGAGCTCATCTGGAACCCTTCAGAGAATGACTCCCCCAGATTTCTTCTTCCTAAACCTCACTTATAAAGAAATTAACCAGGGAAGCAAAATCTTAAACTCCCTGCTTGTCCAGGAACTGACTCCACTCTGGTGACAATTAATCAGTTCTCAATACTGTGGCCACACTCTCTAATTAAAATAAAATAAGTTAAAGGAGTACTCACTTCACAGCCTATTTCTCACTGTTAATTCCCTATTATAAACTGTTTCAGAAGAAGGCTTTTGCACTGCATTCAGGGATCTCACACAGTAACCCATTCCATATTCAAATAGTAATACAACATTCCATCTCACAGACTTCACATAAAAACATAACATTTCCCTGCACAGCTATCAGATCAATCTGGAGAATACAGCACACTCATACAAAAGCAGTGCTTAATCTGCCACCTGACAAACCTTGCACTGAACTCAGAGCACTCACAAACAACACACCTTTTCCACAGACACAACCTAATAGTTTCTTTCTCCAAACAACAAATTCACCTTCAATTTCCCCTTAATCTCCCTTTAAATTCTAGCACATTTCTTTCCCTGACACCCTTATAGTTTCTCTCACTTAGGATAACTACCAGCAGAAATCACAGTCTCCCACACTCCTGTGTCTCAACTGTTTTTCCCTATTCTAAAAAGAGTAGGCAGCCATGTATCCACTTAATACCTTAGCATACAGACTCTCATTCCACAAAATTGTAACTCACTTTTTATCTCTTGGAACCCAGTTCTATCTCTGAAACACCCTTCACACTCACCTCAGCTCACTTTCAATATCAAAGTACCCTTTTTCAATGTCACATTTCACTTTAAACTCATAAAATATACTGTTTTCTCTTACATTACACAGACACACACCATACGTTTTTCTTTCCCAGTCCTTCCCTGCTCTCTCTGCTCAGCAGTCTCCCTGGCAACTCACCCCCCCCCCCCAGAGGAACATCTGACATCACTCAACCAATCAGCTTTTCTTATCTGTTTGGTTTAGAATCTAGGCTGTCCCTTCCCCCCATAGAAGTAAATGCAAAACTTCCTACACAGAGAATTTCAAAGTCAATTTTAACCTGACTTGTAAAACAGCAAGAAACATTTTATAGTACAACCCCCACTTAATCATGGGTAATTCTTGTAAAATAAAACCATATTTAAGAAACATCTCACACTTTCTTCACCTAACTCCATAAAAAATTCCCAAACTAACTTTAACCCTTTTCCAGCCAGCAGCATCCACCAAAACCCTGGAACAAGCCCCCCCAGAGCCCCAGGAAAAAAACATTTAATATATGTTACCATATATTACACTACATCGTTCTCATTGCTTCAACCGGGTCATTCATCTTCTTGAAGAACACTGGCTCCCCATCTCTTTCTGCATCAAGTTTAAGCTCCTAGTTCCAGGGTCACTGAGAGGAGAGGTGGAGGGGGCAAAATTTCCCTGGGCCCGGCCTATCTCTTTCCTGCTCCTGACAGGACCCGGGTGATCGCGTTAATGCAATCACCCAGGTCTCAACAGAAGCAGGAAAGAGACAGACTCCAGCACCGGGCCCCCCCTTAGAGTCTGTAGAGGAGTAGACACAGTTGGATTTGGGGCCCCTGGTTTGGCTGGTGGGGGTCCCCAAGCCCTGCCAGCAGAGTCTTCCCTCCAGTGCTGTTTGCCGCATTGCCTGCCCTACTACCACTCACGTCGCACTTGCTCGGTTTTTACTGGGCAGGCAATGCGGCAGAGAACAGCACTGGAGGGAAGGCCAGCCGAAGTATGTGGAGTTGCTGGGAGGAGGCAGGGAGATAGGGCAAAATGTGCCCCCCTTTTTGGCTCTGGCCCCCCAATCTGGCCTGGCTATGTGGCATCTGGGGGGGCCGGCAGCAGCAGTCCTGCCCCAGGCCCGACTCAGTCTCTCAGAGCCCATGTCTAGTCCTTACATTTAATGGGGTCACCTTCCGTCTGGTCTTGCCTATACTAGCAAGCTCCTCATCCCCTACTCTCCAGGTTGCCCCTTCCACTCAGGTACTCGAATGCCTAAAGAATAGGATGATCCTTTACACACTGCCAAGGACACTACCTCTCAAGGACTATCTCTAACCACACCCTCTCCAAATGATATTACACAATGTGATACCTGCAAGCGAGCCTTCTCCGAGTAGCCCCCTCACTCTGGAATGCACTGCCTGAAAGGCTCCACTTAATACAAGACTATCTCTACTTCAGGAAGTAGGTAAATGCTTGGTTCTTCAACCAGGCCTTTAATGGAAGAAGTAACTAACTTGTTAGTCTCACACACAGAAAGAGTGACTCGGGCTGCACATACTGCAGCAGGACATGTTTATCCACTCCTATCCTAGCTGTGATAACATTTAACCATCTCTCTGACCTCATGTACAACTTTCTTTAAATCAGTCACCTTACTTTCTAACTCTTCTTACTCTCTTACCTATCTATATGTTCCATCTTTGCTTTAAGAGAGAGTAATCCACCTAAGTGGATGAACACTAACTCCCACGTAAATATAACAGCACAGAGAGAGTGGGAAGTGGACCAATGACTCCTGGAGAACGGGAGATAAGATTTCAAAGAACCACTTTATTCAATGACTCAACACAGAAACTGTGTTTCGGCCAAAGGCCTGCCTCAGGAGTCTAAAAACTATAAATATTTAAAAACATAAGTTCAAAAAACAGCAATGACAAAAAGAATATACATCAAAAAAACCTATAAAAGCATTTATATAGTTTAGAGATAGACTAAAATAAAGGCATTTGTATAAATATATATAAAAATATGATGCCCCTAATAGCATCTCACAGAGAAGCTATTACCTGTCTTTTTCCTTTTTTTTGTTTAGACCAAGATAGACTATCATATATTATACACATATACATTCTCTTCATCTCTCATCCTATATAATAAAATGCACCTCCAACATTCTGAAGCTGACTGCATGGCTGAGGCATTCCTGCTCTCTGTATCCATCTCTTGAATTGACATCACGTACTTCCGGGTTCGTCACAAGCAGACGTGACCAACCACACAAGATTTCTCAGCTTCAGAATGTTGGAGGTGCATTCTATTAAATAGGATTGGTCAGTTCCTTGAAGCACAGCCAGAGCTCAGCGTCCTGCACAGTAATGTTCAGACATCAGAGAGAGAGGGGGGGGCTGACACCAGAGAGAGGGAGGGAGAGAGGGAGGGGGACCTGACACAGAGAGGGGGGGAACGGTATTTCTGTCACACACACACACTCTCTCTCTCTCTCTCACACTCAATGTCTTTCTCTCTCTCTCACTCACACACTGTCTCTCACACACTCTATGTCTCACACTGTATCACATGCACTCTCTATGTGTCACACAGTCACTCACACACTCTCTTGGACTCATACACTCAGTCTCACAGTCTGTCTCACAATACTCTCTCTCTCGCATGCACTGTATCTGTGTGAAACACACACTCTCTCTCACACTGTCTCTCACATACACACTTACACACACTCTCATTCTCACACACACACACACTCTCTCTTTCACAGACACACTCGCACCCAGACTCACTCTCTCTCTCAAACATACACACTCCGAGGAAAACCTTGCTAGCGCCCGTTTCATTTGTGTCAGAAACGGGCCTTTTTTTACTAGTATATATATATTACTCTCAATGTTTGTATGTATATACGTTGATAGTACATTGTTTTGTAAACCAACCAGGTATATATAATTTTTTTCTTTAAATTAATTGTTTTTATTATAGATATATTAATTCATCTCTCATGTGTGTATATATGTAGGTATGTGTGTATGTATATGTATCCTAATTAGTCGATCATTTATTAATATATACTTTTTTCTTTAAATTAGTTGACTATCATTATTTTTTAGTATATGTGCATATACATATACATTCATATTTAAACATTTACATTAGTATTTTTTATTTTTATTGTTTATTGTATTTCATATTCATTTTCAAATTATAGAGCCCTGTTCACCAATCATTGCATTATACATATTCATCATATATAATTTTTTTATTCATTTTTTATTCATGTTTTGTTTATGATCAGGCACACGGTCATCTTCCATTCACATCATAGCCTTTTCCATATTGATATTTCATGTTTATTTGATCAGCCTTTTCCATATTGCCATTTCATGTTTATTTGATTAGCATATCGTTATTTTTGAGTGCATCAATATCTAACATTTCTACATCACAAAATCATAGGGACCCGTTCACCAATTACTGTATTTTCCACATTTTTGTTCATCATCAAGCACACAGTCATCCTTCCGATCTCAGCACACAGTCGTTTTTTCGATCTCATCACATACACACAACGTCCGACAAAAACTTTTTTCTGATTACATTATGCTCATAAGTTTGACTTTAAAAATAAAGTTCTCTCATCAAGTTGACTTCATATTTTTTGCCTGATTCATTTTGATTTTTAACATTGATAGCATTTCTTCAATATATAATACGACATCTTTAAACAATGACTATCAACATTTGACAGCGTCTTTTTATTGGACACAATACATGTCAGTCTCTCTCTCTTTTGTTATTGGATGGTCACTATTCTAATCTTCGGCTCTTACAACCTATGCTCCCCCGCCTTTTTTTACTTAAGAATAAAGTTCTTTCATTAAGTTGTTTTCATATTTTTTTATCTGATCCATTCTGTTATTTAACATTGATAGCGTTTCTTTAATATAGGACACGCCGTTTCTAAATAATGACTACAACCATTTGACAGTGTCTTTTTATTGGACACAACACATGTCAGTCTTCAGCTCTTTTTTGTTATTGGATAACCACTATGTCAATCTTCTGCTCTTCCAGCCATGCCCCCCCCCCCCACCATCTTTTCGGATCACCTGATTGGGTACATTTCATGCCGATCTACAACATCGAACATCACATGATTATGTCTCATCCAATCAGCATACTTACGTATTACGTCTTCCTTTGCCTTTTGGCGCCAAACATAATATTTATAGTACACGCTGTTTTTCCTAACTATGATTACAAAAATTATATCGAGAAGCTGCGCCAGCAAGATATCACAAAGGTCTTTATCAAGGTAAATATGTTTCTCTTGCAGCTAATTGGGACCCTTTCCTTCTTTTGTTCGATCATGGGAGACATTCATAGTGACATAAGTTAATGCAAATTTTGATCTTGCTTGCATCGTGCTCACTTTACAGCTCCGTCACAACCGCAAGTGCTGCGCAATGGTATAGCTCCGTTACAACCGCAAGCGCTGTGCAGTGGAAGCGCTGCACATATTTTCCTGCCCCTCTTCTTTTCTGACCCATTTTTTCCTCTGGCCCTTTGGGCCACAAACCTTTTTCTATTTACAACATAATGTCCCGCGGACATATTCTTTAGGGGACAATATATTTCTGTCGTGTTTTTATTTCTATCCACTAACTTTATAAGCACAGATTTAGCTAACGTTATATTCCTTTTACTCATGACGATGCTTTTCCCCCCTCTTTTCTATAGACCACTCGACCTCAGGGTTTTTTTTGGAAGTACAAGGATCACCAAAGGTCGGTCATGATTCCTTTTCTTTATAAAGTTCTATCTTTTTTGCTGTATTTATATTCTTTCTACTATCAGTACTGTACACTTTTACTTTGGTATTACCACTTGTTTCTATTCTCATATGTAGTGAACCACCACTGTCTTTTATTACATCATATCTCCATCTTACTGGTTCCACTGGGACACTTTTTTTTCAGACCACTCAATCCAGAGATCCATCTCCTTTTTAACTACAGGATCATCTAAGGTTTGTTCAAAATCTTATATTCTTTCTATAATGCATCGTGAACATGGCTAAATTCAATAACTTTCTGGTAAAAAATTTGTTTGGTAATCATATACTCTCTGTATATGATTAACTTTTAATGTTAAGTTTAGATACATATATATATATTTTTCCCTTTCTTTGTCCTATTTAACGACCAGTCTTCTTTGTAGATCCATATTTGTGTATATTATTTCTAAAATTTAAATTAGAATTTGACCTGATTTTGCTACTGTAGAAATGTGCCCCCCCTTTTTTTTGAATAGAGAGATATATACACGTAAAATCTTCACACTTTATTTAGATATCTGATACCTTATTATATACAGGTTGGTGTTTATGGTTAAGACATCTTGCTACGCATATATATACATGTGTATGGATGTGTACATGTATATATACAAGTATATGTATATATATATATATATATATATATATATATATATATATATATATATATATATATATATATATGTATACATCTCTCAGGATCTTTTGAATGATCCTTTACAAATGAATCAGAAGCACAGTTGTCAATAATATCACAGCCCTTCATTAAAACATTCATTTAATAAGCCATTTTTCCTTGTATAAGTAAGACGAAGAGAGACCCTATAATATATGAGCATGTTTCCCATATCCGATATATCATATAGAGTCCCCACAAATAAACAAGAAAACATGTATGTGTATATATGTGTATGTGTATATGTGTATGCACATATGTATATATGTGTGTGTATTATATGTATATGTATATATATGTATAAAAACATTTTCTGGGTACACATTTTATATATATATATGCCTTTATTTTAATTCTTCTTCAGACCATATAGATTTATTGGTATATATTCCTCTTATCATTCTGCATGTTTTTTTTTTTTTAATTTTAAATTATGTTTATTTTTATATATATTTATATATATGCCTTTATTTTAGTCTATCTCTAAACTATATATATGCTTTTATAGGTTTTTTTGATGTATATTCTTTTTGTCATTGCTGTTTTTTGAACTTAAGTTTTTAAATATTTATTGTTTTTAGACTCCTGAGGCAGGCCTGTGGCCGAAATACAGTTTCTGTGTCGAGTCATTGAATAAAGTGGTTCTTTGAAATCTTATCTCCTGTTCTCCAGGAGTCATTGGTCCACTTCCCATCTTTGCTTTACCCTTCACTATCAATTAAAATGTTCTATTACGTATTGAGGGGCATAATTGAACGAAAACGCCTATCTCCATGGGCGTTTATCTCCGAGAACGGGTCCGTGAAGGGGCGGACTGAACCGTATTTTGGGAAAAAATAGACGCCCATGTTTTATTCAACAATGTGTGAGCTGGGCGTTTTTGTTTTTCAGCGATAATGGAAAATGAAAGCGCCCAGCTCAAAAACGAATAAATCCAAGACAGTTATTCGTGGGAGGGGCCAGGATTCGTAGTGCACTGGTCCCCCTCACATGTCAGGACATCAACCGGGCACCCTAGGGGGCACTTTTACAAAACCAAAAAAACAGGTAAAAGAGCTCCCAGGTGCATAGCACCCTTCCCTTGTGTGTTGAGCCCCCCAAATCCCCCTCAAAACCCACTGCCCACAAGTCTACACCATTACTATAGCCCTAAGGGGTGAAGGGGGGCACCTACATGTGGGTACAGTGGGTTTGGGGGGGTTGGACGACTAATAAGCATTAAGCAGCACAATTGTAACAGGTAGGGGGGATGGGCCTGGGTCCACCTGCCTGAAGTCCACTGCACCCCCTAACAACTCCTCCAGTGACCTGCATACTGCTGCCAGGGAGCTGGGTATGACATTTGAGGGTGAAAATAAAAAGTTGTGAAACATCATTTTTTTGTGGTGGGAGGGGGTTAGTGACCACTGGGGGAGTCAGGGGAGGTCATCCCCGATTCCCTCCAGTGGTCATCTGGTCATTTAGGGCACTTTTTGGGGCCTTATTCGTGAAAAAACAGGGTCCAGGAAAAGTGTCCTAAATTCTAGCTAAAAACGCATACTTTTTTCCCATTATCGGTGAAATGCGCCCATCTTTGTTCGGTAGATAACCACGCCCCAGTTCCGCCTTCGCCACACCTCTGACACGCCCCCATCAACTTTGTCTGCATCCGCGACGGAGTGCAGTTGAAAACGTCCAAAAATCGGCTTTCGATTATACCGCTTTATTCGTTTTTGTGAGATAACGTCCATCTCCCGATTTAGGTCGGAACTTGGGCGTTTTTTCTCGTTCGATTATAAGCAGGATTGTGTTGACATTGTAAGTAGTAACTCTGCCATACTTTTTATTGTTATTTAAATATTTTACTGCTCTAATTGCCTATTGCACATGTTTGATCTATTCTTACTGTACACCTTGAGTGAATTCCTTCAAAAATGCAGTAAATAAATCCTAATAAATATTGATTTTGTTAATATTAATATATACCTTATTAATATTCATATTGTCCTCACAGCTGAATCCTTCTTCCCTGTAGGTGACTTTGGAACCCCTTGCCTAGTATTTACTGTATATGACAAAGGGATGAAGGTTAACATACAGAAGAACATTCCTATGCTTATTGCCATGTATGTCAACGCAGAGTATATAATCTGTTTCCCTTAAGCATTTCCAGTGTCTTAACTTCCTACACAAAAGATCATTGATTGCAAATAACTACCAACATCCCAGTAATTTGCTGTAGCAGATGCAACTGTTTCCTAAGCACGTGTCCACTGGGGAAAGAAGAAACAGTAATACTTTTCTTTCTAATGTGGGCCCGCTGATCTAATGACAGGGCTATAAGGAATGCAACAGCACCAGAGTGAATGCTTGTAGAAGGCACAGACCCTGGAGGCTTGGTGACTCAGCCGCTGAGTGCCCCAGGCATATTTGGTCACCTGTCTGTGTTGAGTGGAGTGGGGGATGGGCTTTTGAAAGCAAATACACCTTAGCAGTCCCCAGACGTCTATGCTGTTAGTTCCTTCTCAACAAATCCTCTTGGGTCGGAGAGAATTTGCTTACCAGTAATATTCATTCTCTGAGGGTGGCATCTCAATAGATGAAATTTAAAAACACTGTTAAAAGCAAAGGATGGTGGAAAGGTAAAAAGGTGTGTGAGAGGGCAAAGACAACCACCACAGATTAATTTCTGCTGCTGCAAGCAGAGATAGAACATGACATTTTAGCTCCTGGGCAGGCAAGCAGATTTGTGCTTTTCTTTGCTCATCCTGATCTCTGTTCCGGTGTCTGGGCTCCCTTCACTTTGATTCCATATCTTCTTCCTCTCCTTCAGGATGGTAGGAGGAGCATGTCTCTCTTCCTGAGCTTTCATCCTCTGCTGTCTCTCATTTGTATTTCAGTCATTTATGCCTTCAAGGGACTTTGAGCAGCTGCCCCTCTTGCCCACCCCTAGTTACATTCCTGAGTTCAATAAATGGATAAACATTCTGACAGGATACAGCAGGAAAGCGAGAAGGAACAAAAAAAGATAATGAGGAAGCTGGCAAAATGAATGTTGGTATGTACATATGTATTTATTTAAACTATTGATAGCCCACAAACTATAAATGGTACCTCCTCTCTCCCCCTCCCCCTCCCCAACACATACCACAGAATGATATCAGAGTCTGAATGGCAGAATAAGTCAAAGAGGGATTAGAGATCAGAGGTACATCCTGCTCTTCAGGACCAGATTTAAATTATGGTACAGATAGGCAGAAAACCAGTTGTGGGGGGGGGGGGGGGGGCAGTCTTTCTCCCCTCTCACCCCAGAGATCAGAAAGGTGAACCTTGGAGATCAGAGAGCATGGCCTGCTTATAATCGAACGAGAAAAACGCCCAAGTTCCGACCTAAATCGGGAGATGGACGTTTATCTCACAAAAACGAATAAAGCGGTATAATCGAAAGCCGATTTTTGGACGTTTTCAACTGCACTCCGTCGCGGATGCGGACAAAGTTGATGGGGGCGTGTCAGAGGTGTGGCAAAGGCGGAACTGGGGCGTGGTTATCTGCCGAACAAAGATGGGCGCATTTCACTGATAATGGGAAAAAAGTATGCGTTTTTAGCTAGAATTTAGGACACTTTTCCTGGACCCTGTTTTTTCACGAATAAGGCCCCAAAAGTGCCCTAAATGACCAGATGACCACTGGAGGGAATCGGGATGACCTCCCCTGACTCCCCCAGTGGTCACTAACCCCCCTCCCACCACAAAAAAAATGATGTTTCACAACTTTTTATTTTCACCCTCAAATGTCATACCCAGCTCCCTGGCAGCAGTATGCAGGTCACTGGAGGAGTTGTTAGGGGGTGCAGTGGACTTCAGGCAGGTGGACCCAGGCCATCCCCCTACCTGTTACAATTGTGCTGCTTAATGCTTATTAGTCGTCCAACCCCCCCCCAAACCCACTGTACCCACATGTAGGTGCCCCCCTTCACCCCTTAGGCTATAGTAATGGTGTAGACTTGTGGGCAGTGGGTTTTGAGGGGGATTTGGGGGGCCTCAACACACAAGGGAAGGGTGCTATGCACCTGGGAGCTCTTTTACCTGTTTTTTGGTTTTGTAAAAGTGCCCCCTAGGGTGCCCGGTTGGTGTCCTGGCATGTGACGGGTACCAGTGCACTACGAATCCTGGCCCCTCCCACGAATAAATGTCTTGGATTTATTCGTTTTTGAGCTGGGCGCTTTCATTTTCCATTATCGCTGAAAAACAAGAACGCCCAGCTCACACATTGTTGTGTTGCAGGAATGGATGCATGA
Source organism: Microcaecilia unicolor (assembly GCF_901765095.1). NCBI lineage: Eukaryota > Metazoa > Chordata > Amphibia > Gymnophiona > Siphonopidae > Microcaecilia > Microcaecilia unicolor. The sequence goes on along the minus strand of NC_044034.1, from coordinate 307,503,500 downwards.
ATTTGTGGTACTTCAGGAGTCAGACAGCACACCAGAATGAGAGAGAAATCTTCTTTATTTGCCAGCAAACAAAGTAGAACATCAGCATTAAGTCTCTTCTTCTCTTCTCAGCTCTCTTTCTTTTGTCTGTTCCTTCTGCTCTCTTTCTTTTGTCTGTTCCTTCTGACGTAAGCTGCTTCTGCTCCCTCTTATATACAGTTCTAAGCCCCCTCCTAGCCTAGCCCCCCTTACTCTCCAATTGGTTAAGGAATAGATTGATTACCTTGCCTCAACCAATCAGCTCTATACAAATATCAGTTACATAGGTTCCAGACATCCTAAACTGACCTGTGACCTGAGCCCCTCACACCAGACATTTGGGCTCCAGAACTCCTGCATGTTATTATGATTAATTTCTCATATTCCTAGTACTAACTGCTAACTGAACTCTGGCATTCATTAAAGGGGTCAAGGGCCAGTCTTACTTAATGGCATACATATCAGTTATTACTTTCAAGACCATTCCTACATTTACCTATAATTAATCAAGGAGAAGAGAGCTGACTAGTCCTGACCTCTTTTCACCTATCAGCTCCATACATTAAACCAGCCAGAACTGCAGATAAGTCAAAATACATGTTTGACCTCTTCACTGCAGTCCTTGCTTGAAACGTCAGACAAAGAGTAATACAGAATTTAACAGACATTCTACACAGAAACAAAACTTATTAATTTACACAGAATACAGCATATTCTAAAGTAAGCAGAATCAGTATCCCTTATAAGCCATATCTACATATTAAGAACTTCTAAAATCTAACTCATTTATATCTAGAATTATTTAGAATCTAACTAAACAGCATTTCAGCCTAATCCTTTTAAATTGCCTGCAATATGCCTTGTTCATAATAGGATACATATGTGTTTGCATTAGCAATCCATCAATCACAAGGGTGAAAGAAATTCCTGTCTCTGACCTTTCTAACCTTTAGCTCGGCAAGCTAGACTTTCAAAATAATCTGAACCATCTGGCATTCCTTCACTTGCAGGGTGAAAGTTGCAATAGAATTTGACCACGCTTTAAACCCTGGATTTTTAAACCAGAATTAACACTTAATATGATTTCTTATATATATAATTATGCCTATGGCTGCCTCAGTTGAATAAAACATGGGCGTCTATTTTTTCCCAAAATACGGTTCGGTCCGCCCCTTCACGGACCCGTTCTCGGAGATAAACGCCCATGGAGATAGGCGTTTTTGTTCAATTATGCCCCTCTGAGTGTCTCATTTTTGAGCAGTTTCAGAATTTGGTATTCTCGCCACATGCCTAATTAGACTGGGCCTAAATCCGGGCTGCTGCTACCCGACCTCTTAAAGAATTCAACAAAGTAATGACCATTGTCAAAGTCATAGGATTAAATCTGCAAACAAATGCTAATTAAACAGGATTTTAGAATCAAGGCAAGCATTTGCACATACCTAATGAATATTCAGTGTGTGGATGTTTGTTAGAGGCTCTAGATGATCATGAGGATTATCCTTGGGCCTTGGGCAATTACCATGATTGATTGATTGATTGATTGATTAGGATTTATATGATGTCCCCTTCCATGTTTTTGATCCTTTTAGTCCCTCTCAAATCACCCAATATCACTTTCTCCTAAGATGTGATGGGCCAGAGGGCAACCAAAACTGACTCTGGAGCCAAAATTTGCTGCACAGTGTCAGCTGAAACCAAAGCTAAAATCGAAACCGGGCTATATAGCCCACCTTGAGAGAAAGTGGGTCTGTATGCCCCCTGACTGAAAGCAGCCCCCCCCCCCAAAATAAAACCATCCACTGCCCTCCCACCACCTGTAAGCTCTCCCCAGGCCTACCTTAGAAACACAGGTGGTCTAGTAGCCTAGTTGGGGCAGGAGCGATCCGAAGTCACTCCTGTTCCTGCCAGCTCCAATCTCAAAATGGTTGCCAGGTAGCCATGTTGAATGGGGGGGGGGGGGGGAGGAGAAGTTTAGGTTTCAGTCAAAAATGCACTGCCATTTTTGGTCAAAACCAAAACATGGCCAAATCCATATTTTAGGTTGGTTTTGTTGCCGAAGCCAAAACCGAAAGTGAAATTTGGTCAGTCTTGAAAATCACCTCGGCAACCAGCAGGTATAGTAATAACATAGTTGCATTATAAATGATTAATGATGTCAATGAAAAGCCAAGATGTCTCATCCAGTCTCCCCAGAAGCGATGTATCCACTTTAAAGAAATACCTATTCCCCTTTTCCACATGTTTTTCACTCATTCTCTCAAAGTTATCACTGCCTTTTAGGGTTCAAACTACTGCTCTGGACTTTAAAGGGCTTCAATTGCACTTTGGTTTCTGGTGGGGTTACACCCTACCTCCATGTTCTTCAGTCTCAAGGTGAGTGGGCTGCTCTGGCTGATTAACCCTGGGCCCCACTCCTCCCTAAGATCAGCCCAAATAGTTAAAGTTGCTTACTTACTCTGACTCCATGGCTTTCCTACATCATTATCAAAGGAGGGGGTGCACCAACCTACTCCAGGTATACTTTTAAGGAAACTGCTCATAGTTCATTTAGGTGTTCTCAGTTTTCCTCATCACCTTCAGGTTTCAGGGATTGTTCCCCCTTCCCATGTCTGGCTTTTACTTGGCTGCTGCTTCATCTACTGCACTTTTCTCTCACACACTCAGGCTGAGAACCTGGAATCCTGGTTCAAATATCCTGGTTCAAATCCTGCAGTGGCTTGGTATGATCTTGAACAAGTCATTGAATTCTGCATTGCCTCAGGTACAAACATGCAAATCAGAGGGAGTAACAACACAAAATGTCAGGTAGAAAGAGTGTATCGGGGCAAATATGAGACAATAAGGCGGAGTCAGAAGTCAGAAGAAGCAATGTTTATTCAAAAATCTGACATGGCCTGTGTGTCGGCTATCGCCTGCATCAGGGGTCAGTTAGAGGTACAGCATAAGACGTCGATCTGTGAAATTCTTCGCAACAAGTGTAATATAAGAGAACATTCAAAAGGTTCCCTGCTTGGTCTTGTTGCAAAGAATTTCACAGATCGATGTCTTATGCTCTATTTCCAACTGACCCCTGATGCGGACGATAGCCAAAATACGGACCGTGTTGGGTTTTTTAATAAATATTTTGTCCTCTGACTTCTGACCCCACCTTATGGTATCATCTGTCACCTCAAGTACAAACATGAACAGCAATTCTGTAACTGGGTGCACGTAAGCGTCAAGATAATTGGCTCTTATTCATGTATGTGCACTATGCATTATTCTATCAAGGAGCACATAAGTGCTAAAGGGTGTAACTGCAAGGAGGCAAACATATGGCGAAAGTATAGGAGGAGCATAGGCATCTCTCCAACATACATGCATAACATAGAATACTATAAGCTACATATGTTGCATGGTAACTTTAAACACACCCTTTTGGCCTGGCATAAATGGTTGCACCTAAATTTAGGCACATCAACTTGGGTTTGCACTATAATAGAATCGGTGCACCCAGATACCATTATAAAATAGGCATTCCCAATGCTGTATTGGGGTGTCTAAAGTGGGGTGTTCTGTTGTAGAATTAGCCCCTTAGCTTGTAAGCCCTTGAGGGACAGGAAAATGCCTACTGTACCTGAATGTAACATTCCTTCAAGTGCTACAACTGCAAAAAAAATGCAAGAGTTAATTCCAAAATCCCTCCCTCAAATTATCTCCTTCCAAAGGATCTCACAAACCTCCAGCTTCTTTCCTTGATGTTTACATTTTATAGTAAACCTCCATTGCCCCAGCTACAAAAGCTTAGATTGTGGACCCACTAGATCTTCAAGGCCCTGAAAGGAAATGGCCCTGAGTACCTGAAAAATAGGATGATCCTCCACACACCGCCAAGGACATTAAGATCCTCCCAATGACTTTCACTAACCACATCCTCTCCAAAAGACATTACACAATGTGATACCCGCAAGCAAGCCTTCTCTGGAGTAGCCCCCACACTCTGGAATGCACTGCCTGGAAGGCTGCGCTTAACACAAGACTATCTGTACTTCAGGAAGCAGGTGAAAGCTTTTGTGCCGGTATGCGCCGGTACGGCGTACCGGCACCTTTTTTGTGAGGTCCGGTTCACCTGCCCACTCCCTTCTGTTCGTGCACCCTTGCCCCCCCACCCGCTCCCTTCCATTCATGCACCCTAGCGGAAAGGAAATTACATCAGAGGAAGGCAGGATGTGCTGAGAGGGAAGGGAAGTGACGAGGAGGCAAGCCTGCCTGTCTGCCAGCTGTTTTTACTGCCGATTCGCTGCGACTTCAGGTAAATTAAAGATTTAAAGGAAAGTCAGGGAGCTGAGGGAGGGCAGGGGGGAGCTGGGGTTGGAACGAATCACTGGACATGGAGGGACGGAGGGCAGGGGAGAGAGGAAAATTGCTGGACATGGATTTGAGGGGAAGGCAGGGAAGAGAGAATTGCTGGACATGGATAGGAGGGGAGGGCAGAGGAGAGAGGAGACATGCTGGACATGGATGGGAGGGGAAGGCAGGGAAAAAAATTGCTGGACATGGATGGGAGGAGAGGGCAGAGGAGAGAGGAGAATCGCTGGACATGGATGGGAGGGGAGGGCAGGGGAGAGGAGAATCGCAGGACATGGATGAGAGGGGAGGTCAGGGGAGAGAGGAGACATGCTGGACATGGATGAAAGGATAGGGTAAGGAAGAGAGAATTGCTGAACATGGATGGATGGATGGATGGAAGGGGAGGGCAGGGGAGAGAGGAGAATCATTGGACATGGATGGCAGGGGAGGGGAGGGCAGGGGAGAGGAGAATTGCTGGACATGGATGGCAGGGGAGGACAGGGGGCAGAGGAGAATCACTGGACATGGATGAGAGGGGAGGGCAGGGGAGAGAGGAGACATGCTGGACATGGATGGGAGGGGAGAGCAGGGGAGAGAGGAGAATCACTGGACATGGATGAGAGGGGAGGGCAGGGGAGAGAGGAGACATGCTGGACATGGATGGGAGGGGAGAGCAGGGGAGAGAGGAGAATCACTGGACATGGATGGGAGGAGAGGGCAGGGGGGAGAGGAGAATCACTGCACATGGATGAGAGGGGAGGGCAGGGGAGAGAGGAGACATACTGGACATGAATGGGAGGGGAGGTCAGCGAAGAGAGATTCGCTGGACATGGATGGAAGGGTAGGGCGGGGAGAGAGGAGAATTGCTGGACATGGATGGCAGGGGAGGACAGGGGGCAGAGGAAAATCACTGCACATGGATGAGAGGGGAGGGCAGGGGAGAGAGGAGAAATACTGGACATGAATGGGAGGGGAGGTCAGCGAAGAGAGATTCGCTGGACATGGATGGAAGGGTAGGGCGGGGAGAGAGGAGAATTGCTGGACATGGATGGCAGGGGAGGACAGGGGGCAGAGGAAAATCACTGCACATGGATGAGAGGGGAGGGCAGGGGAGAGAGGAGACATACTGGACATGGATGGGAGGGGAGGTCAGCGAAGAGAGATGTGCTGGACATGGATGGAAGCGGAGGGCAGGGGAGAGAGGAGAATCGTTGGACATGGATGAGAGGGGAGGGAAGGGGAGAGAGGAGAATTGCTGGACATGGATGGTGGGAAGGACAGGGGAGAGAGGAGAATCGCTGGATATGGGAGGGGAGGGCAGGGAGAGAGGAGACATGCTGGACATGGATGGAGGGGAGGGAAGACAGGAAAGAGATGCAAATGAATGGGAGGGGAGGGCAGGGGAGAGAGGAGAAATGCTGGAGATGGATGGTCAAGAGAGCAAGAGATAGAGGAGAATTGCTGGACATGGATGGATGGAGGAGTTGGCGAGGGGAGAGGAGAAATGCTGAACTTGGATGGAGGAGAGGGGAGAGAGAATTATTGCTTTATATGGATACAGGGGAGGGAAGAGAGAGGAGAAATGCTGGACATGGATGGAGGGGAGGAGAGGAAAAAGAAGATGCACATGGATGGAGATGAGGGAAAGGGAAGAGGGGTGGAGTCATATGTGGTGACCCCGCCCATAATGAGTACCAGCACCTTTTTTTCTACAAAAAAAGCACTGTAACTAATTCATTAGTCTCACTCACACACACAAAGAGTACTCAGGCTGCATATACTGCAGCAGGACATGTTTTCCACTCCTACCCTTGCTGAGATAACATTTAACCATTTCTATGACCTCATGTGCAACTTTCTTTAAATCAATCACCTTACGTTCTAACTCTTCCTACTTTCTTACCCTTCTATATGTTACATCTTTGCTTTACCCTTCGCTATCACCTATAATGTTCTATTACGTATTGTGTTGACATTCTAAATAGTATACCATGCCATACTTTGTATTGTTTTTGAATATTTTTACTGGCTATAATTGTCTTTTGCTCATGTTTGATCTATTCTTACTGTACACCGCCTTGAGTGAATTCCTTCAAAAAAGGCGGTAAATAAATCCTAATAAATAAATATGCAAACCTCTTGGTTGTACCACAAAAATGGTATATCAAATCCATGATCTTCAATGGAGTGGCTGCTTAGAGTGCTTTTCAATAACTCTGTTTCCAAAGCTCTGCCTAGGGATGTCTCTGTCTGTCAGACCATTTCTGTTCTTGTTACTGTAACCCTTGTTAGCCTGGGTGAACATCAGAACAGGTTAGTATCAGAGTTTTTAGGACTGATTTGGGATCAGGGCCAGGACTAACAAAGTTAGGAGATCAGCTGGCACTTAGTGCACACTTGTTTTAGTCAATAAACCTGCTTATAATCGAAAGAGAAAAACGCCTATATTGCGACCCAAATCGGGAGATGGGCGTCTTTCTCCCGTGGGCGCCCAAATCAGTATAATCGAAAGCCAATTTTGGGCATTTCCAACTGCAATCCATCGTGGAAATGGGTAAAGTTGATGGGGCTTGTCAGAGGCGTGGTGAAGGCGGAACTGGGGTGTGGTTATCGGCCGAGGAGAGATGGGCGTCTTTAGCTGATAATTTTTTTAAAAAAAGGCGTTTTTACTGCGATTTTGGGTCACTTTTTTGGACCTTTTTTTTTCACAAACAGGTCCCAAAAAAGTGCCCCAACCGACCAGATGACCACTGGAGGGAATCGGGGATGACATCCCCGGACTCCCCCAGTGGTCACTAACCCCCTCCCACCAAAAATACTCCACTTTAAAAACTTTTTTTCCAGCCTGTATGCCAGCCTCAAATGCCATACCCACCTCCATGACAGCAGAATGTGTTCTATCCTGTGAGAGCCTTTCCCTGGTTCTGATGTGGCTCTCGGGTGAGTGTGACACCTTTTCTGTTATGCGCACTGCAGAGTCACATCAGCAATGCATTGTCGTGGGTGTAGGGTATTGGGCTCCGTGATTCCACTAGCTTGTGTTAAATGCTCACGATGTTGGTAGTTGGTAGGCTGTACTCCCATGGTGCTTTTCCCCCTGCTTACTGGGTCAGAGTGTGCCCTGTTTTGTTTCCGGTAGTCCATGAGGTAGTGGCCATTTTTGTAAGCCAGTTTTAGATCTCTTTCACGTGTTAGCCATGTTACAGAACTTAGTTCTTACCTTGAATGTGGCTGAAAGAGGGCATTGTACACCATTCTGCCAGCTCGGACCTACTGCTAATCTCAGTACCAGGGAGACTTGTTGCCAGTGGGGCACAACCTCTGATCTGCAGTTAACTGTGAGTAAGTGTGCTTATTCCAATAAAGGACGTTTTCGGAGAGATTAGTCTTCAGGTGTCAACTGGTGTGCCAATGTTATATAGCAGCAACAAGTCCTAGAGGCCTGCGTGTATGCAGGTCCCTGCAGCACTTTTATTGGGTACTGCAGTACACTTCAGCCAGGTGGACCCAGGCCCATCCCCCCCTACCTGTAACACTTGTGCTGGTAAATGGGAGGCCTCCAAAACCCACTGTACCCACATGTAGGTGCCCCCTTCACCCCTAAGAGCTATGGTAGTGTTGTACATTTGTGGGTAGTGGGTTTTGGGGGAGGGGGGTTGGGGGTTGGGTGCTCAGCACCCGTGGTAAGGGAGCTATGCATGTGGGAGCGTTGTCTGAAGTCCACCGCACTGACCTCTAGGGTGCCCAGTTGGTGTCCTGGCATGTCAGGGGGGCGAGTGTACTACGAATCGTGGCCCCTCCCATGACCAAATGGCTTGGATTAGGACGTTTTTGAGCTGGGCGTTTTTAGTTTCCATTATCACTAAAAAAAACAAACGCCCAGCTGAAAAACGTCCGTTTTTTCGAAAATACGGTCTGTCCCGCCTCTTCACGTACCCGTTTTCGGACATAGACGTCCATGGAGATAGGCGTTCGTGTTCGATTATGCCCCTCAAAGTAATCCACGGGGTTTAGTATGTTCAAAACTGTGTTCAGTTTAACCTGGATATTCAAAACGGAGACAAATTTCATCAGCGTAACTATTTACATCATTTGCATATACCAGTAAATTAAAAGTTAACACATATAATCCTTTGCATTCTTCTTCATAATTCTCTTCATGAGTTACAACTTTTATGGCAAAGCAGGTGCTTCCTCAGAAGGATAGCTGGTATTAAGAAGCTTTATTTTGGCTTCACTTTAACTACAGCTGGATTTATTTGCCCACACAGCCCTTTGTAGTGACTGGTGGGGATCCCCATGCTTTGCCAGCTGAAGACCTTCTCCTCTGATGGCCAGAACTACCAAGTTTGGCAGTTAGTGACAATGTCCCTGGGCTCTTGCCAACACCAGTATGATACACATGCTCAATTTTCATGCATGTGCAAAAATTGAGTATATGTGGGGTGCCTGCAGCAGCAGTGCCATCAGCTACCTAGCTTGATAGAGATTCTGGCCATTGGTGGAGGAGGTATTCAGCTTGCAGGACATAGAGATTCCCACCAGCTGAGGTATAATATATTTTGAGTTGAGGGCTACCTGGGAAAGGGGAGGAGTTAAGAGAAAATTTTATGCCCACCCACTTAGGACTCAGGACCACCTAAAATTGGTGATCTGCTTATACTACTGAAGTAAATAGTTTCTTGAGAACACATTATGTGGAGTTTGCTTTCACCACTCCCATAGAGGGTTGGGCCACTCCCATAGAGGGTTGGGATGGCAGGGAGGTCAACAAGCCATAAGATAACGATATATGTTTTCCTGACAAAGTGAACTTCTTGGAGAGAAGTTCAAGAGGCCAAGCCTCTGAAAGTTGAGCAGGATCAATCCAACTGGTATGGATAATGTGCTATAACTGCAGCCATTGGAAATAGCTGGAGGCTGGCCGTTGGAAGTCAAGACATAATTCTTAAAGGATTTCAGCCTGCCATTAATAATGCGGTGCTGCAGGGTTTGAATCCCTTTAGCATACCAAGTACACCAGTATATTCTAGATTTTTGAATTTGAAGTATTATGGAATGCTGGCACTTGAATGGAAATTTCATCATCTGAGAGTTTGTCTTCCAGGTCTCTAAATGCTAATTGTGTCAATGTTATAACCACAAGTTCCCCTTTGGAGACTTGAAATATAAAACCTCGTCTTAGATGCAATTGGAATGGTAGAAGAAAATACTCTCTAGGCAGAGCTATGTGGGCTTACAAACTTCCTCATTCCACCTACAGCCATGACTAAGTAAAAAAGGCTTTATGATAATGATGAAAAGATGGAAAATTTACCTCAATCTTAGACTTAGCTGCCTTTAATCTGTGTATTTTTGTAAGTTTCTTTGACTAAAGGAAGTCTACTATACCGCCTTTAACATGCTAAAAAGGACAAAACAGTGTACTATCTAACATCAGAAACAGAGAACTACAATGGTCAACAGGAAAAGATATCATAATAGCATACGCACAAAAGAGAAAGTTTAACACACAGACAAACAGAGTAGGAGCAGGTGAAGAGCACATCTGAACATCAAACCAACTCAGTCTGAAACAGCCACGTCTTGATTTGTGCTTTAAAATGTTTAATGGAAAATTCTCCTCAGATTGTTAGAAGTAATGAGTTCCAGAGCATAGGAGCTATAAAAAAGAAAACATAATACCGCATGGACTCATAATGAGACACACGAGGGCTGAGCAGTACCAAGTGATGATTGTTAAAAGCGAAAAGTATATAAGGGAGTATATGATATTATCAGTGAATGTAAATACGGAAGGGTCCCTAAAGCAAACCTTTAAACTTGATCTTATACTTAAGAGGTAACCAACGTGTTTGGCAATTAAAATTCAATGCGAAGAAATGCAAAATGATGCACTTAGGGAGTAGAAATCCGCGGGAGACGTATGTGTTAGGCGGTGAGAGTCTGATATGTACAGACAGGGAGAGGGATCTGCGGGTGATAGTATCTGAGGATCTGAAGGCAATGAAACAGTGTGACAACGGCTAGAAGGTTGCTAGGCTGTATAGAGAGAGGTGTGACCAGCAGAAGAAAGGAGGTTTTAATGCCCCTGTATAAGTCGTTGGTGAGGCCCCACCTGGAGTATTGTGTTCAGTTTTGGAGGCCGTATCTTGCTAAGGATGTAAAAAGAATTGAAGCAGTGCAAAGAAAAGCTACAAGAATGGTATGGGATTTGCGTTACAAGACGTATGAGGAGAGACTTGCTGACCTAAACATGTATACCCTGGAGGAGAAATAGGGGTGATATGATACAGATGTTCAAATATTTGAAAGGTATTAATCCACAAACGAACCTTTTACATAGATGGGAAGGCGGTAGAACTAAAGGACATGAAATGAGATTGAAGGGCGCAGACTCAAGAAAAATGTTAGGAAGTATTTTTTCACGGAGAGAGTGGTGGATACTTGGAATGCCCTCCCGCGGGAGGTGGTGGAGATGAAAACGGTAACGGAATTCAAAAATGCGTGGGATAAACATAAAGGAATCCTGTTCAGAAGGAACGGATCCTCAGAAGCTTAGCGAAGATTGGGTGGCAGAGCCGGTGGTGGGAGGTGGGGCTAGTGGTTGAGGGCGGGGCTAGTGCTGGGCAGACTTCTACGGTCTGTGCCTTGAAAATGGCAGATACAAATCAAGGTCAGGTATACACAAAAAGTAGCACATATGAGTTTATCTTGTTGGGCAGACTGGATGGATGGTACAGGTGTCATCTACTATGTTACTATATCGGAAAGAATCAACTGGAGTTATCATTGTACCTAAGAGTTGCAGATTAGAGGTTGGACATGATAAATGTCCTGTTTGCCAGCATTCTATGGTCTTGTCTGGATTCAACACATAACTGGTTTCTAGATAGTCACTGGGTGATCTTAGATAAACAGTCTTGCAGTGGTTGAATGTCTAGATTAACTGGGATGGAGAATGTCATTTGCATAGATGTGTAAAGAAACAGTATATTCATGAATAAGAAGCACCAATGGATTCAAAAACATTAAACAGCAGAGGCGAAAGATTAGAGCCTGCGGAACTGTACGGTGCAAGCAACTGATGGCCAATTTGGAAGATGACATAATTATGAAGGTCCAATCATGTAGAAAGGACTAAAACCATTGCAAGACAGTATCGGTTAGACCTACATCTGAGATACGGAATAAGAGTAACGAGTGATCAACCAAGTTGAATGCAGCAGACAAATCAAGAGAGATGGGGAGTGCTATGGAATTTTGATCCAAATTGGAGTGTACTTCACTGAGGACTGATGTTATAATGATTTCAGTGTGGCCTGAAACCAGACTGGTGCAGGAAAAATTGATAAAATTGCTGTTGTAACAGGAGTAGCATCATACTACTACTACTAATAATAATTAACTTTAGGAATGAGAACTGTTTTAATAGTCTCTAAGTGCATAAGCATTGCCATACTGGGACAGATTGAAGGTCTTTCAAGCCCAAGTGGCCAATCCAGGTCACAAGTATCTGGCAAGATCCCCAAAGAACAAATTTTATTCTGCTTATCTCAGAAATAAGGAGAGGATTTTCCCATGTGCATCTTAATAATAGTTTGTTTACTTTTTTTTTTTTTAGGAACTTGTCCAAACCTTTTTAAAACCCTGCTTTTACCACATTCTCTGGTAACAAATTCCAGAGTTCAATTACATATTGAGGGGATCTTTTACTAAAGATTAGCTCGAGTTATCTGCAGCAGGGCCCATTTTATTCCTAAAGGGGATGGGACGACTTCCCTATGAGGAAAGGCTAAAGCGGCTAGGGCTTTTCGGCTTGGAGAAAAGGCGGCTGAGGGGAGATATGATAGAGGTCTATAAAATAATGAGTGGAGTGGAACGGGTAGATGTGAAGCGTCTGTTCACGCTTTCCAAAAATACTAGGACTAGGGGGCATGCGATGAAGCTACAATGTAGTAAATTTAAAACGAATTGGAGAAAATATTTCTTCACTCAACGTGTAATTAAACTCTGGAATTCGTTGCCAGAGAATGTGGTAAAGGAGGTTAGCTTAGCGGAGTTTTTAAAAAGTTTGGACGGCTTCCTAAAGGAAAAGTCCATAGACCGTTATTAAATGGACTTGGGGAAAATCCATTATTTCTTGGATAAGCAATATAAAATGTTTTGTACATTTTGGGGATCTTGCCGGGTATTTGTGACCTGGATTGGCCACTGTTGGAAACAGGATGCTGGGCTCGATGGACCTTTGGTCTTTCCCAGTATGGCAATACTTATGTACTTATGTACTAAGTGTAATGTCTGTCTCAGGATAAGAATTGTACAATCATGTAGTTCTTATTGTGAGATTTGCACCCAGCAGGGGGAGATGTAGCACTTAAGTACTTTTCCAGCTGCCAGGCAGAAATAAGGAATGTTGCCAGGAGGTGGGGCAGCAATGCTGATAAAAGTTACACACAGTGTTGCTGTGCTCTGCTTCTGTCCCCACCATCTAAGCTGGTATGGGGGACACAAAATAATAAACTATGGGCCCTGTTTACTAAGGTGTGTTAGTGTTTTTAACGCACCTACAATTAGCGCACGTGCTAACCATGTAGGCGCTTTTCCAATTAGTACATGGCCATTAGTGTGTGAGCCCTTATCACTTATTACTAGGCAGTAAGAGCTCCTACGCTAACCCCTTGCTAATTGGGCAAACAGCAATTTACCCGCCTACCAATTAGCGCAGGGCACGCCTACTCCATCATTTAATAAAAGGGCACTTAAGAATCCTTCTTGCTTATTGCAGACTTTCTGGAGTTCCTTTACCATTTTTGTCTCCCCATCACCACTGGGAAATTCCTCCATACACTCATCATATTTTTTAAGAAAACATGCTCCTCACCTTCCCTCCAAGTTGGTCTCTTCCATCATCCACCTACATCCTTCTGAAAAGTAAAGCAGCTTTAGCACCCTATATAACACTGTCCTTGGGTACCTTGAATTTTACCAGAAATTAGAAAAAGTAAACTCATGCCTCTTTGCTCTTCGAGTTCAGAAACCCAAGTTATTTTACCATTCCAGTCAGGAACCGATATTGTCAAACATATGCCTACCCAGAAGTGGATAAGTGCATCTAAGGAAAGCTTTAATTAAAAAAAAAAAAGTAGAGGAAAACCCTGTCTAAACAAATTGGAAACATTCCTAATCAGAAACGTGTGGGGAAAAATCTGAAACAAAGTAAATGAAAATTGCAAATGAAATGAAATAAAATGAAATGACAGCAGATAAAGACCTGAATGGTCCATCCAGTCTGCCCAACAAGATAAACTCATTTAACATGTTATGTGCTACTTTAAATGTATACCTGAGTTTGATTTGTCCCTGCCTTTCTCAGGGCACAGACTGTAAAAATCTGCCCAGCACTGTTCCTGTACTAAATGTTCTGAAGCTAACGTTGAAGCCCCTTAAAATTTACACTCAAGCCCATCCATATTTATTCAAAATGGACAAATTGGACAAATGGACCAATGCACAAAATGGACATTGGGAGGGAAATTTTCAAAAGTAATTTATCCAGATAACTAGGCTGTCGGAAAATTGCCCTCTCTTTCCACAGTTGAAAAGAACGTGTAGGGATCAAAAATGTGTGAACTTTCACCTGCAGGAAAGAGAAGGCAGGTTCAGAATGAGATTAGCGTGTGCACTTACCTATAGGTGCATTTATACTTATCGGTCATGCAAGAGGAAGGAGGTCAAAAGTGGGGAAGGAAGGGGAGGAGAGTGTGCCCAATACCCACCACCATCACTACACACGTACACACCAAATAAAACCCTCAAGCATGCTCTCCATAACCCTTTCCACATGTGCATACACTTCTGCACACACAAGCACCCTGTCACAACCTGTCCCATGTAGGTACACACACACCCTCCACCACCCTAATCTCCCACCCCATTTCCTCAACAAACACATACTATCTACTGTAACATCCCATCCTCAAAACATATGCACACCCCACCCTCACATCCCACACACACACACATTCTTCATATTTCCTTCTCATATACCCTCCACAATTCTCTATCATGCACTCCCCAGCCTCAACACTCAGAACAAATATAAATACCCTCTCCATATCCCCCCCCCCCACACACACACATCCCCACACACATAGCTCCACACATACACATAAAGCTCCACTCTGATCTGCACATCTCCTCCTCACACTCAGACACGTGTATTTCATATACACCATTTACTCTATAACTCTAGATACACCACCCCCTACTGATGGATTGGGTAGATGTGCCTAAGCCTGCAAATTCAAAAAGGGAAAATGAACCATTGTCACATGATAAGTAGGTAATTCTTATCCCCAGAGGACTTACAGTCTATGGGTCCTGTTTACTAAGCTGCGCTATATGCGCGCTAGCATTTTTAGAACACGCTAACACTAGAGACACCCATAGGAATATATTGGCGTCTCTAGCATTTAGTGTGTGCAGTACAAATATTAGCGCACCTTAGTAAACAGGGCCCTAAACTTTGTACCTTGCTCCCTTTTATTATGCCTAAGCACTTTTTTGAACTATTCATCCTAAGAATTATTGTTCCATGGCAACAAATTATAAAACACCACACAGGTAATGTGTACTCCCTCCACTTTAGCAAAGACATGCCAAACAGCCTTCTTTAGTAATCCCAACCCTGCCCCAACCCTGCCCCAATGACGCTATTTCCCACTCATTTGTTCCACTGATAGATAGGACATGACCTGCTCATTCGATGACCTTTTCATAAAGAACACTTAGAAGTATCAGCTATTAACATCATTTAACATGGACAAGCTGTTCTTAATGGTTTTATTAGTGTACAGGTACAGATAGACTGTTGATTTCCTCACTATGTGTTCTTCAGATATTACTTCCAAAAAACCCAGGATCTTAATAGGTTTTCTGACCTTGTTCCATGTCTCACTGTGTATTCAGATAGACTAAACACAGAATCAATGTCATGCAACAGTCCAACTCACTTTTAAACTTCCAAAACAATTTATTGTAGAAGAGCAATTCAATAAATATTGAATTGATTGTAAGATTAAACAGAATTAAGATAACTGCACAAAGCAGGGCTTTTCTCAGTTGGTACAGAGCACTGATACCTTTTCATGCCTTCCAAAATGAAAAATGTAGCAGAACGTGAAGTGCAGAACTCATGTTGAGGCATTAAGGGGGTGGGAGCTCCAAGGGTCATTAACATTAGCTGGAAGCACAGAAACTGTAAGGAAAACCTGGTGACAGGAGAAGCAGTGGCACAAAACTGCAGTATTAAGCTGGGCTCCTTTGCTTGCTCACAGCAGCAAGCGATGCAGGGATGCACCTGAAGTGAAATCAGAAGAAGTGCTGAAGGCTGCTGTAATGCCATGAAGGAGAGTAGCTCAGAACCAATTAGGTGCACCCACTGGTCATCCTGCCACAAAGGAGAAGGAAAGAGCTGCACTTTTGGGAGTGGGGATGGGAAGAAGGGAAGCAGAGATGGTTGACTTTTGGGGAGATGGGAAGAGGGGAAGAAACTTGGCTGTTGGGTAGAAAGAAGGAAGAATGGGGAGATGTCTAACTGTTGGAGGGATAATTTGAGGAGATATGCTTGACTGGTAGGAACATACAGCAATGTGTGGAGGTTAGGGAGAGGGAAGAGGAATGATACTGCACTGTTGATGGGTGATCTGGGTGAAACTTGGTACAAACCTCCGGTAGAAGCTTGTGAAACTGAGGATGCTTCTTGTTTCTGTAGCATTAATAGGCAACTTTCAGTTGTCCAACACAGTAGTCTTGTCTGAATCCACAAAGACTCCCTCTCCAGAGACCACATAGCCCAGGAAACAGATTTCTTGGCACTTATTTGACTTCAGTTTTAGACCACAATCTCTTTACATTTGAAAAAGCTTCTCAAGTCAGATGTGTCTTAAGTTCATTCATGAATACTAAAATGTCTTCTAGGTGGAGCAGGAGGATATTGAACAGGTACTCCCATAGGAATTATTCCTTCAGGCACTAGAAACTTGCAGGTGCATTACACAAGCCATATGGCAGGCAGGCCCATTAAACAACCTGAATGGGGTGGTAACAGTGGCAGAGCTCTTGAGGACTGCCATGCAGCTGAAAACTGTTTAATGGGAGCAATGGACTATGGTCTTGGGTGTGTCTTGTTCTTTTATAGCCATTTGGAAACACCCAGAGGTCAGGTCTAGGAAGGAGACCTAACAGGTCAAGCCAAGGACATTCAATGATTTTCTATACGTGGCAGTGGATAGGTGTTTTTAATGGTTACTTTGCTCTATTTTGTTGCATTAGAATATTAGTAATCCATCTTTCTTCTTCACCTCTACAGATAGTGATGCCCAAGGACTGTTGCTCTTATGGAGAATGCCTTGTCCTACTAGTTCATAAACATGCTTTTTGAAGATGTGCTGGTAGCAGGAATGTACAGGATCCCCCATGCAAATTTTGCTAGTCGTGGCCAACATGTTTACTTGTTTTTCCAAAAAATCAAAATATCATAATTTGCATCACTCAAACATAAACAGTCCAGTTCATTAACAGGCTTCAAAGTCCCCATCCCCGCGCCATCCCCCTGGGATCTCTCCCCATCCCCTCCCTGTCCCTGTGGGCTCTGTCCCCATCCCCGCGGATATCATGGTCCTCGTTCCCATGTCATTCTCTAGTATACACCTCCTCTCTACACTATAACGTTATGATACTGACACCAAGAATATATTGGGCTAGTGAGAATTCTGAAAGAATCCTTACACATAAAAGGGGGATGGGGTGGGGGTTAATGTCTATTCAATGAGGGTCAGAATGGAATCCTTTTCCAGAAAAGTACAGTGTAGTTGTTAAGGAAAATAATCTCCCACTCACAAGCTAGATAAACAATGCAGGGCACACAAAATTAAAGAAAAAAAATGTTAGTAGGAAGTGAAGGAGGGTACAGGAAATACAGCATCCTGGCATAGACATAACTTTTTCGACATTAGCCGTTAGAAGCACATCAAGGGAAGCCTGCAATAAAAATAGCACACATTAATTTCCGCTCTCAGAATTCATCATTCCTGGTAGTTAAGCATCTCTCACAATCCTTAGCTGCTGTATCCATTTCACCAAGGATAGCTAACAGGAAACATAAACAAATGTGGCTGTTAAATTTCATTTAACCTTCAGGAAGTTTACAGAAGCTTTGGAAGATTAAATGCCTTTTAGGCTGTTTTCAGGTGAGACTGACGACTCAGTTGTATCTTGGCAGCTTCTTACTTATCCAAAATAGTCAGTGTAATAAGGTGACTTTTCCTACTGTTTTATGAGCACAGTTCTTAAAAACAGAACCTTATTCTCATCAGTAAATACTGATAAAATGAGGACTGCAGCTGGTTTTGAAAATGTTTGATTCAATGATCGACCGTCTCTATCCTTGTAAAGGCTCCACTGGTTACCTGTACCTGCCAATCAAAGATCATTATAATCAGAAGGGACATTTTCAAACAGCCTTTTTACCTGAGGGGGTAGGTTTAAATCAGCCCTGCTATTTCACTAATCCAGTATGATTACACAGGAAGTAGAGACCACCCAGGGCCGGTGAAACATGGTACCATGGTATGCATTATGTGCTACTGTAGATGGACCAAACTGGCCTTGCAGAGCTGTTAGGGTCCATCACAGAGGAACCAATGTGTTCGGGTTTTGTGAAGACTAAGATCGTGAGTAATAAGCATTGCTAGACAATGTTATTACTTGTTCTGAGATATGTGTTTATAATATTACCACATTTTTTGCCAGAGAATGTGGTAAAAGCAGTTAGCTTAGCGGGGTTTTAAAAAGATTTGGATATCTTCCTAAAAGAAAAGTCCATAAGCCATTATTAAGATGGACTTGAGAAAATCCACTGCTTATTTCTAGGATAAGCATCATAAAATGTTTTGTACTGTTTTGGGATCTTGCCAGGTACATGTGACCTGGATTGGTCACTGTTGGGAACAGTATACTGGGCTTGATGGTTTGGATGTATTCCTAAAAGAAAAGTCCATAAGCCATTATGAAAGTGGACTTGGGGAAAATCCACTGCTTATTTCTAGGATAAGCAGCATAAAATGTATTGTACTTTTTTGGGGATCTTGCCAGGTACTTGTGATCTGGATTGGCCACTGTTGGAAACAGGATGCTGGGCTTGATGAACTTTTGGTCTGTCCCAGTATGGCAATACTTATGTACTTATGAGCTGGAATAGGTGCACACACCTATAGATAGGTGCGTAACACGGACTTACGCTAGCATTCTATAATGGCAATTGTTCACACAAATGCCAGTTTAGAATTCATTCTTAGTATGCATCATCGCAGCACTTAACAATAAGTGATCTACAGAGAATTACCCCTGTAAATGTTGTGACTATTTTCCTAGTTTGAATCTGAACATTTGCCCTACGTTTTGGTTGCCTTGCCCAAGTTTAACAAACCTTTTGGTTCTGAAATGCAACTTCAGGCCTGGACTGACTTATTGCCTTTAAGGTCTGTACCTTAATTCACAGGATTATTTACGGAGTTGTCCCTGGATACATGTTAAATCTAATAGATCTACCACCCAAAAACAGTTCCAGTTTTTCACAAACTTATCTAAACCTACATTATCCAGTTTGCAATAGCCTTAAATACAAATCTACCTACGCATCCAGCTTCTCCTTCATAGGCACACAGCTATGGAATGCACTGCCCAAAATCTTAAAATCAACTCAGAACCATCTAAATTTCAGGAAATTACTGAAGACCACCCTATTCAAGAAGGCTTACCTTCCAGACTCAACCTAATTTTACTTGTTCTTTGTTACAGCAAAGTTAATGGACCCTATCAATCTCTTATTATCTTTTATTATCTTTATTGTTTTATACGATACCTATACGATTACCATCTTACTATTACATTGTTTAATTGTATTTTACTAAACTGTAGCCTGCTCTATGGTATTGTGTAAGCCACATTGAGCCTGCAACTAGTGGGAAAATGTGGAGAATAAATGTGTTAAAAATAAAATACATAAAAATAAAGGAGAGTGCTGAGTGAGTGGATTTATGCTCCTTCTGCCTCCCAGTTTTTGCTAGTCCTGGCCCTGACCCCTCAAACAAATTCCAAATTTTCTTGAAGAAACCTGCCTTGATGCTCCCCAGCAAGCAGGGCTTATACTAGCGGGCTTATGCATCCTCTTTCATGTCCACAGTGTCTGTTCCATGGAGGATGATGTGCCACACATTTTGGAAACAGGAGTGTACCTTGGGCTTGCAAAGGTTGGAAGAACTACACCAGTCCTCAGCATTACCTATGAACACATTCAATTGTTTTTAAAACTGGGAAATGAAGAGGAAAAGCCAATGCTTCCCGTTTTAAACAAAACAAGGGTCTAACAGCAGAAAAAAAGAGACTTGACCTTCTACAGTCTGTATGTCTGTGCAGGTAAAGCATACTATTAGAGATGTACATGGAATACTGCATCATTCTATTGAAAAACAGTTTCACTGTGACATAAATAGCTATTTGGAAAAGGAAACGTGGCTTTGATTCAATTATGACTTATTTAAGTTTCCATATTTTAAAAGGTAAATATCTAAGTCAGAATGAACTGCAGGTCCATAGATTCAACAGAGTGAAACCAGGGCAGGTTCAGCCAGGTCCGGAATAGCATGAAGCAATCCTTCCCAAACCCGTCGTGGAGGCCCTATAGCCAGTAAAGTTTTCAGGATATCCAAGATGAGTATCTATGAGATAAATTTGCATATACTGCAAACTGATTATATACAAATTTATTTCATCTACGCAGTGCCGTAGCGAGGGTGCCTGACACCCGGGGCGGGTCGCCGCTGTGCACCCCCCCCCCTCTGGGTGCAGGGCATGGCGCCCTCCCTCTGGAGCGCACCCCCCCCCGAAATGCACCCTACCTTGCAGCGGGGGGCAGACGGGAGGGCCGATCCGCCCCCAGTGCACGTCACTGGGAGCTGCGTTGGCTCTGCTGCTTCCCTGCTTTCTCTGCCCCGGAACAGGAAGTAACCTGTTCCGGGGCACAAAGAGCAGAGAACCAGCGAGCCGACACCCCCCCCAGCGCGTGCACCCAGGGCGGACCGCCCCACCGCTCCCCCCTTCCTACGCCAATTGCATCTACGTGTAGCAGGATCACCCTCTATGTGAACCCGGATATTCAATGCCAGGCCATTTCCTGTGACCTGCGTTGAATATTCAGTTTATTTTTGGCTGGTTCAAGTCGATATTCAGCACTAGCTGGTTAAGTTTGAACTGGCCAAAGATAGGCCTGGTATTCATGCAGGCAAACATGGCTGCCAAACTCGCGCTGAAAATCAGTGGAAAAATGGTTATATTGCATAATATAACTGGCTAGCCTTGAGCAGCTAACCACAAATTTTCAGCAGGTTTTGGCCAGCCATGTCCTGCTGAAAATTCATGGATAACTGGTTGTGCGGCATTTAACCGGTCAGATGCAGATTTTGTCTGGTTACATGTTTTTGAATATCAGGGGGTGGGAGTATGAATATAACTGGGAGACATGCTCATGACCCACCCATGCTCCACCTATATAGCTTCCCCCTTGCAGTTAGGTGGCATTACCTTATAGAATAGCACCTCATGCACAAGGGCACCTAATTGTTGATGAATAGCACTTTTAATGCCCCTAAGAGGCGCATATCTGTAGACACCAGTTTATTGCCCCATGTGAAAATTGTCTTCTATGAGTCCATATACCACCAAAAATGAATAGGTATAGAGCTATTGATAATCCTAACTTTGTACTATACACATCGTAAACATCTAAGCTAGTTGCAAAAATTCAGGTAATTGTGATATTGATTTTAAAGTCTATGGTCTATGACTGCCTTCTTGCCTCCAGGGCTACATAAAAACATATATTTAGAGAAATCCAATCAAAAGGCATTACACTACCTACTCAAACTATTAACGGGCAAACAGTAAAATATTCTATAGTCTCTTTTTTGAGCAATAATGTTTACACAGAATTTATTATTGACAATTACTTTTCAGTACCAGAAGACAGCTGCATGTTCAGGAGAATATTTGCAGGAAAAGCTGCCTCTAGAGGCTGGCTAAATCAATTCTGGCAAACTACTGTATCTGCACTCAAAGGACCTGCTTCTCTGAGAGAGATTAAAGCTACATGGAATGAGGGAAATCAAGACTAGGCCTAGAGCCACCTGGTAGCTGTTATCCTGGACATCCAGGTTTCTCGGTCTACTTAACAGTCAACATAAATCCCATTTTTGGAAGTTCCTGAAAACTTGTACAAATATTTCTTACTTTTGATGATACTACTGTAGATACTGCCTTACCCCTCTGCTTACTAAGCTGCGCTAACGGCTGCGTACACTAATGCTGACACAGTCCATTCACTTTGAATGGGCTGTGTCAGCAATGCCGCGTGGCAGCCGCTAGCACGGCTTAGTAAACAGGAGAATTAAACTGTAATTAAATCTGAATTGCAGATCTCTGGTAGTCATATTTGGTCTTGAAGAAAACTCAAGTTTGTAGGTTCCGAGATCTTTTAAAAGGACCAGCATACAAAGAAGCTCTTCTTCAGATGTACCATTTTACAAAAATAAATAAATTACGTTGTTTCCTATTTTGGGATGTCCTGGAGCAAAAAGAGAGAAACGGACATAGAAGATACATTCAAAAAACTTCAACACATAAATGGAAGAGCATCAAGCAGTTAACAGAGATGTTCTAGAGAAGTAATTAGGGCTCATCTAGCCTGGATAAGCACAGTGACTTTATCTGAGATAGACAAGGATCTCAGGCATTATCACAGTGGATATCCTGAAGACCCGACTGACTAGATGGATCTTGAGCCTTAGGTGAAATTCTGATATTATTAAATATATTCCCTGATTTTTAAACACCATGGTCAGCATTCACTTCAAACTCTGATAATGATACTTCAGTTTATTCAGCGCCAGGCCATACACAGATGCCAGTACCAGTCTTTTGGGAGTGGGGATGGGAAGAAGGGAAGCAGAGATGGTTGACTTTTGGGGAGATGGGAAGAGGGGAAGAAACTTGGCTGCCAGAAGTTAACGATCTGGATATATTAGGCCGTATCGGATATCTTCTGGCTTCACTTGCAGACTACACCACACTATCTGGATGGTCAATGAAGATTTTCAGTGCTATAAATCAGTGGCTGGCTCCAGGGGGAGATAAAGGCTCTCCTACCCAGGTAGGTGCCACTGAATATTAGACCTGTTATTCTTTCTGTACATTACTAAAATATAATATTTGCTTTCTGAACAATCTATCGAGACCTTCATCCACTCTCATCATCTTCTTGCTTGGACTACAGCAACTTCCTCCTTCTCATGGGCCTGCTGTTAAACTGTCTGTCTTTGCTACAATCTATCCAAAATGCCAAACACACACACACACACTTCATCCCAGTCCAGCCCAAGGGTATCTGATGTGCTATGTGAACCATCAGCTATGCACTCCACCCTGTCCCGTCCCACTTACAGTATAATCCAGCAACTCTCCTTCCTTTCTGCACACCTTATTTTTCCAGCATTTCCCTTGCCTTCCCCCCATTTAGAGTGTCCAGCATCTACCCCCTCTTCCCACCCTCCCAGGTGTCCACATCTCCCCCTTCCCTCCCTATAAAGGTGTCCAGCATCTCTCCCCTTTTTCCTTCTTCTTACCAAAGTGTCCAGGATCTCCCCCTCTTTGCCCACCCCCCCAGGTGTACAGCATCTTCCTCCTTCTCTTCCCCATACCACCACTGCTACTATCCCCACAACTCTACCTCCACAGAAAGGAAATACAGGCTTAGGGTGGGGGAAGAAGAATGACAGTGCAGCACCTGCACCAAGGGGCATAGCCAGACTTCAACATTTGGGGGGTGGGGTCTGGAGCACAAAGTGGGGGGAGCAGTTTGGCCTGTCACCCTGCAGCAAACGCCACCCCGCCGCGACCCCACATACTTTGGCTGGCAGGGGACCCTAACCCCCACCAGCTGAAGCCTTTCTCCAGCGCTGATCTGTGTGCATTGTTTGTCCTACTTCCCCTCATGTCACATCAGTGGCGTTCCTAGGGGCACTGACACCTGGGGCGGATCGCTGATGCGCCCCGCCCCCCTGGGTGCAGCGCCCCCCCCCCATGCAGCGCGACCCCCCCCCGGCGAAAGGACACCCCCACCCCGATGAAAGAACCCCCTCCCCCCGGGTGCACGCCACTGGGGGGGTGCCGCGCACCGGTCAGCATCATTCGTTTCCATGCTCCCTCTGCCCCGGAATAGGTTACTTCCTGTTCTGGGGCAGAGGGAGCATGGAAACAAACAACGCTCACCGCGCACGGCACCCTCCTCCCTGGTGGCGTGCACCCGGGGTGGACCGCCCCCACTACCTCCCCCACCCCTTGGTACGCCACTGTGTCGTATGCATGCTCAGTTTCAGTGAAACTTGAGCATGTGTGAAGCATACATGCTCAGTTTCACTAAAACCGAGCACGCACACGACATGAGAGGAAGCAGGGAAGGTAATGTGCAAAAAAAAACAGTGCTGAAGAAAGGATTCAGCAAGTGGGGGTTAGGGTCCCCTGCCAGCCAAACCAGGGGCCCTGGATACAATTGGGAGGCCCAGGCCCCCAAGCCCCCCCCCCCCCCATAGCTACGCCACTGACCTGCACAAGCTGGCAAAGACAGCAGTAGGGAAGCCCTTCAAAGCTTGTGAGCCTTTGAGCATCTGCATGCATGTGTACCATGCCTGTGCAGTTCCTGAATTTTCAATTCGTTTTTTACTAAGGTGCGCTAGTGTTTTTAGCTCATGCTAAAAATCAGCTGGCACTATTCGCCGGATTCTTTATAGTGTACCTAGCATTCCTTGCCGAAATCCAAGCTTACTCTGTAACAACATGTGTAACTTAATTGGCTTAACAAACCAATCAGTTTTGTTAACAGCACTTAACAAGTACTAATTGGCAATAATTAGAATTTACGTGCACAACTCCCTAAGCATTGCGCCTAAATTTTAATGCATGCAGGCAAAAAGGAGCGTGGTTATGGGCGGGGAAATGGGCATTTCGTGGGTGTTTCAAACTTTATGCGCGTTGTTAGAGAACATGACCCAATGCACCTAAATCTACAAGCCAGGATTTACTCCACAGTTTCATTGGTGTAAATGGAGGCACGCACCAGGATATCAATTAAATATATTCTGTATACTGTACCTAAATATAGGTGTCCCTTATAGAATACGCTTAGTTGGAAATGTTTTCTGCACAGATTTTCTAGGCACCATATATAAGATTTCCCCCTAAATGCTGAGATGCCCATTAAATTCCCAGCTGATTTTTGGTGCAAGCTAAAAATGTTAGCGCATCTCAGTAAAAGACCCCTTTAGTTTCCCATGTCATTGATGTGACACTTCCTTTTGGCTGGGGATTTTTTTTTAACAATTGTTTGTTTCAGGAGCAATATCGCTAATAGTGCAAATTTTTCCAAAAATATTCACACTTCTGAAAGACGTGCATTATTGGAAGAATGTGCACTATTCGCAAAGAATGCTCGCTATTGGGAACTGATGTATACTCTTCTGAAGTGTGCACTCTTTAGGAAGACTGCACTTTTTGAGAAAAAAAAAAAAAAAGTTGGGGGAGGGGCTGTCATTCTGAGGAAATATTTTATTTCGAACAAATCCACATCCCTAGTGGACAGATTCACAAAGGCCTGCCACTGACAGCAGCTTAGAGCAACTTCCCTGTCACTGTCTTTGCCAGCTGTGCTGGTGCTGTACTGCTTTCTCCTGAAGCCGGTCACCCTAGGCAGCTGCCTAATCCACCTAATGGTAGGGTCACCCCGCTTCCTGCTCAAAAAGAACATTATTCATCAAATTCCTCAATACAGGAAAGATTCGAATCAAATAAAAACAAGAACAACTAAAACAAATCTAACAATAAATCTAAAATGAAAAGGCAGTCTAGCTAAATGGATGGGAGTACAAAGTGACATTTGCGATATTTATTCTCACAAAGGGGGAAAAATATATCTACAACTTTTATGGATGTGCCTCCAGGAGGCACTGCTGCCTTTATTCTTTATACTAGAGGTAATAAAACAATAGTGTGGTTGTGTTCTCCAACCAACCTCAGAACATCAGTTGCATGATTTGAAAGAACAGGATGCTGAGCTAGCAAGCAAATGACAGTGGTTAGGCAACTGGAGCTCATTGATATCACCACATAATTTTTTATAAATTTTGGACTTCATGTATCGAGCAAGCCAAGCTTAATTTATTAAATTTCATCTGCTTTAATTTGTAATTTATGCTTGGGAAGCAGCATCTTCAGGCATCCATTTCTTTCTGACTGGCTTTCATTAGCTAGGAAGGAATGGCGTTCTAGAGCCAAGATCACTCCAGTGTTCGAAGTCACTCCTAAGCTAAAGCACTGGAGAGACTCCAGACTCGTCTTGCACTTACAGTTCTGCAGAGGATAATATACTATGGCAACAGAGCAGGATTAGCCCTTTTATGGACCTAGGGCAGATGAGTTCATTGGCTCTTCCCCACCCCACCCCACCCCCGTCCCGCCCCATCATAACATAGATTTGACTGCAGATGAAAAAGCAAAGTTGCTTACCTGTAACAGATTTTCTCCGTGGACATCATGATAATGCAGACAGACACACTTGGGGCCCTGTTTACTAAGGTGCACTAGTGTTTTAGCACATGATAAAAATTAGCGTGCACTAACCGTGTAGACCCCCGTAGGAATATTATGGGCACGGTTAGCACGTGATAAAAACGCTAGCTCAGCATAGTAAACAGGGCCATAAGTTTGTTCTGCTCTGCAGGCTATGTGTTTGGACATGCCTTCTCTAGCTTGTCAGCAAAATAATTTAAACCAATCCAGTGCCTAGGTATGCTTCCTGGCTTGCCGACACTAGTGAGACTCTCAGATCTGTGAATACCTGGCATATATAAAGGAGGAAGAATGATATGGTAAATGGTAATGGTAAATTGGTTTTCTATCCCGCTATTACTTCGCAGTTCTAAGCGGGTTTCAACTTTTTAAGATGCAAGTTTCATTTAACTGGAAAGAAGGGGCATAATTATAAATTTAGGGGGGTGTTTACTAAAGCTTAGCTTGAGTTATCTGCAGCAGGGTCTATAGGAATAAAATGGGCCCTGCTGCAGATAACTCGAGCTAAGCTTTAATAAACAACCCCCTTAGTAATTAATAAAAAATAGTAAATCAGTACTTAGCGTGGAATACATATTTCTGAAACAAAAGGGTTTTAAAATGTTTCCTAAAAAGATTTAACAGGATGATACTCTTGAATTACATCTTTAAGGTACCTAGGAACACAATCAGAATACAAAACTTGGTGGATCAAGAGTGCTACCTTGTACTGTACTGTACTTGTGAGTGAACCGCCAACTAATGCCCACCCGAAAGGAAATGACATCAGAGGAAGGCGGGACGCTGAGAGGACAGGGAAGCGAAGAACGGAGTCGAAGAGCCTGGCTGCTTTATGCTTTTACTACCGCTGCCCGCTAGTTTGCCGCTGCGAATGTGGAGAGATCAGCTGAGCCAGAGTGGGTGCCGTTTCTGCTGCAGTGTGTGTGCGCTTGGCTGGGCGGGCCTGAGCTGAAATTGGGTGGGCCTGGGCTTCGAGTTGCGTACATTTCTAGAATAGTGCTTAGAGTTGATTTCCGTGCCAAACTTTGGGAGTGAGGATTTACACCAATTGAAACCTGGTGTAAATCCTGGAGTGTAAGTTAGGCGCAGATCACCAGAATTCAGTAATACTGCGCGAACCTTTACTGAATGCTCCAGACCCTCCAATGTCCCTCCCATGGCCACACCCCCTTTTGAGTTAAATGCTATAAGATTTACATGCAGCTCTTAATAGAATAGGGTGTAGCAAAATGCACATGCAAATCCAAATTGTTGCCAATTATACCAATAATTGATTGTTAGCACCCAATTATTGATGCTAATTGGCTGTTAGCCAATTTGGATGTGATGTATCTCAGGACAGTGTGCTATTTTGCATGTGTAAATCTGTGCGCCATTTATAGAATCCAACCCATAGCATATAATGCTGCTTGATATTTAAAAGAAAACACTTAGATGTTTGGCACAGTGCAGAACATCTAAGTGCTTTATGAATATCCGGATCTCTTATTCTAACTTCTCTTTCCTGTATGAGTAACTGTGCTAAGCTTGGCTATTATACTTTAAAGTTCAGAACTCTTTGTCCTTGTCTAACCTTTGCACTGAATGCCTTTTTTGTGGGCTGTCTGGAGAGCATTTGAGAATCAATGAGATATTGTTCAATAAATAATAAAAAGCCAGGTGCTTCCAATCCTCACATTTATATGATGTTTTGCATTAAAGGATAATGCATAAAAACAGCTGAAGTGTAATGGGAACAGTAGACTCTCATAAATCCAGCTCATTAGTCATCACCAGTTTGACATGCCTTGATTTCAAATAGTTTCACTTCCTAAAGAAACAAGTGTTTCCTATGAAGCTGTACATCACACCAGGATCCCTGCGGGGCCCTTTTACTAAGCTGCAGTAAAAGGGGCCCTGGGCTAGTGGCATAGCATAACATAACATAAGAGTAGCCATACTGGGTCAGACCAATGGTCCATCAAACCCAGTATCCCATTTCCAACAGTGGCCAAGCCAGGTCACAAGTACCTGGCAGAAACCCAAATCATGGCAACACTCCATGCTACCAGTCTCAGGGCAGGAAGTTGCTTCCCCATGTCTGTTTCAATAGCAGACTATGGACTTTTCCTCCAAGAACTTGTTCAAACCTTTTTTAACCCAGATACACTAACCACTGTTACTACATCCTCCGGCAAAGAGTTCCACAGCTTAACTATTCATTGAGTGAAAAACTTTTTCCTCCTACTTGTTTTAAAAGTATTTCCATGTAACTTCCTCGAGTGTCCCCTAGTCTTTTTACTTTTGGAATGAGTAAAAAATTGATTTCTATTTGTTCTAAACAGGGGCGTAGCCACGGGTGGGCCTGGGTGGGCCTAGGCCCACCCAGTTTGGGTTCAGGCCCACCCAGCAGTGGAGGCAGCGGAGCGGAAGGAGCAGGCTGAGCTCCATTCCTGCATCTGCCTCCCTCTCCCAGACGCTGCCTACCGCCGCCATGATCGCAGGATCTACCTCCCTCCGTCTCTCAGCACTGCCACTCATCAGCAGCAGCAGCGCCGGTAGCGAATCATACACGCTGCTTTCTTCTAACCCGGAAGCGTCTTCTCTGCCGCGTCCAGCCCCAGCAGAAACAGGAAGTTCTGATAATGGGGGCGGAACGCGGCAGAGAAGACGCTTCCGGGTT
The DNA here is from genome assembly GCF_901765095.1 of Microcaecilia unicolor. Taxonomy (NCBI): domain Eukaryota; kingdom Metazoa; phylum Chordata; class Amphibia; order Gymnophiona; family Siphonopidae; genus Microcaecilia; species Microcaecilia unicolor. The sequence continues at coordinate 307,474,750 of NC_044034.1, read as the reverse complement.
AGAAGAAGGCAGCGTGTATGATTCGCTACTGGCGCTGCTGCTGATGAGTGCTGAGAGATGGAGGGAGGTAGATCCTGTGATCATGGCGGCAGTAGGCAGTGTCTGGGAGAGGGAGGCAGATGCAGGAGCTCAGCCTGCTCCCACTGTAAATTTTGGGGGGGAGAAGAGGGCGGGCAGGTGGAATTGAATGGGAGGGAAGGATAGAGCCCAGAGGGAATTGCAGGGGAGAGAGGAGAATCGCTGATGGCTGGAGGGAGGGGACAGGGCAGAAAATAGAATTGCTGGGTATGGATAGATAGAGGGGGGCAGGGGCAAGAACAGAATTGCTGGGTATGGATGGATAGAAGGGGGTAGGGGCAAGAACAGAAATGCTGGGTATGAATGGATAGGGGCAGGGCAGAGATGAGAATTGTTGGGTATGGATGGATGGAGGGAAGAGGAGAGTTGCTGGACATGGGTGGATGGAGGGCAGGGGAGAGGAGGGTTGCTGGACATGGATGGATGGACGGAAGGGCAGGGGAGAGGAGCGTTGCTGGCATGGATGGATGAAGGGGAGGAAAGAGGAGATAGGAAGGTTGCTGGACATGGGTGGATGGAGGGCAGGGGAGAGGAGGGTTGCTGGACATGGATGGATGGACGGAAGGGCAGGGGAGAGGAGGGTTGCTGGCATGGATGGATGGAGGGAAGGGCAGAGGAGAGGAGGGTTGCTGGACATGGATGGAGGAGAGGGAAGGGAGAGAGAAGAAATGCTGGACATGGATGGAGGGGATGGAAGAGTGAGGAAGGCGAATAGAAGAGATGAGGGAAAAGGAAGAGAGGAGAAAAACCATAGGCGTAGACTGGGGGGGCGAGGGGGGGCAATGCCCCCCCAAACGACGCGAGGCGCCGCCGCGCCATTAGTTTAAAAAAAAAAAAAAAACACATGCAGGCACGCGCTCCTCTCGGTCCGCTTGGCTTCCCTGCCCTCTCTATCTGCGTCCCGCCTTCCTCTGACGTCATTTCCTTTCGGGCGGGACGCAGACAGAGAGGGCAGGGAAGCCAAGCGGACGGAGAGGAGCGTGTCCGTCTACCCCTCTCTCTTCCTCCCTCCCTCCGGCGCAGGCAGCAGTCTTCCAGCGTTCCTGGCAGCGGTAGCGTTGTACACGCTGCCTTTGGCTCTGCCCCGAAGCCTTCTCTTCAAGTTCCTGTTCCCGCATAGGTGGGAACAGGAACTTGAAGAGAAGGCTTCCGGGGCAGACCGAAGGCAGCGTGTACATCGCTACCGCTGCCAGGAACGCTGGAAAAGCTGAAGACTGTTGCCTGCACCGGAGGGAGGGAGGGAGGAAGCGAGGGGGTAAACGGAGTCACCATCTTGGACCTCGGGGGGGGGGGGAGCAGAGGGAAGATGGATGGGACTGGGAGGGGTGGGAAGCAGAGGGAAGGAGCAAGAAATGAATGGGACTGGGAGGGGTGGGAAGCAGAGGGAAGGAGCAGGAGATGAATGGGACTGGGAGGGGTGGGAAGCAGAGGGAAGGAGCAAGAGATGGATGGGACTGGGAGGGATGGGACTGGGAGGGGTGGGAAGCAGAGGGAAGGAGCAGGAGATGAATGGGACTGGGAGGGGTGGGAAGCAGAGGGAAGGAGCAAAAGATGGATGGGACTGGGAGGGGTGGGAAGCAGAGGGAAGGAGCAGGAAATGAATGGGACTGGGAGGGGTGGGAAGCAGAGGGGAGGAGCAAGAGATGGATGGGACTGGGAGGGGTGGGAAGCAGAGGGAAGGAGCAGGAGATGAATGGGACTGGGAGGGGTGGGAAGCAGAGGGAAGGAGCAAGAGATGGATGGGACTGGGAGGGGTGGGAAGCAGAGGGAAGGAGCAAGAAATGAATGGGACTGGGAGGGGTGGGAAGCAGAGGGAAGGAGCAGGAGATGAATGGGACTGGGAGGGGTGGGAAGCAGAGGGAAGGAGCAAAAGATGGATGGGACTGGGAGGGGTGGGAAGCAGAGGGAAGGAGCAGGAAATGAATGGGACTGGGAGGGGTGGGAAGCAGAGGGGAGGAGCAAGAGATGGATGGGACTGGGAGGGTTGGGAAGCAGAGGGAAGGAGCAGGAGATGAATGGGACTGGGAGGGGTGGGAAGCAGAGGGAAGGAGCAAGAGATGGATGGGACTGGGAGGGGTGGGAAGCAGAGGGAAGGAGCAAGAAATGAATGGGACTGGGAGGGGTGGGAAGCAGAGGGAAGGAGCAGGAGATGGATGGGACTGGGAGGAGTGGGAAGGAGCAGGAGATGAATGGGACTGGGAGGGGTGGGGAGCAGAGGGAAGGAGCAGGAGATGAATGGGACTGGGAGGGGTGGGAAGCAGAGGGAAGGAGCAGGAGATGAATGGGACTGAGAGGGGTGGGAAGCAGAGGGAAGGAGCAAGAGATGGATGGGACTGCGAGGGGTGGGAGCAGAGGGATGGACCAGGAGATGGATGGGATTGGGAGAGGTCAGGCACAGCAGAGGGAAGGAGCAGAAGATGGATGGGACGGAGGGATGGTGAGCAGAGGGAAGGAACAGAAGATGGATGGAACTGGGAGGGTTGGGGAGCAGAGGGAAGGAGCAAGAGATGGATGGGACTGGGAGGGTGGGGAGCAGAGGGAAGCCTACTGGAAAGAAGACACTGCATAAAACAGAAGACACTGGGATCAAAGCGAATAGAAAAACTAAATGATCAGACAACAAAGGTAAATAAAAGTATTTTATTCATAATTTATTAATTGAAATGTGTCAGCTTTTTGAAATGTGCATCTGTGATATTTTGCCTGTAAATTTCATTTCCTTCCTCCATATTAGCATATTCATTTGCATATTTATATATGCAAATGATATGCTAATATGCTCCGCCCATTCTTTGCCCCCCCAAATGAAACAGTCAAACTACGCCTATGAGAAAAACTGCACATAGATGAAGAAAATAGGCAGAAGCTGGATCCACTGGACAGTCGTCTGCAGAGGACCCAGCATTTACTTAAGGATGTAGGGCAAGAAATGAAGAAGAAAGGCGGAAAGTAAAGAAATAAATGGAAAGGAAGCCCTGGAAACGGAGTTAAGAGTTCAGATAGCAGCAGAATCGGATACTGGGCCAGCATGATCAGAAAAACAGTCACCAGACAACAAAGGTAGAAAAAAAAAAAAATCAATTTATTTTCATTTTAGTGTTTGGAATATGTCCACTTTGAGAATTAGGTGCTCAACATTAAAAGTTTATATTTATTTACTTATTTATGGCATTTTATCCCACAATAAACATGAATTAGATTGGAACCTGGGATCATTTAATTTTTTTTTTCCTGGAGAGAGTAATGCATTGCCTCCCCCCCACCCCCCAGGCTCTCTCCCCAGCTATAGCCAGCTCTGCAATTTTGAGGGGAGGTGCACAGGGGGGGGGGGGGTGCAGAGGTGGACCGGGGAGAGAGCCTGTTGTTAAACATTTACCAGCACACCACTGTCTAGTGCTCACCTGTTGGCCCACCCAAAAATTGACTTCTGGCTACGCCACTGGTTCTAAACCACTCAGAATTTTGCAGACCTCAATCATATTTCCTATCATCCTTCTCTTTTCCAAGCTGAAGAGCCCTAACCTCCTTATCAGTTTGGTCACTCTTCTTTGAACCTTTTCTAATTCCGCTATATCTTTTTAGAGATACGGCAACCAGAACTAAATACAGTACTCAAGGTAAGGTCGCACCATGGAGCAATACAGAGGCATTATAGTATTTTCGGTCTTATTCATTTTTATTTTTATTTATTTGTTGCATTTGTATCCCACATTTTCCCACCTAGTTGCAGGCTCAATGTGGCTTACATAGTACCGTAAAGGCATTCACCATGTCCAGTAGAGGAACAAATACAAGGTGATATTGTGGTCGATTAAAGGTACATGTGTTTCAGGAATAAAGGGGATCAAGGGGAGGAAAAGTACATGTGTTTCAGGAATGATGGGGATCAAGGGGAGAGAAGGTTATATTGTGTCCATTGCGAGCTTTGGTTATGCTGTGTTGCAAAGTGTAGGTATTTAAGTTGGGTCGATGGGATATGCCTTTTTGAACAGGTTTGTTTTTAGTGATTTCCTGAAGTTTAGGTGGTCGTAGGTTGTTTTCACAGCTTTTGGCAATGTGTTCCATAGTTGTGTGCTTATGTAGGAGAAGCTGGATGCATAGGTTGCTTTGTATTTAAGTCCTTTGCAGTTTGGGTAGTGGAGGTTTAGGTATGTTCGAGATGATCTGGATATGTTTCTGATTGGTAGGTCTATGAGGTCTGTCATGTATCCTGGGGCTTGGCCGTAGGTGATTTTGTGGACCAGGGTGCAGATTTTGAAGGTAATACGTTGTTTAATTGGAAGCCAGTGCAATTTTTCTCGGAGGGGTTTGGCACTGTCGAATCACGATTTGCCAAATATTAGTCTAGCTGCTGTATTTTGAGCAGTCTGGAGTTTCTTAGTGAGTTGTTCGTTACATCCCGCATAGATTCCGTTGCAGTAGTCTGCATGGCTTAAAACCATTGATTGTATTAGGTTATGAAATATTTCCCTCGGGAAGAAGGTTTTACGCGTTTGAGTTTCCACATTGAGTGGAACATTTTCTTTCTTGTGGAGTTAACTTGGCTCTCGAGTGTGAGGTTGCAGTCAATTGTAACGCCAAGTATTTTCAGGCTGTCTGAGATAGGGAGGGTGTGTTCTGGGGTGATTAAGGTTGTGGGTTTGTATGTACTATGTTGAGATGATAGGATGAGGCAGTGTGTTTTTTCAGTGTTCAGTTTCAGTTGAAATGAGTTTGCCCATGAGTCCATGATGTTCAGACCAAGTTTGATTTTATTATTGATTTCTGTTAAATTATGTCTGAAGGGGATGTATATTGTGACATCGTCTGCGTAGATGAACCGATTGAGGCCTTGTTTTGATAAGGACATGCCCAATGGGATCATCATTATGTTGAAAAGTGTTGGTGAAAATGGTGATCCTTGAGGTACTCCACAGTTTGCTTTCCAAGGTGGTGATATGTTTAGGTTCGATTTCACTTGGTATGTTCTAGTGGTTAAAAAGCCCTTAATCCAGCTAAGTATATTCCCACCAATTCCAAAGTAGTCTAAAAGTCTTAATAGTATATTGTAGTTACCATGTCGAATGCGCTCAACATGTCAAATTGGAGGAGAAGTATGCTTTTATCTATAGCTATTTCCTGCTTGCTTTTGGCCAAGAGCATGACTAGCAACTGTTTTGGTGCTGTGGAGGGGGCGGAATCCCAATTGTGATTCATGTAGTATTGAGAACTTGTCCATGTAGTCGGTAATCTGTTTGGTCGCAATACTCTCCATCAGTTTAACTACTAGTGGGATAGACGCAACTGGGCGGTAGTTGGCAAGTTCGGATGTTTTTTTCTTGGTATTTTTAGGGATTGGGGTGAGCAGGATATTGCCATATTCCTCAGGGAAGAGGCCTAGTTGGAGCATGTAGTTTAGGTGGGATGTGAGGTCTATTAAGAAGCGGTCAGGGGCGTATTTTAGTAGGTAACTGGGGCAGATATCCAGTTTGCAGTGGGTGTTGGAGAACATTTTGATCGCCTGGGTAACTGTTTCGATGGTGAGGAACATGAAGTTTGACCAAGATCGGTCTGCTGGATATTTTCCAGGGTTAGGATCCAAACTATTAATGAAGTATTCACCATCTCTTTCCTAATAATGCCTAGCATCCTGTTTGCTTTTTTGGCCGCCACTGCACATTGAGCAGAAGATTTCAGCGTATTATCTACAGCAACACATAGATATTTTTCTTGGCTGCTGACCCCCAAGGTGGAGCCTCAGGTAACTATGATTTGGATCATATAAATTTTCGAATGCCCACAAAATGCCCATTTCCCCACCTATAGCCACACCCCTTTTGAACTATGCACTTTAGAATTTAGGCACAGTTCATCACAGAATCCACTTTGCAAGTTATGTGCATAAATTCTAATTATTGCCAATTACTGCTCATTATTGCTTGTTAAGTGCTGTTACATACACTAATTGGCTTGTTAAGCCAATTAAGTTGCACACATTGTTATAGAATATGCCTGGATTTCGGCACAGATCTCTAGTGACACTATACAGAATCTGGCAGCATGTGCCCTGCAATGCATAGTTGTTCGTTTCTCCATCCAACCAGCTTTGTGAGTAAAAAATCCCAGCTTATGTACCAACTTTACTGCTGAGTCTACAACCAGCATCACTGTGGAAGAGAATTCTAACAAGTTAAGCCAAAACGAAATGGCAGTCCCCAGTTAAAATTGTTTTTCCTAAATGTACTTCATGTCTCTTACCACTAGAGGCTGCTGATGGCTGTTATCATCTGCAACATTCCCTAGAACTCCTTCATAACAATATCTGAAAAATAGTTTTCGACAAGGAAGTGGAATCACAGATTTTGTTACTAAAATTAAAAAGGAATTGTTCAACAGAAAAATTACTTGAAGTTGTGTGAAGAATGGAAAAGAGTCTTTTCATTTGCTTAGCTAACTATCCAACAGATGACTAGGAAAGGTAAGAGAAGAAAGGGTTTGGAGACATAAAAAGAAATCAAGACTGGATTTGGGAAAGCATTATTTTATAGGAGCATAAGATTATGTCAAATAATGATATATCAAAACATTAAGAACAGGTTCTTCTCAAGCATATTGTGTCATGGGGTGATATTCAGATACTTCACGAGCAGATGAGTAGTCTCTTCTGGTCCCTGTCTTCTTCCCCAACAAAAATATTTAATCAATTGACTAAAACATCCTGGAATTTGGTGCTTTTACCCACAGACAGCTGTTCCCAAGTCTGCCTTATTGTCCTCAGAGCCAGCCAGGTTTTTAGGATACCCACAATGAATGCATTCATTTGGGAGCTGAATTTATCTCTTGTGTATTCATCATGGGTATCCTGAAATCCTGGCTGGCTATTGGGACGCTGCTTTAGATGTCTCACAAGCTCACGTATTAAATCTTTTAGAAGGAATGTTTCAAAGATAATTTTCCCAGGTAAGCAGCATTTTAATGGCATTAAGCAAAGGACTGAAAACTGTCCTCCTTCGATGTGACTTAAAAGTCCACAAGCTGTTCTACATTGAGAGCTGCATTAGTGGTCACATTCTTGGGGGCAGATTTAGATCAGGAGAGAAAAAATGTGCATGTAAATGACTTTTTCAAATCCACGCATCTACGACCTACCCATAGAAAAAGCAGGTGCAAGGGATTGTATATGTTTTGTACTCATACCAAACGTCAAAGCAAAAGTACACTGACTTTGTGATGATGTGAACAGTTTAAAAATGGCTTCCTTTCAAATGAGAACACAGCCTGCAGAGACTCCAGTTTTTTCCAAGTCACTGGGATCTTTGTAATAGCCTTATAGGTTTAATAGTGGAGTGTCTTAGTGGTTAAAGCACCAGTCTTGCAATCCAGAGGTGGCCAGTTCAAATCCCACCACTGCTCCCTGTGATCTTGGGCAAGTCACTTAACCCTCCATTGCCTTAGGTAGAAAATTAGATTGTGAGCCCTCCTGGGACAGAGAAATATCCAGTGTACCTGAATGTAACTCACCTTGAGCTACTACTGAAAAAGGTGTAAGCAAAATCTAAACAAATATAAACATAGATCTGGAATCCCAGGAAACTTCACAGTATACATCAATAAAATTGTGAGGAGTGAAAATATTGTCAATATAATTAAATGTTCAATTTTTCATATCCTATCATGCACTATTATCACTTCCACCCTACTCTAGGGTTTTCATTATCTACCATTTTAGGCAGAATGTTGTGATTTATGGAAAAGTTTTAAAAAGATTAAATCTGACAATCCAATGGATGGACTCAAGATTATAAGGTTCATGTGTCACACTATCAGGCTTATTTTCGACAGAGGACGCTCATCTTTCGACACAAATCGCAAGATGGGCGTCCTCACAGGGTCACCCAAATCGGCATAATCGAACGCCGATTTTGGGCATCCTCAACTGGTTTTTGTCGCGGGGATTTCCAAAGTTCACAGGGGCATGTCAGAAGGATAGCAAAGGCGGGACTGGGGCATGCTTAACACATGGGCGTCCTCGGACGATAATGGAAAAAAGAAGGGCGTCCCTGATGAACACTTGGACAACTTTACTTGGTCCTTTTTTTTACGACCAAGCCACAAAAATGTGCCCTAAATGATCAGATGACCACCGGAGGGAATCGGGGATGAATTCCCCTTACTCCCCCAGTGGTCACTTACCCCCTCCCACCCTAAAAAAAAATTTAAATATTTTTCCAGCCTCTATGCCAGCCTCAAATATCATACCCAGCTCCATGACAGAAGTATATAGGTCCCTGGAGCAGTTTTAGTGGGTGCTGCAGTGCACTTCAGGCAGGCGGACCCAGGCCCATCCCCCCCTACCTGTTACACTTGTGGTGGTAAATGTGAGCCCTCCAAAACCCACCAGAAACCCACTGTACCCACATCTAGGTGACCCCATTCATCCCTAAGGGCTATGGTAGTGGTGTACAGTTGTGGGGAGTGAGATTTGGGGGGGGGGTGTTGGGGGACTCAGCACACAAGGTAAGGGAGCTATGTACCTGGGAGCTTTTTCTGAAGTCCACTGCAGTACCCCCTATGGTGCCCGGTTGGTGTCCTGGCATGTGAGGGGGACCAGTGCACTACGAATGCTGGCTACTCCCATGACCAAATGGCTTGGATTTGGTTGTTTCTGAGATGGGCGTCCTCGGTTTCCATTATGGCCGAAAATCGGGGACGACCATCTCTAAGGTCGACCTAAATGTTGAGATTTGGGCATCCCTGACCGTATTATTGAAACGAAAGATGGATGCCCATCTTGTTTCGATAATATGGGTTTCCCCGCCCCTTCGTGAGGACGTTTCTGTGAGGACGTCCTCAGGAAAACTTGGGCACCCCATTCGATTATGCCCCTCCACATGGTCCAAATATTTGCTTGAATTCAATCTTATGCTTGAATTTAATCTTACATTTGAATGAAACTGAATGTTTCACCCGCTGCTTGCTCATATTTATATAGTCCCAGTGTAGTTGGTGGACCCAAGGCAAAGAAGCACATTATGCACCTATGCATCCACCCCCCCCCCCCCCCCCCACACACACACACTTCAAAATATAAATACATTTTTTAATTCCCACGAATGCCCCCTCCCCTACCCCTATGGCTTTGACTGCAGAGGAAGAAACAGCAGGATAAGAAGCTCTGCTCACTGATTCCTCCTGATAGCTGGAGGACAAAGCACAAGGATAAGGGAAAATACAGGTAGATAGAAACAGATAATAATGAAGGCAAATAAAGACTATATGGCCTATCCAGCCTACCCATCCATGCCATCTACTCTCTCTGAAAGGGTAGTAGTGATTCATCTTCCCACTCCAACTCTTCTTTCTGCTAGCAGCTGACTTAACAGGAACAAATCTACCTTGTGAGCCATTGAATTAGAACATTTGCGAGGGCTCCTAAATATTTTTTGCGAGGGCTCCTAAATATTTAAGTGGCATTTTAAGTCTATAATTTGGTCCCATGATTTATGCACCCTAGGCCCCGATGCTCAAAACTTTGGCACTGTTCTGAATAGCGCCATAAAAATATTGCTGGAACAGCACAGATGCGCAACACCCTATTGCTCAACGTTAATGAGATGCAAATATAGGTGGGCTCACACAATTGATCATTAGGAAGTTCAGTGGGAGGATTGTGCCTGGCACATGCACGAAATTATTCCATGGTAAGCTTGTCTCCTGTGCGCATGCGCCTGGTAAAAACCTGAATGTGAAGCACACATTGGCTTCTGTTTTCTGCGGCCTAAATATAAGCGGTTTTAATTTTTTATTTTTTAGCTTGGATGCTTATATTTAAATGCAGGAAATAAATGTATGTTTTCACTTTGGGTGTTTTACATTTTTTTTTTTAGCAAGAACGCTTTACATTTAGACGCAGGAAACAGACATCAATGTGTGCTTTCGCTTGGATCTGCAGTTTCTCACAACCAGCACTTAAGGGCTTGCACGGGCTTCCTTCTACTTCCAAAACCAAAAGCAACAGATTTTGCAGAATCACGAGAGAAGCATCCTCTCTTCCAACACCCTAACACCTACTCCGACCTGGTGTTATTTTTTGCAACAGTAAGGCAGTTTTGTTTCGGGTGCTCTTTTCTGAGCATTGGGGAGGAATACAAAATGTCCTCATTAAAATAAGCTTAACTATATTAGCATGCTATTTGCGCTGTCCATCTGTATGCTTATTTGTTTCCACGCTTTGGGCCTCTGAACATTCTGCTCAGGTAAATGCTGGCGCTAGTACGGCACTAATGGCCCCTAGTATCTGTGTTTACTTTTGAGCATCGGGGCCCTAGTGCTGTGTGCTTAGTGTCAATTCTTTAATGATAACTGGTTACCAAGATTTAGGAGTTATAGATTAGGCCATTATAGAATACGGCATTGGTGTGCCTAAAGTTAGGTGCCAAGAGTTACGCCAAGTTAATGGCATTCGTAACTGCTGGTGCCTAAGTGTGTCCTGAAGTGTGTGTAACTTATGGTATTCTATAAGTTATGTGTGTACCTCAGAGAGTCACCCATGATGCACTTATTCTCTGACCACATGTGCAACTCCTTCGAACTTGTGTGCTAAATGATTTTGGCACATATGTTATAGAAAAGTGCCTCAAAAACCAAGGGGAATAAATACTCTCTCCAGGGCTTTTTTTGAGGGGGGTACTTGGGGGTACTGAGTACCGGCACCTTTTCCATTGTCTCCTAAAATTGGAACCCAAATTTTAATGAAAGAGGTCAGGCTCTACACACCAATTCTGCCTTGTCATAGATTCTGTGCCTGGTTGCAGGGGGCCTGGCCATTGTCGGGTGGGTCCCTCACAGATCTCCCCACCTCTGAAGGGTGGCCTAGCATTTGAGTACCGGCACCTTTTTTACAAGAAAAAACACACTGACTCTCTCCCACATAAATCACATCCAGAAATAAGGGAAAAAGTGACACAGTGAGCTCACCAAATATATATTGCACTAAATATGCAATTCAAATTCACAAAGGAGACATCAGAGAAACTTGTGGCAGGCTAGGCTATCAGATCTCTTGTAGCACCAGCTATTTCAAATCTAAGCCTGATATTATATGATCTCAACACTAACACACAAGGAAGGATTCCGTATGATGAAAAATGTCAACCAACAAAGTAGGGAAGGGACGTAGGTCAACCAGGGACCAGCTGCTACAAGAAATGGTCTTTATTATTTTATTTTTCAAATTTTTTCATTATACAATATTCAATCAATCTTGAATATTACACGATACATGCAATAATAACATCTTTAATTACAAAATCATAGTGCTAAAAAGCAAATAATGGCTATCGTCCACAAGTAGATGTAATTGACCCAAGAGGAAAAATATATATATTATAAGCTAATATAACAAAGCTCAATCAATTATAATTATCAACAGATTGCGTCATATTCAGAATGACCTATTCCAAGCTGCTATACAGTGTTACATTTGGTTCTAAATTTTCACAATCACACCCTCTTTGCTTTTCAAAAAATCCTCCAATTGACTAGGTTCAAAAAACTGAAATTGCTTTGTTTGGTATAGAATCCTGCAAACACAAGGAAACTTTAATTGAAAATTTGCACCAAGTGCTACTACCCTTGAACGCAGTAATAAAAATAACTTTCGTCTCTTCTGGGTTTCCCTGGAAAGGTCCGGGAAAACCCTTACTTTTGAGCCCAAAAATAAAGAATTAAGATGTCTCAAGGACAGCCTGAGCACTGCATCTCTATCTATCTCAAGAGCAAATGTCACCAACAAAGTTAACCTTTGCGTGACCACCTCCAGAGAGGATTCTAGGAACTCAGTTAGATTCATTCCACCTGAGGGATTTAAATTATCTAGTACTTTACCAGTATTCTGTAAATAATATGCTCTTGTAATAGGTGGTAGTGAACTATCAGTCATTCCCAGAACCTCCACTAGATATTTCTTAACCATTTGTACTGAAGTAATAAGTGGCGATTTTGGAAAGTTTATAATACGCAGGTTAAGTCTCTTTGATTGGTTCTCCAAATACTCCAAGCGCTTAGAGGCAAAACACCTGTCCTTAACCAAAGATTGTTCCACAAGTTCCATTTTAGCAAATTTTTCAGAAAGAGTTTTAACCTCCATGGCTTGGTAATCATTAATTTGTAATTGTTTTAATGCAGTTTCGGCTATAGCCTTGATACTTTCAGTATTCTTTGCTATCAAAGTCTGTAGGGCAGAGAGAGTGGAAGAATTCAGTTCCCAAAGTGACTCAAGCGTCACTACAGCAGGTTTTTCTTTTCCCTCGAAAACCAGTTGAGGTGCTCTAGCAGTTTGTTCCAGGATACTCACAATTGTAGTAGAAACTACAGGAGCAGAACTACCCTCTGGTATATTCAAGCTGGCAGCATTTGTCCCGGCTTCGTGTAGGTTCCCTCCCTGAATGCTCTCTTCTCCGTTCGGGGTTTGAGCAGCAGGACTCATCACGAAGCGCTCACTTCCTGGTTGAGGGGGCGCTGCACGCAGAACAGGGCTCAGGGAAGCCCCGTTGACGCTGTCGGCCAGCTCTGATACGCTGGCTCCAGCAGCAGGAGTAGATGTCACTTCTGAACCGGAGGCGATTCCAAACCGCTCGAGCGTCGACTGTTGGAGCGGGGGTCTACTTCCAGGGAGAGAGGGAGTCTCCCTGACCTTCCCCCGTCTCTTACCCATCGCAAACGGCAGGTAAGGCTCTCCTTCCAGTGTTAACTAGAGCTGGAATGTAACGCGTCCGCTGACGCCAATCATACCGCGGCCATCTTGGATCGGTGGTCTTTATCTCCACAAAAAGCATTGCAACAAGAGTACGGGAAAACCAATCTCAATCATCTGTCTCCTTGGGAGACAAAATGTATAAAATTATAAAAACTAGAATATCAATGTAATTAAAGCATAATTCAAAAAGATTTTTGTCTCTCTTTCTCATATATATATGGGTTTGGGTATATATATATATATACTGATATATTGGGTATATATATATATATATATATATATATATATATATATATATTGAGCAAGAACGCTTTACATTTAGACGCAGGAAACAGACATCAATGTGTGCTTTCGCTTGGATCTGCAGTTTCTCACAACCAGCACTTAAGGGCTTGCACGGGCTTCCTTCTACTTCCAAAACCAAAAGCAACAGATTTTGCAGAATCACGAGAGAAGCATCCTCTCTTCCAACACCCTAACACCTACTCCGACCTGGTGTTATTTTTTGCAACAGTAAGGCAGTTTTGTTTCGGGTGCTCTTTTCTGAGCATTGGGGAGGAATACAAAATGTCCTCATTATATATATATATACCCAAACCCAGTGCTGAAGTAAATTTTTCTACACTTGACACCCACGCTACAACTTTATTTCAAAGATGGCTACTTATCGTTAACCCGTTTACAAAACCATGGTACAACTGTGCTCAATTCATGAGTCAACAGTATCATTGTCAGACTACAGACAGCATAATCTTTTTGAATTATATTTATGTATATATTATTATGTTAATATTGTAGTTTTTGTAATTTATACATTTTGACTCCCAAGGAGACAGATGATTGAGATCATGTAATAACAGGCTTGGGTTTGAAATAACTGGTGCTATAAGAGATCCGATAGCCTGCTACAAGTATCTCTGATGTCTCCTTTGTAGATGTGAATTGTACATTTAGGACTAAATTCTATATATCACGCCTCAAAAATCAGTGCCAAAACGAAATATCCTAGGCATATTCTATAAACTAGGTATAAATTTAGGCATACTTTATAGAATAAGCCTAAATTTCTACTTGGTTTATAGACTATGCTGAGCACCCATCCGCATGACTAAAATTAATTGTATGCAGTTACACCAAGTAAAACTCGGTGTAAATGCCAACGCCTAAATTACTCGCTGACCAGATGTGTCCTATAACAACGTGTATAGATTTTAGAAATGCCCATGACCTGCCCATTCCATTCCCCCTTTTCAACTATGCAACTTAGAATTTACACGCATCACGCTATAGAATATGCTTAGACAGTTCTGAGTGTAAATTCTAATTAATGCCAATTACTGTCAATAATTGCTTGTTCTCTGGCAATTATTGGTTCTGATTGGCTTGTTAAGTAATTAAGTGGCATGAGCAAATCCAGAATATGACTGGATTTGTGTGCTCAACTTAGGTCGCGCTATATAGAATCAGGGGGTTAGAGCAATATATCTTAGGTGAGATCTCTGTGTCACTTTTCCCCTCATTTCTGTAGTTAAAGTGCTTAGCACTTACATGTATAATTGCCCATTTGTGGCACCAATCATGCAGTAAGTGCTATTATTCTATAACTTAGGTGCCAATTTACAGAATTATTTTTTTAGGCCCCAGGCTCAAGGCATTAAACAAGGCTTTCTCACATTACATAAACTTGGCTCCATCCACTGTTATGTAGACACATCTGAGCTTCATACCCTGGCCCATGCTTTCCTAACTTCAAGGCTTGACTACTGTAGTATTGTTTATTGTGGTATCACCAAGTCTTCCCTTCGTAGATTGTAGACTTCACAAAACACAGCTGCCCATCTTCTGTGTAAAACTTGCAAATTCGACCACGAGTCACCGCTTCTGGCTACGCTACATTGGCTTCCGGTTCCGTTTTGCCTTGTTTTTAAAACTCTCTGTTTGACTCATAAGGCTTTGTATATCGCAACCTTAGATTTCTGGATGCTAATCAACTCGTTTCACCCTCTCTTCGCATAGTTCATTATGAGTCTTCCCACTCTTCTGCGTTCTTCTTTCTTATTCCAAAGTCTTGGAATGACCTCCCCACTATTCTTAGATCAGAGGCCAACTTTGCAAAATTTTAAATTTTCCTAAAAACTTATTTCTAGCCATTGGCTTTTGGACCAATTTCTGTAGAAGCCTTGGCTCCCCTTAATCTTCATTCCCACCTTTACTGTGTGGTTGCATACTGTCCTAACAACAAATGGTGTTCTTTTTAATTGTTATCACTTATTGTTTTCTTGTTAACTGCTGTGACCAAGTATACCAAGTGGTATACTAAGCCATTAAAAGACTAAACTATGCCTTAATCCTGCTCTGATTTCAGCTCCTAAAAGGGCCACGTCTTATGCCACCAAGGCATTGGTATGCCAGCATACACATGCTTCTCATGATCTCTACGTGAGTTGCACCCACTACCCAAACATTTACAGGCGCAGCCTTCCAGGGAAGAAACACGGAGCCATTTAAAAGATACCATTCTATGAATAAATTTCACAGTTTGTGTGGGTTCCAAATTTATTCCAAAACATTTTCCATTCCCATAGTAAATGTTTTCCTTTCCTTTCATCTTTGTAAAGAAAAAGTGTAGAACAATCACAATTTTTTTTTTTAATGTAGTCAAGTGTAACCTACATTTGCTTCCCACAGTTGCAGCTCACTTTCCTTGCCTGAATGACAATTTTTTCCATTGCCCAGATGACTTTTCCAGCTGGTCACTGGAAAGCCACAAAAGAAAAGGCAGTTTGTCAGGAGAGCAAGGGAGACAATTTACCAGAAGACAAACCTGAAAGTTAATAGCTTATATTAGGCCCAACTTGGGTTTGTCAGAACAATGTTCCATTAAAATAAAATGACAAAATAATTGACAAAAACATTTTAAAACCTAGAGATAAAAGAATAGATAGGGGACAGCACAATTTTTCTAGGTCTGGCACACTGTTACATTTTGTGACCCACAAGCTGGGTTAGGAGCCCTGGGGAAAAGGAGATGAAAAACTAGCCATTTGTTGTTACTTGGGATACCCTGGATTCCCAGGAGAATGTTAAAGAAAAAATACTCCAGAAAAAAATATCCTTACCTGCAGGCTTCTCCATCTTATTCCAATAAACTAGAATGTATGGGGGAGGGATAGCAGCAGGAAGCAGCACCAGTTGGGGGCAGAGAGCAAAGTCTCCTGGTACGGGTAGTTTTGGAGCCAGTCTCTCTCTCTAGCTGAAGCAAATAGCTCATTAACTACTCTGGCAGTAGTAGGAGAGGGAAGGTGTGGCTGGGGGGAAGACACACTAAACCAACATGTGAAATATGAAGGAACTAAAACCTGAGAATGACACAAATAGAAAACCCTAGGGCAAATGGGTACCTGAAGCAGTGACAACCCCAGGAAGGCTAGAAGGCCAAGGGAAGGGCCTGGAAGGAAAAGTCTTTAAAGTTTAAGGGAATTACTGCAGCCTAGAGAAGAGCTTACAGAAGAAGGTTTGGGCTACAATAGGTTGCCCTAGAGGAAACCTGGCTAGGGAAATTAGTGAAATGAGCCCCTTTAGCTGGGGTATTCACCAAGGAACAAAATGTTGGAAGGAAAGCAGTCTTTCTGAAAGTAGAAACCCTAGGCAGACAAGGCATGGAAATAGCCTAGGGAATAGTTTATGTGCAATGGAGTTTGTGGAGGGTTTTTTCCTCACATTGTGAGGGAAAGAAAGTGCTGGGAACTAGAAGAAGCACTTGTAAGGGGGAAAGGAGAAACCTCCTTAATCTGCAGTGCTGTGAACCCACAGGAAGGCAGCACTTGTAGGTATAGATCTGAAAAGGGGTTTATGATCTAAGAACAGCACATGCTGTAGAAAAAGAAGAGGGAAGGGCAAAACCTCTTTCAGTAGTGCTGTGGAACTAGAGGGGTAGGGCCCGGGGGCAGTACTGGCAGGTTAGAACCTGGAATTTCACTGTGTAACTGGTAACCTGTGGATGGCCCATAAGCCAGAATCCTGGGTGGAAATCCTTAAGGAATGATGTGTGCTTTTTGTACTAGTATTTGGAAAGAAAGCCAAAAGTGCTATTGTTGATTAACTTTGTGGTCCATTAATTGTTTCATGCAGTGATTTGATCCCAGCTGAGAAATTAGGTTTATTTGTTAAAATGTGTGTTTTTTGTAGAACCAGAATAAAGATATGGTTATTTAGGAACGTCTGCCATAGGGCTGGGTGGTGCTGAGTCAGGAGAGAATGAGAATAGCAAGAAGGCTACAAATCCCTCAATTACCTTTACCTTTCACCCCTGCTCTATTGACTAACCTGTTGACTATAGGGGGGCATCAAACCAGTACTTTATTAAACAGACCCACCAGTGCTTTATTAAACAGGTGCCCCCCCCCCCCCCCCACTTCTTGAAGGCTTCTTGTGCTTTTTTTTGCTCACCTGTTTGGTTGTGCTTTGGATTCCCTCTCTTTTGTTCCTTGACCTATTGACTACCTAGTTATCATCCTCAACCATCAATACTTTAGGAACATCCAATTGGTCCTCTTTTAAGTTACAATCATTAGCTTCCCTGGGTAAGACTCTTACCTCTATAAGAGCTACCACCTGCGGTTTAGTCCCTATCCCTTCCACATGGATCAAATTGTCAAATCTTGGCCTCCTTCCCCTTCTACATCAATGATAGTCTGTCACAGCTAATTTCAGTTGAACAAGTTGTAAAAACAAAATATGTACACTTTATACATAGAACTATATGATTATATCTAAGTACCTGAAAGCATTTCTTCTTGTGGAGGGCAATTTTCAAAGCTTACTCATGAGAAAAGCCCTCCTGAAAATGTCCCCCATCACTGAGATTAAAAATAGGGATTTATTTTTGTGAGTATGCATTTAGTTTGTATGGGTGACTAAAAAATGGAAAGTGCATGCAAATTATTTGCATATGTATTTATCTACAATTAACACACATGAAATTGATTTACAAATGCAAAAAATTCTTGAGGGCATACAATGTGTGTAAAAAAAGCACAAGAATTTCTGAAAACTCTGTCACAAAAATCATAAAATCTTCCTTCAAAACAAAGACTAAACAAGCTTTATTTTTGGTCATACACACACCTAGTTAAAAGTGCACCATTCAGTAAGGAATGGAATTAGATTGGAGTCAAAAAAGTATGCAGCAGTGCTTCTATCACATGAGATTTTTTGACATCAGTTCGGGGAGTGGAGCTGTCCTGTTCACTCCAGTATAACAGTGACTGCCTGCTTTACTGACCATGCTGTTGTAGAGTTGTCCCCACTCCCTGATGATTTCTCGGTTCACCCATAATATTAGGACACCATCTCCTGCTACCACCTGGAAATTGTTCTCATCTGTTTGGGGAGTGGAGTTGTACTGCTTGCCCTGGTTGTACTAATGATAGCCTGCCTTGCTGATCACAGTGTCAGAGAATTGGCCCTGCCCCTTTGATATCACTTCTGGGCTTGCTCAGACTATTAAGAGGGGCTCTATGCATGCAGTTGGTTGCCCGAGTGGGACATCCTGAAGGGGCACACCAAAGAGGAACACTTCTTTGAGAGTCATTCAGGAGTCCTTGTTTCTCAAGATCTTCAGGTCATTTAACTGTTTGATTATAGTGGGTTTGTGGGAAGGTTTACTGGTGGGGAGGGGGCAGCTGTTATTGTAGTGTTACTGAATGTGTTGTTGTACATGGAAGATATGGACAGCTGAAGAGGGTGGGTGGGAGGAGCACGTTGTTATTGTCTATGAGAAGGGAAGAAGGGAGTAGGGAGGGAATTCAGATTTTGTGGGTAGGATTAATGAATGTCAGATCTGTAATAAAGAAAGGTGAGGATATTAAAGAGATTCTTAGGCAACCTGAGATAGACTTTTGTCTGTGAACTGAAACATGGAAGGTTTGTATGAATTATGTCCAGAAACTATAAAGTGTCATCTCAGTTTAGGATGGGGAAAAGAGGAGGAGTGTGTCATTTATTTATTTTCACATTTATACCCCCACATTATCCTGAACGTACTCAAGTTCTTTGTGGTTTACAATAAAACAGAAGGCAAGGTTAATTAATTAAATTTGATTTATAGGGAGGGTTTGGGATTTTAACTTAAGGATGTGAAGCTGTGTAAGACTGAGGGGATGCTGGTGAGAGAGGGGATGGGAGGGACACTGGAGATTTTTCCCTTGTACATCTTACCTTTGCCGAAGCGGACTATTTGGGATGAACCATTGGGGGTTTTAACTCAAATGTGGATGAGTATTCCTGATTTGTGGATTATGGGGAATTTAATCTCTATTCTTATAAGCAACATGGGATAACAGCAAACAGGTTTTTGAATGGGTTGTCCATAATGTCTTTATTGCAGGGTGCAGATCATCCTACAAATTGTAAAGGTAATATATTAGATCTAGTGATTAGGAAAATTGAGGGTGATTTAGGTAATGGCTGAACTTGTCATATGTTAACCCTGCCTTGGATAGATCATTATTTGGTTTAATTTCCTGTCTTATATAAGGGCAAATGAAAGAAGAATGTGTATGAAGGCAATACATCTTGGAGGCAGGATAAAGTGAGTTGTTTTTTGCTAGATTATTTGAAAAAATATCTAGAGGAGTGCTGGCCAAAGATTTTCAATTAGATGGTTGAACAGCGGACTAGAGGCTTGAGAGAGCATTTGAATAGGCTGGTTCCCTTGAAATGTAGAACCGGGGCTAAGAGAGGAAATCCCTGGTTTTTCTAGGAACTTTGGAAGTTGAAAATTGAGAAATGGGGGTTGGAAGGCAATGACATAAGGCCAGGAAAGAAAGTATAGAGATGAGTGGAGGAAACTTCAGCATGCATATAATAAGGCAAATTCAACATCAGAAGAGTATTTCTTGCGTAGTTTGGCAAAAGCCACAAACTTTTCATGGGATTTTTTTTAACATTGTGGGGCAGTTGCCATATGGACGTACTGCAGTGTTAGACGTCCATATCTTCCCTTTGTAAAATTGGGATTTGTACATCCATGAAATATGGACATCTAAATGCCTGTTTTCAAACCTCAAACAAGAATAGACCCTCTAAAACAAACACCATAGCAAACTGAGGTCAGTAAGGGGCTAGTGGCCTCAGGGTGACAGTGCTGCAGATGGTGACCCAGGCACTAGATTATTGCAATATTTTATTGATGGGAGTGCACACTAAATTTTGAAGGAAACTTCAAAGATGACAGAATACTGTTGCAGGGATGATCTTGGGTTAATCTAGAAGAGAAAGAGAAAGATCATGCAACTCCACTGCTGACTGCTGTGCACTGGTACTCGGTGAAGGCCTGGGTTAAATCTTACCCTCCAAATTTTGGACCATTCTTCAAGTGGTTTCACCACTACTGTCTGAGAAGACAAGAGTAAACAAGTTGTGAGACAGGGTGAAAAGGGTTAAAAAGAGGGGGGTGAAGTAGAGAAGAGACAGTAAGAGGAGAAGTTGCTGAGGCAGAAGAGTGACTAAGGGCAAGAGAACAGCATGAGAGGAGGCAAACTCAAGGGAGGACTGGGTCAAAGGGAAAGAGGAAAAGAAGGAGATGTCATATTGAAAATGCCCTTCTACCTTTTTATACCGTTATGTTTTGTTCTTCATTGCTCAGAGAAGAGGTTTCAACCCAGTCCTTGGGGCACATCCAGTCAGTCAGGGTTTCCAGGATATTCTGGAAAATCTGACTAGATGGGTGTGCCCCAAAGACTGGGTTGAAACCCCCTGGTGCAGAGTCTTTATTTATTTATTTATTTATTACATTTGTACCCCGCGCTTTCCCACTCAAAGCAGGTTCAATGCAGGTTGAAATTGACAACTGAAAAATGTAAGAAATAAAGAGGGTCTTTTACCAAACTGTGGTAAAAAGTGACCTTAGTACTTAGTGGAGAAGTAGCCTAGTGGTTAGTGCAGTGGACTTTGATCCTGGGGAATTGAGTTTGATTCCCACTGCAGCTCCTTGTGACTCTGGGCAAGTCACTTAACCCTCCATTGCCCCGGTACAAAATAAGTACCTGAATATATGTAAACCGCTTTGAATGTAGTTGCAAAAACCTCAGAAAGGTGGTATATCAAGTCCCATTTCCCTTTCCTTTATGCGGGTCATTCCCACATGCTAAGGCCATTTTTTTCCACATGGGTAAAATGGCTGCTTTTTCTAATTTTTTTCCATTAGTGTGTGGCCATTAGTGCATGAGCCCCTACCGACATCTATTTTGTAGGTGGTAAGGGGACATGCGCTAATTAGTTAGCATGCAATGATACAGCTGTGCTAAACAATTAGCATAGAAAAATCTATTTTTTTTAGCACATGGAAAGCGTGTGCCAATTACATAATTACCACAGGAAGCCAAAATATACCCTGTGGTAAGACCTTTTTTACTGCAGTAAGCACACATTGGTGGTTACCGCAGCTTAGTAAAAGGACCCCAAAATAAAGAATAAGTAAATAAATAAATATTAACTCCTTACCAGTCCTGTACCCTGCTCAGTCTTAGTAAACTTATGGACATAAATGTTGTACATTCCAATGTAGTTTTCCTCTCTGGTTAATCTTTATAACATGGGCCAAGGGATGGGTTGTCACCATAGCAGAAAAAAATAACCCTTTCCTTCTGGTGTGGAATAGAGTGTACAAATTCCTGTAATGGGAAGAGGACAATGTTTCACAAATCCTTAACCCAAGCCCCTAATGAATACTCCAGAAATCCTCCCCATTATAGTCTGAGTGTATAAGTTATTGACCACAAAAGGAAATAACAAATGTAGCTCCTCCCCCTTTTAAAAAGCTGCGCAGCAAAGCCAACACAGCTCATTCACTTTCAGCTGTGTTGGCATTACCGCACCAACAGCTGCTAGCTCTCCCCCCTGCCCTCCCCTCCATACACCCATGTCAAGCAACCCAATTCTCCCCCTGCCCTCCCCTCCATCCACCCATGTTAACCATCTCCTTCCAGCCTCCCCCCCAGCAGCCCATGTCAACTATCTCCCTTCTAGCCCCTCCCCTACTGAACACCAGACGTTTCCTGCTTTCTTCCAGCCCCCCCCCCCCGATTCCCGATCCCCTGCTCCCCAGGTTGTCCATCATCTCCTATCTGCCCTCAGCTCCCTGATAGCCCTCGTTTCCTTCCTGCCGCCGCCTTGCCTTTAAATATTGTATTTTTCCTCAAGTCGCGGTGCCGGCATTGAAAGCAGCAGGTTCGGCTCAGCTCCAGCCTTCCCTCACATGCTCCGCCCTCTTCTGATGTATTTTCTGTTTCCGCGAGGGCGGAATCATGCAAGGGAAGGCTGGAGCCAAGCCAAGCCTACTGCTTATGAAAGCTTATGGTACCACATGTTTGTTCTGGTTCCAAATAAGCTGGAAACCCAGAGAAGGAAACTGCTAGGCTCCCACTGAAAACTTACCCCATGGTCACATTCTCATAACCATTTCATATCCTAATCAACACTAGATACTTTTGTTTTCCAAGTTCTCATTAATATGGGTTAGAAACACTAATGTGAAGTATATCATGGAAAAAAATCACCTCTGAAGTTCAACACAGGGGAGGTTTTAAGCAGTGAATAAGCCAAATGGAATGGAAGCCAACTTATTTGTCAATAGGTTTCTTATTTTACTGCCTTTCTTGAGAACGATCTGTAATACCATTCTGCCACTTCTTTTCAGACTCAGGAGCTGCAGGGGTATTCTGCTCCAGCCCCTCGCTTCTAGTCGGCCTGCAGGGAAGAAGAGGAGAAGGGGTGAGCCTGGAGCAGGCATAGAACAGTCTCTCTACTCTTTAATGCAACCCCTCTTACCTTTGTGCTCCTGCCCCTGCCCTACCCTCCCTTTTCCTTGCTCCACAATCCCATTTCCTGTTTGACTACAAATTAAGCTCTGTAAATGTGGGCATATGACAAGCGTAAGGCCCCTCAAATATGCCCAGTTTCATTTCTGGTACAGTTTGATCCTGGCCTTCCTTCTTGGAGGGGAGGGGCTCATGAATTTGATATACTGCCTTTCTGTGGGTACAACGAAAGTGGTTTACATATACAATATGCAAGTGCTTTTTCTTTCTATAGTGGGCTCACAATCTAAGTTTGTTCCTGGGGCAATGGAAGGTTAAGTGACTTGCCCAAGGTCACAAGGAGCTGCAGTGGGAAGCAAAACCAGTTCCCCAGGTTCTCAGCCCACTGCACTAACCATTAGGCTACTCCTCCTCTTTACAATTACAGATCCTCTCTTTAAGTCTCTTACTTATCCCAGGCTGTCAGGAGGAATAATGTTACTGTTGTCTCCTGGGAAGCTGTTCCATGAATCCCCAGCCTTTCAAAGAAAGAGAGGACCAGTCACTCAGAGGAAGGTTCCACAGTGGTGTAGCCAGACCTGACTTTTTGGGTGGGCCCAGAGCTAATATGGGTGGGCACTATGTATATAGGTATGAGTAGTGTTTCTTGGGATACTACAAAATAATGCCTTAGAATGCTGCCCTGCATCAATATAAACCACATACATACTTAAAAAACGATATTTGTAAATATAGCTACATTATGCCATATCAAACTTGACCAGACATGTCTACTATAATGGCAAACATCTCAACACATATGACAGGATCCTGCATTATAATTACAGCAATGACATATAACCATGTATTCAAATTCTGGTAGCACCTCAATAATAGCAACAAAGTCACTGGTACTTTGTGAAGTAACAATAATTCCTTCAAAGAGGCTTCTTAGAGCCTATATTGCAAACCATAACACCAGTTCCAATAACAGTACCTTTAAAAAGGCAGCAGTGAATATACACAACAGTAATACGCATCCCATTGGAAAAGCCAGACAAGTCAGACTCATAGATCCCCATATATGTTGGAATAATGTATTGTATTTTACATGCATTGCCTGTCACCAATTTTTTCTCTGTGATTACTCTGTGACCTCTGATGTAAATTGCTTAGAGAGGTCACACCTATGCAACTTCCTGTGGGGGTTAGGCACAGCACATGGAGCTCATGATCTCTCCTAGCTGAGAGGATCTATGGTGGTGTGAGCATCCATTACCATCTAAGCACATGGAAAGAGCTGATAATCCAAATGTATAGTATTATGTATATATAAGCCTGTCTGAATATAATCTAACTACAAACTGTGAGTAAACAGATGTTTTGTTACTTCAACTTTAAAGTGACTCAGCAGTGAATTATTCTGGGGTGAATGAGAGAGATGAAGAAAAGAAATTAACATTTCTAAAGCTGAAGCTGTGTGTATAAAAATCTGCTAATTATTTACTACAAATAATCCAACAAAAGGGTTATGGGCCCAGGGCCAGGAATTGAAAAAGAAGAGAAATATTACCAGGCAGTAAAAAAGCCACATTTTTCTCTTAAGTTTTAAAAGAAAGATTCAGTCTGTCTCTCTCTCCCCCCACACACCAAACAGAAGGCTAAGAAAATGGCTGAGGGAGGAAATTCACCATTTTTCCACTCTCTCAAGGTGCCTAAATTAACTGAATTTAATTATCAGCAGTGGGAACTAAGATTCATATGTCTCCTTCAAGCAAAGAAATTAAATATATGCTTAGACCAAAACAGAACAGCTGAAAATATGGCTGAATGGGACAATGCAAACTATTATGTGAAGTGCATGTTTTTGGAAGCTCTCTCAGAGAAACAAGCCATATTAGTGGAGGCAAAAGATACAGTGAAGGACATTTTACATAAACTGAGAACTATGTATGCAACTACATATGCAAAACAGCAACCAATTTGGTTAGCAGAGTTAAATGAGACCAAATTAAGGGATAAAAGTAAATGTAATGATCACATTATGCATCTTATGTCTTCATTTCAAAAGTTAGAACTTTCTGGAATTCCCATGTGTGATGCATTGAAAAGAGCATTTCTTTTTACCTCACTATCAAAGAAGTTTGATGTTTTTAGGTCTGTAAATGAAGCCATTGAAGGGCAATCTTTTGAACAGGCAGCATCAAAACTGAGGCAGGAATGCATAATAAATGATTCTGAGGAGATGTGTTCTCAAAGTCAGTCAGAGAGAAATGAAACAAATTTCTTGGCAAAGAACAGAGGAAGGCGGAGCTATGGGAAAACTCCACCCAAGGGCAAGCTGATTTGCTATTCATGTGGAAAGGAGGGACATGTATCTAAATGGTGTAAGGAAACACAAAACACTCCCTCTAGCTCACCTAAGCCAATGGAACAAAAGAATTCTCCAACCAGGAAATGTATGAAAGACAATGATAAACATAAGGGCTTTCTAATGGCAGAAAAATCTTTGACTATGGTAAATAATAATTCAAATGAAAGTACTTGGATTTTGGATTCGGGGAGCACATGCCATTTAACCAATTGTAAGGATTTCTTTCAGGAAATGTGTCCAGAAGAAGGTATTCTTAATACTGCAAACGCAGGGACTGCTAAGATCCAAGCAAAAGGCATTGGATTCTTAAAATGCAAAGTGTCCAATGAAGTTAAAGAAATTCCTGTAAGTGATGTCTTGTATATTCCCCAAGCAGTTTGCAATATGCTTAGTGTATCTAAATTAGATAAGAAGGGATTTGCGATTCATTTTGAAAACAGTAAGTGCACAATCTCTAAAAATGATGAAGTGTATGCTGAAGCTTTTATGCATAATGATGTTTATAAACTGAGCATTTCAGGTGAAGCCTCACATATGGCGCAAGTAAGGAAGAATGATGGTAAATGTAGTCTGGAAATCTGGCATCGCCGCCTGGGACATCGTGATTTTAAGGTGATCCAGGATCTTTACAGTAAGCAACTAGCCACTGGCATTCAAATCAGTGCAGGTACTGGTAAAATGGAGAAATGCATAGACTGTGTTACTCAAAAAGGTGTGAGACCCTCATTTCCTGCATACACAGGAAATAGGAGTAATAAAGTACTGGACTTAATACACAGTGACTTATGTGGACCGTTTAATATCCCATCATTGGGAAATAACAGATTTGTGCTAATATTCTTGGATGATTTCTCTAGATATTGTGTGGCCTATTTGCTGAAAGAAAAAAGTCAAGTCACAGACATGCTGAAGAAATACGTAGCCATGGTGAGCAATAAATTTGAAAGAAAACCAAAGGTTCTTCAGACCGACAATGGTGGTGAGTTCACTTCACAAAGCATGCGCACATTTCTAGAACAAGAAGGCATTCAGCATATCACAACAGTAGCTTATACACCAGAGCAAAATTCTGTTGCAGAGAGAAAATTTAGGTCACTTGTGGAAATGACCAGATGTATGCTGTCAGATAGCAATCTCCCTAAAAGACTATGGGGGGAAGCCATTCTCACAGCAGTGTACCTACAAAACAGAATGCCAACTAAAGGCGCTGAGCGCACACCACATGAGACATGGCATGGTAGGAAGCCAAACCTGTCACACATAAGAACATCTGGAAGTACAGCATATGCTCATGTACCAAAGCAAAGAAGGCATAAGCTGGATTCCACAACAGAAAGGGGCATTTTAGTTGGCTATGCTCCAGGACACAAAGGATATAGAATTTTGAATCTGAAAACTGGCATTGTTGGCATAAGACATGTTACATATTTTGATGAAAACAAAAGGGTTGATAAAGGCTGGATTATCCCAGATGAGCCTTATCATCCAGAATATGAAACTAGAACCATAATAGACATGCCAGTGTATATAAATGCCATACCAAGGCAGATGTCTGAAAGCAACTCATCTGTATCTAACGAGGAACAAGCAGAGGAAGCAGACACAGAAAGGATCATTGCAGAAGACAGTACAGTTGGAGAAGGGGAATCAATTGGAGAAGGACTCTCAGATTTAGAAGATGCGGAAAGGTCAGACCAACCTGTTGTCAGACGCTCATCCAGGGAAAACAAAGGTGTTTCACCCCCAAGACTGTCTTACCTAACAAAGTCAGCAGAAGCTCAAGAGCCCTTAACATGGGATGAGATTGAGAAAATGCCAGCAGAAGAAGCTGCTGAATGGCGTAAAGCTGCACAAGAAGAAATTGATGCATTGGATAAAAATAATACTTGGATTCTTACAAAATTACCTCCTGGCAAGAAAGCTATAGGATGCAAATGGGTATTCAAGTTAAAAAGGAATGCACAAGGAAAAGTGGAAAGGTATAAAGCCAGATTAGTCGCAAAGGGATATCTTCAAAAATATGGAGAAGATTTTGATGAAGTGTTTGCACCTGTAGTGAAACACACGACAATTAGAACACTTCTGAGCATTGCAGTCTCAAAAGGCATGCAAGTCAATCACATTGATGTGAAAACAGCATTTCTTCATGGAGATATAACTGAAGACTTGTATATGGAACAGCCAACAGGTTTCATAAATACAAAACAAAGACAGCTAGTGTGTAAATTAAACAAAGGTCTTTATGGATTAAAGCAAAGTGCAAAATGTTGGAATGACAAATTGCATGAAATATTGACAAATTTAGGATTTAAGCAAGGTGAAGCAGATAAATGCTTGTACACTAGGTGCAGAAATGGACAATATGCATACATTTTAGCTTTTGTTGATGATCTGCTCATTGCAAGCGAAAGTGAGCAAGAGTACAAGGACATTGTAAAATATTTAAACCTGAATGTTGAGATAAAAGAACTTGGTAATGTGTCATACTATCTTGGTATAGAAATTGAGAAACAAAATGATGGTTCTTATCTTCTAAGCCAGAAGCAGAAAATAAATGAGCTTATTGAAAGTTTAGGTATGCAAGATGCCCAAGTTGTAAGCACTCCCATGATCACTGATTTTCTAAAGGATGAAACAGTAAGAGAACCTTTACCAGATAACATCCAATATAGATCAGCCATAGGTAAGCTTTTATATCTGACTACCACATACAGGGCTGATATAGCAAATGCAGTAGGAATTTTGAGCAGAAGGGTCAGCTCACCTACCAAATCAGATTGGACTGCAGTTAAAAGGATGGTAAGGTATTTAAAAGGTACCATTGATTGTAAATTAAAGATTTTAGCCAATAGTAATCCAAAACTAATATGTTACTGTGATTCAGATTGGGCAGGGGATCATTCTGATTATAAATCCACAAGTGGATATGTGTTTATGTATGGAAATGTACAAATTTCTTGGGCCAGTCATAAACAAAGTATTGTGAGTCTGTCTTCTACAGAAGCTGAATATGTGGCTGTATCAGAAGCATGCAGAGAACTGATGTGGATTGAAAAACTTTTGCTGGATTTTGGAATAGCTGAACAAAGACCAATCCAGATAATGGAAGATAATCAGAGCTGCATCCGACTGTCACAGAATGACAAGGTTCAGTCACGCACCAAGCACATCGAAACGAAATACCACAACGTGCGAGAGTTGGCGAAAGAAGGGGTCATCAGTCTACACTATTGTCACACCAGTGAGATGACAGCTGACATCATGACCAAACCGTTACCCAGAGAACGTTTTGAGAATCTGCGAATAAAGCTTGGACTTTGTATGAATAAATAATTGCATGACAGTTATGCATGAGAAGGGGTTTGTTGGAATAATGTATTGTATTTTACATGCATTGCCTGTCACCAATTTTTTCTCTGTGATTACTCTGTGACCTCTGATGGAAATTGCTTAGAGAGGTCACACCTATGCAACTTCCTGTGGGGGTTAGGCACAGCACATGGAGCTCATGATCTCTCCTAGCTGAGAGGATCTATGGTGGTGTGAGCATCCATTACCATCTAAGCACATGGAAAGAGCTGATAATCCAAATGTATAGTATTATGTATATATAAGCCTGTCTGAATATAATCTAACTACAAACTGTGAGTAAACAGATGTTTTGTTACTTCAACTTTAAAGTGACTCAGCAGTGAATTATTCTGGGGTGAATGAGAGAGATGAAGAAAAGAAATTAACATTTCTAAAGCTGAAGCTGTGTGTATAAAAATCTGCTAATTATTTACTACAAATAATCCAACAATATAAACCACATGCCTGCTCAGTCACATGCAGACCACAGACCAACCCTCATCAATTACAGAATAAAGGACCAAAAATTAGAAATTTATTGATTTATTTTCTAAATTTCTATGCCGCACTATCTCTGCAGTTCTAAGCAGATCACAATTCAACGCACATAATTGTAAAACATACAAAACATAAAGACCTTCCCTTCCCTACCCCCACCCAATCCATCCCAGCAGCCTGGCATCACCCTTCCCTACCTTACCCCACCCCCACCCCATCCATCCGTAGTCCAGTATCAATCCTTCCCTTCCCCACCATCCATCCCATAGCTAAGCACCAACTCTATCCTACCACCCCACTCCTCCCTGTAGCCTACCATCAGCCTTCCCTATCCTCCCCCCATGGCATTAAATATAAGACGTTTTTTAATGTCCTGGGCACTGCAGAGCCCACCTCCAACACATCAGTCCACCCAGAGAAAACTGCCTACACTTTTTTTTTTAATTTAACCTAGGCACTGCAGAGACCATTCCCACCCAAAAACCCACCAACATGAGAAATAGACAGATTTTTAAAAATTAACCTGGGCACAATTAACATTTATTGTTGGTGAATTTCTGGGTGGGGATGGGCTCTTCATTGCCTAGAGCAAAAGAGATATATTTAATGATTAAATATATCTTTTTTTTTTTGCCCTAGGCAATGAAGAGTCCACTCCCCACCCAGAAGCCCACCACCAGAGCCATCAACTTGATTACTCTTGTATATATATATACCTTTTTTGCCCTGTAGGCAGTGAAGTGCTTACTCCACCCAGAAGCCCACCACCATCAGCCAGCATTTTGAGTACAATTACACATTAAACATTTTTAAAAAATAAATATATGTTACCTGCTAGGCAGCTGCTTATAGTTGCACGTGGTGCAGACTGCAGAGCACCCTGGCTCCAGTCCTGTACCAGTGTTGAGTGGGACTGGGCGGGGGAGTGTTGTTGCTGCTGCTGTGATGGTGATGATCAACTGGAGAACTGCACCAGCACTGAGAGACTAAATCTAGAACTGGCCGGCAGGCAGGCACTGTGGAGGAGGTGAGCCTGCGGCACAGCTGGGCCGGCAGCACCATTTCCCATGTGGCACTGCATGTGACCGCGGCGCCATTGTGTCATGCACACTGCAGGGAGTAGGCAGAAGGTGGTCAGTGGCCCAGCTGTTTGGGGAGGCTAAAGGGGGCAGGGTCAGAGGCGGGGCTTACATCCCTAACTTCTACAGAGTACATCCAAAAGTAATTTTTATTTTCTCAGTTCCATCTTCCAAAATTCCAGACAGCAGATGTACAGAGCAGGACCCAAAGCAGTCCAAAACAAGTAAAATCAGAAACAGCATAGTTTACACCTGATTGCTTAACCAACCTTAGGCTTCACCTTTAGGTTTAAAAAGCAAAACCATGTGCATGTAAGAACTGGATAAACAAATTGAAACTAAGTTTAAAGCAAGTGCCCTTAATATATAATACTTGATAGCAATAATGAAACAGTGAAGGAATATTCACATAGCAAGCAACTTGAGCCAACAGATTTATTTTCCATTGAACATAATTAACTTTGTATGAACTTGGTGGCTAATAGTGTGCTGAACTAGACAATGTTGGCACATTTAGACTGACTCGACAAACCTTCCGCATGACGGAAGCCCTTCCCTCATTATTCAATACCCCTTTGTGAAATACTAGTAATAAAAAAGGCAAGTGAATTTTTATAATATTCCACTGCAATCAAAAAAATCCACAAAACAAAAGGAGCAGGTTCCCAAATGCCATCTTTTTCTTTTGATGTAGGCTCCTTCAACCTAGTTAATATTTTTTAAAATTATACTCATAAATAGCCAGATTGTTAAGCATCTGATTCTCATAACATTATATCTGTTTCAGAGGCCTTTTATTAAGTGAAAACATCTCTGCATGAATACAAGGAGTCCCAGCCAGCACCTCCAAATGACACAATGAATTAAAATTTAGAACAAATTGCGTACTCTAACCGATAAAACCAATACTTCCTCTATGTACATCCTCATGCTACACAAGCTGCCTGGCATGTTTAAAAATATAAGTGAGATGCTACCAATGATAAAGAATGACAGTGGGGATAGAGCAGGCTCTCTCCCTCAGTCCCACTCCTTGCTCCTTCCTCCCTCCTTGGTTCCAATCTCTCCTGTCCCGCTCCTCCCCAACTCCTCCCCCAAAGAAGCAGTCAGACTCGCCGGATACTTGCCTTCCCTTCGTTTCTACGATGTAGATTAGTCTGCAGCATACAGTGCTGCTGGTAGCGGTCTCCATCCTAGTGATTTGCAGCAGGCCTGCCTCGGGGATTCAGACATCTTCCTGTGACACGTCCCACCCTCACGGAACGGAAGCAAGAAGTCATGTAAGAGGAGGAGGTGGGTTGCATCATAAGGGGAAGGCCGAGTAAGTACCGAGGCAGGCCTGCTGTAATCTCTAGGGCTAGAGTGGCGCAGACACAATGGATGAGATGGCGCGGGATGGCAATTATGCATCGCTGGCCGAGCAGAGCAGAAGTCAGACTTAGAAGAGATGCCAGTGCCGCCTGAGACTAAAAAGCAGGTGGGAGGTGGCTGAGTGGGCCGGCGCCGCCGCCACGAGGCAGAAAGACAGTAGCTGCTGCTTTTAAACTGGGTGGGCCTGAGCTGAGATGGTGTGGGCCTGGGCCCATCCAGGCCCACCTGTAGCTACGCCCCTGAGGTTCCAGTTTCCATAAACCAGTAAGGAAAGAAGAGTTTCCAATTGTCAGAAAGGTTTTATGCTGCCTCTGTTTGTTTGGAATGAGAACACAGTTTAGCTAATCCAAAAACAAACCTTCCCAATTGAAAGGGTACAGTTCAAACGTTAAGGTCATATTCTTAAAGAAGTAGTAAATTTTAGCAGAGAAGACCATCAACTCTAAAAACATCTGTACTGATCTATCACCAGGAACTGGTAATTTTACCAGCAGTACATGCTAGAGTTTTGTAGCTCATGAATAAGAAACAGAATATGAAACAAAGCAAACAGGAGACCATAGAAAGAAATAGTGACTAGGCTTCCCCCCCCCCCCCCCCCCCCCCCTCTTTTTAAAGTAAACTGTATAAACCATAATAGTGATCTTTAATAAATGTGTTAGGTCTACAGACACTTTCACAAACAGGTTCAAAACTTCCACCTCAACAAAGAGTTAAACAAGAGCAAGATTTCCAGAGTAAAGCATGCCTCAGTGGATACTCCTTTTACATTTGGAGGCAATATTACAACAGATTGCCAAACTTTTAGGCGCCAAATTCCCATGTGTAAGTGTTCTTATAGAATGCTAGTGTAAACTGACACTGGTGCACTTAAATGTTGGTACACACATTTATACCAGGTCTATGGCTAGTGTAAACAGGCACATCCAAATGC
This sequence comes from Microcaecilia unicolor, assembly GCF_901765095.1. Lineage (NCBI taxonomy): Eukaryota > Metazoa > Chordata > Amphibia > Gymnophiona > Siphonopidae > Microcaecilia > Microcaecilia unicolor. The sequence goes on along the minus strand of NC_044034.1, from coordinate 307,442,529 downwards.
AGCATTTCCATGTGTAATTTACGGCATTGTGTAAGCTGCCTGTGTAAATGTCAGCCATGCCTACGTCTTAAGCCATTTTACTGAGTAATTACAGAATACGAGTTAGGCATTTAACAAACGGTGATTTAATTTTGGTAACCCTGTTGTAGAATGAGGGGATTTGTGCATGTTAAACAAAACACAAGAGTTTCTGTTTCCTAAAGTGTGTGCCGATTCCTGGATCACACTGCAGACTTAGAAGAAAACTCTTTTCACACTACTGTTATATGGCCAAAATGATAAAGATTTCTCTCCTTGGGTCCTTGTCACAAAATCTGTGACAAGGTGTTCAGCAGGATTCATCTGTTCTTAGGAACAGAGTGTTGTGTGAATGCTTTTATTATGGCCCTTGGAACTAAACCAAGATCACAACTCGTTTCCCATAGCTCAGGCTTTTTAAATCCTTACTGACCTTAGCAGGGTTTGAACCAGTGACCTACAGAAAAGGGTTCTGTAAGCACTATGGCAAGTCTCATGGGCTATCAATAAAGAAATATTTACTAACTTCATAAAAGATAGCTAACACAGCTTCCCAGCACTTTTTAGATAGTGAATACAATGCTATGCCTGGTTCTTCAGCTTATGAAGGAGTCATTACTGCTACCAGCTGCATGATGGCACTTCCTTCATTCACAGTAAACGTCTCTCTTTGTAGTTTACCAACAAGCAATATCCTCCTAATTCTATACACTTGGGCACATAATTTTGTGACTTCCTTGCAAAATTGTGCACACAAGTTGTACAATAGTGCCTAACTTAGGGGCCCTTTTACAAAGGCTTATAAGGGCCAACACGCATCCAGCCAGGGGCGTAGCCAGACTTCGGCGGGAGGGGGGTCCAGAGCCTGAGGTGAGGGGACACATTTTAGCCCACCCCGGTGCCGCCAACACCCCCCCCCCCCCCCGCCATTGCCATCGCCCCTGTACAACATGCAGGACGTCAGACTCAGAAACAGAACGAAGGAAGAAGAGGACCTCGGCTGGCGGGGGTTGGGGTCCCCCGCCAGCAAAGGAGGCAACGGCGATGGTGGGTTGGTGGCGGGAGGGGGTTGAGAGGGTCATCGCTAGGGGGTCCAGGGCCAAATCTACGAGGGCCCAGGCCACCGTGGCCCCACATAGCTACACCACTGCATCCAGCACATGCCAAATCAGCACTACTGCCTGGCTACTGCGTTCTCCGGGCAGTAATTCTGAATTTCGCACATAAGAAAAACACATGGTAGAAAAAAAACAGCAGTGGACATACACTGGGTAGCACATGAAACCTTACTGCTAAGTCAATGGATAGCGGTAAGGTCTCAGGCCAAAAATGGACACACGCTGGTTTTTATTTTGATGCACATCCATTTTCTAGCCCCTTAAAAAAGGCTCTTTTTCCAGGATGCGGCAAAAACTGGCCCGGCAAGCACCCAAAAGACGTGCTCACACTGCCGCAGGCCACTTTTTGCCACGGCTTAGTAAAAAGGCCCCTTAGTTGTTAGGTTAATGGCTAGAGCAGTGGACTGTGAACCAGGGGAACCGGGTTCAAATCCCACTGTAGCTCCTTGTGACTCTGGGTAAGTCACCTAACCCTCCATGGCCCCAGGTACATGTATATAATATGTAATCCACATTGATTGTAAGCACAGAAAGGTGATATATCAAATCTCCTTGTTTAAGTAGGTCCTAATTGGCTTTAACTGGCACTAATTTGGTGTTAAGCACTATAAACTTTCTGCCCAATATTTAGCACTATTTAACCAGCCAGGAATGGCTCCTGAATGGTTAAATAGCCTAAAGCTGGCTAAGTGCTAATATTCAGTGTGAGATAGATGGCTGTTTCAGCTGAATATTAGCAATTAGTGGCTAGCCAAGTCACCGGCTATATTGTGCAACATAGCCAGTTAGCGCCAATATTCATTGGCTGACTAGCAAATTTTAGTGGCCAGTTATGCACAACTAGCAAGTCCATTTTTGGTCGCTATAACTAAGCCTGTCAGCTGATGAAAATCAGTTTAACCAACTATGTGCAGAGCACCCCAAAAAACCCGGCTAACTCTCGTGGTCTGAATATCGGCCCCTTAGGGGAGATTCTATATATGACACCTAAAAAATCCACACAGAAAACATTGCCAGCTAAGTGTATTCTATAAACAGCACCTAAATGTAGGCATGGTATATTAAATACACTTAGTTTATTTATTTTATTTGTTACATTTGTACCCCACATTTTCCCACCTCTTTGTAGGTTCAATGTGGCTTACATAGTGCAGGAGCGCAGTTGCAGACTCCGGTGTATACAAATACGAGGTGAAGTTGTGATAGGGTAATGTTCATGTGGTAGGACCACATAGAGGAAATGTTCAACGGGAGAGTTCGGTGAAGGCCATTACAAACTTTAGTGTTGTTGTGTCGCAGAGATCAGGCATTTGTGTTGGATCTGTAGGGTATGCCTTTTTAAACAGGTGGGTCTTGAGTGTCTTTCTGAAATGTAGATGGTCGTATATGGTTTTCAAGTCTTCTGGTAGTGCGTTCCACAGTTGTGTGCTGATGTAGGAAAAACTAGATGCGTACGTTGATTTGTATTTGAGTCCTTTGCAGCTTGGGTAGTGTAGATTTAGGTACATTCGTGTTGATATGAATGAGTTTCTGGCTGGTAGGTCGATTAGGTCTGTCATGTGCTTCACCGTATATAATTTTGTGAACCATAGTACAGATTTTGAAGGCAATGCGTTCTTTGATTGGGAGCCAGTGTAGTTTTTCACGAAGGGGTTTTGCGCTTTCAAATCATGTTTTTCTGAAGATGAGTCTTGCAGCCATGTTTTGTACTGTTGATATTACAGTACCTAAAAACTATGAACCTCCATTTACACCAGTGACAATGTGGCATAAATCCCAACATGTAGATTTATGCGCACTGGGCCATATTCTATAACTACGTTAATAAATTTTTGAACACCCACAAAATGCCCATTTCACCGTCCATGACCACGCATCTTTTTGCCTGTGTGCATTAAAATTTAGGTGCAGTGCATTATAGAATTCACTTATGGAGTTGTTTGAATAAATTCTAATTATTGCCAATTAATGCTCATTATGGCTTGTTAAGTACTGTTAACAATGCTGATTGATTTGTTAAGCCAATTAACTTACATGCGCTGTTACAGAATACGCTTGGATTTCAGTGCAGATCTCTAGCCACACTATATAGAATCCGGGGATTAGTGCCTAAGTTCCATATGGCATAACTACAAAGGGGGTGTTGTCATGGGCAGGTCAGGTGTGCATCAGGCACTTAAGCAATAACTTTATATAATACTATCAGTTATGCATGCAACTGACAGTATTTAGGCGTGAGCATTTACACCAGCATGGCATAAATATTTATGCCTAAAGTTAGGCGCTCAAATACCAATTTACACTAATATTCTATAACAGCTTGAGCACCCAACTTTGCCGTTATAAAATATTTGCTTAGCACTCAATTTTCTAATGTCTAACTTTTGGCACTCTATCTTGAAAATATCCTATCCCTCTAATTCTATAAAAGTTGCTAAAAATTGCGTGAGCAAATTGTGTGTGCAATTTAATTGAATAATGAGCTAATTAGTGACAATAATTAGCTTATTAACAAGCTATTATTGGCACTAATTTGATTTAATTGGAACTTATGCACGTAAATTTAGGTGCAGGATCTGCATTTAAATTTTATGCGCAAGTAAAAAGAAGGGGCATGGAAATGGGAGAGTCATGGGCGGAACGGGAGTGTTCCTAGCATTTGCACGCATTGTTATAGAATATGGAAGATATGCACACAATTTAGGTGCGTACACTTGAACCACGTTTCAGTCGGTGCAAATGCCCATGCCTAAACTTTGGCGCGAGTCCCAGGCATAAGCACTATTCTATTAACGTTCCTATCTTTAAGTGCAGCTTATAGGATAGCACTTTTTCTGCAATGATTTTTTTTCGGCACTATATATCCTATTGGCCATATTCTATATATGGCACCTAGACTTCCACGCAGAAATACACACATAACTTAATTGGCGTAACAGGCCAATCAGCATTTTTAACAGCACTTAAAAGCAATAATGAGCACCAATTGACAATTATCTCAATTTATGCATGGAAATTGCTAAGCATATTCTATAATGAACTGTGCCTAAATTGAAAAGCGCACAGTTCAAAATAAATGCGTGTAGTTTAAAAGGGATGTGTTTATGGGCATTTTGTGAGCATGCCAAAATTTCTGCTCACAATTACAAAATACGGGTCAGTGCACCTAAATCTACACGCATAGATTTACACCAGGTTTTTATTGGCATAAATGGGCACATACAGATTTAGGCGCTACAGTATCAACTAAGCATATTCTATATACCATGCCTAAATCTTATAGAATGTGCTTAGTTCCGTGCTGATATTTAGGCTCCATATATAGAATCCGGGGGCGGTATATGTGTAAATCCGAAATGTGGATGTCCGTTCCTGAGCAGTTAAGCCACGCCCAGGTTGTAAAAATCTTTTCAGAAAATGAAATTACCCAGAGAACAGAATCGGAATTCCCCACCCAATAATAGCACCGGCAACATTTATTTGATCATTATAGCACACCCTTGCTTCAGCTGCTTAAGCTAAAGTGCGCTCAAGGTGCAGTTGGAGACCGTAATAAAAATGCTGCCTGAGATGTCTCTGTTCTAGCCATCTGAAACATTTTAACTGCACAGAAAAGGTCACTGGTTGTGGATAAAGTAAATACATTTAAAGAAAAGCAAAGTGATCTGCTGGAAGAAAAAAAAAGAAAAGAAAAGCTACCTCTGCCAGTGCTGCTCCAAACGGAAGGAAATCTGTTTCACATTTCCTTCCCTGTTCAGGGTGAGATCCACAGCCTGGGAAATCTTCCAGATTCATCTTTAATAAAACTTTAAAAGGAAAAAAGGTACACAAAGACAGGCTATACACAGCAAGCTCCCCTTGCCTGCTACTGCAATTTACTTAATTTATTTATTTATTTGGATTTTGCTCATACCATTTTTCCCAAGGTGTACAGAAAGTATATTAGTAGGTCAGTGAGCATGTCAGAATATGAATTTTTTTCTCAAAATTGGGCATCTAGTTTCTTAGTGCTGGGAAGACAGGAGCAGAACGTTTAAAGAGACAGTACCTCACAGTACCAAATTCATTTCTCAGCTTCTTCCTTCTGGTTCATCTTCTAATGCAAAACAAGTGGTCCAATTATTAAGCAACACACTCTGATCTTAGGAAGAGAGTGTTAAAGCCTGAAAATTAGTCAAGGAGGAAGAGAATTTATGAAGTTTAAAGGGGCCCTTTTACTAAGGCGCACCAAAAGTGGCCTGCGCTGGTGTAGGCGCGTGCCTGGTAAAAAGGCATTTTTTTGTGGCTAAAAATGGACATGTGGCAAAATTAAAAACAGCACACGTCCATTTTTGGCCTGAGACCTTACTACCACTCATTGACTTAGCGGTAGGATCTCACATGTTAACTGGGCAGTAAGCGGCCAGTGCGCATAAACTGCCGATTACCACCCCACGTGGTAGAAAATAGAAAATATTTTCTACCTCGTGTTTTGGGCACGCATCATAAATGGAATTATCGCCCAGAGCATGCGGTAGCCAGGCGGTAGTTCCAATTTGGCATGTGTTGGACACATATAGGTGCCTACACACCTTAATAAAAAGGCCTCTTACACATGTATATAATACCATTTATATGTAGAAATCATCATTTTAGAGGTACTGCCTAAACATGTATGCATCTGGCACATGCAGGTCTGAAGGGGGCATGTTCTGGCAGTGGTTTGGATGAACCTTAAAATTATACATGTATTTCCTATTTTGCAATGGAAATACATGTACACTTCAAAAATGTTCCTGTTGACATTTACACCTAGATGGCTGTCAGCTAACTGGAATTTGGAGGAGTTATTGAGGGAGGATTTGTTTTTCTCTAGTGGTCAAAACCATCTCAAATGTAACCATACAAGGGAGTTTTGGAGCTGAACTTCTTAATTGCCTCCCTGTGGACATGCATTTTGGAAAAACTGTTGCTTTAGTGCAGTCCCTTACACGTACAACGCATTGAGTGATGCTGCTATTTTTGTGTGTGCTTTTTTTTAAAAAATAAAATGGCTGTTCCTGTGATATGTGTTGACAAATACACATATTTGTTCCCATGGCCTTCTAAATAAAGCTCTGTCATTCCACTGCCACCATAAGGATCAGAGGTCATTGCCTACATATGTCTTACAAACCATAGAATAAAAGTATGACAGAGGGTGTCTTACCCAGATGTGCTGGGTGAAGGTGAAAATATTTATTCTAAAATCTTTGCAGTGCTTACTGTAGCTCTTGGGATTCCCGAACAAAGAACTGTAGTTTCTGTACTGCCTAATAATGAAGGCAAATTTGCCTTCACTGACTTCCTTTCAGTGTATTGTTTCTAGCAAAAAAGGTGCCAGTACTCATATGCTAGGCCACCCTTCAGGAGTGGGGTGATCGCTGAGGGACCCACCCCACAATAGCCAGGTCCCTTGCAACCAGTCACAGAATCTATGGCAAAGCAGAATTGGTGTGTAGAGCCTGAGCTCTTCCATTAAAACTGGGGGACCATGGGTCCATTTTAGCAGACAAAGGTGTTGGTACTCAGTACCCCCAAGTACCACCTCAAAAAAAGCCCTGCTTCCTTTGCAAGATTTGGTTGGATCATCATCAGAGGCTCTACTGAAACGGCTCAGTAAAATCTGGGTAGGTACTGTTCATAAGCCCCCTGTCTACATAAGCACAGCACACAAATCACCAAACACTCTCATATTCAATCCCAATTATATTTTGATTTTGTGAAAGTGACTTATGAGAACTAGAGCATTTTGCAGGCACCACTATGATACACATGAGTCCGGAGCACACATGAAGGAGACTTATTAAAAACAAAGAAAACAATGGCAGATAAAGTCCTTGGGGGGAAGTTATCAATGTGGGCTACTGTTAAGACATCTTATTTTACTGTGAACCCCAGTTATTAGTAACTAGGGCTTGTTGCATAAAATAGAACCTGTGCTAAAATAGCATGGGTTGATGTAAAATAATGGTAGCTCATGCAGATAACTATGTCCCCATATGACCTATCCAGTCTGCCCATCCTTCCCGTCCACTATAGGTTCCTCTCCCTTAGGAGCCCTTTTACTAAAGGGTTAGCACACGGCAATGGGATTGCCACATGCCAGACTGGAACTGCACAGGCACCTGCAGCAGTACCATTTCTGGCGCTACAGAAAATCAGGTCTGATTTTCTAGCGCAGGGGTTACCCAGCAGTAATTGGGCAGTGTTGTGCACTGCCCAGATACAGCCGGGTTAGCATGAGTTGGGAGCTCTTACTGCCACCTCAATGGGTGGCAGTATGTGCTCCCTCCTCCCGCCCCGAAATGGCTGCGCGGCAAGTGCGAACTTACCACATAGCCATTTTATTTTTTGCCTTTTCAGCCACTGCAGTAAAAGGGCCCTGGCACTTGGCAAAAATGGCTGCTGCCACTAGCACAGGGCCCCTTTTACCGCAGCTTAGTAAAAGGGGCCCTAAGAGATTCTATCTCTTTCTGTCTCTTACAGATCCTATACATTTGTTCCATGCTTTTTTGAATTTAGATACAGTCTTGGTCTCCACAGGGTGACCATTCTATACATCCACCATCCTTTCCATAAAGAAGTATAGGAAGGGAAGAGATAACGTAAAAGAAATATAATAATAACCCAGCAACACAACAAAACCAAAGCTCATACTGGAAATAAATTAACTCCCCCTCCTTATGACTCACATAAGAACTAACTTTACCACAACCTCACTTTGTATTTGTTCAAACCGATATTGGTGATCGCCTCTACGGTAGTATGTAGCCACATTGAGCCTGCAAATAGGTGGGAAAATGTGGGATACAAATGTAACAAATAAATAAATAAATAAGGTAGTAAGACCACAATGAAGTGAGAGCAGGGTGTGCTCCAAAAAGTGTGAAAACATACAAAATAAAATCAGATTAGGACAAAAAAAAGGATATACAACCAAGGAATAACAAGAAATAAGCTCAAAAGATGTAATGAGAAAGAGACGGTGGTATTTTGAGCTCTCCAGTTAATTCTGATCTTCAGAAAGGACAAATGAACCCATTTCAAAGTTACTCCAAGTAGAATTTAGTGACATGGGGGTAATTTTAGAAAACATTGCCTGCATTTAAAACATCTTTACATGTGGAAAATTGGCTTTAAAAAAGAACTACATAGGTGTATATATGTGTACAAGTACATAGAATGCAGACTTCCACGCAGATTGGGGAAATTTTATAAATGGTGCTAAAAATGTAGATGCCTAAAAACTGGGCACTAAGTTACTATTCTATAAGGGCAAAATTGCTCACCAAATCTATTGCATACCAAACTTCAGCTGCAACCACTTACTCCATGTCTATGGCTAGCGTAAAAGCTGGAACATAAAAGTAGCAGTGGTGTGGGTAAGTGCAACTATTTTTTATTATTACATTTGTACCCCGCGCTTTCCCACACAATGCAGGCTCAATGCGGCTTACATAGTAATTTGAAATACAAAGTTAATAGAATTTTAATAAAACAGTAGTAAAAAAACAATGTAAAGTTGGGCTTAGTAGTATATGATAAGTTGAGCTAGATAATATATGACTAGGATAAAAGAGGGTAGACATGACAGGATAGTGTAATTTGGGAGAAAGGGTAAGGAGGGATAAAATTAAGATGGAAAGAGAAGGATGGGAGGTTGGTATTTAAGTCAGAACAGAATTGGGGGTGGAAGTTGGTGAGATTAGGTTGGGGCATTTGGGTAGGCTTGCTTAAAGAGATGAGCTTTCAGCATTTTTCTAAAGGGCAAGAAGTTGTTTATTAATCGGATTGGTCTGGGTATAGCGTTCCAAAGCTGGCTGCCCAAAAAGGAGAAACTGGATGTGTAGTAGGTCTTGTATTTAATTCCTCTACAATTGGGAAGGTGTAGGTTAAGATAAGTTCGTGAAGAAATAGATCTGTTTCTGGCAGGGAGGTCGATCAATTCATTCATGTAGCCAGGGGATTTGTCGTGGATGATCTTGTGGGTCATTGTGTTGTTCTTAAAATTTATTCTTTCTTTAAAGGGGAGCCAGTGAAGCTTTGCTCGAAGAGGTGATGCACTTTCGAATTTTGATTTGCCCAAAATAAGTCTGGCAGTCATGTTTTGGGCAGTTTGGAGTCTCTTCAGTATTTGGGTTTTGCATCCTAAAAAGACACTATTGCAGTAGTCGGCATGGGTAATAACAGTAGACTGTATCAGATTTAATAAAATGTGCCCAGGAATAGTCGGAGCGCCCATGCTCCTCCCACATTTTATTATAGACTTAGGTGCTCAGGGGGAAATTCTATATATATGGCGCTTTAAAAATTGGCACCGTAAAACCACGTGGTTAGTGTGATTCTATTAACTACGCCTAAAGTTAGGCATTGTTTATAGAATATGGTCATGCACCATTCTTGCGACTAAGTTTAGGCGCACTCATTTAGGCCACCTAAAACCAGGTCTAAATTCCTGTGCCTAAGTTAGGAGCAGATCGAGTGTATTCCATAATAGTCTGCATAGTTTTTTGAAACACCCATAACCCACCCATTCTATGCCCATGGCCACACCCCTTTTTAACTGTGCAAATTAGAATTTATACGCACCACATTATAGAATATGCCTAGAAAATTGTGCGTGTGCATTCTATTTAAAGTCAAGTAACAGAAGAGAGGGTCTGAAAGTACAGACAAAAAAATAAAAAGCACAAAAGGGTCTCCAAGGCTGGAACAATCTTTATAAAAAGGTACCCGACACAGGCTGTGTTTCGGCGCAACATGCGCCTACCTCAGGGGTCTGACAAAACACAAATATACAAGATTAAAAATTAAAATAGTATCCATGCTTATGATAATCAAAACCAAATTAAGACCAAATTAGAAATCATATCTAAAAAAGGAATAGGAAAGCATAAATATATGTCCATGCATGTAATAATAATACATGTTTTAGTAATAAAAAAAGCATAGGCATGCATGTATAATATCAAATGAAATGGTATATATACTGAACTTTAAAATAGGTGTCCATGTATAGAATAATAATAATCTAAGAGAGGACATTTGTTCATGCATAAGAGAACATGTCATAACAATTTAAAAAGACATGAAAACATGCAAATAAATGAACAATTTCATACAGAATAGTGAAAGTACATGCTTCCTTCAGCTATAAAATAAGTGGCATTTTATACTCAATCTACACATCTGTGAACAGAATGACCCAGAACCAAAACTTCTCCATGATCCCAAAAATTGTCTTACCAAAAGCAAATGTCCTTAAAAATTCTATTTAAAGCCAACTAGTGCTGCTCCCCTCTCCCCTCAGTAATGGTGGGTTAAGTGACTTGCCCAAGGTCACAAAAAACTACAGTGGGAATTGAACCCAGGTAGCCAGGATCAAAGCTCACTGCACTAACCATAAGGCCACTCCTCCACAGTGGGGCATGGGGATTCTACTTCTCAGCCAACAAAACCATTGGTAAAAGCTGAAGCTCCCACAGTTTTTTCTCTATCCCCAGCCCACCTTACCCCATTCAACGAGTCTGTAAATTCAAAGGGGACAGCTGCTAAGGCATTGGTAGAACCTGAGGCTAGCACTGTTTTTTTACACAGAAGTAGAAAGGTACATCCGTACAACATACTAAAATGAAATAAAATGGGAAACTTTCTTAAATATGGCCTATTTCATTTCAAAGAAAGCATATCCTTAACAAGGGGCGGACTGACAGTGGTCGGGGCCTCTGGGCAGTGGGGATCATTGGGCCCCCCCAGCTACTGCCTACCGCCCCACCACTGCACTGCCAGCAACCACTACACCACCGCAGTTGCCGCCGCCCTCCTCGGTCCTACCTTGAAGGACCCTGGTGGTGGTCTAATGACTTTTTCTGGGGCAGGAAAGAACCCCCACTCTTTCTTGCCCACTATCACTACTGTGCCCGGCGGTGGTGTCACCGTGTTTTCAAAATGGCTGCCGAGACTTACTGCAGTAGTCTCGTGGGATATTGGCAGTCTTGGCAGCCATTTTTGAAACACGGCAGTGCTGGTGCTGCCATGCAGAGTAGCGACAATGGGCAGTGGCCACTACATCACCAGGGCCCTTCAAGGTAGGACCCAAGAGGGCTGTAATGTGCGGCTGTGGTGAGCAACCGGGCAGAGCCTCTGGACCTCTAGAGCCTCTGGGCCCTCGGGCACCACACAGTTGCCCGAAAGGTCAGTCCACCCCTGTCCTTAATAGTGACAGGAATTTAGGATTAGATTCAGTAAATGGTGCTGAAATAGTGGCGTCAAAAAGTTCTACGTGGAACACTATTCTATAAACAGTGCTCCAAGTTGCATGTCGTTTATAGACTAGTACTTACAGCTGATTTCCATGCTAGACTTTGGGTGTGAGGAATTGCACCAACTGAAACCTGGCATATATCCTGGCACCCGCGGATCCCTGGTATTCAGTAGTTCTGTATGCATCTATATTGAACATCTCTGACCTGCACAAGCCCCTCCTATGGCCACACCTCTTTTTGAGTTGTGCTGCATAACATTTGCACATGAATCTTTAAAGAACAGCACCTAGCATGATCCAAAATGTTGCCAATTAGTGTGAACAATTGATTGTTAGCACCGAATTATTGGTGCTAATTGGCTTGTTAACATAATTTAGTTGCATGTATATCTCAGGATAGCATGCAATTTTGCATATGGAAATTTGGGTGCTGTTTATAGAATCTGGGGGTTAATGTCTGAGAAAGCATTGTAAAAGGGCATAAAATATTACGGCTGCTGCCATATGTGGTTTGTTTCAGAGAGACCTGCTGTGGGTAGCTATCTACACTGATCCATCCTACACTGTGGCACTGTGTCATAGTTTTCCTTGCAATTTAGAATAATTTATAGCTTAAAATAAATGTTTGCACTATTGAGACAAAAGAGAGAGAGAGGAACATCTCATTCTATCCTTCCTCACCTTTAATTCCTGGCCTTCATGCATCAGTTGATTCTGCCGACACCAACTGACCTTACAGCATGTTTCTAAAGAGCATGTAACCTCTCTCTGCTTTCAGGTGCATTTTGGGGTATTACTGCTTGTTAGATCCTAATAGTTTTGTTGAAAATACTAGCTATGAGCAGTATAGGTACTGCTAATATTCTAATTGCACCCTAATAGGCTTCTAACAGCACATTATCAGTTGATATTTTGAAAGCTGTATCTACACGGTGATAGTATTTACTATATAAGGGGCACGTTTACAAAGCAGCGGTAGGGCTACCGCGCAAAGTGCCAAATTGACACTACTGGTTAGCGCCCACCTACCAGAAATTTCAAAGTTGGTGCGCACTATTTCCCACAATAGAAAATATTTTTCTATTTTCTACCACGCGGGTGTTCCTGGTGGTAATCAGGAGTGTGCTGCATGAGTACTGTGTGTGTCAGGGGCGTAGCTACATGGGGCCATGGGGGCATGGGCCCCCATAGAATTGGCCCAGGCCCTCCCCTGCCGACGAACCTCTCAACTCTCCCTCCCGCCACCAACCCTCCCCCACCACCGCCGTTGGGTACCTTTGCTGGTGGGGGACTCCAACCCCCGCCAGCCGAGGTCCTCTTCTCCGGCGCGGCCGCGTTGCTGATCTGCAAGGCTTCGTTCTGTTTCTGTGAGTCTGACGTCCTGCACGTACAACATGCAGGATGTCAGACTCACAGAAACAGAATGAAGACTTGCAGATCAGCCAGCAACGCGACCGCGCCAGAGAAGAGGACATCAGCTGCTGGGGGTTGGGGTCCCCTGCCAGCAAAGGTACCCGAAGGTGACGGCGACGGTGGCGGGGAGGGGTTGGTAGCAGCAGGAAGGGGGGGGGTCAAAAGGGTTGGCGCCGGGGGGGGGTCAAAGTTGGTGGTGGCAGCGGCGCCGGGGGAGGGTCAAAAATGGTGGGGGGGTCGACGGCGCCAGGGGGGGCTAAAATGTGCCCCATCACCTTGGGCTCTGGACCCCCCTCCCGCTGAAGTCTGGCTACACCCATGGTGTGTGTAATATGTGAGCCCTTACCACTAGGTCAATGGGTGTGGTAAATGCACAGGTAGTAAATAGCCGCGCACTACTTTTAATTTTAGTACATGGCCATTTACTGCTCCCATTTAAAAAGAGCCTTTTTGTCCCGGCTGTGGTAAAAAATGGCCCAGCATGTGCCCAAAAATGTGCACCCACTCTACCACAGGTCACATTTTACCATGGCTTAATAAAAGGACCCCTAAATATTAAGGAGCGGTAGAATTTTAAATAAGGCAAATCAATCATATGCATACAAAATACATATAGATAGATAGATAGATAGATAGATAGATAGATAGATAGATAGATAGATAGATAGATAGATAGATAGATATTTGTTTTTTTTATTATATTTTTTTATATGTCTCCTAAAGCAAAGAACTGCTTTGAGGGGCCCTTTTACAAAGGTGAGGTAGGCTCTATGCGCGTCCATTGAGTGCCAAAATGAGATTACCACCAGGCTAGTTCACCCCCTGGTGGTAATTTCTGATTTGGCACGCGACCATACCTCCTGGGCAAATTATTTTTTTTATTTTCTACTACGCATGGTATTTCCAGCATTAATCAACAGTTGGCGCGTGCCGATCAAGTCAACACAAGTGTAGATGGAATAGTGCCACAAAGCACACTACTGAAATTAACATTGCACCTTGGGATAGACTGACTGTCAATGATAACTGTGAAGAAATAACACATAAATATCACACAATGGCGGCTTTTTTATTCTGGTAGTATCCAGCACATTTCTAGAGCCTTTAAAAATTGATCCTAAAGGATTTGATTAAAGACAGTACACCTGAGTCCAGGGTGCAGCTGAACTGGATGGTCAAACTATTGTCCTTTGAACTTCATATATACAAATTTTATTCAAAAACTTAAGCATTGACTTTGGACTGTTTACGTAAACATGTCTGTAATGGACCAAATGCTATAAATGGTGCTTAAAGATTGCGCTATACAAAATAGCACTTAGCGGTATTCTATAAATGGTGCTCAAATTTAGGCACCATTTATAGAATAGCGCTTTCTGCGACTACCTTTAGGCATGAGCATTTACACCAACTGAATCCAGCCACAGTGCACCCCACAAATTTATTACAGTCTTAAATAAAGCAATGTATCCAATGTTTGCAACCTGAATTCTAAATCTAGTATGTAAAAGCAAACTGTGAAAGCACACACACTCTCTGTCTTGTATAAAGAGGTAAATAGACTTCAGATTCCCGGTGTAGATCCCTCAATTATAGATTGCAGGGCGACTACAGTTGAGGTTCAGCTTCTTACAAAGCGAATGCGAAATAGGGGCTCGCTGTAGAGCGAACCTACAAAGAAAGCCCGTATAACAAGATAAGTGCTAAAAGCTGTAAAACAAGATATGTGCTAAAAGCTGTAAAGTTATAAGTAAACTATTTGCCAGTAAGCAACATAGGAGTTTAAGACTAATGAGGATGCCTGTTAGTGACCGCACTGGATAACTAAAAAACCAGCGGCTAAACGGAATGGTGAGATCTATAATTGAGGGCTCTACACCGGGAATCTGAAGTCTATTTACCTCTTTATACAAGACAGAGAGTGTGTGTGTTTTCACAGTTTGCTTTTACATACTAGATTTAGTCTTACATAAAGAAAAAAAATGTGATCTCTCACAAACCTTCTAGCAGAGGATATTGTGAAAACTGGCATAACCATTAGTTGGCCTATAATCTTGTGAGTAACCTTAAACTGTGATGGAAATCTTGGTGCTGACGTCAAAATCTTTTTCCCATTGCTGTCCTCAGTACACAAGACGTGCATAATATCATTACTTACAAGGTGATACTATTTCACACAAAAGGAACCAAAGAGAAAAGAGCTGTAAAATCCAGTCTAATTATAAGTAGTAAATAGGAACTGTATATATACAAGATTGATAGTTTTTCCATCATGGATTAAAGTAAGGCAGTGGTAATGATCAATCTCCCTCTAAAAGCAGGATGAGGAGGGGGGCCTAGAGAAGACTGGACCAAGGAGCAAGGTCTTATAACCAAGATTTCAAGCAATTGGGGAGATATCATTGTAGCACAGCCCAGAACACCCGACAGCTTTCTATGGAATCTTCTAAATAAACATGCTGCCTTTCATGATGCAATGGAAACCTCCGACCTGGAAAACATTTTTGCTCCTAGCACTCTCTAAAGGCCGTCACACATCTGTTTACTCTCACTATATTTTATCCATTTAACATTTTAAGAGCTCATTGTTCATCATTTAGTGCTATAGAAGCTATTCAGAGGTGGGGGGGGGGGGGGGGGGAACCCTTCAAAAAGATTTCTGCCAGAGGCGCAAAATCTTTGACGAGACCTTCTATATCTGAGCTTCCACTCCATGCACTACATGGTTACTGCTACCAAAACAGATTCTATTTATGCTCTAGGGATTTGTTGCCTATAAAGAGTTAACCAGCAGTGTTATTTTAGCACATTAGCCTACACACAGAATAGTGATAGCCGATTAGACGATATGACTGCAGGCTCTTCCATTTTACAATATTCATGAAATGTTATTATCAACAGCCCCTGGATGAATGATCTGGAAAGAAAAAAATAAAAGTTAAAAAACAAGAATAAGATAAATAGGGCAGTGCTAGCCGGTTTCAAGCCAAGGTGAATTTCTAAGCCCTTTTATTACATCGAGCTTCTTCCAAACTTTTCCATTTTATTAGTAGAGTAACTTTGGTAATCACACTGGGAACATTATGTGATTCCATAAATAACCAAATCTTGCTAGAAAAATAAAGGAGGCCAATGTTGATAAATGTTATGCATACACTGATGACCAGTGAATATATATGTTCTTTTTCCATAGATTTCCAAATTGCCAATATTATTTTGATAAGAAGTGGATGGGTTTGGAGCAGAGCAAGAGCAGGACAAAGATGTATTCAGCTGTTATCTGGTTAATGTATATTCAGCACCAGTAGGTATACCAGTGGTTTCCAAGCCTGATCCTGGAGGTATCATAGCCAGTCAGGTTTTCAGGATATCCAGAATGAATATTCATGAGAGAAATCTGCATGCACTGCCTCCATTACATGCAAATCTCTCTCCTCAAGTTCAAGTTTCAAGTTTATTAAAGACTTTCTAACCCACCTATCAAACATGTCTAGGCGGTTTACAATCTAGAGGGAATAGAAAAGCAATAAACTAAAAACATACTAAGACGTCGAAAGGACTGACTGATACAATGGGGACAAGGGAGGAACTACAACAGCAGACAGGAATATTCATTGTGGATGTCCTGAAAACCTGACTGGCTGGGTGCGTCAAGGATCAGGTTTGGGAACCACTGAGGTATACAGATAGCAGCACTAAATATAGGGAATAATTTAAATACCATATCAGTCCCAGAGTGTTTATTACTATTACTACTTAGACTTGCTTGTAACAATGAAAAATGTCACACGCAAGTGTGGAGGAGTGGCCTAGTGGTTAGAGCACCACTCTTGCACTCTAGAGGTGGCCGGTTCAAATCCCACTGCTACTTCTTATGATGTTGGGCAAGTCACTTAACCCTTCATTGCCTCAGGTACAAACTTAGATTGTGAATCCTCCTGGGACAGAGAAATATACAGAGTACCTGAATGTAACTCACCTTAAGCTACTACTGAAAAAAGTGTGAGCAAAATATAAATAAATAAATCTAAATGAAAAATGTCAGGCCACAAACACCATGGTGCACTTTTGGTACATTAGTAATGGAGGTTACATAGCAGATAAGAGTTTCTTAAGTCATGAGAATTTTCCAGGCACCTATATCTCTGTGTATGCCAAAAGAAATATTGTCTAACTTATACACAGATGTTGTGTAGACTAATAGCAAGCCCGTGATGTCAATGAGTCCTGATATCAGACACACAATGGGTGGTACATTAGCACAAGTCTGTGAGTGGCCCAAAACACCAAAGAGTGGCCACAGATCTGCTCTGATTTCCACTGGTCTGTCTTGTTTTGCTCAGGTTCAACCTCCTGATCTTGAATGGCATATGCCCTCTGTTGAACTGGCTCAGATGACTCCTGGGGGCTGTAGTTAGCTGGTATCAGTTTGCTACCTCCATAGCAGAAGCACAACCTATCAACACTGAGGCTCTCTCTTCACATTTTTGCAACTAAGGATTCTTTGTGCTCATACATTCCCTCCTTGAAGCCGGTTAACAATCTTAGCCTCCACAATGTGCTCTTATGAATCATAGGCACCAGCATTTCAAAATGATTGGGGGGAGTGACAAATACAATACAAATTATCCCTCCCTTGACCCAGTGAAGGGGCTTGGCCAATATTAGCTCAGCACTCACTGACATCTACAAAGCTGGCTCCTATGCTGTGAGTAAATATGACAGGATATTGTTCTTGGTTCAATATTCAATACTGCTCAACCTAAAAGAGAGTTGTTTGGTTTTTGCCAATTTTATCTGTAAAATAAAAATTGCAAATCAGTAACAGAAGCTTGTCTGTTGAGCTGTCATTGACATCATTCAAGCTATCACCATAATTAGTATCCTACTTACCAGTCTCAGCAAAAGATACCTGGAAAAGAATTGTTCTCTCACTCCTTGCAAGACGGTTGCTTCAGAGCAGGGGTGGGGTCAGGCATCTGGCACTGCTACTACAGTTCATATAACTGGGTATGCGAAGGACATCTTGTTCCCTGTGTGAGCAAATCTGGGCTTAGGATCTTTACTGTATTACACTCATGAGAAAAATAAATGGATTGGAGGGGGAAAGGAAAAATTGCTACCTACATTTGACTCTGAAATAATCTAATAACATATAAAAATGGAGTTTATTAGCAAATTGTTAAACCAAAATCAGATACTGACCTAACAACAAAGCCCTTTGAACAAATAAAAATGCTAAATAGTTTAACATACCTAGCAATTTATCTGCCCCATTACTAGAAAGCTTCAATTTCTTGGTAAGGACATTAATTCATAGAGGGCCAGAAATACCAAGATTTAAAAGATACATTATTTTAAAAACTATCGTGATAACTCAGCCACCACATTGTTAATGAATCCCAGTTTTAGCTTTTACTGAAAATGTCATTCATTCTTGGCCAGTATGTCAAATCCTTGCTCCCAGCAATATGTAAGATCAGAGGCTGGCCCCTAAGCCTGTGCCAAAAGCATTTTGGTATCCTGTGGGAAAAGCAGGATTCCAATTAGAGCTAGGCCATCGTCTGAAAGTTTTCAATTCTCTTCATGCAGGTATCTGACTAAATTGTTGTTTCAGCTGGAAGGAACAGAAAGATTCATCCTTTCCTTTGTGTATCTCTTGTTCTATTTTATTACAGTTTCAAAAGGTTACAGCTTTCTTGAAAGAATCTACCGATGTGTTGAAGAGACAGAATACATTTTGAGCTGTCCATTAGCTTAAACCTGTTTTTTTTCCTTGTGAAGTAAATATTTGACTTAACTAAGGGATATCAAGAGACTCCAATATTCAAAGGTTTTAGGCTCTAATCATTGACTGACCTCCCTCCTTGGTGCCATTTTGTGTGTGTTGCAGAGGCTCTTGCTCCTGTTTTTTTATTCCCCCTGAGCATATGGTAAGTTATCATGCACTAATTGCAAGACACATTCGACACCCATTCTCTACTGCATTCCAGGATATACATTTAGCGAGTGAATTAGTATGCTTTGTCATGCCAGTGCCATAACTGATGATAAGTAGTAGTAGTAGTAGTTATCACTGTAATGGCACACTAATTTACTTATTTAATTCTGAGGTTTACTATACCACCATTCACAAACTAAGAGCTCCTTTTACTTACCGCTCACTATACAAGACGTACCTCTGGGCTACCGCAGCAGCCTGGCGGTATGTCCCACCCCTAGCGTGCCGTCATTTCTGACGCTACAAAAAATATTTATTTTTGTACTGCTGGAGTGTACCTACGGGAGCGCTTACTGCCACCTCAATGGATGGCGGTAAAGACTCCCCCTAGAAATGTCCATGCCATCTGGGTTCACACTCGCGATTAGACGCTAGCCGAGAGAATATTGAGGTTGATCTCAAAGGTGCTCCAGTACGACTATATGAACCATCTTTGAGAGACGAAAATAAAGATTGCTGCATTAGATGATGTAAATATAAGAAGTGAGCTTTCCTATGGTGAAAAGACTCCTGATGCAGGCCTGACAGGCCTGAAACACAGCTGTGTCGAGTCTCACTCACCAACCTTCTTATTGCAGTTTTTAACCTTTTCTGTTTTTAGTTATTTTTGTTTAACGACCAATAAATTTGTTTTTACTGTATTTACATTTGAAGCGTCATCCTCTCGAATTCCTGAAAATAGTCATGGCCATAAGGTAAGATTGCTCTTACCAAGTGGCCATGAGAGGGGAAGCACTTACTGACACCCAGTGAGGTGGCGGTAAGGGCTCCCACATTAACCCAGTGGTAACTGGGTAGCACATGGCGTTGCCCAATTACCGCCGGCATAGCACCGCACTAAAAAATACAGCCTTATTTTCCCCAGCATAGGAAATGGCACATGCTGGGGCTGGAACTACCGCTGACGCCCATGTTGGGATGGTAGTGGCTTCAGATTAGCTTATGGTAAGCCTCCATTGGGCTTAACACTGCTTTGTAAAAGGGACCCTTAAAACACTATTCTATAAGCTGCGCTTATAGTTAAGTACAGTTTATAGAATGGTGCTTATACCCAGGAATCACGTCTAACTATAGGCGTGGCCATTTGCACCAACTGAAATGTGGTGCAAATGAATGCATATCCCCGTTATTCTATAACAATGTGTGTTAATTTTAGGGATGTCCCATGCCACCCATGCCCCTCCCATTTCTGCACCCTCTTTTTCAAATCACACATAAAACGTAGGCGCGTTTCCCGTGCTTAAATTTACACACGTAAAGTTCAATTAAGTTTAATTAGTGCCAATAATCACTTATTACTAAGCCAACTATTGGTGGTAATTGGCTTGTTATTTAATTAAATTGCGTGCAGAAATTGGGCATGTGGCCAAATTTGCAGGTGCAATTTTTGGCAACTTTTACAGAATTAGGGGGTTAGTGTGAAGCTTTCTGACACCTAACTTTGCCCACCATTTATTGAATCCAGGCCTAATTGATTACCTCAGGCAGAGAGATATGATGACTTACCTACGGTCAGAAGAATTGTTACGGCAAAAACAGGATTTGAACATTTGATCCTCTGGTTCTCAGCCCATTGCTCCAACCACTAGGCCACTTCCTCTACTTCAAACAAAGACGGAACTGTGAAAGATTTCACATTCATGACAACTAGAGAAAATAAACTGGATGAATGATTGACTAAAGCTGACTTGCTTCTATGATATTCACTATATGATAATGAATCACTGTGAAGTCAGTGGGTAGCCATTGTAGATATAAAACTTACTATGTCTTAGGAATGTCATTGTCATTCAGCTGTGGTCAGTGCTCTTTTGAGACAACAGTTGCAGAATTCTATGATTTAGCTGGCAACACTTTATTTTTACATTGTCTAAAAATGCCCTGATGTCATTTCAATACAAGTAGAATCCTGTTCTTGTATGTGTAGAGGTCCTGGAGAAAACTAGAGTCTTTTGTGGTCAGTCGGCTTTCAAGGTCTCAGATGTGATTACAGAATTAGAAGTCCATTAATGCAGTGGGGATAGATGGAAAACCAGGTCTAGATCAGCCTGTCCCCAAAACATGGGGTCTGGTATTCAAAAAAACAGCTGTGCTCCTAAATTAAAGTCCCATTTTGCAAAGAATGGTGAGGTAGGAACTGGAGCATTCAAGCTGAAACATTTGTAGTTCCCCAATGTTTCACAAAAAAGAGCTCTGCTGAAAACAGAGCATTTTGCAAAATATGTATATGTACACTAGCAAATACATGTAAAAAGGAACTATCAATTTCGAAAACCTTCATGTTCAGAAACTGAACGGCATGCTTGGTAGTTTTCACATATAAGTGTCAAAGGTTATTTGTGGAACTGATAATTTTCACTATATCCACATATGTCTCAGTAATTATATGTAGAAGAGCCATACTCCTGACAATTGCATGCATATGTGAGGCCAACTGAAGCCAAACATGTTAGCTTCTACATTTTAAAGTTTATACAAAGTACCAATGAGCTAAGCAGAAATACTTCCTCAATCTTCCATTTCAAGCCCTGGAGAAAAGGAGCACTTTATAGATGCATATGGGAGCCTTGGAGGAGGTGCAAATCCAACAAGGGAAATACACATACATTTTTTAGCTCATTCGAATCACAGTCAAGACACACCCCTTTTGAATCTGGGTCATGTAGATGGTTTAGACTCCTAACTTTGAGGATTAGGCTCCTAATATGGTCTATTTAAAAATTTACTAGATCTTAGTTCCTAAATTTATACTCCTAGTTCCACCAGACTCCTGAATTTAGGATCCTAAAAAGTGTGTGGCCATAGAGACAGATTTAGGGTAAGTAAAAAAAAAAAAAAATTAGGAACTTAGCACTGAAGTTTTATTTTTTTATTCAGTAGGCACCTAAATTAAGTTTCTAAATCTAGGTAAATAAATAACTTTTCAGCTTAGGGACCCCTCTACTAAGGTGCACTAAACCGTTACTGTGTGACTTATAAACCGCTTACTCCCGGATTCTATATAGCGCACCTAGAGTTATGCGTGATTCCTCGTATAAATCTAGGCATATTTTATAGCTACACATATAGATTCATTGTTTTAACAAGGCATTAAGCATTGTTAACAGCTCTTAACAAGCAATAATGAGCACTAATTGGCAAAAATTAAAATTTATGCACGTACATTGCTAAGCTACTCTGTAATGTACTGCGCCTAAATTCTAACATGCACAAGCAAACAGGGGCATGCTTTTAGGGGCATTGAAATAGGCATTTTGTGGGCATTCCAAAATCTACGCATGTTGTTATAAAATATGGGCCAAGGCGCGTAAATCTACACACAGGGATTTACACCAGCTTTTTGTTGGCCAAAATGGATGCATGTAGATTCAGTTGCATGAACTTTTATTACTTCAAACTCCACCTCTACTATCAATCAATAAGTAGAAACATTTCCCTCTGCAGCTTATTCCATACACACACACTGGGCTGGACTTCACTCCCACCCAAGGACATCTCTCTCCCTCCCTCCCTCCAGTGACTCCAGGGAAAAGCTAACACCACAAAGTAATCCCCATTATAAGGTGGGGGGTGGGAGGGTTATATATATATAAATGTTAAGTAGTAGTAGTAGTAGTATATATGCCAAGAAGCAACAACAGCAAAGGAAACAAAAGAGGTGAAAAACAAGCAGTATGATGCACAAATGTTATTGATGGGTAGCAAAGACTCAACATCAGCCGTGTTTTGGCTGCAAGGTCTGCATCAGGAGTCTACCAATAGTAATACATGTATACATCATTAAAATAAAGTAAAAAAAATAAATGAAGGTTTACATATGCCCCACACTGCAGGAGAAAAGGAAAGGTGTACTGTGGACGTCCAAAACCAGGATGCCAGACAGCCATATAACCATGTGGGTAAAGGAGAAAGGATAATGGGAATGGTCTGAAGGGCACAGCAAGAGGGCCACAGATGCCTTGAAAGCAGGAATAGTCACTGGTTGGTGAGGGACCAAGGGGAAAGTTGGGGGGTTACTTCCTGTTCCGGGGCAGAGAGAGCAGGGAACCAGCGGGGCCGACGCAGCTCCGAGTGATGTGCACTCGGGGCGGATCGGCCCTCCCGCAGGTAACAATGCGGTCCGGGGGGGGGGGGGGGTTGCGCTCCAGGGAGAGTGCGCCGCAGAGGGGGGGTCGCGCCATGCTGCACCCGGGGGAAAGTGCGCAGCAGCGACCCGCCCCGGGTGCTGTTAGCCCTCGCTACGGCACTGCAGATGGGTTTCTTATCAGCCCCCCCACATTGTCCATGCTTGATAGAGAAAGGGTGACATAGAGAGAGCAGGCAGCATATCCTCATTTCCCCAGCTTCACCTGATTTCCTAACCTGTGCGGAGGTGTCCTGGGTTCCCAGGTCATGGATGCTCTCCTTATGCTCCATAGGGGTGAAGTTCACGTTGTCCACATCTGGCGGGTTGGCTCCAGCCTTGAGTTTCACTCCCTCTTCAGCTGCCTCCATTTCCTTTTGCTGTCCTCCACATCTCAATTTGTATGGTGGACAGCATTAAGCCTATGACATACTGTCTCCCATTCTCTCTGCTTGGTTTAAGCACAGATTGTATGCCCCTTGGCAGCAAATAGATTGGCATGGCATGCCACTATCTCCTTCACTATGAGCTTGAAGTCAACATCACTGAACTTGAGCTTCCTGATAGGGGCCTTCTTTTTGGATGCCATTGCACTGTGAAGGTTTGAAAAACCTTAGATGTTTTTATAGAGCACTTTAGACCTTTCAGCTGCAGGCACATAGATAGTTGAGGATTTTTTTTTTTAATAATGGCTCACACAAGAAAATATTTTGGGAAGAATGACATCTAAATAAAGTGATTTAGACACCATGTTTGACCCTCAACATTGCCTTAATGTTGCTAAGGAGGAGATGGCTTATCATCAGACTGGAATCCTCATCACCTGGGAAACTGACTCTTCTTGTCTCCATTCTGTCCCACAGCATCAGGCAGCTGGGAGCCAAGAGCCAGCTGAATTCCCCATTTGCCACTATCTCCAGGTAAGCAGAGACCTCTGAACCTACCATTCCCCTTCTGATAGGGAGAGGACCTGAGATCTGGTCTGCCCCATGTTTCTGCTAACAAAGGACTCCTTGCTTTTGCAGGACCTGGCTGCGGGACCAGAAACAGCACAGACAACAGCTGTGGACTTTGCAGCACACCATTCTATGCAATTTATTTATTGTTTTAATGCTAAAACTAAGTAACTTTGGGGATATGTGCAGATTGTATTACAGTGGACACATCCTGGGGCAAGGGGCTAAAGTCCCTGGGAATGAGTCTGTGCACCATGTGTTCTTCAGGGCTGAAGTTCACAGGGTCCACATCCAGCAGCTTTTCTCCAGCCTTGCACTTCACATTCTTCTTCAGTTGGCTCCTGTTTTTTGGCCAGTTCTCCAAGCAGCAATATTCAGCCACAATATGTAGAGCTATGTGGAGAATTAATCTGCCTAGAACATTTATGATAGTGTGGAATACATGTTTAAAAAATCTGAATTTGTTTAAGAGACTCCATTTAGTTGGGGGCATATGGCCACCCATTCCCATTATTGAGTTTTACAATGTCCAGTATTGTTTACCTGTATCCCTGTCCTGGCCCTCATGTTCAGTAAACCCTGAATCCGGGACCCATGTGCTAGCTGTTGAATTCCCTGAAGCTGCTTGGTTGCCACTTGCTGTCTGTGGTAGCTGTTGCCTCTGGGGACCTCATGGGTTCTAGTGGGAGGGCCATGCACTTGTTGTGGGCAGGGGTAGTGTGCTAGACAAGGCCTGAATGTGCACACCATGCATAGACTATTCCCCTGCCCTCTGGGCTGCTGAACACACAGTAAACTCTAGTCTGTGCATTGGCAAAGGATACCTGCTGGTTTTGTAACTGACTGGCCGCTATTGTGAGACAACAGATACATATGTAATAATTTATTTTCCCCTCATGTATATATCCCCCATATTTGTATATAGTTGTTTTCCCTTCCCTCAACCCATATTTGTGACATTGTTTTTAAAAAATGTAAATATGCATATAAGAAACAGCCTTTTGCACATCTTCCTAAACTCTCATTCATGCTTGTTGTGGGCAAGGCAACATGCTGAACAGACAGTAAACTTTAGGTTGGGCACTGCCTAGAAACACCAGCTGGTTGGTACCACACTGGTGGCTAGTGCTAGACAACATACTTGATTAGATGTATGCAGTCTGTCAAATGGGTGTGGGTCTGCAGTGTAGAAGGGGTATATGGGGCTGGGCTCCTGCTGCAAGTTGGTTGGCACAGACATGGTAATGGTTAGGGTGGGCCAAATGTGACCAACATCAGTAGCTGCTGTCCCCTTCCTGGGGGCAGCAGTGTCAAAGTCTAACTATCCTCTTTGTTAAGGGACACTTGTGATGGGAACTTGGTTCCAGGCTCCAGCATGGAGTTGGACTGGGGACCCAGCATGCTGGTTTCTACAAATGCTTATGTCATGTACCATCCTGCCCCTTTAACCCCAACTGACCCACAGACCAGATATCTGTTGACAGCATTAGTATAGGATTATGGAGAGATTGTGAACCCCCAGGGGACAGATGACCACAGAGTGCAATGGTAATGTAGATTGGTAGTCAGCCTATACTGTGACCCACAATGCTGTTTCTTTGAACTGCTTTGTCTTCTCATGTCCAGGTTACTGTAGCTACATATAAGGAGAATGGCATTAGTCAGTTCAGCTGGCCATTCTCCCCCAATTCCCCAGAGGGACACTGGCTGGGTTCTAGTTGTAAGGCATCTCTGAGTGGAGCCTTTCTTGAGATGAGAACCTGGACCAAATATTCCCCTTCCAGGTCCCTGTGGATCCTGAATCTCCTATAAAACAAAAGATGGTGGATACAGGGTTCAGATGATGGATCTTCTTGGTATCATATACATAATGTTTTAATGACATGTTGTGCAATGCTCCTCACATAGCCTGTGACAGATGGCTACAGCAAGATTGGGGGGGGGGGGGGGGTATGCAGTATACAGGCTTAGGTGCTGTTTGAGCTGAGGTGGCCATGGGTACAGAGGGTGGCATGGTGGCCTTTCTGTGAAGCATATGCACTGGTGCTGGGAGGTGGGGATAGGCAGTGGGGAAAACCAAGTGTGCTTTGGGTAGTTCAATGTACTTTAGTAAGCCGCAGCTGTGGGGCAGCATGCTGGCACTGTGGAGGAAAGGGGGTCCAGCTATGTGTAGGCCCTCATTTCTGCACTGCAGGGTTAGTGGAGGGGCCCCCATAATTACTTGTCATTGGTTATTCTGGACATTCTGATGTCACCTATGTTTTTTCATTTATTCTTATGAACATTTCAATAATATGTATTGCAACAATAAAGGGAACTCACTGTATGTGACACTGCCTATGTATATTTATGTTTATGTTTATTAGGTATTTGATAGCCTGCCAATTCTGATACAAGTCTCAGTGGTTTACAATCCAATAAAAGCAAATATAAAGGAAAGGAACGTCACAATAAATAGGACAGACTAGGCTTACGACACAGCATACATACCAAAACTAGAACTGAAGCTAAAACTAAATCCTATTTTCTCATCCCAATTGCTGAGGTGTCACAGGAATTGGATACCAAATGCCAATTCGAAGAAGTGAGTTTTGAGGAGGGTTTTGAATTTGGGAAACGATAATTCAGACCATAGGTAAGGGGGCGAATTGTTCCACAGAAAGGGTGCTAAATAGAAGTAAGCTGAATGATAGGTAGACTCATAATGGGCATTTTTAGGTGATGGAGAACCAAATGATGGGAGTCTAGGGAATGCAGTGAACATGAGGGAGTGTAGGGAATTATGACAGAGGGAAGCCCAAGTGTAATGATCTGTGAGTAAGGCATAGAACCTTAAACCAACATCTATAATGGACAGGCAACCAGTGTAGTTGAATGAGAAATGAGGAGGCATGACATAGAAAGCAAGCAGCAGAATTATGAAGAGTTTGGAGACGGTAAAGGTGGTAGGAGGAAATCCACAGTAGACAATGTTACAATAATCTATACAAGCAATAACAAAAAGCATGAATGAATGTGTGAAGAGCAGGGAAATCAAGTTACCAGATTAGTTGAAACCAGAAGAAACCTTTTTTTAATGACCTGGGAAATCTGATGATGAAATGCCAAATTGGAATCAAAAATTACTCCAAGGTAGCGAAACACATTCACAGGGGTGACTGAGATATTTAAATGGTTAAGCGGGATTGATGGGGTGGGAAGTGGGCCAGTCACTCAACATGCAGTTGTCTTAGAGGGTTTTAAGGACCATCTTGTAAATCAGACAGCCAGTTTAAGAGGGCATGAAGACAAGATTGCAAACTGGGAAAATCAAGAGGATGTTGTCTACATACATAAAAAATTTGATGTTCTGGTCTTGGATAAAAAGGGCCAAAGGACTAAGGAAAATATTGAATAAGAGTGGGGAAAGCACAGAACCATAATGCAAAAATCTAGGAATGGAAGTAGAGGATGCAGTAGAAACTGAGGAACTCCTATCAGAGAGAAAAGAAGAGAATCAATTAAGAACAGTACCTGAAATTCCAAGTGAATGAAGAAAAGACAATAGAGTGATACACCAAGTCAAAAGCCACAGAGATGTCTAAGGACACAAGAAGAAGAACCATCCCAGAGTCAAAGAATGAATGGAGTTCACTATTCAAAGCTGTTACTGAGGTTTAGGTGCTTTGCTTTGCACAAAACCCTGTTTGTCTAGGATGAAGAACAAGGTGATGATCTGTAAACTGGAGCAGCTGATCAAAAACAACTTTTTACTGTAATTTTGGAGAGAACACTAAAGTTGGAGATAGATCAGTAGTGTTCAGAGAGTAAAGGATCTAGTCTAGAATTTTTAATTACCTTTTTCACATTGATGGGACTAGACCAAAGGAAAGACTAAGGTTAGCCATATGTAAGATCAGTGAAAGAAGCCCATGCCTATTGATCTTAATCTAAGAAGAGAGAAAAAGGTCTAGTGGTGAAGTGGTGAGGTGCATTTATATTACAATAGACAACTGTGTGAGAGATGGGTGAAAAAAAATGAAAACCAGGTACTGGTTGCAGCTGTGCTAGAGGGGCTATGCAAAATATTGGGTGCCAATAATGAGACAGGTACTGGAGGCTGTGAGAGGGTTGAGACCTGGAGTGCTGAAACCTTATTTGAAAAATAAGCAGCTAGTAGGCCTGCGTCAGACAGAAGTGAGGACTGTGCCGGGAACCTGAACTGGTAAGACGTGACACAATAGAAACAGTGGCTTAGCACAGTTGTTAGACTTGGCCAGTTTCTTAGTGAGATGTGACTTTTTTGCAAGTTTTACTTGAGAAGAATAGTGGTAGCTGGCAGATTTGTAAGCCTTCAAAGATTCGGGAGTACAGAGTTTGTGCCAAATATGCTCAGCAGAAATATAAGGGTTAAAGTGGGAGTTATGCCTGGGTCCTTTTGTTCAAAGCCAACTGCAATGAACCACAGGCTACTCCTTACACTTGTTTGCTGCTCTTTTACTGTCACTTTCACTTCTTCACTTCTTAAGGGTGGGTGTGAGGGGGTCAGTAACCATAGGAGATGAGGAAGGGGTCATGCCTTTCTCCCTAGAGTGGTCAGCTGGAGGCACCTTTTTGTACCCTGGATGCGATTGAAACAGATCTAGATAAAAATGTCCTTTTTTGTCTTGGACATTTCTTCCCATTCCATTATCACCGAAGGATGTTCTAAATTCAGACCCACCCTAGTCCCACCCAAAACACTCCTCCAATATCCCCTTGCTATTTGGACGAACTGCAGTGTAAATTTTGCCTTTTGAAAATTGCAATTTGGATGTTTTCGGCAGATGGACATTTTTTGGACATTTTGAGACATTCATCTGCCTTTGAAAATGAGCACCATGTCACCATGGTGTGTTTTGTGAATGTTGAATTATTTTGTTTGTTGAACAGTTTGCCACCAGTGCACATTTGTTATGAGTTCAGATGATTTCTATGCAGAACATGATATCAGCACAGTGAAATTAGTAAGAGTTGTATGAGAGATGTCACAGAAGTGCAGTGAAGTTGAATTTTTAAGAGACCCTTCAAGTTTTATGAGGCATTTTTGTACATGCAGTATTTCATATAAAAATAGGACTTGATTGAATCGCCTGATAAGTTTTACAGTCACTTGATAAACACTTTTTGGACACCAATGCTTTGCACATAAAAATTATATTTGGGACTGATGACAACTATGAGCCCATACATATTAGTCCAGGGATGGGAAAACATGGGCCTTGAAGGCCACAACCCATTCAGGTTTTCAAGATTTCATAAGGAATATGCATGAGATTGATTTGCATACAATGGAAGCAGTACATGCAAATCAATCTCATGCATATTTATTGTGGAAATCTTGCCCTCAAGCTCCTTGGTTGCCCACCCCTGTATTATAGTTTATAGTTTAATATAACTTGATAGACCGTTCTAGCTGACAAAGTAGTACAGAGCGGTGTACAGACTAAAAACAAAAGAAATTGGCAAAGAGCTCCACTGTTTTAATAGGAAAGTTCAGCAGTCATACCAGAATACAAAAGAGTAGACTGAGGGAGATAGAATGGGGGAGGGGAAGTTGAAGGGGAAGGTGGAGGATCAATTTATCTGATGGTCTGTCAATCTTTTGGTTGTTCATATTTTTGTTCTATCATATTTTAAATTAGGCAATTAATACAAAGTACAATAAAAGGGGAAACTTTTGAGGAGTTTCTTTACCCTAGTAAATGGTATGTTTGGGATATCATCTTTCTCTGTCAAAGCCCATGAGACAATAATTCCTTGATATGAGACATAGCCCGTAAGAACCTTCCCCTTAGCAGATCATCTTGGAGGAAATGTCTAATTTGTAGATAGTTTTCGTTGGAATCTGATACATGTATACCATGAAAAGAGCAAAAACTTCCCTGTAAGGGTTCCAACAAAGGCATCTCATCCAGTGACTCACCATATATAGAAGGATAGGAATCTGATTTTTCCCTTGCCTAGTTATCTGGTAGGGTGCCCACAGAGCCTGTCAGCAGGAGGTAGAATCCAGAAACGCCCCCTCAATTCACACCCAGGGCAAGGGGTGACTGGCTTCCCAAGATAGGATCTAATCTGAACCACCCAAAAGTATCTGTTTAGATTGGATACCCCCAGTCCACCCTCCGCTCTCTCTCATCAGCACCATCTTGGAAACTTAGGGCGGGTGTTTCCTCCAGATGTCTTGAAAAAGTTTACGTTGCTAAAGTGTTTAATGTTCCCCAATGTATCTATCATATATGGACCCTATTCTACCACAACCACATCTTGTACTTGTGCACACTTTTTATTTGTTCAGACCGGACCCGGCGAACTCCGCTACGGTACTATTTAAGCCACATTGAACCTGCAAATAGGTGGGAAAATGTGGGATGCAAATGTAACAAATAATAATAATAAATAAATATGTGTTCATTGAGAGAGAAGTGGATATATAGAAACAGACTCCCAGTCAAGGGGTCCTTTTACTAAGCCGTGGTAAAAAGTGGCTTGCAATAGTGTAGGTGCAGGTTTTGGGCGCAAGCAGAAATATTTTTCAGCGCACGTACCAAAAATGCCTTTATTTAATTGTGCCGAAAATGGACGTGTGGCAAAATCAAAATTGCTGTGCGTCCATTTTGGGTGTCTGACCTTACCGCCAGCCATAGACCTAGCGGTAAGGAATCTGCATGGTAATAACCTACGCACATCAGATGCCACTTGGCATGCGTCCGCTATGCATGTCTGAAAATAAAAAAAATATTTTCCAGACGCGTGTCAAAAATGAAAAATTATTGCAAGAGGCACATAGTAGCCGGGCGGTAAGTTCATTTTGGCACACGTTGGGCGCGCGTAGAGCCTTACATGGCTTAGTAAAAGGGGCCCCAAGTTTGCTAATGCATGAACAAGTTTTTTTACTGAGAGCTTAACTTTTGTTTTTTTTAAATCACATTTTACCATCACTATTTTGTACCCAGATATTCTAAGATTTATTCATTTATGTACCAAGATGTAGTTCCTAAATCCAGAACTGGTACAAAGGCAAATCAGTATTGTGCCGACCCTGCCTACCCCAACTTTTGCCACTCTTCCTCTTCTTCCTTAAGGCTGACACCATGAGCACATTCAAAACACATGGTCTGAGGTCTGCTACTTTCTGATGCTGATATTGCTCTGCATGAGATTTTGAATGTGCTCACAGTGACAGTCTTAGGGAAGAATGGTAAGGAGCCACAACACAGGCCTCCATGGCCCAGTCGGGTCAATTCAGTTCTCTCTTCAGCTAACAGGATGTGGGTATTCCTGCCAGCCATGCTGATCCACCTGGTCAACTCTACCGACTGTTTGGCTACCCCTCCAAATTAAGGAGTCCTCTTACCAATGTAGATGGGGTAAAGAAAATAATAAAAAAGGGTCGGTGTCCCCTTTAAGAGGGGCTTACCTGGGTCTTGGGATGGTCCACGGGGGTTTTTGGGACTCCTGAGGTGCTCCGGGGTCTGGTGGGTGCTTTAGGGGCTGGTTTGAGTGTGCCCCTCGTTTTTCAAACCCTCCGCTGGGTCTGACGGTCTTCGGGGCCGTTTTGAGTGTGCCCCATTCAGTTTTGTGACCCTCTGTGGGTCTGACGTCTTTGGGCTGGTTTTGGGCCCATTCAGAGGCTCCCTCGATGCTGGCCAGCGCTCTCCGGGTTTCCCTAGGCTTGCTCCGGCGTTCCTGGGTCCCGATTCAGGACTGGAGCAGAGCCGGGGGGAGAGAAAAGCCGGCTGTCTCCGGTGCGCATGCGCGAACAGGTCCTGGAAGCGCCGGTAGGCCGAAAAATGGAGCCTGGGCCTCGATTTTTGGATTTTTCGGGCCCGCAATGAAGAGGAGCGTCGGAGGGTATTCGGGACCATCAGGAAGTTGGACAACCCCAGGATGCACGTGAGGGAGGCCAGGTAAGAGGTCCTATGGCCTTGGTTTAATTTAAATTAGTTTAATTTTTGAGATTTTTCCAATGTTCTTTGTCGGGCCTTCCTTGAATTTTTTTAAATTATTATTTTTATGGTCAGGGGATCTTTGGGAATTGTTTAAATGGATTGAATACTTTAAAATTTTTTAAATTAATTTTAAAGGGGTTTTAGAGGTTTGTTTGTTGCGGAGCATCGTGCGCTGCTCTGGTTAAGTTTTTTAAAATTCCGTCGACGGCATTTGTGAGAGCGCATGTTGCCGCACATACGTGGAAATTTTGGTGAAATTCTATTAATTTTTTTATGGGTTATTTTGGTTAAAATAGTGAGAACTGGTGCCTGTTAATGGGGTTTAAAAAAAATAAAACATGGACTGGAGTCAGAAAAATATGACTTGGAAGGTGGTGTAATTTTTATTGAAGTGCAATGTGATTTATTCTGTATTTTGTATAAAAATTCATTTTCTCCATATACTTTAATGGTAAAAATTGATTTTAAGATGGAGATTGACATAAAATTCCAAACTGTAAAAGCTGGCTAACATTCCGAAAGCTAGCGTTTGATTGGTGCTGGCAGGTCAGATGCCCAAGCCGCGGTCCCGTTGCTAGGGAAACGGTGCTGGTGACAGGGGTAGAGGGACTGAAGGCACAGGAGAGACAGGACCTGCATGGAAAGTGCTCTGCCTGTGTGTGTAAGAGAGTGAGATTGAGGTTAAGGGAGAGAGCCTGAGTGAAAGAGAAGTTGATTAAAATAGGCAAGCTGATAATCACAGAACACCTGATTGGCATTTTGAGGGATGTGCATGTGTTAATTTGTTGAGTGGTGGTACTGAGGCTTGCCTGAGTTTGGGAATAAGCTGTAAACTGTATAATAGCCGCTGGTAGCCAGTGAATGTGACCAGTGGTAGTGGGTGTGCAGCAAACTTGGTGGGTTCTCACTGACTTGCCACTGAGCGGGGTTGTGTGACCACTTTGCACCTGTCCGCAGTGTGAATTAGCACTGATTAAAAAAAAATAAAGCAAGACTGTTGACTTTGAGGTGGAACCGTGTGCTTGTGAGAGCATTGGTCTGAGAAATTAATAGAGTGAATTTGATGACAGGCATTATATAACCTGTGTTCCAGTTCTTGTTTGGGGATGTGAAATGCAAGTGTGATGATACGGTGTGACCAACTTAAATCCCAAAGTGTTCCTCATTAGGTAGGGAAAAAAATAATTAGACAGGTCATTTTAGGGAAGTTAATTATCTTTTGATTTCGAATGAGATGAGTGGGCCACAGTTTTAAAAAAACAATAGAATCCCTACAGAATTCCTAACAAATAGGGAGATAGGGTTTTAAATCCTCTCAGTTAATTAAAGTACAGGTACTGGGGCTGTTCAGCAACGCAGAAGGAGTGACGCCGAAGCAGCACTTGCACCAACGTTTCAAGAAAGACCAAAGATTCTTCCTATACAAGAAAGGTCAACTAAAAGCACAGCTAAGTACAAGCATCATTGCCCTCAGCGGTTCAGAGACTCTACATTAATAGCCAAATACTTACCTTGAGGTGGAGGCGTGTGTTCATATTCAAGTGAGGGAGGTTTGACTCCTTAAAAAGAAAATTTCACACAAAGAATCAATTTCTTTAGTAATATTTCACAGTAAAAGTAAATTTTGAGCAATAGAGAAAACAAGCAACTGTAATACTTATCTGATTAGTTTGGTTAAGGATATTGGTTAGATGAAAATGTATTGATTGATTGTCAGCGTTCCTATTTTCTGAAAGGTAGAAAGGGAAATTGTTTCAGGTCAGGAATGCATGCATATAATTTCATTGTCGTGAAATGTGAGAAAAACATTTGCACTTTAAAATTAGCATTTTAACTCAATAGAATAACTACATCTTAATACAGCTGTTTTTTTTTAATCTATTTATTGCTGGTATTTATTGAATAAAAAACATCTTTTGCAATAAATCATTATAATCTAAACAGTAGTGTGCAATATTGTTATCACTTGGTAACACTAGAACCATCATCAGGGGAAATTCATTTAACACCTTAACTTGCACCCTATATAGCATATCCAGCATTGAATTTCCCCAATTTTCCTGTAAATTCCCTATGTGGTGAGTGTTTAGCGAGGAACCTTGCACCCTGATTGAATCCTTTCACCATCCGATTTTAGAACCTCACCAATAGGGGATCTACACCAAGCTGTGGGGGAAAGGCCCCTACGGTAGCAGCAGGGAGCATTTTTCCTGTATGCCAGGGCCTTTATTTACTGTTGCGGGTATAAAAGCCCCCCCCAAAAAATGGCCATGCGGAAAGATGGCTCGTACTGCGTGGCCATGCAGCAGGGAGCACTTAACGGCACCCACTGAGGTGGCAGTAAGGGCTCCCGCGGTAACTGGGCAGCGTGCGGTGATGCCTGATTACTGTCAGGTTACCGCCACACTACCCATTTCAAGGGTTTTTAATCTTTCCCAGAAATGGCACGTGCTTGACCCGAAACTACTGCCAGCGGCCGCGTTGGGCCAGCGGTACTCTAGGAATAGCGTGCGATAAGTCCTCGTTGGGCTTACTGCCTCTTTGTAAAAGGGTCCCTAAGTGACTGCCTTCTAGGAGTCAGTCTTGCCTAAATCCCAAGTACAGTAACCTTACAGAACCTGAAGATATTTTTAGTGACATGAAATTATTTTCATGTACTATGTATTTTTGTTTTTTTACTGTTAGTAGATCACTACTACTACTACTACTACTATTTAGCATTTCTATAGCGCTACAAGGCATACGCAGCGCTGCACAAACATAGAAGAAAGACAGTCCCTGCTCAAAGAGCTTACAATCTAATAGACAAAAAATAAATAAAGTAAGCAAATCAAATCAATTAATGTGAACGGGAAGGAAGAGAGGAGGGTAGGTGGAGTCGAGTGGTTACAAGTGGTTACGAGTCAAAAGCAATGTTAAAGAGGTGGGCTTTCAGTCTAGATTTAAAGATCAACTAGCAACTCTGTTTCTAGTAAAGGTGGTAGAGGCTAATCCAACAACAGAATTCAAGAAAGCATTGAATAACATAGTTATATGTAGATGACAGCAGATACAGACTAAAATAACCCAT
Source organism: Microcaecilia unicolor (assembly GCF_901765095.1). NCBI lineage: Eukaryota > Metazoa > Chordata > Amphibia > Gymnophiona > Siphonopidae > Microcaecilia > Microcaecilia unicolor. The sequence continues at coordinate 307,407,572 of NC_044034.1, read as the reverse complement.
CTAATCTGCCCAGTAAGGTGATTAAGGTGGTAACTGCTGATCATGCAATTGTTACCTCCCCATGCTTTTTATTAGGGTTGCAGCTACCATTCTATGCAAGCTATCCTCTTATTTCCCTCCCCCCCCCCCCCCCCATGACTTTCCTGAAGCTATTCTGAGGTGTCCCAGTGCTTGGTTTCTGTTCTCTTGTCATTAAGAGAAGCTTTGTGTTTATGCTACATTCTAAGTATTTACCATCCTTTCAATAAAGAAATATTTTTCAATGTTGCTCCTAATTTATATCCTTGAAGCTTCATTTCATGCTCCCCAGTTCTCTGAAAAAGGTCTATTTCTTGTACATTAATACCTCACCTATTTAAACAACTGCATCATATCTTCCCTTTCCCTCCTTTCCTTTAGCCTTGGTATTCACTAACAGTCCTTGAGGGCTGCCAACAGGTCAGGTTTTCAGAACATCCCTAATGAATATGCATGAAAAAAGTTGCATACAATGGAAGCAGTAGATATTAAAATCTTTCTTGTGCATATTCGTTAGGGATATCGTGAAAAGCTGGTTCATTATCGGCCCTCAGGGACTGGGAGTGAATATCACTACTCTAGATCGTAGATATATAGGTCCTTAAGTCTCATCTTATATGTCTTTCAGTGCGGATCTTTCTTTCTTTTTTTATTTAATTTTTATTTGTTTGTTTATTTATTTGGATTTTGCTCACACATTTTCAGTAGTAGCTCAAAGTGAGTTACATTCAGCTACACTGAGTATTTCTCTGTCCCTGGAGGGCTCACAATCTAATTTTTTTTGTTTGTTTGCTTTTCTGTGTACCACCTCTAACCTCTTTAAAGGACTTCGGATGTTAGGTTTTAACCGATAAATATCAATAAAACACACCTGCAGCAAAACAAAAAGGAGATAAATACCAGAAAATCAAAAGTTCTTTCAGTACTCTTTCACCTTTTCCCTTGTCCATCCTGTTCTTCTACCATTTCAGCAATGATGATCAACTGCACAAATGTATGTATTTGCTACAAAAACACAAAGAAACATAGAAGTTTCATACTATCAAAAGACCCCTAATTAACTGTAAATTGAATATGTATTTGTAAATGTTATATATTTTCCTGAGCTATGGACTCCAAAACTAAACACACTATTTATTGTTTATTAAAATTTGCTATATTGCCTGGCTTAATATGATCACAGCAGCAGTTTACAACATTTAAAATGATGAATTAAAAGAAAGGAATACCGTATAAAAAAAAGATAGATCTACAATATTCATTCTTAAGCAGTATTTCAAATAAGGAGAGGGAAGATAGATAGATAGATAGATAGATAGATAGATAGATAGATAGATAGATAGATAGATACTGTAAAACAGATGTCCCGTGGTAAGTCTCCCCTCCTGAAATATCAGGGCCTCAATTGCCTAAAGAAAGAAATACATTTTTAGCAGGTTTTTTGAAATTTTGTCAAAGACTCCTCTGCACAAAGCTTATTGGGGAGTTGATTCCAAAGAGTAGATGCCAACCAAAAAAAGATGCCATCACAAATAGATTCCCAATGGGCAAAAGCAGGAGACGGAATAAATAATCCATGTTGTAACATTTATTTATTTATTAGGATTTATTTACCGCCTTTTTGAAGGAATTCACTCAAGGCAGTGTACAGTAAGAATAGATCAAACATGAACAATAGGCAATTATAGCAGTAAAAATATTCAACTAACAATACGAAGTATGGCATGGTATACTACTTGCATTGTCAACACATTGACATCAAAGCTCTAGTTGGAGTGTAAGGGGATAGCCAGAGATCCCAGGTATGAAGGCATAGTCTCATCAAAAGTCCTATGTATCAACAGTCCATAGTGTTCAACAGCCCATAGTGTTCAATAATTTGAACTTGATCCAGTAAGAAATTGGTAACCAGTAATATTTAAGGAATAATGGTGTTACATGATCATATTTGTGAGCATTACTTAATTAACAGATTGCCACATTCTGTAGAGTCTGTAATCACTTAGGGGTCCTTTTACTAAGGCATGCCAAAAAATGGACTGCGTTTGTATAGGCGTGTGTTTTGGATGCGCACAGGTCCATTTTTCAGTGCATCTGCAAAAAAGGCCATTGTTTGTGGCCAAAAATGAAAATGCAGCAAAATTAAAATGAGCGTGCGTCCATTTTGATTGACGTAGCAGTAAGGTCTCACGAATTAACCGGGCAGTAATCAGCGCATATACACTGCCAATTACCGCCCAGTTAGCACCACATGGTAGAAAATATTTTCTGCCGCGCATCAAAAATAGAATTATTGCCGGAGGCACGGGGTAACCGGGCAGTAGTTCTAATTTGACATGCGTTGGATGCATGTAGGCACCTAGACGTCTTAGTACAAGGTCCCCTTAAAGTTAGAGGCAGATAAGCCTGCATAGATCACGTTACCGTAATCTAATCATGAAATCAAGAATACATGGAATAGTGTGTGTAAGCCTGACTCATCAAGATACGGCTTGATAGCACATAGTTGTCCTAAAGCACAAAGACCCTTTTTAGTCACATTAGAAACCTGTTCATTAAATTAAAGATGAGAATCAATCAGAATGCTCAAGTTCTTAAATACACTCAGAATACTGATTGGTTTGCCAAGCAATATTGAAATTTGTTTAGGAGGCTCAGAATGACAATAAATCCAATAGGCAGTGGTTTTCTCTATGTTGAATACGAGGCGGGGTTTTTTTCAAACAAATGGAAACATCATCCATACATTTCTGTAATGAGCTTAAATCCAATGACGAAGATGAAACTGTTGCCAGCAATAAAATATCACCAGCATAACAGTAAAACCAACCCATCATAGGAGCTGACTGTGGGTGCCTGAGCACCCCCAATATTGAGAAACTCCTTGTATGTGTCCAGGGAGGGATTATTTTCACTGGACTTAGCACCCCCAATAATTTTGAAAATGTGGCTCCTATGAATCCCATAACCATATATTAGGGACAGTAAAGGGAAATGGGACTTGATATACTGCCTTTCTGAGGTTTTTGCAACTACATTCAAGGTGGTTTACATATATTCAGGTACTTATTTTGTACTAGGGGCAACAGAGGGTTGACTTGTCCAGAGTCACAAGGAGCTGCAGTGGGAATTGAACTTAGTTCCCCAGGATCAAAGTACACTGCATTAACCACTAGGCTACTCCTCCACTCCAATAAAGGGCTCTAAAAATGTTAAACAGTACAGGAGAAGAGACTGAGCCATGCAGAACACCATATTCTAATTGAGAATAGTTAGAACTGGTGTTATTGAAGACAACTTCAACGATTCAGATTGACAGAAATGATCCAGACCATTTCAAGTCTACCCTTTCCAAAACCAATAGATTGCAAACATGAATGTAGAAGGGAATGGTCTATATATCAGGTAAAAAGCGGATGTTAGATCCAATGAAATGGTGAGAACTATTCTACTACTATCTAAGATACTATGAAGATCATTGAGTAATAATGCCAGAATTATTTCTGTGCTATGTCCCACACAAAATCCTGATTGATAGTTGTAGGACATTGGTGGAATCAATGAACTTCATGAGCTGTAGTAATACAATTTTCTTACAACTTTTGATGAAAAAAAAACATAAATTGGAAATAAGTCTCTAGTTAGATGCTATATATATATATATATATATATATATATATATATATATATATATATATATATATATATATACACATGCACACACATGACCAATTTCAATAAAATTTGGGATATATCAACCTGAATAAATTTTCAATAAGCCTACACTCATACCAGCCATCTCACCTAAACCTGTTTCTGATTCTTCCTCCTTGGAGTCATATCTTTTACACTGTACAAGATTTGATTTATGTGCATTATTTATGCTCTTTATGTATGTAAATGTTCTTCATATCCCACATGCTTCTCTTTTCCATTAGGGCAGTCATTCTCAATCCTGTGCTCTGGGATTGACCAGTCAGGTTTTCAAGGCATCTACAACCAATATGTATACAATACTAACCTGGGTAAAATATCTTAATTATCGGTCAAATTAAGCTAATATCCTATTTGTTAATGACCTAATCTTCTATCAAAATTAACAAGAAAAAGATTTTTTATTTAATTAAATACAATATTTTATTAAATTTCACACACACCTAAACATACTTATAATCTATATTACCGCCTATGATACTCTGTATGCATACAGAGTATCATAGGCGGTAATATAGATTATAAGTATGTTTAGGTGTGTGTGAAATTTAATAAAATATTGTATTTAATTAAATAAAAAATCTTTTTCTTGTTAATTTTGATAGAAGATTAGGTCATCAACCAATATGTATGAGATATAGTTGCACGAACTCCTTTCTTCTACTGGTTATGCCTCTCCCTATGCACCTTATCATCTGTTCAGTACTGATCCTTAATTTGTTGCACTTTTTCATTAACTTTAGACCATTAAACATGATCATCCAAGTTCTACCTGCTGCTTGGTTAATATCAGTACCTCAGCCTGTCAACATATAATGCTCTCTTGGATTCCTGTAACCCAGAAGTATGACTCTGCATTTCATATACCAAACTAAGTTGCCAAATACTCAACCAGGCTTCAAGATTTCTTACTTCATTCCTCATTCTGTTGATTTTCTCAGGAACATTCACTTTATTACAGATCTTAGTCTTGGCTGCAAAAAGAATGCATTTTTCTACTAACCCCTCTGCAATAACACTCAATAAAGCTATTAAACAGGACTATTCTTAGAACCTGTCCTTCAGGAATGCCACTAATTTATCATCTTTCCCTGTAGTGAACACCATTTCCTCCTCCATGGTTGATCGGGTATTCAATGCAATTTTTTAACATAGATTTTTGACATTGTTAAAAATGATGATGATGAAAAAATAGAAAAGAAAAAAAAAACAGACAAAGCAAGCTGTGGTTTGGAAGGCTCCTTCGGCATGCAGCAATACGTACTAAGCAGTGGAGGAACAAAGAGTTCTTGTGCTGTTGAGAATAAAAATAAAAGATCAAACATTTGGCGTCCTTGATGTCTTAAATTTCCATCACAGTGTGCTCACTGCCTCAATGAAGTATTCATAGCTGGCAAATTAGGAAGGATCAGTATGTTCATCTATTACATGAGGCAGCATTAGGTGATACCATATTTGATGGATTTGGATAGCAATTTTTTTGTGGGGGGTGGGTTAGTGGAGCCATTCATCTTTTAGTTTAATGACAATACAACTGTAGCACTGGTACCCCATCACGGTAATTATATAAAGGTTCACCTATGTGAAGCCTATTGTGTAAAGACAAATAAACACTTGTCTTTATAAAATATTAGTGTAAGCTCAGGCATTGGATATTTACACCAGCCCTAGAGCTGCTGTAAATATTCACACCAGTATTTGTCAGGTATATGCATAAATTATAATGCGTTATAAACTATTCCCAAGATACTATATATGATGCTCTAAATTGTGTATGGAAATTTGGGCACACTGTGCCCGATTCCTGCATGCAATTTAATTGAATATCGAATTAATTAGTGCCGATAATTGGACACTAATAATCAATTAACACTAAATGGCAACAATTAGAATTTATGCATGCATCTTGCTAGGCGTATCATATAAAGATGTGTACCTAAATTCTAGTGCGTGGATCTGGAAAGGGGGCATGGCCATGGGAGAGGCATGGGTGGGTCATGGCCATTCCAAGAATTTGTGCACACTGTTACAGAATACACCTGATCTGTGCCTAATTTAAGCACGGGTTTTACATCAGGTTTCAGTTGGTGTAAATCCTCATGCGTAAAAATTAGGCATGGATTCTGGTACTAGGCACTATTCTTTAAACGGTGCCCAACTTGAAGCGCTATTAATAGAATAATGCTTAGCTCCTATTTTTTTTCTGCACTGACTTTTTAGTGTCATGTATAGAATTTGGTCCCATGTGTGTACATGTTTGTTCCACCCAAACTCCATCCCTGTGCATAGTTCGCACCAACATTGTAAAATGTGTACTTCCGTGCCACTACAAGAGTTCAAATGTGGCCCCATCTGTGTCTAAATGACTAAAACACAACAAATTGGAAATGTACTTTACCTGTTGAAAATTTAATTGGCCAGATTCTATATATGGCACCTAAAAAATACGCACGGTAAACATTTCTGCCTAAGTATATTCTAATGCCTAGATTTAGGCATGGTATATAGAATACACTTAGTTGATATCCCAGTGCCTAAAACTGCACATGTCTATTTACATAAACAAAAACATGGCATAAATCCTGGCATGTAGATTTACGCACACTGGACTGTATTCTATAACAAGTGTACATTATGGAACACCCATAAAACACCCATTTCCCCACCTATAGCCATGCCCCTTTTGAACTGCGCAGTTTAGAATTTAGGTGCAGTTCATTACGGAATCCGCTTAGCATAAGTACATAAGTATTGCCATACTGGGAAAGACCAAAGGTCCATCGAGCCCAGCATCCTGTTTCCAACAGTGGCCAATCCAGGTCACAGATACCCGGCAAGATCCCAAAAATGTACAAAACATTTTATACTGCTTATCCCATAAATAGTGGATTTTCCCCAAGTCCATTTAATAACGGTCTATGGACTTTTCCTTTAGGAAGCCGTCCAAACCTTTTTTAAACTCCGCTAAGCTAACCGCCTTTACCACATTCTCTGGCAACGAATTCCAGAGTTTAATTACACGCTGAGTAAAGAAAGATTTTCACCGATTAGTTTTAAATTTACTACATTGTAGCTTCATCGCATGCCCCCTAGTCCTAGTATTTTTGGAAAGCGTGAACAGACTCTTCACATCTACCCGTTCAACTCCACTCATTATTTTATAGACCTCTATCATATCTCCCCTCAGCCATCTTTTCTCCAAGCTGAAGAGACCTAGCTGCTTTAGCCTTTCCTCATAGAGAAGTCGTTCCATCCCCTTTATCATTTTTGTCGCCCTTCTCTGTACCTTTTCTAATTCCACTATATCTTTTTTGAGATGCGGTGACCAGAATTGAACACAATATTCGAGGTGGGTCGCACCATGGAGCGATACAAAAGTGAGTTATGTGTGTAGATTCTAATTACTGACAATTAGTGCTCATTATTGCTTGTTAAGTAGACTATAACCCCTACATGCATGCAAACGTGGATTCTGGTTGGACCCATTCTTTTGTAATGTTCTATGTAAAGTGTCTTTTCTTTCTTGCACATTTGCTCTTCAGTTCTAATTTGTATCTGATATCATCCAGGGATCTCTCTCTCTCTGGTTTTGTAAGCCACATTGAGCCTGCATGTTTGTGGGGATAATGTGGGGTATAAATACATTGATATATAAATAAATAAGTGCTGTTACTTACGCAATTGAGTTATGCACATTGTTATAGAATATGCCTGGATTTTGGAGCAGATCTCTAGGCACACTATATATAATCCGGAAGTATATGTCTTGCTTAGAGACTATTTCATCAGATCTTCCCCTCCACCCTTCCCCCCACCCCATTCTGTGTCAATAGGTGAAAACCTTATTGAATCAGGCTCATATTGGGCCCTGGTCAATAGGAACATACCTTAACATTCTCAAAGAGTTACTTATTGCTTTTCATTAATGGGTTATTCATTTTACTGGGGTATTAATTATAAGGGATGTACTGTCATTTTAATATAACAGTAAAACACCAACGAGATGTTTACAAAAACGTGTTAAGCAAAGCCATGCTAAGTCAGACCAGGATCTATTAAGCAACATCAGTGTACCAGAAAAGCATTGGTATTATGACCCTAAGTGTCGCTTTTACCAAACCGTGCTAGTAATTCTTGCGAGCCAGTGCCAACAAAGCTCATTCACAGTGAACAGGCTTTGTTGGTATTGCCGCACCTGAAATGCTAGAGCATTTTTGTAAAAAAGGCCCTAAGAGAATTGTGGAAAACAAAGAGGTTATGATTATGTGGAACATCATCAAACCGACTGATAAAAAGCTAGATGCCAGAAAACCAGATATAGAAGTAAAAGAAAAACATCAGAACAGCATAGAGTTGTCAGTCCCAAGCAATTACGCAGTGAATCGTGTGGAGAGAGGGAAGATCCTGAAGTACCAAGAAATGCAGTCCAAAACTATGAAAATGTGGCAGAAAGATACAGAAATATTTCCTATTGTTTTGGGTGCCACAGGATTGATTAGAAAGAGCTTCCAAGCACACCTGGATAAGTTGGGTGGCTTAGCCTAGAACGGGTGGCAGAGCTGGTGGTTGGGAGGCGGGGCTAGTGCTGGGCAGACTTATACGGTCTGTGCCGGGGCTGGTGGTTGGGCAGCGGGGATAGTGCTGGGCAGACTTATACGGTCTGTGCCAGAGCCGGTGGTGGGAGGCAGGGATAGTGCTTGGCAGACTTATACGGACTGTACCAGAGCTGGTGGTGGGAGGCGGGACTGGTAGTTGGGAGGCGGGGATAGTGCTGGGCAGACTTATAGGGTCTGTGCCGGGGTTGGTGGTTGGGAGGCGGGGATAGGGCTGGCCAGACTTATACGGTCTGTGCACTGAAGAGGACAGTACAAATAAAAAAGTAGCACATATGAATTTATCTTCTTGGGCAGACTGGATGGACCGTGCAGGTCTTGTTCTGCCGTCATCTACTATGTTTACTATGTATGTATATTACATCTTATAAACTCCAGAAGGAAGTTCTCCTTGGCATAATGAAAGTACTACTGCGATAATTAGCAGTACATTTGAGAAACTGAGATCATGCTCCACATGCCCTGGGTTTCTACCAGTTACTTGTGACCTGGATTGACCACTTTTGGAAGAAGTATACTGGGCTAGATGGACCATTGGTCTGAGCCAATATGATTATTCTTATGTTCTTATGATTTAGGAATGAAGTTCATTCTTGTCGTGGTATGTGCAAAACGAACCCACTTGGAGAAATTGGCCCCAGCATCCTTTCTCCAACAATGGCCACTCTGGGTCACAAGTATCCGATAGATCCCAAAAGGGAGACACAATTTCTTATAGTTCATTTCAAGTGATATCATTTTGTGTCATTTTCCATGGAAAATACAAAATGTCTTCCCAAAATCTCATTTGTGTTGGGTACATGAGTTTAATGTGTGCTAAAACATTTTAGCGTGCACTATTTTTTTTTTTTTTTTTAGAACATGCTATTGTCTACAATGCATATAGGGTCTCTTTCACAAAGTCATGCTAGCAATTCCCACATGGCAAATGAGAGGAAGTCCATAGGAATTGAATGGACTTTCTTTCATTTGCCGCACTGGGAATCAGTAGCGTGGCTTTGTAAAAGAAGCCCATAGTTTTGCAAATCACTTTAGGCTAAAAATGTATGTTCTGAAGAACTGCATTTTATAAACATGTTCAACACAAAATAAAAAGAGATGCAAAATGAAATAAAATAAAATAAATTGACAATGAAATAAAAAAAAGAAGAAATTGAAAGATTATTTCCTGCACATCGCTACTATTCATGTAAAAGTATATAATTCAAACCTCTGTGGAGATGGATGACTTCCTTAGAGCACAATCACCTACTAAAAATGACCACAAAAGTAATTACAATTCACAAAAATATAGAATTTTATTTCAAAAATATATAAACTGAGCTTAAATATTTTGATGGATGTATTACTTCTGCCCTATATTTAAATGTTCCAAGCAGGGGCGTAGCCAGCCTTCCGTGGGAGAGGGGTCCAAAGCCCGGGGGGAGGGGGCACATTTTAGCCCTCCCCCCGGCGCTGCCCCCCCACCGCCGACATTGCCGCCCCCCTCCCGCCACGAACCCGCCGCCGCTGCAGCCTACCTTTACTTTTGCTGGCGGGGATCCCACTCCCCGCCAGCCGACGTCTTCTTCTTAGTCGCTTCCTGCTGCTCCTCAATTTGTTTGCTGACGTCCTGCACGTACAATTACGTGCAGGACGTCAGCAAACAAATTGAAGAGCAGGAAGGACTGAGAAGACGTCGGCTGGCGGGGAGTGGGATCCCCCGCCAGCAAAAGTAAAGGTAAGCGGCGGCGCGGGCGGGTTCGCTGGGAGGGGGTCCTGGGGTGAATCTGCGGGGGGCCCCGGCCCCCTCAGGCCCCACGTAGCTACACCACTGGTTCCAAGCACAAAGAAGATCAGGTATCCTTCTATGGTCCATGTTTTGCTGAAATGGCTGCTTTGAGAGGCTGGATTTATGAAAGATTTTAAGAACACACCTTTTTCACCACATTAAAAGTAATCCCTTCATTATGACTAACAGGGCCTGGGCCTTTTCCTATTTTTTTTTTTTTTAACATGGCACTTCTTATATAATACTACCCTAAGGTCATAACATTTCTTGTTTAAACTGTTTTTGTATATTTGGGATATAGAAATCAATAAAATAAAAGAGCCCTTTTACTAAGTTGCACTAAAATGTGGCCTACACTATAACTAGCATATGGGTTTCCTGTGCACTGAGACCACTTTTAGCGCAGCTGTAAAATGGCTACAGTTCCTATTTCCCACATTAACGGGTATGCTCTAATTTCCCAATTAGTGTGGGAGCCCTATTTTCTAGGTAGTAAGGGCTCCCATGCAGTGGTGTGCTGGAGCGGGCTCTCACAGGCTCGCAAGAGCCGTTTGTTAAGTTTTAAGAAGGCCCTTCCCCATGGCTACTTTACAATTGGCTCCCAAAATGTGGACTCGGGCCGCCTCCTGAATTCTCTTTTACTTTGCTGGCGAGGATGTTGAGCCTGCAAATAGATTGCTGCTGCTCCCCGCTCCTTGTTTCCAGGTCTGAGCAGCAGGCTGGGACTTCTCGTGTGTGCGCGAGAAGTCCCAGCATGCTGTTCAGAGCCAGAAACAAGCAGCAGGAAGTATTGGCAGTCCATTTCTTGGCCGGTGGGGCTCGGCATCTCTGCCAGCAAAGGTATGCCTAGCGTGCCCGCACAAGGAGGGGAGAGAAAGGCATACGATGACCCCCAGTCCACTCCTGGCCCCCCCAAATTGCAGGGCTGGCTGCACCCAGAGAGAGAGCCTGTGCTAATCGATTAGTGTGTGGTGATGCAGCTGCGATAACCGATTAGTGCTGGGCAGGGGCGTATCTGCGTGGGGCCACAGGGGCCTGGGCCCCCGCAGATTTCGCCCTGGCCCCCCTCCCCGCCGTCAACCCTCCCCCGCTGCTTACTTTTGCTGGCGCCGAGGTCCGACCCGCAATCTCCGTTTTTCGTCTTCCTCCGTGGCCATGCTTCCAGGAAGTAACGCTGCAGTGCTGATTCGTTGAATCCAGTTCGGCGTCTGACGTCAGACGTCGAACTGGATTCAACGAATCAGCACTGCAGCGTTACTTCCTGGAAGCATGGCCACGGAGGAAGACGAAAAACGGAGATTGCGGGTCGGACCTCGGCGCCAGCAAAAGTAAGCAGCGGGGGAGGGTTGACGGCGGGGAGGGGGTGGAGAGAGGCGGCGGGGGGGGGAGGGAGGCAAAAATGTGCCCCCCCTCTCTGGCTGTGGCCCCCCCTACCGCCGGATTCCAGATACGCCCCTGGTGCTGGGCACACCTACTCTCCGCCCCCAAACACGTCCCCTGTGCTAAAAAATAAAAAAGTATTTTTTACATGTGAAAAGCACACGTAGATGCCAGAACTTCCATGGGATGCCTGAGCAGCTTAGTAAAATGGCTCCATAGGTTGCAAAAGACCCTTTCTCTGGTTATTGCTATCTTCCTTGAAAGTTCAGATCTAGCATTGTATTCAATATCTATCAAGTAAAGTTCTGAAAATAGTAGCAGATCACAACAGAATATTTTTTTTGGGGGGAGGGGTAGGTTAGATTTTGGAAATGCAGGTTTTTTTTTCCAATTAAAATAGGATTTAATACCATGTGGAGTGGATAGTAGATGGAAACCACAAGGAAAATGAAATCACAAAAACATTTTCTGGAGGGAGGTTAGCATTTTACTTTTTTAAATGCAGGCTTTCAGTTGTGGGATCGTTTAATCACTATCAGCTTGTGTGCTAACACTGCTATGTGCTTCATTTTACTAGAGATCCCTTAGTTGTTAATAACATATCTTAATGGTGTTAGCCAGTGGCGTAGCTACGTGGGGCCTGGGGGGGCCTGGGCCCCCGTAGATTTGGCCCTGGCCCCCTGCCGCGACTGTCTTGAACCCCCCTCCCGCCACCAACCCTCCCCCGCCATTGCCGCCCGCCCCGCCGCCGCATGACGTACCTTGTTTGCTGGCGGGGGTCCCCAAACCCCACCAGCCGAAGAGTCTGCTTCAGCGCCGGAGTTAGTAGACTCCGGTGCCTTCATTCAACGAAGTTCGTGTGAAGAAGATCAGCTGGTTTTGATGCCTTACGTCCTGCACCATGCATGTAGTCCCGTGCAGGACGTAAGGCGTCAAAACCAGCTGATCTTCTTAAGTGGACCCAGGTCAAAATCCCACTCTAACTAGTTCTATTTTGGTGAAAATTGTGAGCAGTACAAAAACAACAAAATACCTATTGTGCACAGCAGGCCCGCCGAGAGACTGGGCTGGGCCCGGGGCCCTGCCCCCCGCGCCCTGAGGTCGTCATTGTCGCCGCCACCACCTCCACTCGCCTCTCTCCGTCCACCACCGGGCCCCCTGAATTCAAATCATAGCGCCTCACCTCGACCTCGCTCCATTTGAAAGAAGCGCAGCAGCGGCAGTCTGCAGATCGCCTCCCTTCGAGGGCGGGACACAGGGAGGGAAGGCCCAAAGGGAGGCGATCTGCAGACTGCCACTGCTGCGCTTCTTTCACACGGAGCGAGGTCAAGGTGAGGTGCTATGATTTGAATTCAGGGGGGCTGGCCCGGTGGTGGACGGAGAGGGGCAGGTGAAGGGGGCAGCGCTGGGCTTCCCTTGGAGGCCCGGGCCCAGGGACTTTTGTCCCCCCGTCCCCCCCCCCCCCCCTCGGCAGCCCTGGTACACAGCTGATAAAATACAGGCACCCATTTTGCTGACACACACCTCCTCTTCTCAGCCTTTATGAAATTTCTCAGCATGTGCATACATTGAGTTTTCCAATATACATTCAGAGTTTCTCCCTTACGCCCACCTAATCCCCTCTGTAGAAATGGAGAATTTACTGTTCTCCTTTTCTACAGAGGGGATTAGGTGGGCGTTGGTTTCAGATGCTATATAAATAAATAATTACTTCTGGGTAGTTTGATGGAGATCACACTCTGTTGCAGAATGCAGGAGACAGGTTAATCAAACTGTATACTGGCTCTGATTTCCTAAAAAAAAAGTAGCATTGCATTACTGTACATGCGTTTGGGATAAAATGAGGCCCATGCTTTGTCTGTCCCTTATGATATGAAATTTGTTGGTCATCCTAGACACATCACAGAAAAGTGAAAGAAAAGGCATGACATTTAAGCTGGAAGACTATCAACCATCTTGATTTCATTTAGCTTTCCTTCAAAATCTGAAATGAAAGTGACTGAAGCCCCCCCCCCCCTTCATTGATCCTGTCCCATGATGCTAAGCTGTGATACTTTCCTCCTCCTCACAGCCAAGTGCAAAGCTTTATTAGTTATACTGATCAGACACACTCATGAAAATACGTCCTTTCTCCAACATCAGAAACCACTTTAAATTATTAACAAGGCCTCTCTCTTTACAGGTACACTTGTCACTTGCTGGCTCAGATGAGCAGGTACTGGCAGGCACAAGTCATCAGAAACAAAAGACTTGAGACTGACAGATACACTCAGCATCTGCACAGTTATGGGTGGGTGTGTTTGGGGGGAGGGATACATGTAAGGAGAAGGACCACACCTACATTATTTCCATTTAATCATGGGTCCAGTAGGGGCTGTAGACAAAAACTGAACACCGGTAGAAGGAAAAATAATTCCTTCTTTGAAATTATATAGGTAGGGAGAGGTTCTGTGCTGAAAAGGCAGTGCTCAGGATTGACATCATGGGGCTACTTGGAGAAAATGCAAATTAAAGCAACAGAGTTTCAATGAATGATAATCTGGATCTGTCTCAGCGTGGAGGGCCATGTCTGGTGCTGCAGTCTTCAAATTATTACTATAGCAATACACAGAAAGAGCAATGTTAACTGGCAGATTCCAGAAGAGCAGTGTTCAGGGGGGTTACTGGGTTCCAGGCAAAGCAGGACAATATTTTAAGTCTTTTTATTAAAACATTTTACAACTGGATTCCACTTGGTCTGCTTCTTCTATTCCCATGAGGTAGTCACACATGCAGAACATGGACAGATACTCATCTGATAAAGAATAGAGAACTACAAAAAGCTTGCAGACAAAACTGAAATAGATCCCCCCCCCCCACCCCCCCAGAAAGCCAGACTCTATAAGCAAGGCAATATTGGTAAAATAGAAGCAGAAATGTATTTTCTCCTGTACTCCACAAAATACAAAAATAGAGAAAATGTGCATTTCTCAAAGCAGACATCTCAATACTTAAAAAAAACATTAAATAATATTTTTTTTCTTCTAGCTTCTTGTCTGGGCATTTCATTTCTTATTGGGCTGGTCTTTTTTTTTCCACTTTTCTCAGATCATTCTTCTCCTAAATTATTTTCAGGTTTGCCTTTCCATTTCTCTCCTCTTGTCTTCCTTTCCTTCTCTACCTCTGTCTGGTACTGATCTTTCTTTTATGGTGTTTTTTCCACTTTTCTCTTTTCTACATTAATACCCAACCATTTTTACCCCCATTCTCCATTTCTCTCACCATCTTCTTGGTCTCCTTCTTTTCACCTCTCATCTAGCTACTAGCTTTTCCCATCTCCCTCTAATCCCCTCTCTAGTACTCCCATTGCCCCCTTTGTCTCACTCCTTCACTAGTCTCCTATTCCCCCTTCCCTAGGACAGATAGGGATGCAGAGGGAATGATAGTGGACTAGAGCCTATCAGCCCTTACCTACCCTCCACTGCCTCATCCCCTCACCAGCCCTGGCTCCATCCCTGTCTCTCCTTTCTTCCCTTGCATCTGCTACCCCATCTCCTATTGCCTCTCTACCATCTTTTTAACCCCATTCCCGCCATCACTCAACCCCTTCAGAGACTTCCTCTCATAACCCTTCCCAATGCCTCTCATTCCTTCTCGTCTTCCAGTTCATTCATATTATGCTTCAGTTTTTCCCACACTTCATTCCCTTTCTCTTACCCTCCATCACTCCTCATTCTTTCAACCCATAAACACCCCCCTCACACACCCTTACCAATCAATTGCCTGATCTTCACTATCCCATCAAAATCCCCTCTCCTTCTCTCCCATCCATAATTCCCTGCTCTTTCCCCAATACTTGCCCACTCAAATCACCAAGTCCCAGTCCTCTTCTGCTCTGTTCCCCTACTCCCCTCCCCTTCTCCAGAGACCCTGGATAAAGCAGGAGACAGATGGGATATTTGACATTTCTTCTCTCTCCATGTCCACTATCATTCCCTCTGCATCCCTATTAGTCCAATCTAGTATCCCCCATCTGTATCCCTGTCCCTATCCTTCCCCTTTGTTCAAAATGTGACCTCCTAGTCCCCATTCATCTCCCTGTGTTCAGCATCACCCCTATGTGTCCCTGTCCCTTGAGTTCAGCTTCTTCCCTTTCTCCTGCATCCCACACCCCAGGGCCAGCATCTATCCCTCTCTCTCCTTGTTCCCTTTTTCACAGTCCGGCAGCTCTCTCTGTCCCTTTCTATCTTTGGGTCTAGGTCTAGGTCTCCCCCCCCCCCCCCATCCAGTTTCTCTGCTTTTTCTCAGCTCAAATCCCCAACCCCATCTTAACATCTATATTTTCTCTCTCTCCCTCCCTCTGTGACTCAATCATCTTTGCCCCTCCTAGCATTTCTCTGCCCCTTGCCACTCCCATGGCCAGGTCTCTGCTTCCTTTCCCTGCTGCATTTCTCCCTCTTCCCCCCTCTCTCTCCATGGTATGGATTTACACCTCCTCTCATTTTCCTTCCAGGTCATCACTAGCAGTGTCAGTGATCACCTGCTGAACCCAAATGCTTTGTCTCTGCCATATCCCACCTATGCGGGAACAGGAAGTAGCATCAACATAGGTAGGATGCAGCAGAGACAAAGCTTCTGGGGTTGGCCGGAGATCACTGCTAGAGAGGAACTGGAAGGTTGGAGGACTGCCAGGGGGGAAAGGGGGAGGAGAGAAGGTAGCAGTCTGCTCAAAGAGGAAGGTGGGGTAAAAGGGAAAAATGCCTGACCTCGGGGGGGGGGGGGGGGAAGATTCCTGGAAAAACTGGGGTGGCAAAAGGGTAGCAAGTCATTTTGGGGGAGTGGCACTTGCCACCTTGTAGTGATGCCAATGTATGACAGTGGTACTCAGAGCCAGATTTCTCTCTTTGTTGGAGATGGGTTGATGTTTCTTTCTGAGGACAAAATGCTGGAAGGATCCCTCCAAAGAAAAATCATAAAAAGGCTCCTCCTCTTCCATATAGCAGGCCTATCTCTTAAGGACTGCTCAGCACAGGGGTAACCTAGCAGCAGTTCTACAGTATTCCAAATGCTAGCAGCTTGGTCCTGCACCTTAAGGGAGTGGCTCTAATGAAACACTGCAACTCAGGCTAGTGCTTAGAGTAAAGAGCTTCTTGGACAGATGGGATGAATCTGTTTCAGCCTGACTCCCCTAGGCAGCTCCCTATATTGCCTAGAGAGAAATGTTCATGCCACAACTGCTTCCTCTGCTGTTTGCTCATTCCTTAGTTTTTTTGGCACCTACCAGCTTGTAAAAGAGGGCCATGGGGGGGGGGGGGGGGGGGTCTGAGATGAGCTAAGATTATGGCATGGAGATGCAAGAAAAGGACAGTGTAGCAGATGAAAGATGACTATATAGGTGGAAGGCGAGGGTGAGAGAGGATCATACAGTAGTAAGGGGATAAGAAAAAGGAGGGCACACATAGGTGGGGGGGGGAGGCAGAATGATCGTGAGAGATGATATTACGTACTGAGAACTGAGGGAGGACCATGGAGGGGGTGAGATATGTTGAAGCAGGGATTGCCATGTGAAAAAGGAACATGCAGGCAGAAAAATGAGCGAGAATGGGGAAGGAAGAAGTCAATTTGGGGTGGGGAAGAAATGGTAAAGGGTCATAGATTTGATATACCGCCTTTCGGTGGGTACAGCCAAAGCGGTTTACATATATTATATGCAGGTACTTTTTCTGTCCCTAGTGGGCTCACAAACTAAGTGACTTGCCCAGGGTCACACGGAGCTGCAGGGAATTGAACCTAGTCCCCAGGTTCTCAGTCCACTGCACTAACCATTAGGCTCATGTAGGAGGGCTAGTGAAAGATGTTTTTGTGGAGTGTGAATGACCACATAGGGGAAATAAGTCTAAGGGAGTCTTATAGTCTCTGTCTCATATGTTTAATGTTTAATCAGTATGATTAATTGTCTTTTCATCCTTACAGCAAGGATGGTACACAATAATCAAGTACAATAAAGAATTATGCACAATGATACAGGTTTATAGCAAATTCATAGAAAGCAGTGAAGAGCAACAAACATTTGATGATAAACACAAAATACAGACACAATATCTTACCTTGGTGACCTCTGAGAGGACACTGGGATTGGGCATAGATTTCAGGAAGGAACAGCTTGGGAAAAGAACCAGATCTTCAGACCTGCCTTCAACTTTAGGTAAGATATCTGAAGGATAAATTCCTCTGGAGGTTTATTCTAAAGACAGGGGGGCTACATAAAGAATGTCCTAGGATGTCCTAGGCTCATGTAAGGTATGGCTGCAATAGTCAAAAAATATGAAATGAAGAGACTATGCCTTTAAATGTCCAAAAATATATGCATATGATATGAAACATATACTAAATCAAACAATATTCAAATGTTTAACCGTATAACATGGGTGCTCAGTTTCAACGGTGGTCTCAGCTGACATAGCTCTTAAGCGCTATTAAAGCTGTTGACCCCTTATTCAATCATTGCACCTGGAGTAGTTCTTAAATTAGTATATACTTCAATAAATGCCACTTATCTGATCGAGGGCCATGTTTGCAGCCCAAGAATTAATGCTCCACATCAAATATCCACAGGTATCTTGTTTATGTATGTATGAACTTTTGCAGAGTGAACATAACCATTGCCATACTGGGATAAACCAAAGGTCCATCAATCCCAGTATCCCGTTTCCAACAGTGGCCAATCCAAGTCACAAGTACCTGGCAAGATCTCAAAAGAGTAAAACAGATTTTATGCTGCTTATCCGAGGAATAAGCAGTGGATTTTCCCAAGTCCACGTTAATACTGGCTAGCAGACTTTTCTTTTAGGAATTTGTTCAAACTTTTTTTTTATTCCCAGTGTACCTGAATGTAACGCACCTTGAGCTACTAATGAAAAAGGTGTGAGCAAAATCCAAATAAATAAATACATAAATAACCCATGCTAAGCTGTTTTTACCGCTTTCTCTGGAAATGAATTTCAGTGTTTAATTACATTGAAAGAAGAAATATTTTCTTTGATTTGTTTACAATTTACTATGTAGTAGCTTCATTGTGTGCCCCCCTAGTTCTTGTATTTTGGAAAGAGTAAACAATTTTATTCATCTACCCATTCCACTCCACTCAGTATTTTATAGACCTCTATCATATCGCCCCTCAGCTGTCTCTTCTCCAAGCTGAAGAGCCCTAGCCTCTTTAGCTTTTCCTCATAGGAAAATCACCCTTCTCTGTGGAGGATGCCATGAACAGGAGGACTCTAACCCCCAAAGATCATACATTCTATACCTTATATATGTTACTAAAGCCCCAGGACTGCAGATATTCCTAAAAGTCATAAATTTACAGGCATACATATGTCTAGATAAGCTGAATAAATTTGTGCAAGTTAAATCCATAAGAGAATCAAGGAACATATTCATGTTAAAAAGGCACTTTTCCACCTCTTTTCTGAGAGAAAGAAGGTTATCACTGAAATATTGGAGCTTTAGAAATTGGTTTTGAAAAAAAAAAAGTCTCTCTCTCTCTCCTCAGGCACATCTTTTTCTACATTATTCATGACTGGAACCAATGAGCTGTTTCGGAAACTTTTGAGCATGCTGCTGCAGGCTGCACTAATGCCTGAGTTACCAGCTGAAAAGGTTTATCAGGCAAATGAGGTTTTTATAGAAGAGAAATTGCATTTATACTTTCAGTGCCAGATTGTATGCAGAGGTTAAGTTTGTCTTGTGAATGCTGAATTAGTGGATGGATATAGAAAAAAAAAGATTTTATATTTAAGTGAGAAAAGTTAGTCCTGTAAGTTTGTGTTGGATTCTCGGCCTAGTCAAATTGGTATCTTGGTAAGGAAGGGGAAGGGAGTTTGGATGTAGCTCACACCTTTTTTCAGTTGTAGCTCAAGAGAATTTACAATCAGATACAGTGAGTATTTCCCTGTCTCTATAGGGCTCACAATCTAGACTTGTACCTTAAGGCAATAGAGGGTTAAAGTGCCTTTTTATAAAACACCGCGGTAGAGCTACTGAGGTGTTGGCGTGCTCCGATCCAACACTACCGCTAGCTCACCATAGGAGCCAGCAATAGTGCTGCCACCAGCACACACCATTTACAGTGTGACCAGAAATAGATATTTTTTTTACCACCAGGGGCTTACCTGGCAGTAATTGGGCAGCGGTTACCACAGGGTTAGTGTGGGGCCCCCAGGAAATGGCTGTGTTGCAAGTTTGTACTTACTGCACAGCCATTGCCTTTAAAATTTTTAAAACGCTGTGGTAAAAGGGCCTCAGCGCACAGCAAATCCATGCGCCGATGCTACCGCAGGGCTCCTTTTACCACAGCTTTGTAAAGAAGCCTTTAGTGATTTGCCCAAGACCACAAAGAGCCACAGTGGGATTTGAACCTGCCTTCTCTGGTTCTCAGGGGCAGATGCACCAAAGTCCCAGTAAACACCAACTGCTATTTCCACCTCAGTAAAAATAGGCAGCGATGCTAAAAAAACAAACAAAAAACAACAGGATGCAAATGAGCTGCTCACAAAAACAGCCGAAGCGCCCCGCCCCCCCGGGTGCAGCGCCCCCCCCCCCCCCCCCCCCCCCCCCCCCCCCGGCGAAGAGACACCCCCACCCTGGCGAAAGAACCCCCGGGTGCACGCCACTGAGGGGGGTGCTGCGCGCCGGTCAGCGTCGTCGTTTTCCATGCTCCCTCTGCCTCGGAACAGGTTACTAACGACGCTGACCAGCGTGCACCCGGGGTGGACCGCCCCCCCCCCCCCCCCCACCCCCCTTGGTACACCACTGCTGACACACACACTCCTCCATGGCCCTGAATCATTTTAAAAAAATTTTCCCTGGTGGTCCAGTGAACCGGACCCCTTCCCCGCACTCCCCTCCCTTTATTCATTCTAATAATAGGTCTAGACCAAAACATTTAGATTTTCACCCTGGATGTTTTCAATAAAGCCAAGCATACCCACAGCGTGAGAGGAAGCAGGGCAGGCAATGCTTAGAGAACAGTTAGGGATCTACTGATGTCAGTAGCTTCAATCTTTATTCTTAGCTGACTAAGGTTTAGGATCCAGTCTCTCTGTAACCAGGTCTTCTATCTTAGGGCAGCTCCTACATAATTACTACTCCTGTTCCTCTCTTAGGCCCAGATGATCAAAAGCGCTGCGCTGTTCCAAACAGCGCCCTAAAAATAGCACCGGGACAGCGCAGGGCTTTTCTGCATCGATGATCAAAGATAATGCATGCAAATCTAAGCAGCGCTATTATCTTTGATCATCATGTTTAAAGTGCGGGAGAATTGTGCCGAGCATGCGCTCAGCACAATCCTCCCGCACTTGACAGGTCTGGGCTGTCAAAAGCCCAAACCCGTCAAACAGCCTGCCCCGAGGCCTGAACAAGCCCCCCCCCAACCCCCAGAAAACGTCGTGGCCGCCGCCGGCCAAATCCTCTCCCACCCTCCCACCCAGCGACGGGGGGGGGGGGGGGGGGGCTGGAGGCCCGGTGGACCTCCAACCCACCCCAAATCCTCCCCCCAGCGTTGTCCTTAGATTCCCTGGTGGTCTGTGGTGTTGTGACACCCCTCCTGGCCACGTCCTGGCCCCCTTCCGGCCCCCCTACCTTGTGTTAGAGGAGGGACGCAGCCTGCCTGCCTCCCTTCTCTTCGTCAGTCGACGCCCAAAATGGCGGCGCCCAGCACCGCCCACTGCATCCTGGGATGCACTGGGCGGGGCTACAGACCATGTAAGGGAGCGATTCCCTTACATGGTCTGTAGCCCTGCCCAGTGCATCCCAGGATGCAGTGGGCGGTGCTGGGCGCCGCCATTTTGGGCGTCGACTGACTGGAAGAGGAGGGAGGCAGGCAGGCTGCGTCCCTCCTCCAACACAAGGTAGGGGGACCGGGAGGGGGCCAGGGGGGTGTCACGACACCACGGACCACCAGGGAATTTAAGGACAATGCACGCTGGGGGGAGGATTTGGAGTGGGCTGGAGGTCCACCGGACCTTCAGCCCCCCCCCCCCCCCCACGTCGATGGAGCAACGATTTCTGGGGGGTTCGGGGGCTGGAGACCCACCAGACCTCCAGCCCCCCTCTCCCCCCCCCCCCCCCCCCCGTTGATGGATCGACGATTTCTGGCGGTTTCGGGGGCTGGAGACCCACCGGACCTCCAGCCCCCTGTTCGCGTTTGCCTTGGGGGGGAAGGGGGGCCTGCCAGCATGCAACTGCATGCTGGACAGGGCTCACCATTCCTCCCCAATGATCCGCAAAATCTAACGCCAACTCGGAGCTGGCGTTGATTTTGCTGCGGCCAGCAACCCAATCTTTGGCGCGCTGGTCGCTGATCATTGGGGATGAATGCGTTAAGCGCCAATTAGCATGCATTTGCAAGCTAATTGTGCTAGAAGCCCTGTTTAGCATGCATTTGCATGCTACTTGCGCTGAGAGCCCTCGAGTGCGCTGTTTCAGGCGCTCGAGGGCTCTGATCATGGGTCAGCTGCAAACTCTGGCGCTAGTATGGCGTTAACAGCCTGTAGTGCCAGAGTTTGCTTTTGATCATGAGGGCCTTAGTCCCTGGATTAGGGAGCTAAAATCCAAGTGAGCCACTGGGTGGGGTTCCCCACTCACTGCTCTCCTACACACTTTGAAGCTGGACTTATTACTGAGAGAAAAGAGACATGGATCCTTCCTTGTAACTGGATTTTATACTTACCTCCTGAACTCCTGTTTAAATTCTATTGGATCAAAGTCTCTGAATACAACATCTACAGTTCTTCTTTGATTGATAATTTCTGGATTAGGGGCTACAATATTCAATCTGCAACTGCAATAATATAACATTTTGACACCCTGCCACATACATAAATACACACATTGCAATCAATAAAAGGTATGAATTGGAAGATCTGTTCTGGTAAAGCTCTTAAAAGATATTCTAAATTAATGAAGATGATCACCATATGGTTGCTGCAGCTCTCTAGGTGGTCCTATGACTGAGTTTGCTTTATTGACATCTCAGCCATCTTGCTGTGGCTTTCTTCAGGGTGATGCTGTGTCCTGTTTTTTATGTAGTGGATCTCAACAAGGATTGAGAACCACTACATAAAAAGCAACACACAGCTCTACCACATGGCAATAACCATGAAGATAGCCACAGTAAGATGACTGAGAAGTCAGTCAAGCAAACTCAGGCTCTGTACCACCCAGGCAACTGCAAGAACCATAACACCAGCTCAACTGGTACCATAAGGAATGGGCTCCCTCTACCTTAATGTGGCTCCAATTTGTTTCTATATTTAATGTATATAGAGTCAGGGAGATTGGTTGACATAAACAGCACTGTGAAAGATAAATCAGATGCTACAGAACTCAACTGAATACAATGAAAGGTTTCTTGCAGTGATCAGTTAAAGAGCAGTTTTCACACTGCCTGCATTGTTAAAGTACACAAGTACTTTTTAGCTATGGGTTTTGCATCAGTTTTTCAAACTGACGGTACAGGTCTATTTTCATTTTAAAAATTGCTTAAGGAAAAAGTACCCACAGACAGCTGCGTCTACTCTTTTTATGGCTAAAACAACACACACACAGTTTTGGAAATGCAAACCTACATGGCTTGTGGAAATCCCTGCTCTGGAGCTAAAACAATATGCTGGGTTAGTGCCAGCAGGAAGATTAGGCAATACTATTATGACTAGGTCAAATAGTTTAAGGAAGAACCAGACAGCTCCATGCCACTAGAAACAGGCTGAGCTAATCCCTGGGTTTACCCCATTGCCTCGGTAGACTTGTAGTTCCAATTTCTCTATGAAATGCAGCAATATCGAAAGAAAATAAACACAAACTAGAAATCCGCCACATACAATGGAGTAAAGTAAGCAAAAAGTGGTCTGGCCACAAAGGCCATTACTTAAATTGCAGATATGACATATGATATCTGAGGTTACATAATATAATATACGATTTGGCAAAACCATTTCTTGATTTTAGTACAGTATTCCAAAAATGATTGGCTAAGATTTATTAACATGTTCTGTATAAAACTAAAGGGAGAACATAATACCATGGTCATTGCTAGACAACTGTGTTAAGTGATATTTCCATATAACTTTATTAGGTAAAATCAACTCCTTTTAATCATATGCACATACTGTTCTGCTTTATTCTCTGTTAACCTGCTGCTACTTTTTTGGGGGGGTTGTTGCTTTTATTTTAGTCTTTGAAAATGTTTGATGATTAATTGTATACACCATATGGAGTTTGTTCATTTCTTACACTTATGTATATTATTATTATTGTATTATTCTAAAAACGTATAAAGATTTTTTTTAATGTACAATAAAAAAAACAGAAAATTAATAAAACATATAAACATACTAACATACATTACCACATACAATATCAATATTACAAACACCTGCTGTCTCTCACAATAATCTTAAGCTCATGCCAACTTCATCTTCCAACAACATCCAATTGTTAAAATAAATGTATTTGTGCACCAGTTTTGATTATTGAGATCGATTATGTTCAAACATTTCTAATTAAGGGCCTGATATTGAAAGCAATTTAACCAACCACTGATCGGTTAAATTACTTGGTCAGGGCTAGCCACTAACATTCAGTGACACTTAACCGGCTAAGTGCCCCTGAATATCGTGGACAGTGCCGAACACAAAGCCGGCTATGTTGGGGGGCATTCCAGGGGCATAGTCAGCACCTAGCCACTTAAGTGCTGATATTCAGCCTTTTATTAACACATAAACAGGATCACATAAAAATCTGTCCTGTCTTTATGTGGTAATCCATGGCCGCTTACGTGATGAACATAGGCTTAAGCAGCTATGTGTTAGCCAGCTTAAAAATAACCGGATATTCAAAGCTGAAGCCCACATAGGTCCCTGCTTTGAATATCCAGGAATAATGCCATCAGTGGTGAGAAAAATACTCACCGTCGATGGCCTGAATAGTGACCTCAAGGTGTTTTGTTAAAGTCATCACATAACAAGTGTTGCTTTTGTGGGAGCAGAAAGTGCCAGAGCATTATGTATCTTTCAACAATGTCCTTTTGAAATGGTGGTCTGTTCTCAACCTCCGAAGCAGTTGGTTGTGGAAGAAACTAATCGAGTCAGACTCTGGGGGACCACACAACACGTTGAACACTTTCAGCCATGTGAAAGATACATTTTCACTTTATGTTATGAATGTTATTGATTTGGGACATTGTCATATTGGTCAGTTATAAGAAATGTATGTGTTCTTCACTGCTATTCTTGCACAAAAAGTTGCACATTACTAACATGGAGAAAAGCCATGCAGCAGGTCATAGAGTAGCCTTATCTAGGGCTGCATTTATGGTTTAAATAGCATGTTATGAGAGCCTCTCCATTATATTACATTTAAACAGTGCTCTGAATGTTTTTTGAACCAGGATTGATTATTGTTTGACATACATAATACATTTATAACTTTAGCCATCTTAGTGTCTACTTTGCAACACCCCTGCCTGATTCAGCCCCCAAAGCATAAATAAGCAATGACTTTTTAATTGTTTCTCAAATTTTGTTGTGTCTGCATTTGATCTAAATATTCCAATGAAGGTGATTCCACGTTAATGGACCTGTGCTTGAGAATGGCCCTTTACATGTTTCTTATACCTGGATGGTTACAAGCCAAGTGAGAGAACTGAAAGATTGTGCTGTATAGAGTTAGTGTAATTGGGTTCTTAGCTCTTAATAAGTACCTGAATATATGTAAACTGCTTTGAATGTCGTTGCAAAAACCTCAGAAAGGCGGTATATCAAGTCCCATTTCCCTTTAAGTGCTAAACCACTACCTGGCTTAGGACAATAACTTTTTCAGTTACACAGAGAAAACCAAGATCACTAGCCAAGCAAGTACAATATACAGCTCACTTCATGAAAAGACAATGTTAATCAAAAACAAATCCTGTTAAAGTGGCTCCAACCATTAGGAGAGAAATTTAAATTGTTCCAGTACTAATTATGCAAAACACAGCAAGCTGAATAAAGAACAGGAAGTGGATGTTAAACCAATGACCTGGAAAATGTATAATCCAGATCAAATTAGGTTAAGAAACACAAAGATTGTGACTGATTTGAGAACTGGCTATTTTAAGCATTGTGGAAACAAGGTAAAGGAACACAACACCAGAAAACAAGAAAATCCATGATCAGTCATACCAGAATAATGTCTCTGATGGTGGCCAGTAAAGTCACAGGTACCCAGCAGATCCCCCCATAGGGATAAGTGATGGCTGTCCTGAATCTGGGTAACAATGTTTTATGGACTTGTTTTCCAGGACCTTCCCCATACCTCTTTTTGAACCTGTCAGTTGCCTTGATCTTATTACTTAGGTTCAGATTTAGGCATAGACAATACAGGCAACTGCCTAAGTCATCAAATATCAGATCAGAGGAGCCTGCTGCTTTCCTTAGAGCAGCGTTTTTCATCTGGTGTGCTGCAGCTCTTTCCCAGGTGTGCCATGGAGTCCATGGGGACCCCATGGGCATAGGTGTTGCTATACCCCAAAATCCCCTTGTCAGTTGAGCATCGCTTCCTTACCTCCCTTTCCCTTGTTCCCACTATGGTCCGGCATTGCTTCCTACCTCCCACTTCCCTCCTCCCTGCGGGCCTCCAACCTTGCAGCATTAGCCAACACTGGTCAGCCCCAGGGTTCTTCCCACACTGCAACAGGCGCAGATTGGGTGTACTCTTTAATAGTGTGTATAGTTTTTTTAAGCACCCACAACCCGCCCATTCCACTTCCAAGGCTATGCCCCCTTTTCAGCTGTATATATTAAAAGCAGCAACACTTCCTTACCACCCTTTCCCTTGTTCCCTCCTATGGTTAAGCATTGTTTCCTACCTCCCACTGCCCTCCTCCCTGCGGGCCTCCATACTTGCAGCATTAGCCAGCACTGGTCAGCCCCAGCGTTCTTCCCACACGGCAACAGGTGCAGATTGGGAGTGCTCTATAATAGTGTGTATAGTTTTGGGTATTTTTTGAAACACCTACGACCGACCATTCCACACCCAAGGCCATGTCCCCTTTTCAGCTGTGCACATTAGAGTTTACGCACACCACGGTATAGAATATGCCTAGAAAACTGTGCGCATAAATTCTAATTAAAGCCAATTAGTGCCACTAATTGGTTAAGTACCATGTATTGGTGCTGATTGGCTTGTTAATCAATTAAATTGTGCATGCAATTTGCCCATGCGGCCAAATTAGTCTGCACAACTTAAGGCACCATTTATAGAATTTGGGAGATGTGATTTCATAAAACAGCCAGTTAGTCAAATGGTGTTACTGAATATGCATATTAATTTAAAATTCATTGCTAATGTTTACACTTTCTTCACCATATAAATATAGACCCTATGACTCCAAGATTTTTTTCTTGGGTGGTAACTATTAAGAGGGAATCCAGCATTGTATACCTTTAGTCAGGACTATTTTTCCTTATGCGTTTTTTCTTTGCAGTTATCTACATAAAATTCCATCTGCTATTTAGATACCCAGTCCTCTAGTCTCACAAGACCATTCTACATTTCCTCACAATCCTCTGCTGTTTTAATTACTTAGGATCAATTTTAAAGAAGACACAAAATTTTCCATTCTCCAGATCATTTATCTATATGTCAAACAGCCCAGGTACCAGTACAGACTCTTGAGGCCCTCAACTACCGACTCTTTTCCATTTAGTCCTAATCTCTGTTTTCTATTTTAGCCAGTTTGCAAACCACAAAAGGGAATGGCCTCCTGCTCCATGACTCTTTATTTTCCTAAAAGTCTTTCATGAAGATCTTTGTTAAATGTTTTCTGAAAATTCGAATACACCTTCAAAGAAATCTAGTAAATTGGAAATAAAGACATCTCTTTGCTAAAGCCACGCTGATTAATTTCCATTAACCTGTGTCTATCTGTGGTCAGCTATTTTGATTTGTAGTATATAGTTTCAACCATTTTTCCAGGCACTAACATCAGGTTCACACCAAGCTATATTTTCCCTGATCACCCCTGTAGTCCTTTTTAAAAAATTGGTTTAATATTGACTATCCTCCAAGTCTCAGGTATTGTGGCTAAATTTGAATAAGAAAATTACAGATTACTAGTAACAGGTTAGCAATTTCATGATTGAGCTCCTTCAGGTCTCTGGGGTGAATACTATCCAGACTTGGTGATTTATTTGTCAGTTTACTTTATTACATCTTATAGATTTACATTGATTTGCTGTTGTTGCTTCAAAATATAACTGTCAAAGATTCCAGTATGGGTTTTATCCCATCCAATAAAGACTAAGGCAAAATGTTTATTTAGGGAATATTTTACTATGCTGCATAAGCGTCTACGCACGCCCAACGCTTTCCAAAATGGAGTTACTACCCAGCTACCGTGTGGCTCTTGCGCTAATTTCATTTTTGGTGTGTGTCCGACACGTGTGTCCGAAAAATAATTTTTATTTTCAGACGGGCGCCAAGTGGCATTTGACGCATGTCATTACCGCCTGGTTACCATGTAAGACTTTACCGCTAGGTCAATGGCTGGTGGTAAGGTCTCAGACCCAAAATGGACACGCGCCAATTTTGATTTTTGCCGCACATCCATTTTCAGCAAAAATATTAAAAAATGCCTTTTTTGACAGGCACGCTGAAAAATGGATCGGAGCGCACCCAAAACCCACACCTACACTACTGCAAGCTATTTTTCAGTGAACCTTAGTAAAAGGACCCCTTCGTTTTTTCAGTTATTATTCAGTTATCCCTTCTCAGCATTCCTTTTACCCCAGCAGTCCGGATTACTCCTTTACAGGCTTTTTGTTTCACAAATTCTTAGTATGGCAAGCTTCTTTTCAAAGTATATCTTGGCTTGCTATGTTATGGCTCTACGTCTAATTTGCCAGTGCTTATGCTCATCCTTGTTTTCCTCACTAGGGTCTGCTTTCCATTTTCTGAAAGATGTCCTTTTGGCTTTAATTGCCTTTTTCACCTTGATATTAAACTATGCTGGCTGATGCTTGATCTTCTTTCTACCTTTCTTAATACATGGAATAAAGCTATGCATGCAAACAGAATGAAAAGCTCACTTAAAGAAAAATGTTAAAATAGAAAAGGGCACAGCAGATCTACAAAAGGAATGTTCTAGGATATCTCAAATTAAGAATGCTGGATATAGAAATAAGGGGGTGGATATTCAAGGGGGTTTAAGAGAGCAGCAGAGGCTCCTGCCCACTTAAATCCTGATCAAACAGGCTAGGAGGGGATATTCTGTGGTACTTAACTAGACAGTACTGTTGAAAATCCCCATGTGACCACTACAGCACTGTCCAATAAATGCCAGGGTAGTCTGAGGGTGACATTAGAGTACAGCCAGCAAATATGTGGGCACTGGCCCTATTCAGAGCCAGTTCCCATATACCTAACTGGCAGATAGGACCGCACAAAAAGCGGTCCTATCTCTGCCTGGCTAGGCACTGAATATCAGACAGAACCTGTCTCACTTCAGGATCCACAGATCAGTATTTCCCAAGTCCGATCCGGGATAAAATTGACAGAAGAGGTCGTCCGGGCTCCGCCCAGTGGTTTTTAAGCCCCTTTTTCTCTCCTCCCATACCAGCGGGGTGCCCACCCCACCTCGTTGGCACCCCACTGGCACGAATGCGCATGCCCCTCGGTGCACGGCGCCATGTTATCTGCGGCTCCGTGCACCTGTGGGGCACTGCGCCTATCTTTAACATAGGCAGCCGAGACACCTTGGTCAAAATTTTCCATAGTACACAGATAATACAATAACAACACGATACATGGTATTTTAATATGGCACAACTCAGCCGCAGCTTTATTGAGACCCCATCCCCACCAACTTACTTAACACCATCTCTCCTACTGTCACCCCCCCATCTGTCATATCCTCAACCTCTCTCTCTCCACTGCAACTGTCCCTGACACCTTCAAGCATGCTGCAGTCACACCTCTGCTCAAAAAACCATCACTTGACCCTACCTGTCCCTCCAACTGCTGCCCCATTTCCCTCCTACCCTTCCTCTCCAAGATACTTGAATGCGCCGTACACAGCCGTTGCCTTGATTTTCTCTCCTCTCATGCCATCCTTGATCTGCTTCAATCCGGCTTTCGCCCCCTACACTCGACAGAAACGGCACTATCTAAAGTCTGCAATGACCTGTTCCTTGCCAAATCCAAAGGTCACTACTCCATCCTCATCCTCCTCGACCTATCTGCCGCTTTTGACACTGTCAATCACAATTTACTTCTTGCCACACTGTCCTCATTTGGGTTCCAGGGCTCTGTCCTCTCCTGGTTCTCCTCTTATCTCTCCCACCGTACCTTCAGAGTACATTCTCATGGCTCTTCCTCCACCCCCATCCCGCTCTCTGTTGGAGTTCCTCAAGGATCTGTCCTTGGACCCCTTCTTTTTTCAATCTACACCTCTTCCCTGGGCTCCCTGATCTCATCTCATGGTTTCCAGTATCATAGGAGCCAACTTTTCAAAATTATTGGGGGTGCTAAGCCCAATGGAAATAACCCCTCCCTGGACACATACAAGCACCCACAGCACCCACGTAGTCGGCTCCAATGTCCAGTATCATCTTTATGCTGATGACACCCAGCTTTATCTCTCCACACCAGACATCACTGCGGAAACCCAGGCCAAAGTATCGGCCTGCTTGTCCGACATTGCTGCCTGGATGTCCAACCGCCACCTGAAGCTGAACATGGCCAAGACCGAGCTTATTGTCTTCCCACCCAAACCCACTTCTCCTCTCCCTCCACTCTCTACCTCAGTTGACAACACCCTCATCATCCCCGTCTCATCTGCCCGCAACCTCGGAGTCATCTTCGACTCCTCCCTCTCCTTCTCTGCACATATCCAGCAGATAGCCAAGACCTGTCACTTCTTCCTCTTCAACATTAGCAAAATTCGCCCTTTCCTCTCTGAGCACACCACCCGAACTCTCATCCACTCTCTCATTACCTCTCGCCTTGACTACTGCAACCTACTCCTCACTGGCCTCCCACTTTGCCACCTATCCCCCCTTCAGTCCGTTCAGAACTCTGCTGCACGTCTTATCTTCCGCCTGGACCGATATACTCACATCACCCCTCTCCTCAAATCACTTCACTGGCTTCCGATCAGGTACCGCATACAGTTCAAGCTTCTCCTTCTAACCTACAAATGCACTCGATCTGCAGCCCCTCCTTACCTCTCTACCCTCATCTACCCTTACGTTCCTACCTGTAACCTCCGCTCTCAACACAAATCCCTCCTTTCAGTACCTTTCTCCACCACCGCCAACTCCAGGCTCCGCCCTTTCTGCCTCGCCTCACCCCATGCTTGGAATAAACTCCCTGAGCCCACACGCCAGGCCCGCCTCCCTGCCCATCTTCAAATCCTTGCTCAAAGCCCACCTCTTCAATGTCGCCTTTGGCACCTAACCACTTTACCTCTATTCAAGAAATCTAGACTGCCCCAACTTGTCATTTCGTCCTTTAGATTGTAAGCTCCTTTGAGCAGGGACTGTCCTTTTTTGTTAAACTGTAAAGCGCTGCGTAACCCTAGTAGCGCTCTAGAAATGTCAAGTAGTAGTAGTAGTAGTGACCACTACAGCACTGTCCAATAAATGCCAGGGTAGTCTGAGGGCAACATTAGAGTACAGCCAGCAAATATGTGGGCACTGGCCCTATTCAGAGCCAGTTCCCATATACCTAACTGGCAGATAGGACCGCACAAAAAGCGGTCCTATCTCTGCCTGGCTAGGCACTGAATATCAGACAGAACCTGTCTCACTTCAGGATCCACAGATAAGTATTTCCCAAGTCCAATCCGGGATAAAATTGACAGAGGCAGCTCACACTGTATAGACCAGTGTTTCCCAAGTCCAGGCCTGAAGTACCCCTTGCCAGTCAGGTTTTCAGGATATCCACAATGACTATGCATGAAAGAGATTTGCATACACTGTCTTCATTATATGCAAATCTCTTTCATGCATATTCATTGTGGATATCCTGAAAACCTGACTAGCAAGGGGTACTCCAGGCCTGGACTTGGGAAACACTGGTCTATACAGTGTGATCTGCCTCTGTCATTTTTATCCCTGCTAAAGTCGCACTTTATTCCTTTAGAAATAACTGTCAACAAGCAAGCTATAAGCGAGACTTTTTATTGGACTATGGCAGTGGTTCTCAATCCTAGCCCTCAGGACACACCTAGCTAGTCAGGTTTTCAGGATATCTTCCATGAATATGCATGAAATAGATTTGCATTGAATGGGGGTAGTGAATGCAAATTTATCTCATGCATGTTCATTGTGGGTGTCCTGAAAGTCTGACTGCCTAGGTGTGCCCTGAGGACTAGGGTTGAGAACCCCTGGTCTATGGTAATACTAACCATTTTTATATAAAGTTAGTCTAGGGAAAAGGTCTGACCAACAACTTGTTCATTATCCCTTATTCTACAAGCCAGAGTGGACAAACACAGCAACTAGAATCCTTAACTCCTGGAAATTTTCTACATCCTGGGCTGTGACTCTGTTAGAGAGTAAACTTTGAGAGACCACTTAAAGGAAGGATTCCCAGCTCCTAACAGGCCTTCAGCAGGAGACCTGCGGGTATGATGAGAGGAGCCAATTAGCAAGGAGTTGTTAACACTTGAGATAGTGCAGTTGCTCACGTCCTCCTTGGTTTCTCAAGATGTGTTTGGGCTTAGGTGGACTGGAAAGCCCAGCATCTGTTAAATATATGACAGGGGAAATGTCTTAACTGTAGCCAAAGACTTATTTTACTTTACTTTATTTCTTGCCCATTCACTTGTCTACTAGATTGTAAGCTCTTTGAGCAGGGACTGTTCCTCTATGTAAATTGTACAGCGCTGCGTAACCTTAGTAGCGCTTTAGAAATGTTAAGTAGTAGTAGTATTTCTTATTAGTTGCCAATATTCCCATGCAGAGTTCAATGCGACTTACATCAATAAATGAAGTACATCCATCACAAATATATAATAAAATTTAAAACAAAAGAAAAAGAACTTAGGGCTCCTTTTATTAAGTGGCTGTAAGCCCAATGCGGGCTTACCACTCGCTATACAGGAAGTACCGCCGTGCTACCACAGCAGCTTGGTGGTACTTTCCACCCCTAGCACGCCGTCATTTCCGGTGCTACAAAAATGTATTTATTTTTGTAGCACCGGACTGTACCCAGTGGTAATCGGGCAGTGCATGGGATACCACTGGGTTAACGCGGGAGCCCTTACCGCCACCTGAATGGGTGGCGGTAAGGGCTCCCCCCAAAAATGGCCACACGGTAAGTGCTTTACTTGTCGCCCTGCCATTTCTTGTCAGAAAGCAAGACTTCCCTTTTACCAGCTGCAGTAAAAGGGGGCCTCGGCGCATGTATAAAACAGGCACCAACACCAGCAATGGCCCCCTTTTGCTGCAGCTTGGTAAAAGGGCCTCTTAAATATTACATAATAAACTAAGTACCAACAATCATTAATTATCATACATTCCGTAAAATATACCTTTAAAATAAGCTTTCAAAAGTTTATGGACCACCCCCATAATGAGTCATGGTCCTTATTTGAATCGCTAAATCGTTCCAACATTTTGTGGATAAATAAGGTAAAGTCAATGCATTTAATGACCTGAATTTAATATCATTGGGGGAAAGAAATGACAGCTCTCCTATTTCTAATTTTAGGTAATAATATCCATTGATTTAAATATTCAGGCAAATTTCCATACAAAATCAAATAAATCATTGTACAAAGCTGGTCAGCAGCAGCTCAAAAAAAAAAACTAACCTTGCATTGAGCAGCTGATAAGCAAGCACAATTACGTTAGTCCAGTTGAGGAGGGTTTATTGGGGGGGAGGGGGGAACCTAAAATAAAATCTCCAATTTAAAATCACTCAGCTGTCATTGCTTTTACAGTCCATATTTCTTGCAAGAGTCCCCATTAAAACATAAGAAGCCTGTGCAATCTTTTCCTGTCTTTTCCTTCCAGTTTTTATTGGCCTTAGTAAAAGGTTCTGCTTTTCTATAGCAGGTTTTATTAGCCATCCAGTGTAGGAGAGCATTAATAATCCCTGGACGAATGCCTTTTCCTCTGCTTTAATGCTACTAGGCTTAATTTCACAAACCAATACCAATACCTATAGCAATACTCTCTTTTATTCTGCAACAACCTTTCAGTTCTGTGCGGGTAACAAGATCTTTAAGAAGTATATATGGAGGGGCATAATTGAACGAAAACGTCTATCTCCATGGGCGTTTATCTCCGAGAACGGGTCCATGAAGGGGCAGACCGAACCGTATTTTCGAAAAAAATAGACCATGTTTGTCCATGTTTTATTCGACAATTTGTGAGCTGGGCGTTTTTGTTTTTCAGTGATAATGGAAAATGAAAGCACCCAACTCAAAAACGAATAAATCCAAGGCATTTGTTCGTGGGAGGGGCCAGGATTCGTAGTGCACTGTCCCCCCTCACATGCCAGGACATCAACCGGGCACCCTAGGGGGCACTTTTACAAAAACAAAAAAAAAGGTAAAAGAGCTCCCAGGTGCATAGCACCCTTCCCTTGTGTGTTGAGCCCCCCAAATCCCAGTCAAAACCCACTGCCCACAAGTCTACGCCATTACTATAGCCCTAAGGGGTGAAGGGGGGCACCTACATGTGGGTACAGTGGGTTTGGGGGGTTGGATGACTAATAAGCATTAAGCAGCACAATTGTAACAGGTAGGGGAGGGATGGGCCTGGGTCCACCTGCCTGAAGTCCACTGCACCCCCTAATAACTGCTCCAGTGACCTGCATACTGCTGCCAGGGAGGTGGGTATGACATCTGAGGGTGAAAATAAACAGTTGTAAAACGGCATATTTTGTGGTGGGAGGGGGTTTGTGACCACTGGGGGAGTCAGGGGAGGTCATCCCCGATTCCCTCCAGTGGTTATCTGGTCATTTAGGGCACTTTTTGGGGCCTTATTCGTGGACAAACAGGGTCCAGGAAAAGTGCCCTAAATTCTCGTTAAAAACGCATATTTTTTTCCATTATCGGCGAAAGGCGCCCATCTCTGATCGGCCGATAACCACGCCCCAGTTCCGCCTTCACCACGCCTTCAACACACCCCCGTCAACTTTGTACGCTTCCGTGATGGAGTGCAGTTGAAAACGTCCAAGTTCGGCTTTCGATTATACCGCGTTATTCGTTTTTGGGAGATAAACGCCTATCTCCCGATTTAGGTCGCAATATAGGCGTTTTTGTCTTTCGATTATAAGCTGGATAGTATTCCCTATCAGACGGACTCTATACTTGTAGTTTGTACACCTGTCTTTTAGATTGTAAGCTCCTTGAGCAGGGACTGTCCTTCCATGTTAAATTGTACAACGCTGCGTAACCCTAGTAGCGCTTTAGAAATGTCAAGTAGTAGTAGTAGTAAGAAGTCCAGGCAGTTCACAGAGAATTTACATTTGCTGATCAATTATTGTTAAAGCTAACAGAAAATATTGTCTAAAATAATAAGCTTTCAAGTATTTTCTAAATAAATTATAACCAGTAAAATTCCTAAACCTGGACAGGAAGAAAATTTCACATATTTGGCAACTAAGGTTTGAAACTAGCTGAGAATACCATTTTAAAATACAATCCCCTAGGATTAGGAAATTGCAGATGTAAAGGATTTCTAGCCACCTTAAATCTGAACAGTACTGGAAACCCAGAATCCCAAAGCACATATGCATAACTTACTCTGGAAAGCACATACCCCCGGATAGAGATCCGTGCCAAAATCCAAGCGTGTTCTATAATAACGCACATAACTTAATTGGTTTAACAACCTAATCAGGGTTGATAACAGCTCTAATGAGCACTAATTGTCAATCATTAGAATTTACGTGCACAACTTGCTAAGCGCATTCTGTAATGCAGTGCACCCAACTTGTAATGCACGCAAGCAAAAAGGGGCATGGCTATGGGGGGGGGGGGGAATGGGTGTTTCACGGGCATTCCAAAATTTACTTGTATAGTTATGGAATATGGCTCAGTGTGCCTAAATCTACATGCTGGGCGCCACATTTTTGTTAGTATACATGGAGGTGCATAGTTTTAAGAACTAAGATATCATATCTAGGTGCCGCTTATAGAATACGCGTAGTCGGCACCGATTTCCGCACCGATTTTGTAGGCGCCATATATAGAATCCCCCCCCCCCCCCTTAGTACCATTATAAAATGTCAGAAACTCCAAATTGTTATGGGTTTATTACAATTAAGTGAGGGCTGGCTTTAAGGGAGAGGGGATGCAGGGTTATTGTCCAGAGCTCCAGCATCTCTACAGCTGACTTAGCAATGCTGAGTTGTCACTGAGGTAGAGCTTTATTGAGCTTGTCACTGACTTAGATGTCATTTTCAGTTTCTACCCTCGGTCCAAGTGCTTCAACACAAGCCTTAACTTAAGCAAACTTGAAGGCGTGGCCTATTGGTTAGAGCACTGTGCTGAGAACCAAGGAAGCCAGGTTCAAATCTCACTGCCACTCCTTTTTTTCATTTATTTTTTTAATTCTCTTTATGCAGCTATCATTAGCACAAGAGAAACACACAAACAGTTTCAAACCAGTCATAAAATTCAAACAATAAGATAACAAACAACAAACGTATCATACATATCAGCAACTATCTGGAAATGAAACTTTTATCACATCTCTTATATGATCCTTGACGGTGTGCTTTCATCTGAATAGGCAGTTTCCAAATCTTCAGAGCCATGATTGACATTTGTCTGTAGGTCCCTAAATATCACAACTTGCATTCCACAACAGCACTCATACACGCATTCAGACAATGATCTGTCCCCTTACCCCCCCCCCCCCCCCCCCCCCACGGGACCCATAATAAGAATGATCACAATGAAGCTCTTGGGGGTTCCTTTTGTTTCCACTTATGTAATATGTCATGTGCACCAGCCGTAAGGCATAGAGATCAAACTGCTTCTTTGCCAAAGACAGCCTTGGGGAAAGGCCCTGCTCCTAAGTTGCCTCCCAGTCTCCCAGACAAAGCAATCCATAGGAGCAAGGCAGTTTCACTTCTATTATGTTCTAGAACCTCTATGGTGCAGGGTCATAAATCATCTAAGTGAGGGCACGCCTGGTATGTATCCAGGACCCCTTAAACCTCTTACAGTGAAGACATAGGTCACTATCTCATAGCTTCATGCAAAATCCTCATTCCCTAGTAATATAAAGTCAAACTGTGAGTTTAAAAAATGTTTCCTAATAACCTGTGCTTGAGAGCAGTCTATACCCTTCTTTCCAAATCTGTTACAAATTATCAACTGTATATTCATTTCCTTAATCTCTCATCCATATGCCTTCAAGATGAAAGGTACCCTTGTTACATTACTTCATTCATCTACGGTAGACCTACCTCATTCCATTGAATACTCTGAAGATCTTTTTGTTTCAGAGTCTCTCAATAATGACATATTTGCAAGTAATGTATAAAATGATTGTTTGGTTAAGTTCCACTTTTCCCTTATTTGTGCAAAGGAGGAGAAAATCCCCCAAAGTATCCAAAGTATGAATCCCTCTTCTGGACCACTGTTGTAGACACATACTTTCCTCCCTGGTTGAAATTGTGGGTTCCCAACTACTGCCAGAAATGGGGATATATTACTTGGTTTTGCACCACCAATTCCACACTCTTTGCAAAGGTCTAGCTAACTTCTATAAGCCCCTCTTCCAGGAAAGTCCCCCTTGTATATGTAACATAATAGTAATATAATCATAATCTCACATGAGGGCTATTCTCATCTCCCTTGGCATGTAATTGGAGTCTACCTAGTATAATTGTTGGACGCACTATGGTAATGCTGCTAAATTATACAGCCTGAGGTATGGAAGACCTATGCCCCTCTATCTTTACTCATTATCAATCTAGTATAACTCAACCTTGGGTTCTTCCCTCACCATAGAAAGCACAGTACTACTATAGAAACTTTCCTCTCACCCTCAGAAAAGGACCATCTGCAATGGATATAGTATTTTTGAGAAAGCTATTAGAACATTATGACTCCAGATGGATAATGGCAGATCTTTCCATTTATCACACAGGCATTTCACTCCCTCAAACTTCTCCTTTAAGTTAAGCTGATACATCAACCCCAAATATTTTATAATTCCCTGGGCCATTTTGAAAGGGAAATCAGTAAGTGCCCTGATATTCCCCACAGTGTACAAAACCTCAGGTTTATCAAGGTTGATTTTCAAACCCAAGAAATTACCAAACTGGTCCAACAGTGACATAACATATAGCAGATAGTGCTCTGGAGAGCTCAAAAAGAAGCATATCATCCACAAAGAGATGTATTTTCTCCTCATGACCCCCCCCCCCCCCCCCCCTCCATCATGATGCCTGCAATTTTTGCTGTTCTTATACTTTTGATCACCAAAGGATCTAGGGTCAGTATAAATAAGAGAGGAGACAAAGGGCAGCTTTGGCAAGTCCACCTATAAATCTTAAAAGAGGAAGTGAACTGTCCATTCATATTGAACTGTAACTCTGGTTTAGTATATAAAATTTGTACCCAGTGCCAGAATTCTGCCACCAGATTATACTGCCTTGGAATCCAATCCATATAGTCCCAGGCAACTTTGTCAAAAGCCTTTTGGCATCTAGAATTACTAGGGCTTCTGACCCCCTAACCCTTTTGCTACAGAGCCATACTGCCCCAAATAACTTTCATGGAATACAGTAGC
The DNA here is from genome assembly GCF_901765095.1 of Microcaecilia unicolor. Classification (NCBI taxonomy): domain Eukaryota; kingdom Metazoa; phylum Chordata; class Amphibia; order Gymnophiona; family Siphonopidae; genus Microcaecilia; species Microcaecilia unicolor. Next base: position 307,369,296 of record NC_044034.1, on the reverse strand, counting down.
ACCGCACAGGCTGAACAAGAAATAGATTGGCTAAGTCTCAGAGTATGATAAGGTATGTTTTTTTAATGTATATTATAGAGATGGATATGAATGTTTTGATATACAGTGTAGGGGTATGTTATAATGATTCTTATTATGTTCTGGAGGTCCAACCTCTGAAGATGCATGAAGAAGCGAAACACGGACAGTGTTGGGTTCGGATATGGAGCTGGTGTGAAATTGGCTTCTGAGATTTGGAGATTGTGCATCACAGCTTGAAGAGTTTAAATTGCACAGCGTGTTTTGGACTACACATACATCCAGGAAGTGGGGAAATATCTTAATATGACCTTGGAACATTGGACTGATAATTTGTTTAGCAGCAGCTGAACTATTCAAGGTTATTACATCCATGAACGATATTGGAACATTGAACTCACTGCACTTGGACTGAGTGACGTGATCTATGGATATTACAAGATGGTAGACTAGTATTTTTTCTTGGATTGTATGCTGAATTCTGAGCAGTAGGGTGTGAGTGTGTGATGACTGAGAAGGAGGTTGTGTGGATGTAATGTGTGTTTGACGAGCTAGTAATATAGCATTCTTCGATTGTTATCAGTTTTAGAGATTGTTCTATATTGAATAAATAGTTCAAAGCATGCATAGTTGTTAATATATCATACAATTTTGTATTTTACAACTCTATTGAAATTAGTGTTTCTCCATTAATATTGCATGTGTTAGCATTTCCCTGAACTTTGACATATCCATTCCCTTGTCTGTCCATACACATGAATCAGGTGAGCAGCATACACTTTTCCGATTTGTTTTAGATGTTGTTAACAAAACTTGTACCTTTCTTTAAGCATAGAAGTAGTTCTCAACCAGGTCCTCCCCACCCCTACAAAGTAATCCGTTTATCAGAATATCTATCAAGAACATAAGTGAGATGTATTTTCATACATTGGATCCAAGAGTAAGATTAATTTAGGCAAATATATATCATGCATATCTTTCCTGTGTATCCTGGAATTAGTTTGATTAGTGGGCATTTGTGTTTTCAGGAGAAGGACAGTGTAGAGCGAGAGTGAGGAGTATGCCCAAGAACCTCAACTGGTTATGGTTCACAATTTCCAGTTCAATATTGCCTACAATTTTTTATACATCGATCAGAAATGTCATTCACCCCTGCTATACAAGTACAGCACAAAAAGGTTGGATGCAGGGAGGGTTATCACATTAAATGGCATGTTTCAAATCCATAGCAATTATTATTTGCATACAAAAAAAGGTGTCAGAATTGTATTAAGGGGCGTTTAAATTAATACCGTACTGACTGGTTTGATAATGACTGTGTGCAGCGGCTCTCATGGTGTGCTTACTGACATCTTAAGCCCAGCACAGAATGTTAAGTTAGAGTCAGCTTTCTGCCGTCTAATAGTGGACTTTTTTTTCTCCTTGCATCCGTCTGTACAACCCACTGTAATACTGAAATGCTGCAGTCCAGCATTTCACAGTCCCCCTGAGTCTAAATATCTGTTTCCACTGTAGAGTGGGGATGGAACTCCTTTCATATGAGGAAAGGCTAAAGAGGTTAGGGCTCTTCAGATTGGAAAAGAGACAGCTGAAGGGGGATATGATTGAGGTCTACAAAATCCTGAGTGGTGTAGAACGAGTAGAAGTGAATTGATTTTAACTCGTTCCAAATGTGCAAAGAGTAGGGAACATTCAAGGCAGTTACATAGAAATAAGTTCCTGGAGGAAAAGTCCATAGTCTGCTATTAAGATGGACATGGGAAAGCTACTGCTTGCTCTTGGATACTTGTGACCTAGCTTGACCACTTGCTGGAAACAGGATACTGGGCTAGATGGACCATTGGTCTGACCCAGTATAGCTATTCTTACGTTCTAGTAGTGATGGAATATTCAGTGGTCAAAATATGTAAAAGTTTAGCAGAACTGAAATGCTTTGCATTTGTTTGAGTTTGCAACCCATTTTTCACAGGTCCAGTTGACAGACTCCACTGCAGCTCTGTATGTGGGGTCATTATTGGCTAAGACAGTTGATTTATCATTGAAACACATTGATTTTAGCTAGTAATGGCACTCACAGTGGAGATTTCATTTCATTTATTCAGATTTGACATCCTGCTTTTCCCTGCCCTTCACCGAAGGGAATGGACAAAATTATTAGAAACCCGAGTCATGTCATTAAGCACACGGGATCAAGAATTATGTTCTTGTATTAGTATGGGTTTGTGTGTACGAGTTTATATAATATCACTTATATGTAGAGTTATCTCATAGTTAATAAGCACATTCACCCTTATGAAAGTATATTATTCCATTGTTCCAAGTTCATATCATTGGAGACAGGCTCAGCCCATCATGATTCTATTTTGTTGCATGCAGAGAGATGTAGTTCTGTTTCCCTAGTAAGAATGCAGCAATAGGGTAAACCCACAGTTGGCTTAGCTTGCCTCTCCTCCCATATCATCAATATAACATAAACACACAAGTGTTTATGTTTATTCTAGAATTTGATATACTGTCTTTGCTAACAAAAGGTCAAGGTGGTTCACAACAATAAAATCAAAAATAGAATACGAAAAGGAGCTCCAATTAAAATAGGAAGTCATACTATACTTACAAGCAAAAAAATAAAAAAAAGGAAGAGATTTTATAATTTAAGACAAAATGCCACAACTTGGTGAAAACACGCAGGCTGCTGGAGATGCATCCAGGTAATGGGTATGTTGAATGTCAACTGAAAGTAATGGGTCTTCAGCAGTGACTTAAATCTCGCTAAGGAGAATTTGGATCTGATGCTAGGAGGAAGATTATGCCAATGAATAGGTGCCAGAAAAAAAAGTAAGTGAATGATCTGGCCGATTCATAGTGTGCAAACTTGGGTGAGGGAAACACTAGCTGGTGGGCATGAAGAGAGTGCAGGGAACAAGACAGGGTATAAGGGATAACCAGCGATGCAAGATAACGAGCTCATCCCATGTGTAGCACTTTGTGAGTTAAGACAAATATCTTGAACCAAATTGTAAACGCTACCAGCAGCCAGTGTAGTTGCAAGAATAGTGGGGTAAATTGATCATGTTTCTTTGCATGAAATAAGAGGTGTATTGCTCAATTTTGAAGAGTTTGGAGTCGCCGAAGATGAACCTGAGAAATGCCACCATAAACCGTATTACAATAGTCTAATCTTGAGATGATGAAGACATGAATTCTAATATGCAGAGAAGGAAAGTCAAGATACTTACAAACAGAATGGATATAATAGAGCCATAGGAAACCCTTTCACATTACCTGAGAAACCAGAGTTTCAGAAGACAACATAGAATCAATCATTATATCCAAACATCGAAAGCACCGGACCAGTGACACTGGAACATTGAAAAGCCTTAAGGTCAAAGAAAGTTCCTTGTGTGTTCCAGTGATCCAGCAAACAGTGGTTTTGGAAGTGTTCAACAGTAACTTGTGTACAGAAAGCCAGTCAAACAAATTGTGGAATGCCTTTTGAAGAGGGCTGAAATCAGGAAAAAGGAAAGAAGTTGGAAAGTTATTAAGAATATCATCAGCGTAGAAGAAAAATGGATGTTATAATCTTGTAAAAGTGTTGCCAGTGGGCTTAAGAAAATATTGAAAAGTAAGGATGATAATATCGATTCCTGGGGGACTTCACAATGAACTGGGAAGACCTCTGAAACAGCAGAAGAAAACAAAACAGAGGAAGACCTACCTAAGAGAAAAGAAGTAAACCATGCTAGCATAGTCCCAAGAAAGGCAAAAAGGAGAGAGTGATCAACTAAATTGAAAGCGGCTACAAGTGCTACTTGTATGATAGTAATCAATCTATAGATTATATAAGCGAATAGTAAATATATGGCTTTGAAAATACCATACAGAACTGTAGCATTCACTATACAGTTGCCATATTATTGACTGATTTATTTTGATTCTTAACCCACCTTCCCAAGGCTGCTAATAACGTAACACATACTTAACACAGATTAATAATTTATTTTATGCATTTATTTGTTGGGATTTATAAACTGCCTTTATGAAGAGATTCACCCAACCCAAGGCAGTGTACAGTAGTTAAGTAGATGCCATCTAGGTAAGAGTTTAAATAAGACGCATTCATGGGAAATACAGATTTAAGACTGCCAGATAATTTCCTTGAGCAAAAGCATCTGAAGTCGTTTTACTCTTTAATGAACTTATTCTTCGATATAGTGTTGGCAGGTGCTTTAATTTGCTGAAAAATATTCTCACCCAGCTTGGCAGCTGCACTTCACCCGTGATTGAATGGACCTGGGCTCCCATTAGCTGGGTCCTGGGCTGTTGCCCATTGGTCGCTAATTCCCTTTCCAGATAAGCTTTGTGGTTATAAGCTCTACGTATAGTCCTACCAGTCTGCAGACGAGCAAGGGGGGGGGGTGAGGGAGCTGGGAACAAGGTGGGGCTGGGAGGAGGGACAGCCAGCAGACCGCCACCAGATCTACATTCATGAAAAGCAAGGCAAAGAAAGAGACAGAGAGAAAAAAACAATCTGAAAAATTCTAAGAATGCTTCCCAAGGCAGGTGCCATCCTTATACTGCTCATCGATGTCTCTGTAGCCTTCGAAACGGAACAGAATGACTCTGTGAGCCCCAGGAAGGCGAGGTTTGTTGCGCAAAACTCAGGTAAAGGCAACCCAGGCAGCAGAACTCGATTAGAGCCGGCTGCTCTCCCTTCTGGGCATCTCATGATTGAGCAGCTTTTAAATGTCATCCAACGGCTGGTCCCAGTTATGGGCTTCCTGCCACATATTTTATAGTGGTTAGGAATAAATTGTCATGTAATTGAAAACAAAGGCGAGAGACACTTTTTTGACAAGGAGGGGAAAAAAGATGAATTTAGCTGGGGGAAGGGGCTTTTTTTCCTGAAAGGAAGTGGTGCTTTCCTGTACAAAGAATAAGATCTTAATGATAAAGATATAGTGGAGTAGTAGAATGAAATACCGGAACAGTTTCAGCATCTTTGATGCAGGAAAAAACTGCTTAATTAAAATGGATTCATATTTTGTCAAACAAAGTAATATTTAATATGTGTGTTCTTTCTGAGAATGTGTGCTGATAGATTTAGTTAAGTACTAACATAGTCTGGATTGTCCGTCCTGCCGCCTTGCAGAAATTATAAATCGGACCTAGTGCTACAGTTACTCAATGAGAACACAGGAGGCAATATAATTAGTTAACAAAAGGCTTTATTAACAATTCCATTATGACAATTTATAATAGAATCATCTGATGCTTGTCTAATTAATCATAGTTGTTCACCCCATGCTCCTGCCTCAGTCACTAAGCTAGGAGCTCATTCCATTACAACTGTATTGGTACCTGCCATGATTCAAGCTAGGCTCCCGTTCACTTCACAGGGTTTCCAGCTCCTTCAAGATAGGGTGGCCATCATATGACCAGCTGTGCTCATACTGTGCTTGCCCCTTAGCCAGTACTACCTTGATCCTGGTGAATAGCAATACTCCATACTCCAGCATTTCACAATTATGTTACTCCCTGGCTCGGATGCTCTGCAACAGATCCAGGGAATCAAAAGATTACCCTTGGTCCCTCAGCTTCATATGGAAGAGGGACTGCGGCTTAATCCCACAACTCCTCCAAGGCCTCTTGTATGTTATTAAGTAACAAATCCTGTGCCACATCTGAAAGGTGCACCTTGTCCTGTCTAAAATAACCAGGGGTGGTTTGAACCAAATTGTGCCACATTTTATGCCCCCCACCTTTTTCCTGAACTACTTGTTCATTTGTCTATTTACTTTTTTTGAGGCCTCTGTTCCATAATTTGTTCCTCACCCATTTCAGTATGGGTATAACATCAGACCAAATACATTCTTTATAGAATGTTTAACAGCAGTTATAAGTGCCCAAGGCCATTCCCCCTAGGTGTATCAATATGACATCTGGGACTTCATCCAACACAAGGTCATCCCTAAAGACAGGAAGAAATCGAGTCCAATACATGCTGCTGGTTCCTTTCCAGGTAATGCAAACTCCTTTAGGAGCCAAACCCAGGTGAAGTCTCAATGGACGTTTTGTAGCCCTCCTGAAAGCCCACAGTATGAAGGAGTGTCCCAAGATCCAGACAGTCCTACACTGTCAGGGCAAATCTAGAAACAAGAATAAAGATTGGATTGTGGGAATTCAATTAACAGTACTAAGATCAAATTTCATGTAAAAGTATATAGTTTCTGTAAGTTTTATTATTATTATTATTTTTTATTTTATTTTGCTCACACCTTTTTCAGTAGAAGCTCAAGATGAGTTACATTTAGATTGCCAGTGACCTCTTCTTGACTTGTCCTCAGTTCTCTTCCTTCCTCTATCTCCTTTTCTCCAGCCTGGCAGCCTCCTGCTCCTTTTCTAATGCGAATTCCTGTTTCCTGGCAAAGCTGGACGAGGTTGAGGAAAAGACATTGCTTCTGAGGTGGTGGGACACCGGCGAAATACGGGGGTTTGGTCAAAGGTGACGTGCAAGATAAGTTGGAAGAGTTTATTACTTGACCCCTTACGTAGGCGCTTACATGCGCCGAAACACGGACTGTGTCGGATCCTCACCTTATTTGCTTGAATAAAGACTGTTGGACTGTATCTCCAGTGGTGATTCGTCTTTAGTCAGCCTCTACTTTTGTCTGCTGTGGATATCATGTGTGACAGGTCTCTGAAAATCTAGTTAAGATGAAACAGTACAGTACCAACCTTTAAGTATAGTGCAAACCAGTAAACTGTGACTAGGTTGAACCTAGCTTTTCAGTTTGGCAAAGTTAAAACTGTAAGGTGTGCCTTAGCTGACATGCATGACCATCCAAGTGTTCACATCCAGATAAAGAAGCGGGCAATCATGCTGTTAGAAACAGGGCCAGGTGCCCAACCCAGAGGTAACAAAAACATTGCTACCACCCTGAATGCCTGATGGTAGCCTGTCCAATTGGAAGCAACTAGTGACTGTCATAATAGATCACGTATGTGGTTGTTCCAATTGTCCAAAAATGCTCCAGTATTGGTAAGTCAGCATTGCCTGCCATTGGCATGAGATGCTGGGAAAAAAAGCCAATTCAAATGAGCGTGTCAAGGTTTGTTAGGGATTTACTATCCCACCCATCATAAAAAAAAATGCCTGAGTGGCTTTCAGACTAAAATATAGGGAGAGGGAAAAAACAAGACATGACAGAGGAAATGGATATACAGTTATGGATACCTGGTATGTGTCTAGACCTAATCCTAATGATGAGTTGTAGACAACATAAGATTAGGATCCAAACTAATTCAGCTACTTTTGGGCACTTACACGCTTATTTTCGAACGAGAAGGATGCCCATCTTTCCACACAAATCGGGAGATGGGCGTCCTTCTCGCAAGGCCGGCCAAATCGGCATAATCAAAAGCCGATTTTGGCCATCCGCAACTGCTTTCTGTCGTGGGGATGGCTAAAGTTCACGGGGGCGTGTCAGCAGGGTAGCGAAGGTGAGACTGGGGCATGATTAAGAGATGGCCGTCCTCGGACGATAATGGAAAAAAGAAGGGCGTCCCTGACGAGCACTTGGCCAACTTTACTTGGTCCATTTTTTTCTTGTAATCAAGACTCAAAAAGGTGCCTGAACTGACCAGATGACCACCACAGGGAATCGGGGATGACCTCCCCTTACTTCCCCAGTGGTCACTAACCCCCTCCCACCATAAAAAACAAGTTTAAAAATACTTTTTTGCCAGCCTCAAATGCCATACCCAGCTCCCTGACAGCAGTATGCAGGTCCCTGAAGCAGTTTTTAGTGGGTGCAGTGCACTTCAGGCAGGCGGACCCAGGCCCATCCCCCCCCCCACCTGTTACACTTGTGGTGGTAAATGTGAGCCCTCCAAAACCCATCAGAAACCCACTATACCCACATCTAGGTGCCCCCCTTCACCCGTAAGGGCTATGGTAGTGGTGTACAGTTGTGGGTAGTGGGTTTTGGGGGGGGGGGGGTTGGGGGGCTCAGCACCCAAAATAATGGAGCTATGCACCTGGGAGCAATTTATGAAGTCCACTGCAGTGCCCCCTAGGATGCCCGGTTGGTGTCCTAGCATGTGAGGGGGACCAGTGCACTACAAATGCTGGCTCCTCCCATGACCAAAGGGCTTGGATTTGGCCGTTTTTGAGATGGACGTCCTCAGTTTTCATTATCAGTGAAAACTGAGGTCGCCCATCTCTAAGGTCGATGATCTCAACATTTAGGTTGACCATCTCTAAGGTCGACCCAAATGTTGAGATTTGGCCGCCCCCGTCCGTATTATCGAAATGAAAGATGGATGCCCATCTTGTTCCGATAATGTGGGTTTCCCTGCCCTTTCGCGGCGCCGTCCTTAGAGATGGGCGCCCCGTTCGATTATGCCCCTCTTAGATGCAAGGTTGTTAATGACTGATACAACTGCTATTTTGTCAAAGCAGAATACCACCCTCTTATTAGTGAATTTATCACTCTATAGGTACAGTATGACTACAACAGGGAATAATTCTAAAATGCAATATTTCATACCAGGACTGCAGACATGGAGGAAAGCACACCAGGTGCCTTGGGAGTCAGCTCCAAAGACAATTGTGCCTGCAGCATCAGTAAAGAGCTGAAGGTCAACCTTAGTTACTGGAGCTGACTGCCATACTGAGATCCCATTATATTCAGAGAGGAACAATTGCAATATTTTAAGACCCTGCTTAATCGAATTGGTCAACCGCAGGTATGATGTCTATTAACCACTCCTGAAGTGGATAACACTACGCAGCATAAAAATTGTCTGCCCCTTGGAATAACCCAGCAAGCGAAATTCAATGATCCCAGAAATGTCTATACTTGTCAACATTAATTTTTTTGGCCCTGAAAGCAATGCCAGTCCTAACTTTTAATTCATCAGGTTTTACCAGGTGGAAGATGTGTCACCATAGCAACTGTATCAATTTCAATCTCCAAGAAGGACAAGACTTGGGTGGGACCAACGTTTTATTTTTGGACAGTGGTACCCCAAACTCCATAGCCATGGTTTGGAATTCAAATAACAAGGTGTGCATGTATTCATCGGCAGGGCTTACAAAAGAGGAAATCATCAAGGTGATGTATCACTGTGGACAGTTTGGTTGCAAAGCACAAAGCCCAATGTAAAAAGGAACTGAACTTTTTCAAAATGGAGCATGATACAGAACAATCCATCAGCATACACTTATCAAAGAAAATTTTAGTCCTGGAGAATCCCAGCAGATAGAAAGAGTCAGGGTTGATGGATAACAGTCAAAAAACAGATTCTATATCTACCTTCACAAGGAGGACATCTCTACTGACTGCCTCAGTCATCCTGATGGCAGAGTCAAATGAGATGTCTTGAACTGTGCTGTCATTATGAGAAGTGAAGTCATTAACGTTTTGGTCTGATGGGAATGAGAGACACTGTAGCAACTTAAATTTGCTCAGTCCCTTCTTAGGCACAACAAAAACTGGTAACAGGTATGTGCCAGAAAATGGGGGATCATTGAAGGGACCTGCCATTCAACCTAACATTATCTCTTTCTGGATCTTTTCTGCAATAGTATTTTCATGCTTTTGATGGTAGCTATGTACGATGCGGGTTTCAGTATTGGCCGACCCATCAAAAGGGATATGGAAACCATTAGCAAAGTCTTCTTTCAAAAATGCTGCTACATATTGGTTAGAATACTACAAATAAATGGCAGTACTGTGTCTAAAGATACAGGAGTGCTGACTCTAAAACAGCATCCTCATTGTTTAGGCTGGGCATGATGTCTAAAGATATAGGAGAGTTGGCTGTAAGACAAGCACCCTCATTGTTTGGGCTGGGCTTGGGATTTGGTAGGAGGTTTCTTGGAACATTGTGTGAGAGGGTGTGGTGCTGCAGTTTGAACAAGCGTGCCTGTATTTGCACCCTTGTTAAAACACCATGTGCCTTTGGGTGATGAGTAACCTCTATTGCTCATACTGTTGAAGTTAATTTTACCCAAGCCATGGCCTGCAGGTTTAGTTGAAAAATTCTGGAGCCATAAGGCATTATCTGTGGGGATGGGCTTCCATGTTGTCCCTAAACTGTTAACCAAGCAACCTCCCACCCACCCCTACTCTTTACACTCACCAACTATGGTGTACAGGTAGGATAGCACGGGACCTATCTTTGCAGTATGCTTAAGTAGTAGTAGTAGATACCATAATCATCAATCTGGCAAATGACTGAACCTGGCTGAGGATTTTTCTAGAGACTGACTTATTATGGGTCTGTAATAAGTCTTCTTGCTTTGACCTTTTTTTGTATTTCTCTTTCACCTCCCTTCTACTAGCTTAAAAATATCAAAGTACTCCTCTCTGTCACAACTTGGCTGCATCGGGATAATTAGAGTATGCAGGATTCAGAGGAGGGGAAAGGTAAGGGGAAGGAGAAGGAGAGGAAGAAGATGAGCAAAAAGTAGAAGAGGACTGAGAATGTCTATGTTTCCTGGTCCTTTTGCATTTTTTAGATTGTGAATCTTTGTTGTCCCTCATAATCAGTGTCTGGGCATCAGTGCAAATCTCACTTGTCACTGGTGGCATGGGGCAGGTGCAGGAACACCCATCTCCGTTAAAGTAGATGCCAGTGATTTAGTAGTGGTTCCTCCACTGATGAGGAAGGTTGTATAGCTTTATTTTTTTTTTTTTTTTGGGGGGGGAGCCTCAGATACCTTTAAAAAACAGAAGTTATAGACCTCTGCAGAAGAGGTATGTCAGCAGTTAAGATGGGAACAGTGGCATTACCATGATTTTGATGTTGTCCCTGAATCTCTGAACATCTGGTGATACCCTCAGCTGTGATGAGACTCAGTTGGTATGTTTAAGTGAATGGAATGAAGGTAGTTGCTTGTTCGACTTGTGCAGACGATTGAGCTCCCTGGGTGTGTGAGCTCCTGGAACTTTGCGATTTGCTTTACTTTTATGACCTGCTGGAGAAGTGGTGGTCACATATCATGATGAACCCCTGTGGTGTGAATTCCTATGCTTGCTTTCTATTGGATAGCCTATGCCTTCTATAGATATTCTACCCCCAATGGCTGTACAAAGTGTTAGATGATAAGTCAGAGGTATGTCTGTCTCTCTGATGACTCTGAACTTCTGATAATGTCATACAGACAGCACATTTGTGTTGTTATTGCCTGTCTGTGGTGTATTTTCAGTACCCGTTAGAACATACATTTGTTAAGGGGAAACATGCAGGGAAATTGAGGCAATGGGAGCTGTTGTGATTGCTCCATAGGTGGTGGTGGACCCTTGGCAATGGAGCATGCAAGGATATCGTTTGGAATGGAAGAGTCACATGAATCCATAAATCTATGTGGTGACCTTTGTAGTCAGGTGGACCATGGCTGGCCTGGGATGGACCGGCACAGGCTTTCACTGCATAGCAATCAGTAGGAAGCCTCCCTTGTGGAGTGGGTTTGTCCTGTGTCAGGGCAGCACAGTAGGTGCTTGGGAGGTATTTGAACAGCCCAGTGTTAACCAAACCCTGGGGAACATGAATGAGCAAAATCAAGACAGTGCACACTTATAGCTGCTGAAGTTCAAAACATCTGTGCCATCTTGAGCTCCCCCCCCCCCCCCCCCATTTTCTTTTGTTATTTAGAAGCACAGCAGAGACCTCTATAACTGTAAGAGATTAGATAGCTTGCCCTGATATAATCAGGAATATAAATCAGTTACCTGGATACTTAAATTTGTGCTTCTTAGTTTCCTTCTCAACAAGTGTAAAATCAATGTGTTCCAATGATAATTCAACTGTCTTAGCCTATATTGTTCCCTCATAAATGTGTTGATTGGGCATTATAACTTACAGAGAAAATTATGTATCCAGAATATCAAAATAACAGAATGACCCACATCTACAGAGGAGATTTGAACCTACAGCCTCTGACTCTACATGCTTTACTCAACCAGTTCTAAGCATTGAACTACTCCTCCGTATGAGAGGCAATTTATAAGACAGATTTCCAGATTTAAAAACCCTTTAGTGTCCAATGTTCCCATCAATCTGTTCCCATATGGCTTATTACGGAAACATTGGACACTAAAGGGTTAACCGCCTGCATCTGCATAGTTCTGTTTAAAATAGCCAATTTGCTGATGGATGTCCTAATTGAAAGTGCAATGCTGGGATTAGACTCAGGGTCTGCTAGTTCTTTAACCTGATCTCCAACCAGCTACAATAACGGTAGAGCTATGTGTCTCCCTTAAGAAAAAAAAAAAAAAAAGAGGGGGGAGGGGGACTGCAGTAGTAAGGGAATGATTCTAAACAGTAAAACAACTTTCAGCCTACTGGTTTTTCTATCTGCCTACTAATCTAAAATAAACTGTATAATCATGATGGAATGAATCTCACCCACACTGTGCAAAGTACTGCAGGAACTGATCTCCTGAGGTGTGTAGATACGTTGATGAGGAACAAACAGACAAGAAACTCTGAACTGTTAGTTAGCTGATGTGTGCTGCTAACGAGACAAGACAAACCTCTTACAGCTGTTATTCTTTGCGCCCCTGAAAAAGGTTCCGTAGCCTGAGTCAGAATTACTCACCTGTCCTGGACCAAAAAAAAAAGGGGGGGGGGGAGATATTTCATGATATCCTGGAAAAACAGATATTTTTGAACTTCAGCGGAAGTGTGCATATATTAAATGTAACTTTTTAGCCAACCCATTTTAATTAAGTTTTTTTGCTTTTTCCTGCATCAAAAATACAGAAACTGCTAATATTTCATTCTAATACTCCACTATATCTTATCGGCGGCCGCACGTCTCCTCTGCTTGAATGAGCCCGGGCTCCCATTGGCTGGACCCTGGGCGACTGCCCATTGGTCGCCGATTCCCTTTCCAGATAAGCCTCGTGCATATAAGCTGTACGTGCGGTCCCACCAGTCCGCAGACAAGCCAGGCAGGGGGGTGAGGGAGCAAGGTGGGGCTGGGAGGAGGGATAGCCAGTAGACCACCACCAGATCTTCATTCAAGAAAAGCAAGGCAAAGAGAAAGGGGGGGAAAACCCGATCTGAGAACTTCTAAGAATGCTTCCCAAGGCAGGTGCAGTCCTTGTACTGCTCATCGGTGTCTCTGTAGCCTACGAAATTGAGCAGAATGATTCGGTGAGCCCCAGGAAGGCGAGGTTGGCCGCGCAAAACTCAGGTAAAGGCAACCCGTGCCGCGACACTCGGTTGGAGCCGGCTGTTCTCCCTTCCGGGTATCTTCTGATCGAGTAGCTTTTAAATGTCATCCGACTGCTGGTCCCAGTTACGGGCTTTCTGCCACATACTTTTACGTAGTGGTTAGGAATAAATTGTCATGTAATTGAAAACAAAGGCGAGAGACACTTTTTTTTTTTTTTTTTTTTTTTTTTTTTTGACAAGGGGAAAAAAATGAATTTAGCTGGGGGAAGGGTCTTTCCCCGCCCCTAAAAAAAAGCGGTGTTTTCCTGTACGACGAATAAGATCTTCTTGATAAGATATAAGTAGAATAAAATATTAGAACAGTTTCTGCATTTTTGATGCAGAAAAAAACTAAAAAGTGACATTTGATATGTGTTTCTGAGAATGTGTGTTAGTAACTATTTTGGCATCCTGTCAAGCTATCTTTATCTCTGAATTGGGATTCACCGAATTTTAAAAGGTGTTTATGCAGTCTCATGGTCTTGGAAAGAGATACAGACGGGCAAGTGGCAAAGGGCATTGTCAAACCTGAAACCAAATGCCTTTGTCTCGTGTATATGACCCCTTTCATACCAAAGTGCTGAGACCAGACATTAATGGAAAGAGTACAGGTGGCCAATTTTGGAGCACAGATGATGGTCTATTGCACATTTTGCAAAGCACTGCAGTGGGGTTTCTGGGTATATTTGCTCACTCTTTTTTAGTACTTTAGTTGCTATAGAAACATACCTTGACTCTAGTATGCCTAAAGCAATGCAAACTTATATTGCTTATTAAAACAGCTAACAGGAAAAAAAAAAGTAGTGGGAAGCCTTATTCATAATGGCTTCTTGATCCTTTTGACAACAACCAGATGGGCTAGCATAAGATTTTTTGCATACTTGTAATGCAGAATGGCATTTTTATTCCTATTAGAGCCAAGATATGTATATTAGAGTGGATTTTTAAAGCAAATAAGAGAAATTGAGAACAGGTGCCAGGCTCAGATACACTTCCGTCCTTCTCTGATCTAAAAGCTATTACTTGCCAGTAAACCCATCTGCATTTAAGATTCTGCCATAACTCTATGGGATATCTTCCTTCTTCCCTTCTCTCGGTATACTAGTCACAAAGGACCTTTCAGTGTGTGAAGACATGTTAGGCTAAGGTTTTAGTGAAGGAAGTCTGCAGCTTGCCATAATTATTAATGCAGATGGACTTGAAACATGTTTGCTATTCCCGACTCTGCTCAAAGAATGAACCTGCTTACCTGGGTGATGTAATGGGACAGACATCCAGTTTATAGGAAAGGTTAATACCTGCTTTTAAGATACAGTATTGCTTGATGTATTTAAACAAACAATAGCCCATTGTGGAGCTGGTCTTTGCTCATACCTGAAAGGGCTAGGCTGCAAGCAAGAGTCCAATCACCCTTCTCCAAATAATTTACACTAAATATATTTCTGGTATGCTCTTGCGGTCCAACTTGACCAGTTATTAGTGGGGTTTTTTAAAACTTTCTATCACTTATTCACTAACACACATTTTAAGCTTTACTATGCATTTCAGTGTTACTCAACACAATATACAGTACAGGCCAAATCCCCTGTTAAGAAATCAAAAATATGTTAAAGTTGAAAAGACCTGCATGTAATGATATGAAAAACTTGTTGTCAACATGTTGTATAGAATGGGTCAAGTGTTTAATTTTCACAGAGATGGCAGACCTGGGATTACTAGTGTTACAGAAGTCTATAGCCAGAGGAAAAGTGAAACCATTGTCTGCTGTGGAGGTCTGAAGCGCTCTCCTAGACAGAGTACTGCTTCTGCCTTGCAGTGGCATAGGCTTGGGGAGGGGTTGGCTAAGATGATATGCCAGGCAATGCTTGTTTTGCGTGCTGTAATATGTGACTGTCTAAGGGCCTTTTTTTTAACCAAACTGTGCTAACGATTCCCATGTGGCAGTGCGGACAAAACCCATTCAAAGTGAATGGGCTTTGTCATTGCTAGCGCAGTGTAAAACCTAAGTAGCAGACTCAAAATGTTGAATGGCCTATTTTTCACATCATGAGTCCATAATCAGTCTGCAAAACTACTGTGAAAAAAAAATTCCACATAAGGATGGGGTTTGGACTGTTGTATTAAAAGTTGCTGTAATAGAATTCCTTAAAATCTGTTTTGTTTCTAGCGACTTTAATCAGTTTTTCCCCAGAGATGGTCATGTCTCTTCAAGCAATAAGTTGATGCAGACGTGTGTGTGTGTATATAGATATACTACCTTATACAGACCTTCCCTTTCATTCCAGCTGAAGTGGTTCGCTGTCTCAATGGCGCCCTCCAAGTAGGATGCAGTGTGTTCGCTTGCCTGGAGAATTCAACTTGTGACACCGATGGATTGTATGACATCTGCAAATCCTTCCTCTACAGTGCTGCTAAATTTGACACTCAGGTATAAAGGTTACTTCTCACAAGCCATTTTAGGGTTAACTGTCTGTCTTCCCTCTTAATGGCAGTGCAATGATGGGAGACAGATGTCTGTATATATAGATATGGCATGGAAATCTGCAGTATTGCTGAGAAACTGATACAGGTCCTGAAGAAAAGCATTCTGGGGATTAGATTAGATTCTGTGGCAACTGCTTTAACAAAAAAAAAAAATTGGAAGAATGGGAGAGCTTGCAGCATTGTCCCACCCAGCAGTAACTATTTCTAGAATTACACTGCAATCTTGATTTATACTGCTGAAGGTCTTGTTTTCAAAACCTTTCACAGTCCACTTTCTGCAAAAAAGCTATAGTTCAGTTTTCTATCTGTGTAATTAACTGTTGAGATCAAAAAGTCTGTCCTTCACCTGCAGCCAAGTTCAAATAAGACTGTTTCTAAATCTAGGCGGATGTTAATTCCAAAAACAGTTAAGGTTGTTTAATCTATAAGCTTGAACATAGGGGTGTTTGTTTTTTTACTGGTCTTAACACAACCAGTTTTGTCGCAAGTAGTGACATATTTTGGATAAAGCAACAATTTTTTTTTTAATCTTCAATATTTTTGGTATGTTTCATTTAACAGATTATGGACCAGATTAAATGGTGCCAAAATTTGGGCCCCGGAAATAAAATTGGCACCCAGAGCTATTCTATAAAGGGTGCTCTGGGGTTTTTATAGAATAGTGTATAGCACAGATTCCTGCACCCAAATTTTGATAAACCAGGTGTAATTCCAGTCACCAAATTTTGGTGCACATCCACGGTATAACACTGCATGCCAACTTCAGGAACACCCCTGAGCCATCCATGCCCTCCCATGGTTATGCCCCCTTTGGGTTTCTCACTATAGGATTTGGATGCACAGTTTTATAGAATAATGAATAGCAAGATTTTTGGTGCTATTTAGCATCAATGATAGTGTCATTGACATTAATTGTTGCATAACTCAATTTAGTTGTATGTGCAAATTTGAGTGCCTTTATAGAATTAGAATGTATCTGATTGCGTTTCAATATATTTGTGATGAGACTGGCATAGCTTGAAATGCATAGGCTTCTGTTTTTTTTTGTTTTTTTTTTTGAAAGGAGCAGATTACATAGGTCTCTTGAGAAATACTTTTTTCATGCGAGGTCTATTACACTGGCCATGTTTCACCCATGCAAGGGCTACGTCGGGGGCTAAAGTAGCAAAGTGGTGTTTACAAGCCACTTCACTTCGGTAAAAAGCTGTCTGTGCCAAAAGATGGCATCCTTGCATGGGCAAAACATAGCTGCTTTATTAAATGGACCTCACATGAATCAAGTGTTTCTCAAAGGACTTTTTCCTGTGCAATCTTCATACCACTGTTTTGGATCTTTGTGGATAGCTTGCTGTGCTATTTTTTTTTTTAATTCAACATCTTTAGAGATTTTGAATTAAAAAAAAAAAGCAAGCTATCCAAAACAGTGGTATGTTATAACTCATGCAAGGTTTTAAAAACTTACCATGTTGGGAAACAGTTTGCTTTTTCTCAAATGGACTTGCAGGTTCTCGAATAAGCCCTTCAGTTCTCAAAGTGATACAACAGTGCAGCTTATATTGTCTGTGGTACAGGTCACACAAAGCAGTATAGCAGTTCAAAAGGCAGTTTTATTAAGACAATAAAAATGAAAGGTAGTTCTGGTGCATATATTTAGACTTCAAGAACAATTAGAAACAGCCCAACATATTTGGCATCCGCAGCACCTGCGTCAGTGAATATTACAGCTCCGTGCGACTTGCCTAGAGTCACAAAGAGCTGCAGCCCTAAGTAACGTAATCTTTGCCCCGATGCAGGTGCTGCAGATGCTGAAACATGTTGGTCTAAATTGTTCTTGAAGTCTGGAGAGATATAGATATACAAACACTTGGCACCACCATTTTGTTTTTTGTTTTTTAATAACACTTTATTTGAGCCCTTTGAGCTGCCGTACTCCTTTTGCTCACCAGGGATGTATACAGGCCAAAATTTAGTTTAGTTTTGGTTTCACATGTTTTAATAGCAACTTTTTAATTAAACTGTAGTTACTAGTGACAACATGCATAAACTTGTAAGTTAGTGCTCAAATCTTAAGGTACATTCTTAATTTTGGCAGAAGCGTACACACTATTTCCTAACTGCATTTATGGACGGATTCATCCAAGGTGTAGCCATCTTATGTATGTTGCTGACTTTTATACATACTATATAATTGGCAGAAGATATCAGTCTACAAGAAGCAGAAGACGTCTTCTAGTGTTGGGGGGGGGGGGGGGACCCTTTATGTCTGGAACATGCAATGCCTGACATGGCCACGTTTCACCTCCTAGAGGCTGCTTCAGGTGCTTAGGCTATTCCACTGGGCACTTCACCTAGTAATTGATTCTGAATGCTGACTGAGATAGCAAAGTTTCTATATACCAGGATTTTGACTGCTGTTTGTCATTTTTGGAGAAACACGTAATAGTTGAATGTGACCAGTGGGACCCTACCCTAATAGTCTAAGCCCATGGCACAGCCTCTAGGAGGCAAAACATATTAACATCAGGTGTTGAATGTTCAGGGGTTTTTTCAGCTGTATGAGCTAGTTTCTATATATCATGTCTAAATTAAATTTGCCTAAGCGTGTTCTATAAAATGTGCTTAAAGGCATCCTTTATAGAATAAACCTAAATTTCTGCACAGTATATAGAGTACTGATCCGCATGACTTACTAATCACGGATAGTGGTGTAAATTCTGATGCCTAGTTTTTTACATAGACTGGGTATATTCTATAATGACAGATTTCAGAAACACCCATGACCTGCCAACTTTTTCAACTACACGACTTAGAATTTATGCGAACCATGTTACAGAATACGTTTAAGGTTTAGACATCTGTGCATAAATTCTAATGCCAATTAGTGCTGAGAATTGGTTAACATCCAATTAGTGCTGATTGGTTAACAGCCTAATTAGTTTATGTACAGTTATGCAACACACTTCAATTTCTGAGCAGAAATCTTGGAGCAATATATGGAATCATAGGAGCCAACTTTTCAAAATTATTGGGGGTGCTAAGCCCAATGGAAATAACCCCTCCCTGGACACATACAAGGCATTTTCTCAATACTGGGGGTGCTCAAGCACCCACAGTCGGCTCCAATGTATGGAATCACTGGGTATGTGTGTAAGCACCACTAATTACCTAGTGAGACCACTTATGGTTTTGGAAGTAGAAATGAGGAAATTTTCCTTATCTGAAAATCTGTGCATACCTCTTGTCTGGTGCAAAATCTAGTGGGCAAATCTTCCATTTACTTGAATTCCCATTATAAAATGACTAGAGTTTTGGCCCGCAAGCACACACCCCATTGAACTTTGGTGTGGATCTCCGCATGGAAATAACAGCTTTTTGAAGTTACCATTTGCACATATAGGACTAGATTCTATATATGGCGCCTGAAAAATTGACAAGTACTTCTGCCTAGGTGTATTCTGTAAGCCATGCCTATATTTAGGGACAGTTTATAGAATACCCCCTAGGGGCTATGCTGAGCTGCTTAACTAGACACATCCATCTATGCCAAGTAACTCGGTAAATACCAGCGCCTAAGTTAGGTGCAGAACAGGTGTATCAAAACTTGCTAAGTGTGTTCTTTACACATAAATTCTAATTAATGCCAATTAGTGTCAATATTGCTTGAGTCAATTGGCACAAGTTGGCTTAAGTAATTGTGTGTGCAAATCCAGATTGACTGGATTTGGGATTTGCCTGAGCAATTTTGATCATGCTATTTAGAATCTAGGGGGATAACTGCTGTTAACAAAAAGTTTTGCATCAAATGAAAATTATGCATCTGTTTTACAGGGAAAAGCATTTGTGAAGGAAAGCTTGAAGTGCGTTGCAAATGGAGTGACATCCAAAGTTTTTCTTGCTATTCGGAGATGCTCCACTTTCCAAAGAATGATCGCGGAGGTCCAGGAGGAGTGTTACAGCAAACTGGACATATGCAGCGTTGCCAAACGGAACCCTGAAGCAATAACTGAAGTTGTGCAGTTCCCCAATCACTTCTCCAACAGGTAGGAGGCAGAACATCAAGAACTAGGTGTATCAACGTGGCTTCAGGCATGAGGGGATTGATGTACCTATGACTTCTGGGCTAATGTTCTTGGTAACAAACCACAGAACTAAGTGCAGATGACAATATAGATGGTTGTATGTTAGACACTTCTACAAGAATTGAATGTTTTATTCAGAAATAGAACGCTGAATTGCATACAAAGATCTGCTACATAGTTCTCAAGATGGTAATCTTTTCACCTCTACACACAAATGGCACTTTTTTGCCATAGAAACAAGGCTGCAACATCTTGTACCATTCTACCTATAAAACTCACCTACATCCCCACAAAATATTGCTCAAGGGATGGTCCAATAACTCCTCTGGGGAAATTTTAAAATTGTAGTAGTTCTTATATTATCTAGTGCATGACTTGGGTTGCAGTCTTTCTGGAGTTGATGTCAGAATGATTAGTTAGCTACTTAAGGTATTTATTACCGTCTCCTAGCAATGTGAAAAAGGGACAAGCCAAAGTTGCCAATATGACTTAGGAATGTAAAGAACTGTCTCCCTGCCCCTTTCTGCAATATATCTGCTTGCATTCTGATGCCCAAACCTTAGTGAGTACTATTTTTTTTTTCTTATAAAGGAGATCTCTTGGAGGGGTAATATTGAATATGAGCACTATAGATGTGTGTATCAGCTTATACACTTTGATATTTAAGTCATGCAGTCTCTAGGTAGCTCAAGACAAGTTACTTTTGGGTATAGCAGGTATTTCCTCTCTAGAGAGCAGATTGAGCAGGTTCACTTGCTGTACAGCAATTGACTCCTCTTCCCTATCCAGAAACTGAAGATGACCACAGAATTTTTATTCAGACTTAAATGATTTTAATGTACATGCTTGCACATTAGTGACTTCTGTATTCAGTTTCAAATTTTAGATCTCTCCTATAGGAATGGGATGGTAGGACAAATGCAGTGCAGTCAACACCATTGGGTGAATGGGATGTTTGTCTGCACTGCTTTCATTGTAGGCAGGGTTAGAGTATTCAGAGTAAAACCCTGCTCAAAGCAGTTACAGGGTTCCCCCAAAATTTATTTATTTAAATCAGGATATTTCCACCTTTGATCTATTGAAGACACTCCCAAACATTGGTTGGTTTGTTCTAATATCCTCCAGCCCTATCAAAATAGATTTATCAAAAACCTAATGCTGTATTTAGGTTATTTTAGGAACCAGTTTTCTTTTCAATAAAAAAAAACAGGTCTATTTGGCCAGAACCCTTTGAGAATCATTTGTAGAAAACATTTACCACTTCCATTATCTGCAGATGACAACAGTGAGATTTTCTATTTCATATTCTCCATCAGGCATAATGGCTCCTTGATAGTCATGACTTTTTTTTTTTTTTTTTTGAGGATAGGAAGGAGAATGCCTGTTATGGGAAATTTTATTTGGTTTGCATCAAATCAAGCTTTGCAATGCTCATTCTGTGACTGGTTAGTGGTACTTTCATGAAACGCTTTTGGGCCTGATTACAATTATCCCAAAATTCTGAAAATGAACAGCTGAATAAAGTGTGCAAATGCACATTTAATAGAATAGTAGCTGTGCTTTAATTATCAGCACTAACTGACATTAAAGATTTACACACAACTCACTAAGCATATTGTGTAATGTGTTGTGTAGTTGAAAAGGTGGTGTGGTCCTGGGCATTTCTAAAATCTATGCGTGCTGTAGAATACACCCACTCTGTGCCAGGATATAAATGACCATGACTAAATCTGCACACTAAGTGTTGTAGAATTGTAGTTTTGTATTTGGGTTTTGTTCATACCTCTTTTAGTAGTAGCTCAGGGTGAGTTACATTCAAGTACAGGATATTTCCTGTCCCTGGAGGGCTCATAAACTAAGTTTGTACCCTCATAAAAATAGGAAGTTGCATTAGAGGGCGAGCCAGTGAGGGAAGGCCTGAGGTGACCTGCTTTGCAGTCCAGTCTCCACCTGCCCATTCTGCTCTCTCGATAGCCCCCCCCCCCTTCTCGTTTCTGCTGCCCAGCATCCTTAAAATCTAATCTTTCAATTGGTAGTGTATGTGAAAGGGCGCCTCAGGCCTTCCCTCACTGTGTTCTGCCCTCACAGAAATAGGAAGTTGTATTAGAGGAGGGCGGGACAGTGAAGGGAAGGCCCAAGGTGACCTGCTTCTTTCACACACTGCTGATGATTCAAAGAATTAAGAAATGCAGGGCACCAGACGGCAAAAATGAGAAGGGGGGGCTGTTCAGGGAGCTGAGGGTGGGGGCTGGAACTGGAACAAACAGCTAAAATAGGGGCTAGGGCTGGAACTCGGGGGGGGGGGGAGGGGTGAGCACAGATGGGAGGAGGACAGGTGGGAGAATGGAGCTGAAAAGGAGGGTAGGTGGGATAAGGTGACTGGGACGAGGGGGTCACATGGGAGAAGTGGGCTGGAACTGGAGGGGGGCAGAGGAAGACAGATCCTAGATGAAAGGGGAGAGGGAGCAGATGGCAAAGGTAGAGGGTAAACCTTGGATGGAAGGGCAGATAGTGGGTAGGAGCTGAGAGGGCAGATAGCTGGAAGAGTGAAAAACATATTTTTTCCTTTTGCTTTGGGCTAAAGTAGTATTGCAACTTAAATGTTTATAAATAGACATACAGTAACTATTGGAGTAATTTTGATAGAAAATAGACAAAGGTAACTTTTTCTTTTTTTTTTATTGGACTAATTTTAATACATTTTGACTTGGCTAGGATACTATCAGAAGTATACTGTGTTGGCCTGAGGGAGATTTTTTTGCCTCTGAAAACTAACTTTTAGTACAATACAATGGTATCTTGTGTTCTATTTTGTAAAGTGGCTGGTATTTGTGTGAAGAGTTTTTATATTTTGCATATTACTAGGGGGACACATCACTCACTGTTTCTGTAGTTTTGCATTGTATGCAGAGTCGAGGGTTCAGTTTAATTTTTGTCTAAATTTCTAGTTTTAGTTTGTGGTTACACCCTAATCCACTGTAGAATCTGTGAAAGACATGGCTTTCTGTTGACTGTACAGGATTTACTACCATCTACTATTCTGGTTGGTTTAGTTTTACAATAGGTGAATTGGGTTTCTTTTCTCTAGTGTTCACTACCATATTTAAGCTGCTGCCTTTTCCTAGGTACAGCCTTGTGGTAGAGTTGCTCTGTAGGTCTGGAGTCTTGTATTCTCAGTATGCCTAGTACTGGATTTTGGAGGGGGGCGAGGTGTCAAATACCCTAGGTACACCACTGGTGGTGCTAATGGAATCAATCAAGATGTATGTATGTAAGGTTTTTGTTTTTAGGCACAACTTTTAGGTGTGACCTGAAATGGAAAGGTCATGCATGGTTTTGGGTGTTAGAATAAGGGGGTTCCACACAAATTTTAGATGGACATTTTGACCACATTTTCGTTGGTGCAAATGGATGCACCTAAATTTGTGCATCCCCTGGAACGTAAGCTGTCTATAAATCACACTTTAGACACAACTTATAGAATAGTGCTTAATGAGAGGGTAGTGTCTTGTGCCTACAAAAAACTGACTTCACCACACCCCTCCCTAATTCTATAACAGGGCACCTGCACTTATGCACCATGTGGGACATAACTATACAGAATACTATAAATTTTGCAGGTGCATGCACACTAAAATGTGTAAATAGCAACACCACACCCTAAGTGCTAGTCTGTATGACTCCCACATAAGTGGAATAATGCATTAATGCAAGGGGGGGGGTGTCTAAAAACTTGCTATGCTGCCCAAGCTAACTGGCAGATCTGGGCAGCGTACAAGCTAAAATGTGGGAAAGGAACAACAAAAACTGTTCCACACCAAGTACAGCTATAAACCAATCAAAAGGTAGAAATGTATGATGGAGAGGTTCAGGAGTACAGAATGTAAAACATAAAGCGAGGTGCAACTCCTCCTCCTTTAACCAGCTAGGTAATGCTAAATGCTTGTTCTGATGGGCAGAGCATAGGAGGGGTATGGGTGGTTCTACCACTTATGCATGCAACTTGTGGAATACTGTACACTTGTGCCTTGCCACATTTAGGGGCCCGCAGTTATACCAAGTCTAGGACTGGTGAATTGTGGACTTACTAAGGTGCGCTGAAAAATGGCTTGCAGTAGTGTAGGTGCAGGTTTTGGGCGCACACTGATCATTTTTCTGCATGCCTGTGAAAAATGGATATACAGTAAAATCAAAATTGCTGTTCGTCCACTTTTGGGTCTGTGACCTTACCAACAGCCATTGACCTAGCAGTAAAGAATATGGTGACTGGGTGCTAATGACCTACACACGTCAAATGCCACTTGGTGCATGTCTGAATTTTTTTTGGATACACACCAAAAATTACCATAAGAGCCACACAGTAGTTGGATGGTAACTCCATTTTGGCATGTTGGGCGCACACGGGTGCTTTTAGTACACCAAGAGGCATATTTTCAAAGCACTTTGGGAGGCTAAGTTCCATAGGTTTCTATGGAACTTTGGGAGGCTAAGTGCTTTGAAAATGAGCCTCCATGTGTCTAAGTCTATAATGGAATCTGGGTGCCCTCGTCTCTCACCATATGAGGTTACTCATATATAAAGCATTCCCTTTGTCTTACTGTTTTCATGGTGATGTGTTGCTTGAACATCTTCAAGCTGAATTGTGATACAGAAGGAAACAAATTACAGTAAAGATTGAAGGAAATCTCCCACAGTGGGGAAAAGTAATTCCACATTAGCAAACAAGTAACGGGTTTAAAAAAATTGAGTGGGTAAAAATGGGTTAGGCTGAGACTGATGGACCCCCAAAAAAGTTCCCCAAAATGTAGGCACCTGAGGTTTTAAGTTCTCATTTACAAATCCACCTAAATTTTTTTTTTTTAAGTTTAAGGGGGTAGTTTTCAGCCCACAGTAGGCAGCAGTTTTTTAAGCCCCCAAGACTGACTTGAGCCTAGACATTCGGTGCCAGGCTATGTCCAGACACCAGTATTGAAAATCTGGGTCAAACAGGCCATCCAGAAGCTAACAGTGTACTGGTCGATATTCAGACTGGTTCCTGGTTAGTGTACTGGCTAAAATTAGGATAGTCAGAACCATAAGACTATCTACTTGCAATTAACCAATTAGTGGCAATATAGCAGCTTTGCCCATGAATGGCCCTGGCACTAACTAGAGTGCCAAGGCAGTTGGAGCAGGTATGCAACAGTGCTGCTGAATATAGGTGGCCAGGACAGAGTGCCATTTAACTACCTTTAAGAAAGCATAAAAAGTTAGGGCCAGATATTCAAATTTAGGCAAATGAATGGCACGCCTAAATTTGAGACTAATTTAGGCTCTCCATCCTAAATGCATTCCAATTGCAAACTCTGCCCCAATACTAGATAATAGTTTAGAAGCTTAAAATAAAGTGTTTAGGACTACCTAAGTGCCTGAGGAAAGAAGGACCTTAGAAGTTTCAAGCTTGCAACTTTGGTAGGTTACTGAATTTTTATCTGTAGTGACCGTTTAATTTACAGAATCCATATTTTTTTTCTTGGCTTTTTCATTACATCTGTTTCAAATTTTTTCCATGTAGATACTACAATAAGCTTGTAAGAAGCCTATTGGAATGTGATGAAGACACGGTGAACACAATAAAGGACAGCTTGATGGAAAAAATTGGACCGAATCTGGCTAGCCTCTTCCACCTGTTGCAGACAGATCACTGCTCCCAAATCCATGCCAGGATTCATGCTGACTTCAACAGGAGACGGGCCCCTGAACCTCAGAAGCTAAAAGTTTACCTCAGAAACCTTAGAGGTGAGGGTCCTCACATGAAGCGTGCCTCTTCAGAGAGTGTTTAACAAGCTTGCAGGAAGCGGATGTGGGCTGTTGGAAGAATGTATACCTTACCAAAGTAGAAGCCTCCTGCACAAGAGTAACTTACAAATGTAGTTTTCTTTAAAAATAGAAATTGCTTTTGATTCACTGTTCCCCCTTTTCCATTATTCTGATAGGTGTGTGACTAGGGTTTCTGTTCTCATTGTCTGTTTCCTGATCGATATCTTCCTTTCATTCGTAAAACCCTTATTCTTTACAAATTTTGAAAATGGATTAGATTTGTTAGACATTCAGATAAGGCCACTAAAGATAGAAAGCTCCAAGTGCTCCCTTAGTTATATCTGTAAAAGCTGCACACTCCAGTTGGCCATTTTCAGGTTTCTGTCCATGGAGAGTAGAGATGTGGTAGCCATGTTAGTCCACTTCTCCATGGAGAGGAACCTGCAAGCCTGGAGACATCTGATTCAAAGTCCAAGTTGCTACCCTCTGCACTATACACCAATCACGTGCATGGAACCTATAGAATGTTCTACCCAGAAGCTCATGAATGTCCCAAGCATTTAACTACTGTAATCAATTCTGCCACTATGCAAGTGCTACGTAGTCAATTATACCATTTCTTAAAAGGGAGAGGACTGCTGTTGTAGCAGCATTGTGGCTGGCATCCATCTTTCATTTGACCTTGGATATCTTAGTGACCCTAGACCTGTTTGAAAAGACAAATGTGTGCTGGTCTAGTGCAATGAGTAGCTTCAGAGGAAGCACAAAATTCATGTTATCTGTGCCGGCCATGGACAAACATGAAAATGTGCGACTTCTGGCTTTGCTAACAAACCCATCATAGCTCTGTACCATTTTTCTCCTATGGTTAATTTAGTAGAATAAGTAGGTCTTGTGATTGGCGTGTAGGTGCAATCCTAAAAGGTGTAGATACTGTAGTCAAAAAGCTTGAGGTATTCTGGGGAGGAATAGGAAAGGTATAATTTTAACAGTGCTGTAAATAGCTGCATTAGTGATCATAGCATACATGATTTCAGTTTTAAGAGGTAGAATTGAGCAAGCTGCTTTCCTTGTTAAAGATTTTGAGGTTTTAAGTTTTACTTTTTCCTGGGAACTGCCTCTCGAATGTGCATATATTTCCCACTGCTTAAGGAAGACAAAATGAGCACCTATTTTTGAGCTATTTTAGAAAGTTGGCATTGATGCCTGTGGTGATTTTTAGAAGCTCTAATCACCTTTTATTGAGGTTCATCATACATGGACGTTTAAATACTGACTTTTGCAATGCCAGGTTCTGGCCGTCCAAATCTGCAGAATAGCCATATGATTTTTGGGTGGGATTAGGGAGTGGCTGACACTCTGCCAAGTGCCAGCTAGTCCCTATTTTAGAAGGGGAAAGAGCATACATGTCCACAAACATGGATCTTGTTGTTTGTCCCACTCCTTGAAAGGTGCTCAAGTTGAGCAGTGCTTCACTGGGGAGAAACCATGGCATCACCCCATAATTCCCACATGGTGGTTATCCTCCCTGAAAACTATACAATTTTAGTCTTCACAATTGCCCACCATCCTAGTTCAACGTAGTTTACAATATCTAGAATACTAGTACAAAACTAGGAATAACTCGGGGAAAACCGCTAACGGATCATATTTAACAGCGAAATTTTTAATTTGCCCTTAACTCCTATAGAATTTCTATAAATTCTAATGGGAGAGTTCTACTCTAGGGTATGTGATAAGACAAGGTTGGCATGAATCTGTTCCACTTGTTAGTGGTGGAAAGCAGTTGAGTGATAATACAATAGAAGATTGAACAGGGAAAGCAGTCTGGTGCTAACCTATGAATAACGCAGCACAAATGTACACAAGTTAACTGACCCTCAACCATAAGCCAGTGCAATTTAGCCAAATATGGTGGTCACTGTCCTGTCTGCTCCACAAATGACATTCGCTGTGATATAGTTTTGCAGTGTTTACAAATCTCTTGTACTAATACCTTAAACTGATCAAACAGGAAAAATAGGTGGACCATAGATCTTGTTTAAAATGGGCTTAATGTCTTTTCTCTAGAAGAGATGGACATTTGTACTACTAAAATGGCTGATATGAACATGTCTCGGCACATAGATGGCTTTTGCAGAAAATTTAGAACATAGCCATTCACATTGCTGTATTTTTAGTTTTGGCACATCCTTAGTTTGGACTTTTTTTAATGATGAACTTGGCTGCCATCAGTGACGTACGTCCTTGAACATTCTTTTTCAGACCTGGGCAACCTGTCTAAAATGCTGTTTCACATTTCTTTATAAAATAGCCTCATCTGTAGAAATTGTCCAAAATGACATTTTTACACCTACTCAAGAATTAGGTGTAAATGTATGCCTGTGTCTTCTAAAATGTGCATTTCACTCCTCGCCCAAACTATACCTCCAAATACGCCTACATGCAGATTACATAAAAAGCAACGCCTTATCACCAAGTGTACTTTTACACTTATACCATGGAAGTCCTTTTTTTCCTCAGGTAAAACTGGGTATGCCCATGGAAACACTTAAGTCCCCTCCCCGCCCCTGAAGTACACCATGCAGTGGCCTCTTACACTGGCACACATGGTCATATAGTTGGCCACTGTATTCAATGCCTTTTTAAGATTTAATCCTGTGGAGGGAAATTCTATAACACGGCACCTGATAGAAGCCTAGTCTATAAAGGAACATGGATGCCTACTGTTTTATAGAATATTAGTCTGGCTAGGTCTATATGTGCTTAACACTTTGTGTGCAAGAACTAAGTGCTAACCCTAAGACTGGCTTAAGTACCACAGTTGTGTGAGTATTTAAGGCCCCTTTTACAAAGGAACTCTAATTTTAGCGCATGCTAAAAATAAGCCTATGCTAGATGCCCCAGTCTTCATTGATGTCTTCAGCTTTTAGCGCATGCTATATCAGTGCGCGCACACCTTTGTAAAATACCCCCCTCAAGTTTTGTATGTGAGCTATACCCATGTTCACCTCCCTTGCCATTATGTACTATGGAGGTTGAAATATTGGCAGTTAGGATGCCATTCTATATATGACACCTGAAAAATCTACATGGAATAAATGTCTGCCTAAGCATAGATTTAGGCACATATATAGAATATTAGAACTATGTACATCTGTTTTTACCAAGGAAAATATGGCGTTAATACTGGCATGTAGATTTAGATGCAGAAGGCCATGTTCTATAATGGTACCCATGGAATGCCCATTTCCCCACCCATAACCGTACCCCTTTTGTCTCCACGCTTTTGAATTTAGGTGCTGTGCATTACAGAATATGCTTGAGTTCTTTGTAAATTCTATTGCCAATTAGTGCTCATTATTGCTTGTTAAGTGCTTTTAAAAATGCTGATTGGCTTGTTAAGCCAATTAAGTTATGCTTATAGAATACGATTGGATTTAGATGTGGAACGCTAGGCTCGATTTATATAGAATCCGGTGGTTAATGGAACACACCGTTCTAGCAATCTGTGTGTAATTGGCTGGCACCTATGTCATAGAACTATCCCCTAAATGTCAAACTTCTCTTGCTGGCTGTATGTGCAAATGAAGCACTTTGCGTAGGTCAGTTTTCAGGTTCTCTACAAACGTGAGAAATCTTTGCTTACACTGGAGCCTCTGTATATTAAAACTTCACGTATATTCATGAAAATGCAGTCGACTTTGACGCTCCCAGCATAGTTATGGGAAGCTTGTTACCAGTTTGATCATGCGCAAGAATATAATAGCTAGTAAGAAGTCCTCTATATATTGTATCTCAGGGTTGTCCAGTACAATGATGGCAGATTTTTTTCATCTCTTGCCTACCTTCTAGTCTGTGGGCTTTCTTGGATTCTGTAGTTTGATTTCTACCTTCAGTACCTTCACTGGCAGACATCATACATCTGCCATTCTTTCTTGGAAGAAATTTCCATATATTGTATGTTTGTCCCCCAACAGCTTTATAGATGCAGAATTTATCAGAGCTACCACGTGGATAATCACCACTGGTCCACCATTTAATGCAAGATTCTCATTTAACAATTCCTGTTTGTCCTATAAATGTAGAAAGACATGAGGAGCAATATCACAGGGAAATCCTGACTTTTTTTGGGGGGGGGGTCCCCTGTTTCATTTAGGTGCCTTATTGAGTAGCAGCACCCCTATTGAGTGGTATATATTGGCCCCAAAGGAAAATTTTAAGAATAAAAAATACCCCCTGATATTCTGCACTATTTATCCATCCAGGAATGGCTACTGGCTGGCTAACTGCTAATATTTG
The DNA here is from genome assembly GCF_901765095.1 of Microcaecilia unicolor. NCBI lineage: Eukaryota > Metazoa > Chordata > Amphibia > Gymnophiona > Siphonopidae > Microcaecilia > Microcaecilia unicolor. The sequence continues at coordinate 307,339,387 of NC_044034.1, read as the reverse complement.
ACAGGAGATAGCCGGTTTATCTCTACTGAATATTAGCGTATAGTGACTCTATCGTACAACATAGCTGGTTAGCACTTCTAGTTAGTGCTGGGTTAAGTGGTTAAATAGGAATAGCAGTACTCTCAACCACTAGGAACTTAACTGGTTAGCACTGAATATCTTCTTCACCAGTTCTGGCGGCCAAAAACGAAACCAGATATTCAACACTGGTGACCAGAAATGGCCTGGGATTGAAGCTGCAGTGTCAGCACTGACTGTGGCACTTTTTAAGCCTCCTGCTGGCTTAATATTGTTCTCATAATGAAAATCCCTTCAAACCAACAAAATGAGAATTTGTTTTGCACATTCTTACCGTCAAGTGCTTATCAGGTGTAGTAGGAGAGCAGAGTTCTTGGCCAATCAAAATATTTTCATAAGCCTACACAGCATTCATCTAGCTCTTCAAGCAGGGTCTAAGCTGAGTGATAAGTATCTTATCCATTGTGGCTCAGATGTAGCCCTGGTCAAGTTACTATAAGTGAATAGTTTCAGATGGAAGCTAGTTGGGTATAGCAACAACGTGAACCCATTTCTCAAGTGTTATCCACACTTTCTGAACCTGTTTCTTCAGGAATTGTTTCTGGTGTTCAAATTTCCAGATTAGTGAAGTAGCTGACAGGGAGGTGGAAATAAAGCCCATGGCCAGTAGAGCTGTAGCAATATCTTTACCACAGAGCCTTTAAAATATTATTTGCTGCTTTAAAAAAAATGGAAATGTTGGCTGCTACTTTTTTAGCATTAGCTTTTTTGGGTTATAGTTACATAGTGTCTTGGTACTTTATTAAATAGGTAATGCTGTCTGGGGTTGTATCCATTTCCTTTTACTGGCAAGTGTTGCTTATAAAAGTGATAACAGGCATGAGTGTGAATCTACTTTTTTCAAATAGTCTAAATTTTTTTATATGGTGCTCTACCTCCCCTTCCCTTTCCCTCAACTCTTAAGAGTGAGTAATCCATACTGCCATAATCCAGCACTGATGTAGCATCTGATGTGAGGTAGTGAAGGGTTCAGAAAGCTGTGGCTTGTGAATATGCTTACAGATGTTATCTACTACACAATTCAACTCTGCAACACAGACCAGCTCCCAAAGAAAGCATTTTATCTCATGATTGAACCCAGTACAAAGTTGATTCATAGGAGGGTCCTTCAGTTATTTCATTATGCACATTTTGCCCTCTGGTGGAAGCCATATGGAACAGCAGGTGATCACTTTATGAGCACTAGCTTCTAGCACACTTTGGACCATGCATGTATTTTTATGTAAACAATACTTAGGTAAAATGGTTGGCTAACTTCAGGTTCAGGAATGACTTGCTGGGTGGAACATAGGACCATGGATCAGAAAGAGTTCTGGAACATGACTGCAATCGACTTTGCTTCTCCCAAAACTCCCAATATACAAATGAAAGCAAGATGTTTGTCTTTGGCTTCTCTGAATTAAACCTCACCTTCATAGCTTATGACTTCCAGCATTTCATCCAGACTGGATGCAAATTCTGTAGTCCCTGGTGCAAGGTGAGAGGTCTGTCAAATGAATCTTCTAGACTCCAGAATAGCTCATGAAGTAAATGATTGACAGTATTCCCTTTTCTTTTTTTTTAATGGATTTGGATGGTGCTGCCAAAAATCCCAGGCTCAACTGTAGTGATTCTGGTGATAGTGCCTCTAGCTCTTGTTTGACCATAAAATCGATGTTTTACTTTAACATACAATTCATCTTGTACTGAATTCTATAAATGGCAGCAATTTTAAATATGCTAAGCGCTGTTCTGTAAACTGCACTCAGGTGCCATTTATAGACTAGCGCTTAGGCTGGGAACTGCATCTAACTTCAGGTGTAACAATTTACACCAATTAAGTTAGATGCAAAATCCCTCAGCAGCATAATTTATAGGAATGTTCCTGATCTACCCATGGCCATGTCCCCTTTTTGAAGTTGCGCATAAAATTGTACAGATCCTAGGTATGTAAATATGCACATGTAAACTTTAATTGATGCCAATTAGTGCCAATTGAGCCCAATTGGTGCTATAGCTTCAGTTAACCTTTGCAAAACAGGAGTGCCTAGGCTCATGTCATATTTCCTCTTCTCCTCTCCTTCCCTTCCAAAAGGAAAAAATGGGGTAATCTCAGGCCATTCAGTCCGTCATTGGAATCTTTCTGGAAAAATGATTATGCAAGTGTTAGCGAAAGCAAGAATCCATTTTGTGTCCACACATTGCAAATGAGTGGTGTATTGTACTACTTTACAGAAATGTTGGTTGTATGATTTCTACAGTGTGATCTTCTTTGCACTTTAGACATTTTTGTGCCATTATATATTTTCACTATTTATAATTTATAACATTAAGGAAGGGGTTTATTTTGGTGGAGTACTGGAATAAACATATCTGGCATATGTCATTATTTATTAAATTACATTTTTAAAAAAGGTTAACATATCATGGTGATGAGAGAAAGATGTAAGTTTTATTTTCTTTGCTTATTTTTATAATTAAAGATGCCATTCCATGGAGCTGATGGTGGACATCTCTGGAGATTAAAATAAAAGTATCAAATTTACTCTTGTTTGTGGTATTTGTTCACAATATCAGTGACTTGAAGTTAATAGCAATTAGGTGGTGGAGGATATCTATTTTCCAGGCCAGGGACTTTCCATTTTCTGTATTTACTTTTAAATTTCTACATTGATAGTAAATTTTTGTCTTGTGATCACATTTTCATGAAACAATGACAAGATTTTTCAAATTCTTGTGCCCTCATTCCCTAGTAGCTATGTTCCCAGTCCAGACCTGGTGAATTTACAGCTGCTGACATGCAGATTGCCTAATCCCTATCTCACTCAAGCTCCCCCACACTACTCCAATGTACAACTCCTGGGGGGGGGGGGGGTCAAAAATGTACAATTGTCCATGCAAACTGCTTGTATGTTGAAGGCCTTCAGTTGCACCAATGCTGTTCTATAAATAGCACCTGTGTGCCAAGATGTTCTAGAATACTAGTGTAAACCTGAATTGGTGCACCTACATTTGAGTAATTTACACCAGCTCAATAGCAAGGTTGTTTAAAATCTTGATATACTGTCTTTCAAAATCAAAGCAGTTTACAAAAGTCTAAACTACAGAATTAAAAAAAAAAAAAAAAAAAAATGCCACTCTCCTCAAGGTCCTACTCCCTCAGGAGAAAGTCTACTTTAAAAAGAAAAAGCTTTCACCACAGCCCTAAACTTTCTGTAAGATTGTTCTGAACAGATTTGTTGCATCATTTTACAAATGCATTTCAAAGGGGTCTTGCCTAGCTTTCGGTCCTTTGTAACCGAGACTCTCCACCAGCCAGGGCAGCCACCTCGTGCATAAGGCCTCTGGAGACCATGACTACTGTGTGCCCCAGGTCTTGCATCGTGTAGTCTAGGAAGGGGAGTAGCCAACGCCAGCCAGCTTTCAACGGGAGGATTTAAAAGGGCCCTGACTGGCCTGGGGTATATTGCTCAGCTAAAGACAATCCCCTTCATTCTAGAACTTGGCACCTATTAGGGGTTGAGTGTATGTGTATAGTTTTTAGCATTTACAGATGTTGGAGATAATTGGCATTTATGCACTGTTCTAGATATTGTTTAAAATATATGCCAAGCACTTTGTGAGGAGGTGTACATGAAGGTAGGGTAGGCCAGGCCATGGGCTTGTTACCAAGTGATGCGCATAAGTGTTAGAATTCTGTGTATCCATTACATGCATTGAATGGTACACTTCAGTATGTGAGCTTTATACCAATTGACCTGTTGTAAGTGAACACACCTAAATTTATGGCATTCCTGAAGTCATAAGCGAGCACACCTAGCCTAATGCCAGCAGGTTAAAGTAGCTTGGGGTCCCAATAACAGAAGAAAAAAGTGAAAGCTTATTCAACCTGGTGTTCATTCTCCAGATAAAAATTTTCAAAAATTGTCTTGTTACAAAACAGGGCTCTCCCATCCTCTGTAACAAACAGTCTTGTCATTGCACAGACTGGCCAGCCTGAATTGGCAAACCTATGTCGAGTGCTGGAAGATGAACCCACCTCCTGTATTCTGTCTTTTCCTTAACAGTACTACATATCTGTTATCCTTTCTGACAACACTAGCTGGACAAAAGAATCTACCTTCTTTCCCCTTTTGTGTAGCATCTGGGGTAAATTTATATTTAGGGTGGAGCTGAAAACCCTTGAAGAGATTTATCATTTCACTGCTTTCTTTTATCAAAAAGCCTGTCAGCTGCTTCATGCTGTTGTTCCCTACACAATAGCACTTGAACTCCAGCTGACAATGTCCTCATGCCTTCATGTTCCTCGGCAGGAAGAGTTAGACATGTATTAACAAAGGTGGAAAGAAAAGCAAACAGCATAGTTAAAAGGTAAAGTAAAAGTGAATATTAGAGCCAAAGCAACATTCTTCAAAGAATGGAAAAAGCATCAGAATGAAGAAAATATGAAGCAACATAAGTACTGGCAAGCTCGATGGAAAGCACTGATAAAGAAGGCTAAAAGGGAATAAAAAGAGACCCTTGCCACATGGGCAAAAACGCATAGTAACAGCTTTTTCAGGTTAAGCAGAAAGTCTGTGAGGGAATCATTGGTGACAGATCATCAAGGAGCAAGAGTGGGGGTGGGGGGGGGGGGGGGGGGCCATAGCAGAGAGACTTAAACTCTTTGCTTCAGTCTTTAAAGAAGTTGTTGTAACATCTACCTGTACCAGAAATGGTTTTCAAAGGTGATGATGGGGAGAAACTGAAAGATCTCATGAACCTGGTCAATGTACACCACCAGGCTACAGGAAACTCAAACATGAAATTGCTGATCTGCTTTTAGGGATCTGTAACCTATTAAAATTGTCTGTAGTACCTGAAGATTGGAGGGTGGCCAATATAATGCTGATTTTTTTAAAGGGTGCTTGGGTGATCCTGGCAACTATATACCAGTACATGCCAGTAAGCCTGATTTCAGTGCAAGGCAAAGTAGTGAAAATTATAATAAAGAAAAAATTATGGAACACAGAGAATCATGGTTTAGTGGGACAGGGACACCATGGGTTCATCCAAGGGAAGTCTTCATCAGTTTGCTTCATTTCTTTGAAGGTGTGAATAAACGTGAGCCGGTTGCTGTAGTGTATCTAGATTTTCAGAAAGCTTTTCACAAAGGTCTTCCTGAGAAAAATGTTCTTTTGTGGATTGGTTATTGGACAGAAAACAGAGGGTAGGGTTAAATGGCCATATGGAAGAGGGTGAATAGTGGAGTGTCCCAGGAATCTGTACTCGGTCCGGTGCTATTCAACATATGTATAAATGATCTGTAAATTGGAATGACAAGTGAGGTGATTAAACTTACAGATGAGACCAAACTATTTCAAAGTTGTAAAACTACATGCATACTGGGAAAGGTTGCAGGAAGACCTTAGGAAATTGGAAGCCTGGACATCCAAATGGTAGTTTAAATTTAATCTGGACAAATACAAAGTGATACACATTGGAAATAATAATTCAAATCATAATTACCTGATGCAAGGGTCCACAGTGGGAGTCAGCACCCAAGAAAAAGATCTAGGTGTCATTGTAGACAGTACACTGAAATATTCTGCCCAGTTTGTGGTAGTGGCAAAAAAAGAAAACAGGATGCTAGGAATTATTAGGAAAGGGATGCAAAATAAGACCAAGAATATTATAATGACTTTTTCATTTTATGGTGCAACATCACCATGAGTATTGCATTCAGTTCTGGTTGTTATATCTTAAAAAAAGATCTGAAGAGCATTTTCAATATGACATTTAAATCCTCTTTTGGCAGTTTTGATCAAAACATTCAAAATCCAAGTGGTGAATATAGTGATTTTTGAAACAAAACATTTATCTTTTGTTTCAAAAATGACTATTTGCTAGCATTTGATTTACTGAGTGCATCTCTTTCTCTTTCTTGGACCATTTAAAAAATAAAAAAATAAAAAAGTCCAAGTGAAAACCGCTCAAAATCAAGCCACTAGGATGTAGAGGAGCCATCTCTTAACAGACTGGCCACACAGACATTCTAGCAGAGCAGTGGAGCACCCTAGGGGGCACTGTAGTGGACTTCACATGAAAGGTCCCAGGTACACACCTCACCATTACCCCTTTGTATTGTACGGTGAGCCTTCCAAAACCCATCAAAAACTTACTGTATTCCACTACAGTAGCCTAGTGGTTAGTGCAGTGGACTTTGATCTTGGGGAACTGAGTTTGATTCCCACTGCAGCTCCTTGTGACTGTGGGCAAGTCTCTTAACCCTCCATTGCCCCTGGTACAAAATAAGTACCTGAATATGTGTAAACCGCTTTGAATGTAGTTGCAAAAACCTCAGAAAGGCGGTATATCAAGCCCCATTTCCCTTTCCCCTTTATGGCTGCAGGTGTCTATATGTGGTACAATAGGTTTTGAGGTGCTGACACTTCCTACCATAAGTGTAACAGAGTAGATTATGGGCCTGAATCCCCTTCTCCATAGTGCACTGCACCGACCACTGGGTTATTCCAGGGATCTGCTTGCTGCTCTAATAGAACTGGCCATAACATATAAAGCTGTCATAGATGCTGGTATGTACTGTTTGTTACACATCTTGGGGGGGAGGGTTGATGGGGTCATTTACCACCTCCAGTGGTCATCTGGTCATTTAGGATACTTTTTTTTTAGTTATTATTAAAAGAGGTCTAGCTCAAAACATCTGAGTTTTAGTCCTGGATGTTTTGTTTTATTCCAGTAAGACAGAAAAGTTTTAGGAATGCCCAAATCCCACCCTTAACGTGCCCTGACATGCCCCCAACAGGCCCCCTTGTGATTTGAATACACAGTGGATGAACAACATAGAAAAACGTTTAGCAAATGTTTTTCAAAAATAGTGATTTGAACATCTAAATGCCTTTTTATTCCACTGTTTAAATGTTTTTCTCTTTTGAAAATGAGCGCCGTAGAGTAATTATAAAAAGTTCAAAAAAGTGTGACCAAAATGCTAAAGGGGATGGAGCTCCTCTCATATGAGGAAACGTTAAAGCTCTTCAGCTTGAGAAAGACGGCTGAGGGGGGAATATGACTGAAGTCTACAAAATCCTAAGTGGTGTAGAATGGGTAAAAATGAATTGATCACTATTTCAAAAAGTACAAAGACCAGGGGACACTCAATGAAATTACATGGAAATACTTTTAAATCAAGTAGGCGGAAATATTTTTTCATTCAAAGAATAGTTAAGCTCTGAAACTCAATGCAGAGGATGTGGTAACAGTGGTTAATGTATCTGGTTTAAAAAAAGGTTTGGACAAATTCCTGGAGGAAAAGGCCATAGTCTGCTTGAGACAGACATGGGGCAGCCACTTCTGGTCCTGGGATTGGTAACATGGAATCTTGCTACTATTTGGATTTCTACCAGGTACTTGGGCCACTGTTGGAAGCAGGATACTGGGCTAGATTGACCATTTGTCTGACCCAATATGGCTAGTCTCATGTTCTTATGGTTGCTGGTTTGCTGCAGAATCATTTAGATCTTCATTGCTTCAGCTGAATCAATTTTTTTCCCTTTCATTTCTTTAAAACAATTCAAGATAGTTTGTTGCTTAAGACTGCATGCAAGTGCCTGAATAGGTTTTCTTGGGCCCAATATTAAGCCAGCATTGATCAACATTTTGTTAACCGCTCCCAGCATTATCCCCTGAAATTCAATGCTGGATCGTGCCTGGGCTCTGGTATCAGAGGCATAGATGGGTGGGTCTCCAGAGCAGTGGCTGCTTCCCCAAATGGACTTCTGATGGTGCCTATTTTTGATGATATATGTTGCATTTTAAATACTTGCTGTCGGCAATCCACTCTCTGCTCCCCTCGTGCCCTCAACCTGGCTACGCTTCTGTCTGGTATTGAATTTCTAGGTATACAGGGTCAGTGAAAACATAGTTGGTTAAGTGAAATATTCAGCACTTAACTGGTCATGGTGAACTGCACAAAGACAGGACTGTGTTTTATACTGTCCTATTTATGTGGTTAACTTGGTCATTTAAGTGCTGAATATTGGTACTTAACCAGCCAAGTGTTGACTCCACCTCCAAAAATAGCTGGTTTTACATTGGGTTCTAACCAGATGTTTTCTGTGGTACTACCTGGTTAAGTGCCACTAAGTATTTATTTTGTTCATATTTTTTTCAGTAGTAGCTCAAGGTGAGTTACATTCAGGTACTTCTGTGTCCCTGGATCTCTCACCATCTAAGTTTGTACCTGAGGTAATGGAGGGTTAATCAACTTGCCTGACATCACAAGAAGCAGCAATGGGATTTGAACCAGCCACCTCTGGGTGGCAAGACCGGTGCTGTAACCACTAGGCCATGCCTCCACTCAGTCTTAGACAAGTGACTTAAGCAGCCTCTCCTGTTTTAAATATTGGGTCCTTTGTTTTCAGTATAGCAAACACTGGCTTTTGTTATTAGAGTTTAAACCCACACTGAAAAAGATTATGGTATAACACTGTAATTCTAACATTTAGTCTTCAATAAACCAGGGCCGCTGAGAAACTGAGTCGGGCCTGGGGCAGGGTCGCCGCTGCCGCTCCCACCTTCCAACAACACAATTACACATACCTTGGCTGGTGGGGGTCCCAAGGCCACGCCAGCAGAAGAAGCCTTCCTCCAGTGCTGTTCTTCACTCTGCCGCATTGCCTGCCTTGCCCCTGTGGCTGCTTTTCCCCTCACGTCACACATGCTCAATTTCATCAAAACCAAGCATGTGTGATTTGAGAGGAAAAGCAGCTGCAGGGCAGGCAATGCAGTGGAGTGAAGAACAGTGCTGGAGGAAGGCTTCTTCTGCTGTTGGGGCCTGGGGACCCTCATCAGCCAGAAAAGACGCTCCTCCCCAGTCTCTAAGAGGGACCCAGCACCAGAGTTTTCTCTCTCCTGCTCCTGTCGGAACACGATCACCTGGGTTCCGTCAGGAGCAGGAAAGAGAGAAACCCCAGTGCCGGGCTCCCGTTGGAGGCCAGGCCCAGGGGAATCTTGTCCCCTGCTCCCACCTCTCAGCAACCCTGCAGTAAACTATTTGGGGAGCAGATATACATTTGTGAGGCCCCTCCCCCACCTACTTTATCTCTTGTTAGGTAACATTTGACTTGCAGTGACTGAAAGAGGTTTTTGACTGGTAATTGAAAGGGTTCGGACAGCTCATCATACCCTAAGACTTTTAACTTCTTCAAAGAACTCACTCAGAGATCGAAGTAGTCAGTCTGAATTTGAGCTGACCACTGACAGTGCATGGCTTCCTAAAGCTAGTGACGAACCTAGCGTATTTTACACCCAGGGCAGATCATTATTTAACACCCCCTCCTTTATATGACAAAATTGAACGAGTAATAATAATGGTCAGAAAAGAAACACAGACTGACCACCAAAATATTTTTTCAGGGAGGAGTATTTTGTCACTGATATTGTTTTGATAATAAAAAGACAGTGGTGTGCATTGACATTTACAGCAGGGGATTCAATAAATGTGCTAAACAGACCCAACGTCATGGAGCATCAATACATCTATTGAGAAAACTGAACAAGCCAAATTACTTCAGATCACTAAAAAGAAAATTCATGCTAACAGAATACCTAGTCCCAGTCACAAAAACAGAACACAGATACCAAATACAGAATAACTGACCACAAACTAGAAACAAAAATATGTAGACAGAAATTAAACTGAATCCTCAAGAAGCCAGCTTTGTATGTAGCACAGCACCAGAGAAATAGAAAGAGATGCATTTCCTCCTGTGCTGTACAAAATATGAAGGGCCCTGTTTACTAAGGTGAGCTAGCAGTTTTAGCAAGGCTAAAATTAGTGCACACTAAACGCTAGAGACACCCATATATATTAGCTTGTGCTAATTTTTAGCATGCTAAAAACACCTAGCACGCCTACAGCATGGCTTAGTAAATAGGGCCCAAAGGTAGCAGATATCAGGGATGGAGTTGGGGGGAGGCAGTGTAACCTGAGCAGTTCTCTTTGACCCTCTGACCAAAGATGGCCTAAAGCCTGTATGAACCTGAAAAATGCACAGTTTGATAATGGGCTTTGAGGTCCCCTCCCATTCCCAAATTTCTGCTCTGGACCCTAGCCATATCTAACACCAACTCTGATGGATGTACATTCCAAAAACTGACATATTCTAAAATAAAACTATTTTTCTACCTTTGTTGTTTGGTTATTTTATTTTAATTGTATGGTCCCAGTCTCTTGGTTTTGCTTTCTTCTGACTTCTCTTAATTCTTGCCAGTGCCTCCTGTCCATTGACATTTCTTCTTTATTTTTGTTACATTTGTACCCCGCACTTTTTCCCACTCATGGCAGGCTCAATGCGGCAGGCAATGGAGGGTTAAGTGACTTGCCCAGAGTCACAAGGAGCTGCCTGTGCCGGGAATCAAACTCAGTTCCTCAGGACCAAAGTCCACCACCCTAACCACTAGGCCACTCCTCCATTTCATCATCTATCTTCTCTCTGTGGCAGTGTTCAGTATCTCCCTTTTCTGTGCCCCTGTCTTCCCCTGTCCAACATCTTCTTTGTGTCCATATCCCTCCCCCTGTGTCTTGTATTGCCCCTCTGTATCCCTACCCCACATATTCAGCATCACCCCTTTGTGTCCCTGCCCCTCCTTGTTCACTATCACCCTTGCTTCCCTATTATCCCATGTCTACATCACCCCTTTGTGTCCCTACCCCCCCCCCCCAGTGTCCTGCATCACCCCTATACCTCTGTGTTCATAACCCTCTGTGTGTCCAACATTGTCCCTTTGCGTTCCTGTACTTACACTCAGAGGCATAACTAGGTGGGTTGCCAGGGGAGCGGCCGGTCCCCCAAACGGACATCCGACGGTGATAGTGCCTACTTTTGATGTGATCTTTCATGTTTAAAATATGCGCTGGTTCCTTCGGCAGTCCGCTCGCTGCGCCCTCAAACTGGCTGCGCTTCTGCTTACACTCCTCTCACACTCAGCATCTTCCATCTGTGGGTCCTTATCCCTCTCTGTATCAAACTTTTCCCTTCTCTCTGCCCAACATGGTAAAGGATTGTTCCTATCATTTCCCCTACCCCTATGTGGTCCAACATCTCTGCCTCTCTCCTATTCACCCCCTCTCCCCATCCAGTATCTTTTTCATCCTCTGTGGGTCCAGTATCTTGCCCCTTCTATCTCTATTCTCTACATACCAACACCTGTCTCTCTTCCCTATCCTCCCCCTCTAGGTCCAGCATGTCCCCATCCCTTCCTTCCATTCCTTGCAGTCTGGCATGTATCTCTCTTACCCTCTCACCCCCCCCCCCCCCCCCACCAATGTTAACATATCTCCATTCTGGTATTTCTCCTGTCCCTCTCCCCCATTCCCATGGTCTAGCAACTCTCTGGCAGTCTCTGCCCCTCTCTTCACTGCAGACCTAGCATTTCTTCTGCCTCCTTTCCTAGGTCCAGCACCCTTCTCTCACATTCCTTCCTTCCCAGCTCCAGCACCTCTTATTCCCTCCCCCCACAGATGTGGCGCCTCTTCCTTATAAGTCCAGTATCTCTCCCTCCCTTTCCTTCCTCTCCCCCCCCTCCCCTTCTGTGGGTCTATCACCACTCCCTCTCCCCCTGGTGCAGTGCCTCTCTCTTCTGTCCAGTCCCATGAGTCCACAGCTCTCTCTCCCTCTCTCTCTCTCCCCCTCCCCCTGGATCTCTCAAACCTTGGCTCTTTGCAGCAATGGTGGTGATAACATACTGCCTAGGCCAGTGCCCATAAACAGGAAGTTATGTAAGCAGGGATGGGATGCGGTAGAGGGAAAGCTTCTGGCACTAGCCCAGGCAGCATGTTATCGCTACTGCTGCCATGAAGAGCCAAGGTTTGAAGGACCTAGAAGGAGGGAGAGGGCAAAGGAAGAGAGAGAGGGGTGTGACTTTGTGGAAAGAAGCAGAAGAGAGAGGTGCAGCATGCATGGGGGTAGAAAGGGGGTGGGCAGGCATAAAATGCACCTCGTTATTGCCTGCACCTGAGACAGTCTGTCCCCACCACTCTGCCCTTGGTATACCACTGTACAAGTTTGGACAAGTCCCTGGAAGAAAAGTCCATAGTCTGCTATTGAGACAGAAATGGGGGAAGCCACTGCTGCTCCTGGGATTGGTAGCATGGAATCTTGCTACTGTTTGGGATTTTGCCAGGTACTTGTGGCCTGGATTGGCCACTACTGGAAGCAGGGTTAGATGAACCATTGTCCGCCCCAGTATGGCTATTCTTATGTTTTTATCGTCTTATGTTCTTGTGTGACCTTAAGCGAACTGGTCAATGGCATTGTGTTGTCACAACTGAGACAGCCTTTGTTGGCTACTTCAAACTCCTCTGTCTGGTCCACTGAGCAGAAAGCTGATTAAACAAAAAAAGTTTCAATGTGTTTTTTCCAACATGATAGCAAGTCATGTGGTGCTATGAATGACTTTATTCTGTTTCTTTCTATTTTTCCACTTTCTGAAATGAAACTGAAGAGTTGCCAACATATATGTTGTAGCTAAACAGCAGATAAGATGAACTTAAGGCTGCTTTACTGAAAAGTGCAAACTTGGGCAACTTTCACTTCACATGCTAACATTACTAATAGTGCACATTAAACAAAACAAAACACCCTGCCATTTTAATGCAAAAATTTGCTAAAGGCTTCACAAATAGTTACTTTTTACACATAGTTTTGTGCTTGAGAAAAGTTATTTAAATTCATCGATAATGAGTGAATGCAATACAAAATATGAATGCATAGCTAAGTTATATTTGAGAAACTCTTTGCGGAGAGGAGGAGGAATGAGAGTGTAACCTACCTGCTGGGTGGGGGTCCTTTTACTAATAACTAACTATCTAACCATAGGGATTACATTCAAAAACCAGAGTCTATTTAAACATCTAGATACTAAAGACTCCAGAACATGAAAAAAACTTATTTTATTAACAAAATGTTAATCATTCACACATGACGATCTTTCACATATTACCACTCATTCACTTTAACATGTATCAACCAATTATCAAAATTCGGAAAAAATGTACATAGCTATACCGATTGATCTTTACCAATAACTGTTATTCATCAGTGCTTGTGTATAGTCCTTTAAAGCAATATACAACTTATACATATGATATTATAAGTTCATCTTCAATACTGGTTCTATAAAGTAGAGCCAGCACATAGTTAGTGCTGAATATCGTGCACTAGCACCGTTTTAGAACCATCTTGCACCGTAGTAGTATGCTCAGTCCATGAAAGTTCATAGCTATTTTCGTGCTACTAGCAACAGTGATTAAGACACTCCAAAATTGAAATGGCTGAACACATGTAAGCGTGCTTGAAATTTTCACATCGCCGGTTCCCCGATGCTGATCGGCATTTCGTCTCCTTCTTCAGGAGGAACCACAACTGTAACAATATTACAGCATATCATCCATTGTTCACTTCATGCAAAATGTATGAATTATTTAATTACATTAACATATTGAAATGTACTTACTAATAATATAACACTTGGCTGCTCGCCAGCGTGGACTTTCATGGACTGAGCATACTACTACGGTGCAAGATGGTTCTAAAATGGTGCTAGTGCACGATATTCAGCACTAACTATGTGCTGGCTCTACTTTATAGAACCAGTATTGAAGATGAACTTATAATATCATATGTATAAGTTGTATATTGCTTTAAAGGACTATACACAAGCACTGATGAATAACAGTTATTGGTAAAGATCAATCGGTATAGCTATGTACATTTTTTCCGAATTTTGATAATTGGTTGATACATGTTAAAGTGAATGAGTGGTAATATGTGAAAGATCGTCATGTGTGAATGATTAACATTTTGTTAATAAAATAAGTTTTTTTCATGTTCTGGAGTCTTTAGTATCTAGGTCCTTTTACTAAGCCACGTAAGCAAATGCGTGCCCAACGCGCACCAATTCCAAGTTACCGCCCGGCTACCACGTGGCCCGGGCGGTAATTTCATTTTTGATGCGCGTCTGATATGCGCGCAGAAAATATTTTTTTATTTTCTGGCACGTGGGCGGTAATTGGCATTTGGACACACATTGACCATTACTACCTAGTTAACGTGTGAGATCTTACCGCCAATGGCTGGCGGTAAGGTCTCAGATCCAAAATGGGCGCACGCCAATTTTCATTTTGCCGCAAGTCCATTTTCGCCCCCCCCCCCCCAAAAAAGGCATTTTTTTTACAGGTGCACTGTAAAATGATTCTGTGCACATCCAAAACATGCGTGTACATTAGCGCAGGCCATTTTTCAGCACACCTCAGTAAAAGAACCCCTGTGTTTCTGTTTCCTTGAGGCTGCCTACTTTCTGGGGGTGGAGCCAACCTGTTGATACTGTTCATCTGTGCCTGGAAAGACCCCATAAAAGTACCAGCTAGAGGGAATGGCATACAACCAAAGGGGCATGTGTATGTTTGGAGCCTGGAAGAGCCCAGAGATTCTGCCTATTTTCACTATTATAGAGAGAGGAAAGCAGAAGGGTATAAGATAAAGCTATAGGTCCAATGGAAAAGTATATAATCACTACTGGTGTGAGTGGTTTCTCCCCAGGACAAGCAGCAGTCTTAGCCTCTAGATCAGAGATATCCTTAAGTTCTGGCGGCAAACCCCGCCACCCCCTGCAGTGGTCTGTCCATTATCCTCAGGAAGAAAGAAGCCTATTGGTGAGACCATTAGTTTGCTTAAGTTAGGTCCTGGGGAAAAGAGCTCTTCTGAAGGTGTTGCCTGTATATTCTCAAGAAGTTCCTGTAGTACCTGAATCTGTCTCATTGATGGATATTGGAAAGGTGGTAACCAGGACTGAGTTTGTTAATCAGCCCTGGGACTTTTCCAAGGACATGATCAAGACACTGAAGAACTGGATAATAGGGTAAGGTCCACTTATACTAAGGTTAAACTGTGACTCTCAAATACAAACAGTGTTCCAAATAATGGGATTTTGTGCAATTGAAGACTGTCTAACATTGCATTATAAATTAGAGATAATGGAAAATTGTGTTAAAGCAAAAATCTGTGCTTTTTAAATTTTCCTTTAACTAGATTGCTTTTGAAAAAGATTTTGTGTTTTGCCAGTACAGAGGAGATTGGTAGACCTACATGTTATTATATTCCTAGCAATGTTGTTGTGGAGGGTGGGATTGATCAAGTAGCATCACCAGATAACTTGGATCTCTCTGCATTTCTTTTCTCAAGATGATCTTACCGATTGCTCCACACTTCTGGTTTTTATTTCACTATGAAGAAGATGTCACTTATAATGAAAACTTATTTTTAAAGGAACAATGTAGCTTTTTGTGGCCAAAAGATTCGAATTTTTCTAATATTGAACGTGCAACTCAACTGCAAAAAGGTGAACCTTTTTGCAATTAAAACCTTGGGTTTTAGTGGTGTGAGAGTCTTTTTACATTCATTTCCCTTGTGTTTACACACTTATAAAGGATCCTATGTATCTTGAGAAATTCATAGATGAAACAACTAATGTTAATGGTTCCTAGAAGCCTTCTTCTAACAGTTGTTTTGATAGGACTGTCAGGTAGCTACAGAATGTGTTAGGTGACAGTTGGGGAATCCTGGGTTCCTAGCTTTCACTTTATGTTTCTCTCTTTAATGTGGGCTATAGATTTTATTATTTTTTTATTAACTTATTTGTATAGCTTGATTTTTAGTAATCTCGGGTTTTTTTTAATTTTTTGGAGAACATGATAACAATTTAAAAAATAAAATCTGTTTGCAAAGCTGGATCTCACTAAAATATGACCCACACCTTGTCACCAAGATGTACTTACAGTTTTAGTAAAATTTTCAATAGGAAACAATGGACTTCTTTTATAAGGCTGCACTTCTAATTAGCGGTGTGCTAAGTGCGAAGAAGCCCATTCTATTCCATTCCCATGGGCTTCTTCACATTCAGCACACCACAAATGATAGCATAGCTTTGTAAATGGAGCCCAATTTGCATTATTTTAGTACCAGGCTTACTTACATAATAAGTCCCACTGGCAAAGTATCACACACTGAGATGAATAAACTGCATGGAGTCCTGTTTATGACAATACTTGGCCTCTTTATAAGGCTATGATAAGATTTGGATCGACATGCCAACTGGCTCAACTTCTCCATCACTAGCCCTTGTATATAGACTTATAGTTCACAATTGTGACATTGCCACACAGACTACAGATTCCTGGAGTTGAGGAGTAATTTAGTATTTAGAACAGCAGGGTTCAAATTCCACTGAAGCTCCTTATGGCCTTGGGTAAGTCATTTAAAATTCCTCAGGTACAAACTTAGGGGCTTTTTTACTAAGCTGCACTAATAAATGGGTTTAGCACATCCTAACATGGTACTTCCCTGCACATTAACCCCCCAAAATCTATATATCGCACCTTAATTTCCTTGCAGAAATCAAAATGTATTCTATGACATTACACATAACTTAAATGGTTAACTAATCAGCACCGTTAATTGGATGTTAACAAGCAATTATCAGCACTAATTGGCATTAATTACGATTTACGTGCAGAAGAGTATGCTATGACGTGGTATGCAGAAATTCACACAGTTGATAAGGGGGTGAGACTATGGGTGTGGAATGGGCGGGTCACGGGCATTTCAAAAATCTATGTGCATTACTGTAGGATACACCCACTCTGGACCTAGTTTAGATGTCTGGATTTATGCCAAGTAAAATATGGCCTAAATGGACGCAACCACATTTGGTCGCTTGGAGAGGAGCTCAACATTATATCAATATACTGCATGGAAATTTTAACCTATTTTATAACATTTAGGCATACTTTAGAGAACACGCCTATGCGTATTTATTTTCTATGTGGATTTTCAGGCATCATATATAGAATACAGTTGTAAGCCCATTTTTAGTGCTGCCTAAATTTGGCTGCTTTTCCCACATGCCAGGGCCCTTTCTACCGCATTAACCCAGTGGTAACCGGTCAGCATGAAGTGATGCCTGATTACTGCCGGGTTATCGCCGCCAAGCTATTTCTGAGGGTTTTCTTTTCCCCCCGGAAATGGCACGTGCCAGGGGTGGGACTATCACCAGCAGCCATGTTGGACCAGCGGTAGTCCTGAAAGAGCGATCAGTAAGCCCACATTGGGCTTACGGTCTGTAAAAAGGCCCCTCAATTATTTCTTTTTTTTTCTGGCTCCAAGCTAATGATAGCATAGATACACAGCCATGGAAAAAAATTAACATAGGAATCCATACCTCCTCCTACTTAGGAGATACTAAGAGTTCCTGTGTGAAGTCAGCATAATTCAGTTATTTTATTTATTTATTTATTTATTTATTTATTTATTTATGTATTGGGATGTATTAACCGCCTTTATGAAAAGATTCACCCAAGGTGGCATACAGTAAACTGCCTTTATTCAGCTATTAAGTGAAATCACTGCCTTATACATCAGAATGGAACACTAATGCTGCTACTCAATAGCAGACTATGGACTTTTCCTCTAAGAAATTGTCCAAACCTTTTTAAACCCAGATACACTAACCACTGTTACCACATCCTCTGGCAACATGTTCTAGAGTTTAACTATTCTTTGAGTAAATAATATTTCCTCCTATTTGTTTTAAAATTATTTCCCTGCAATTTCATTGAGTGTCCCCTGGACTTTGTATTTTTTGAATAAGTTGAAAAATCGATTCACCTCCACCCGCTCCACACCACTCAAGATTTTGTAGACCTGAATCATATCCCTCCTCAGCCGTCTCTTTTCCAAGCTGAACCCTAACCTCTTTAGCCTTTCCTCATATGGGAGTTCCATCCCCTCTATCATTTTGGTAGCTCTTCTTTGAACCTTTTTTAATTTCCGCTATATCTTTTTTGAGATACAGAGACCAGAACTGAACACAATAATCCAGGTGAGGTTGCACCATGGAGTGATACAGAAGTATAATATTTTTTGTTTTATTTTGCATCCCTCTCCTAATAATTCCTAGCATCCTGTTTGCTTTTTGTGCTGATGTCGCACACTGGACAGAAGATTTCAGCATATTATCTACAATAATACTTAGGTCTTTTTCTTGAGTGCCGATTCCTAAAGTGGACCCTAGCATGTCCCTTTCATCATTATGCCCCTTTTGCAGATTCATGCGGAAACACAGGCGCTATTCTATAAACGGCCACGTGAATTTGTTTTCTATTGGATCTACCATTTATGGCCCCATTTCAGTGCCTTGCATCCATTAGAACACTTTTTTATGCCAAAAAGTCAGCGCAGAAGTAGTACCTAACATTAGAAACCATATATAGAATTTCCCCACTAATGTGTTTAGTAGCAGCGTCCTTTAGCTGCTGTACCTGAATGCAACTCACCTTGATCTACCACTGGAACTAATAAAAATACACCAGAGAGAGGCAGAAGTTGAAATCAAAATAGAGTTAGATAGCAACACTAAATCTGGGCCTCATAAATTTGGCAAGTGTTGCCCAGTCGGAGAGAGTAGCATTTTAGTAAACTTGCTTCCAATTTTATTTTTATTTTTTTCATCAGTGCCATTCAGCTCTGGAAGCAACAACACAGAACTCGGAATATTGAAAGGATGTATGGAGTAGAAAATGGAAATTGCTACAGGGCAGCCAGAGTGTTTGCTAATCAATTTTAGTTATAGTGGTACACAATTCATATATATTGGATTATTAGGTTACTGAGATTAGAGGCAACCTGCCAGACAGATGAGAAGTGCAATTAGTAGTGTATGGAAGAAAAAGTTTCTGTAACTAAATACCTTGGTTATTGCTGGATATACTTCTTGTTTTGATGTCTGTTTTTCTGTCTTGGGTTTTAATCGATTTAGCATGCAAGTATAGCCTGCCTCTTGCTCAGGGGGTCAGGGTAGTCTCGGAAGTGCTACATAAAAGCAAGAAAGACACTGAACTGGAACTGAGAAAAGATGAGAAACAGACAGAGAAATGACCAGTGGCAGTAAAAGTTAAGGGTGTAGGGTGGCACAAGAGAGGCAAACTAGAGGACATGAATTGAGGTTGAAGGTGGGCAGACTCAGGAGTAATGTTAGGAAGTAATTTTTCACAGAAAAGGTCTTGGATACATGGAATGTCCTCCCATGGGAGGTGGTGGAGATGAAAAAGGTAATGGAATTCAAACATGCGTGGGATAAACACAAAGGAATCCTGTTTAGAAGGAATGGATCTACGGAATCTTAGCGGAGATTAGGTGGCGACACTGGTAATTGGGAAGCAAAACCGGTGCTGGGCAGACTTCTACGGTCTAAGCCCTGATTGTGACTGAATATGGATGGGCTTGAGTGTAAATTTTAAGGGGCTTCGACGTTAGTTTCAGAACTTTTAGTACAAGAAGACTGCTGGGCAGACTTCTACGGTCTGTGCCCTGAGAATAGCAAGGACAAATCAAACTCAAGTATACATATAAAGTATCACATACCATGTAACATGAGTTTATCTTGTTGGGCAGACTGGATGGACCATAGAGGTCTTTATCTGCTGTCATTTATGTTACCATGTAAACAGTTCAGGACCTAAGGTGGAGTGGCAAGAAATAAAAACAACAACCATGGGAAGTCTCGGATGCTATTTTGAAACTACAGCGGCTCCAGCAGGCAGGCGAATAGCAGCAGCGCAGCAGGCAGTAAAGAACATGCCCCTCCGCAGAGGCCACCAGACTACCAGGACCCCTCAGGTAGGATCGGGGCAGTGGGGGTGTTGGCTGCAGCCGGAAAAGGGGGTGTCGGGCAGTGGCTGGACAAGGGGCTCAGACCACCCTTAGTCGGCCCCTGAGTGTGACTATTGGGCAGACTGCATGGACCATTCAAGTCTTCCTATGCTGTCTTCTACTATGTTACTATGCTACTATGGAGTCCTTTAACTAAGCTGTAGTAAGCACTAGTGTGTGCTTACTATAGCTTAAAAAGGTTTACCGTTGGGGTGCTTGTGCATTCTTTGGTGAGTTCCAGGGCACTGTGTGCACACTACATTACATGGAATTTTATTCCACCAGTATGCAGCTAGGTAAAGAAAAGACCAGACAAATTTCAACTTTATAAATCAGGCCCTAAGGGGAAGGAAAATGGAGGGTGAGGTACTGTCTTGAAGTGATGGAATAATTAATCCTATAAATAACAAGTAATGATGTCATATATTTGGGTATCTGACCATACAGAATTAGAAACACTAAACAACATAATTTAAACCATGAGCGAGCTTCCACAAGCAACCAATGCAATTTGCATAACAGAGGTCTAACACTTTTGAACTAGAGACCTGCAGGGGAATGGGGTTCGCAGGGGACGAAAGCAGTTCTGTGGGGATCCCGTGGGTTTGGAAGCAGTTCCTGTGGGGGTCCCGTGGGGACAGAAGCAGTTCCTGTGGGGGTCCTGTGGGGACGGAAGCAGTTCCTGTGGGGGTCCCGTGGGGACAGAAGCAGTTCCTGTGGGGGTCCTGTGGGGATGGAAGCAGTTCCTGCAGGGTTCCCGTGGGGATGGAAGCAGTTCCTGTGGGGGTCCCGTGGGGACAGAAGCAGTTCCTGTGGGGGTCCTGTGGGGATGGAAGCAGTTCCTGTGGGGGTCCCGTGGGGACGGAAGCAGTTCCTGTGGGGGTCCCGTGGGGACAGAAGCAGTTCCTGTGGGGGTCCCGTGGGGACAGAAGTAGTTCCTGTGGGATTCCCGTGGAAGTGTATGCTTAACTTGCGCCAGCCTCTCACCTACTGAGTACCATGTTCTTTGAGTGCTGTCTCCTCGTCCTCCTCCTCCTCCTTGCTTTTACAGCACAGATGCAGAAAGTCTCCATTAAGGAGGTGGTAGAGATACAAATAGTGATGAAATTCCAAAAGGCGCGGGATGAACACAGAAGATCTCTAATTAGAAAATGGAAGTTATAAAAAACCTAAACTTAAATAGCTGCATGTGTGTGGATGTGTCAAATGACGCTTAGATGGCGACTCCGGGTGTGAAGAATTAGGGCCGATACCAGCCAGATTTGTATGGTCTGTGTCTCATATATGGCAATCTGGTTTAGGATGAGCTGGAAAGAGCTTAGACAGCAACTTTAGTGGCTGATACATGAGGACAGTGCTCGACAGACTTTTATAGTCTGTGTCCTGCAAATGAAAAGATGAATAGGCTGAAGTGGGCTTCGAGGGCAACTCCAGTAGTTAGAACATAAGGATAGGGCCGGGTGGACTTCTATAGTCTATGTCCCAGAAATGCCACAGAAAGACCATAATCAAGAATATAATATCACATTCATTGTTGATATAATCATGAATTGATAATGAGTGTGACTATTGGGCAGACTGTATGGACCATTCCGATTTTTATCTGCTGTCATTTACTATGTTGCTATTAAACCTCTCTGCTCCTGGGTTGATGCGCAGACCTCAGCTCTGACATAGGCACCAGCATCAGATGTCACCTGACCTACTGTCGCATGCATATGGCGACCTCTTATCACACAGTGAATCAGAGACAAGTCTTACATGTGCACACCAGAATGTTCCGAGTTCCAACTTCCATTCCTTCCTTGTCTGCAGTGCTGCTGCTCAAACCCAGAGAGAGACTGAGAGAGCCGACATTAAATTCTTGCGGGGACGGG
This sequence comes from Microcaecilia unicolor, assembly GCF_901765095.1. Classification (NCBI taxonomy): domain Eukaryota; kingdom Metazoa; phylum Chordata; class Amphibia; order Gymnophiona; family Siphonopidae; genus Microcaecilia; species Microcaecilia unicolor. The sequence goes on along the minus strand of NC_044034.1, from coordinate 307,317,687 downwards.
TGGGGCCAGGTTAAATTCTTACAGAGATGGGTGGGGAACGGGTAAGATTCCAGCGGGGATCGGTGGGGATGGGTAAGATTCCAGTGGGGGTGGGCGGGGACGGGTAAGATTTCTGTCCTCTTGCAACTCTCTGTTTTGAACCTGGTAGGGGTTGCACAGCTGGTGGTACCGATAGGAACAGAGCACCATAGCGATTTGATTTAAAGCTAAGTGTTATCTGGAGGGTACACCGGGGCTGAAAACAAACGGACATTTTGTATATGAAATTGATTATATCAATGAACTATCAAATAATTGATCTGAGGAAGTTCAGACACACACACACTGTTTGGTCAAGAGTTGTGATTGATATACCTTGCAAAGTATCTTGGATGATAGATATTGATGCTGGTATGTTAAGCGATGGAGTTTTTTTCCTAAGCCAATTCCCTGCTCTCTCTGCCCCGGAACAGGAAGTAACATCAGAGGGAGCATGGAATCGATAAAGCCGACAGCCGTGTGGCTGCTCCCTGCACCCCCACCCCCCACAGCATGCACCCAGGGCGGACCACCCCACCCTCAGTATGCTGCTGAGTGGGCTAAGTGTATCCTTACATGGGTCTTTCTCCCACTCTAAGCCCATTTCTAGTGCAGCTGTAAAAGAGACAGTTTTCTATTATATCTTTTTCTACTACTACTACTACTATTTCGCATTTCTATAGCGCTACAAGGCGTACGCAGCGCTGCACAAACATAGAAGAAAGACAGTCCCTGCTCAAACAGCTTACAATCTAATATAAAGAAGATTGTCCTGACCTCCCAAATCAGGTCCGAAGAGAGCACCACAATCTCAGAAGATGCAGCACAAATGGGTTATCTGTGAGCTGACCATAGGCCCTGGATAGGGTTACCATATTTTGTCCTCTCAAAAAGAGGACACATGTCCCGCCCCTGCCACACCCACGCCTCGCCCCTTGTCACATATTCCCCTCCCCCGGGTCACATATTCCCCTCCTCTGCTCCTCCCTGTCACCTCCCCTCCCCTTACCATCCACTGCCCCGGCAGTCCAGTGACCTCTTCGGGGCAGGAAAGAGCCCCCCCCTTCCCGCCCGGAGCTCTATCCCCGCCCCGCACCCCACCGCCGCGACGGTCCCGGGATCCAAAATGGCCACCGAGAGCCAAAGTCTCGCGAGGCCGCTTCAACTGTCGGCAGCCACCTTCAATCCCGAGACTGCCACAGCACTAATGTTAGCGTTAGCACATGACCATTTAAAAAAGAATTATTTGGGGGGCACCTATCATCTCCTATTTAGGAAGCCCTAAGGGCTCCTTTGTTATGGATACGCTAACCAGTTAGTGTGGTGGTAATGTCAATGCGCTAGCTGATTAATGTATCTACACCCATTCTCTGCCCCTGACACGTCCCTCCCCAAAAAAATTAAAAAATAAATACATAAATAAATACTGTGTGCATGCGAATGGCAAAACTAATGCAGAGATCTTTAGCGCATGCCGCATTAGGCCATTTTTGCTGCATTAGGGCACTCATTAGTGCCTAGTACATCTTAGTAAAGGGGCCCCTACATTTCTCTATGGGACTGCCCAATAACAGTTTCCTTTGCAGAGTTCGGCTGCTGTATTGATTCAAATGACAAGTGGATTTCAGCATTTTTGCAAAGAAGATCAACACAGCCATCAGCTATTATCAACAAAAGTACTGTTTGCTTTGTACTTGCTCTTTACGGGCCTTATTCTACAAAGCTTATGCTCCTAATTTTATGAGCATAATTTACGCTCCTAAATTACGAGCATGCTTGTAATTTAGGAGCATAAAATTAGGAGTCTAACCTTTATAGAATAAGGTCCTACATTGTTTTCTTTGAGGCAAATTGCCATTTTTTATGAATATATTTTTCATGTACCTTGATTTCAGTTGGGGCTGTCTGCTGGTAGTGTTCTTGTTCACCATGCAATAATTACATCCTTCTGAGCACATATTTTTTGCCTTTTATGAGTTAAAATATTGGCTTTGATTTAAAAATTTTGATATATACATTTTTTTCTTTAGTCTTTTTCGCACCATGTAAAATATCGTCACCTAAAGACTCCTGTTTTCTCTAGGACCAATAGTGCCACTAAAACTCATTAACACAAATGCTATGAAACAAAGTATTGAAAATTCATTCTGCTACCAGTAAGCTCTAAGCTGGATTTTAAATAAATATGTTTTTATGCTTTTTGGTGTGTGAGACCTTCACTGAAATGAAAGAAATGGAGTTTCTGCATAAACCTTGCACTATTTGTAAGACAGCAGGAGAGGTCCGAGGGATTAATGACCAAAATATTGTGTCCCATGAAGTCCACATCTATTTTCTGTTTGGCTTCATTCTATATCCAAGGAAAGACCATCTCAAATTTTCCTTGTCCTCGCCTTTCCTGCTTCCCTTTGCCTTTGTAGCCACAGGATCTATAAAACCTTTGAACTCTAAATGACTCCCAGTGCAAAATGGCAGGGTGTGAGGTCTTTTGTTTCTACCCCTTTGGGGTTTAGCTGTTTCCTAAATCTAAATTTGATCCTACAGCCTGTCCACCTTCCTCGCCCCAGTCTGTTGCATTCAATTTGAACCATTAAACAGGTGAGAGCAGCTTCATTGTGCAATGAAAGAACCAATCCATGTACAAAGACAAGAGCAAGGAAGCTCTCATAAAAGACAGGACCAAACAGCGGGAACTGAGGCAATCCACTAATTCTCTGCCAAAAAAAGATTAGGAAAATGAAAAGGGGAAATTCAGTATAGGCTGCACACCACAGCTGAGCTCATTTTCAGTGAGAAACGCCATATTTTTTATTCTTCTAAAATCTATTTTCAATATATAAAACAAACAACGTTCCCAGTGAATGTGTCAAGTCTGCAAAATGATGTGCTGTAGATTCCTCCAGTCTCTTAAAATATAGCAGCGGAGTCTGGGAGACTGGAGGAATTTGCAGCACCGGCGTCCCTGATGAAGGAGTTTCTGAAACAGGGAGCTCTGTAGAGCATTTTTACAGCAGAAAGATAAGTGATGATTTCAGCTGACCTTTAAAACTTTGGTGCCTTATTGGTTGATACTTTACAGACATCAAAAATATTGCTGCAAATTCAATGGGAATGAAAGCATATAAACTGCCCACAAGTGTTGATAACTTGAATTAATATTCTTCCTCGCAGATGGAGGCTAAATCATTTTGCAGACTTGACACATTCTCTGGGAACTTTGTTTTAAATATTGAAAATAGATTTTTTAAATATTATAATTTTTTTAAATATTAAAGAATATTGTAAAATGTTTTAGGGAGAATACTGATGAACAGAGCATCTAAGTGAAACGTATGGTATAGCGTATCTCACTGAGTATTAGCTAACATGAGGCTCAAATGCTCTGAAGTGCAGGTTCTTTGTAGATGTGATCCACCAAGTGAGTAGTTCTTGAATCCTTAAGCACCCTGCAGAAATTTCATTCTGTCCTGTGATGTTCCTGGCCCACTAGTAGATGGGATGCAATCCAAGTCACATAAGGCCCTTTTACTAAGCTGCGTAGGCACCTATGTGTGCCCAACGTGCTCTAAATTGGAGTTACCGCATGGCCCTTGCGGTAATTTCAATTTTGACGTGCGTCCACTACGCGCGTCTGAAAAATATTTTTTATTTTCTGACGCACGGCAGCTATGCGCTTCAAGTGTAATTTGACATGAGTAGACCATTACCACCCGGTTACTGAGTGAGACCTTACCGCTAGGTCAATGGCTTGCAGTAAGGTCTCAGAACCAAAATGGCCGCGCGGCAATTTTCATTTTGCCACACGTCCATTTTCGTCAAAAATTTTAAAATGCCATTTTTTGTAGGTGCACTAAAAAATAATTCTATGCACACCCAAAACACGCATCTACACTACCGCAAGCCATTTTTTCAGCGCACCTTAGTAAAAGGACCCTATTACTAGAAAATACACAGATAAACCAGAGATTCCTTACTTATGATGAATACCTGTAAAAATGCTGGTATTCTCTATATTTATCATGCAAGTTGCACATAAATGTAGGCACCGAGGTATAGAATTGCCCTTTTTATATTTCTCTTCAAATATTATAGTTTGTGTCCACTGCTCAGTGAAAGACATATAGGCCCTCACTGCATTCACAGGTCACAAAGATCTATTAACCAGAAACTCTCATCAGCTAAAAAATTCATAGTCACTGAGCAACGATTTATTATATATAAATAAATAAATAAATAAATAAATAAATAAATAAAACCTCAGTTATATGGAAATTTATATGAAAATTGATTGGCTTCATATAATCCATTACTGGGAAAAAATCTCATTATTTGAAATTTGTTTGTCAGAAAACTCCCATTGTCTGGAATGTTCCCTAAATTTGGTTACTGCATTATTACTATAAACTGCTTTGTATGAAAAAATCAAACAGGACCAAAATTGGAGGGGTGACCATGGCATTGTCCTGCACACCATATTTCTCAAGATGCTGACGTCTTCTGGAATCTGGGAAGAGAAGGGGAGCCATACTGCTGTGTTTCATGTGGTGCTGCCCTGGATGCCTTAACGCCTCAATTTAATGCTGATGTTCATTTTCCAAGCGTAGTCCCAACCATTCTGGATAAATGATGTTCTGCTATGCCCAAGAACTATATACAGTCTTGTATCTTGATACCAGAGGGGAAGTGTTGCTTAATGACACTCTTGTATCCTCAAAGCTATCTTTATTGCATCTGGAAAGAGTAGAAAGGGTGGAAGAATACTTTGATATGTAAGGCATTATCTGGATGCTCACCTGGGCAGTAGTGATCATCAAATAGTTTGGTTTGATATAAAAGCTGTAGCGGAGGGTAGCCACTCAAAACTTAGTCCTGGATTTCAAACATGGGGGAGTACCTGAAGAAAGAGCTTATGGGATGGGAGGACATATGAGAAGTGGAAAGACAGTGGTCCAGGCTGAAAGGAACTATAAAAATGGTTACTGACCTTTACGTGAGGAGAGTAGATAAAAGCAAGAGAAAAAGGAAACCGGATGTTTTCCATTTCTTTCCTAATAATATCTAACAAATGCAATGACTGTGAAGCTAATGCTTTTAATGCATACTAGATGGGTGGGCAGCAGGGGCGTAGCTATGAGGGGGCCTGGGCCCTTGCAAATTTCATCCGGGCCCCTGGTTTGGCTGGCAGGGGTCCCCAACCCCCGCCAGCTGAAGCCTTCTTCAGCGCCAGTCTCCGGAGCAGCCGTGTTCCTGCCCTGCTCTTCTTTCTTCTTGCTCCTCCTGTGCACGCTGATGCGCAGTTTGATAACAGAGGCCCTAAGGGACCCTTTTATTAAAGGGTCGTAGGGCTACTGCACTGTTAGTGCAGGCAAAATAGCATTACCGCCAGGTGCACCCAGGTGCCCTGCAATATTTCAGCTCTTGCCACGCGCCATTTCCCATGCTAGTAGGCATGCCTGGCGGTAATTAGGAACCACATGGCCATCACTGCACACTGCCCAATTACCACTGGATTAGCGCCAAGTAAATACAGTGGGGGAAATAAGTATTTGATCCCTTGCTGATTTTGTAAGTTTGCCCACTGACAAAGACATGAGCAGCCCATAATTGAAGGGTAGGTTATTGGTAACAGTGAGAGATAGCACATCACAAATTAAATCCGGAAAATCACATTGTGGAAAGTATATGAATTTATTTGCATTCTGCAGAGGGAAATAAGTATTTGATCCCTCTGGCAAACAAGACCTAATACTTGGTGGCAAAACCCTTGTTGGCAAGCACAGCGGTCAGACGTCTTCTGTAGTTGATGATGAGGTTTGCACACATGTCAGGAGGAATTTTGGTCCACTCCTCTTTGCAGATCATCTCTAAATCATTAAGAGTTCTGGGCTGTCGCTTGGCAACTCGCAGCTTCAGCTCCCTCCATAAGTTTTCAATGGGATTAAGGTCTGGTGACTGGCTAGGCCACTCCATGACCCTAATGTGCTTCTTCCTGAGCCACTCCTTTGTTGCCTTGGCTGTATGTTTTGGGTCATTGTCGTGCTGGAAGACCCAGCCACGACCCATTTTTAAGGCCCTGGCGGAGGGAAGGAGGTTGTCACTCAGAATTGTACGGTACATGGCCCCATCCATTCTCCCATTGATGCGGTGAAGTAGTCCTGTGCCCTTAGCAGAGAAACACCCCCAAAACATAACATTTCCACCTCCATGCTTGACAGTGGGGACGGTGTTCTTTGGGTCATAGGCAGCATTTCTCTTCCTCCAAACACGGCGAGTTGAGTTCATGCCAAAGAGCTCAATTTTTGTCTCATCTGACCACAGCACCTTCTCCCAATCACTCTCGGCATCATCCAGGTGTTCACTGGCAAACTTCAGACGGGCCGTCACATGTGCCTTCCGGAGCAGGGGGACCTTGCGGGCACTGCAGGATTGCAATCCGTTATGTCGTAATGTGTTACCAATGGTTTTCGTGGTGACAGTGGTCCCAGCTGCCTTGAGATCATTGACAAGTTCCCCCCTTGTAGTTGTAGGCTGATTTCTAACCTTCCTCATGATCAAGGATACCCCACGAGGTGAGATTTTGCGTGGAGCCCCAGATCTTTGTCGATTGACAGTCATTTTGTACTTCTTCCATTTTCTTACTATGGCACCAACAGTTGTCTCCTTCTCGCCCAGCGTCTTACTGATGGTTTTGTAGCCCATTCCAGCCTTGTGCAGGTGTATGATCTTGTCCCTGACATCCTTAGACAGCTCCTTGCTCTTGGCCATTTTGTAGAGGTTAGAGTCTGACTGATTCACTGAGTCTGTGGACAGGTGTCTTTCATACAGGTGACCATTGCCGACAGCTGTCTGTCATGCAGGTAACGAGTTGATTTGGAGCATCTACCTGGTCTGTAGGGGCCAGATCTCTTACTGGTTGGTGGGGGATCAAATACTTATTTCCCTCTGCAGAATGCAAATAAATTCATATACTTTCCACAATGTGATTTTCCGGATTTAATTTGTGATGTGCTATCTCTCACTGTTACCAATAACCTACCCTTCAATTATGGGCTGCTCATGTCTTTGTCAGTGGGCAAACTTACAAAATCAGCAAGGGATCAAATACTTATTTCCCCCACTGTAGGTGTCGGTAAGAGCTCAGGCAATAATGGCTGCACGCTAATTGTGAAATTAGCACATGGCCGTTTAGGACACCAATTGAAAAAAAGGCTTTTTACGGCCGCAGTATAACATGGCCTTGGCGTGCGGCAATCCCACGCATCAACACTACCGCAGGCCATTTTTTTACCGAGGCTCTGTAAAAGGACCCTGTAGACAGCACATATAGGTTCATGCATGCATGTCATTTTGGAAAATGCTGGTACATCAGCAAATCCTTTTTGATAATACTACTAGAATTTGACAGGATCTAACCTGAATGTCTCACTTCCAATTTCGCCAAAGCGCCTGCCTCAGGGGTCACAAACAACTTTCTCTGAAAAGAAGCTGATTGGCTTGGATAAATCCTTTTTGTATGCATGTGGTTATATATATTTTTCCTGTCACAAGGTGTTGTTTGCTGATCGGTTTGCTGTTTTTTTGTTCTCTCCGTGGATTAAACTGTTATAACCACGTGCATACAAAAAGGATTTATCCAAGCCAATCAGCTTCTTTTCAGAGAAAGTTGTTTGTGACCCCTGGGGCAGGTGCTTTGGCGCCAAAACACGGACCGTGTTGGGTCCTTGATATGAATATTCTGAATAAACTGCTCTTTGATATTATCTCCCTATTGGTTTGTACATTTGTCAGCCTCTACTTTTGCTGGTTTGTTTCGATTTTCCGTGGAGGCTCCTTTTTTTCTTGGATTTTCACTTCCAATTTCAACATTCTTTATAAAATCTGACTTTATTGTATATTTAGGGCCCTGTTTACTAAGGTGTGCTAGCTTTTTTATATGGGTGTCTCTAGTGTTAGCGTGTGCTAATTTTTAGCACATGCTAAATACGCTAGCACACCTACAGCGTGGCTTTGTAAATGGCCGTAAAGGTGTTAGCACATGCTAACGTGGCAGTGTACTTTGTAAATCTAGGCAAATTGTTTAATGTTTTAAAGTCTACCTTTCTACAGATAATAGTAGACAGATTGAAATAACTTGAACCCTTAATTATGAGTCTTTACTATGGCATTAATTCATCATATTCTGTGCTTTCCAGCCAACTGAGTTTCGTAGAATCACTGAGTTATAGTACATATGCATAGAAAAGCTGGTACAGGTAGCATCTTGAAAGAGAGTCTAATGTAGAAGGAGCCGACTTTCATGAACCTACGGAATGTAATTATTTGTGACCTAAATGTTAGCATGGATTTCTCAGGCAGCCTAGGGGGTGAAGTCAGGAAATGAGTAAGAAGGGAAAGGAAATGTAATAAATGCAGGACAATTTTGATCTTAGTCATGTCTAGCTCTCTGACGGCAGCAGGGTGCTCTGAACAATACCTTCTTTAGGCGCCACCTACGTACACAAGAAGAGCCACAGTAACAGAACACATTGATACAGAGTTGATGTTTTAAAATCCTTTCTATGGTTTGAGAGATGTTTATTTTTTTGTTTTCAGCTTACTTTCCGAAACAAGAAAAGTAGCCCTATAAAATTTCTATGTGTGTGTGTGTCCCTTATTAAATTCTGTGTTTAATATCTGAGTCACACCAAATTATTGGTAGTGGGTTCTAGAGAACTCTGCTGTTTCAAGTAATACTGTTTAGAAATATATGGAGTCATAGAGGATCTGGCAGTTAAAATTTAATATAGAAACTCTAAACACAGCTCCACTCACGCTGCGTGTAAAAATCAATAAATACTACCGCTGTCACCCACACAGCCAAACAGCTGAACAAACCCCACACCAGCAGTGGAGAAAAAAAGCCTCAGTATCGCCATCCAGCCAGCCCTGAAATTCAGACTATAAGGCATGGACCCGGCGCACCATCATGTGGCTCGAAAAAAAACTCCACTCAAGTGCTCTTACTGCTCCTTAATGTACCTGTGTATGTACTGAAAACAGTTCCCAAATGCACTGATGTGATGACACCGTGTGTGGAGCTGTGTTTAGAGTTTCTATATTATTTCAAAGCTTGAGTGGATTATTAGTTAAAATTTTTAATGCCAAGAAGTGTAGAGTGATGCACTTGGGGTGCAGAAACCCAAAAGAGAGATACTGAATAGGAGGGGAGAGATTATTAAGCTCGACTCAGGAAAGAGACCTTGGGGTGTTGGTGTCTGCTGTGGTGTAGCAAGGGTGGGGCGGTCCGCCCCGGGTGCACGCTGCTGGAGGGTGCAGAGAGCAGCCGCGCACCTGTCAGCTCTGCTGGTTCCCTGCTCCCTTTGCACCGGAACAGGTTACTTCCTGAGAAGTGCCAGCATGCTGCTTACAGCCAGAAACAAGCAGCAGGGAGTGGTGGCAGTCTATTTATTGGCTGGTGGGGCTTGGCATCCCTGCCAGAGAAGGTATTTTTTATTTATTTTATTTAGATTTTTGCTCACACCTTTTTCTAGTAGTAGCTCAAGGTGAGTTACATTCAGGTACTCTGGATATTTCTCTGTCCCAGGAAGGCTCACAATCTAAGTTTGTACCTGAGGCAATGGAGGGTTAAGTGACTTGCCCAAGGTCACAGGGAGCAACAGTGGGATTTGAACTGACCACCTCTGGATTGCAAGTACTCTAACCACTAGGCCACTCCTCCACTCCTAGCATGCCCACTTGAGGGGGGGGGTGAAAGAGGTATGTGTTTCCTCCCAGTCCACCCCTGGCTCTCCCAAATTGCAGGGCTGGCTACACCCAAAGAGGAAGCCTGTTGTTAAAAATTTACCTGCACATCTCTGTTCACAATGTACTTGAAGGAGAGGCTTTGTGACGCATTGCTTTGCTTGTGTGAGCATGACACTTTAGCCACAACAGGAAAGTTTCAAGGGATGGGGATTTGTGAGGGGGTGAGGAAAGGGAGAGGAGAAGATGCTGCACTAAACTTAGATATTCTATCTGTTAAAAATGTAAAATTTAAGACTTTTTTTTAACAAATTCATTTATGTATTAATCTCCTGGCTTCAGCTGGTCCCAGCCCTACTCACAAACCAATAAATATTTAATGTGCATTGTCCCCGTCACCATATCAGGGTATACCCTGGGATTAGTATGAAACCATGATTAGTAACAGGTGGGGGATGTCTCATTCTCAAACCAAACTCAGGATCTGCTCAGTAGTTGAATGCCAACCAATTATTATTAGTATTAGTATTAGTATTATTAAAGGAGGAAAAAGACCTCTGAAACCTTCATGAAAAGACTGTTAATACTATCTTTTTTCAATATAGGTTCCTCTTTCAATCATCGGTCTTAAAAAAACCTCTCTAAAAAATGTTTATGATGCCAGGTGCATTTCTGCCCATTTCCTTTTCCTTGTGCAATACTTTATACTTTATTAGCCTAGCTTCCCCACCCATAAGGATTCCTCATGCTTTTCCCTTACTTTCTTGAAATCCATTGTTATTGTTGAACCTTCCACTTGCTCTGGAAGACTTCCATGCATCCTTTCATAGAAGCCAGCTCTGTGGGTGCTCTGGGTGCTTGAGCACCCCCAGTATTGAACAAACTCCTACACTACGTCCAGGTAGGGATAATTTCCATCGGGTTTAGCACCATTTTAGCATCATTTTGAAAAGCTAGCTCCTATGCATCCTCTGCCCATTTATTTATTAGGATTTATTTACCGCCTTTTTGAAGGAATTCACTCAAGGCGGTGTACAGTAAGAATAGATCAAACATGAGCAATAGACAATTACAGCAGTAAAAATATTCAAAAACAATACAAAGTATGGCATGGTATACTATTTACAATGTCAACACAATACGTAGTAGAACATTATAAGTGATGGCGAAGGGTAAAGCAAAGATGTAACATATAGAAGGGTAAGAAAGTAGGAAGAGTTAGAAAGTAAGGTGATTGATTTAAAGAAAGTTGCATATGAGGTCAGAGAAATGTGCAGAGAAATCATTTTTGCTTTCTATAGAAATGAGTAGGCCACCCAGTGCAACTGAGCACATTAAAGTAATCCTTAGTTAACCTAAGGCATTTCTTCCTAAAGAACTCATAAAGAAACCTAAGAATATTTGTGGAAACATGTTGGCACTGACAATGAAATGTTTTGTTTTCTCTAGTTATCGCGCGCACGCGTGTGTGTGTGTGTTCGTTGACAGACCTTCTTTCTGTAGGTTGAAGGGCAGAATATTCATCTGTTTTGTCTAGGACTTCAGGCAATCATTGTTCCTGACAGCTTGTGCTGATTGGGTACCAGGATCCTCATCCGTGCTCCTTGCTGGCAGCACGTGGGTCACATCTAAACGAACAATTACCAGCAGCAGTGCCACTAATCAGAAACAGATGTCCTTTAAAAGACTTTTAAGAAATGTTAATGGGTCAAAGCTACACATTGAAACTGAGCAAGGTGAAAGAACCAAGAAGTCACAGATTTGTGGTCCTTTTGAATGACTTTAATTCAAAACAATGCACCTATTTGCCACCCCAGACTTACACCCACTTCCATGAAGCCTATTAAACTAATAAGTAAAACAATGCACATTGTTGACCTGTGCACTTCCTTTTGCTGCACAGGTCCCATTATAATCTGCTTAATGGGTAAAGGAGAAATTTGAAAAGCCATTCATATAACCTAGTAACATAGTAGATGACGGCAGAGAAAGACCTGTACAGTCCATCCAGTCTGTCCAACGAGATAAACTCATATGTGCTACTTTATGTTTGTACTTGACCTTGATTTGTATCTATAGAAAATCAAAAACCCAGCCTTGCACCAGCTGTGTATAATTGGTGTTATCACTCACACTGTTGTCAAACTACCTCACATCCACTCAAGATGGAGAAAAAAAGCCTCAGTCTAGCCACTCAACCAGCCTGACTTACAGACTATAAGGTTTGAGCTTGGCTTCCCATCATATGGCTTAGGAAAAAAACTCCATCGTTTCACACATGAGCATCAACATTTATTCTCCAAATTGCTGTGCCCGGTGAATAAATCTCAAATTTTCTCTAAACAGTGTGTGTGTCTCTTCTTCCTCAGATCAATTATTTGATAGTTCTTTGATAAAGTCAGTTTCACATATACGGAATCAGTTTGTGTTCAGCCCTGGTGTACCCTCCAGACAACACTTCGCTTTAAGTCCAATCGCTATGGCGCTCTGTTCCTATTGGTATCATTTTCAGGGCACCATAGAAGCCTGCCCAGCATTAGCCCCACCTTCCAACCAGTGGCCCCGCCTCCCACCACCAGTGCTGCCACCCAATCTCCGCTAAACTTCTGAGGATCCATTCCTTCTGAAAAGGATTCCTTTAAGTTTATCTCACACATTTTTGAACTCCGTTACCTTTTTCATCTCCACCACCTCCCGCGGGAGGGCATTCCAAGTATCCACCACTCTCTCCGTGAAAAAACACTTCCTGATATTTTTCTTGAGTCTGCCCCCCTTCAATCTCATTTCATGTCCTCTAGTTCTACCACCTTCCCATCTCCAGAAAAGGTTCATTTGCGGATTAATACCTTTCAAATATTTGAATGTCTGTATCATATCACCCCTGTTTCTCCTTTCCTCCAGGGTATACATGTTCAGGTTATCAAGTCTCTCCTCATACGTCTTGTAACGCAAATCCCATACCATTTTTGTAGCTTTTCTTTGCACCGCTTCAATTCTTTTATATCCTTAGCAAGATATGGCCTCCCAAACTGAACACAATACTCCAGGTGGGGCCTCACCAATGACTTGTACAGGGGCATCAACACCTCCTTTCTTCTGCTGGTCACACCTCTCTCTATACAGCCTAGCAGTCTTCTGGCTAAGGCCACCGCCTTGTCACACTGTTTCGCCACTCTCAGATTCTCAGATACTATCACCCCAAGATCCCTCTCCTCTTCTGTACATATCAGACTCTCACCACCTAACACATACATCTCCCATGGATTTCTACTCCCTAAATGCATCATTTTGCATTTCTTCGAATTGAAGTTTAATTGCCAAACCTTAGACCATTCTTCTAGCTTCTGCAGATCCTTTTTCATGTTTTCCACTCCCTCCGGGGTGTCCACTCTGTTACAAATCTTGGTATCATCCGCAAAAAAGCAAACTTTACCTTCTAACCTTTCGGCAATGTCACTCACAAATATATTAAACAGAATCGGCCCCAGCACCGATCCCTAAGGCACTCCACTGCTCACCTTTCCCTCATCCGAGCGAATTCCATTAACCACCACCCTCTGGCGTCTGTCTGTCTGTCAACCAGTTCCTAATTAAGTTCACCACATCGGGTCCTATCTTCAGCCTGTCAAGTTTATTCAAGATCCTCCTGTGGGGAACCGTGACAAAAGCTTTGCTGAAATCTAAGTAGATTACGTCTATAGCACGTCCATGATTCAGTTCTACTACTACTACTTAACATTTCTAGAGCGCTACTAGGGTTACGCAGTGCTGTACAATTTAACAAAGAGAGACAGTCCCTGCTCAAAGAGCTTACAATCTAATAGTTCTCCGGTCACCCTGTCAAAGAATTCAATGAGATTCGTTTGGCACCATTTACCTTTGGGAAAACCATGTTGTCTCAGATCTTGCAACTTATTGGCTTCCAGGAAATTCACTATCCTTTCCTTCAGCATCGCTTCCATTACTTTTCCAATAACCGAAGTGAAGCTTACCGGCCTGTTAGTTTCCAGCTTCTTCCTTATCACCACATTTGTGAAGAGGGACCACATCCACTCTTCTCCAATCCCTTCAGAACCTCTCCCATCTCCAAGGATTTATTAAACAAATCTTTAAGAGGACCTGCCAGAATCTCTCTGAGCTCCCTCAATATCCTGGGGTGGATCCCGTTCGGTCCCATGGCTTTGTCCACCTTTAGATTTTCAAGTTGTTCATACACACTCTCTTCTGTGAACGGTGCTATATCCACTCCATTCTCATATGTACTTTTGCCATTCAATCATGGTCCTTCTCCAGGATTTTCTTCTGTGAAAACAGAACAAAAGTATCTGTTTAGCAAATTTGCTTTTTCTTCATCATTATCTACATAGCGGTTTGCAGCATCTTTCAGTCTCACAATTCCCTTTTTAGTCTTCCTCCTTTCACTAATATACCTGAAGAAATTTTTGTCGCCCCTCCTTACATTTCTAGACATTTGCTCTTCCGCTTGTGCTTTCACCAGACGTATCTCTCTCTTGGCTTCTTTCAGTTTCATCTGGTATTCCTCTCCATGTTCCTCTTCTTGAGTTTTTTTGTATTTCATAAACGTCAACTCTTTAGCCTTTATTTTCTCAGCCACTTGCTTGGAGAACCATATCGGTTTCCTTTTTCTCTTGCTTTTATTTACTCTCCTTACATAAAGGTTTGTGGCCATATTTATAGCTTCTTTCAGCCTAGACCACTGCCCTTCCACTTCTTGTATGTCCTCCCAGCCCATCAGCTCCTTCCTCAGGTATTCCCATATTTTACTAAAGTCAGCATGCTTGAAATCCAGGACTTTGAGTTTTGAGTGTCTGCCCTCCACTTCAGCTGTTATATCAAACCAAACTGTTTGATGGTCAGTGCTGCCCAGGTGGGCACCCACTCGGACATTTAACACACTATCCCTATTTGTGAGCACCAGATCCAGCATTGCTCCCTCCCTCATGGGTTCCGTCACCATTTGTCTTAGCAGAGCACTTTGAAAAGCATCCACGATCTCTCTACTTCTTTCCGATTTCGCAGATGGAACCTTCCAATTTACATCCAGCAAATTGAAATCTCCCAGCAACAGCACCTCTCTCTTCTTTCCCAACTTTTGAATATCTGTGATCAGATCTATATCTAGTTCCTCCGATTGTGTTGGAGATCTGTAGACAACACCCACGTGGACAGAGGTTCTAGCATCTCTTTTTAAAGTGATCCATATCACTTCTTCTTTTCCCCGGGCCCCTGTCATTTCAGTAGCTGTGATATCATTTCTCATATACAGAGCTACTCCTCCACCTTTACGACCATCTCTGTCCTTCCTAAATAGATTATAGCCTGGTACGTTTGCATCCCATTCATGGGAACCATTGAGACATGTCTCCATGATTGCAACAACATCTAAATCTGCCTCTAACATCAGGGCTTGCAGGCCATGAACTTTATTGCTTAGACTGCAAGCATTTGTGGTCATCAATTTCCATCTACATTTCAGTGGAATTTTTGTATCTTCTGTTTAGTTTTTTGTTTAGTCTCACTTCCTGCTGTGTTGGTAAGAAGTGATTTGCTAAGATTGTTGTTTTCATTGCTTTCTTTTCTACTGTTGCATCTTGTCTTTAGCTTTAGCTGGGGGTGACCACTTGAAGTGAACTGCCTCCATATGCCTAGTTTAAATGTCTAGAAATATATTGTCAATTTCTCCCCAATGATTTTTTTTCCTGCCACAGTGAGATGCAGCCCATCGTTACAATATAGTCTTTTGTTTTTCCATGTTTTGCCCCATCCTCCTATGTACCTAAATCCTTCTTGGTGACACCAGTCTTTGAGTACTTTGCAATCTTTTCTCTGCCTTTCCAAAGGTAGGTAGTACTTCAGAGAAAGTTATTGTTTGTATCAAAGGTTTTATCTCCTCTCCCAGTTCCTGAAAAGCTCTCTGCACGGCAAGTGGGGTATTACTGGACAAGTCATTTGTTCCCAGGTGGATAACAACATCAGTGTTTGACTCCTTAGATTCTTCTCTGATTATAGAGATTATTTGCCTGGTACTCCTGGTAGCTGAGGAGCCTGGAAGGCATTTCACTTTGCATGGCCCCTTGAACTGTGTTTCAAAGTTAATGCCTCTGATAATGGAATCCCTAGTAGAAACAGTTTGAACATTAGTGCTTTGGGGGTGTCTTTTCTCTCTGGGCACCTTCATATCTTTTTGTTCCACCTTCATTGCTTTTTCTTCTGCCTCAGTTCTATTTTCAGGGACATCACAGTGCTGTAATGGAGCAAAAGAATTCTGTAGGGGCAACACTTGTGAGGGTGGATGCTTCTGTGCCACATAACATAGTCTGCCTGAGCCTACCGTGAACCATCTATTCTTAGGTGGTTTTATCCTTTGAGGCAGTGGTGAGAAGTTGGTATGATTCTGTGCAGTCTTAGAAGCTGCTTTAAGTGCATCTAATTCCTGCTTTACTTTACTGAGCTCCTGTTTTAAACTAGCAAGCTGAAGACAGATAGGACAAGCCTTAAGTCTCCAGATGATTGGCCTTGAAACTAAAGCATGTACATATGCAGAAATAGTTTTCTGAAAAATTGTTCAGACTATGTGACAGGTAAAAGTATATACATGATGCCACGTTGTACATACAAGCAGAAGCATCCCAGAAGCAGAGCTGGGGTGTAGTTTAAGAACATAACATAAGAATAACCATACTGGGAGAGACCAATGGTCCATTTAGCCCAGTATCCTGCTTCCAACAGTGGTCAATCCAGTTCACATGTACCTGGCAGAAACCAAAATAGCAGCAACATTCCATGCTACCAATCCCAGGGCAAGCAGTGGCTTCCCCATGTCTATCTCAATAACAGACTATGGACTTTTCCTCCAGGAACTTGTCCAAACCTTTTTTTAAACCCAGATATGCTAACCACTGTTGAGTTCCAGAGCTTAAGAATTCTTTGAGTGAAAAAATATTTCCTCCTATTTGTTTTAAAATTATATCCTTGCAGTTTCATTGAGTGTCCCTTGGTCTTTCTACTTCTTGAAAGAGTGAAAAATTGGTTCACTTTTACCCGTTCTACACCACTCAGGATTTTGTACACCTCAATCATTATCCCCCCTCAGCCATCTCTTTTCCAATCTGAAGATCCCTAATCTCTTTAGCCTTTCATCATATGAGAGGAGTTCCATCACCTTTATCATTTTGGTTGCTCTTCTTTGAACCTTTTCTAATTCTGCTATATCTTTTTTGAGATACGGTGACCAGAACTGAATGCAATACTCAAGGTAAGGTCGCTGGAACAGTGTGGGGATTTACTGCCCCTATGATCAGAGATAATTGCATGCAAATTTAAGCACGCAATTCTTTCTGATCATGGGGTAGAATAGAAGTGTGGGAGAATTGTACCTGAGAATGTACTCAGGCACAATCCTCCCGCACTTGTTTGACAGAATCCTTCAGGTGTCCCTGGTGGCTCAGTGACCCTTCTCCACCCCCCTACCTTCAGTTGGAATTGTTTTATGCTTTACTTTGAACATCCCCCCTCCCCTCCCGAAGGTGTAAAAATACGCACAGTGTTTCATAGACAACCTATTTATACACATAAGGAAAAGGGAGAAGGGAAAATATGAATGGTGCAAAGTCCAGGGGTAACTTTGTATGGATGGGGTTTGTGAACAGAAACTTTAATGGGAGTGGGGATATATTGCTGAGAACCAGAGAAGCCAGGGCTCAAATCCTGTTGATGTTCCTTGTGACCTTGGGCAAGTCACTTAACCCGCCTTTGCATCAGGTACAAATTTATATTGTGAGCCTCTGACGGACAGAAAAATACCTACCGTACCTGAGTGTAATTTACCTTGAGGTATTTCTGAAAGGCCCAAACTAAATGCAAATTCCCATTTTCCCCCTTTTGAAAATGAACTTGCAAGTCGCTGGATACTTTAAACTACATGGGGAGACTGTAAAGTGATCCCAATACCTTTTAATTCTGTTCCAAAGCCACAAACTTCTAGGTACCTAAACCAGAAGTATTTTTCTGTCTTATCACTTTATCTAGAAGGAGTGAAGGAGAGGGGATATGATTGAGGTCTACAAAATCCTGAGTGATGTTGAATAGGTAGAAGTGAACCGATTTTTCACTCTTTCAAAAACTACAAAGACCAGGGGACACTCGATAAAATTAAACGGAAATACTTTTAAAACAAATAGGAGGACATATTTTTTCACTCAAAGAATAGTTAAGCTCTGAAACTCGCTGCCAGAAGATGTAGTAACAGTGGTTAGCGTATCTGGGTTTAAAAAAGGTTTGGACTAGTTCCTGGAGGAAAAGTCCATAGTGTGTTATTGAGATGGGCATGGGGGAAGGCACTGCTTTCCCCGGGATAGGTAGCATGGAATATTGCTACTAATTGGGTTTCTGCTAGGGACTTGTGACCTGGATTGGCCTCTGTTGGAAGCTGGATACTGGGCTAAATACTCTTAACTTCCTATGTTAGCACACTGGGCTGACAGGAGCCAGGTTCAAATCTCACTGCAGCTCCTTCTGACCTCGAACAGACCACTTAACCCTCCGTTGTTTCAGTTTAAATGTATTTTTACTTTATTTTCTTACATACCACCTGGAAGCAATATATTTTCAGGTGCAGTAGGAAATTTTCTATCTTTGGAGGTCCCACAGTTAAGGTTTGTACATGAGGCAATAAAGTATTAAGGAGCACTTTTATTAAACTGCGTTAATACAAGAAAAAGGCTTACTGCAATACATGTTAAAGTATTTGTGGTAATTTGCCTGTCAGCGCATTAATCATGTGCTATTTTTCAAATTCTTTTCATGAGGGGGCATCATGGGCAAGGAATGGGTGTGGAAGCATTATCCAACCAGTGCATTTGCATTACCGTATGCTAACTGGACAACACCTACTTAATGCACTTCCTAAATAGATGTCGGTCTCGCACACTAGCAGAAAAATTAGCACGAGACCTGCACAAAGGAAAAAGCCCTGTTTTAGGGATGCTCTAGAAATGGGCTTAGCATGTGGGAAAGTCCTGCATTAAAATGCACTAATCCCCTAATTCTATAAAAGTCACCAAAAATAATGCATACAAATTTGGGTGCGCACCCAATTTGCACATGCAATTTAATTGAATAATAAGCTAATTAGCACCAATAATTGGCTTTCAAAATGCAATTATTGGCACAAATTAGATTTAATTGGAATTTACGCATGTACATTTAAGAATGGGATCTGTGCCTAAATTTTAAGCATGACTAAAAAAGGGGGGCCGGAAATGGGAGGGTCATAGGCAGAATGAAAATGTTCCTAGCATTTACACATACTGTTATACAATAACGGGGATATATGCCTAATTTAGGCGCATACGTTTGCACCACATTTCAGTTGGTGCAAATGACCGCACCTAAAGTTAGATACGATTCCCAGACATAAGTGCTATTTTATAAACCATGCCTAACTTTAAGCACAGCTTATAGAACAGCACTTTTTTTGGTGTCATATATAGAATTCACCCCTAAACCCATTTCTTAGCACAAGGGCCCCTCAGTGATTTGTTCAAAATGACAAGGACCTGTCTCCCCTCATTCTCATCCTGTTGCTCTCAACATTAGGGGGTCCTTTTTACCAAGCTGTGGGAAAATGGCCCTGCGCTAGCGTCAGGGGCCATTTTTCCCTTGCACCAGGCCCCTTTTCACCGCAGCAAGTAGAAAGCCCCCAGACAAACATGGCCATGCGGCAAGAGAACATGCGGTGGGGAACCCTTACCCCCACCCATTGAGGTAGCGATAAGCACTCCTGCGGTAACCCAACTACCACAGGGTTACCACCACACAAGCCATTTCTAGGGAGGGGTTCTTTTTCCCCCGGAAACGGCGTGCTCTCGGGGTGGAACTACTGCCAGTGGTAGTCCCGATTTAGCATTCGGTAAGCCAGCGCTGGGCTTACTTTCGCTTTGTAAAAGTCTCCCTTGGTTAGCTTTGCTCCCTCTGGAGAAAGGGAAATACCAAAGTGTCCCTAAATGTAATTCACCCTGAGCTAAAAAAGGTGTGAGCTGAATCCAAACAAATATTTACATAAACTAATTATGATTCCACATGAGACTTATATGCCTGAACTATGACTGTACAGAATAGATGTTGTTGGAGACCTGGAGAGATTTCTCATTTATAGTGCATTCTTGACATCAACGATGCATAAAAGGGAAGCCATAGCGCCATCTAGTGCCCTGAACTTTTCTCTGTCTTTATTCTGTGTGATGGCTTCATGTTTCATGAAAAATTTACTTTCCTTCTGGCCTAGTGCTTCTTCCTGAGAAAGCGACTGACACAGCACTGCTTTACATACACCAAAATTTGGCTGCTGATACAGAAAACCTGTCAAGTACTGAATACAGTTTTATAAAACTTGGAACCTGCCATTTGTGGACGGGGAAGGGGGAGTGAAGGTTTTAAACATTATCAAAAGAAGGAAAAGTGCAGTTGTGGATGGTTTATACCTTCAGATGTAAGTAGCAAGATCAGGCTCTGTAGAGGTGATGACCAGCAATGTTTTTTGTTTGTTTGTTTTAACCAGAAATTATGTTTATATCAAAGCACCTTACTGACTAAAAGCACCTTATTGTGACACTTCCACAATAACTCACCACTACCTCTTAAACTTCACGAAGGACTTTCTAGGATTATGGAAACAACTGTCCTAGCCTAGGCAGGGCAGGCTTAACCATGAGGCAGACTAGGCATTTACCTAAAGCTGCAACTTTTGAGGAGAGAGGCAAGGAGGAGCTGCAATCAGAGTGAAACAATAGGTCATGAGAGCCTCACAAACTCAAAGAATCACCAGCATTATCCGTGGGGAGGTTGGAAGTTTTCAAATATCCTATCTACCCAGCAAATGGCCTTTTGGAGATTGCCCTCATTGACAGTAATTTGATAACAAGGTGTCTAGGTTTTTCGGGCAGGAAGGTGCCTATTTTATAAAGACACACAGGTACCTATGCAGCGGCGAACCGAGGGCAGGGCAGTGGGGGGGGGGGGGTCCACCCTGGGTGCACGCTGCAGGAGGGGTGAAGGGAGCAACTGCGCAGCTGTCAGCTCTGCCAGTTCTCTGCTCAGTCTGCTCTTCCTTTTCCGGGGTAGAGGGAGCAGGGAACCGGCAAAGCAGACAGCCACGCGGCTGCTCCCTGTACCCCAGCAGGTAAGAACCCGGGGGGGGGCTTGGAGGTGATTTGATGGGGGGGGGGGAAGACACTGTGCGGCGATCTGCCCCAGGGGGCAGTCGACCAAGGAACACCACTGTACCTATGTGACTTTATTTTAAAAAAAAACTAATAGAAATCCTGCAGAAAATCCTGCAGACATTTATGTCTGTTTGACATAAATCCTGACTGCCTGTGCTCCACTCAAACTCCTCCATGAGTACAGATATGTGCCTGATTGTACCATGTGTACTTTTATGCCTGGGGTAATTTTTTGAGGCCTTTTATGTGCATATACATGACAAGAGTCCTTTATAAAATTACCTCTATTATGTTTTATTTTATAAAACAAGGTTCACTTTAAAAATGTGATGATCAGTGATGGATTTTTATAGGATTGCTCTGGGAGGAGTGGTTCTGGGATGATCATGATTGTTGAGTTTAGTTCTCTGTGTTAGTGGGTTCTAGAGGTCTGAAAGTTAATTGAGGGGTGCAAGGCTGAAGTTTCATTTAGGGTGCCTAACAACCCTGCACTGGTTCCTGAGACTGCAGCTCTCTATGATATTTTGGGGCTCATTTTCAAAGCAATTAGTGGGTCTTTTACAAAGCGGTGGTAAGCCCAACGTGGCTGCCGGCAGTAGTTCTGCTGGAGCACGTGTCATTTCCGGTTCTCCAGAAATTGTTTTCTGTAGCATGGCACTAACCCGGCAGTAATTGGCTATTGCTACACGCTGCCCGATTACTGCTGGGTTACTGCGGGATCCCTTACCACCACCTCAATGGGTGATGATAAATGCTCCCTGCTATGTGGCCACGTGGTAAGGGTTATCTTTCTGCATGGCCATTTAGGGGGGGGGGGGGGCATTTTACCAGCTGCGGTAAAAAGGGCCCTGGCATGCAAGAAAAATGGCCCCCACCACTAACGCAGGGCCCTTTTTCCTGCAGCTTAGTAAAAGGACCCCTTGGACTTACAAAGTTCCATAGGTTACTATGAGGCTCATTTTTGAAAGAGAAAAACATACAGAAAGTGTCATAAAGCACCATTTGGACAACTTTCTTCTCAAAGTGTCCAAATCGGTATTTTCGAAACCTGTTTTGCAGATATTTATCTATTCAATTCTCTGCAGTGCATCCAAATCACAAGGGTGCATGTCAGGGCATTTTGAAGACGGGATTAGGTTGCACCTAGGGTATGCCTAACACTTGGACGTTTTACAGTCATAATGGAACAAAACCAAAATATCTAGGGCAAAAACTTCAACATTTTGGTTAAACACAAAAAGGTTCCCTAAATAACTAGATAACCACTAGAGGTATTCAGGCATGACCCACCTTACTCCTCCAGTGGTCACTAACCCCCATCCACCCCCCCCCCCCCAAACAAATGTGAATAAAAATAGTACTCACCAGACTCAGATATTATAGCCAGGTCCATTAGAGCAGCATGCAGGTCCCCAGAGTAGTCTAGTGGTGGGTGCAGTGAACTGTAGACAGATGGACCCTGAAACTGTGAGCCCTCCAAAACTCACTAAAACCCCACTGTACTCACATATAGGTGCCTCCTTCACCCATATGGACTATTGTAATGGTGTTCAGTTGGGGGTAGTGGGTTTGGGGTGGGTTTTGGAGTGCTCAGCAGACAATATAAGGGAGCAACAGTGAAATGTGTACCTGGGAGCATTTATATGAACTCCGTTCCCCCTAGGGTGCCCCATTGCTGTCCTTGGATGTCTGGCCCCTCCTACATCCCAATGGCTTGATTTTGTGCATTTTTAACTACTGAGGGTTTTTTATTTTTCAAAAATGGCCTAAAAACATAAATGCACAAAGCACAAAACCTTGTTTGAAATGGTATTTTCAAAAAATAACGTAGACTTTTTCTTTTTACAAAAATGGTTACATTTGCTATTCGGATTTGGAGCGTTTAGCACAAAATGTTCAAAGTCTGACTTAGACATCATATCAAAAATGCACTTTATGTACCTTTCTCAGTCTAAGTGCTTTGAAAATCACCTTCACATCTATTTACACTCTGAAAATGCCAGTAGATGTCACTGGTGAGCAATGGCTGAGGCAGTGTTGGGACTAGGAGGTAAACCAAGTGGCTGTCCCGGGCATCGCACTGCAAGGGATATTATCAGGTCATTCTCTCCTCTCCCCCCAACTGTAATTTGAGCAGTATTAGAAGAGAAAATAGGCAGCTGCCACCCCACCTCCTGAAACCAATGGAAACCCACTGCTGCAGCTTCTCCAATCTCCACTCTTCCTTTCATTGCCAGTCAGGGTTGCAATGTGATGCAGTGAACAACAGGTGGGTTTGGAGAATTATGGATATTTACCTCTGTTGCTGGGATTGAGGGGGGGGGGGGAGGTTGAGTATACACCATATTTGATGTGGGAGAGGGAACAATACCATGTAGAGGATGTGTAAAGGAAGATGTGTTTTAGTGGAGCAGGTGAAAGAAAGGTATAATGTACGAAAACTGACTTTGATCTGGAGTCTCTTTGTATACAGACCAACGTCTAGGTCTCTGGAAGAGGACTCAAGAGCACCCGATCCACTCCCCAGCCTATCTGTTTTCGTTTTCCATGTTAGCTGGGAAACAAATGGACACTAGGATGGAGCCCAAGGCAGTAACTGAGAGGAAGCTCCCACCTCTTTCAGTTCTTTCTTTGGCCCTTATTTTCACACATTTGCTTGGATGAATATAACAACCCCACTACTTTATGAAAAATTAATCAGAAACATGTTGCAGTTCTGACAATGGCTATGATATCTTGCATTAAAATATCCCAGCTTTTATGAGACTGCAGTAGTAACAGAGGTTAATTTGGCAAATAAGTTTCTCTTACTGGTATCCGGGTCTCTGAAAATATAATACTTTAAAAACCAAAGTTAGTAGATTAAAATGAGCTCTTTCCTTCATAAAAGGCAGTAAATAAATCCTAATAAATAAATAAAATAGGAAGCCAATCCTAACAGTACAGCTGCTGTATTTGGAACTGTCATTTCTTATAATAAAATATGGGCAAACCCACCTATCAGAAGACATAATAGAAAAGCTTATGTCACCATTACTAATGCCTTAGTAGCCAGGAATGGCTTAAACTCTTATTAGTTTTAATGTAAGATAAGCCTTCTGTGGAACTGCTGCAATATGATCTTTTCTCATCCCATCATGATCTAACTTAACCCCTTAACAGACTGCTACTAAACCAATACCCACCCTAACCGTAATCCATTTGCAGCTGAAATGTTTGGCCCTGGTGTGGGTGGTGCCCTGGGTGGGAATGTTGATGGTGTCCTCCTTATTGGTGTCCAGAGGAATGCTGACACTGGAGCGTCCTCACCTCACTTCATGCAACCTCCTTTCCAACTATTCTTTTATATAGTTATTTATTTTGAAGGGAAGGTGGTAGTGATGGCCCAGAAGGGTTGACTGGAGCAATGGCAAAGCAGGAATAAAAAAAAACAGGCTATTTTGAGGCACACATTTAGGAGTGGCCTAGTGGTTAGGGTGGTGGACTTTGGTCCTGAGGAACTGAGTTAAATTCCCACTTCAGGCACAGGCAGCTCCTTGTGACTCTGGGCAAGTCACTTAACCCTCCATTACCCCATGTAAGCCGTATTGAGCCTGCCATGAGTGGGAAAGCGCGGGGTTACAAATGTAACAAAAAAAAAAGTGGTAATGGTGGCCCAGAAGGGTTGACTGGAGCAATGGCAAAGCAGGAATAAAAAAAAAAAACAGGCTATTTTGAGGCACACATTTATCTCATACTGATGACTGTGTAGAGACTGGGGTGTGTGGAAGTGGGTAGATACAGGATTTCATCTATTGGTTTCACATTCTCAATCTCTGTCTCCTCTTTTTCTGGCATGATTTCTCTTGGGGCATCTGGCAGCACCTCAGCTCACACAGTGCCTGCCTGGGCGTCCACCAGGCTCGCCCAACACTAAATCCAGTCCTGTTGGCTTTTGTTTTCTGACCCATGATTTTATCATCCAATATTTGATCACAGGCTACATCTGGCCATACCCAAGAGGGATGGGCTTTAGACTGCAACATTTCTTCCTCTTGCTTTAGCATGCTGGTTACAGCTGTAAATCCATTTTTACAGCACTGAAAGACCTTTGGAAAAAAACAAGGGAGAAAATGTTTCTTTCCAAGTGACATATTTTCATATTAAAGACCCATCACTGCCTTATCATCTTACTGACAGCTAAGCCATGGCAAGCCTCGCTCCGACAACTGCAGTGTCAAACATTTATCATCCTCTTGTGTTCTTCTGCTGACAAGTTATTTCCTGATGTTTTTTTTAGCACTGCCTGACAGGCTTGACAGTATTCCTACATCACCTGAAAGGGATAAATTTAACAACTAGGCCAAAAAGTCCTACAGTGCTAAATAATGGGAGAACAACCTATAATACTTAATAATAAAAAGTTTCTTGGCATTTTGTACATTTTGCTTAGATAAATTAGTAGTGCTCTGCACACAGAGTTTGTTTTCTCAAGCAGGAATGTGGGATATTAGTCTTTGGCAATCATCTTGCTTCAAAGTCTAGATTCAGAGATCTATGGCAAATAAGCCACCACAGTGCATTGCTTTTTCAACTTTACAAATGATGTAGGAGGTTCTCTCATCTCTTACAGTCTTCAGCAGAAAGCTTCTTGTTTCCAGGAAGGAAAGCTGAATTCCTGGCTCAGTGCTATGATGGAGTCAAAGTTATAGCTGTGAAGAACCCGACACCTCTGCTAGCTGTGGGGGCCTTCATCTCATAGAAATGCCCTGTTTAAGATGGCATTACCTCCAGGGCTTAGTAGCAGGCAATCCGAATGTCACTCAATCACTGAAGCGAAGCATAATGTTGATGGCATCAAACAGTATGTAAAAATATAACAGGCAATCTCTCAAGCTTTTGCTAGAAATGAAATTCAATGGACAATAGCAATACCTTTTTGTATTGAGATATTGCAGTATTTCATTGACGAAATTCTGAATTAATTTAATTTAATGTAGATATATTCTGCTTAACCCAAATAGTTCTAGGTGGAGAACAATAAGATAATTAATAATTCATTATTACATTAGCCTATAACTCAAAAAATAAACACAATACCAAAGATTACAAAACGATCATCCCTATCTTCAATCAAGATCCTAACCCCCTGATCCAGACCCCAGACCCCCAAACAAGACACCCACCTTGATCCAAACCCTAGCCCCCAAACTCACCTCATCCCCTGATTCAAACCCCAACTCCTCAAACAAGACCTTCACACCCCCAATCAAGACACTCCACCCCCCCCCCCCCCCGGGTTAGGAGCAATCTCTAGTCACTACTGCTCTCACTAGCACTCTCATTCAAATTGGTACTGGCAATCCTCAGTTCAGGAAACTTGGGAGGTGAGGGCCTTGCTCAAGGGATTGGGGTCTGGATCATGGGGGTGAGTGAGCATTTGAGGGAAGTCTGGATCACAGAGTGAGTGGTTTGTTTGTAGGTTGGGATAGAGGATGAGGGGATTAGGGGTTTGGGTTTTGAATAAGGGGGTTAGGGTTAGCATTGTGGGTGGGGCATTGGAGTGAGCATCATGGGGTTGGAGTCTGGATCTGGGGGTTGGGGAGTGCATCAGGGATTGGACTGAGCATCACAAGTTTTGTATCTGGAACGGGGTGTGCATCAGAGGGTTGGGGTAAACATCAGGAGGTTAGGGTCTGGAACGTGGAGTTGGGGTCTAGATCAGGTGCTTGATAGCATTGATGACCCCTTTTAGTAACAGCCTGGGAACATCAGGTTGTGGCTTGGTGGCCCAATGCTCTTGAATTGCAGCCAATATTAATCCTTTACCACAGGAGTGAGCTGTGTACAGCAGATACCACAAGCGAATGATTCTCATGGTAAATCAAGGTGCAGCAAAAACTCATCTTGTACTGCACCCTGCTAATTTGGATGACCACCTTTTGTTTAACAAAATATAAAACTATGCATCTTATTTATTTCTTTTTTATTTGCTTATCAAATGTATTGACTTCCCATCTAATGCAGATCACAGCACTGACCACCAGAGGGAAGTACATCTTGCATAAAAGAATAAACAGTTTACTTACAAATAATTTCATGCCAGCAGCCCAAGACTTGTATTTCCCACTCCTGAACTGAATGTTTACATCTTCAGCTGATGCATTAGAAATAACCATTAGTCTTTCACAGAAGGGGAAACCTGGGTTTGATTCGGTGACTGCCAAAGAGGTTCAATTATATATAAGAGAAGGACTTATATGAAAAAACCTCTGCATTTATCAGGAAAATATGTTGAAAACATAGGCGCCGACTCCGTGGGTGCTGTGGGTGCTCGAGCACCCCCAATATTTCACCCACCGGAAGTTCCCTTCGTCCCTCCTCCCTCCCTTTGAGTTCCAGGCCCCCTCACTCCGAATTTTAAAAGTCATCATCTTACCTCATCAGGGTTACGGCGGCAGCAGCGGTGAAAAGTGTGCATGCTCAGCACTTAGTTCAGTCTTAGTTCAGGGAAGACTGAACTAAGCCCCGAGCCTGCACGCTTTTCACCGCTGCTGCCACCGTAACCCCGACGAGGTAAGATGACTTTTAAAATTCAGAGGGAGGGGGCCTAGAACTCGAAGGGAGGGAGGGAGGAGGGGGGCCTTGGAACTCAGGAGGGAGGGTGGGCCTTGGAACTCGGAGGGACCCTGGAACTCGGAGGGAGGGGGACCCGGGAACTGGGATGAAGGTGGGATACCCTGGAACTCGGAGGGGTCAGGGTGGACGACCCTGGAACTCGGAGAGAGGGAGGGGGGACCCTGGAACTCGGAAGGAGGGGGCCCTGGAACTTGAAGGGAGGGGGCCCTGGAACTTGAAGGAAGGGGGCTGAACTCGAAGGGAGGGAAAGGAGAGAGAGAGGGGAGGGAGGGGGCCTGGAACTGGGAGGGAATGGAACTGGGAGGGAGGGAAGGGGGCCTGGAACTGGGAGGGAGGGACTGGAACTCAGAGGGAAGGGGATGAGGGAGGGGGGACAGGGGAGGGGGAGAGGGAGGGGGGATGGGGAGGGGAGTCGGGGAGAGGGAGGGGGGAATGCACCACCTGTAAAAAAAAAAAAATTCAGCACCCCCAATCATTTTTAAAAGTTGACTCCTATGGTTGGAAATAACAGTGAGCTGAGCACAAAAGAGGACATTATTATTATTATTATTATTATTATTATTATTATTATTATTATTAACATTTGTATAGTGCTACCAGACGCACACAGCGCTGAACACCTGACACAGAGAGACAGTCCCTGCTCAATAGAGCTTACAATCTAAAAATACAGACAGACAAGACAATTAAGGGCGAAGGAAGTATTGGGTGAGAAGAAACAAGGGGAGGGCAATTGAGTAGTGGCTAGGAGCCAAAAGCAGTGGTGAAAAGGTGGGTTTTTAGCATAGATTTGAAAACAGGTAGAGATGGAGCTAGACGTAGGAAGGAATTGTGCTGTAATTGCAATATTAACAACACAAGAACCTTGACTATTTGAAGCACTTGGAAACTAAGCACTGACCCCCATGTTTACTAAGCCACACTGGCGGCTGGTGCACAGCAATGCCAACACAGCCCATTCAAAGTGAATGGGTTGTGTCGGCATTAGCGCACGATAGCCACTAGCGCGGCTTAGTAAACAGGGGGTGAAGCTCCTTAAATATTTTGGGATCAATATTCAGCCCACAGTGCTAAACGGCTTGCAAGCTGCAGGCTGAGCTAACCCCGATATTCAGTGCCAGGGCATGCACAGCAACCGGCACTGAATATCCAGGTGTGTCTGCTGACCTGGAAATTAACTGGAAAGATAAAACCAAAAGGAAGACTTTGTGAAGAACACAGTCTTTACTAATAACTTAAAAGCTCCCAGGATTTCAACATACAGTGCTCAACATGGCCATGTTTCGCCAGAATTACAGGCTGCATCAGGGGCAGTGGTTACTGCAAATATAAAATGGGAAAGAACACTCAGACATTTGCAGTAATTCTGGTGAAACATGGCCATGTTGAGCACTGTATGTTGAAATCCTGGGAGCTTTTAATTTATTAGTGAAGACTGTGTTCCTCACAAGGTCTTCCTTTTGGTTTTATCTTTCCAGTTAATTTCCAGGTCAGCAGACCAGGGCCGGTCTTAGGGCGAGGCGACCAGGGCCGTGCCTAGGTTCTCTGGTGCCCCCCTGCAGACTATCGGATGGCGCCCCCCCCCCCCCCCCCCCCCCCCTCCCAGCAGAGCAGGAACAGAAGGGAGCAGGCAAGTAAGCCGGACCTCAGAAAAAATAGCACTGTATGTATCCCTCATTGATAAGTCTCTGACTCTAAAGTTTAGCAATTTCATTAAAGCAAAATGTATTTTCACATATCACATCCTATCCAAGGAGAATGTTTTATATATGTCACCCGTCTGTGGTAAAATTTCACACAGTATCAAAATACCTCTAATATGTAGTCGTGCCAGCCGAGGAAACTAACTGTGCTCAGCTCACAAGAGACAGAGTGAACATAAAATAAAACTTCATCCTTAAAAGATAATATCGGATGAATGCATGAAGATGAATATGAATTCCTGTGAATGGAATCAATTTGATTTACAATAAATCCAGATACTACTCCCTCATATATATAACAAAAAATTATTTAAGTGGAATGGAATTATTTGACTGTACTGGTAAACAGAAAGAAATACTCTATTGCAAGATCAAACATTTATCTCTGATCAACTATCTCAGATCAAATATTTATTTCAGATCAAATATTAAGGTTTCCTTGCTTACAGTCACTTAAATCTACCTAGCCTTTATATAGCTTATAGGATTTAAACACTCTTAAACTGAAATTCACCCTTTTCTATTCTTCATAAACTTCAAGTAATCCTGAAATATTCAGATCATTTTCTCACTAGAGAAACTTCAATCGCCACCAATCTCTTTTCACTTATATTTTCTCATTTACCACAATCAGGCACTCTTTTATAACTTCAGTCAACAAACACAGGAAGTCACAGCTGGATGTCTCTCTTGGCAAAGGACAGCTCTCACTCTGTTCACTTCCCGGGCAGTTTTCTTAACAGAAGCTGATCATCCAATCAGAGAGCTCTATTTGAATGCAGATTAACATACAGACACTCATGGGAATGTTTAGTGAAAAACACCGGACTAATTTGCATATGATTTAAACAAATCTGAGCATATGACAACCAAGTACAGACTCCCAGCACCTGAATTCTGCAATTAGATTTAAGGCAAATACTTTTAAAACTTATTTTTAGCACTTTTAAAATTTCAGGTTCTCTTTAATTTGAATGCTGTTTCAAGCTCTGAAACTCACCCTGACTGAGGAGCTAGCCCCAAACTGAAGCATAAATAGCAATCTGGTTGTATTCTCACATAACTTGAAGAGCGTGCCTGCCTCAATTAATACTGCTCTTTTGCATGAAAAGGGGAGGGCAGCGGAGATAGGAGAATCACAAGTTCAGGTGAAAGATTTTGCAAGTGAGCAGATGGACGGCAGGGCAGGGGCAGCGCCCCCCTGCGGCGCTTACCTCGCTTACTGCATCAGCACGCACGGCCCTGGAGGCGACCGCATAGGGCCTCGCGCTCAAGGGGGCCCTGCGCGGTGCACCTGAGGGCGCCCCACCCTGACCGCCCAAGCTCCAGTCCCCCCGCCCTCTGAATTTTAAGTTACCTTGTCGTCGACGTCAGAGCGGCAGGCAGGTAGCAGCAGCCATGAAAATCATACGAGCTGCTGGCGGCGCTTCGGGGGAGCCTTCATTTCCCTTCCCTCGTTCAGCTCTGGTCCCGCCCTTGTTTTGAGGGCGGGACCAGAGCTGAGCGAGGGAAAGGAAGGCTCCCGAAGCGCCGCCCAGCAGCTCGCACGCTTTTCACGGCTGCTGCTACTACCTGCCGGCTGCTCCGACGTCGACGACGAGGTAACTTCAAATTCAGAGGGAGGGGGCCTTGGAGCTGGGTGGGAGCTGGGTGGGGGGCCTTGGATCTGGTGGGTGGGAGGCCTTGGATCTGGTGGGTGGGAGGGAGCTGGGTGGGGGGCCTTGGAGCTGGTGGGAGGGAGAGAGAGAGAGACAGGCCTTGGAGCGGGGAGGGAGGGGGGCCTTGGAGCTGAATGGGAGCTGGGTGGGGGGCCTTGGATTTGGTGGATGGGAGGCCTTGGATCTGGTGGGTGGGAGGGAGCTGGGCCTTGGAGCTGGGTGGGAGCTGGGTGGGGGGCCTTGGATCCGGTGGGTGGGAGGGAGCTGGGCCTTGGAGCTGGGTGGGAGCTGGGTGGGGGGCCTTGGAGCTGGTGGGTGGGAGGGAGGAAGAGAGAGAGAGACAGTCCTTGGAGCCAGGAGGGAGGGGGCCTTGGAGCTGGTGGGTAGGAGGGAGAGAGAGAGACCGGCCAGCCAGCCTTGGAGCTGGGAGGGAGGGAGCTGGGGAGCCCAGCCCTGGAGCTGGGGAGCCCTGGGGATGGCCCGGGAGCTCGGAGGGAGGGGTGGCCACCCTGGAGCTCAGAGGGAGGGGTGGTCGGCCCTGGAGCTAGGGTGGGGGCAGGGCTAGGATGGGACCCCATCAGATTGGTCTGCATAGGGCCCCACACTTGCTAAGACCGGCCCTACAGCATACACACCTGGATATTCAGTGCTGGTTGCTGTGCCGGCCATGAGGAGAAGACAGAGCAGGGCAGGTAATGTGGTGGTTCCGGAGACCGGTGCTGGACAATGCTTCAGCTGGCAGGGGTTGGGGACCCCCGCCATCAAAACCAGGGACCCAGAGGAAATTTGGGGGGGGGAGGCCCTCATGGCCCCACCTAGCTATGCCACTGAATATTAGTGGCCAGCTTGATCAGTGAGGTTTAACTGGGCAGGAGCCTCTGATCACTTAAGTTATGCTTGGACTCTCCCTTTCGAGAGCCCCCCAACTCCTTTCTCAGAACACCTGGTAGAGCAGCAGTCAGAACTCAAATGTGGTCCTAACCCTCCTTATCACAAATCCTCTGTATCTTCTTTTTCAGAATCAGGCCCTGCTCCTCTTTTGTGTTCCAAAGAGGTTTACATTCTGTCATTGCTTCACTCCACTGACATATTTGTTTTGTTTTTGTTACATTTGTACCCCACGCTTTCCCACTCATGGCAGGCTCAATGTGGCTTACATATACAGGTACTTATTTGTACCTGGGGCAATGGAGGGTTAAGTGACTTGCCCAGAGTCACAAGGAGCTGCCTGTGCCTGAAGTGGGACTCAAACTCAGTTCCCAGTTCCCCAGGACCAGAGTCCACCTCCCTAACCACTAGGCCACTCCTCCACTCTCCAATCACTGGCTCCCTCTTCCGCTGGGATGCTGACTTAGACAGCCCCAGACATCTCCCCTGGTGATAATAATGGCTTAGCTAGCCAAAGACCCAGGTACCCATTGGGTCTGATGTTTCATACAAGTCCCATGTTCCCTCCAAAAGAAGTCTTCTCCCACTATTACTTCACTGGTCAGGTAAGCCCTCCCCTGTTCTGGAAAGTAAAAAGATCCAAATGATACAATATACTGATAGAGCCACTAGAGGTCTCTGCCATTTAAACAAGGTTGAAACTTAGGAGCCTGTACACTAGTAATATAGGAGTCCTACAGAGATGTGGAGGGGTATTTTCGATATGATGTCTAAATCCGATTTTGGAAGTTTCAAAAATCCAGTAGCAAACATGGTCATTTTCAATCATGGAGAATGTCCAACTTTTTGGATTGAAAATGCCCATTTGCTAGACATGTTTATGTTCAGTGTGTCTATTTTTTAGGACCATTTAAGAAAATGTCTAAGGGAAAAACATAAGCCATTGGGATGTATGAGGGGCCAGCATTCTTAGTAGACTAGCCACACAGACATCCCAGAAGAGCAGTAGGGAATCCTAGAGGGCACTACAGTGGACTTCACATAAAAGGTCCCAGGTACACATCTCACTGTTACCCCCCCCCCCTCCATATATGGTATGACGAGTTCTCCAAAATCCACCAAAAAACTACTGTACTCAACTTTACACCACTACAATAGCCCTTATGCCTGCAGGCGCCACTTATATGTATGTACAGTTGGTATATAGTGTTTTTTGGAGCATTCACACACTCCACCACAAGTGTACCAGTTGATTGGGATATGGGCCTGGGTCCTCTTCTCTACAGTCCACTGCACTGACCATTAGGCTACTCCTGGGATCTGCTTGCTGCTGTAATAGGAATGGCCATCTTATCTGAAGCTGAGCCTGGTATGTCCTAGCACTATCACATCATAGGGGGCTGGGATGGGGTCAGTGACCACTGGGGGAGTAAGGGTGGTTATGCCTTAATCCCGCCAGTGATGCAAACAAAATGCACATTGATGAGTCAAATCCATATGTACATGTCAAACTGGTGGCACATGCAAACAACCATCATGAAGGGACCAGAATACTCTCGAAATTGAGGCACCCTTGCTATGGCTGATGAGAATCCCCAAGCCCAGGCAGATGAAGCAGTCCTCCTCTGATGGCCAGAACGCTCCCCTACACTTGGCATCGGTGGCACGGTCCATGGGCTGCCACTGCACCAGTTACCTGCTCATGCTCAGTTTTTATGCATATGCATCATGCACTGGAGGGGGGGCAGGGGATGGCCAGCAGTAGTCCATAGACAGTACTACTGCCATCAAGAGTAGGTGAGTATTCTGGCCATCAGAGGAGGACATCTTCAGTTGGTGGGGCTTGGGGGTCCCCGACAGCTCAGGTATGAGGGGAGGATTGCTAGGTGGGGGAGGGGGAGCAGAGTGAAGGAGGGTGGATGAAAAATATTGTGCCCATCCACTTTGGGCTCGAGCCTACCCAAAATTGCACTTTTGACTACACCACTGGCTAGTCCATTGCCATTCTTCCTGCACCCAACCTTCAAGAGTAGATGGGTACTTAAATGCATCACTTTCTGTTGCTTCCTCCATAATGTCTTTCATTCACTGTTACTTGGAGGCTGTCTGAAATGAGTCATCCTGGCAGTGCTGTATGCCCATTTCTGAAAACCTATCTTACAACAAACCACACACAGGCACAAGAAATCACTTCCCCAGACAGCGTGCAATCTATGGGGTCTATTGAATAATGCACAGTAGAATAGCACAGGTGGTGTGGGTTAGTGAATCTCAAGATAAACTTATTTTAAAGTGTTGCTGTAGCTGGAAATGTCACAGTTTTCCAACTACAGCAATGCAAAGATGTCAGGCCTGCTATGTTTTAGAGGAATGGGCTATACTGTTAAAAAAGCATAAAATCTTGGCTCATTAAAAACAAGAGCATCCCACAGACCCATGACCATTCCCAATCCCTGATAAGAATATAAGAACATAAGAGTAGCCATACTGGGTCAGACCAATGATCCGTCCAGCCCAGTATCCTGTTCTCCAAACAATGGCCAAGCCAGGTCACAGGTACTTGGCAGAAAACCAAATTGTGGCAACACTCTATACTACAAATCACAGGGCAAGCAGTTGCTTCCCATGCCTGTCTCAATAGCAGTCTATGGACTTTTCCTCCAGGAATTTGTCCAAACCTTTTTTTTTTCAACCAAAATATACTAACTGTTGTTACCACATCCTCCAGCAAAGAATTCTAAGAAAAAAAAAACTCTCACCATCTCTATTCTATAAAGAAATCTCAAAATCCCACTTCTGCCCCTGGCAACTTCCTAGGAATCCCTTGTTGGTGGGGGGAAGGATTGATCTGTGGCCATACCTACCCCAGTGTCTCCCACTTGCAATATGGAGGCAGCAGGCCTCTAGGGAGTAGTACTGTCATACTATACTGATAATAATCTGAACTCCACCTAGACGTGTGGTGACCAGTTTGGAAAGCACTGAGGCAGCAAGTCTATAAAATAGGTAATACCATTTAAGTGCCTATTAGGTGAATAAATCTGTGCACCCATATATGCATGTATGGGTGCACAGAGTGAAAAAAGAAGCAAATCATTAAAAAAACATTATCTGATTGATACACAAATCACATTCTGTAAAACATATGTAGTTGTAACCATCCATGTGGTTTGTGTATCGATCAAATACTTATGTTTTTTTATGATTTATACTTAAATATTTATTTATATGTTTTCTTAACAGTTGTGATTTCAGGCCCCTGACGCAGCTCTTTAAGAGAGCGAAACATGGCTGTGCCGGGCTTTTAATTTTTATGATTTTAAGTGGTGAATAAATTGGACCTTTTATGAAAGTTCTGTGGTGATTTGCTTCTTTTTTTCATTCCATGCCGGATTTTCTAAGTCGTTTGCCTACTTGTTTTCTTGTATGGGTTCACATACATGTGTATATTCCAATATACCACCTAAGTTCTATTCCATAAATGCACATTTATCTTGTACTGTGCATATTTGCAAAGGGGTGGGGCTTTAACTATGTGTGTAAAAGACTACTGTAAATTAATATGCGCATATCTCCACCATTTAGGTATGTATATATATAGTTAAGCTAGTATTCCATACAGAAACCCCCTACTTTCCTTTATAGAATACATTCGTATGAAGCACTCTGACATAGAAACTGCACTTCACCGTGGTAATTTTATAAAGCAGATTTTACAAATGGGTAATTGCTGTTGAAAAGGCACACGTACTCTCATCAGCATATATTCATGTACACATGTATATACCTGCACAATTTTATATGATGCACAGGTAGAGTGCAGGATAGGGATGGAGTTGAGAGGGATGCCTATACTTTGTAATATATATACATAATAGGGCTATGAAGTTTGCAAAATTTTATTTCATGCTATTTCCCATGCAGCAAAGAGAGGGAGCAAAGTACAAAAAAAGTCTAAAGAGCAAAATAAAAAAGTACCAGGAGCCTTCAAAAAAAGGGGAATAAAACCTTTTAATCATGTATTTGGAGGAGCAAATCTTTGAATGGACCCGACACGGTCCGTGTTTCGGCGCTGAGCGCCTGCGTAAGAGGTCGTGAAGTACTTACGGCTGTGTTGTACAATTCAGTACGTTTGATGGAAGAAATATACTGCGCCGCCGTGCTATCCCTTCGCATAGAATCAAGTACAGAAATGCTCTCATGAACAAACTCCTCTAGTCTCGAAATCAGTAGCTAGAGGAGTTTGTTCATGAGAGTATTTCTGTACTTGATTCTATGCGAAGGGATAGCACGGCGGCGCAGTATATTGCTTCCATCAAACGTACTGAATTGTATAATACAGCCGTACGTACTTCACGACCCCTGACGCAGGCGCTCAGCACCGAAACACGGACCGTGTCGGGTCCATTCAAAGATTTGCTCCTCCAAATACATGTTATTTCCCATGTCATTCACAGGAATGTTGGATTTATTGGGGGGGGGGGGGGGGGAGGAGGGCTAACATTTTTTCATTATGGGAGCAATGCCATTAGGAGTGCATGCTCTTGCAGAAAGATCACACACTCTTTGAAAAGAATGTGCGCTTTGTACAGACAGTATGCACTATTTTCACAAAGAGAATGCACTATTTGCAAACAGGGCAAACTTTTGTTGGAAACAGTGCACACTGTTTCCCAATAGTGTGTGCATGCATGCACAATTTGCACGTATGTAACAGTTTGCGTATGCACACACTATCGAGAAAGAGTGCAACCCCTTTGCAAATAGTGATCATTGTTTGTGAAATGCACATATTCTTTGTTAAAAAATCTTTCAAAAGAGTGTGCCCTCTTTGCAAATAGTGATCACTCTTCCACTCTTCGTGAAATGTACTCAATCTTTCAAAAGAGTGTGCCCTCTTTCAGAAGACTAAGCACTATTAATGACAAGTGGGAAAAAAAGTCTTTATTTTGTTATTTTTTTTCCTGTCATTATGTTTGGGGAATGTTATTTATGTTCCCCCTGTCATTTCAAACAAATACACATCCCTAGTACATACCTACACTTAGCATAAGCAGAAAGATTCACCTGCTGTGCAGCAAGTGCAAATGTGTGTGTGGGTACCAGAGATTATCGTGGAAGCCTGTCTAATAAGGACACGTGTACCTTTATAAGAAAAAATATCATGTAGGCACATTTTTTACATTTTACATGGGCTCTCTATTGTGAAACTGCTCCCCACACAGAGATAGCACCTAATTGCATACATCAAATCACAATCCACAGTTCAGTAATCTCCCAAGTGGATTTAATATTGGTTCCAAAGCACTTTAAACAGGTTCTCAGGGTTGTTTGAATATGTTGTGCTTTCAGATTTGTAGATATAAGGATGAACAAGATATAGGTGAGGCTTTTTTATTGGACTAACTCAGTACGTGTGTGACTACCTTTCAAGAGCTGTTCACCCTTCATGGGGTCACTTAAGAGTGCAATTACATTGAGTTTAAGCAGTGCAGAGTCAAACCCAGTAAAACTCTCCTATTTCTACACATACAAGTGCATTAATAGAACAATCACCATACTAGTTATGAGGCAGAATTGTATTTTTGTTACAGTTTTATACACTCAAAATGAACACTCTTCAGTTAGGAAAGATAACTGGAGTTTGAGCAACCTGAACCCTCACCAACTGGTCTTGTAATGGGCAATAGGTAGGAATGGCAGAGGTTATCAAGTCCAAAGGAGCTTAGGTGGAGAGGGCTGTTGGTGGGGGGGGGGGGGGGGGGTGGAGGATAGACAAGTATGGGGAAATTGGGTCAAGAAAATAGGTTAGAATAGGGAGTCAGTATTTCATTTTTAAAATGGCAACAGTGGGAAAACTGGGATTAGGGGTTGGTTGTAAGATCCTGGGTGGGGGGGGGGGGGGATTATAGCCTGAATAAAGAGTAGCAGTGCCCTAGACCAGTAGATTTGGCTGCTTCTCAAAGTACTTTCCTTCTTCCCTCCCTCCATCCTTAATTCAGGTGTGTGGTCTAGGAGCTAAATTAAGGCTTGTTGTAGCTTGTATTGTGTGTGTGTGTGTGTGTGGGGGGGGGGGGGTGGATTGAGAGGCAGTGGTCTTGTTGATACACCAGGCAGTAAGGCAACAGGCCTTTCAAGTGGGTCTGGAGACTCAGCTGTGGGGCATGAAGGACTCATGCTAATTCAATATCCTTAGTTGCATGGTGGGTCTTGTAATTGGGCAGCACAGTTGTTCATCTATAAAAGCATTTGCAGTAGTTGAGGTGGGGTACCTAGGTACTAACATGGTGGGTAGTTTCTCTAAGGCCACCAATTTTGACCTTGACTGTTAAATCTTTATACTTTGAGCAAATTTATTGGCTCTAGTATTTTTTTTCATGTTTGTTACAATAAAGGAAGCTGCCACCATGTGTGTGTGTTGAACTTGTCGTGCTGTGTTCTCATTGTGTGGTTCATTGAATTTAAGGGAGTGGGTTGCTACTTGGTGGGGTAGGGGGTTGGGAGAGGGAAAGCAAAGTTCAGATGATGAAGGCACTGTGGGGCAAAGTTGCCAGGGCTGTGGATTTCTCACCCAATTGGGCTCCTTTCCGTGACCCGCTGCGGCTTTTTCACGCCGCGTGTGGGTTGCGGGATTTTGGGGGGCTTTTTTTTGCCCTGCCGTGATTTTTTAGCTGGCCGCGGTTTTTTCATACGGCCGCGGGTTGGCTGGTTTTCCTGTGGCCACGGCCAATAGAAGCCCCACAGAGGCGGGCTTAATGACATCATTTGTATGCAAATGGCTCCATTAATATTTATTAATGATGTCATTAATATGCAAATTGACATTATTAATATTTATTAATGATGTCATTCATATGCAAATGACTTTGTGCGGTTTTGGGGCTGGTTTGGGACTAGTTTTGGGCATGGAAAATTTTTTACAATTGGCAACAAATGAGAATGAGAGAGAGAAGCACACACAGAAGTCCAGGTACTCCTTGGGAAACTACTTTAATAACAGAAACAGTTGACAGTAGACTTTTGTCATGCAAAGCTTCTGCTTCAATAAATCCGTTAGTCCTTAAGGTAGTACCATCATGGGTGCAATTTTTATTATTGTGCACCCAATATTTTCATCAGCAAAGTTCTGAATGTGCAAATAATGCCAAATGGCAGTGACCCTCAGGTGTTCATGAGGCAGCACCCCGTATTTTAATGTTAATTAAAACATTTATGCTTAATACTCACATGGAACCTCTTAACTGTAACAGACACCGGTAATAATTTCAGCAGATTTCAAAGGACCAACTCATTTCCAAACATGCCTCTTCCCCTAAAAAAAAATTGCACCGATCACTTTCAAATCCTGCAATAAACAGTAAGTGAGTAAACGATTAAAATATTAAAGGGAATATTTACAAGAGAGAGAGAGAGAGAGAGAGAGAGAGAGAGAGAGAGAAAGAGACTTCTACCTCTTGCAGTGTATAAAATTGCAAAACACGTAATTTTTCCGACATCCAATGAAGAGATGAAATAGACCCTACAGAAACTCTGCTCCAGAGACAGGTCAGGCTAGTTTCTTCATATAGGTTTGTTTTGCTCATAACACAACTATGGAATATGGCGAACCATATTAGCGAGGGGGTTATCAGAAAGCCTGGGTGATCATCTCAGGCAGATAAAGGTCATTAGGAACGGATAAAGCTACTTAGGAGCTCCTTCCTGCCTTTCCCAGCTCAGGCTAGCCCGGGATCCTGGCGCCGGCTGCCTCTTGCCATTAGCCTGCAAAAGGTGTAACGTTACTGTTTGTTATTGGAACACTAAATAGTCCATTTAAATGACAATTAATCCGTGTGTGGGGAAGCAAGTCGGCTATTGTTTAATGACTGATGCTGGACTGCTCAGGAGCTAAACAGTGGAAGGGGACAAGGGGATGACACATGTTACAGAAAAAGAACACAAAGATGGCCAAAATTACCGTTAAAACGGAATATATGAATTTTGCTGATTTGTGCTCTGTGGAGTTGTTTCTTCCTGAGCCTGGCAGACACAAGGTCGAAAAGTATGTCAAGCACTGTATAAGGTCATCATCTACCAACATTTGCGTATTTCCGATCTGACGAAGAAGAGCAACCTTCGAAAGATAATCAAGAAATGTATTAAGTTATGTCCAATAAAAAAAGGTATCATCTTATTTTCTTTTCCATGTTTTATTTTGTTTGATTTCTATTGACCTTTAGAAGAGAGGTGTGATAGCCATGTTAGTCCACTTTTAAAGGTCATCAATAGAAATAAAACAAAAGAAAACATGGAAAAGAAAATAAGATGATACCTTTTTTATTGGACAGGAATGTAGTAAAAGCAGTTAGCTTAGCAGGGTTTTAAAAAAAGGTTTGGATGGCTTCCTAAGGGAAAAGTCAATGGACTTGAGGGAAAATCCATTACTTATTTCTAGAATAAGCAGCATAAAATGTATTGTACTGATTTGGGATCTTGCCAGGTACTTATTACCTGGATTGGCCACTGTTGGAAACAGGGTGCTGGGCTTGATGGACCTTTGATCTGTCCCAGTATGGCAACACTTATGTCTATTTGTCATTATGTTCTGTTTTCTTCTATGTAATATGTGGCCCATTGGCACATGAATTGCTCATCTTTCTTGTAAATGGGGCACATATTTACAAACCTCATCTCAACTTTCAGGGGATCTACTTATGTTGCTATGAACAAACTAGTGTCACAAACTTGGCCTGCTCATGTTCTGGCAGCAATGTTAATGAGGTACATGTATAGATGTTTATATTTATTTATTTAGATTTTGCTCACACCTTTTTCAATAGTAGCTCAAGGTGAGTTACATTCAGGTACACTGGGTATTTTACTGTCCCTGGAGGGCTCACAATCTAAAGTTTGTATCTGAGGCAATGGAGGGTTAAGTGCAGGGCTGCCAAGAGGAGGGACAGGGGGGACAAAATTCCCCGGACCCGGGCCTCCAAGGGGGGCCTGGCGCCGGGGTCTCTCTCCTTCTCCTGCTTCCAGGCCGCCGGTGCCGCAGTCTCCGGTCTCACCTGCCCGCCCTTGGCTCCGTTGACAGCCCCCCTCCATCCGCCACCAGGCCCCCTACATTCAAATCGGCAGTGCCTCACCTCCGTGTGAAAGCAGCAGATCGCCTCCCTTCGGGCCTTCCCTCACTGTGTCCCACCCTCGTCTGACGTAACTTCCTGTTTCTGCAAGGCCACATTTGGGGCACAGTGAGGGAAGGCCCGAAGGGAGGCCATCTGCCACTTTCACACGGAGGTGAGGTGCTACCGATTTGAATGCAGGGGGCCCAGTGGCAGATGAAGAGGGGCTGTCGACGGGGCCAGAGGTGGGCGGGCAGGTGGAGACCAGGGACTGCGGCAGCGGTTGCCCCGGGCCCAGCTCAGTCTCTCAGCGGCCCTGGTTAAGTGACTTGCCCAAGATCACAAGGAGCAGCA
This sequence comes from Microcaecilia unicolor, assembly GCF_901765095.1. Taxonomy (NCBI): domain Eukaryota; kingdom Metazoa; phylum Chordata; class Amphibia; order Gymnophiona; family Siphonopidae; genus Microcaecilia; species Microcaecilia unicolor. Next base: position 307,276,363 of record NC_044034.1, on the reverse strand, counting down.
CTGGGATTTGATCCAGGCACCACTAGGCCACTCTATAAATATATATCCCATACCTCATATGATACCATGTATACATACCATCATGAGTACAGAAATTGCATATAAAACATGTCATGGCATGATGAAAATATTAAAACAAAAATCATACCTTTGCTCCTCCTTATCTGCAGTAACCTAATGGTTGGGACAGTGGACTGAAAAACAGGGAAGCCAGGGATCAGATCGTATAGTCAATCCTTTTGCTCTTGGGCATCACTTATCCCTGCATTGCTTCAAGTACTGTGAGCCTTCTGAGGATAAGGAAATACCCACTGTACCTGGATGTAACTTGCCTTAAGCTTCTACTGAAAAAGTATGGCTTAAACACAAATCCACCTTCCTTAAAAAGAGATGCAGCACACTCAAAAAAAAAAAAAAAAGGTACACATCGCAGAACTTAGGTGCCCTTTTACTAAGCAGCAGTTTGCCCACTGCGGGCTGACCATGCAGCAATCCGGAACAACCACCGGCCTAACACGGGTGCCGATGGCAGTTCCACTCCCAGTGCATGCCATTTCTGGTGCTAGGGAAATAGGTCCCTATTTTTTTACCACAGCAGCTACTTGGCAGTAATCAGGCAGCACCACTTGCTGCCCAGTTACCGCTGGGTTAGTGCGGGAGCCCTTACTGCCACCCAGTGGCGTCGCGAGGGCAGCTGACACCCGGGGCGGGTCGCAGCTGCGCACCCCCCCCCCGGGTGCAGCGCGACGCACCCTCCCCCCTCCGTAGCGCAACAACCTCCCCGCCCGCCCGCCCGCCCGCCCGCGAAAACATACCTGGAAGGCGGTGAGGGGCGGGTGGGTGGGGCAATCTGCTGAGAGCACGCCGCTGGGGGGGTGTCGGCGCCTCGCTGGTTCCTTGCTCGCTCTGCCCCGGAACAGGAAGTAACCTGTTCTGGGGCAGAGAGAGCAAGGAACCAGCGAGGTGCCGACACCCCCCAGCAGCGTGCACCCGGGGCGGACTGCCCCACCGCCCCCCCTTCCTACGCCACTGCTGCCACCTCAATGGGTGACTTCCCTCCCCCCACATACATGGCCATGCAATAAGTGCAACCTTATCACATGTCCATTTCTTTTTCTTTTCAGCTTTTTTACCTGCTGTGGTAAAAGCAGTGGCGTTCCTTAGCTGCCACCTGGTGCGGTCGCCACTGCACGCACCCCCCCCCCCCGGGGTGCAGCATCATCCATCCCCCCCCAGGTGCAGCATGACCCCCCCCCCCCCCGCCTGGCGCATCACCTTCAAGCCCCCCCAACCCAGGTGCATTCTTCTTGCCTGCTGGGGTGCAGGGAGCCCCTGCTCCCTCTGCTGTTACTTCCTGTTCCGGGGCAGAAGGAGCAGGGAACCTGCAAAGCCACACAGCTGCTCCCAGCAGTCCTCCTGCAGCGTGTAGCCGGGGACGGACCGCCCCCACCACCCCACCGTTGGCACGCCACTGGTAAAAAGGACCTTAGTGCATGGCAAAAATGTCCTCGGCCGCTAGCGCAGGGCCACTTTTACTGCAGCTTAGTAAAAGGGCCCCTTAGACAAAGTATAAAGGATACACAGCAAGGCAGAAGTAAATGCCAAGTCAAGATTTCACGTGTGGCACAGTTAAGAGACATTATTTATTTATAAAACAAAATTATATGATCTATAAATTTATCTTATCATGCACAAGGCTGTTCAAAGCTCATTAGCAATATAAAGGCTGCCAATAATATTATCCAAGTCCCAATGTTTTCCTTTGCCATAGTATTTATTTTTTCACCATTTCCTGAAGTTCATTTCCTTGGCTGTACTTGGCCGGTTTATTTGTTTAGGGGGCTCTAATAGTGCCGATCTGGGCTATTTTTGTTGGGCGGACAGATATAGCGCACGAGGCTAAACTGGCTCCTTTCTGTCAGTGTTATCAGCGAACACCCAACTCTTCGGCTGGCCTGGAATTTTAATTGAAATAGATTTTCAGCCTCAACTCAGAGAAGCAAAGAAGGACAAAGATAAGAGGCCTCCTTCCTATCAAACCCTAAGTTGCGAATGCCAGCTTCCACTACTTAGCAATGAGTTCTCACAGCACATTATTTAGTGGTTTCAGAATGCTGCTTATTACATTCACTGCTCTCTCTAAGGCATTTACATTCAGTTCAAGCTATCAGCAGGGGTTACTTTTAGGTCTGATTTACTAAGACTTTTCCCCTATTCTGATGGTACTGGGGGTGGAGAGGGGAGACCTGAGTAATCCATCTCCATTTTAGTAGGCAAATGAGAACAAACTTTGGAAAACAGGCCTGTAATGATTTCAAACCTATCTTCTGGGCACCCTCCTGTCCCCACACACCTATGGGACCTGACTACGGAAACCAAGGTAAAGACTGGATGAGAAAGGGACTCCTGGTTGGGTCTTACACTGAAGACTCTTTAGTTTCTTATGTAGTGTATACAATAAAGATTTAGGCAATTTTGGGATACATGGAGGGGCATTTTTGATATTTTCTTCTATGTAATAAAAATGTTCAAACATTAGTAGCGAACATGACCATTTTTAAACCAGAAAAATGTCCAACTTTTTGTTTCAAAAATGCCCATTTGCTAGATGTTTTTGTGTTCAGAGTGTCTTCTCTTTTAGGACCAGTTTTGACCCCCCCCCCTCCCCCCAAAAAAAAACTGTCCAAGGGAAAAACTCACAAAGACAAGCCATTGGGATGTATAGGGGGGCAGCTTTCTTAGTAGACTGCAGGGCCACCAAGAGACTGAGCCAGGCCCAGGGCAAAACCGCTGCCCCCCCCCCCTAGGATTGTCACCGCTGCCACCCCCCAGGGTCGCTGCCACTGACCCCCCCCCCCCCCCCCCCCCCCGCTGCAACTACAAATACTTTGGCTGGCGGGGATCCTGAGGCCCTGACAGCAGAAAAAGTGTTCCTCCAGCGCTGCTCTTCACTCCACCACATTGCCTGCCCTTCCCTGCCCCTGCGGCTGCTTTTTCTCTCACGTCGCGCGTGCTCGGTTTCAAAACCGAGCATGTGCGGCCTGAGAAGAAAAGCAGCCACTTGGCAGGCAATGCGGCAGAGTGAAGAGCAGCGCTGGAGGAAGACCTCTTCTGCTGGCATCCCAGCAAAGCAGTGTGGTATCCTAAGGGGCACTGCAGTGGACTTCACATAAAAGGTCCCAGGTATACATCTCACCGTAAGCCTCTTAATTGTATGGGAAGCCCTCCAAAGCCCACTAAAAACCTACTGTCCCCAACTATACACCACTACAATAGATCTTATGTCTACAGGTATCACCCATATTTAGGTACTGTAGATTTTTGGTGGATTTAGGAGGACTCACACTTTCCACCACAAGTGTAACAGTTAGCCTGGGTTATGGGCCTGGGTCCCCTTCTCTACATTGCAGTGCACTGACTATTAGGCTACTCCAGTGACCTGTTTGCTACTCTAATAGGACTGGTCATAACATCTGAAGCTGTCATAGAGGCTTGTATGTACTGTTTCACATCTTGGAGAGTGGGAGGGGGTCAGTGACCACTGAGGGAGTAAGGGGGATTATACCTTAATCCCTCCAGTGGTCATTCTTTTTTGTGACTTAATTGCTATTGAAACAGGTCTAGACCAATACATCTAAATTTAGCCATTATTTTCCCTTTGTTCCATTATGCCCAACCCCAACATGCCCCCTTGTGATTTGCATGCTCTGCAAAGAAAAATATCTCCAATCCCAGTTTTGAAAATTGCGATTTGGACTTTTTCAGAGAAAAACATCAAAATGCTACTTTATGCCGTTTTTTTAGACTTTTTCCTCTCTTGAAAATTAGCTTCATGGTGTATTGACAACTAGAGATCATTTTAAGCTTAGTGTAGCATCAGATCATTCCGTCTAAACCTCCCCTTAAGTGATTCATGGAGGGAAAATCAAAGGAACATCTGCCCTCTTATGTAAAACAACAACCACCTGAAAAGGCTTAAATATTATCCCTGATCTTCCTAAGAGCTGTTGTGATTTGCAAATAATAATTCAGTGTCCTATTCATTGCAGGAGTTTGTTTCACCCTATGCACAGAATCACAGGCAGATCTTTGATTTAGGGAGACATTGCTGCCCATGTGCTGTAATTCACTGCTAAATGAAATGAATCACTAAGAGTCTCCCATCCCCACCACTATCATCTTAAATTCTTAGATTTCAGAAAGTTAATTCTTGTTGTATGATGCCACCCAAACTATAATGTTAGATAATATGAGTGGAGGTGTGCCCTAGTGGTTAGAACACCAGTCTTGACATCCAGAGGTGGCCTGTTCAAATACCACTGCTGATCCTTGTGACCTTGGGCAAGTCATTTTACTCTCCATTCTGTGGGTTGCTGAATCCCATGTTAAAATAATGCTGCTTGTGAGCCACCTCGCAAGGAGTATTACACTATGTGCCCAGGAGCATCAGGCAACAAAGCTAAATCCTGATGCTCCCAGGACACCAGAGCAGGGTCTCCCTGGTTTGTAGGCCTCCCTGGCTTAAGGCCCCCCTGAAAAAAGCCCTGTCACCCACAAGTACAAAACCCCCACCCTCAACTTAAAGGTAACCCTTACCCCCTCAAAGGGCTACCTTAGCATCATTGGTGGTCTGGAGGAAGTCCTCTGGGGATCTCCAGGGGCTCCAGGAGTCTTCTGGGGTCCTCTGGGGTTTTTGGGCAGGATTGATGCCCAGTTGCTCCTGCTCAGGCTGGTGCTGCATCCAAAATGGTGACTACCACTAGGGGTCATATGTGCATATATGGAAACTTTTCCTTACATGAATATATGATCCCTTGTGTTAGTCGCGTGTGGATGCGGCGTCAGACTGGGCAGGAGTAACTGGGCATCGCTCCTGCCCAAAGACTAGAGAATCCCAAAGATCCCTGGAGTCCCCCAGAGCCCCCAGAGGACTCCCGGACTACCAATGATACTAAGGTAGCGTTTGAGGGGGAAGGGCTATCTTTAATATGGGAATGGGGATTCTGTACTTGTGGGAGGTGTTCGGGGCTTGGGTCAGGTGGAGGCTCTGGTGTCCCATGAGTATCAGGATGTGGCTTTGTGTCCTGATGTTCCCAGGCACATAGTTTAATGCTGCTTGCAAGGTGTCTCACAAGCAGCATTATTCCTGAACTACAAGATTCAGAAACCTGCAGTGCCAGGATCCTGCAGATTGCTGATTCCCACAGGGAGTCAAAGTATGGAAGAAGGTGAATTTTTACTGCACCTTGATGAATTCCCCCCCCCCCCCCCCCCCCCAAAAAAAAATGTTCTAATGCACATTAAAAAAACAAAGGGCCCTGTTTACAAAGGTACGCTAGCATTTTTAGTGCATGCTAAAAATTAGCATGTGTTCACCGTGTAGATGCCCATAGGACTATTATGGACATCTACATATTGAATGCACACTAAAAAATGCTAGCATGCCTTTGTAAACAGGGCCCAAAATCTTGTCACTAATAAAAAAAGGTTTTTATCTAACAAACAAAGGGTTCCTTTTTCAAAGCAGCACTATGGATTAGTGTACGCTGAATGCGAAGAAGCCCACGTGGGCTTCTTCGCATTCAGCATACAGTATACTCCGTAGCGCTGCTTTGTAAAAGGAGCACAAAATATGTGAAGCCAACTCAAAACACCCACAAATCGAGAAATTTTCTGAAAATTTCCAACTCAATCTGAAACCTTTTTATCTGTGCACATCCCTAACACTGTATCTGGTTACTGCTTTCTACAGTGCAAATGTCTTTATCAAACAGGTTCCTTCTTCTAGTTTTGTATGACATATAGTTCAAAATATTGGTTCAATACAATTGTCCACACCTGAATTGTTGAGGAATCACTTTCCCAAATATGCTACTTTCCTGAAAATAGTGCATCTTTAATATGTACCTATGATTAATTGTAATTTCATTTTAATTCACGGGTTTCTAAAGAGAATTAGTATTCTTCATCCCCGCTTAGCAGGGGTTTCAGTCTTTTGCAAGATGAAAATGCCTGTTCCTTGATGCCTGGTTTCTACAGTGTCTTTCTTAACTCTGCTTAGCTAGAGCTGGGGTGGTCCAAAATTCCAGCACCTGGCCCTTATCAACCCTTATCTGTTTCCAATCCAGTTGCTAATGTGATCTTAATGGATACTTAAATTGATAAGATTTGTTTTATTACCTCTGACAAATGTACTCATTGTCTCCCATTGTCCCAGGGCCAGGGAAATACATGATTTGAGTTTAGAGGCAGATGCACTAAACGTTTTTCATCGTTAAATGAGCCCTCAGGGAAGAATTTCCTATCCTTTCCATGCACTTAAGCCTATTTTCCGACGACAGTAGCAGCTAACGAAAACGGAATGGAGATGAGCAATTAGTGTGAAAACCCCATTGAAACGACATGCACTAACCTTTTCCGATTGCCTTTACGCAGGAAAAAGGCAGGAAAACTAACGAGAGGTCTGGACCTCTCGTTAGGACAGCTCTGTGCCAGGAAAAAGTGTTAATTGAAAAAATAAACAAACTTTGAGCCAATCCCAGCGCATTAGCAGAGCTAAAAGCGCTGTGATTGGTCCAAAGGACCTCATAAAACACATAAAAAAATAAAAATAAAAAAAGGATCGGGAGGGGGCAAGGGCGCTCATCAGGAGCGTCCTGTACGGACGGCCTTGCCCCCCCCCCCCCGCTGCTCCCCACTTTCCGCCGCTCCCCCCACCCCGAAAAAGCAAACTTCTAGAAGCCCCTGCCCCCCTCCCTTCCTCACTACTCTGTCACCTCAGCTCCGCCTCCCGACATCCTCCGTCCGCGCCCCGCCCCCTTTTGGGGTCGTCGCCGCCATTCCCCTCCTCCATCGGGCCCCCCTTCCTCTTACCGGGCCCGTGCAGCGCCTCTCTCCTCTGTCCGAAGGCGCTGCACGGGCAAGAAGAACGCTGAATCAGCTGATGCCTGCCTTCGCGATGGGCGTCTTTCTCTTCCTGGGCCCGCCCCTGTCTGACGTCAGTAACCTACGTAGGTTACTGACGTCAGACAGGGGCGGGCCCAGGAGTAGAAAGACGCCCATCGCGAAGGCAGGCATCAGCTGATTCAGCGTTCTTCTTGTCCGTGCAGCGCCTTCGGACAGAGGAGAGAGGCGCTGCACGGGCCCGGTAAGAGGAAGGGGGGCCCGATGGAGGAGGGGAATGGCGGCGACGACCCCAAAAGGGGGCGGGGCGCGGACGGAGGATGTCGGGAGGCGGAGCTGAGGTGACAGAGTAGTGAGGAAGGAAGGGGGGCAGGGGCTTCTAGAAGTTTGCTTTTTCGGGGTGGGGGAGCGGCGGAAAGTGGGGAGCAGCGGGGGGGGGGCAAGGCCGTCTGTACAGGACGCTCCTGATGAGCGCCCTTGCCCCCTCCCGACCCTTTTTTTTTATTTTTGTTTTTATTTGGGAGCCATGTGCTTGCGATTTGACTGTGTTTTGACTGTTTGTGGCATGCGCAGAGCAGCTAACATAACGCTTGGCTGCTCTGCGCATGATTTGGGGGCCGATTAACGATGTGTATTGTGATTCTTTGATACATTGTACGTTTCACTACCGATCTCAGCATGTGTGACTTTTTTTTTTGGTGCATGTTTCGTTATTTTAAAATCGTTAGGGACTTTAACGATTTAGATTTTTTTACGTTTGGTTGCTGCATCTGCCTCTTAGACTTTGACAGCCAGATGCACTAACTCCATGGAAAAAGCCCTTCCCTTACCGATTCCTTAGTGAATCGGTATAAAACGGGCATGCATGAAGGAAATCACATGCAAATGAGCTCATTTGCGCGCGACTTCCTTCCTAAGGAGGGGAAGCCAGTCGGCCAGCCGAGCATGCGGAGAGCAGCCAATCGTTTTGCTGGCTGCTTTGAGCATACCAAAATTGGCTTCATAAGCGTCACTCTCAAAAATAAAAAAGGACGTCCCTGACAAGCACTTGGACGTTTTTTTCTTCAGATTTTGTGATGCGCATCCTTTTTGGATGTGTTTTTCTTACGTGCCCAAAATGACTACCGCCGTAGAGAATCGGGGATCGGGACGTGAAAGGACATCAAAATCAAAACTATTTGGATGTCCTTTTCGATTATGCCCCTCCAGGTCTCTCTCAGCCAATCACAGCGTATTTAGCTGACACCAGTGACAGCTAAACGTTTTTTTTTCCTTCCGATTTTTGTGATGGGCATCCTCCTCTGCATGGGTCCTGCTCACAGCAGCCCCAACAAGAGGTGCAGACCTCCCGTTAGGTTGTCCACGGTGCATGGGGTCAGAAACAATAGTGCATCACATTGCATTTACATTATAATAGTAATTAGCTCATTTGCATTCCATTTTCGTTAGCTGCTACCATGACAGGAAAATGGCTCGGAGAACCCTTTTATGCATGTCCTGGTTTACTACTTGCACGCTAAACTGGCTAGAACCAGTTTAAAAGCCACGTTGCTGGCTTGTTAAGTTTAGTGCATCTGGCCCTCAGTGTGAAAGGGCAATTGACAAGTAACCTTACTAGGTAGTCAGTTAACATGCATAGAAATCCTCGTACTCTATCACTTGTGCACTTAGTGAGCAATATGGACTGAAAATGATCAAATATTACCAAGAATATTACTAATAATTTGAATGTGTTATGGGTGGAATGTTAATATTTTACTAATTCAGGTTGCCAAAAATGTTGAATATTTGCCATGATACCTTTCCAACCCTACAATTTTCCCTCTATGAAAAATGCTAAAAATTGTGTGTGCAAATTTGGGCATGTGCCTAATTTGTGCATGCAATTTAATTGAGTAATGAGCCAATTAGTGCCAATAATTGGCTTTTTAAACAAATATTTACTGGCACTAATTAGATTTAATTGAAAGGTGAGCCAAAAAAGGAGGTGTGGGAATAAGAAGGTTATGGGCAGATCATCAAGGGTATTCCTTTAAGTTATGCACATAGTTGAGAATAAGGGGAAATGGGACTTGATACACTGCCTTTCTGAGTTTTTGCAACTACATTCAAAGTGGTTTATATATATATTCAGGTACTTATTTTGTACCAGGTGCAATGGAGGGTTAAGTGACTTGCCCAGACTCACAAGGAGCTACAGTGGGAATTGAACTCAGCTCCCCAGGATCAAAGTCCACTGCACAAACCACTAGGCTACTCCTCCACTCTATGGAGGTCCAAGCTGTGCCCAAATTTACATGTGGGTATTTGCAAATGACAGTGCCTAAAGTTAGGCATGATTACTGAGCATAAACGTTATTCTATAAACCATGCCTAACTGTACACTGCCTTGTGTAAATTCTTTCAAAAAGACAGCAAATAAATCCAAATAAATAAGCACATTTTATAGAATAGTGCTTCTTTTATGCCATTTATAGAGTTTCCCCATTTTTGCATAATTTTCTCCCTGATTTCTTTTTAAATTTCAAAGTTTTTTTTAAATCCTGTTAATGAAATGAAGCCAGCTAGCAATATATATAATTGGCCAGTAAAGCATGTGCATTTTTAAAAAAAATATTTTATTCCAAGAAATAAGAATTAAAACATTTTTAACAAACGGAAAATAAACTTTATTTTCTATATATCTCGGAATAACATTTTTCCAAGTATAATTCCTTTTTCTATTGACGACAACCAGTGATATAATGGGGGATTTTGTGGTCTTTTTCTTTAAAATTACATACATATTACAGGCTATCTGTTTTTTATTTTCCTGTTCAACAAAGTATCACTGACACTTAGACATTCCTTAAAGATACGGGGGGGGGGGGGGGGGGGGGAGCGAGCCACTTTAGGCTGTTGGTTCTAACCTGGCTGGGTGTATTGGGGAGGGGGGGACAGAAGGACAGTTATATGGTTTTATGTTGGCCCCTAATCACATTGACTCAGCTCAGGGGTTATTGCAAATAATGCTTCAACCAAGTTTGAACCCAATAGAACTGACTTTGGTGTATTTATTTGATGTTTTAAGGAAGTAGTTTGGGAGTGGGGGAGAGTGGGGGGCTGGAGGTGTCTTGAGTGCAGCAATTAGGAGAAAAGGAGCTCAGAAAAAAAATCTATAAGTGCCAGCACTTTTATGGATCTAAATACTCATTTGTTTGAACAAAGTCAATCCTCACGGTGTTTGCATACTTCTAACAGAATCAATCTTCAAATCATCTAATTGCATTTTGCCCAAAAATTTAAAACACTTATCTGGCATGATTTTTTTTTCTTTACTGTTTGTGATCAGTCTAGAAGATACTACCTGCTTCTACAGAACCTGTTGTTTCACAAAACCCTGCACTGTCAAATGCAAGAATGCTGTAGAACAGTATGTAACTAAATTTACATCTATTTATATATCTATTAGTCTAGTATTTTGCAAGATACAGATAGATATACCGATATATTACAGATCCAACCCATTTAAGGTAGGGCATCCTGTTTTCAGGACACAGGTGTTTACTTTTTTTTTTCTTCGCAAGGTGAAAGTAGTAACATCAAGCGACGTGTGACATGTAGGTTTTCTGTACATTTAGGAAAGAAATACTTCATATTTTTGCTTCCAAATCGTAACAGTCTAATTTCTGAGTCATTTCTTTTGGGACGTTTCACCCTATACTTGAAACCCTCTGCCCCGAGTTTGGGGAAGTGTAATCCCTAATTCCTTTTTAATTAATACTAGAGATTTTCTAATTCATGGGTTTTTGTTTGGTTATAATCTAAATTCCCTGCAAACGAAACTGGTCACATTAATAACCCCTGAAAGCAGTATAGTTTGCAAAGACAGCCATACAGAGAGGGATCAAACAAAAAATCTGTTTTTAATGGACGAAACAACATGGTATTTTCTTCTCAAAATTTATTCTAGCATACAGTTAGTTCATTTGCGCTTTTTTTCTGGGTAATCTTCAGCACATATCACCAGTCTAACTGGTGTCATAAGTAGCATCCAGAATAAGCTTGACACTGGATTACGTTTTAAATTTTAACTGTAATCAATAGAAATCAAACAAAATAAAACATGGAAAAGAAAATAAGATGATACCTTTTTTTATTGGACATAACTTAATACTAGCGAGCTCATCGGAAATTTACGTCCAATAAAACTACTACTACTACTACTACTTAACATTTCTAAAGCGCTGCCAGGGTTACGCAGCGCTGTACAATTTTAGCACAAAAGGACAGTCCCTGTTCAAAGAGCTTACAATCTAATGGACAAGTGTAGAGTCAGTCAAGTAGGGGTAGTCCATTTGGGGCATCTTATTTTCTTTTCCATGTTTTATTTTGTTTGATTTCTTTTGATTACCTTTAAAAGTGGACTAACACGGCTACCACACCACTCTACTCAATTTTAACTTAAAGGCAAGCACTTTGGTTTCCTCATCCTTTACCCCACTGTCAGCCCCTTGTATCTCCAGGTTCAACTCTGTTGGCGGAAGGAGGAGCTACACAACCCCGGACCAGCCAATGGGCCAGAGAATGGGGGCTGCCCATTCACTCGAGGGAACTCCAAGATCACAGAGGAACAAGGAGAGCCGGACACACATGCCGTGAATGTACCACCACCGTCCTTGTCCGGGCAGAAGAGAGCTTGAAGACCTTTTTGCTCAAAGGAATACCTGTGGCACGTTTAATTGTATTGTGGCGGATTTGCTTTGTCCGGATTATTAAGCTTTGTAAATATATATTTTGCCTGGATATTGTTATCATTCGAACTGGACGCTCCTTTCTTGTCAAGTGTTTTGAATACGACTGACAAGGGTTTTATGATGCTCCCAAGTCCTATGGCATCAACGCCTTTCTCTGTCAAAGATATTTTACGGCTGGAGAAACAACACGATGAGCTTCAGCAGGGCTTTCTCGTCCCAAACCTGGAGGCTCCCGCAGAGCAGTCACCTGTGGACTTGCACACCCCAACTAAAACTCCAGAAACTGCCTATTACCGCACGGAGGAATTCTCCTTTAAAGTGCCACGTGAACCAAGGATCCTCAACAGAAGTGAAGAGCTTGACCCATTAAGAAGTTCTCGTGGCCCTTCTTTAAAGGAAGACTTGGATCTGTTGGAGGAACAAAGTAGGTACTACGCAAATAGATACGATAGACGCTTTCTGTGTATCCCAGACGTGTAGGGGGCAATGTTTCTGTGCGAGCTCATCGGAAATTATCTATCAAGCTATTTTAAGCCCCATTTGATAAGAAAAATCTATGCTACTCTATCTTACAGAAAATAGGAGGCGATTGAGCGTATATAGAAACTAAATAAAAATAACATCTGATTAAATAATGGTGTTTATTAAAAACTCACAGGCACAAAACTTCAGAATTGTTAAATCCACTAAAATTATAGTACCCTATACTACTACTATTACTACTTATAATTTCTATAGCGCTACTAGAGGTACGCAGCGCTGTACACTTGAACATGAAGAGACAGTCCCTTCTCGACAGAGCTTTATGAATAATATCTTATTATGAATGCCTATCTAAAAGTTGTAATTAATATTTCCATCCTGTAGTGTATGCTACTTATACTAGTGCAGTATTTTCACATATCATTTAATTTCTTTCCTCATTACACTTCTTTATTTGTATAAAATATTGTCTGATTAGTAATTGTGCTATTGTGACGCCAGATTTACATTTTATTTATCCTCTACCGTTTTGCTGTTATTATTTGATTTCGAATATACTTCTGCAAGCCCAGTGTTCTGTATTGCTTTCTTTCTTTCTTTCTATCCATATATCTATTTGGTATCTCTACACAATGCGTAGGTAAATGTCTGGGGATTTATTCACACACAAAAAAAAACCAGCATTTTTGAATGTGGTGCATTTTGGGACGGGAGAACGGGAAAACCATGGAGTAAAATTATTCCTTAACAAAGTTTCAGAGGTAAATGAGTCATTCGCTTTGATTAAAGGACCCTGCTCCAAGGATTAATTTCATAAACAGAGTATGAGACAGGCCATGGAAAAATAGAACTTATATTGCAATAAATTACAAATATAAATTACAAATTTGTTTGTTATCGTATTTTACAGGGTTAGCAGTTACAGGCTTCTATGAATGGGAAAAAAAGATTCAGTAACAATAGATATGATAAACAGAGGTGATCTTGAATTAGAAATAGAGAAAATACATAAAATATATATTCTGAAGAGAAGTACTCATTATTAAACTAGATGTATAATAAATAGAGCGATTGGTTGATTTTCTATCAGAATGCCTCAATAAGAAAATCTAGTTTTATGTCTGACACTCTTTCTAGTTACATGTGCAAAAAACAGTCCAGGATAGCAATGCTTTTTGTATGACAACTGGATGGTATTTTAAAATCATTACCATTGCAATTAATTTTCTTTTGAATATATACCAATTAGAACATTTCTAGGTGCAAGAAAGCAGGCATATATGTTACACAGAAATCTGTGTGCAGATGGGTAATAAACTGCGTATTTAACAACAGTAACAATTTGGCTCAACAAGCATATTCATAAATAAATTGAAAAGCTCTTAACTTCAATGTTTACAATAGGTGATGTTATGTTTGGTTGTGTCTAGTTAGTAAAATCGAATGACACCTGGAAGGGTAGAGCTTAGATCCTCGGGTGAACCCAGAATCCCTAAATATACACTTTTTAACATATATAAAAGCCACCTGCTTCACTGGTCCATAATACCCTATATGTATTTATAATAAGAGATTATTTCTGTGTAAGAGATGTATAACACTGGCCAGAAACGTCTGATGCATGAATTTTATAATTCTATTTTATATACTGGTTATTGATCACTAAAGATTAGCGTAGAAAAAGTATCAAGATATTCCATACCATATTTTAATCCCTATTTGATAAGAAAAAATTATGGTATTCAATCTTACAGAAGATAAGAGACTGTTGTGAGTTTATATAGAAACTGTAAATAAAAATAATATCTGACAAAAAATAAAAATAAAATGGTGTCTATTAAAAATCCCATAAGAGCAATGGTTTAAAATTGTTATTTTTAACGTAGTAAATATAAATTCCCTAAGATTAAATTTTAAAAACACTCATGGTACTTATAAAATAGAATTATAAAATTCATGCATCAGACGTTTCGGGCTGGTGTTATACATCTCTTACATATAACGTCTGCACTCTGAGCTTTGTGCTCACACGAAGCTCTAAGCTCTAATTGTCCAGGTGTCATCCGATTTTACGAACTACACATAAACAAACATTATGTCTACACGTTCAATATTATGTCTACCGGACAGATTCCCCTTATGCATGTTTATCCGTCAAACTTTTAACTATTCAAAGTGGCACTGCTATGAGAAATAAAATGATCTGACTCATTTAATTTATCAAATGATCTATTAGACTTTCGGGGGGGGGGGGGTGGCGTTCAATGTTTTCATTCACTCTATAAAGAAGAGAACAGTTTTCCTCTACAACCTATGGCAGAAACTTTGTCAAAAACAAATATATAATTTAATTGGGGGGGGGGGGACGCAGACATTTACATTATGTAACACTTTATTTAAAGTGATAACGACTAATGTATGACATTTGCAAACTGTTTATATTGTGCTGTCTGTAAAGAAAGTATTCATTTTTGCTATCCACTTAGAGCGGGAACATCCTGTAAATTTGTTGACTCAGGAAACATTCTCTAAAGTTATTTTAGCTCAACATTCTTTGAATAAAAACGTTTATAAATCCACGCTCGTATTCTAGTGATTGTATAATTTTATGGTCATTTTCCATTGTAATATAGGTTGAATTTTATTATAATTGTCATGTGTAATGTTGTATTTGATTACTTATGTAATCTGGCTGGATCCCTGCGGAGGTAAAGCAGAATATAAATGCCACTTTTTAAAAATGAAATGGCATTTAAATGAAACCATGCAGTGAAATAAAATTATGATTGGATAGCTAAAGGAGGGACGGAGGAGAAAGAGGGTGTTGATAAAATTTAATTTTAGAAGCATCTTTATTGCTCAATTTCACTTCAATTTAAAAGGCAGCAATAAAGCTGTAGGTGAGCCCTTAGATTAAAAATTGTTTATTTATTTATTTATTTATTTATTTATTTATTTATTTATTTATTTATTTATTTCGATATGGCTCAAGCCTTCTTTCGATTGCAGCTCAGGGCCAGTTACATTCAGGTGCAGTAGGTAACTAATAATAATAATATAATATTCCTGGTTAACTTTGTCCTGATGAATAAAGTGCAGCTCTTAAACTAGGCAGAAATATAGTAGTAGTAAATATACAGGGTTGCAATATCACTTTATTCCTGTACTCAGAGGTTTGCCATATAAAGCATACTTTATCACGACGTTTCTCCTTCCCTCATCTTTACCAAATGAGGTTACCTTAAAAATGTAACTGCAGATTTATTCCTTCCAAAGAATTATGGATTGTATAAATTATTTATTTGAAGAAAAATATCTTTTGTTGTAATGTTTAATAAATGTTGTCATTATTTTGTAATGTCGTTCAATTTTGTTATGAGTTATTTGTTGTTGAGCTGACAATAATAATACCGAAAGACAAAAGTTTTTAACTGCGTAACAAAAAAAAAAAAGACGTAGGGTATTAAAAAAAGCAGTATTGCGCAAGAAAACTTTTAGAATACTCAGTTCAAACGGCAAGTAAAATAAACAGTTCGTAAAATCCTCCTTCTTCATTCTAATTTCAATTACTTATCTGAAAGGACGACCTTGTGTAAATGTTTTTAAAGAGCTTTCAAAGCTTCCCTAATCGAAGCCCAATCAGGCATCCTATCAGAATAGCAGGGAAAACTAAGGCGTGGGCTTCAGAGTTTTCCACCTGCCTTCATATTGGGCAAATATTTCTTTTTTTTATCTGCAGAAGGGGAGAATAAAAGTCCATTTTGAATTAGAACCTGAGAAGCCTAATAAAACATGCACATCTTTGTTTCCAACAGTGGCCAATCCAGGTCACAAGTACCTGCCAGAAACCCAAATAGTAGCAACATTCTGTGCTACCAATCCCAGGGTAAGCAGGAGCTTCCTTTTGTCTATAGCAGATTATGGACTTTTCCTCCAGGATCTTGTCAGAACCTTTTAAAACCCAGATAGCTAAACACTGTTACCACATCCTCTGGTGACAAATTCCAGAGTTTAACTATTCTTTGAGTGAAAAAAATATGTCCTCCTATTTTAAAAATGTTTCCATGTAACTTCATTGAGTGTCCCTTAGTCTTTGTACTTTTTGAAAGAGTAAAAAATCAATTCACTTCTATACTACTCAAGATTTTGTAGACCACAATCAAATCTCCTTTCATTTGTTTTCAAGCTGAAGAGCACTAACCTCCTAAACTTTCCTGATATGAGAGGAATTTGATCCCCTTTATCATTCTGATCACTCGTCTTTGAACCTTTTCTAATTCCACCATATCTTTTTTGAGATACCAAGATCAGAAACAAACGCAATACTCAAGCTAAGGTCACACCATGGAGCAGTACAGAGACATTATAATATTCTTTGGGGGTTGTTTACTAAATCTTAGCTCATTATCTGCAGTAGGGTCCATAAGAATAAAATTTGTCCTGCTACAGATAACTCGAGCTAAGCAACCCCCTTTGTCTTGTTTACCATTCCTTCCCTAATAATTCCTACCATTCTGTTTGCTTTTTGGGCGGCCACTGCACACTGGGCAGAAGATTTCAGCATATTGTCTATAATGACACCTAGATCTTTTTCTTGAGTGCTGACTCCCAAGGTGGACCCTAGCATCAGGTAACTATGATTTGGATTATTCTTCCCAATGTGCATCACTTTGCATTTGTCCATATTAAATTTCATCTGCCATTTGGATGCCCAGTCCACATGTGTTGCAATAACTTTGAACAGTTTTATTTCATCTGAAAATGTAATCACTACTTGTTCCGATTTCCGGTCCCAGTACAGATCCTTGTGGCACTCCACTATCCACACTTCTATGTTGGTGATTATTTTCTTCATTCGGGTTCTTTTTTTCCATTCTTTGAAGGTTGTTCGTTTGACTCTAATGGTCTCTTCCACTTCACATTTTAACCATGCTGGCCATTGTTTGCTCTTATTTCCACCTTTGAAAATAAGTGGAATTCATCTGCTCTGGGCTTCCAAGATGGTATTTTTAAACAATGTCCATGCCTGATTTAAAGTCCTAACCTTTTCAACCAATTCTTTTAGCTACATTTTAACCATTTTTCCTAATTTTATCATAGTCACCCTTTTGAAAATTCAATGCTGCTACAGTAAATGTCCTTTGTGACTCACTCCAGATATTAGCATAAATTTGATCATGTCATGATCACTGCTCCCCATCAGACCCAATACTGTCACCTCTCCTACTAAGCCCTGCTTTCCACTAAGCACTAGATCTAAAATGGCTCCCCCTCTTGTTGGTTCCTGCACCAGTTGCTCCAAGAAGAATTCATTTATTACGTCTAGGAATTTTACCTCCCCAGCACTCCATGATATAACATTTATCCAGTCAAATTAGGGTGGTTGAAATCATGCATCATTATACTGTTGCCCAATTTGCCAATTTTCCTAATCTCTGTAAACATTTTTTCCATCTGTCTGTTCATTCTGTCCTGGTGGATGAAAGTACCAGAATCCTTCCCTTCACAAATCCATAAGGATTCCACGCTGCTATTTCATGTAGAATGTTTATTTTGTTTGGTTCAATTCCCTCTTTAACATATAGCGCAACCCCCCTCCCCAATTTGATCAATTCTATCATTACAATAGTTGTACCCTGTTAACACAGTGTCCCATTGTTTGATTAAAGCAAACTTTACCACTTTTAAAGAGGCTCTTTTCGCCTGCTGGCATGTGGGTTTTAAAGTGCCACTTTGAATATTTATATTTGACAAACATGTATGGTAACTTTTGATTTAAACTTGCAATGGGACCAGTAACAATAACTTCCTCACAGCTGGACACAGTAATGTGAGATTTCATTTTACAGTGAAACACCTACTGCAAAACCCAGAAACCGATAATGGTAAGAAGTGATTCGTACTTGAAAACCTGATATAAATTTTTTTTTCAGCATTCTATTTTCCGCAGTAAGGGCAGAATGAAACAAATATCTTTCAAGCCCGAGGGAAGCAAAATTTCCTTGTATGCTTGGGGCACCTCTAACCATATAATGCAACAACTATTTTATGTTCTCCTCCTATGAATGAAAAAACTCTTTTAAATTTTGTTTGTTTCTTTTGTACAATTCTGCATCCAACACTAGAAATTACAAAAAAAAAAGTTGCATAAAAATAAGAAGGAAGTGGTCGACTGAAAAATGCTTGATAACATCCTAATTGAACATATCCTGGTGTTAGAGCTTAGTGTGAAGAAAAGCTAATTGGTGATATACAAGCCAACAAAATCACCAAACGGTAATGATAGTCAGATGCCTCTCCCAGCATCACCTGACTCAAAACACACACGACTCCCCACTAAGTCTACAAAAACAAGAAGTTGGGATTAACATTATCACTGAGGTCTGAAATGTATATCAGGCATTATGTTAAAAGCTAAATGGGAAATCACTAACACCCTTTCCTTTAAAAACAAACAAAAATCTAAACTAGTAGTTTCTATAGAGGCTTTTATAACACTTTTTTTTAATATATA
Source organism: Microcaecilia unicolor (assembly GCF_901765095.1). Taxonomy (NCBI): domain Eukaryota; kingdom Metazoa; phylum Chordata; class Amphibia; order Gymnophiona; family Siphonopidae; genus Microcaecilia; species Microcaecilia unicolor. The sequence continues at coordinate 307,257,727 of NC_044034.1, read as the reverse complement.
ACTTCTTTCCTGCACCTGCTGCCTCAGATTCAGCAGTTACAACCAGCATTTTCTACCACACATATAGCAGCTGTCTTATCTAGAAAGCTGCACTCCTCTGTCCTGTATGCACAGAGAGGTGAGTTTTGCTAATTGTATGCTAGAATCGTGTATAGGATAACTTTTATTCTCACACTATTTATTCCACCCAGTCCTCGGGACACACCTAGCCCATCAGGTTTTCAGGATACCCACAATGAATATGTACGAGATAGATTTGCATACCCTATGGTATGCAAATTTATCTCATGCATATTCATTGCAGATATCCTGAAAACCTGACGGGCTAGGTGTGTCCCGAGGACTGGGTGGAGAATCCCTACTTTCAGACCAATGGGACCCATAGTCAAAAGATTTATGCTTCCACCTTTGGGAGTTATTCTCCTAAATTCACCGCTTTGCAAATTTACTAGGGCTGCATGCTTACATGTATGCTCAAATTTCACTAAACTCTTAAATGTAGATGCATACAAAATGAGTGGTAACAGGGGTGGATTTTAGGAAAAGAGGTCTGGGGAACTCAACACTGTTAAGCTGCTAACTCAGGGGTTATCAACACAGTCCTCGGGACACACCAGGCCAGTCTGGTTTTCATGATATCCACAATGAATATGCATGAGATAAATTTGGATACAATGGAGGCAGTGCACGCAAATTTATCTCATGCATATTTATTGTGGATATCATGAAAATCAGAATGGCCCGGTGTGTCCCGAGGACTGGATACTGGGTTTAGAACCCCTAACAAGATGAATTTTTTAATTGCTAAAAAAAGTTTGTGTGAAAATAGGACACAAATTTAAGAACCCAGCTTCCCCCCCCCCCCCTCAAAAAAAGACCTTTCAAGCTCCTAGACTAACTTAAAAATTTTGGGATCTATAGTGCAAGTAAACACATCACACGGATTGAGTCCAGTGCTGATGGCACTGAATCAGAGTGTGCTAGTGAAAATCAGCACAGACCACAGCAGCATTTGCCAATTAGTGCCAGTATTGTCTGGGGTGGAGTGAAGGCAGAAGTGATCTGGGCACCACTGATATTCAGTGCCATGCCTGGATAGCTTTCTAGGCAAGTAGGACCACATATATAGCAGTCCTAACTTACCAGATAACGACTCGTGATAAACTATATAATATATTCATTTTTTTATTTAATCATGAATTTATTTTATTTATTTGTTACATTTGTATCCCACATTTTCCCACCTATTTGCAGGCTCAATGAATTGATAATGAATGTGACTGTTGGGCAGACTGGATGGACCATTCAAGTGTTTATCTGCCGTCATTTACTATGTTGCTATATTACAGTTCAACGCGAATTATCCAGACTATCCTCAACAGGCAGTGGTCCAGATAATCATAAATGGTCATTCTCTGCCCTTGATATGTCCTCTCAAAAAAACCCTCTTTATTTTAGTGCTCAGTTACTGCATGCAAATGCAAAAAATAATGCATGATGCTTTAGTGTGTCCCATGTTAATACAGTTTTTGCTGCTTTAGGTGCACATTAATTCCTAATGCAGCTTATTAAAAGGACCCCTTAATTACTTGACTATCAAATGATACCAGGCCATGTTGTACACTTTGCTGCTGAATTCATACCTCTTGGGGAAGATTCTATATAAAGTACCTGGAAAATCTGCATGGAAATCATTTTCACCTAAGCATATTCTATAAGATTTAGGTGCGGTATATAGAATATGCATAGCTGATATCCCAGCGCCTAAAACTACATGCATCTATTTACACCAACAAAAACATGATGTAAATCCCTGCACGTAGATTTATGCAGACTGAGCCACATGCTATAATACTGTGTATAAATTTAGGAACGCCCATAGCCACACCCCTTTTGAGCTGTGTGCTGTAGAATTTAAGCACAGTTCATTACATGCCTGTAAAGCAATCAGTGCTGATCATTTTTAGAATGAAAATTATTCACAAATGCAGAAGAAGGCTTCAATAGCTCCTTTTTTGTTTTGGTTTTTAGGTATCTACAGATTTTATATTTGAAGAATCTTTAGTTGTTTTTTAGATACCTACAGATATTCCCTATATAGGTTATAGCCATAGATCTGTGCAGTATATTACAAAAAAAAATTCACCTTGCCAACGAATTCTTGTTTAATTTTGGCAGAAAAATGTGCCGTTGAAGAATCCTTGGTGCCTGAGGAGAGAAAGGAGGAAGTTTCTGAGCGTTCCAAACAGAGGCAGAGGAGGAAACCGAGGGTCCTCTTTTCCCAGACTCAGGTTTTTGAGCTGGAAAGAAGATTCAAGCAGCAGAGATACCTCTCAGCCCCAGAAAGGGAGCACCTGGCCAGCCTATTAAAACTCACCTCCACTCAAGTCAAGATATGGTTCCAAAACAGAAGGTACAAGTGCAAGAGGCAAAGGCAAGACAAATCCTTGGAGCTTGTCGGGCACCCACCTCCTCCTAGGAGGGTGGCAGTACCAGTGCTGGTCAGAGATGGGAAACCCTGCCTCGCTGGGGCCCAGGCTTATGCCCACTCTTACAATGTTACTGTTACTCCTTATTCCTACAACACCTACTACAGCAGCTATAGCCACACTCCTTACAGCCAGGACTATAGCTGCAATTACACAGGACTCCCAGTAGTATCTGCCAGTGCCCCATCTGCAACCCATGTGATGAATATGAACCTCAGCATAGCTAGGGCTGCACAGAGCCAGCAGGGGCACTTACGAGCCACTTTGAAAGGGATCGGAGCTTTGTGACTTGTTTGACACCCAACGGGAAGTTACATAAGAAGGAAGAATTGGTATCTCAGTACATCCATTTTGTCCAGGAGGCTTGTAATGGAAACAGGTGCTTTTTAAATATTGTCCGCAACCAAAAACTGGAGTTGGTGGTCTTCTTTGTGCACTTTGCTTTTGACTCACATGTATATTTTTATAAATCCCTGTAAAGAAATGGGCCAGTTTTCCTTGGTTGTTCATTTTGGAAATACACCTTTCATTTTAACTCTCCCTTCTTCAACTTTACACCACTTTATACACTCTATATAAAAACGTGCTGAGAGCTAGTATTTTGACAAGAACAAAAATGTCAGCTCCATTTTGATAAACATGGGTTTGAAACCTGTTTAACAGAATTTATTTTACAGTATTTTGGGAGTGTGCATATATGTATGTGTTTGTACAGGGAACCATAATTTCACAAGCAGAATTTGAAATTATCTGATATAGATGATAGTTCATGGCAATTTAACATATATAGGCCAGGGAGGTATCCAGTTAAAGTCAGCCACAGAAGAGATCCGGATAATCTGATGCAGAGAATGCCTTTGTACCACTCCGTGATGTGACCACACCTCGAATATTGTGTGCAACTTTAGTCACCGCATCTCAAAAAAAGATATTGCAGAATTAGAAAAGGTACTGAGAAGGGTGACAAAAATGATAAATGGGATGGGATGAGATCTCTATGAGGAAAGCCTAAAGAGGCTAGGGCTCTTCAGCTTGGAAAAGAGATGGCTGAGGGGAGATTTGATAAAAGTCTACAAAATACTGAGTGGGTAGATGTGAATCACTTCTTTACTCTTTCCAGAAATACAAAGACTAAGAGACCCACCGGATCTCCAGCCCTCCCTGAACCTGGGGGGGGGAGGGATCGCCGGGAAGGGGGGCCCGTTGCTCGGGGCAGGGGTAGTCAGGGCCTGGTGGTCCCAATGACCTCCAGCCCCTGTGTTTGACAGGTTTGGGCTTTTGACAGTCCAGACCTCTCAAACAAGTGCGGGAGGATTGTGCTGAGCACATGCTCAGGCACAATTCTCCCACACTTCTACCCCATGATCAGAGATAATTGCGCTGCTTAAATTTATATGCATTATCTCTGATCATAGGTCTAATAGCGCCCTGCGCTGTTTGAAACAGCGCGGGGCTTTTGATCATCTGCCCATTGGTATACTGCCTAGCTTTCCAGATCAGAGCAGTTAACACAATTTAATCCAAATAAAATAGATAGAAAAGAACCCCATCAGTTGATAGAAGACCCAAATCACAATCAACCAAGGTCACTCACTCACTCAGCATTAAGATTAAACAACACAGACAGGTAGAACATTCCATTTCCTGGACTAAAGATCAAAAGTCTTTCCAACAGAAGGTATAAAACCCTAAGCTTTTAACTGTAAAAAGAGGCCTCACATATATTGGCACCCATTTCCTAAGCTACAGAGAAAAACTAACTTAAAAAATGCATTAAAAATATTTTTATAATTAGGTTCCTCTTAGACCTCTTTTGGAAAAGCATTCCAAAGTGATGACACTTGTTAAAAGAAAGTCCCTTCCTGTGTGGCTACCCAATGTGTCCTTGAAAGGCAAGGCCTAACCAGCCTATAAGCTTGAAGCAACCTAAGACATCTTACTGGTGTATAAAGAATAGTCAACCTACTTAATTAAGAGGGTTCCTGCTTCCACAAAGCTTTGTGTGCTAAGCAAAGTGTTTTAAATTTGCTTCTGAAAGATATAAGTAGCCAATGATACTTGAGGTACAAAGGGGTCACATGCTCAGACATACGAGCATTGCCAAGTAGTCTAACATCAATGTTCTGCAGAGTTTGTAGCCTTTTGATTTGAACAATAGGCAAACCCAAATAAACTATGATTCCATAGCCCAATCTTGTAGCAACTGAAGTATGGATTAGGGCTTTATCATCAAAATGTCCATTTATTGACTGTAGCTGCCATTAAACCCCAGGATTCTATATGCGCACAACTCACTAAGCGTATTCTGTAACATGGTGCGTCTATATTCTAAGTCACGTGGTTGAAAAGAGGGCATGGCCACGGGTGGGGCATGGACGTTTCTAAAATGTATGCGCTTTGTTATAGAATACGCCTGCTTTGCTCCTAATTTAAGCATCGGGAATTATGCCAAGTAAAACATGATGTAAATGGCTGTGACTACATTTGGTCCCATGGAGAGGCACTCAGTATTATTCTATATACCGTGTGAAAATTTAAACCTAGTCTATAAAATTTAGGCGTACTATTTTTCCTCGTGGAATTTTCAGGCACCATATATAGAATCTAGCTCAAAATGTCCTCTTTACAATGGACAAATTTTGCTCACCAAAAGATAGAGTATAGTCAATTATTACTCTCAGATGTCTAAAGTTAGATATTGGGGGAATAAGCTTCCTAAATAGTGTGGGTATCAGAATTGGACAGACTTTACTGTTCCCCATTATCCAACAGGCAGAAGTTTTATTAATATTCAAAATAAGTCTAGGTTGTTGCAACCAGTCTGCTAAGACTGCCAAACCTGATCGCATATGGGATAAATCCATAATACCAGGTGATACGTTTGCTAATATAAGAATATTGTCTTCATAGCAGTATACGCTCAACCCATAATCTTGCATTAATGCTATCAAAGATGAAGATGCAAGTGATGAATTAGCACTACTACTCATGCAGATGATAATAACAGCAATGACGATAAAAAGATTCCTTTGATCAATACCTGCAGACTCAGGTAAAAGGCACCAGTAATATTGCGGCATGGCCTGATATGAGGGAGCTTTTTATCAGACTGAACAATCCACTTCCTGATAGCTTTTTAGCTGTGGTGGATTAAAGACTCACAAATGCACTCACATGACTGACCAGTCATTTTCAAAATGTAGTTTTACTAAAAGCAAAGTAGATCGAATTGTAGAGCAATAAAACTGTTGGGATAAAAATGTTAACAATAGTTGCATTCACTGTAGTTATGGTACTTTTACTTTTTACTCAAAAAGTATTAAATTAGTAACTTTTTTACTTTTACTTAAATATGTACAAAATAGCAAGTCTAATGTAAACTTTTTATTCTTATTTTAAGCCATTTTCTAAGGAGGAAAAGACCTCAGGCGTTTGGCTCTTTCATGTGAACTTTTATACACAGAACTGCCAATGTAACTTCTTCACTGGTCTTAAAAAACCTCTGGCTGTTAATTTATTTGTATTTTTTTCTTGGCTTAGGGAAGATATTTCTTTAATGTATTTTTATGTAAGTTTTATTAATGTTTGCTTATTATATAAGACTTCCCACTGAAAGGACATCTTATGATATGTAGGAGAGAATGTATAGACACTTATCTTAATGCAAGGATTTTCTCAGCGGTTATCTCAACAGAGCGTCTCCGTTTCACAAACAGACTCTCCAGTGCAGACTCTCCAGTTCGCATGTCCTGTTTGTTGACTCGTAACTGTGTCAGTTTGTTTCTATATCTGATTTTAATCTATATTTTCTTCAAAATAATGATTTACTTAATTTTTTAAATGTGTTCTTCATTGTACTTTTAAGTATTAAAATATAGATTTCTTTTTACTTAAGTACTTTGACCTAGTACTTTGAACAACACTGTATATAAGACGTCTGATTGGTGTTGCCTGGATATTTCCCAGCTGATTATAGGCCAGTCCAGTTTGAGGTATTCCAGGAGTCTAGTAGCAAAGGTATGTTTTATGCTGGTGCCTTTAATATAGTTTGTGAATATGTTTGCCATCGTGTATGCATTTATAATATAGACACTTGAATACTGTATTTTTCCTTTTCTAAAGTGTATATCAGCTGTAAAAGAAACTGTGTCAGTTTGTTTCTGTATCTGATTTTAATCTGTATTTTCTTCAAAATAATGGTTTTCACCTTTTTTCGTGGGGGTTCTGTTGGCTTACGGTGTTTAATATACTATTTATTTTTGTTTTAAACTGTTTTTAATTTATACAAAGTGTGTGTTTGTGTTATTGGGGGTGGGGGTCTTGAATTCAATAGCAAAACAGTTAAGGCTTCTTTTACTAAGCCGTGCTAGCAATTCCTGCACGGCAAATGAGAGGAAGCCCATTGGTGCCAGGAATCGCTAGCCTGACTTCGTAAAAGAAGCCCTTAGTGCTGCATTTGGGTAGAACAATTACCACCTAATGTCCTACTCCCAGACAGGGGATTGGCAACTCTGTTAAGGCTTACATTGGAAGACAATCACTGTTCTACTCACTTTAAATACCAGCTCTGTAAACAATGCAAGTACTAATAGAAACTTTATGTACTTCTGCTTATATTATGTATATTATATTATATTATAAAATGGTATATACTGTATTCACATGTTTATATTAAGCTATATTTCTGTTCTTTCTTCAGCCCCTTCCTGCCAATAAGAACAGCTTTGGACTGCTTTCAGATGGCCATGATGTACTATAGGGTTCTGTCTACTTCGGTCTATTGGGAAATGTTTAGTATTGTATATCTGTTCCTTAGTGCCACTTTCACTTCAGTTGGACCTATTCCAATTTTGTTTCTAAGGGGTCCTTTTACTAAGGCAAGCTAGCATTTTTAGCATCTGCTAAATGCTAGAGATGACCATATATTCCTATGGGCGTCTCTAGCGCTTGAGAGCTAATCATTAACATGAACTAAAAATGTTACTGCACCTTTATAAAAGAACCCCTCTGTCTTATAAGATTATATTTTAAAATATCATTTGACCCAGAATACCAATAAGAAGGTCAGTATTAATTTAGCCATCTGTTTTTTTTTTTTTCAATAACACAAAATATATTACAGTATTTTATGGGGGTCGGGTGAGGGTTTGAGTCAGTTAAAGAAATAGGATACATAAGTATATTATCAATAGAAATCAAACAAAATAAAACATGGAAAAGAAAATAAGATGATACCTTTTTTATTGGACATAACTTAATACATTTCTTGATTAGCTTTCGAAGGTCGCCCTTCTTCGTCAGATCGGAAATAAGCAAATGTGCTAGCTGACAGTGTATATAAGTGAAAACATTCAAGCATTACTATGACAGTAAAATAGATACCATTGGAGATTCTACATGGAATGTTGCTACTATTGGAGATTCTACATGGAATGTTGCTATTCCACTAGCAACATTCCATGTAGAAGCCTGCGCGGCCACATTGGTGATCTACAAGGGCTGACTTCTACATGGAATGTTGCTAGTGGAATAGCAACATTCCATGTAGAATCTATAGAAATCAAACAAAATAAAACATGGAACAGAAAATAAGATGATACCTTTTTTATTGGACATAACTTAATACATTTCTTGATTAGCTTTCGAAGGTTGCCCTTCTTCGTCAGATATACACTGTCAGCTAGTACATTTGCTTATTTCCGATCTGACGAAGAAGGGCAACCTTCGAAAGCTAATCAAGAAATGTATTAAGTTATGTCCAATAAAAAAGGTATCATCTTATTTTCTTTTCCATGTTTTATTTTGTTTGATTTCTATTGATAACCTTAAGAGTGGACTAACACGGCTACCACATTCCTCTACATAAGTATATTAGAAATCTCCTAAGCGCCTGCAAAGGAGAAACATTTATATACATAATAGTCTCATTTCTCTTTAAAGTTATTTTCCTTTTCTAAGTAGGTAGACTAGAACTGCCTAGGTACGGCACAGCCAGACATCCTTATATCCATGGCCAGCTGTGCCGGAAACCTGACAGCAGGTAAAGCAGAGACAAATTAGAAAGATGGCAGGGACTATTATCTCAGGAAACAGAGCTCCCAAGTGATCTATTCTGCTATCAGATGGTGAAAAAGACAGATATCCTTCGACAAGCCTTATCTCCATTTGTGTTTCCACCCTCCATAATGTTACCTTGATACATTGAAGGCTCATGGGTGAAACGTAAAGAGGGTGCTGCCCTCTAACCACAAGTTTATGAAAGACAAAGTGAGTGTGTTTTTTCATTTAAAAAGTAGGAGAGGGGACGGCAGGAATAGATGTAAACCAAAATATTACAAGACAAGTACACTGGTTGTTTTGGTTTTTGTTTGTTTTTGCTTAACTCTGGATTAGTGGGTGCCAGCGAGCTCTGCTTATTGTCAGTTGGGTGGTTACCCCTCTTATTAGTGAAAGAATCAGAACTGCAAATGTCCCTGCTTATTTTTTGGTGATGAGTACAGACTGTTCCTTTGTCTCGGAATAGATTTTGTCAAAACATTTTGGTAGAAAAAAATAAACTAAACAATTTTCCTGTTACGCTGTTATTGTGCTATTTTGCTAGTTTCAGAAATTTACCATTTAGTTCTCACCCAATTAATCTCTGAGGGGCCCTTTTACTAAGCCGCGTAAGCATCTATGAGCGCCCAAAGCGCACCAAAATGGAGTTACCGCATGGCTACCATGTGGCTTTTGTGGTAATTTCATTTTTGCCACGTGTCCGATATGCGCAGCCAAAATTATTTTCAGATGTGCGTATCGGACACATGCCAAGTGGCATTTGGTGCATGTAGGTCATTACCACCCGGTTACCACGTAAGACTTTACCGCTAGGAAAATGGCTGGCAGTAAGGTCTCATTTTGCTGCACATCCATTTTTGGCAAAAATTTTAAAAAGGCCTTTTTTTACAGGTGCGCTGAAAAATAATTCTGTGCACACCCAAAACCCGCACCTATACTACCACAGGCCATTTTTCAGCGCACCTTAGTAAAAGGACCCCTGAGAACTCTTTTCCAATGTATGGCTCCTTTATTTACGTTTGTTCAGTTTTTGATGCGTTAAAATAAATTTCTGTTAGGGTTGAACATGCGAAGAATGAAGGACACGGTTAACAACTGAAGAGTGCAGATCTGAACGAAGAACAAGAGATATTTTAAACCTGAAAACAGGGTGTAAGCTACCTGTTTAATGTAATAAATAATACGATTTACATTCTTGATGGTCCACATCTTTATTAACCCTTGTGTCACCAAAGGCATGCAAAAAGAAAAAAAATACCTACTATTAATTTTGTCAGAAAACACCCTGGTGACAAATAAAATGCTGGGGGCAGAGAGGGGGAAATTAAAGAGATGATTAATCAAGGAGGTTCTCCCATTTTGTGTCTCTGAGAAAACAGTTGCTAAGTCAGGTCTTTTATCTCTTTTACTCCCTCCACTCAATTACTCTCTCTTCACCTCATAGGCCCAATTCACAAGGGTTGTTCTCCCTTTCTGTATCTCTAGGGAAAATCCTGCACGAATCAGGCCCTGTGTGTTCACAAGTTCTCAGAGGGAAGTAATTGTCCTGTAAAGAAAACAAAAAAAAAAGGTTCAACTCCAAAGATAGTGCCACTCACTTTCCCAGAGCCTACCTGCCACAGGTAGATAGGTAAATAAAACCCTAGACATCCTGGCTCCCTTTGACCAGGTTCAGTCCTGACATTTACCCTGAGAACCTTTGGGCAATGAAATCCATCTTAACATCTCAGCTCTGGCTCCAGGAAAATCGAGTTTCCTGGTACAGTGTGTGGCAGCCTTTCAAGCATAAGAGGTTTAGGATCAGACAGAGGGAACCGGGGTAATGCAATTAACCTTAAAGCTTTGATTAAGAGATAATCAGGTCTGCATCTGTGTGAGGAAGTTATTTATCCTGGTTGTTATTAAGAAGCATTTGTTATTGTGCACTTAATATCAATTAATGCTCCTTTAGGACATCACATCCTAAAGCACTTCAAGTGGCTACACACACACTTTTCGATTCCTGGTCTTATATTTCAGATACAGATTTTTGGATCCTTTAAAGGATGTGGGTTATTTTAGGCAGCTGTAATGTTCTAGCTCAGGTGGGGATTTGACAGGGAAAAGTAGTAGGCATAGCTGTTACTTTATTAACTTGGGGATCCGGAAAAAAAATGTTTTGGACCTTTGTATAATGGAAAGAGACCTATGCAAGGCCTGGTCTTGAGCATTCCCAGATACCAGGGGGAGGGTGGAAGAGGGAGAGCTGTATTTTCCAACAAGGCTGCTGTCTAAGACAGGCCCAATTTTGGGCTTAGCTATGATGAGGTCATGCTGAACAGGCTGCTGAACAGGAGTGGGGGACAAGGGGGATCTGGTGAACGCCGCTCCCTAGGTAATTGTACTCAGCAATCACAGTCATGTGGGAGGAGCTGGCTGACATCAGAGCCTATGATTGGAGCCAACATTTTTAAATTCTGCACAAAAACAATTTGCTCGACCTCCTAATTGGCTCTTCTTTCCACCCTGAGTGTGTCAATGTCCTAGATAATCCAATTGTGTCTCCGAGGCTCAGGTTTCCTTCCTGCTCCTCAGAGGTGGCACACCCATCCCTCTCTCCCTTCTCTGTTTTTGTATCAGTGTTCTTTTTCTTTTAAGCTGATGGACAATTTTGTTGCAATTCAGGGGGTACTCGAGCTAAGATAAAAGGGGCTTGCGTTAGCGTTACTAAGTTGCAGTAAAAGGAGGCCTTCGTTAGTGTCAGTGTGTGTTTTTGACACGCGCTGAGGCCTTCTTTTGTGGTCGAAAAGAAATGGCCATACAGTAAGTGAACCATTTGCCGCAAGGCCATTTCGGGGAGGGGTAAGCACTTACCACCACCCATTGAGGTGGCAGTAAGGGCTTCCATGCTAATCTGGCAGTAACCCGGCAGCGCATGGCACTGCCCTATTACCACTGGGTAAGTACCAGAGCTACAAAAATAGAGCATATTTTGAAATGGCGCGTGCAGGGGGTGAGAACTACTGCCAGACTCATGCAGTAGCCCAGCAATAGTTTCAGAATAGCAGCAGTAAATCCACATTAGGTTTATCGACACTTAGTAAAAGGGCCCCTAAATGTGGTGTTCTAAAGGAGGATCTTCAGAACTAGGCTTCAATATTTGCCAGGCAGTCACTACTGGGCTCTGGGCTCTCGGTGGCCCTGGCTTCTGGGTGGGGGAGGAAAGGAAGGGATTATTTCTGGACAAGGGGGAAGTGAGGGGGACTGCTGATGAGTGAGATGTGGTTGGAGAAACGGAGAGAGAGAGAGAGAGCTGCTTTTGGATGGGAGCAAGAAAGAAAGGATGCCACTGGACCAGGATTTGGATGCTTCTTGGTAAAGACTGAGGAAAGACAGAAGGGAGATTCTCTACCTGAACCACTATTGGTAAGTTCTTGACATGAGGTGAGAGTTGAGCATCATTCTGAGTAACTGCCCCAGTGCAGAAAAATCTAGTCCTGGTCCTGCTGCCCTCTTCTGTCCAGGGGAGAGAAGGAAGAAAGAACAGAGAGGGAGGATTCCTGCCTTGGTGTGTAACAGTGCTGAATTAAGGGCACCTATTCATGAACATGAACATGTACATGTACATGTACATGAACACCTACACAGTGGGATTTAGCTACCTGGGCTCAAATGGTGGAACTCAATTCCTATAGCCATAAGAAGCATCACCATAGGCGCCCCGTATAAGAGGCTTGGGGAGGCTAAGCCTCCCCAGCCCAATCTTGACCTTCCCCTGGCTGCTGCCCTCACAAACGCAGGGCTTGCGCAGCAGCCAGGGAGCTCTCCCACTGTCCTTCTTTCCTGCTTTCCTCGACCGGCAGCCTTCCTTGTCCCCCCCCCCCTCCCCCCCGTGTATAACCGTTTTACTCTCCCTGGCAGCAACGTGAAGAAAAAGGCACTGTCTGCAGGATCGCCTCCGGCTTCAGCTTTTCTCTTCGCTTCGCTCTTCACACAGTGTCCCGCCTTCGCTATGATGCATTTCCTGTTTCCGCGAAGGCGGGACATTGTGTGAAGAGCGAAGCGAAGGGAAAAGCTGAAGGCGATCCTGCAGACAGTGCCTTTTTCTTCACGTTGCTGCCAGGGAGAGTAAAACGGTTAAGGCGAGGGCAGGGAGAATCGCTGGGAGGGGAGGGGAACAGATCATCGCTGGACAAGACATGGAGAGAAGGGGAAGGCAGAGGGAGAGAAGAGATCGCTGGAGGGGAGGGGAGAGGCGAATTTCTGGCCATGGGTGGATGGATGGAGGGGAGAGATCGCTGGAGAGAAGGGGAAGAGAACAGATTCCTGGAGAGGAGGTGAGGGCAGGGGAGAAGAGAATTGCTGCACACAACAGAAGAAACTGGGACCAAAGCTAACAGAAAAACTAAATACTTAGACAGCAAAGGTAGAAAACTTTTTTATTCAGAATTTATTAATTGAAATAGGTCAGCTTTTGGAAATGTGCATCTGTGATATTTTGCATGCAAGTTTAAATTTTTCTAGTATTGCTGCATGCAGAGTCTGACTTCTTGAGGTAACTTTCCAGTTCAGTATTTTGCCTTCATATCTGTTGTGTCATGTGTTTTTCATGTGTGATCAAGGTGCAGTATTCTGTTAGCGTGTAGTATTTGTAGTATTTGCAGCCCTTTTTATTTTTTTCACTAGGTTGTGTACTGGTGTTTTAGAGCCAGGTGTAATTATAGTGCTGCCTTTCCACGCATAAGGTTGTAGCTTGTCCTGTCCTTGTAATTGGTGCTATTGTGGTTTGCTAAGGTTATGAGTGTGTTTTTGCATAAGTTTGTGCATACTGTTTTGCAGTGGAGAGATTGTGTGTTGGCCTTACTGAGCTGGCACCAAAACATCTGAAAGGGTGTAGAGCCTAAATCATGACACACTTCCTCTTGAAGGATCTACATATGGTTGTTAATAAAAGGAGCTCATTGTGAACACTATCCACCCTAAAAGGGTGTTTTGTGGCTCTACATTAGAATTGTGATATTATGATCCCTTGTTTCATATTGTTGATGGTCTGCTTTTTCAGTATGGGTGGTATATTGGTGTATTCTGTCCAGTGTAATATTTATGGTACAGTAAGGTTCTGAGTGTGTTTTTGCACAAAGTTGTGCATAGTGTTTTGCAGTTGAGCGATTGGTTAGCTTATGCTTTGAGCAACCGCTTTATTCTTTGACATATGATACATATCTAATATCATTAACATTTGTATAGCGCTACCAGACGCACACAGCGCTGAACACCTGACACAAAGAGACAGTCCCTGCTCAATAGAGCTTACAATCTAATATCTAAATTTATTAAAAGGTATTAATTGTGACTATTTTATTTTTACTTATTTTTTTTCTGTGTGTTGTCAGACAATTATGGAGGTAAGCACCGCCCCTGGCCCCACCCCTAACTCCACCCCCTTAAGCTTCCCCAAACAGTTGGGCCACCGACCGCCTATGAGCATCACAACTACCTCTAGTTCAGAAAAAGACCTAAAGACCTACTTCTTCAGGAAATTCTATAAGTAAAATGTACGCTATTCATTCTGGAACAACTATACACAACACAACTTCTGACTGTAACTAAGACATATCTTCTCAAGAAACCCAGTGACTATTCCATATGCACTAATAGATATCTTGCCAACTACTGTAAAGCATAGCATCATACAACCTTGTAAATGTAATTGAATCAATGTAATCTATAACAACTGTTAAATGTAAGCCAAATTGAACCAAAACTCATTTTTGGATAATTGTGGGATACAAGTATGAATACATTAATAAAATAAATAAATAAATAAACTTTTAATGGGCTTCTTTTCCTATGTGTAGAAAGGTCAAGGAACAGATTTGGTCTGATGACCCCTTGAGAGAATGGAGAGGATCACTTAATCATTGGATATTAATTTTCCCCTACAGTTTTCCTGAAACGTCTTTTATCCCACTTTTACATATTTTCTCTTAAAGGTGATGCTTTCATTTCATAGACTATTATCAACAGTGATCAATTATTATTGAAATAAAATGTGGATTGTGGATTGTTGGATTCTTTCTAGGCTGTCATATCTTTTATTGAATTGACAGAAGAATTATCCAAAAAATGTTGTATCTGAGCCTGAGACCATGCAAGTTCCTTCTTCATAACTCTGCAATAAAATGAATTGGCAGAAACATCGTGAAACATACTGTCAGCAACTCACAACCCAGTCTTTTGTTTGGTAACTTGATCTTAATACTTTAATTGGTCTCCTGGGAAAAACTGGGCTGCTGTTCTGAGGATTTTGAAAACATGGCATCAGCTTGGAATTTGAGCAGCTCCTTCACAACAGACATGAGTGAGCTACTGGTGTGAGAACTTGGATCAACTCCATTCGTAAATCTTGGAACACCACCGAATCTTTTCTGAGGAGGACATAAACAATCCATTGGAAAGTGGTATATGTTTCCCAGTGAATAGAACGGGGCTTTCCAAATCTGTCCTGGGGATCATACAACCAGTCAAGTTTTTAGGTAATCTACAATGAATAATGCATCACAAAAATGTGCATACACAGAATAGCTAGTAGATCAAAATAGATCTACGATAGTCATTCTAGATATCCTGAAATCCTGACAGACAGTGGTCCCCAGGACAGGCTTGGGAATCCCTGGATTAGAAAGATGAATTGTGACCAGCAAAATCAGCAAAACAAAAAGGGCCAGATTCTATATCTAGCACCTAAAAATACTGCGCAGTAAATATTTCCACCTAAACATATTCTATAAGCGGTGCTTAGATTTAGGTTTGGTATATAGAATATGCATAGTTGATATTCTAGTGCCTAAATCAATGCACCTCCATTTACACCAATGGAAATGTGACGTAAATCCTGGCGCATAGATTTAGGTGCAAAGGGCCATATTCTATAACAGTGCACATAAATTTTGGAACACCCCATTTCCTTGCCTATAACATTCCCCTTTTTGGCTGCGCACATTAGAATTTAGGTGCAGTGCATTACAGAAGACACTTGGCGGATTATGTGTGAAAATTCTAATTATTGCCAATTAGTGCTCATTATTGCTTGTTAAGTGCTGTTAACCACACTGATTAGCTTATTAAGCCAATTAAGTTATGCACATTGTTATAGAATATGCATATGCTTGGATTTTGGCGCGGAACGCTAGGTGTGCTATATAGAAATTGGGGGGAAATGTCTTAATGGTATAACTGTAATGTTCATATATATTTACTCTTGCATCAATATATGATCTCAGGATTCAATGATAACATTTGGGAGGCATAAGGACACCCTCTAAGGTAAAGGACTTGCCAGCATAAGTCTGGGAGCCAAAATGATTTGTCCCATGTGAGCCACAGGATTCAGATTTAGGACACCTAGGATTTCCCAACAACAACCACTAGATGGCTCCCATCTCTTCCTGGAAATGTCTCTTAGTCCTGTGGCATACACTACATGAAAACCCACATATATTTTTAGTCACTCTGAGGAGCACAATTTTCACCCAGGCCAACCTAGCAGGATAAATTGTTCTCAAAATTATCAGCTCAAAAATAAATTAGTGCATATTGCCCAAAATGCATTTTGGGCATTTCTAATATATGTTTTTAATGCCATGTAGATGAAGGATTCCTTAGGCTTTTGCTGTGGTAGCAGTTTACATCACATTTACCTCAAAGCCATTTCCTTTTTTGTTTTTTTGCCTTTTACTTATTATAGTAAAAGGGGCCTTGGTACACGGCAAATCCACATGCTGACACTACTGCAGGGCTCCTTGTACTACAGCTTGGTAAAAAGGGCCCATAGAGGGGCATAATCGAACGCCACATGCCCAAGTTTTCAAGAGGCCATGCTCGCAGGATGGCCCTGCAAAGGGGCGGGGAAACCCGTATTATCGCAACAAGATGGGCGTCCATGTTTCATTTCAATAATACGGTCGGAGACACCCAAATCTCAACATTTAGGTCGACCTTAGAGATGGTCGACCTAAATGTTGAGATGGTCGCCCTTAGAAATGGTCGTCTCCGGTTTTCAGCCATAATGGAAAGTGAGGACGCCCATCTCAAAAACGATCAAATCCAAGCCCTTTGGTCATGGGAGGAGCCAGAATTTATACTGCACTGGTCCCCCTGACATACCAGGACACCAACCAGGCACCCTAGGGGGCACTGCAGTAGACTTCACAAATTGCTCCCAGGTGCATAGCTCCCTTGCCTTGGGTACTGAGCCCCCCCCCCCCAAAACCCCCAAAAGCCAGTCTCCACAACTGTACACCACTACCATAGCCCTAAGGGGTGAAGGGGGGCACCTACATGTGGGTACAGTGGGTTTTGGGTGGGTTTTGGAGGGCTCCCATTTACTACCACAAGTGTAACAGGTAGGGGGGATGGCCCTGGGTCCACCAGGCTGAAGTGCACTGCACCCACTAAAACTGCTCCAGGGATCTGCATACTGCTGTGATGGAGCTGTGTATGACATTTGAGGCTGGCATAGAGGCTGGCAAAAAAATGTTTTAAAGTTTATTTTTAGGGTAGGAGGGGGTTGGTGACCACTGTGGGTGTAAGGGGAGGTCATCCCCGATTCCCTCCTGTGGTCATCTGGTCAGTTCGGGCACCTTTTTGAGGCTTGGTCGCAAGAAAAAATGGACCAAGTAAAGTCTGCCAAGTGCTCGTCAAGAACAAGCTTCTTTTTTCTATTATCGGCCAAGGACACCCATCTCTTAATCATGCCCCAGCCCCGCCTTCGCTACGGTGCCAACATGCCCCCGTGAACTTTGGTTGTCCCCGCAACAGGAAGCAGTTGAGGATACCCAAAATCGGCTTTCGATTATGCCAATTTGGGTGACCCTAAGAGAAGGACGCCCATCTCCCGATTTGTGTCGGAAGATGGGCGCTCTTCTGATTCGAAAATAAGACTATTAATATCACAAAATGGGACAAAAAAATCCACAAAAAAAAACACTTGTGCAAACAGACCCAATGGAACTACGGAAAACCTTTCAGCAATAATTATAAATTCACTATGGAGGAAAAGACCTCGGATACCCAAGCAGTATTACAAATGTCCAATATACTTGTGAGGACTCAATCAAACTGTGTCTATGGGTAGAATGTAATCTTCGGTCAGAAAAACATTCACATGATTAACATTGACTGAATGGTGCAATGAATATGCAATCACGTAATAGTGAATCAATATAAAAAAAAATCTTTTATAGGCAAAATCAGCACTTACCTGTATCAGATTCCGATGGGAACCCGTTTCGTTAAAGACTTCATCAGGGGTTCTTATTGTGCCAGTGCTGTGTTCATGTTAAGGGATCCTTGTTCTTCCCATTGAGGTTGGAAGGAATAAGGAAAAAATAATAATCAGAAAAAGGAACGTCATTAAAAGATAGGTCAGAAGCAAACATATAAGGTCATTCATCAGTTACTACAGTAAAACTTCACCCTAAAAAATATTCACTAACCCTCCTTCAATTCTATGCTAATGATGAAGAAAATGCTAATTGAAAAAAAATGAGTCTTTAAAAGTTCCTTGAAGCATACCAACGACTGAACTTTCCCACAGTATTTGTAGGAGAACATTCCAAAGCTCAGGCGCTAAATAGAAAAAAAAGGCCCCTCTTGCAGTTGACCAAAGACACATCTCCTGAACTGAAAAAACTTCCAATAATAAATTACCATGAGAACACAAATTTCTCCCTAAACCTAATCAATACAACAAACATACTCGGCAATTGTTCATAAACCACTCTGTGAGTTAACACCAGCACCTTAAATTCTATCCAATAATACATTTGTAATACTGCTTGGGTGTCAGGTGTTTTCCTCCACAGTGATTTTATAATTTTTGTTAAGTTTTCCACAATTTGGTTGGGTTCATGTGTACAGTGCTGAATATGTCTAGTGGTACTAGGCAAATGATAAATAGTATTAGCAGAAGTCATAAAAATAGACAATGGCTTTACCTCCATTCAGGGACTCTGGGCCAGATGCACAAAGCTTACAGTGATATTAATGTTTGCTGTAGACTGGTTCTAGCCAGTCTAAAGCAAGCGATTTTGTAGCTAGCAATGCACAAAGGGGTTTTCCGTGGCTCTAATGTGTGCCATTTTAGCAGCCAATGAGAGCCCCATTCAAATGTATAACAATAAGCTCATTAGTATTCTAAGAAAACATTAAATAAATCACACAATATACCATATAAACTAAAGACTTTTTTTAAATATTAGACTAATATCCTTAATACCTTTGCAAGTTTTAAATTATTGAAAAACTCAAAAATATTAAGATGGAGACAGCAGTCCAACAGTGAGATAGGTGCTATCCAGTCTTTTGCATTGAGTGTCACATGTATGACCTTTTGCACCGAGGATATGTTTCCAAGAACTCCTGCCCAGGTGGGAAGGGTTAGGACAGCTGTTGAAGTTGGTGATTCAGTCATTAGGCATGTAGATATCTGGGTGGCTGGTGGACATGAGGATTGCCTGGTCACTTTATACCTTTCAGGAAATCTAGGCTGCCCCAATTTAACTGCTCCTATTTGACTGACTGTACATTTGTCCTTTAGATTGTAAGCTCCTTGAGCAGGGACTGTCCTTCTATGTCAAGTAGTAGTAGTAGTAGTAGTAGTAGTAGTCACTTGCCTGCCTGGTACGAAGGTGGCAGACCTCATGCGTCACCTAGACAATGGGGTGCCAATGACTTAGGAAAATGTGGGAGGGAAGCTCTGGAAGACAAATTTAGGTGCTTAGGTAGAAAGCTGAATTCCAGATTTCCCAGGGTAGCATTTTCAGAAATGCTCCCCGTTCCACACGCAGAGCTCTGAAGTCTCAATGTGTGGTTGAGACAATGGTGCAGGGATGAGGGATTTAGATTTGTTAGGAACTGGGCAACATTCTGGGAGAAAGGGGAGACTGTTCCAAAAGGATGGGCTCTGACTTAACTGGGATGGAACCAGGATGCTGGCACTAAATTTTAAAAAGCAGATACAGCAGCTTTTAAACTAGAATGGGGGGAAAGCCGACAGTCACCCAGGAGCGCATGGTTCGGTGTGGAGTATCCTTGAAGGATAGTATTGAAACAGGACATTTTGTGAATCCCAGTAGAGAGGTTTCAACCATGCTGAAAGTAAGCCAGGTGTGCTTTTCAGCACTTTCAGAGATATGAGATTGTCAGTTTGACTTCATGCCAGTATTCTGTTTTTGGCATCTCTGACTGCGCTGTTTTTTCAAGTCAAGGTGATCTTTTTTACATTTTACTTCAGTACACTCAATATATATTCATTACACTTGACAGTAAAAGGATTGTTGTGTAGCCCCTGAAGCAGCCCTGTTGAGCAAAACACGGCCTGTGTTGGGCTGTTTATATATATATATATATATATATATATTTTTTTTTTATTATTATTTTTTTTTTTAAATTGGTTCTTAACAATAAATTACGTTTGTCTTTTAACGATCTGCTCTGTTCATTTCCCAAATAAAATAAACATTCTACATGAAATAGCACCATGGAATCATTCTGGATAGAAATTCCATGTGTGAAGGGAAGGAGTATTCTTGCAGGGCTGTACTACCATCCGCAGGGACAGAACGAACAGACAGATGAAGAAATGTTTACAGAGATTAGGAAAGCTGACAAATTGGGCAACACTAAAACAATGGGTGATTTCAATTACCATAAATTATGGAATATGTAGAATATAATCACAACAATTCTTGAAGATTCTACAATAACATAAGTGTTCAAGGGTGAATATAGACTCCCAATTATGAAAGATGGTGGAGAAAAAAGACCTCAGTGAAAACCAGACACTCCTCTTTTTAAAGGACACGCCTTTTAGTTAGAGAGGGGACCTCCTTAATCATTAGTCTTAAAAAAAACTCCACCTGCATTACTTTCATACTGCACATGCCATAGCACCCTTTCAAACACTCATAGATGAAGACACTGCTGCTAAGTACAATGTAACGATAAACCGTTACTTATCTTGAATGGTGAAACAAACGTAGCCTTCTTCCACGTAACCATGCAGTTTCTTAATGCACTTCTGCACTATCTTCAATTCCCGACAGGGAAGCCCTGTTTTACCACTAAATGGCTGCGTCAGGGGAAACTGTTCCTTAAGCACCTCCGAGTGACTAATGCGCCTTCAAACATTGAAAAGGTAGGTCTTTAGTTCTTTTCTGAATAGGAACTAATTTGTGATACTTCTTGTGACTTTGGGTATCGAATTCCACTATTTAGAACCCAGATAACTAAATCCCGCCATACAAGTGGATTTGTATATTAGGTTTTTGCAGTTGGGCAAGTGAAGTAGTAGGTATCCCCTGGTTCCTGGGTTTGCATTTCTTGGTGATAGTTCAAACAGGTGTAGCATGTAGTCAGGAGACATGCCAAACAATATTTTGAAAATGATGGTGCTGGTTTCGAAAAATAATCTGGATTTGACTGGGAGCCAGTGTGGCATTACAAGTAATGGGGTGACTTTTCATATTTTGACTTTCTGAATATCAGTCTTACTGCCGTGTTTTGGATGGTCAGCAGTTGCCATCATACTGTTCCCAGTGCCTCCAGTTTGTTAATGCCACTTCATCTGCCCTGCACCACCTCTGGAACCTTTTTTCTTTCAGCACTATAAGTCTCAGTGACGCTTGAACCACATGGTGCCTGAACTCCTTCCCTGTTTGCATTGTCTTATATGAATAGTTCAGGATTTTGGCCATGGCACTGAAGGAAAACAGAACAGCTGTTCCGGAGGCAGTGTCGGCAGAAAGTCTGTGGAGAAGGTGGGAGGAGACTGTACTGGGGAAGAGAGTCAGGAAACTGTCCTCAGTGTTGATGGAAACTGCCATTGACTCCCAGGTTTACAGTCTAAAATCTATGGGGTCAAATTATACTATTTATATGGCATCCGATCAATCACATATCTCATCAGTGTTTTGGAGATCAGGTGAATCAATGAGCAAATAGCTTGTCTTTGTATGTGATTCCTCTTCAACCTTTTTCCCAGTTCAAGCAGATAATAATGACTCATATTTAGAAAGGAGACTTCAGGGCAGCCCTGGGTTTTTGAGCATCCCCCCTTGATACTCTGACTTGATATGTTTGGTACCGCTAGTGACTGTTTTCTAAAAAAAAAAAAAAAAACAGCAGGGCTGCTGAGTCCATGATGCACTGGGACAGAAGTTCAAAAACCAGGAAAGGCCAAAAACTCCCCTAAATCCCCCCCCCCCCTCTTCAGGAGCAGTGTCTGGGTTCCCTGGCAGCTTTGGAGGAATTAGAAAGGAAGACTGATCCATGCTTCCCCGTCATTCTCTACAATCTTCAACAAAAACAAAAATTAGAGGTTAATTTAGGTTTTTCCTGTTTTCTGGGTAACAGAAAACGTTCTGCCCTATTTCACCTTTTGTATTACTGAATTGATTTTTAAATGATTTTTCATTAGACAGGGTCCTTGAGACATGAACTTCCAGCCTCCATTCCCTACAATTGCAAGCCCCTCTTGGGCTTCTGACCCACTGCAGCCCAAAATAAATGAGCTTTTAGCACAGTAGATCAGCTCTTCTGAGCTCATCCGGAGGCTTCAGATCTATGCCTGTTTTATGTCAAGGCTTATATTGCACTTATATTGCACATATGTAAAATAAACATGACTTTTCTAGCATAAACAATAAAACAGCATTCCCGTCATGTCTGCCGCGCTGTCAAACATCACCAATGTGTGTTCATCTGCCAGCCAGAACTCATGGCTGGGAATCTGCTCCAGGGGCGTCTGGGTGTCCACTGAAATAATACTCATTACTATACTACTACTTATCATTTCTATAGTATTTCCAGACAAAGTCTAGGGTCACCCACATCTGTTTACTCTGGCAGCATTTTAGGGGTAGTTTGCTGGAAGGCTAGGGACTGGTAGAGCCAGTAACATATGACTTCAGGAGTGTGTACACAAGTTTCACCTAAGTGTACTAGGGTTATTGTTTTGTGCTGCGTGGTGACACTCAGAGTTACTGGTAGGGTGGTGGTCTAGTACTGCATAATAGCTCACTGAGAGATGCGCTTTTACCAAATTATAAAAGGAACTGAGGTTCTGCACCATCCTACTGGAGACTCAGGTGGGTACAGAGTATGATAGAATGTGCATGCGAGCACCACAGAAAGACCACAGAAACAAACTCCTGGACTGGATGCAGAACTAGCCCTGCCACTAGACAAACTAGGCATCTGCCTAGGGCTGCAGCATTTGGGGGGGGGGGGGGTGGCACACCAGGAAAGCATCCTCTCATCTCCTCTTCCCTACCTTGTCGCATTGTCATGGCTCTACCTCCCTTCCTTCCCTCTGCCACCCCTCTTACTCTACCTCTTTTTGAGCTGGTGCAGGGACTTCAAGGAGAGTCCCATGCTTAAGTGCTGCAATTTCCTATGTTCTCCCCTCACAATAAGAAATGCATCAAGGGGAGGACAGGACCCAGCAGTACTTAAGAGCTGTGCTCTACTGGAAACCCCAGCCCAGTGCTGAATACCTTTGTAGTGGCCTGGAAACAGGTAGGGCAAGAGCAGTAGGCTGAAGGAAGAGGGGAAGATGCTAGACACGAGACTGGGAGAGGGAAGAGGAGATGAGATACTGGACCCAAAAGGATAGGGATGGAAATGGGAGGGGAGATGTTGGACCCAGGGGGAGAGGAGGGAACAGAAGTGCAGATTCTGGACCAGGGAAGGGAGGGAGGAAACAGAAGGAGAAGAGAAACATTGGACCAAGGGCACAGGAGGGGGGTTAGGGAAGGAGAGGGGAGACTCAGGCTGAGGTGGGTAGGAAAATGAAGGGAAGATGCTGGCCACCTGAGGTGAAGGGGGGGGGGGGGGGGTAGAGAGGAGAAATTGGATTGCTGACATGATCACCTGGGATGGGTTGAAAAGGAAAAGAGGATGCTGGCTACCTTGAGAGGAGGAGGGTGGAAGGAAGATGCTGACTATCTTAGTAGGAAGGAAGAAACAGGGATGCTGGCTATTTGAGGAAGGGAAGCAGGGGAAGAGGAGATGTTGGACTACAGAGAGGGGTAGAGATGATAAAGTGGGTCATACAGTGGGCAGGATGAGGAAAAGGAAGAGGGATGCTAGCTACCTGGAGAGTAGGAAGGGAAAAGTGAGGTGCTGGGCTACGGAAGGGTAGGGGGCACATAGCGAAAAAGTTCAACTATCGTGTCAGACACACTTGAGCTGGTCCTAACTGATGGCCAAGTAGAAAATTTCTGACTTCTGAAAGGCATAACATATTTGAACACGGAGATAGTGAGATGTTATTACTTAACTGCTGTGCGTGGTGCAAGATGACTTTAGTTCTTTTCTGAATAGGAACTAATTTGTGATGACTTAGGCAAGGTCATGAAGAAAGTCAATTGCAAAGAAAGAGCCAAAGAGGAATTCCAGTACAGATCTGCATTCTCTTTGGGTCTGTGTTTTCTAAGCAGTATGTTACACTTTTATGAATATAAGCACATCACCAAAAGTAGCGTGTTTTACCAAGATATTAGTCACACATCCATCATAATTATCACACATGTGCTAAATGTTTCCTTACTGATTTTGTTCTTATGATCACTGTATTTCTGTGTGTTGTATGCTCTGCAGTGCAGTGTTTGCTCAGGCGATCCTGAAAGCTCACATTTTAAATTCTTGTTACCCTAATAACGTTATCAGGACCGGTGTTGGGGGGGGGGGGGTGCAAATGGGGCAGCTGCCCTGGGCCCCACAGTCTAGGCATCTCTTCCCCTTCTCCCCACCACAATCCGTCTCCTCCTCCCTTCCCGATCTTCTTTAAAAATCAATTTCCCTTCTCAGAGAGGGGCCCCAGTGCTGAAGCTATCCTCACAAGCTGTCCTGAAGCTTTTCATCTGCCATGATCTACCTCCCTCACATGCAACTTCCTGTTTCCGCTTGGGTGGATCACAGCACAGGGAAAGTTTCAGGACAGCTGCAGGCAGTATGTGAGGATGGCTGCCATGTCAGGGCCCATTTGAGAAGGGAAATACATTTTAAAGAAGACTGGGAAGGTGAGGAGAAGGAAGAGAGATGGACCATGGTGAGGAGAAGGGTAGGAGATGCCCGGACCGTGTGGTAGCAATGGTAGGTGGAGAGATCAGGGGCGAGGGAGGAGAGGGGATCAGGGGCCCCCTCCTTAATTTCTGCACTGGTCCCCAGCATGTCTAAAACTGTCCCTGAATGTTATCTGTTCTACTTGAACCACAGAGTTGTTTTTCTGTTAATAGATTTTATTTTTGGTGCCCTTTCTACGTTATGCAATGTGAGATTCTCCTCACTCACAGTTTGGCTAAAGTGAACTTTACAGTTATATAGTTTAAAACTTAGGCTACGTGCAACAGCCCGTCTTCCTGCAAATCTCTACTATTCCCACAGCCTTCGTCGTATTGTCAATTTACTAGCTCTTAGAACTGCCATCTTGTGGACAGAGAAATATCGGCACCCTGGTTGCTAACATTGGGTCTTGGCTCCTTGTGGATTACTTTGGTAACCACATTATTTGCTGGGGGTTTTTTTTTCTTTGAAGAGGAATCCCCAAAACATCATCTTCAGATGCCATAAAAGGAAAACAATGTGTTTTAGGTATGTATACCTTGTTGAATCAGTAATTCCTTTCAGTTAGTTTCCATTGCAATATTTGCTTCATTGATGAAATGTATTGCAGAACTTGAAGCACTATGCATTATGTGCAACATGGAATCAAATATTGAATAACTAGCCATTAAGCCCGTAAACACGGGCGAGTATTGCAGCCCTCCTCTCTCCCCTGGCCTCACCCCGTCCACCGATCCTCCCCCCCCCCAAATCCAGCAACCCTCCTCTTTCCCTTGGCCTCCCCCCTCCCCCCATGTCCAGCAACCCTCCTCTCTGCCCTGCTCTCACCCCATGTCCAGCAACCATGCCCTCTCCCCCCTGCCCTCCCCCCATGCAGCGCTTCCACACGGAGGTGAGAGGCGCTGTCAGGTCAGTGCAGGGGGCCCGATACGGGGGGGGGGGGGGAGGGCGGGAGCGGCAGTGGGGATGGGGAGGGGAAGGGTGGAGGTTGGTTCGGCGGCATCCGACACTCCGACTCCATTTCCCTTTCTGTTCCGCCCTCTGACGTCATGACATCTTGACGCGAGGGCGGGACAGAGAGGGAAGTCTGTACTGCGCATTTGCAGGTGAGTCGGTCACTTGCCGTTTATATGTTTGATGGTTTTTATTCTTCTCAAGGTCTAAAAAAAAACAAGAGAGAGAGGCAAATCTCCTTGCATTGTACATTGTATCTAGTCCCAAACAAACAAACAAACAAAAAGCAATGATATAAAGGTAGATCTCTCCACACAGGCATCCAGAAGCCCTTTGATGTAAATGTTCTGTCAGTCCCACATATTTCGGCATTACACCTGTATCAGGGGCTGATTTCATTCACTGGTGTTCAGAGTAACTGGTCTTCTGGTCATTTATGAACATCAACAAACTGCACACCATTCGCTTTCCAGAAGATTAGGGAACATCTCTCTCCTCCCTCCTAACCACAGTATCACGCCAACCACTGGTCCAGTCAGCTTCAAAAACAGCAAATGATTATTATTCAAGAATGTCTGTCTGTCTGGGGCAGAATAAATCTCTGAAAATTAAACAGAACAGGATCAAATTTGGCAGGAATTCATCCAAATTTGTAATCACTTTAAGTCACTTGAGCACGCCACTTTGGATGTGGGAATCTTATCCAGCAGTGGACTTCGATTATGCCTCCTGCAAAGACAACATAATGCAAATCAAGATAACTAAAGATGTATTCTATTTAACTTAATATCAAGTAATGGATATTACAGGGTCACGTTGTTGGCTGATGATATATCAAGTTGTGAACATCTGGTGAAAGACGTATTATTCTGTTAAAGAATTCCTAAATAATCTTGTTATATACCGGTTGAAATGGCAGAAGGTGCAATGATTGGAAGGTGAAAGCTTGTTCACTACTGGTTTACTTCACTGCTCTGAGTATTGATTGCACTTTTTCATATATTTTACAAATATATTTATATTGATTATAGTCTCTTTGAATATGTTATTGCAGCTAACACAAAACCATTGATAAGCCATGTAAAAGGCAGGAAGGATGAGATGTGCCCCAGCACCTTTCAGTGCTCAGAATCAAAATGCTGAACATCTCACATAGAAGCAGCTATGGCAGGGAAAGGAACCTGCCCAGAATCATAAGGACCTGCAGTGAAAATTGAACCCAGTTCCCCTGTGGTCTGAGCCCACAGCTCTGACCTTTAGGCCACATCTCACATATACCTTACAATGTAGCATTAATGGAAGACACAACAGGGACTACAGAAGACCATCACAGGGTGAGGAAAAGTCTCTTGTGCCACCCTGTAAAGTATTTAGCTATCGCACCTTGCACTGTCCTCAGTAGGAGCCATTTAACTTCCAAATAGATAGGTTTCCCCCCACTATAGCCAAAGTACAGGTTTGGAGGAATACTTCTCTCCAGAACATGTCCCTTTGCTAGTCAAAACATTTTGTACATGATTCAAGGGGTTATGTCCAGGCACTGGCATCACTGAGGGGCCTGAATGACTAGTCGTAATGATACCACAGCAATATCTTCCCAAACATATGTATCTCATCTCAGTCCAATACAAGAAGGTTACTGCAGAGATAGCTAGAAGGCATAAAAGGGCAAATAAGGTCTGGTGACCCATCCCAGTGATCTGTAGGCCCCATATGCATGGTTACCCAACACACCAGGATCCTAGGTAGGTACCCATCACTGGTACAGCCCATGTGCATTTCACATCCAAACCAGTGGCTGCCCCCTCCAGCACCTCCAGCATCCTGAAGCCTGATCCCTCACATGTATGCTGGCTAACTTCATATGTGATAACCGCCACATCTGTGGCTCCAGTGTCCCTTGCCATGGCATCTCCATTATTAGCTTATTAGTCCACGTGCAGCTAATGCGTTCCCAGATGGTGACTATATTTTGCTAAAACTGATACGTGGTTTGACTTCTTGACCATATATTCAGGAAGATTTTTCTGTTACTCGGGCAAGTTCTTCACAGTCCAATCTAGCCACTCCAGAATCTTTCTCTTGGTTACTGCTGAACCTCAGAGGAGGCTCCGTCACACCAAAATATGAGCCCTGTAATCTTTATCTACTAGGGCAATATTTCTTGCTGCCACCAGACACCCCAGCTATATATCTTTCACTCTGGAGACTCCTCCATCTTACTGGCCATAAATGTGCACTCCCTGTAGGGTAGCCTGACACAGTACAATGTCTCTCTATTCATTTGATCCCACTAACCTCAGTGCTTCATTTTCCACTCTTCTAAATTTCTTTTGATACCTTTCTCTTCTCCATTGCACTGCATATGAGATGCTATACCAGGCAGCCAATCTAGTGAAGCAACCTAATGGTTAATGCAGTGGTCTGAGAACCCAGGGAACCAGGTTTGATTTCCACTGCAGTTCCTTGTGACTCTAGTCAAGTCACTTAGGGGCCCTTTTACTATGCCACGCAGGGCCTACGTGTGCCCAATGTACGCCAATTTGGAACTTCCACCTGGCTACCGCATAGCCCGGGCAGTAATTTCATTTTTTATGTGCGTCCAGTACGCATGCTGGAAAATATATTTTATTTTCTGGCACGCGGCGCTAACCGGGTGGTAATCAGCAATGTACGCATGCTGATGATTAGTACCCGGTTAACGCATGAGACCTTACCGCTAAGTGAATGGGTGGCAGTAAGGTCTCAGGCCCAAAATGGATACACACCAGTTTTCATTTTGCAGCACGTCTATTTTCGGCCAAAGAAAAGGCCTTTTTTGCACTGAAAAACGGACCTGCGCATGTCCAATATATGCGTCTACAACAGCACAGGCCATTTTTTGGCTCACCTTAGTAAAAGGACCCCTTAACCCTCCATTGCTCCAGATACAAAATAAGTACCTGTATATAATATGTAAACCACTTTGATTGTAACCACAGAAAGGCAGTATATCAAATCCCATCCCCATTCCCTTCTGATCACTTCTAGGTCTGTACAGAACTTTGCCTATGTCTTTCTGTACGCACTGGCATTCCAAGTATCCCACATGGTATCACTAAGCGGTAATAGGCTGCACTGCTACTAAATCTATGCCTTTTTGCAGATGATACCAAGATTTGTAATAGAGTGGACACCCCAGAGGAAGTGGAAAACATGAAAAAGGATCTGCAGAAGCTAGAAGAATGGTCTAAGGTTTGGCAATTAAAATTCAATGCAAAGAAATGAAAAGTGATGCAGTTGGGGAGTAGAAATCCACGGGAGAGGTATGTGTGAGGCGGTGAAAGTCCGATAAGTACAGACGGGGAGAGGGATCTTGGGGTGATAGTATCTGAGGATCTGAAGGTGGCAAAACAGTGTGACAAGAAGAAAGGAGGAGTTAATGCCCCTGTTACAAGTCATTGGTGAGGCCCCACCTGGAGTATTGTGTTCAGTTTTGGAGGCCATGTCTTGTCAAGGTTGTAAAAAGAATTGAAGCATTGGAAAGAAAAGCTACAAAAATGGTATGGGATTTGCGTTACGAGACGTATGAGGAGAGACTTGCTGACCTGAACATGTATACCCTGGAGGAAAGGAGAAACAGGGGTGATATGATACCGACATTCAAATATTTGAAAGATATTAATCTGCAAACGAAAGTTTTCCGGAGATGGGAAGGTGGTAGAACTAGAGGACATGAAATGAGATTGAAGGGGGGCATACTCAAGAAAAATGTCTGGAAGAATTTTTTCATGGAGAGAGTGATGAATACTTGGAAAGCCCTCCCGTGGGAGGTGGTGGAGATGAAAATGGTAATGGAATTCAAAAATGCGTGGGATAAACATAAAGGAATCCTGTTCAGAAGGAATGGATCCTCAGAAGCTTAGCGGAGATTGGGTGGTAGCACTGGTGGTAGGAGGTGGGGCTAGTGGTTGGGAGGTGGGTCTAGTGCTGGGCAGACTTATACGGTCTGTGCCCTGAAAATGGCAGATACAAATCAAGGTCAGGTATACACATAAAGTAGCACATATGAGTTTACCTTGTTGGGCAGACTGGATGGACTGTACAGGTCTTTCTCTGCCATCATCTACTATGTTACCACGTTACTATGTTACTATATACAAGCCCTGCAGCCTTAGGTGAATTCAGGCTGCTCCTTCCTTGTTGGCATTGCCCTGATCTTGGCATCCTCTGAGACAAAGTCCCAGTTATCAGAGATGATGCACCTTGGTTCCAGAGGCTAAACAGTTCAAAATTTCACTGCACAGTACAACTTGGCAGCCAAGTTAATTTAATCACAACCTATAGCAAAGAGGTAGGTAGGGAAGCCTTGGCTATCTTTGTCTGGCTCACCAGCACCTCTATCCCCTGGGGCAAGATGATTTATAGGATTATTAACCCATTGTGGAATGGATTTAGCTCACACCTTTTTCAGTAATAGCTCAAGGTGAGTTATATTCAGGTATATTTCCCTGTCCCCAGGTTCAGGAGCCATCTTGCCAACTGGCCTGTCTAATGAAAGCTATGAAAGCATCGGTGTGGTGAGTTTCTTGAGAAAGCACACGGCGAAACTGACACTGATTTGCTCCTGGGTTCATGATTATAGGATGCTGTGTAAAAGAACAGTGGAATTACCTTTTGGTGTTTTTAACCACATGAGGACATTGTTTCAAGATAAGTAACTTTTTTTGTACATGTGCGGGACAATATAATTGATAGAGCTGCATGAGAATGCTCTGAGGTATAGAGATGCACAGTACTGTTTATACATAAAAATAAATATAAAAATTTGGGAGGTTATTTTTTAGACCAATGATTACTTTTTTAGCTGAGAACTGTAATAACCACAGCAATGTAAAGTTGCAGTCTCAGTCTTTACTCGGAATGCTTATTTTAATACTAATGAGCTTGTTATGCATTTGCATAAGGTTGTCCATAGCTGCAATGAGGAACTGTGAAAGGAAGGCAGAATTCCTTTGTGCATTAGACGCTAAATAATGTTTGCTTTAGACCAGCTACAACCTGTCTAAAGCAAACATTGCAAGCACAGAAAGCTTTGTGTATCAGTCCCTTAAACAGGTAATAGCGGTTAGCAAATCTGGGTTTAAAAAAGGTTTGGACAAGTTCCTGGAGGAAAAGTCCATAGTCTGCTATTGAGATGGACATGGGCAAAGCCACTGCTTGCCCTGGGATTGATAGCATGGAATGGTGCTACTAATTGGGTTTCTGCCAGGTACTTGTGACCTGGATTGGCCACTGCTGGAAGCAGGATACTGTGCTAAATGGCCCATTGGTCTGACCCAGTATAGCTATTCTTATGTTCTTATATATAGACAATTTCATACCGTGTGTGCCACTGCATGTGTTACATTTTGTTAAGGCATCATAAGATCTCAGACATGTTATATGTTTTTGCTTATGCTATGGTGAAAATCTTTAACGGAAAACAAGTATATTTTTAAGAAGATTGACTTTCACTATGAGTTTGTGACCAGTGGCATTCCTAGGGGGGCTGACACCCGGGGCGGATCGCCGATGCGCCCTGCCCCCGGGTGCAGCGCCCCCCCCCCGGATGCAGTGCAACCCCCCCACCCCCGGTGAAAGGACACCCCCCGCAAAAGAGCCCCCCTGGGTGCACGCTGCTGGGGGGGAGGGTGCCGCGCACACCTGTCCTTCGTTTGGGCCATGCTCCCTCTGCCCCAGAACAGGAAGTAACCTGTTCCGGGGCAGAGGGAGCATGTAACGAACGACGGACAGGCACGCGCAGCACCACCCCCCCCCCCAGCGGCGTGCCCACCGCCCCCCTCCCTTGTTATGCCACTGTTTGTGACTACATTGCACAACAAACTCCATGACTCAAGACAATTGAAAATTGGAACAAAATGTCTTTGTTCTAATTTTCAAGTGACCCATTAGAAGTGTCTTCATCTAATGGGTTATTCAAACACCACTCCACACATTGATCCCAGTTCTTTAAATTGATTACTTGTTTAAAAAAAAAATCCCCCCAAAGCATTAAGGAACTCTTTTACTATAATTAGTGAATGCTATCTGCTGTAGGATCCATTTATTCCTATGGGCCATGCTGCAGAAAATATGCACTAATCTTTAGTAAAATACCCCCTAATTTATTAGCAAAATGTACTGACCTGAAGAGCTCAATAATCATTCAAATGTCAGTAGCTTCTGCAGGACCTTGGTGTCCCCCCATCCAAGCATCTGTCTATGTTTCTTCCACACTTTCTGCCTCCTCAATAAAATGTATCACTTACATCTTGTTTTGCTGACCCTTCTTTCTTTCCAT
This sequence comes from Microcaecilia unicolor, assembly GCF_901765095.1. Lineage (NCBI taxonomy): Eukaryota > Metazoa > Chordata > Amphibia > Gymnophiona > Siphonopidae > Microcaecilia > Microcaecilia unicolor. Next base: position 307,225,798 of record NC_044034.1, on the reverse strand, counting down.
CCTAGGCTTTCTCTGCCAACACCCCTGGGTCCCAACTTGCAAAAAAAGCAGATTCATGGGCAGTTTTTTCCGTTCTCAAGTTGCTCTGAACAACGCTAGTGCACAACCGACCCTTAGCCCTGAGTGTGAGAAGGTCAGTGCCTCATGTCTCCAAACAAACACAGCCAATGTGGGTTACAGGTGAGGAGTTCTACTAAGCTTTTCAGCAGATTGGGTGGAAGCTTCTGCAGCCCACCCAGCCTGAGCTCTGCTTAAACTCTCAGAGGGGGGCAGCCCGTCCTAATTTGCTCTCTAGAAAGTTGAGGCAGAGTTTATAGGCTGTGACACGGGGGCACTGTTGAAACATACGGTCTGCTTCCGATTGCTCTATAAATCTTCTCCAACTGCTGGGCTTTGAGAGATAAGGGTTGATGAAGAGGATAATGGGCTGACTTATTACCTGCTACTGAAGTGTTCCAAAAATGTAGCACGACTTTCCCTACTACTGTAAATGATCTACAGTATAGTCTACGTAAATAAAATGTACAGCTCTCCACTGGTCAGTAGTCAGAAGCACACACCAGCATCCCCCACCCCAAAACATTTAGGGAGGGCACATAGTATTATTACTAAAATAAAAAGGAAATTGGGGGGAAATACTGTGACGTTTTCATATCCTTCTGGAAATAGAAAATATCTTAAAATGATGTATCCAAGTTTCCTCATTTCAGTGCCCTTTCACTTTATATGTACATGGATTTGTCACTCTTTGGCATTCCTTAACCAGCAGAACCCCTCTTATGGTGAATGTCACATGAGTACTTCAGAGTGTTTCTCATTTAGCAAAAGGAATTGTTGTAGCTAGGAATTATCTAGTCACAGTGAATTGTCAGTGGGCAAACTAGACAACAAATTAAGGGGTCCTTTTACTAAGGTGCGCTGAAAAATGGCTTGCGGTAGTGTAGGCATGGGTTTTGGGCATGCGCTGATCCATATTTTTTCAGCGCACGTGTAAAAAAAAGGCCTTTTTAAAAATTTTGCTGAAAATGGACGTGCGCAGAATCAAAATTGCCACTCATCCATTTTGGGTCTGTGACGGAGTAGCCTAGTGGTTAGTGCAGTGGACTTTGATCCTGGGGAACTGAGTTCAATCCCCCCTGCAGCTCCTTGTGACTCTGGGCAAGTCACTTAACCCTCCATTGCCCCTGGTACAAAATAAGTACCTGAATATATGTAAACCGCTTTGAATGTAGTTGCAAAAACCTCAGAAAGGCAGTATATCAAGTCCCATTTCCCTTCTCTTCCCCTTCCCATTAACCTAGCAATAAAGTCTCATGCAGTAATGACCTACGCATGTCAAATGCCACTTAGCACATGTCCAATATGCGCATCTGAAAATAAAAATTATTTTTTGGCTGTGCATATCAGACACACACCAAAAATGAAATTACCATGAGATCCACGCAGTAGCCGGGTGGTAACTTCATTTTGGAGCGCATTGGGCATGCGTAGATTCTTACTTGGCTTATTAAAAGGACCTCTAAAGTACTGAGTTTAAAGCCAGATTTCAGTGTTGTGCAAAAAGTCCATAAATCTTTTGCAGTATATTGAAATATTCTTTTTGTCCAAATGTTTTAAATTTTTGAAGCTTCAGAAAGGAGAACAAAATCCATAGCCAAATATTGTTCAAATTGAAAACTTGTGCAAAATAAGCACTGATGGGAACATTTGCACAGTTCTTAAATGCATCATTTTTACCCAAATGTTCCCCAGTGACGTTTTGCTCAAGTTTTAACATGTATAATCTTTTTCTGTGCATTATTTACATTCCAGAAGTTGTAGCAAATTGCACCCTGGGACAAAAGATGCACTTCTTTAAAATTACATAGGATTTTTTTTGTATCAGTATATTTATTGAGATTTTTAGAGAAGTCATAGGATTTTTATAATGTTTTCATTCCCCTTTTGCCCCAAAACTCTGGTCATTAAGGGGTAGATGCATCAAGCAAACGTAAAAAAATCAAAATCGTTAAAGGCCCTAACGATTTTTAAAAAACGAAGAATGCACCAAAAAAAAAAGTCACACATGCTCAGATCGGTATAGAAACGTACAATGTATCAAAGAATCACAATACACATCGTTAATCGGCCCCCAAATCATGCGCAGAGCAGCCAAGCGTTATGTTAGCTGCTCTGCGCATGCCACAAACAGTCAAAACACAGTCAAATCACAAGCACATGGCTCCCAAATCAAAACAAAAAGAAAAAAAAAGGGTCGGGAGGGGGCAAGGGCGCTCATCAGGAGCGTCCTGTACAGACGGCCTTGCCCCCCCCCCCCCCCGCTGCTCCCCACTTTCCGCCGCTCCCCCCACCCCGAAAAAGCAAAATTCAAGCAGCCCTGCTCCCCACTTTCCGCCGCTCCCCCCACCCCGAAAAAGCAAAATTCGAGCAGCTCCTGCCCCCCTCCCTTCCTCACTACTCTCTCACCTCAGCTCCGCCTCCCGACATCCTCCATCCTGTGCCCCGCCCCCTTTTGGGGTCGTCGCCGCCATTCCCCTCCTCCATCGGGCCCCCTCCCTCTTACCGGGCCCGTGCAGTGCCTCTCTCCTCTGTCCGAAGGCGCTGCACGGGCAAGAAGAAAGCCTGATGCCTGCCTTCGCCCAGCTTCGATGGCGCGTCTTTCTCCTGCTGGGCCCGCCCCTGTCTGACGTCGGTTACCTACATAGGTTACTGACGTCAGACAGGGGCGGGCCCAGCAGGAGAAAGACGCGCCATCGAAGCTGGGCGAAGGCAGGCATCAGGCTTTCTTCTTGCCCGTGCAGCACCTTCGGACAGAGGAGAGAGGCGTTGCACGGACCCGGTAAGAGGGAGGGGGCCCGATGGAGGAGGGGAATGGCGGCGACGACCCCAAAAGGGGGCGGGGCACAGGACGGAGGATGTCGGGAGGCGGAGCTGAGGTGAGAGAGTAGTGAGGAAGGGCGGGGGGCAAGGGCTGCTCGAATTTTGCTTTTTCGGGGTGGGGGGAGCGGCGGAAAGTGGGGAGCAGCGGGGGGGGGGGCAAGGCCGTCCGTACAGGACGCTCCTGATGAGCGCCCTTGCCCCCTCCCGACCCTTTTTTTTTATTTTTATTTATTTATGTTTTTCTGACGTCCTTTGGACCAATCACAGCGCTTTTAGCTCTGCTAATGCGCTGGGATTGGCTCAAAGTTTGTTTATTTTTTCTCTTAATGATTTTTCCTGGCACAGAGCTGTCCTAACGAGTGGTCCAGACCTGTCGTTAGTTTTCCTGCCTTTTTCCTGCGTAAAGGCAATCGGAAAAGGTTAGTGCATGTCGTTTCAATGGGGTTTTCACACTAATTGCTCATCTCCATTCCGTTTTCGTTAGCTGCTGACTTCCTCGGTAAAAGCCCTTTGATGCATGCAACGGATCAAATTTTCCTCGTTGGAGAGTCATTAAAGGCTCATTTAGCTTTAGTGCATCTGCCCCTAAGTGCCTTTTTAGTTGGAGAAATGTAACATCTAGCACAGCATAAAGTTTACAAATTTCATAAATATTTTTATATTATTTTTAACTTTATTGGTTTTCTCTTTTTTTTTTTCTTTTTACATACAACAGCTTCTGCCAACATTGTTTACAAACTTGCCATCGTGTATCTGCTGTGACATGGTGTATAATTTCCAAATCTTTCATTAGCATTCATCATTTTTAGGCTATTTATTATCTCTTTGTGACAAATTGTAAATCATGTAAACTTTATCATTTATTATTATTAAAACTGTGTTCAACTTAGGTAGCCAAACATGAACTTTAAGAAACTCATTTGATCATATTCTGGCCAATATCCAGCCTGTGGCAGTCAACATTTTTTTTTGTCCATTGTCAGCTTTATTCCCAGATATTCGATGCCAGGCCATGTACGGTTAGTGTAGTGAACTGTAATCAAAACACTCAACTTCAAATCCCACTTTAACTCTTTTTTTTTAACTTATTATTATTGTGAGCTATCCAGGATCAGAAAAATACATACTGTACCTAAATATAAAAGCCATCTGCAAGTCTAAAAACTATTGAAGTGGTGTACATTCAGGAACAGTAGGTATTTTTCTGTTCCTGGAGGGCTCACAATTACAAAATAAAAGACTTAAAGTAGGATTTGAACCAGGGTCCCTTGGTTTATAGTCCACTGCACTAACCACTAGGCTGCCCCTCTACTCTGCATGGATATCTGTGTGGTCATTTTCTAATATTGCCATACAGATGTTCATGTCCCTTGTTTTCCCCTGTTTATAAAATAGTTGTTCATGCTGGATGTCTCCAGCACACGGACATCCATCAGGTATTTCCTGTTCAAACCCCACAACAATAGCAGGTAAATGCATTCAAAATAAATTTACTCCTACTAAGGAGTTGGTGTAAATGTACATACATTAAGTACATATCTACACAAAGGCGATTAGCTTAGCGGAGTTTAAAAAAAGGTTTGGACAGCTTCCTAAAGGAAAAGTCCATAGACCATTATTAAATGGACTTAGGGAAAATCCACTATTTCTGGGATAAGCAGTATAAAATGTTTTGTACTTTTTTGGGATCTTGCCAGGTATTTGTGATCTGGATTGGCCACTGTTGGAAACAGGATGCTGGGCTTGATGGACTTTTGGTCTTTCCCAGTATGGCAATACTTATGTACTTATGTATGTACTTATGTACTTATATTTTATAAGATATACAGATACTTTGGGGTCCTTTTACAAAGCCATGGTAAAACGTGGCCTGCGGTAGCATGGGCGCATCTTTTAGGCGTACGCTGGGCCATTTATTTACTGTAAATCATCCATGGCAACACCCCAGCCTACATGTCAAATCTAATAGAACTACCACCCAGGAATGCAAAAAAATCTTCCCGCACACCCCTCATTCTTCATCCTCCCAAGTGTAAGGGTTTGAAATACAAATCAATGCATGCATCTACCTTTTCCTTTATGAGCACGCAGCTCTGGAATGCGCTGCCACGCAACTTGAAAATGGTCTATGAACTGACCAATTTCCACAAACTATTAAAAACCTATCTCTTTGAAAAGATATATCACAAAGATCAACATGTGTAACTGTATAATCTTTTGAACTTCTAGTACTGTCTTATAATGTCTTTTGCTTTAACACCATTATATAATTCACCACCATGTAACACAAACCCTCTGTAAACCTAATGTATATTCACTTCTATTTCCAGTACCCATGATGTATTGTAAGCCACATTGAGCCTGCAAAGAGGTGGGATAATGTGGGATACAAATGCAGTAAATAAATAAATAAATAACTGGGAAAAAGGCTATTTTTTAATGGGACTGCACTAATATTAAAACTAGCACACTCCTACTTACGGCCTGAGCCCTTACCACCACCCATTGACCTAGCAGTAAGGGCTCACATGCTACCCAAATGGTAACTATGCAGCACATGCCAATGTCGGCGCACTGCTGGTTACCACCGGGAATGCCCACCGTGGTAGAAAATAGAAAGTCATTTTCTACCACAGGATTTGGCACGTGCCAAAATTGGAATAACTGCAGGGTGCACATATTTGTAAAAGGGCCCCCCCAAAAACACAAATTCCCATGTTTCTTTTTCATTTGTTTCAGGTTTTAATGACACGCAAAGATATGAAATATTTCATTGACGCTTCCCATATTATTGCAAACAGTAGCTCATTTAATTGAGTAAATTCAGCCCTATAATAAGTGCAAATCCACTGAAGTAAAACTGTGACTATGGCCAGGAAGACAGACAGTCAAAATGGGGAAGCCTATTGGCACTTTTACAATTTGTATTGCACGCCTGATAAGGAGAAAAGAAACCTTAAATAAGAAGTTTCCTTGTAGCAGGACTGAATGTCCCTGCAATGCACAGTTACCATATATAAACAGTAATATTGTAACAAATCTATCATGAAATAACAGGGACCTTGCAAGAAAACTGAGTGTTCCATGGAAATGTCTTCTTTTGGAGGGGTAGAGAAGCAGACAATCATTATCCCCAAAGCTCTAAGAGTCTGATCTAAAAACAGATCTCACAAATGAAAGAGGGTGAAGCAGATAAATATAATTCATAGCATTTTGTTAAAAGTACAAGTGTTTACCAATCCTCACCTATTATCCTTAAAGCTGTTTAAGACTTATCTTCCTCCTTTGTCTCTACGCAGATCAAAGAGCTAAATGAACAGTCCAGCAAGAATATCTTAAGGGGTATAATTAGTATCACAGAGAAGACAAGGTTTTTTTTTCCCCAGTGCAGAATAATTTCCCTTCAGCTCCCAGAATCCAGCCCTCTTCATATCTGAGCCAAACTACATGAAGCCCCGTTAGCTGTGAAATGATCTACAATGTCAGACAACTCACTGCACTAAGAGGGAAAGCTTTAGCCATAATGGGTAGGTTACATTAATCTGAGAAAAATAAGTGCTAAGAATTATTCATCTTCATGCTACATAAGGGGATGACACTCTGTTTCACCAATATTTTTTTTTTCAAATCAAGATGCTCAAAGTAACCCTTAAACCCTACTTTATGTCTTTAGCATCAGTTTTAATCTTCCTGCTTTAGCAATAGTCATAACACCATCATGTCCCCAGCGAGCTCAGGTGGCATTTACATCTAGAAACAAAGCTCTCTCTCATGAAGTTCAAATAGGTAGGACATTTTCCAACATCAAAATCAATTTTAATAAATGGAACCTCACAAGTCCAGGTGACCTACAACGATGGTCTAACCCTTATTGGACTCCTCATCATAGGTTCCCCTACCAACCTCCGAAAACAACCACAGTGTAAAAAACTAAATGGAGAACAAATACTGTGGCAAAACACGGAGGATACTTTATACAATGGAAAATTCCTAACTAAAGAATCTACAGTCTAACCTGGGAAACCTCAATTCTTAGAAAAATATGGGTGCACCAACATAAATGAGGGAAAAACTAAAGTACTTAGCTTGAAACCAGTTAGTCCAATTCAAGTATAGTTAACTTTTCAAAATTATAGTCCTCATGAGTGGCAACTCATTTTCAATATCCCGACAGGGGGAACCCCTGTTTCAATCCTGCTTCAGGGGAAAAGGGTGTTTTCTTGTATCACCAGAGTATGATCGGAGGTTGGTAGGGGAACCTATGAGGAGCCCAATAAGGGTTAGACCATCGTCGTAGGACACCTGGACTTGTGAGGTTCCATTTATTAAAATTGATTTTGATGTTGGAAAATTTCCTACCTATTTGAACTACATGTGAGAGCTTTGTTTCTATATTTAGTTTCTATTGCATGGGCTCTCTGACGCTTATTACTTTTATATTTTGAATTTTCAAGGGATTTACTTCTCACATTGCACAGGTTCTCAGTCTCAGCCAACACACCAATAAGGGACCGTATTGAACTCATAACTCAGACCCCATACTCGAATTGTAGCCAAGAAGTCGACAAGATTAGTAACTGAGCAAATAGGATGGATAAATAGGGGATTTATTTATTTTTGCTATCACCTACTAAATTGCTATTTATGATGTAAGATGGTCACTTTAGATGAGTGAACAAGAGGATCTGGAGGTATTTGCATTGAATTCAGTAAGTGGCAAATGTTCCTAGACTGGTGATTCTAATATCAACCTCCTCTCTTGCCTTTCAGTGTTATCTTACATATATGATTTGGCTCAGTGGTTATAGTATATAGTAACAGGTTGGGCTAACAGCAGCATCCATTTTCCCCTCCAGCTGTAATGGGGAAAAGGAAGTATGGTCTATCTGAAAATTCCAACTGGTTTGGACAATAAGGGAGTAAATTCTATGTAGTGGGTGTCAACATTTAAGTGGTGATTACACACATAAATGTTTAGAAAAAATGGCACAGACACACATGTATAAATGCCAGAATTCTACTTAAGCACTACTCTGTAATTTTTAAAAATATGTTTATTTTATTGCAATTACAAGATGCGTCTCTTATTTAATGTGTATCTGACTGGTGGGTGTACACATAGATAGAACCTGGGCAGAGCATGGGCAGGACTCACACTTATGCTCATACCATATAGAATACCATACGTTATCTGGCGGATTCTATATATCATGCCTAGTGTTCTGTGCTGAAATTCAAGCATATTCTATAATAATACACGTAACTTAATTGGCTTAATTGGCAATCAGCATTTTTAACAGCATTTAACAGGCAATAATGATCACTAATTGGCAATAATTAGAATTTGTGCTCATAACTTGCTAAGCATATTCTGTAATGCACAGCGTCTCAATTCTAATGCATGGAGCCAAAAAGGGGCATGGTTATGGGCAGGGAAATGGGTGTTTTATGGGTGTTCCAAAATTTACATACACTGTTATAGAATATGCCCCTCTGTGCCTAAATCTACATGCCAGTATTCATGCAATGTTTCCCTTGGTATAAATGGATGTGCATAGTTTCAAGCACTGGGATATCAACTAAGCATATTATATATACCACGCCTAAATCTAGGCACCACTTATAGAATATGATTAGGCAGAAATGTATTCTGCATGGATGTTTCAGGCACCATATATAGCTTCTAGTCCTGTAAGCATTTAGGTGCATTCACTTACAACAGATCAATGGCTGACGTAAGTGCTCACACTTAAATTATAGATGCATATTTCACCTGTTAGGTTAGTATTCTAGAAAGGAAAGTAGGAGGTCCTCTTACCATGCCATGTAGGTACCTATGCATGCACAATGCATGCCAAACTGGAGTTACCTACTGGTTACCATGTGGCCCTTGTGGTAATTTCAATTTTGGCGTGTGTCCGCTATGCGCGTCTGAAAAATGTTTTTTTTTATTTTCTGACATGCGGCAGCTATGCACGTCAAGTGGAATTAGATGCGGATAGACCATTACCGCCTGGTTACCGCATGAGACCTTACCGCTAGGTCAATGGCTTGCGGTAAGGTCTCAGACCCAAAATGGACACACAGCAATTTTCATTTTGATGCACGTCCATTTTCGGCAAAAATAAAAAGGCATTTTTTTGTAGGTGCGCTAAAAAATAATTCTGCGTGTGCCCAACACACGTGTCTACACTACCGCAGGCCATTTTTCAGTGCACCTTAGTAAAAGGACCCCTAGGTGTCTTCTTTCCTTTATAGAATAGGTCCCACATAGGCAAGAGGGTAAAGAACCATCTCAGAGCTCATCAGTTTTCTAATGAACATAAATAAAAGTCAACAAATATGTGATACATTTCTATAGGACTAACTTAGGGTCCCTTTTACTAAGCCACGTAAGGCTCTACGTGCGCCCAACACACGCCAAAATGGAGTTACTGTCTGGCTACCACGTGGCTCTTGTAGTAATTTCATTTTTGGCACATGTCCGATACGTGTGGTCGAAAAATAATTTCTATTTTCGGCCACGCATATCAGATGTGCACCAAGCGGCATTTGGCATTCGTAGGTCATTACCGCCCAGTTACCGCGTGAGACTTTACCGCTAGGTCAATGGCTGGCGGTAAGGTCACAGACCCAAAATGGACAAGTGACAATTTTGATTTTGCTGCACGTCCATTTTCGTCAAAAATTTTAAAAAAGGGCTTTTTTACAGGCGGGCTGAAAAATGGATCAGCGCATGCCCCAAACCCATGCCTACACTACCGCAAGTCATTTTTCAGAGCACCTTAGTAAAAGGACCCCTTAATTCTATAACTAGTTTTTATGAGTCAACAATTTTATTCCATTAGATCAAAACAGAATGAGGTCAGAAGAACATACTGTACAGCACTGTTAGAAAATACAAGTGAATCATAATTACACTGATAATATAAAGAAGACACTGTGAATCCTGATCATTCTTCAAATGCAAATTAGAATGGAACAGAAGGCAAACATGAACCTGAAAAATCATGAACTCATTAAAATAAGTTGTCTAACAAAGTAGCCACATATGTATTTCATTGTTTCTATTCTTTCACAGTCTGAGACCTTTCCCCAAATTCTTATGCTTTTATGAGAATATTAGTAAAAAAGGCCAGTTTCTGGATCAAATGAAACAGGCGCTAGCAAGGTTTTCCTCTCCAACACCCCCTCCCTCCCTACCCACCGGTTCGTTGTTCTGAAGCCACTGACGCCATAGGTCCGCACCTCGCGAATGCACCTTCATCAGCTTCTTGGTTGTGAAGCCACTGACGCCATCGCCCCGCCCTCGATGCGTGACGCCATTGCTCCGCCCTTAACGTCATCACGTTTGACGTGAGGGCGGGGCCCAGCGACATGGTGCTTTCGGTGGCTTCACCACCACGAACCCTTCATTACGGAAGTGACGTCCGTGTCCTCAGAACGTTGAGGGTGAGTTTTATTATATTAGATATAGAAATGTCTTTTTCGATAAAAAAAAATCTAAAAATGGAATTAAACAATAAACATTTAATTATCGCATATATTATATGGCTTGTTGTCAGCTTTTAAGACTGTTCTAGACACTCTCTGGTGATTCCGATGGATTTTAAGGACACAATGATCACTAAAGAGAGATTTTGATGAGTCCCACCTGTGTCCTGTACAGCATGAGGATGATATAAAAAGAACAGTCAACACATAATTAGTCTGGAAAGGATATGTCTCACCTGGGCCTGTCAGATTTTTGTCAAAACTAGAAAGCAGCACAGTGAGGATTAGCCTTTCCTGAAGCTATGTGAAGCTCTGAACAGGGTTTGAAATGGCCCTCTTTCCTGTTTATATCACAGTACTCTGGGATATAATTACTGCCCAGTAATCTGTTTGTTTTGAAATATTTCCCAAATGGAATAAGACCAGCGACATTATTCTTTTCACCAAATGCACTGTGACTTGAACCAAAGAATGGGATAACATTCTGATTATACCCAGGAAGCAGGCAAAATCTCTGTTTTGTTATTATTTATCAAACACCATCCAGCATATAAATACAAAGTACCACCTATATAATTATGTGTATTGTAATTATACTGTGTTCAGTCTGGACTAATGATAGCTACACACAAGAAAACATTTGAATACTTAAATTATATTGTACTAATATTTTATTTGCAACTGAAACTATAAAAAGCCAGTGCCTAAGATGCACTATGCTGTGTAAAGAACATCACTCAAAAGTCCTCTCCGTTATCCTCCAGATTCACTAAATGGCATGAAATTTTCTGCATGCAGAATTGCATGCTACCCCGAGATGTACGTGCAACTAGATTGGCTACTAAGCCAATTAGGGTCTAATTCTATATATGGTGCCTAAAATTAACATGCAGTAGCCAATCGCACTTAAGCATATTATTTATGCACGGTATTTAGAATGCGCTTAGGCAGAGCTCATGCGACTAAATCTATGTGTGTCCATTTATGCCAGTGAAAAGCTGCGTGTAGATTGGGCATTGACCCATATTTTATAACTACACATGTAGATTTTGGAATGCCCACTAAATGCCCATTTCCACATCCTCTGACTACACGTCTTGCCTGCATACATTAGAATTTAGGTGCAGTACATTACAGAATACGCTTAGCATTGTACGCGTGCAAATTCTAATATTCGCCAATTGGTTCTCATTATTGCTTGTTAACAATGCTTAACAGCTTGTTAAAACAATTAATCTACGCATGTACTGTAGTTATAGAATGCACCTAGATTTATGCATAAAACTCTAGGCATGCTATATAGAATCTGGAGGTAGTGCCAATAATTGGATGCTAACAATCAATTAGTGGCATTAATTGGCAACATTTTAGATATGTGTGTGCATCTTGCTAGGTGCTGTTCTATAAAGATTCATGTGCAAATCTTATAGCATACAACTCAAAATGAAGTGGGTTGCAGTGTTCACTAAAGATTTGCACAGCATTGCTGAATAACAGAGGTCTGTGCCTAAATTACACACTAGGATTTACACCATGTTTGCACCCACAGTTTGGTGCAGAAATTGGCTCTAAGTGCTGTTACATAAATTTTGAGCAACTCAGAGCGAAAGAGAGTCCAAGGAGTACTCTTAGATCTGGCCAATAAAATCTCCAAGTGATTCCCTCTCTCTGGTTATTAATTTGAATACAATTTGGCAGGTAAGGTTATCTGTTATTGCCCTGACACTTTGGAGGAACACTCAGTCCCTACGTACACCAGAAAGAGAGAGTCCAAGGAGTAGGGTAAATAGACTCTTTCAAAGGACTGAGGGAGACGTTATTTCAAAAAGGTGATTTTTATTGAAACAACTCAAAAGACTGGACACAGCTGCTGTGTTTCGGCGTCAAGACACCTGCTTCAGGAGTCTCATGATGTTCATTGAACAAAGAAAGGCAACGTTTCCAAGACAACATGCAACTTTAAATGAATAAAGTAGACAAGCATGTAACTGTTAGCATTTTTTTTCTCTTGGCGTTTTGCCCACAGCAGTTGTATGCATGTCTACAGACTCCAGATCTACTTTATTCATTTAAAGTTGCATGTTGTCTTCAAACATTGCCTACCTTTGTACAACGAACATCATGGAACTCCTGAAGCAGGCGTCTTGATGCCAAAACACAGCAGCTGTGTCGAGTCTTTTGAGTTGTTTCAATAAAGATCACCTTTTTGAACTAACGTCTCCCTCGGTCCTATGGAAGATCCTATCTACCCTACTCCTTGAACTCTGTCTTTCTGTCGTACGTAGGGACTGAGTGTTCCTCCACTTTGTGTGGTTGAGCAACTCAGAGCACCATTTATAGAGTAGCACTCTGCATGGCTTTTTTGTTTGTTTGTTTGTTTGTTTGTTTGTTTTTGGTGCTGATTTTTTGAGCACCGTTTACTGAATCTAGTCCATGGGTGAATGTCTTCATACAGGCAGTTAAAAAAATAATCCAAATTTCCAAGTTTATTAATTTTTGATATATTGCCTATTGTAATGGTTTATAAAATCTTAAAAATAGATTAACACAGACAAAATACAAACAAGCAGAAACAAATATAAAATTACAATATTCATAGGAAAGAAATTAGAGAAACCAACCACACAAAAATCTCAAACTCGCTGTTTCACAAGCGCAGCCTCATCCTCAACCCAGAGAGAACACAGTTATACAGACGAGAAAGCCTTGGTAAAAAAAAACATACATCTTTGGCCCCACTTTAAACTTCTGGAATGACATCTCTAATTGCAAATAATATGGCAAATCATTCCAAAGTGTCAGGCCAGTAACAGATAACATTACCTGCCGAATTGTATTCAAATTAATAACCAGAGTGAGGGAATCACTTGGAGATTTTCTTGGCCAGATCTAAGAGTACACGCCAGCATATGTGGGATTATATATCGAAAAAAAGAATGATAGTTTTTCTCCAAATGGCTTAGTTTTGTACATACCAGGTAGCAAAAGAAAGGGTTAAGAAGTACATTGAGCAAAGACAACACAAAAAAGCAGAAAAAGGCTTTAAGGACTGGAACAATCAAGAGATCTTTAATCAAAGGGCCTGACACGGGCTGTGTTTTGGTGTACAAATGCATGTATCAGAGGTCAATTGGAGTAATATTGCTCAAATGAATCACAAATATAATTTATCTTCAGATAAGAAAGAAAAGGTCCAGTTAGACACAGCTTGGAAACATTTTGGAGCTAACAAACACAGACGTGGTGCTCCAAAATGCCTGACACAGGCATTTGTATGCCAAAACTCATGGCCTATCCAGGTCATGAGTACCCGGCAAGATCCCAAAACAGTACAATACATTTTATGCTGGTTATCCTAGAAATAAGCAGTGGATTTTCCCTAAGTCCATTTTTGTTTTTAATTCCTTTCCTAATAATTCCTAATATTCTATTTGCTTTCTTAGCCGCCGCCGCACACTGAGCAGAGGGTTTCAACATATCATCAACGATGACACCTAGATCCCTTCCCGGTCAGTGACTCCTAATATGGAACCTTGTATTATGTATCTATAGTTCAGGTTCCTCTTTCCCACATGCATCACTTTGCACTTGCTCATATTAAACGTCATCTGCCATTTGGATGCCCAGTCTCGTAAAGTCCTCTTGTAATTTTTCACAATCCTCCTGCGATTTAACAACTTTGAATGACTTTCAGGCTTATTTTCAAAAGAGAAGGGCATCCATTTTTCGACACAAATCGGAAGATGGGCGTCCTTCTCACAGGGTCACCCAAATTGGCATAATCAAAAACTGATTTTGGGCGTCCTCAATTGCTTTCTGTCATGGGGATGACCAAAGTTCATGGGGGCGTGTCGGAAGCATAGCGAAGGTGGGACTGGGGCGTGCTTAACACATGGGCGTCCTCGGCCGATAATGGAAAAAAGAAGGGCATCCCTGACGAACACTTGGGCAACTTTACTTGGTCCTTATTTTTTTTACAACCAAGCCACAAAAATGTGGCCTAAATGACCAGATGACCAGCAGACGGAATAGGGGGTGACCTCCCCTTACTCCCCCAGTGATCACTAACCCCCTCCCACTCTCAAAAACATTTTTAAAATATTTTCCAGCATCTATGCCAGCCTCAAATATCATACCCAGCTCCATGACAGCAGTATGCAGGTCCCTGGAGCAGTTTTAGTGGGTACTGCAGTGCACTTCAGGCAGGCGGACCCAGGCCCATCCCCCCTACCTGTTACACTTGTGGAGGAAACAGCGAGTCCTCCAAAACCCACCAGAAACCCACTGTACCCACATCTAGGTGCCCCCCTTCATCCCTAAGGGCTATGGTAGTGGTGTACATTTGTGGGGAGTGGGGTTTGGGGGGCTCAGCACACAAGGTAAGGGAGCTATGCACCTGGGAGCTTTTTCTGAAATCCACTGCAGTGCCCCCTAGGGTGCCCGGTTGGTGTCCTGGCATGTGAGGGGGACCAGTGCACTACGAATACTGGCTCCTCCCACTACCAAATGGCTTGGATTTGGTCGTTTCTGAGATGGGCGTCCTCTGTTTCCATTATCGCTGAAAACCGGACATGACCATCTCTAAGGATGACCATCTCTAAGGTCGACCTAAATGTTGAGATTTGGGCGTTCCCAACCGTATTATCGAAACGAAAGATGGACACCCATCTTGTTTCGCTAATACGGGTTTCCCCACCCCTTACCAGGACATCCTGCAAGGACATCCTCAGGAAAACTTGGGCGCCCCGTTCGATTATGCCCCTCCACGTGTCATCAGCAAATTTAATTACCTCACTTGTTACTCCCATCTCTAGATCATTTATAAGTATGTTAAAAAGCAACGGTCCCAGCACAGACCCCTGGGGAACCCCACTAACTACCCTTCTCCATTGAGAATACTGACCATTTAACCCTACTGTCTGTTTTCAATCCTTTAATTATTATTATTATTAGCATTTGTATAGCGCTACCAGACGCATGCAGCGCTGAACACCTGACACAAGGAGACAGTCCCTGCTCAAAAGAGCTTACAATCTTAACCAGTTTTTAATCCACAATAGCATACTTCTTCCTCTGGAGTCTTTGAAGAGGTGCTTTGTCAAATGGTTTTTGAAAATCTAGATACACAATATCAACCGGCTCACCTTTATCCACATTTGCTCACCCCTTCAAAGAAATGTAATAGATTGGTGAGGCAAGATTTCCCTTCACCAAATTCATGGTGGCTTTGTCTCATTAATCCATGCTTTTGAATATGCTCTATAATTTTGTTCTTTATAATAGTCTCTACCATTTTGCCCAGCACCGACATCAATATCACCAATCTATAATTTCCCGTTACGGTCTGCCCAAAGGTATAGGCAGGGAGTTTATTCCCCTGAGGAAGCCTATGTGGTGAAACGAGTCCCAGTTGGTACAGCTTCTGCTGTCATTAAGTGATTTTTCGCATGCATAATTATACATTTATCTTTGTTGAGAAGAATTCATATTCATGTTTTAAATTAAAAATTATGGAGGTTTTTTAAGACCAATGATAGAGAACTGTGAGCTGTTTGTAAATGATAAATGTCTACCTTACTGCAGGTTTACCTGCTTTTTGGTTAGGTAAGACAATCACAGCCAACTGAGGTGTTTTTCCTCAAAAAAGATTAAAAAAAATACAAAAACGTAAAAGGACATTTAAGTACAAAGAACAGTACTGTGTGTGCATATATTATTATTATTATTCTGGGTTTTATTTGAAGTGTTACTAACCCACTATTCAAATTTTTAGTGTGTTTATTAATAAATACATAATAACAGTATTATTTTAATTTAAAAAATACAAGAACCAAATTAAACTGTCAGTGATAAAACATTAAACAAAATAAATCTAAGCTTTCCATGACAATACAGAGTATGCAGAAAAAAGCTTTCATTGTCTCTTATATATCGATATCGATATAGATAGATATAGATATACATATTTATTTATTTATAATTGTATTTATTTGTTTGTTTGTTTATTTATTTATTTGTCAAATCACTCGTGTTCCTATTCAGAATGTCGCATCAATTTTTCAGAATCTTGGACGTGCGAACTTTGCCTAGGATATTTTTTTCTTTATTATCCACAGTTTATCCCGAAGTATGCTGAAAGACAGAGTTTATCTTTCAGACGTGCCAGTAGTTGCTCCTCACAGGGGAGGGGGGGGGGGGTCTGCCTCTGATATCATGAAACACAGTTAAAACGTATGAGAGTAATTAAAATAAAATAATAGCCAAAAGTTGCATCTGGCAACCGAGCCCCAAATAGCTGCCCTCTCCCAACAGCAGGGCATGACGTCATAGCAGGTACCTGGGCCCAGGTCCGCAACGCAGCCAATCCGGAGTCGGAGGAGTCCCGGGAGGGCACCAATCAGGAGGCGGTCCGCGGTGGGATAAAGTGGCGCGCGCGAGTCCCGGGTACCTGCCGGGCAGCGCGAGGCAGGTTGCGATTGAGCCACAGAGCAGCAGCAGCAGTAGCACCGCCACCAGCACCAAGGGGGCCGCGGCATGGCATTCCCCGTCCGACCCCGAACTTCCTTCCTCATCCAGGATATTCTGGCCGACCGGCACCTGGAGAGCAGCGCTCCCAGCCGAGTGACTCCGTCTCCAGGCAGTCCCAAAGCGGCGACAGCAGAACCGATCCGCAGCCCGCGGCATACTGAGCCTGAAACGTCGGAACTGGACAAAGGTAACATAACAAGGAGCACATCTGAGCTGACAAACAACATTCTGCTTCTTTGCAGGATTTTAGCAGGGGTAACAAATAAAGGAATGCCAAGATACTGCTACCCTGCAGAAATTTCCTCGGAAGCTTCTGAGGCAGCCCAAGGCATATTAATCTTTTTGAGCTTCATTGTCACGGATTAGTAATCTGCTGGGTGGCATCCGCTGTGTGGGGCTGGCGAACATTGCAGAAGGGAAACAGGTTTAAAGTTCTGTCATCTTGCAAAAAGTTTTGATTGTTAGATCCATAGTAAGTAACTGTGAACTCTCTGCAAAATAATTAAATATTTGTCATCTTTGAACAGATCTTTAATTTTCTTGCTTTGCAATGATCCTTACAACATCACGTCCGTGACAGGGTCTATGGCATAGCGTTAAAGAGCCTGCACAATTTTAAAGGTCTTTATCTCAGCTCATAGCTCAGGTCCTGCAGATGGACCTTTGCAAAAGGGCTTTTAGCACGCAGGACTGTAATTCTAAAACACTTTGGGACCTGAAACAGTTATTTCATTCTAATGACTGTTAGTCGTTAAGATAAGTTATTAAATTCTTGATAAATCAAGAACTAAATACATTATCTAATCTTATGTAATTCTTGACAAAGCAAGAATTCTGTATGCCATATGGAACAGTTCTGTTTTTTTTTTTTTTTTTTAATACATTTGTACAGTGGATTTATTTTTCGCAGCATTTTAATTTTGCCGCTGAAAGTTCCCTAAATTCACCTTGTCCTATAATGAGAAATTTGACAACATCTGCAAGATAGATTGCCAGTGACTGCTACTGAATACATATACAATATTTTATGGATACAGTAGGGAAAACAGAGCATCTGCTACTTAAAAGTAAATAAGACATTTTGCATTTTATTTTGATTGTATGTTTGAATTTGTAATTGAAATAGTGTGAATCCGCGATTTCCTGCTGGGCTCCACTCTAAAACAATCTTAGCTAGGACAGTGGTAAACATTCACTGGATTATTGTATTGTTTGGGAGAGATGTGCCCAGCATGTCTGTTCCTATGAATGCTTTTTATTTGACAAATCTGTCTCTGAAGCTCTATGAATGCTTTCTAAGAACAAACGCATCTCTGAGTCTGAGATAAAATGTTCAATATTGATTGGGGGGGGGGGGGGGGGGAGGGGGAGATTGCAATAACATATTTATTGCGTTTAATGGGGATTCGTGGAACTGAGAAACTAATTCTTTGTCTCCAAACTTGGAAGCTGACCTCATAAACTTGGAAATCAAATGTTAAAGAGAAAAGAGCCATTTCTTACATTTCGCAATTACCTTGTGTTTGTATGTAACTTTAAAATAAATTTAGCTACATGCCCCTTCTGCAGTGTGCCTGCACTGAATGAGCAGATAACTGTTGAAACGAAATTATTGTACTATTTCTGATAATTAAATAGGAGTGGGGTAGGGCGCTTTCATATTTTTGCTCTTACTAATAGTCCGTGTCTGAAGGAGATTATAATGCTACTTTTTTAGGGGATTTCAAATTATTATGCTACAGAGCAATATTTTCAAATTAAGACTTGGATGAACCACTGATAATTGTGACTTAGCAATATCGGACACTTCCACCGCCCTCCACCACCACCGTCACACACTTGAAAGAACTGCCATTCCCTTTCGGCTGTGGCTGTTCTTAATACTCGTCTTATTTGTCCATTCAGAAGAAAAAACAAAAAGTGAAGAATCCAGCAGTATGTCGAGGTGGCTGTGCCTAGATTTAAATTTCAGATCGTGTATGCAGAACGATATCATAGTAACTGGATCGCTAGCAAAATAAATAACAAAATTTATGGTAAAAACAGCACTTCAAATTCGATTCATATCATTCTCCAAATCAGATGTTTGTTTGTTTTTTTTTAATGGGGAATCTTTCAGACACAAATAAGGCTGAAGAATGAGTGTGTGTGTTGGGGAAGGGAGACAATCCATAGTATGATGTATACTAGATGGTTTGATTTACAGGGTTAGAAGTGATCGTTGCCAGAAATAATTCATTCAGTGTCCAGTGTCCAGTGTCCAGTCATGTAAATTCTATAAATCGACTCCTAAGGATTTTTAGGCTGCTAAATAAATAAATATACACCCAGTTATGAAGCATCAGGCTGCAGTTGTGGTTTGGTGTTTCCTTGCCTAGTGAGGTTTTTAGGTATGTTGTCCCTATGCCGTACCCTGTCTTTGGGGTTTCATGGTCTAAAGTTTGTTTCTCCTATTTTTTTTCCCAAACAGATCAAAATTATACTATTTTTCAATTTATATTAACAATAATAGCCAAAAACAACAATAACACCAGAAAAACAAAAATAAAAACAGTTCACCTCCAGTATGGGAGAAAGGAGAAAGTATCACTTTTGGAAAATTAAACAGCCTCCACAACAGGCAAACACTCTCTGTTTCTTCTCCCCCTTTCCCCCCCCCCCCCCAATCAAAGGAAACAGAGATGTGCACCAACAACAACAAAAAAAAGATGTAGAATTATGTTTCACAATCCAGTATTTAAATATTCTGTAAGTGGTAACTTCAGTATCCCCTGCCATTTCTGAAATACAATTCTGAAGTGAACCTGAAGCCTTACTACTACTACTTAACATTTCTAGAGCGCTACTAGGGTTACGCAGCGCTGTACAAAATAAACAAAGAAGGACGGTCCCTGCTCAAATGAGCTTACAATCTAAAGAACGAAATGTCAAGTTGGGCAGTCTAGATTTCCTGGGTAGAGGTGTAGTGGTTAGGTGCCGAAGGCAACATTGAAGAGGTGGGCTTTAAGCAGAGATTTGAAGATGGGGAGGGAGGGGGCCTGATGTATGGGCTCAGGGAGTTTGTTTCACGCGTGGGGTGAGGCGAGGCAAAAAGGGCGGAGCCTGGAGCTGGCGGTGGTGGAGAAGGGTACTGAAAGGAGGGATTTGTCTTGAGAGCGGAGGCTACGGGTAGGAATGTAAGGGGACATGAGGGTTGAGAGGTAAGGAGAGGCTGCAGATCGAGTACATTTGTAGGTTAGTAGCAGAAGCTTGCATTGAATGCGGTACCTGATCGGAAGCCAATGAAGTGACTTGAGGAGAGGGGTGATGTGAGTGTATCGGTTCAGGCGGAAGATAAGACGTGCAGCAGAGTTCTGAACGGACTGAAGGGGGGATAGGTGGCTAAGTGGGAGACCAGTGAGGAGTAGGTTGCAGTAGTCAAGGCGAGAGGTAATGAGAGAGTGGATGAGAGTTCGGGTGGTGTGCTCCGAGAGGAAGGGCGGATTTTGCTAATGTTATACAGGAAGAAGCGACATGTCTTGGCTATCTGCTAGATGTGTGCAGAGAAGGAGAGGGAGGAGTCGAAGATGACACCGAGGTTGCGGGCAGATGAGACGGGGACGATGAGGATGTTAACTGAGATAGAGAGTGGATAAGTCTTGTATGACAGGTACCACAGGTACAATATAGCAATAACATGCAAACAATATAATATGCCACTATTGTATTGTAAACTAATGTCAGGTATTTCTGGTCTTCAAATGCTGCCAACAAGTCTGGTTGTCAGGATATCCACACTGACTAATCATCAAATATTTGCATGCATATGCTAGCAGAGCCCAGTTAATTTGCATGCTTTTGTTACTATGTAACCCAGATCTGTTTGTAGGTCTGGAGGACTGCTGTTGTTTACCCCCTCCTAACTGTAATGTCCTTTTATGCCCTTCTTCATCCAGAGGCATATCTGTCAGACTGTGAAAATCCTCCGCACTCTTTGCAGGACAGCAAAAAGATTGCAAAGCAGCAGCAGCAGAAGCGATCCAGAGCGGCCTTTTCCCATACTCAGGTCCTAGAACTGGAGAGGAAGTTCAGCCACCAGAAGTACCTGTCAGCCCCCGAGCGAGCTCATCTGGCCAAGAGCCTGAAGCTCACCGAAACGCAAGTGAAGATCTGGTTCCAGAACAGAAGATACAAAACCAAACGGAAGCAGTTGGCTTCAGACTTGGGGGAGCTGGAGAAGGCCAACCCACTCCCTGGTTTGGCCGGGGACGAAGACTTTAGCAGAACTTCCCTCATATCCCTGTACCACAGTTACCAGTACTATCCATATCTCTGTTACTTAAGTGGCTGGCGACCTCCACTCTGGTAACTGTACAGTCCTCACAAGATGTTTTGAGGATTTGTTTGTTTCAACCAAAAAAGTGAAAGTCGATTATGTAAGAACCTTGTGAAACCGAACTACACTTGTGCATTGGGTAGTTGATTGGAAGATATTATATTTAATATTTAAATGATGCCTTAAAATGCAAAACCCAAATGGGTGGTAAATGTCATGTCTTTCAATCTTTCAATATGCCACGGGGGTTTCACATAACTGCCTCTACCCATAGTGCTTTCCTGCGGGATTAGCACTTAAACCCACCTACAAAGAACGTGATTAATTATCTATATAAATTAATTCAGTCATGGCAAGAATGTTCAAACCATTGTCAGATATAAACTTTCCAGTATCAATCCATGACTTGCTGAATCAGTAAGACAAAAGAAATCTGAAATGCCTTAATTTGTTATTTGAACAATGTTTACATTTTAAAGGAACTGTTTTGTAATGTGATTTAATGGTGAATAATTTGAATGGTATCTACTGCGTTTTTAATACAGAAATACAACTAGGAAGGGTTTGATTAGAATTTATGAGGTTGTTCATTAGTGTGAAACTTGTCTGGGCTCAATACTTACAGCATTTTTTTTTGGGGGGGGGGGTTCATGTAATTAGCTGAAGTTTAGACCTCTGGTTAATCAGAAAATAGGGGAACAATGGCACAGAGGCAGACAACTCCTATCTTCAAATACAGCAAACGGGTCAGGTTTTCAAAATATCCACACTGAATATGCATGAGAAATACATGCACTGCCTTCACTCTAGGGAAATGCATCATGCTTATTACTTGGATATTCTGACAACATTTTTGGCTTGTCACACTCAAGGCCTGGAGGTGACTCAGTCCTGTTGTAGCTTAATCTCAGAGGGGAGAGGAAAATCATGAACAACGGAATTCATAGATAAAATCCTAAATGTCAAAGACATGTCTTGGGGTGACATGCTGATCCTTAATTTGCAGTAGTTTAACAGAAATGTGTTATTAAAAATATTATTTAATGCAAGTGTTGTTCAAATATATCACATCATAAAACATAGAGGTAAAGGTGAAATTTTCATGGGGTAGACTTCAGCAGGGGTCAGAGAGTCACCAATGATGTTAAACAGATTTAAATTATGGAGTACTGATATAATATTAATAGTTCAGCTTTAAAGTACCTTAGTGCTGTCTTTAAATTCTGGTCAGTTAGGTTTGACTTAATCTAGCTAAACTTCTAGCCAGTTTTTTCCATGATCTTTACTCCCAGTCCTCAAAGGCCATCAATAGGACAGGTTTTCAGGAAAGCCCTAATGAATATACATGAGATAGATTTGCATATAATGGGGGGAGTAGGAATGCAAATCTCCCTCATGCATATTCATTAGGAGTGTGCCCTTGAGGATTGGGAGTGAAGACTAAGGCTAAATTGCATTGACACAACATGGAAGAAAAACTAAGGGTGTGCATGGAAAAAGTTTGTGATCATTTTCAGAATTGTTGGCCAATTTTTGGACATTTTTGGTTCATTTCATAAATTAATGCACATTGTATTTGATTAATTTGTTCATAATTTTTATGTGCATTAATTTGAAGTTTTTATGTCTGTAAAGTTGACTTAGAGCAGAGCTTTGTAAGCCTGAATATGGAGGAGATGAATTTGCATATCCTGAGCCTCCAGTGTGCAGAAATTATTCTCATGCATATGCATTGTGAATTTCCTAACAACCCAACTGGCTGTGGGATCCCCAGGACAGGCTTGGGAAGCTGTGATTTAGAGGACACTGTATATGTGTATAAAATTTTCTGAACTGAAACCAGAAACTGAATACACCTTCCTAGAGAAAATATTTAGTACACTGTACATGAAATGACTTCTCTGCACCCCTCCATTCAACTTTAAAAAAATGTCATTACCTGACCTGGCAGGGACCGCCAAGTCCCCTTCCACTGGCAGTGCCCTGAACTCTGCATCTCATTTTGAAGGTTGTCTGCAGCTCCATGAGCCACTGATGCTGGTCCCTGCACAGGGTGTGCACAAAAACTGATCATGCATGGGTACCATAGGTACCTATAGGAGTGGAAGAGTAGCCTAATGGTTAGTGCAGTGGGATTTGATCCCAGTGAAGTAGGTTTGATTCCCACTGTAGCTCCTTGTGACCCTGGGCAAGTCACTTACCTGCTGATTCTATTTAGCCAACACATGTAACTTAATTGGCTTAACAAGTGTTGCTAATCATCATTTAACAAGCTCTAATTAGAATTTACGTGCACAGCCTGTTAAGCATATTTTGTAACACAGTGCACCTAACTTGTAACATGCACAGGCAAAAAGGGATGGGAAATGGGCATTTTGTGGGCATTCTGAAATTTATGCACATAGTTATAGAATATGGTCCTCTGCGCCTAAATCTATCCGCTGGGATTTATGCCACATTTTCATTGGTGTAAATAGAGGCATGTAGTTTTAGGCAGTGGGATAGTGACTAAGCATATTTGATATACTGCGCCTAAATCTAGGCGCCACTTATAGAATATGCTTAGTCGGAAATGTTTTCTGCGCAGATTTTGTAGGCGTCATATATAGAATCTCCCTTGTAACCCTCCATTGCTCCAGGTTCAAAATAAGAACCTGTAGATAATATATAAACCACTTTGATTGTAACCACAGAGAGGCGCTATATCAAGTTGCATTCCCTTTTCCTTTCCCCCTATGCTCATCGAGCTATTGCCAACTGCTGAGCAGGGCTGCAGAGCTGTAAGCACTGCCTGAAGAAATCTTCAGCTGGTGACGCTTAGGGATCTCCACCAACTATCACAAGGGTGCACCGCTGCTGGGTGGGCCTGAGCACAAAACACTCAGATTCTATAGCACTGCACACCCAAATTTCTGACTAGCGTGCAAAAATGGGTGTGCAAGTTATAGAATGGTGCCAATCGTGTGTCTAAACAGCCCTTAAGTGACATTAAATTGCTGCTACTTGGTACTATTTTCCAGTTATGCATGTAGCTGTGCTTAGGCACCAGGGACATAGCCAGACTTTGGCGGGAGGGGGGTCCAGAGCCCGAGGTGAGGGGGCACATTTTAGCCCCCCCCAGTGCCGCCGCCTCCCTCCTCCGCCATTGCCTATCCCCCCCCTGCCGCCGCCACCACCAACAAGAACTTTGCCCCCCCCTGCCGACGACCCTCTCAACCCCCCTCCCGCCGCCAACCCTCCTCCACCGCCGTTGCCTACCTTTGCTGGCAGGGGACCCCAATCCCTACCAGCCAAGGTCCTCTTCTTCCGGCGCAAGGCTTCGTTCTGTTTCTGAGTCTGACGTCCTGCACGTTGTACAGAAAAATGTTTATGATCTGAGAACCAGAATTTGTTACAGGCTTCTTCTACATTAAAAACTCTTTGATCCAGTCCAGAGAAAAACAATGCTGGCTTGCACCAGAAAATGAGGACCTTGGCTGGCGGGGGTTGAGGTCCCTCGCCAGCAAAGGTAGTCCACGGCGACGGCGGCAGCGGGGGAGGGTTGGCAGCAGGAGGGGGGGTCGAGAGGGTCATCGGCAGGGGAGTCCAGGGCCAAATCTACAGGGGCCCTGGCCCCCATGGCTCCATGTAGCTACGCCACTGTTAGGCACTATGCCATAAAGCATGCCAACCTGGAACTACCATTGGGCTACCGCAGGAGCCTGGCAGTAGTTCCCAACCCCCACCCCCAGCATGTGCCATTTCCAGCGCTACAAAAAAGTTTCTATTTTTGTAGCACCGGCGCTTACCTGGCGGTAATCTGCACTGCCCTGTTGCCACTGGGTTAGCGCAGGAGCCCTTAGAACCATCTCATTGGGTGGTGGTAAGTGCTCCCCTCAAAAAAATGGCCATGCAGAAAGAGATTCACTTACCGCACGGCCATTTCTTTTCTACTACTACTACTACTTAACATTTCTAGAGCGCTACTAGGGTTACGCAGCGCTGTACAGATTAACATAAAGGACAGTCCCTGCTCCAAGGAGCTTACAATCTAAAGGGTGAAATGTCAAGTAGGGGAAGTCCAGGTTTCCTGAATAGAGGTATGATGGTTAGGTGCCGAAGGCGACGTTGAAGAGGTGGGTTTTGAGCAAGGCTTTGAAGATGGGCAGGGAGGGGGCCTGGCGTATGGGCTCAGGGAGATTATTCCAGGCATGGTGTGAGGCGAGGCAGAAAGGGCGGAGCCTGGAGTTGGCGGTGGTGGAGAAGGGTACTGACAGGAGGGATTTGTCTTGAGAACGGAGGTTACGGGTAGGAATGTAAAGGGAGATGAGGGTAGAGAGGTAGGGAGGGGCTGTAGATCGAGTGCATTTGTAGGTTAAAAGGAGAAGCTTAAACTGTATGCGGTACCTGATCGGAAGCCAGTGAAGTGACTTGAGGAGAGGGGTGATATGAGTGTACCGGTTCAGGCGGAAGATAAGACGTGCAGCAGAAAAACAAGACAGCCTTTTACCTGCTGTGGTAAAAGGGGGCCCTCAGCGCACATCAAAAACACCCACTGTGGTAAAAAAAAAAAACCCTTAGTATCTAAATGCTATAGCGCATGATTACAAAGGGAGTGTGCACGTGGGCAGATCAGGGGCGTGTCTTGCAGTTGCACGTGTAAGTTATAGAATACTATCAATTGCATAACTGCTATCTTTAGGTGTGACCATTTACACCAGACATTGACATGATGTAAGTGCTTGTGGTTAAAATTAGGTGCATGCATGCCAACGTTTATTCTGTAGCAGTAATTTCACATGCAATTGCTGTTATTACATTGGCGCTTAGTGGTCATATTTTTGCACCTAATTTTTGGTGCTCTTTCTTGAATCTACCCCAAAGTGGGTGGCTCCATTCCCACCCAGGGCTACAACACTGAGCCACAGAGGCCTGGCTGGCAGATGTTTGGTCTGTAGCCTCACTAGCTTTGCTAGTTGTTTAGATTATTACAGAACTTGTGAT
The DNA here is from genome assembly GCF_901765095.1 of Microcaecilia unicolor. Classification (NCBI taxonomy): domain Eukaryota; kingdom Metazoa; phylum Chordata; class Amphibia; order Gymnophiona; family Siphonopidae; genus Microcaecilia; species Microcaecilia unicolor. Next base: position 307,199,598 of record NC_044034.1, on the reverse strand, counting down.
AAGGGGATTTGGATTAGCTCATGCCCTTTCAGAACTAGCTGAAGGCGAACTACATTCAGATATGGGGGGGGTAAGACATTGGGGGGGGGGAAACTGGGCAGTGGCATACCAAGGGGGGGCGGGAGGGGGCGGTCCGCCCCGGGTGCACACCGCTGGGGGGTGCCGCGGCACGTGCCTGCTCCTCCGAGTTCGCTAAACTTGTTAGTTCGCTGCAGCTCCCTCTGCCCCGGAACAGGTTACTTCCTGTTCTGGGGCAGAGGGAGCTGCAGCGAATAAACAAAGTTTAGCGAACTCAGAGGAGCAGGCGCACGCCATGGCACCCCCCTCCCAGCGGCATGCACCCGGGGGGGGGTGTCATTTCGGGGGGGGGGGAGGTGTCATCTAGTGGGGGGGGGCGCGCTGCACCCAGGTGGGCGCATCGGCGCTCCGCCCCGGGTGCCATCCAGGCCAGGAACGCCACTGAAGCTGGGAGAGGTCTGGGGTGTTAAGTATAGGTAATGCAAGTTTTAGCTTCATTCATTCACAGAAAGCTTTAGTACTGCTGGAACACTTCTGGGTTAGGAGAAAAAGCCCTCAGAAACATTAGACACTTTGTCTCAGGTTTTGAACACTGTTACTGAGTTAGTCACAATGTGTCCAGTGCTCAGATTCTATCATAGGGCAACAAACTCCTATTCATTACACTGAAGTCGTACTGGCTAAAGCAACAACCCTTGTTACACTTGCCTCTAGTCACAGAAATAAGTTCAAAATGGCGTCTGTGACGTCACACGCCCACAGTCCTCAAATATATATACACTCCTCCTTCTACAGCTTCTTAAAGATAGACTAACACAGGAATGGATGTTCCAAAAGAAAAACACAGGAATGGCAGACGCCATTTTGAACTTATTTCTGTGACTAGAGGCAAGTGTAACAAGGGTTGTTGCTTTAGCCAGTACGACTTCATTTTCTTGTAAAATTCATCAAGATGTTGTTTTCCAGATTTCAGATACCTACCAGCAGGTTCCTGATGAAGCCGTGATTGAGTGAAACGGTGGCCCCGTCGAACCTTAAATCATATGCTGGACTCGGGATCTTGGAATTCCTGAGCTAAGCTAAGTGTCTGTTTGAAATATAGAGGAAGTCTTAGCCCAGTATTTACGGAATTTGAAAAGTGTAATGAATAGGAGGGTTTTTTTGCCCTATGATAGAATCTGAGCACTGGACACATTGTGACTAACTCAGTAACAGTGTTCAAAACCTGAGACAAAGTGTCTAATGTTTCTGAGGGCTTTTTCTCCTAACCCAGAAGTGTTCCAGCAGTACTAAAGCTTTCTGTGAACGGATGAAGCTAAAGCTTGCATTATTTGTATTAGATTATTAACAGCTTTAGCTGCTGCTTAATTTACGTTTCAGGTGTTAAGTATAGGAACATGGGCCTCGATGCTCAAAGGTCTGGTGCTAAAGCCAACCGTGCAAACCCCACAGTGCAAGAACAGCGCAGAAGCTTTGCTCTCCAATGTTCAAAAGAAATGACATTCAAATTTCATGTTGTGCTAGTAAACCGAAAGCAAGGGGAAGGAACATGCCTGGTGCATATGCAGAAAAGGTTTGAGGTAAGCACAGCTCTTGTGCGCATACCCAGGCAAAACCAGAAGTGCAAGCATAGGCGTTGGAGCGGGGGGCACGGGTGCCATGGCACCCCCAATCAGAAGGTGGTAGGAAGTTGTGATGTAACTTCCTAGTACCACCTTCCAATCCTTTCAGTGCCTCCGCCTTGGCTCGTGCTCATGTAGACTGCTCCAGAGTCCAGCTCCTCCTGCTGCCTGCTCTCAGCTGCCACTGGCCTACTGCCAATTGCTTCTGCTGCTGTCTGGGTCTCCGCAGCATTACTGCCACCACTAATGCGCCACTACTGTCAACGCTGCTACCGTACCTCCTACCACCACCTGCCGCTGCTATTACCGCACTGCCGCCAGTGCTACCTTCATTCCCAGCCCCCAGTTCCAAGTGCCACCAACATCATTACCTCAGCACTACCCCCATCACAGCTCCTACTCTCAGCTGACTGACTGCCACGCCTGGGAGATTGCTGCTGGAGAGTAGCCGCCACTGCTGCTCACTCAGATTGGTAACCGGTTGCCTAAGTTGGACAACAGACTGGCCGAATGGGGGGGAGGGGAGGAGGACTGGGGAGGCTGTGCTGAATCTACACTGGCCGTACTGCTGCACTGCACAGATTTTTCTCTGGACTGGATCAAAGAGTTTTGAATGTAGAAGAAGCCTGTAACAAATTCTGGTTCTCAGATCATAAACATTTTTTTCTGGACAATAGATCTGGAAATATGTGAACAAAAGACCATGTGTGAAGTCTTTAAAATCAGTAGAAAATTTTAACTTTCACGTGCCATTCAGTTGCTTTTCATTGGCTTTGTGCAATATACAGCACAGTTCCAAATTCTCTTTCTTACTTTTAAGGATTTTATTTATTTACAAAATGTTATACCCCTATATATTAACAGTCTAAGCAGTGAACAAAGAATTCATTATACAATACATTAAAAAAATATATTAAAGCAAATGCATAAAAATATACATAAAATCACAAGAGCCAGATTTAACATTAAAATTAGGTGTCTGATTACTAAGCTGCCCTAAAAAGTGTCCCACTCAACCTGATCCAGTGCAGTAGCACTTGTGGCCAGCGTGGATTCAACACAGCCTCCCCAGTCCCACCCCCCTTGCTTTCTTCTAGAGGAAGTCATTTTGTATGGTATTTTTCTCTGCCTGCAGTGTGCTTTGTGACTTCTGTAATTTAATTTTGTGGTTATAACTGTATACTATGTATATGAAGAATGAATGGAAGAAATGATATTACAATTAGTAGTATTATGAGGGTGCAGTCTGGGGCAGAGCTTGGGCACCCCCAAACAAAGAGGTGTTCCGCTGTCCCTCTTCTGTGCCTTTAAGTATAAACTTTTCAAAAATTGCACGTACATTTTTAAAAAGGCTCATATTTATGCGAAGAAAAACGGACACCAATGGGTGCTTTCACTTTCGCTTTTACTCTGACTCGCATACGTTTCTTTCTCACTATCGGTGCCTAGAGGCTACACAGGCTTCCTTCTGCTTCCAAAATGACATAAAACTGGCAGTTTAATGTCAGAAACTCAGAGGAAATCCTTTCCTCAAAACCTTCAATGCCACCCCTGAGCTGGCAATAAGTTTTCAGCATTAAGGCTGTTGTTTGAGCATTTTGAGGGAAATTGATTAGCGAAAGCTAATCAAGAAATGTATTAAGTTATGTCCAATAAAAAAGGTATCATCTTATTTTCTTTTCCATGTTTTATTTTGTTTGATTTCTATTGATAACCTTAAGAGTGGACTAACACGGCTACCACACTCCTCTACTTATGAGGGAATATAGAAATAACTTCATTAACTTCCATTTCAGTACATTTAAATATACAATTTTGCAGCCATCTTTGACATGCACATTGATACCTGCACTAGGGCCTTCTGAACATTCTGCACACATTAACATGTGTGCTACTCCAGCGTTAATCGCCTTTAACACCAGCATTAGGTTTTGAGGATGCTAAAGAGCCAAAATGTTGCTTTCGGCACCTAACCTTTATACCTTTCAGGAAATCTAGACTGCCCCTATTTGACTGACTGTACATTTGTCCTTTACATTGTAAGCTCCTCTATGTTAAATTGTACAGCGCTGCGTAACCCTAGTAGTGCTTTAGAAATGTCAAGTAGTAGTAGTAGAAGTAAGAGGAAGATGGGAGAAAGCAGCAATATCCTTCAGTGTTTGAGCTTTTATGGCTGTTAGCTGGGATGTATCCTTAGTAGTGAAGACCAGAATAATCAGGCAGACTGGACTTTATTTGTTATCATGTGCTATGTTACTTCTCAGATAAACTGTATTTACAGTCCTGTCTTCCTTACACACATACACTTGTATAAATGACTGGAATGAAGAGGGGCCTTGTTTTTATGTATATTTTGCTACTAAGTTTTTTCAGAACACGCATTTTTCTTTGCAATAAATGTACAGTATAGATGTTGTGTTCTTAGTTTGCCTACTACACCTTTAAAACATCATTTCTTTACAATAAATTCATTATGCTATTGTAAAATATTTATTCTGAATAGAGTTCACAGACAATCCTATTATGGTAGCGGCCCGAAGTGGGGGGGGGGGGGGGCAGGGTCAATTAGATCATTGACCTACAAGGCAGCAGAATTCCTAGGAGCAGTTCAAATTCCTTCTACTAACGCACTCCTCTCTGTGACTCAGATCGGTTGATAATAAAAGTAACAAAGTTAGAATACGGAGAACCAACTAACTTTATATAGTTGACAAATATTTAAAGGTGTAGTGATTTTTCTCAGGACTGCTATATTCCTTTGCTCAGGTAGTTATCGGGGCTCTGAATGCTACATCACCTTTGTTCCCACCTTCACCCCTTTTATTCAATATAATTCATCCCCAGATGGCTGGGCAGCACTGGACTCCTCACCATCCTGAAGAAGAAGAGAGGAATCTCCTCCAAGCAGAGGCTACAGAATCAGGCTAGCCTTTGACCATCTTCTCTCCCTGCCTGGAACTCACTCCTGTCTTCTCTGCAGCATGCCCAAGTCCTATGGGCCTTCTTGGGACGGAGCAGGGGCGTAGCCAGACAGCCAGTTTTGGGTGGGCCTGAGCCCAAAATGGACGGGCATGGAATTGAGCCCCTCCTGGCCCTCCTACGCTCTGCATTCTGCCTCTCTCCCTACCCTCAAACACAAAATATTAAATACCTGAGCTGGTGGGGATTCACAAACTGCACCAGGTGAAGATTTCCTCCTCCTTCCAAACAGCAGCTGGCAGCACTTAACTTGAGCTGACACTGCTGCCAGTAGTCCGTACATGCTCGGTGCTTCCGCATGGGTGACAACTGAGCATGTGCAGAGGGGCCGGTGTGTGGTGCCAGATGCCATTTGGATGAGCATTGGCTGCCTGAGGAGAAGGATTCCCACCAGCCACAGCAAGAGTGCCATGATTTTGGGTGGGCCTGAGTTCAAATTGGGTGGGCTCTAGCCCACCCAGGCCCACCTGCAGCTACGCCACTGGGATGGAGACTTGAACTTTCCTTTCATCTGGTGCTCATTTCCCTTTTATTGCTGTCTTGAATCTTTTCTTAGCCATGTGATCGAGGATGGAACCTGAAAAATCCTTGTTACATCAGCAGAGCTCCTTAAACAGGTTCAATTCCAAAACAAAGGTGATGCTGGAAGTCAGAATTAGTTCAAAATGGCTTCACGTTACCCAGCTTTGCACGCTCGTGTTCTCTGAGTGACTGCACTTGTGGATAATAGCTGAAAACAGTGTGCATTCTTTTGAAAAATAGTGCAGCCATTCAAGTCACTGTGCATACATGAACAATTGCACGTGAGTGAGCCACTGCACATGCATGCACTATTAGGGAAAAGAGTGCACACTTTTTCACAAGAGCATGCCCTCAACAACTAGAATGAACATTCCCAGAAACATCACAAGCAAACATTTTCTGGCTGTCCATCCTCTATTTATTTGCTGGCCTAAGAAAACAGACATCTTGATGTTCCTTTACTAAGACTTAGGTGCTCAATTTCAAAGCAGATAAATGTCTCAAGATGGCCAAAAAACATCCACCTGCCCACAATTTCCAAATTGCGATTTTTGAAAGGCAAAATTTGGTTGTTTTACACTGCAGTTCATCCAAATAGCAAGGGGGTGTGTTGTGGGTTTGTTTTAGATGGGACTAGGGTGAGCCCAAAATTAGGACGTATTTCAGCAATAATGGATTGGGAAGAAATGTCCAAGTCTAAAAAGAAGGACATTTTTATCTCCAATCATGCCCAAGTCCTGCGTGCCTTCTTGAGAAGGAGACTTGAACTTTCCTTTCATCTGGTGCTCATTTCCCTTTTATTGCTGTCTTGAATCTTTTCTTAGGCATATGATGAGGACGGAACCCAAATCCTTAAACAGGTTCATTCAACACCATTTCATAGTGTGGTTGGGGTGTCAGCCTCATATCTTCCATAATCTAGGAAACCACGAATCCTTGTTTCCATTATTCCATTTTTAAACTGCATTCGATATTATTTTTATTACTGAATGGAGATGCAGTTTTAAAATTCTTTAATGCAAATAGGGGTAGATTCAAGAAACAGAATCACAATTTAGGCACCATGATAATGCTCACTAACCCCCCCCCCCCCCCCCCTCATTCTATAAAACATGCACATTTTTAGCGCTCTTTGGGGTCCTTTTACTAAGGTGCACTGAAAAAAAGCCAACAATTCAGCAGTGTAGCCATGGGTGGACCTGGCCCCACCCAGTTTGGGCTCAGGTCCACCCAGCAGCAGTGCACCCTTGACGTCACTGGCTAGGCTCCATGGTTCTCTCTTGGAGGCCTCCTCTCCACCATGTCCCGCCCAGGCAGAAATAGGAAGTTTCGAAAGAGGGGGTGGGATGCAGCAGAGGGGAGTTTTCTGGGTTAGCAGTAGGCAGCATGTAGAAATCACTGCTACTGTCATGGACCCATTCAAGAGAGAGCACTACTTGTTAAGAGAGATGGGGAAGATCCAGAAAAGTGCTAGACAATGAGAGGGAGAATTGTTGGACATAGGGGTGGAGAGGTGGGAAAAGGGAAGGATACTTTTGGTCATGGGGAGGAAGAGAGAGAGATGCTGCAGGAAGTGGAGGAAGAGAGAGGAAGAGTGGTGTGTGGGGTGAGTGAGGGAAGGAGAGATGCTGCATGGGGGAAAGGAGCGCGATAGGGAGAATTGTTGGAAGGGGCAGAGGGGAGGAAGGGAGAGATGCTGCAAAGGGGTAGAGAGGAACAAGAAAAGGAGAAATCTTGCATATAGGGCTGGAGGGGAGGGAGAGATGTTGCATAGGGGGTAGAAGGTGGAGAGGGAGAAATGGACATAGGGGTGAAGGGAAGGGAAAGATGTTGCATAGAAGGAGAGAGGGAGAAGAAAGGGAGAAATGTTGGATCTGGGGTACAAGGGAGGGAGAGAGAGATGTAGGACATGGGGTTGGATTGGATGAGAGATGGTGAGAGAAGCACTGGAGATAGAAAGAGGAGAAAAAGAGAGATGTTGGATCCAGGAGCAGATAGGTGTGATGGAGAGATGCCAGACAATGGGAGTGAGAGAAGGGAGAGGGAGAAATGGTGGACCATGGGGGACAGGGCAGGAGGGAAGAGAGAAGGAACAGCGAGATGTCAGGCTACCAGGGTGGGGAGGGAAGAAAGAGGGAGCAGATGCTGGGCTAGAAGGGTGGAGGGAGAAGGAAGGAGGGAGGAAAATGCTGGAAATGGTGGAACCATGTGAGAGAAGCCAGGAGAGGGAGGAGGAGTGTGGCAAGGAAATGGATGAGAGGATAGTGATTATAGAGGGTAAAAATATGGTAATGGGGTAGATTAAAGATGAAAGAAAATGGAAGGCTGGGGAAGGAGTGAGATGGGAAATGGGAGAGCTAGTGCGAGAGAAAAGAAGATGGAAATCTGAAAGGTAGTTGAAAAGTAACAAGGAGGAGAAGGGTGAGAAAAAAAAGAGAGGAAAGAGCTAAAAAGGAAACATCATATGTCAAAGGTAAGTTTAGTGAGTGAAGAGACAGCAGAGAGGAGAAAAGACAAATGGACAGCAACCGCTTGAAGAATTAGAAGATGACAGGAAAGCAGAAAAGGAAATTGGAACCAACATAATATACTACTTATCATTTCTAAAGCGCTACTAGACGTATGCAGCGCTGTACACTTGAACATGAATATAAAAATAAAACATCCAGACAACAAAGTTAGAAAAAAAACATCTTATTTGGAATGTTTTAAATGGAATATGTTAGCTTTGGGAAATGTGCATAGCAAATATCTTTGCATTATGTTCAGTAGAAAAGGAAATGCATTTCTATTGTTATTTTTCCAACGTTGTTGTACATGTTAAGTTAAACTTCTTGGGGTGATCCAAGATGGCAGCCTAAGGAATGGATGTACTTGCTGTTGCTCCTGGTTCTGGAGGCTTTGTTGATTTGGAGCATCTCCTGGCCCATAATTGAGATGGGAAAACGGTGAGGGAGTTTCCCTTGACTCCCCAGCGGTCCTAGCGATGAAACAGATGACGCTGGACAGGTATGGAGTACCAGTGGCACCTGTAACTACCTCTTACCCCTCTGCTGGAATTAACACATTGGCATAGATTAGCAGCAAAGATGGGGCTTCCATGAATCCTGTAGAGTCCCCCCCCCCCCCCCCCCCCACACACACACACATCCTGGAAGTGGAGGAGCTTCGGGCATTCATGTCCTGAGGATTTAAGGAAATGCTGGGTTTTCAGGGAGGGAGTTTGCCTGTAGCAGCAGATAGCTTGGAGTCTGGTCAAGAGTTGATGGAACCTTTAGCATTGCATATTTTGCCTGCAGAAACTGTGAGTATTCTCTCCCAATTGAAAAGCCTTCCCACTCCAGCTATTCCATCCCAGGTTTTTGTGAAAACGTCTGTCGTGACTTTAGTGTCACTCTGGGATATTGCATATGACATGAACTCTTCCTTGCAACCTTTATACTGGAAATACTAAAGATATGAAAGTTATTTTTTAAGCTGTTTTGACCCAGGCAAAGGCAGTCCTCTAAGATGGAATCCTTAGAATTGAAAGTTCAGGCCTTGGAGAATTTGGGTTCAGCCTCAGTTAAGGATAAGAACTTTCTGCATCGTCATTTGGAATATCTGGAGAACCAGGTTAGGAGACATAACTTGAGACTGCTCAATTTCCCCGGGTCTCCTTTGATTTTACAGTTGATATGGTCAATAAATATTTAACTGAGGTTCTGGAGATGGCTGGTGATTCATTTCCCCCTATTATGCCAAGTCAGTATATTCTGGGCTCGAGATGATCATCGGGGGAAAACCCATTTGGGAGCCAGAGGTGGATAATTTGAATCGCACATCTTTTCTGGAATCCTTCATGGATGTAGTTACCCAGAAAGCTCCTATAGAGGTGGTGGGAGGCGGGGCTGGTGGTTGGGAGGCGGGGATAGTGCTGGGCAGACTTATACGGTCTGTGCCCTGAAAAAGACAGGTATAAATCAAGGTAAGGTATACACAAAAAATGGCACATGTGAGTTTATCTTGTTGGGCAGACTGGGTGGACTGTGCAGGTCTTTTTCTGCCGTCATCTACTATGTTACTATGTTACTTTTGCTTTGGAGCCAGACCACAACACAGTTTTGAAACTTTCCTTTAGATATTTGCAAACACAGCTTTTGGGTTCAAAAGTTTGTACATTTCCTGATCTTTCAAGACAGATGCAGATGAGGCACAAAGCTTTTTTGGCCTTTCAGCCTAGGGTAGAAGCTTTGAGTGCCAATTTTGTGCTTTGGTTTCCTTGTTTATGCTTGTAATTCATGGGGTAAACAATTTCAATTTTTTAACTCGAAACAGCTAGAATTAAAAAAGAATTGAATGTTATTGTATAGTCTCCTATGCATGCTGTTTGGGGCAGGCTATGGGAGGGTACTATGAGTGAGCATCTTCCTGTTTTAATTTTGCTATTATTGTTTATTTCTAATTCTTTGGATCTCACTTTTCTATTCTTGAGTTTGGAAGATTTATATTTTGTTTCTTATTATTGATCTGCAAATTGTTTCCTTGTTTTTTGCTTGTCTCAGAATTTTGATATATAATTATTGAAAATTTAATAAAGTAAAAAAAAAAAAAGCAAGTTTAACTTCTTGGGTTCCCAATTCAATTTTTGTCTAAATATTTTTATTTCTAAGTTGTGATATTTTGTTCTGTATTTGGTAAGGGTCTGTTGGTGTTATTACAATGGCAGGTGGGGAAATTGGGAGGGAGGCAGGGGGGGTTGGGGAGGGTGCCCTCTTTTATTTTCTGATCTGGGTCATAGCATGTCCAACACTGGCCCTGACCCTTACTATATAGCTAGTGGGAATCCCCAAGCATCCCCAGTTGAGGACCTCCTCCAAAGGCAGCCAGAACTCCATTCTACCAAGCTCTGCAGTCAGCAACAGCATCCTTGAGTCACCGATAGCTAAGCATGTGTGGGGTGCCAGAATAAGTGGCTTAGGGATGTTGCTGCTGCCTTCCAAGCTTGGTAAAAGGGAGTTCTGACCACGTTCGGTGGAAGACTTCAGCTGACAGAGCTTGAGGATCTTCATTAGCTAAAGTATTTACATTCTGAGGTGGGGGTAGGGTGGGGCAGAGAAAATTTGTGCCCACCCACTTTGGGCTAAGGCCCACTCAAAATTGGCTGTCTGGCTATAGGGCTGCCAAGATACTGAGCTGGGCCCAGGGCAGAAACATCATCACCGCCGCTGCCACCCCCCCCCCCAATTGTTATCGCCACCTTTGCTGTCCCTCCCACCTGCCCGAAGTACCTTGGCTGGTCCTGTCAGCTGCAGGCAGTGCAGCTCCTTCCTCTGCCCAGCATTCCTGCCCCTGCGACTGCTTTCCTCAGGTCGCACATGCTCAGTCTCAAAACTGAGCATGCGCAGCCTGAGGGCCCAGCAGCTGCTAGGCAGGCAATGCAAGGGGGGCCTGGTGCCGGAGTTTTCTCTCTCCTGCTCCTGTCGGGACTCAATCACCTGGGTCCCATCAAGAGCAGGAGAGAGAGAGAGACCCCTATGCCAGGCAGGGCCTGGGCCTGGGGAATTTTGACCCCCCCCCCCCCCTCTCGGTGGCTAAGTCTGGCTATGCCACTGCAATAATGCTGTTAACTATAATTAACAGTCAACTATTAAATTAAGTTGTGTGTGCAACTGGCCTTATTCTATACATTGCCCATGCTAAGCCTAAACTTGGGCATGAAGTTTATAGAATTAGGGGATAATGCATATTCTGCATTTTTAAAAAGTTTATCTTAGAATTTGTCATAAAGATTGTGCTATCAGTTCCAGAAGTATAGCACTGCAACAAGTTAATCAGAAGTCATGGCCTTCCTAAAATATTTTATTCAGATTTGTCATTAATGGATGAGTGGCCTAGTGGTTAGAGCACCGGTCTTGACATCCAGAGGTGCCTGGTTAAAATTTCCACTGCCGCTCCTTGTGATTTTGGGCAAGTCACTTAACCCTCCATTGCCTCTGGTACAAACCTTAGATTGTGAGCCCTCCAGGTAAAGAGAAATTCCCAGTATGCCTGAATATAACTCACTTTGAGCTACTACTGAAAAAGGTGTGAGCAAAATTAAAAAAAAAAAAATAATAAAATAATGATAACTGTATAGGTATAAAATCTCTCAGGAATTGGATCTCCAAGCCAGCCCCGACATATCCTTTCTCCTGCCAGCACATTCTACAACCATATTCCCAGTGTCTGCTGCAGTGGCCACTATTTTTTTCCAAAAACTGGGTTCCTTTTAACTAAGATGTGCTGACGGATCTAACGTGCTAAATGCTAAGAAGCTCACTTTATTTCTATGGGTTTCTTAGCATTTAGCATATACCAAGGGCCCCTTTTACTAAGCTGGCAGTAGTGATTCCTGTGTGGCAAATATGACAATGTTCATAGGAATTGAATGGACTTCATCGTATTTGCCATGCCGGGAATCACTACCGCGGCTTAGTAAAAGAAGACCTAAATCTGTTAGCACACCTTAGTAAAAGGAGTCCTATATTTGTTATCAAATGATTATTTATTTTGGTGGAGAGGAAGAGGCAAGAGAGCAAGGATATAGTTATACTTTCTTTTAATCAGCCAAAAGGACTTCAATTGGTTGGTCAGGATAACAGGAACTCCCTGTAGACAGCAGCTGCAGAATTTTGGATCTGTCTTTCCAAATCTGAACTCGAGGTAAGTTAGGCACACGTAGAGGCAGTATGTCCCTGCTTCAGAGAGCTTACAATTTAAGCTGGATGTGAGACAATGCAGGGTTAAGTGGCTTACCCAAAGTCACAGAGACCATCAGTGGGAGATGTGACATTTCTATCGTGGCTTTGCTGGCTCACTGCTGCTCTGACCATGAGTCCTTCTCTCAAGAAAAAGGTAAGGAGTTAAACTGACTCCAAGTTTATTACTAACAGGTTTATGTCTGTAGCCACTTCATTCAAATAAGATAGCACTGAACTTTTCAGGTTAATGCTTGAAGACACCTCTGGGGTGGAGGACTTCCCAACATATTTCTGACACCTAAAACATTTGAGAGGAACAGAAGGGAAAGAAAGTTACATAAGTATGGCCACACTGGGACAGACCAAAGATCCATCAAGCCCGGCATCCTGTTTCCAACAGGTCAGAAATACCTGGCAAGATCCCGAAAAAGTTCAATACATTTTATGCTGCTTATCCCAGAAATAGCAGTGGATTTTCCCCAAGTCAATTTAATAATGGTCTATGGAATTTTCCTTTAGGAAGCTGTCCAGACCTTTTTTTAAACCCCGCTAAGCTAATCACATTTACCACATTCTGTTGACCTGATAGGCCAAGATTAGAAAAGTAAATCAGATAGACCCTTACAGTGAAATATTACCAGATGTTCTCTTCACTTGGGGCTCAGTGCTCTTGCCAACACTGTTCTCTCCTTCCTTTGATAAGTTACAGCCAGAAATCAGAAAGAGATCTCTCTTCAGGTATTCTCTGGTGTACATTCTTTTTTCTCATGGTTGTGTCTTGCCCCTTGAGCAATTATTGGTATCACTTTTCAGATATTATCCAGGTACCATAAGAGTTTTATGCCTGCCTATCTGTATACGTGCCTGTGTTCCTTTGAAAAAAACAAAAGTCCAAAGGGGAATAGGAAAATAACCTCTATGAGAGTCCAAAGAAACCAAAAGAATAGAGGATAAACCACTGACTTCCATACAAGGAATGTCATAAAAAATGTTCTTTATTAAGGGCACCATAAGAGACCTGACATGGGGCCTTGTTTCGGCAGAAACATCTGCCTGCCTCAGGGGTCAAATACAACAGTACTTGGAAGCTGGAAGGTGTTATACAAAGTGCCTTGATAAATTGAGCAGAGTTAGGGATAAGCAAAGTCGCAGCTGTGTTCAAACAGATCCGGTAGCGCAAAAAACGCCATTGTGGTACCACAGCGTCTGTTTGAACACAGCTGCAGCTTTGCTTATCCTTAACTCTGCTCAATTTAGACCCATTTTATCAAGGCACCGTGTGTAACACTGTCCAGCTTCAAGTACTGTTATATTTGAACCCTGAGGCAGGCGGACGCTTCCGCCGAAACACGGCCCTGTGTTGGGTCACTTCTGGTGTCTTAATAAAGAATATTTTTGACTCTCTGTGTGGAAGTCAGTGGTTTATCCTCTACTGCTTTGGTTTCTGTGTTCCTTTGTATCAATGTGTGTTTGTGTGTGTGTCTTGTTAGAGGAGGGGGAAATACGGGTGTGTGCTTTGTTTTATTCCATGTCTACAGGGACAGAGTTGATCCAACTGATTATTTCTCACACAGCACAGGTGCAAAACCATGTAGTATATTTTTTTGGACAGCCTAATAATCCGTGTCAGAGCATTACAAGCAACAGTAAGGTGGACAATGCCTGCTGTCAGGCTGACAAATTTCCTTTTCATTAGCAAATAAAAAGAGCTAGAAAATGTCACTCTTTTTCCCACTCTCTAAAGACACGAAGCTCCTACCTTCCTTAAGCAAGCCGAGCATCCTTCATGCGTTACCAGAATCAGCCTGCCCAATAAAACATCTGTCAATTAATGCCATGCTTCACTGCCAGCTTATTTATCAAGATTAAATATTATCTAATGCTCGCATAACATTTACACGTGTTTTCTGCCAAATCGTTTACTTGAAAGCACACAAAGCACTGCCTTGAACAATGTACTGTAACTGTTGAGCACAATTTACATGCAGAGGACCGCAGCTTGTTGGCAGGTGAGTTTGGGATTGATGCCAAAGAATGAGCTTCAACTTGACCTCAGCAACGTTTGAAACGGAAGAGAAGGAAACACAATACAGTAGCAGCAGAACCAGGGCCATAATTACTGGACAGATTCCTCCTAATTCTATTAACCTTGCGTGCACAATTTTATGTCTACCCCCAACGTCTATAAACTTTGCCAGGTGTGCATGCAATTTAATTGAATAATTAGCCAATTAGTGCCAGTAATTGGCTTTTTAACAAGCAATTATTGTTACTAATTAGATTTAATTATAACTTACGCATGCAAATTTAGGTGTAGGACCCGCGTCTACATTTTTTACACATGAGTAAAAAAAGGAGTGTGGAAATGGGAAGGTCATGGGTGAAACATGGGCATCCCTGGCATTTATGAATGTTGTAATAAAATACGAAGGATATGCACATAATTTAGGGGCATACATTTGCACCACATTTCAGTTGCTGCAAATGGTCACGCCTAAAGTTAGGCGAGACTCCCGGGCGTAAGCACTATTCTATAAACTGTACTTATAGAATACTGCTTTTTTGCACCAATTTCTTAGGCACCATATATAGAATCTAGCCCTTAGTTGCAAAGTTGCACATGCAAGTTATAGAATAGTGTCAGTTATGCATGGAAATTAATTGTTTAATTATCTGGTCATTGGTGCTAACTAATTATTGGCTATACTTGGCGTTGATTGACGGCAATTAGCAGTTAGTTGTTTAACTGGCGTTAGTATTCCATAAATTGTGCATGCAAAATCTAATGCATGCAATTTCAAGGTGGGGGGGTCGTGGATGGGTCAGGAGGGTGCCTAGCAGCAGAGCACACAATTTATAGAATAACTGCATTTACAGCAGCCATTGAACTAGCGCAAGTGTTTGCACTGAAAGTTAGGTGCATAAATGCAGACTTCAGCTAGTATTCTGTATCAGAACGATATGGCTTTTTATCTTAACATAACATAACATAACATAGTAGATGACGGCAGAAAAAGACCTGCACGGTCCATCCAGTCTGCCCAACAATATAAACTCATATGTGCTACTTTTTGTGTATACCTGACCTTGATTTGTATCTGACATTTTCAGGGCACAGACCGTAGAAGTCTGCCCAGCACTAGCCCCGCCTCCCAACCACCAGCCCATCCTCCCACCACTGGCTCTGTCACCCAATCTCGGCTAAGCTTCTGAGGATCCATTCCTTCTGAACTGGATTCCTTTATGTTTATCCCAAGCATGTTTGAATTCCGTTACCATTTTCATCTCCACCACCTCCATCTTGGTGCCTAACTTTAGGTAAATTCTGTCCAATAACCTGCTGCTCTATGTATCACAAATAAAACGCTAGAGGAGGTTCTGTGAATTGTTCAAAGTTTAAAGATATGCTAGCATTTCTGCAAAGACAGATAGGAATCCATGCCTACTGTGGCATCTTCATGTCCTCTCCCAGCTTTGGAAGATAGATACTCCCAGAGCTTACCAGCTGTTAGGTTGCCCCTTGAGCCTGATTCAGCCTGATAAGCTAAACTAGTTCTAGTTTTATATTTTCCCCCACTCTACCTTTGCAATTTCTTAGAGAAATCCCATAGAAGCAATAAGTCAGAACCAGAACTGGATCAGATGTCAACACTCCTTTTCTCTGTAAGTGGCATCCTTGCTTTCTCAACTGGCCAGGGGTGCCTGCTGGCAGATGACGAAAGCTGTCCTTCAAATCGGTATTCAACTTTTTGTCAACCAAAGCTGTTCCTGAGAGAGCTCTGGACAGCAGAAACAGGACCAGGTTGTGGCTTGCATTAAGGTTACTGATTCCATTTTGCTTTCTACCCCATTGCATACAGGAAGTTATAGGTCTGCTTTTCTGTCCCTGCGTGCAGTGGGGCAAAACTTGCAAAGACAGTGCAGGCTAAATGGTGTATTGTTTGTTTACAGTCAAAACCAGCAATTCAATTTCTAAGTACAAGCTGGGATAATATGAATCCTGTTCCTAAAATGCACTCATGCAGTGGCTGTCCAGGAGAACTATATTGAAGTTAATGATTCTCAATTATTTAGTCAAAATGTGGCTTGAAACCCTGTAAGGCAATAAGGTCTATTTCTATCTTGTTTTTCCAGTCTTGCAAGAGTTGCCTGCATCTCTCTCTCTCTCTCGTTTTTTTTTTTTTAAAGACTAGCCAGATGTTCAATAAGTTAATATGCAAATTCTATGTATTTGAACACCAAAGGAGAGGGTGCATAATGTGTTTAGACTGTGTCTGTACGTTAATGCTAATAAGAAAGAGAGCTCTGAATTATATATTTGAAAACATCTTTTATAATGACATACAAGTTGTTCAGACATGTCATACTTTGTATTGTCCTTTCTTTTAGTAAGAGAGTTTAAAAAAAAAAAGAAATGGGATAACCCAGTGACATGAAGGGAACCAACTGGCAGTCCCTGTTTGCATTCATAATTGGGGGTTCTGTTTTCATATGGGTAGAGAATCATATGGGGACAAAATTTGTCCCTGTCCCTGCCCCATCTCTATGGGTTCTGTCTCTGTCCCCACTCCGTCCTTGCAGGCCCCCTGTCTGCATCCCTGTCTCATCCTCGCAGGCCCTGCCTTCATTCCCGCCCCATGCCTGCAGGTTCTGTCCCCATCCCCGCGGGCTCTGTTCTCATCCGCAGAAGCCTCGAATACTTATGTTTTTCTAGTTAAATCTTTTTATTAAAGTATAAAAAGGAACAATATGCTATGCAACTGTTGTATATAAATTACAAATAGAAAACAATAATAACAACTAGCAGCTATAATAACCCTCCCACCACCACCACCTTCTACCCTTCCAACCCTAACAATAGCTGACTTCTATTACCCCATGGAATCCTAATCCACCCTGTTAAATTGTCCAGGGGTACAAAATACAACCCGTTCTGTATGCCCTAGAGGGGAGAAATATGCCCTATGAAGCACCCTTATGATGTTTTAAATCTGTAGATGAATAAGAAGCCATCAACAATCTCAGGATTCAGTCTATCTCTCCTGTGTTCCACACAGTGGCATAGCTAGGGTAGTTGACACCCGGGGCCGGTCATTTTTTAACCCCCCCCCCCCCCCCCAAATCCAGTACTAGGCATACCGAGAATACAAAACACTCAGGACCTATAGAGCAATTCTACCATACCATAAGCAGTCATTTCTACGAGTCACACAAGGAAAAGGAAAGCATCTTAAACACTACAGTGAGCACTAGAACATCAATTCACCTATTGTAAAATGAAACCAGACAGAATAGTACAGATCGTCGATCCTGCACAGTCAATGCCAATTGAAAGCCATGTCTTTTTCACAAACACAGATACACCTTAATCCAATATAGAATAAGTAATCATAAACTTCCTATTTAGACAAAAATTAAACTGAAGCCCCGATGCCAGACTCTGCATACAATGCAACACCACAGAAACAGAAAATGTCCCCTAGTACTGTGCAAAATATAAAGACAGCAGATGTAAATTTGAAAAAAACTAACAAATACCAATCACCACTTTACAAATTAACAAATAGAAATACAACAAATACAGAAAATAAAATAATACCATTTTATTGGTCTAATACATTTAGCTTCCAGAGGCCAAAATCTCCTTCCTCAGGTCAATACAGTATAGTGCTGTTACAGTACCTTATCCTGACCTGAGGAAGGGGGTTTTGTTCTCTGAAAGTTAAGTCAAAATGTATTAAAATTAGTCCAATAAAAAGATTACCTTATTTCATATTCTATTTATAAACATTTATTAACACAGCTACAATACTATATCCTAAAGCAAAATAATAAAAATATATATTTACAGTTTGTTGTCTCTGGTTTCTGCTTTCCTCATCTTCTTTTCACTGTTTTCCTTCCATCCAGCATCTGTCTTCGCTCTCTCTCTCTCTGCCATCCAGTGTCTGCCCTCTCTAATGTCCCTTCCACCCACTGTCTGCCCTCTCTCTCTGCCCCTTCCATCCACTGTCCGCCCTCTCTCTGCCTTCCATCCACATCTGCCCTCTATTTCTGCCCCTTCCATCCACCATCTGCCCCAGTCTGCCATTTCTCTCTCCCCCCCTTCCAAAAACATCTGCCCTCTCTCTCTCTCTCTCCCTCCCTTCCATCCACATCTGCCCTCTATCTCTGCCCCTTCCATCCACCATTTGCCCCAGTATGCCCTCTTTCTCTCTCCCCCTTCCACCCACCATCTGCCCTTTCTCTCTGCCCCTTCAATCCGTATGCCCTCCCTCTCCCATCCATCTAGGGTCTTCCCTCCCTCACGCTCCCCCCTTCCATCCAGGGTCTGTCACTCCCCTCCCCAACCCCCTTCTCCCCTCTGGGCACCCATCTGGGCTCCCCCACCCTCCCCAATCCCCTTCTCCCCTCTGAGCACCCATCTGGCCTCCCCCACCCTCTCCAATCTCCTTCTCCCCTCTGGGCACCCATCTGGGCTTCCCCACTCTCCCCAATCCCCTTCTCCCCTCTGGGCACCCATCTGGGCTCCCCCACCCTCCCCAATCCCCTTTTTCCCTCTGGGCACCCTCCCCAATCCCTTTCTCCCATCTGAGTCCCCCCCTCCCACCCGACCCGACCCGACACACCTACCAGCTGCGCTCTCCTGCTCCCACCCTGTCCTGCCTTAAAAAAATTTTTTCGAAGCGCCGGAGTGGCAGGCAGCACCTCACGTCTGCCCTGCTAGTAAAAATCTCCTCGATGTTGTTCGGGCCTTCCCACATTGAGTCCCGCCCGCCCTTGCGGTAATAGGAAATTACCTCAGAGGAGGGCAGGACTCAATGTGGGAAGGCTCGAACGACGTCGAGATTTTTACTAGCAGGGCAGATGCGAGGCACTGCCTGCCACTCCGGCGCTTCAAAAAAAATGTTTTTAAGGGAGGACAGGGTGGGAGCAGCGGGAGCGGAGCACCCCCCCCCCCCCCCCCCCACCTGCTGACACCCGGGGTGGACCGCCCCCACTGCCTCACCCTTGCTACGCCACTGCTTGACTGGCTACTGGCTAAAGTTACTGTCCATAATATAGGATTCTGGAAGATGTCCTGATACATGACTTCTGGCCTCAGGACCATTGCTGTAATGATGAGACAAATGTAGGGAAGGTAGAAAGGTTGGTTTATTAAAATTGGAGGAAATGTCATAGCTAATACCCTACACTGCCTATTAAAATGTTCTATTACATACTGTGTTGACAATGTATGTAGTATACTATGCCATACTTTGTATTGTTATTTGAATATTTTTACTGCTGTAAAATGTATTCCTTATGTTTGATTTATTCTTACTGTGCACCACCTTGAGTGAATTCTTTCAAAAAGGTGGTAAATAAATCCTAATAAATAAATAAATAAAATAATTGAGAATAAGAGTGCATAGTGCCAGTTCCTAGCCCTGGTTCTGAATGAACTAAAGAAAAAGGGAACTACCTGGCCAAAAAAAATTATGACTAGCATATCCAGTACTACTGGCTTAGAAAAAGCAGGCAAGCATGGATCCAGAGAGTAAAGTCATGGGCTAGACAGGGAGGAAACATGTTTGAAATAGGTATGGCAAACCACAGAGGACTCTGGGAAATAAAATTCTAAATCATAGGGCTGAAGGACACTTTGAAAGAGAAAGAAAAAGGGGGAAACTATTTGGAAGTATCAATGAAACATAAATGCAGAGAGAGATGAAGAGAATAATCTGAAAAAAAAAAAAAAAGAAGAAGAAACACTAAGGAGGTAATTTCAAACATGTCCAGTTAGCACAATTTATGGCTATCGGTGCTGGGAAAAAAGACACTGTTAGATAAGAAAAGTATTTGTACAGAAAACAAAATGAAACATTTATTGATTGGTTTTCTGTTGACAGCCTCCAGCTAAAAAAGAAAATCAGAGTGGGAAAAGCTTTCCCGGCTCTCCTGTACATTCTCATTATCTGACTGTGTAAGCCTGGAGCTCTGAAGGGCTGCCAGGGAGGGAGGTGATTGAGGAGAAAGATAAAGGCCACCTTTTACCAGCACTTTCAAAAATGTATTTCTAGTGAGGATTTGGAAAGACAGACACAAGTGTAGCTTTGTTTTCTTATTGTAAGTGAAGACTTTCTAAGGAATACAAAGCACATGGGCCAAAAGGAACCAGCCAGCCTAACAGCATTTCAAAGATTCAAGTTCATCACCTAACCACAGATGGCTAAATATGACATGGGTTTTTGAAAACTTTCTGGGTATTTATCCTTCATCCTCAACAACCATACAAAAAAATGAAAGTATATGTGTATTGCAGCACTTAACTGGCAGCAATTTTTTCACCAGAGGAGAATGTGGCTGTTTTTTATAAAAAAACATTTTAGTAGGTTACATGTTTTAAAAGATCTAATGTGTGACCAGCCCAGTGGCAGTGTTGTGCCATGAAGATGAACCTGGATGTGATTCCTTGCTCAGGACTTTCACTCTGTGGCTTGGCCAGAGCTGGAGATGCTGCAGAAAATGATATTCACAACTCCTGGGGGGGGGGGGGGGGGGGGGGGGGAGTTGAGGAGGGGGGGTTGCTCATATCATTGCATAAGGTCCGTGACTGTAGGGTTCTGGAAGGAGGCCTGGTGCTTGGTTCCTGCTGAAGTGATTGAACTAAAGTTAGTTGATGCAGGGGCAGAATACAAAATAGGGAACACATTTTAAAAACTCCTCAGGTAGTTGTAAATGAACTTTCATAGTGCTATAGAAATGATAAGCAGTAGTTGTTGTAGTAGTAGTAGTAGATCTCAGACCTGGCTCTGACTGGGCTGGATGCTTAAAGAAGCAGGAAGGAAACTTCAGGGTCAAACAAAAATCTTGCTGTTTTAGATATATAGAAGTGGCAGAGTAGCCTAGCAGATAGAGCAGCAGGCTGGGAACCTGACAGCCTGAGTTTAAGTCCAAAAAGAAAAAAACAAGCACTTCCACAAAAAAATCAATCCAAAAGCAGAAAGGGGTGGAAATGACCACA
The DNA here is from genome assembly GCF_901765095.1 of Microcaecilia unicolor. Taxonomy (NCBI): domain Eukaryota; kingdom Metazoa; phylum Chordata; class Amphibia; order Gymnophiona; family Siphonopidae; genus Microcaecilia; species Microcaecilia unicolor. The sequence goes on along the minus strand of NC_044034.1, from coordinate 307,178,728 downwards.
AACAGTCTGTTTCAGGATGATATAAAAAAGGAATTTATTCCAACCATAAGAACTTAAAAGTGGTATCAGTCCATACAATAATCTAATACAGGTGCTATCTGGCAGCCTAACTATATACTATACAGATAGACCCTACACAGGCCGTGTTTCAGCAAACCAGCCTTCAATAGGAGTCTTTTCTGCAAAAACAAGTGCACCCAGTGTAGTGCCTTATTGTAATAAACAGATGCACATTACCACATAGCGATAAGGCACTACACTGGGTGCAATCGTTGTTTTTGCAGTTTTAACTGTGGCTTTTGTAATATTTACTATACATAGAAAGGACCCTGAGGAAGGCTGGTTTGCTGAAACACAGCCCCTGTAAGGTCTATCTCTATAGTAAATGGTTAGGCTGCCAGATCCTACTGTATTAAATTATTGTATGAACTGATATTATTTTTAAGTTTTTGTGGTTGGAATAAATTCCTTTGTTTTTTTTTGTTTATCATCCTGGAACAGATTATTTGTGGTCATTTCCCCCCTTCTCTGCTTTAGCCAGGGTTTAAGTCTCATGGTGGCAGGCACATAAGCACCGCCATACTGGGAAAAGACCAAGGGTCCATTGAGCCCAGCATCCTGTCTCCGACAGCGGCCAATCCAGGCTTCAAGAACCCGGCAAACCCCCACCCCCAAAAAATAATAATAATAATAATACTTTTTTAATAATGTTCAATGGACTCTTCCTTCATGAATCTGTCCAACCCCCCCCCCCCCCCCCCCCCCCTTAAACTCCATAAGGCCAGCTGCTGTCACTACATTCTCCGGCAACGAGTTCCAGAGTCCAACTACACACTGAGTAAAGAAAAACTTTCTTCTATTTGTTTTAAATCTATCATATTCTAGCTTCATCTTGTGTCCCCTGGTTCTATTATTGTTTGAAAGTGTAAACAAATGCTTCACATCTGTCTGCTCTACTCCGCTCATTATCTTGTAGACTTCTATCATATCATATTGTGACAAGAAAACCACAAAGAGGGGTCTGACTTGAGGGCACATCTGCATCTGGATTAGATATATAATTATGTATTAGTGACTCAGGGACTTATTCAACAGTTACCCTCAGACTCTATATAGGGCACCCAAATTTGATTCCAGATGTGTCTTAGGATGTAAACATTACACCTACCAATGGTCTTTTTAAAGACCAGCTTATGTTTACATCCTTAGACATGTCATCGTGAATACATGTGATTGTCAAACTCATTTATCAAGACTCTGAAGCAGGCCCGTATGTGCTGAAACATGGTACCATGTTGAATCATCCTCAATAAATGTTTCTAATTTCACATTGAGAGTTCTTGGACTATTTTGAAGAACCTGATCCCATTCTCACGCTTTGTCTTTGACTATTTTTCAGCATCATTTCTAAAATTCCCCCCTTAGGACTAGATTCTATATATCACGCCTAAAAAAAATCGGTGCTGAAAGAAAATACGCCTTGGCGTATTCTATAAAGTACGTCTAAATTTAGACATCCTTTATAGAATACACCTAAATTTCTGTGCAAGTTATAGAATATGCCGAGTGCCGATCCATGCGATTAAATGTAGTCGTGGGCAGTTATACCAAGTAAAACTTGATGTAAAAGCTGATGTCTAAATTAGGCGCAGACTGGGTGTATTCTATAACAATGTGCATAGATTTTAGAAAAGCCCATGACCCACTTATTCCACACCCTCTTTTCAAACTATGTAACTTAGAATTTGCACGCATCTTGTTACAGAATATACAGTTGTGCATGTAAATTCTAATTGCAACACAACAAAACCAAAGTACGTAATGGACAAAACTCAACCCATCCGATGCACGATTCCCTAATGTGGCTATGCCACATGATCTCTATCTTACCACAACATTTGTATTTGTTCTCACCAGAGTCTGCAAACGCCCTCCGGTACTATGTAAGTCACATTGAGCCTACAAATAGGTGGGAAAATGTGGGATACAAATGTAACAAATTAATTCATGCCAATTAGTGTCAATACTTGCTTATAAATTGGCAATTAGCACTGATTGGCTTGTTAGCTAATTAAGTTGCACATGGAAAATCTAGAATACGACTGGATTTGTGCGCACAGCTTAAATCTCGCTATATAGAATCTGGGGGTTAATGTATAGAAAAAAAAAGCATACCAGACTGCCAGGTTCCAAGGGTTCCCTGATATATATCTTCCTGACTATGCAAGTGATCTTCTTGCATTTGGTTAATATCTATTTCTTCATTTCTTTGCTTAGTTCTCTTTATCTTTCTATGTACATATCTACTTTCAATAAAGAGCAAGCACATCTTTCAGGCTTTAGACAATAGTTGGACAATGTCGTTGTATCACACAGCAAGCAAAATGGCCTCTTAGCATGAGTTCTTGCAATTTGTGTGCACAACATACACAGTATGTAACCAGCTCCACCCAGATTAGCAAAACACTAAAGTCTACAACTGGGTGTTAAGTTTTGTACTCATACAAATGGGTGCACTCTATTTGAGTAGAGTAGCCTTTCTGTCAGAAGAGAATCTGATGATGATACAAGGATGTACGGATTGCAAAATTCAATGCCATTTATTTTGGTGTTCTCTAAATAAATAGAAATGAGTTGACTGAGTGTCTTCTGTTAGTGAACTGATGTTTTCTTTGATAATAGAAGGCAAACGTGATCTGAAGCTAAATGTCTGCAAGGCACTATCTCCACCCCACTTACAGTAAGCTACACTATTTTAGTACTTGCATAAAAAGTCTCTTTTTACAATAATTGGCAAGAAAACACGAGGAACAGTCATACATATTTGTGCAGGTACATATAGAAAAAGAAATTAAAGCCTATGGTGGTTTTCTGGGAGTTAGGAAGATAGGCCATGGAAGATTTGAGATTAAGGGGGGAGGGGGAGTTATCAACATGGGCTACCATTAAGGAGCATAGTTATTAATGTGGGCTACCATTAAGATGTTTTATTTTACCATTAAATCATGCTAATTTAGCACGCATCCCATTTAGTTAATAATAACTGAGGGTAACAGTAAAATAACACATCTTAACTGCAGCCCCCACTGATAACTTCCCCCTTTAATGGTAGCCTATGTTGATAACTACTCCTCTAAGCCTCCAGTGCAAAATGTTGGATATGAGTTTGGATGCTGTGGGGCTTAGTACCTCTGGCAGCTAACCAACTGTTTCATCAGGAATATTTTCTGTTGTTTGCCATTTTCTGTTGTTTGATATTTTTAATATCATCATTTTTGCTGTACTTGTAAACCACTTTGTATGTTCCTTTGTTTTGGTCTGTGGAAGTGGGTTGTAAGATCAATAAAGAAGCAGTAACATGATGCTCTTGCCAATAGTTTGACTTCTTTTGAGGTGGAGATGGAAAGTGTTTATGTTTATTGGATTACTTAATATACTGGAGTGGAGTGGAGGAGTGGCCTAGTGGTTAGAGAACCAATCTTGATATCCAGAGGTGGCTGGTTCAAATCCCACTGCTACTCCTTGTGATATTGGGCAAGTCACTTAACCCTCCAATGCCTCAGATTGTGAGCCCTCCTGGGACAGAGAAATACCCAGTGTACCTGAATGTAACTCACCTTGAGCTACTATTGAAAAAAGTGTGAGTAAATCCAAATAAAATACTGCCACTTCTAGAAAAAGGTCACAGCAGTTCACAAAACAAATACATATAAAATATGCAAAGAACACCAAAGGTCAATAGGACAGGATCATCCAGACAAGAGCAGGGAAGGGAGAAGGTCATTCCATAGGTTAAGGGCCCAAAAAGAAAAAAAAACCCCAAAAACAGAGTGACGGGTAGATTCATAGTGGGTCTACTTGGGGGAGGGAAGAACAAGATGATGGAAATCAAGGGAGTGGGGGTGTAGGAGATAACAAGTGAAGAAAGATAGAGCGGTGAACCAGAGTGTAAAGCTCTATGAGTAATACATAAGATTTTAAACCAAGAATGAAATTTCACAGGAAGCCAGTAAAGAGAGGTCAGGAGTGGGAAAACAGAATCAGTCTTATGAGCTTTACAAAGGAAGTGAACAGCAGCATTTTGGAGAGTTTGCACAGTGCTATTGTTGCCTCCTGGTGTTTCTGGTGCAGTTTTAATACACCAGTGGTGTCAGAAGAAGTGTCTACACAGCAAGTGCTATGCATTTTGATATTTCTGTCTGTGGCCAACTCATGACATTTGTCTTCGCTGGTCATGGGCACTATCTAGTTCCAGTGGTAATCGGCATTTGGCGCACACCAACCCATCACCACATATGTAGTGCGTGAGCCTTTACCACTAGATCAATGGGTGGCGTTAAGGGCTCAGGCCAGCTTTGGGCACACGCTGGTTTCATTTTTACCACAGGCCCTTTTCCCATCCCATTTTTAAAAAACACACATTTTTTGTAGATGCAGAAAAAACTGGCCCGGCGTGTGCCCAATATATGCACCTACAATACCGCAGGCCACTTTTTACCACAGTTTAGTAAAAGGACTCCTTAGTAAATATAAAAGTTTTCAATTGCTTCCAAAAAGTCATATAGTGCGATGTATATCTAATATCCTTGGGCATAGGTGCCAGTTCTGTTTGATTCTGTGAGTGCTTGATCACCCCCAGTATTGAGTGGTGTCCAAGGGAAGGTTACTTTTAGGCAGAGTTTAGCACCTCCAATCATTTTTGAAAAGTTAGCTCCCATGTCCTTTGGCTGCCTGATATGAAAACAGAGAGGGAATAAAAAACATTTGTTAACAATACTTGCTGCTGGAAAGTTCAGGGAAAACTGAATTTCTCTTAATAAGGTTCTCTTTGATGTGGAAAAAACTAATAGTAGAGATATATACAATGGGGCCAATCCATACACAATTCTAAATATCATCCTATATAATAATTCTCACCTCCAACGTTCTGAGGCTGCCTGGAACCGTGGCTTCCTCGGAGGTGGTCTGCTTCATGGAGAAGATGAAACTGACGTCACCAGTCCGACGCACAGCAACCAACCGCGACCCAGCCAGCAGCAAACAGCGACCCAGGCAGGGGGAGGAGTAGGGAAACACGTGGAGCATGTTTCCCTACGCCTCCCCCTGCCTACATCACCAGCCCGACGCCAAGCAACACACCGCGAACCAGCCAGCAGCAAACAGCGACCCAGGCAGGGGGAGGAGTGTTACCCTACTCCTCCCCCCGTGCCTAGGAATCGCTCGACACTGGCTGCCAACCTCCCGAACCACCCGTGAAGACTAACCAGCCTCAAAAAAACCGCCGCCGCCCTCCCTCTCCAAGTCCGGATTCGGACTGTTGGAGAGGATGAAGAGGGAGGGCAGCGAGATGGCGAGGTCCAATGTGGAGGAGGTGGCTGAGGGCTCAGGGCGGGGGTCGGGGTCCACTGGCGACTGGGAAGAGGGGGGAGGGAAAGAGCAGCAGATCCGAATCCAGCGCAGCCGTCATCCCCGTTAAATAAAAACAAAGCCAGCACTCCTATGAGATGCTGCAGGACGTTTCATAGACAGGAGTGGAAGTGAGCAAAGCAACTCTACGGTCAGCAAGGAAGCCCATTGGTTAATCTCTGTTTCCACTCCCCTACGCAGCCGTCATTGGTATACACTCAAAAACAAGCATACCTAGGAGCTGCTGCTTCACATTGTCGTTTTTAAATTGTTGTTCCATCTGAAACAAGTCTAAAGCTGTTTCAACTGGATAGCAACTGGGAGGGAGGGAGGGAGGGAGGGGGGACCCTGCAACTGGGAAAAAGGGAGGAAGGAAGGGAGGGGGGAACCCCCTGCAATTGGAAGGGAGGGGAGACCCCCCCCTGCAACTGGGAGGGATGGGGGACCCTGGCACATACTCTCATTCTCACACACACACACTCGCACCCAGTCTCACTCTCTCTCTGTCACACACACACACTTGCACATTCACTCTCTCTCACACAGTCACTCTCACACACACTCTCTCAAACATACACACTCCGAGGAAAACCTTGCTAGCGCCCGTTCCCTTTAAAACAGAAACAGGCCTTTCTTGCTAGTAGTACATAATTTGGAAAAGGTAACCAATGTAACCTCTGGAAAAGTGGTATTACCTGGTCGAATTGACCAGCACTGCAAAGCAATATTTTTTCTGTTTTTCAGCTCCAATGGCAAACAGTAAATTATACTACACTGCACTGGATCAGTACCTCTCCAAGTACTCCACTGCTTGTGGTTCTCTGCATACCATATACACTGCAAGGACCTTTCTATAAGTGGATACCCTAATTTACATTACATTACAATATACTTCTTACAGCTGATACCTTCAGGTTCTTAGAGGTTTAAAATAATAAAAAATACAAGACAGTCTCTTGGGAAGCAAAAAACTGAGGGTCTCTTTTACAAAGGCACAGGAGGGTTAATGTGTGGGTAGCACGCACCTAATTGGCAGTACCGCAGGGGTAGCGTGTGAGTCTGGTGGTAATTCTGAGTTTGGCACGTGTCGAATCCTGTGGTAGAAAAGTTTCTACTATAGGGGGTGTTCCTGGCTATGGCAGGCAGTGCGCCATGTTGGCACGCGCGATGCATGGTTACCACATGGGTAGCGCATGAGCCCTTACTTCCAGGTCAATGGGTGGAAGTAAGGGCTCAGGCCATAAATAGGTGTGCACTAGTTTTAATATTAGCGCACGCCCATTTTTCAGCCCATTAAAAAATAACCTTTTTCCCAGCCGTGGTAAAAAATGGCCCAGCGCATGCTTAAAAGATGCACCCTCACTACCGCAGGCCACTTTTTACCACAGCTTTGTAAAAGGACCCCTGAGAATCTTATTCAAGAACTAATTTTAACAAACCTCTTAAAAAGATACCGCCTGATATTTTAAAAAAATGGCTGCTAAAACGGCACTTAGGCAGCTATCTGGCAATATTCAGTGCCAGATAGCTGGCTATCTGGCACTGAGTATCGCTGGTTAGTGGCTTAAAGCAGGTGCGTAGCCAGACTTCAGCGGGAGGGGGGTCCAGAGCCTGAGGTGAGGGGGCAGATTTTAGCCCCCCCCGGCGCAGCCGTCCCCGCCATCACTGCCCCCCCGGCGCCGCCGCCACCACCACCAACAATAACAACTTTGACGACCCCCTCCCGCCGATGACCCTCTCAAACCCCCCTCCCGCCGCCAACCCTCCCCCGTCACTGCCGCCGTCGTCACCTACCTTTCCTGGCGGGGGACCCCAATCCCCACCAGCCGAGGTCCTCTTCTTCCCGCGCAAGGTTTCATTCTGTTTCTGATGTCCTGCAGGTTGTACGTGCAGGACGTCAGACTCACAGAACAGAACGAAGCCTTGCAGATCAGCTGATCAGCAGATCAGCTGATCAGCAGATCAGAACAAAGCCTTTGTGGGAAGAAGAGGACCTCGGCTGGTGGGAATTGGGGTCCCCCGCCAGCAAAGGTAGCCCACGGCGATGGCGGGGGAGGGTTGGCGGCAGGAGGGGGGTCGAGAGGGTCGTCGGCAGGGGGTCCAGAGCCAAATCTATGGGGGCCCAGGCCCCCTCTTGGCCCCATGTAGCTACGCCACTGGCTTAAAGATAGCCAGTTATAGCGCATACAATAACTGACTATCCACCAATTTTCAAAGGCAGACCAGCCAAGTTTGGTGGCCACATTTGGACACCACAATAGATAGACTCACTTTGGCCGGTTTATTGAATGCCACTGACCCGCCCATGCTCTTCCCATGGCCACACCCCTTTTAAGTTGCACACTGTAAGATCTGCATGCAGATCCTTATAGAATAACGCCAAGCAAGAAGTGTACAAATCCAAATTGTTGCCAATGAATGCCAATAATTGATTGTTAGCACCCAATTATTGGCATTAATTGGCTCATTAGACAATTTAGTTGCATGCACAAATTTGCATGCTGTTTATAGAGTCCTCCTGATAAGTGTGTAAAAGCAAAGGGGGTGGAGCATAGGTGGAGTATGAGAGCAGTATGGGCAGTACTGCCATGTAAAGAATGCAGAATACTAGAAATTACATTCATCCCTGCCACATTTAGGTGCCTGCAGTTATGTCAGATCTATGACAGGTGTAACTGTGGGCACACCAAATATAAGGTGTGCTGATACTGGATTATGCTAATATTCTGTAATAGAATTTGGGTGCCCACATGTCACAGAATGTTGTCACAGAATAGGTTCTCTGTTAACCCATCTGTGTGTATAATCCCATTATTAACTTAATAGTACTTGAATTTATATCATTTTTTTCCTTTAAATTTTTTCTTCGAGGGAAAAGACCTCAGTGGCTCTCACGGCTCCCTAATATGGAACATGTGGAAGAAGATGTAAATGAAAAAAATTCTATAAATTTAAGTACTATTAAGTTAATAATGGGATTATTCACACAGATGGGTTAACAGGGTTCAATATTGTGAAAGGTATAGCTACTTAAGGAGCACTTTTACTAAGCTGCTTAGGAGTGTACACGCATTCTACATGCATCAGTTTGAACTACCACCCAGCTACCGTGTGGCCTGGGCGGTAATTTAATTTTTTACGCACACCCACTAAGCACACTGAAACATTTCCGGCACATGGCGCTAACCGGGCGGTAATCGGCATTGTACGCATGTAGACCATTACCGCTCGGTTAATGCATTAGACCTTAGCACTAGGTCAATGGGTGACAATAAGGTCTCAGGCCCAAAATGGACACGCACCAATTTTTATTTTGCCGCCTAGCCATTTTCGGTCAAAAAAGAGGCTTTTTGTGCAGGTGCACTAAAAAAATAGACCTGCACGTGTCCAATACACGCGTCTACACCAGCGCAGGCCATTGTTTGGCCGCACCTTAGTAAAAGGACCCCTAAGTTTGTATTCTGTGTTTCCATCATTATTGATAGTATAGAATAGGTTCTCACCATTCAGCATCAGGGCACCTAAACGATGGTGCCCACTTACAGAATTGCTCCTGAATGTTTCCAACATTTTGCAAAAGATTATCATTGATAAGAACACGCCAGTGCAAAAAAGCAGTTGCCTGATTTCACAGAGGAAGGTTCATCACTCTTAAATGAACCCATTCTAACAGAACACATGCCAAGCTTGAGTCAAGGGTCTGGTATGATGTGTTTAGATGAGATACAAAGTCTTTCCTTTATTTCAAGGAGGTTGATGCAAGACAGATGAAAGCTTCACTGGGGGAGAGGCCAGTATCAGTGGGCAACTCATTTTATAGCTGCCACGGGTAAGAAAGGTTAATCCTGATGGAACTGTGCCGTCCCACCATGCCTCTGTCCAGAGCAGCATTAAGAAGGGAAAGCTGTGTCTTATCAAAAGGGCCAGACTGGAAACTCAAAACAACAAAAACCTAACAGGTTCCAAACATTAGCTTGAAATATTATCGGATCTGTCAGATGCAAACACAGAAATGTGTGTTTTGAAGAGACTAGAGGAAGATAATGATGAAAGAACCATAACAAAGTATGTGAAGAGACACTGTGTTTGTGGTGCATTAAGGTTGGGCTGGCATAACTATTTCATCACAGAGGATTTGTTCTTATAAGCTTGGTTGGGCTCTAAATAGCTGGTTTTACAGTAGGGTCAGGTGGCAGGTTGCAAAGCCCATTCTCTCTCTCTTCCCCCCCCCCCCCCCCATCCTGTATTACACAGTATATCTACCTTAGCCAAAATGCTAGGAGGGACCATACTAAGCTTTTAGCTCAGACTCAGACACAGACATTACACTTGACCTGACTTAAAAGGACAGAAATAACATGTAGCTTGAATTAAAACTAATGATATTTCCAGAACTGCCAAGTCTCCCACATTAGGTGTGAGACTCCTGTGTCTTGGACCACTTTGCACTCATATAAAAGATGTACAGATTATACCTGCATACAAACAAAAGAAGCAAGTTCTCACGGTCTAGAAAACACTCAGGAAAACAGTGAAGATGACTAAAAAAGTCAACAGACAATGCTTCAAAGGGTCTATGAGTTTATTGTATAACAATCAAGACTCGACACAGCTGTGTTTCAGCCAATAAGGACTGCCTCAGGAGTCTCATGGATTGTTGGCAGTAAAATTCTCAAAGAGATTGGACTATATCATCCACTAAAAGCAATGTCTGCCTTCAATGGAAAAACAAACAAAGGCGCACTTGCGTCAAAACGATTACTTCCTCACAGACACTACACAACTCCTTTCACAAACCTCTGGTCCTCTCCTATCCCAACCAGCCATATCTTCTCTATCTCTCCCCTCCCAGCTATCTCTATGTATGTTCTTCTTCTCTTCCCCCCATGCCATCTAAATCTCTGTGTCCATATTGCATTAGAGGGCCCATGGCAGAAGAGAGCAGGCATGTTTATGAAGTGCAACTCTCCTCTCACCAGATTGTGGTGGATGAGAGATCCTGGGCCATGAAGATCAAGAAGACCTGCTACATTATGGAGTGAGAAAAGACAGAATCAAACTTATGGGATTTAGGGGTAGAGGAGACCATGGATCAAACTGGCTATTGTAAAAAGGAGGAGAGCTGGTATTGAGGTGTATGGGAAAGCAGGGTTTGAGTTGATCTGGGAAATGGAGGGATGGAGATGGAATGGGAATAGAAGGATATAGGAATGGAAAGAACATAGAAGATATGGGATGGATGGAGAAGCGGACAGAGAAATGGAATGAAGAAAAGGAATAGGAAAGGAGAGTCAGATGAAGAACATGGCAGAAAGAGATAGCAAGGATGAGAGAGGTAAAGGGAGAAAAGGGGAAGAGAAGAAGGAAAGGAGCATTAGTGAGAGGTATGAGGGAAGAGAGATAGAATTGCAAAGGTTTAAGAAAAAAAAGCTCAAATTTATGGAAAAGAGAAACAGAGGAGGAAGCAGTGTTGGACAGAGAAGAAATAAGCTGGAATGAAGTGGAGAGAAGTTGGTATGCGATCTTAATAGAACACCCTTTACAGAGTACTAGCTTGTTGCACTTCTTGCACCTAACTTTGGGCATAAGCAATTATGCCTGCCAAAAGATGGTATAAATGCTCGCACCCAACTGATGGCAATTAGGCACGCAAATGCCAATAACATCATGCCTAATTTCTGGGAATGCCCCTGACCCAGCCATTTCCCTCCCATGGCCACTACCCCCTTTCAGTTGCACACTATGAAATTTAGGCGTGAATATTATAGAATAGAGGATAGGGAAAATCCATGCATAACTCCTAGTTAATGCCACTTAAATGCTTGTTAACTCCAATAATTGATTGTTGGCGCTTAATTGACTAGATTAAGTGTGGATCTGGAATTGGGCAGCCTATACAGAATCTGAGGAACAATGTCTATTTTCTGACCCAGAGGTCAGAAGGGAGTCAAAATGTGTCTTTGACCTCAAATGGATACTGTCCCTGCTTTTGGCAAAGATCAAGATATCCTTTGAAAGTCAGTGCCATTGCTTTTTAGCTTGGTTCCATTTTGGAGGTAGAAATATTATTTATGTATTTATTTATTTATGAAATTTATACCCCACATTATACTTCAGGTTTAACGTGGCTTACAAAGCACAGTGAAAACAAGCATTTAAGGAAAACAATGTATATTACACTTAATTTCAAAAGTACAAAACTATTCCAAAGATAACCAAGATAACACAAACTTGACTAGAACTGTAATCCTAAACTAAACCTGGTGAAAAATATTTCCAAAAGAGGAATGACTTCACCAATTTGCAGAATAGTATGTAATTATCTTAGTTGATGGTCTTCAGTAGAGCGTTCTACCATGTGGTACCTTGAAAAGAGAAATCAGCGGAAAGAACCAATTTATAAGTGATCCTGTAATTGGGGAGATGAAGTCAGAGAAAATTTCTAGTGCCAAAGCAGACATCGCGCAGAGGAAGCCTTATCAAAGGCTGCATATAATCCATTGGAAGGGGACTCAGTCATTTATTTTTTTCTCCTGGGAACCACTATGAATACGCTCTCTACTAAAATTAAACTTGGAATGTGGGAGGGATTACATCCCCTATGAAACGCACCAAGGTCCTCTCGGCCTTGAAGCGACATAGAGTAGACATCGCATATATACGATCTTCACCAGACAGGCGAGTATTCTTTACTAGAGTAGGTGCAGTCTTAGTAGTAATCAGCCTTAAACGTCCCATAAATCAGCCTCATCAGTAAAACTTCCGTTTAAGCCAACATCGCAGCATAGTAGTGAAAACACCCGACATGATCATGTTTCGCTATCATAAGCGTCTTCAAGGGTCTTTCATTCAGCTACTGAAAGTAGTCAGACACGCACACCAGCGAGCAGCTGGTGGAACCATCGAAAAGATGCCCACACATGCTGAAAGGGGAATATTGTTTTCCAATATGTTTATGTTATGTTCTTTAGATAGTTGGTTGAATGGGAGAGTGAGAGTGTGTAGGATGGCAGAATTTGTTATGATATATGTATTTAATATTTAATAAAGATTTGATATGTTAAAATTATTTAAAAATTATTTAGAGGGTTGCTTTATAATGACATTATATATATAATTTTTATAAAATAGTGGCAAGTTGCTTCTTCAAATAAAAAAGTTTGACAAGATTTATCTTAATCTATTTCTAAAACCTTTATATTTATTTTTCAAAAATAAGACACAAGTAATTGTTGCAGTTGTCCAGGCAGACGTGGCAAGACCCGAACAACTGCAACAATCATGACGCCAGACATGGAAACCTAAGAGAACAAGACACTGGTAAGTTTTAAGATTGAGTATGAGTGCACTAAATTTCATGAGAATTGCTTTTGCTTGGCAAAACAATAAGCAAAGGGAAAACTGTACTTGAATGTCATCACAAACAGGTCAGGGAAGTCTGATGTGCCTAGTAGCTGTTACATCAATCAATACCTAATTTTATTATTTTTTGTCTGTGTTTAAAACTTTTTTTTTTTAGGCAAATGATGTAATTCCATGAACAATGACGTCTTGTAATGTCAATGACTGCCTGATTTTCCTTTGACCTTCAGTTAACAGTAATTGCCCCCCTCCAGGGTGAGAAGGCAAAACAGCAGTGTGTCATAGGTGAGACTGTGATGTACTAAAACCAATCATAGGCCAGAAATTATTTGTCTTATCAAAAAATACATGCCAGACATATCATCCTCTTGATAGGAAAATGGATCCGGAGGGAAATGGGAACATCAAAAGCTGTTACAGCTAATTTATGGCATGTGTGTGATTGTAATAGTTTGTGATAAACTATGTCTTTCTTAAAAGTTCTAGAATATTAACTTTTACTGTACGTGCATATAGGTCTAGATTCTATATAAGACACAAAAAAATCAGTGCTGAAAAAAGCACTAATCTATAAGCCACGCTTAAAGTTAGGAGTGGTTTATAGAATAGCACTTATGCCCTGGAATCACGTCTAACTTTAGGCACGGCCACCAGCTAAAACATGGTACAAATGTACATGTCTACATTAGCTGTGTATTGCCATTATTCTATAACAATGCATGTAAATTTTAGGAACACCCCCATGACCCAGCCATTTCCAACCTCCTTTTTCAGGTCTCGCATATAAATTTGAGGCACAGATACTGCACCTAAATTTGTGCATGTAAATGCCAATTAAATCTAATTACTGCCAATAATTGCTTGTTAAAAATCCAATTATTGGTGCTAATTAGCTCCTTATTCAATTAAGTTGTGAATGCAAATTGGATGCACATCCAAATTGCACCCTGTATTTTTCATGATTTTTATAGACATGGAGATAATGTACATGTAAATGCATAAGTGCTAGGTGCTATTCCTTAACTTATGCGCACAAGTTGCTTAACCCATATAGGAACAAATTGATGGGAACATTGGGCACTAATGGGTTAAAGAGTAATTCTATAAATTATTGGCTATAGATAGGCACAAGTTGTGCATATAAGTTATAGAATAAAAGCACTTATATGTGTGATTGGTGCCACTAATTGGCAATTATATTTGTAAGTGCTAGGCGCCATTCTATAACATACATGCCAACATTGCTTAGTAGGTATATGCAATGGACGTAAACATGGGCAGAGCATGGGCTGGTCATGGGCATGTCTCTGAGATACATGAATAAATTATAGAACACTACAAGTTACACATACTTCAGGACGCAATTAGGCACTGTCACAACTTCCATTGACTTGACGTAAATGTTGGTGCCTAACTATAGCTATGCCAGTGATGACTTTCACTAGGAATTCTGTAACAGAATACTGGCACCAAGAAGCTCTTATAGAATTGGCACTACCTATATCTTGGCACTACCTAAATCTTGGTGCCAATTTATAGAATTGTCATCCTAGTGCATAAGTGTGAGGAGGCATTTGTGTGGACACAGCATGGGTGGGCCATGAGTGGGTCTCCCATTTATGCACACAACTTACAAAATACAGTAAGTTACATGTTAAAGTTGTATTGCCACATTTAGAGATCTGCAGAGAAATGCAGAGCTATGTGGAAAGACTCATTACAGGACTTCATTTGCATAAGTCATCAGGGGCCCTGTGTGAAACGCATAGTTGTTCAATGATAGGAGAAACATGTGCTCAGGGCCAGCCCTATCTGTCCTCTGAAGATAATGGACTTGGGGCTTCAGTGGATAAGGAGAGTGAGTCATGGAAAGGGAAGAGCATGAACTCTGGGCCTGAATGGAGGGGGGGGGGGGGGAGAATGGGGAAAGAAAGAGGAGAGCAAGGACTTAGAGACTGAGTAGGAAAGATGCAACTTGAATATTGGAGGACTGAGTGAGACAGTGGAGACCGGGAATTGAGTAGGAACTTGTGAAAAATGGAGGCTTGGAGACATGGCAGGAAGGGAGGGGTACAGAAGCAAATGAGAGACAGGAGTAAGAGACAGGTTGGATGGGGGAAGTTGAGTTTGAAATATAGTGTAAAGGATTTAGATGCTAGAAATGTGGTAAGAATGATGAAAAGGGGAATGGGGTATAGAGGAGGAAGAGAAGGTGAAAGATATGGAGATGAAGAAAATGTGGAAAGTGAGAAGGACAGTGTCACCAGGGGACAGGTAGAAAGAGGCTGGGGAATATGAAGGGGGTACAGAAAGAGAAGGGTGAAGATGAGGAAGAAAGAGTCACCAAAAGGAAGGAAAAAATCTGGGGATAGGAGGAGGTGGAGGAAAAGTGGAGTGAAGAGAGTGTGGGTGGGAATCCCTTAAGGACAACACCTTGAGACCAGGTTTGGAGCCTGTGATACTGAGTTCTGGAAAAAGCTCTGGTGTATATTTTCCTGCTTCAGAACTGTGACCGCAATAACCATTCTAGACACAGTGGTACAATGAGTCTATTAAAGCAGTAGAAAATTCATGTATGTTTGCAAATAGAAGCTCTAATTGAGCTGGAAGAAGCTGGAAATACTTTTAAAACAAATAGGAGGAAATATTTTTTCACTCAACGAATAGTTAAGCTCTGGAACTCTTTGCCAGAAGATGTAGTATGTACCTGGGTTTAAAAAAGGTTTGGACAAGTTCCTGGAAAGGCCATAGTCCGCTATTGGGACAGATATGGGGAAGCCACTATTTGCCCTGGGATTGGCAGCATGGAATGTTGCTATTTGTGTTTCTTCCGGGACTTGTGACCTGGATCAACCACTGTTGGAAACAGGATACTGGGCTAGATGGACCACTGGTCTGACCTAGTATGGCTATTCTTATGTTCTTTATGGAACAACTAGACCAAAAAGAGAATTAATAACTTAAATTCAACAATAATCCATTGGAAATCCAATTTCCTTCCTAAGGCATTTTGGAGAGTTGCCAAAGATTTGTGCCTTGGCGTTGTGCCAGTTCACTGTCCTGCTATCTGATGGTTAATCTTTTATTTCAAAAAGTAGAAAAAGAAAAGAAATTTACATAGCTTTATAGACAAATAATACTCTACACTTTTCCTTAGCAATGTCTGTTGACAGATTCAGCAGAACAAGGCCAGCACAGAGGTGTGGCTGGAAAAGGCTTCATGGCCATACTCTGTTTCTAATATCAAGCCATCCAAGGTAAACAGTTAGCTTAATGACATTTTGGAGGGTGAATATTTGTCTTGACGTTCAATGCCTCATAAACCAAATACAATGTTTGACAAAAAAACAAAGAATTTATCCACCTGATGATAATCACGTACAGTGAAGCAACATAGGATTTAAGATTTCTTATTTAGATCCTGGATTAATGGAGTGACATGTATGGGACAAAGCACACTGGGAACATTTTGCCAGTACTCACCAGCAGTGAGAATGCCATGCCATACTTCTGGAATCCATGTGGCACATAGCAGGCCTGGTCATCCCCTAGCTGTCTTACATGAAGAGAAAGCTGGAATTGGTACTGTGACATTAAGGTAACCTATTAATCCGCAAACGAATCTTTTCCGGAGATGGGAAGGCGGTAGAATGAGAGGACATGAAATGAGATTGAAGGGGGGCAGACTCAGGAAAGATGTCAGGAAGTATTTCTTCACGGAGAGGGTGGTGGACGCTTGGAATGCCCTCCCGCGGGAGGTGGTGGAGATGAAAACGGTAACGGAGTTCAAACATGCGTGGGATATGCATAGAGGAATCCTGTGCAGAAGGAATGGATCCTCAGAAGCTTAGCTAAAATTGGGTGGCGGAGCAGTTGGGGGGAAGAGGGGGTGGTGGTTGGGAGGCGAGGATAGGGGAGGGCAGACTTATACGGTCTGTACCAGAGCCGGTGATGGGAGGCGGGACTGGTGGTTGGGAGGCGGGAAATACTGCTGGGCAGACTTATATGGTCTGTGCCCTGAAAAGGACAGGTACAAATTCAAGGTAAGGTATACACATATGAGTTTGTCATGGGCAGACTGGATGGACCATGCAGGTCTTTTTCTGCCGTCATCTACTATATTACTGGAACTGCGTCTTATAGAATGTTAGGTATTATTAGGAAAGGAATGGAAAATAAAATGCCTTTGCATCGCTCCATGGTGAGACTTCCCTATGAGGAAAGGTTGAAGCGGATAGGGCTCTTCAGCTTGGAGAAAAGATGGCTGAGGGGAGATATGATAGGGTTCTATAAAATAATGAGTGGAGTGGAACGGGTAGACGTGAATCGCTTGTTTACTATTTCCAAAAATACTAGGACTAGGGGGCATGCAATGAAGCTACAAAGTAGTAAATTTAAAACGAATCGCAGAAAATTGTTCCTCACTCAACGTGTAATTAAACTCTGGAATTTGTTGCCAGAGAATGTAGTAAAAGCAGTTAGCTTAGGAAAAGTGCATAGTTCATTATTAAAATGGACTTGGGGAAAATCCACTGCTTATTTCTAGGATAAGCAGCATAAAATGTATTGTACTTTTTTGGGATCTTGCCAGGTATTTGTGACCTGGATTGGCCACTGTTAGAAACAGGATGCTGGGCTTGATGGACCTTTGGTCTGTCCCAGTATGGCAATACTTATGTATTTATAAGTACAAGCCTTCCCTAGTGCAAGGTTGGACAATAGGACTCCAGAAAGTGTGGCTTTCCTCAGTTCTAAATTATATAAGATAGCATTGTTATACAATAAGAGGCAAACTCCATATTAGTCTGTTATAGACTGCCTGCAGAATTTATGTTCATAGGTAGTTTACATTAATGGAGGGTTTTAGGCTACTTTAGAGGTTTTTTTAAAACAGTGCTTCTCAACCCTCTCCTGGAGGCACACCCAGCTAGTCAGGCAGTGCCGTAGCGAGGGCGGCTGACACCCGGGGCGGGTCCCCACTGTGCACCCCCCCCCCCCCCCGGGTGCAGCACGGCACACCCCCCTCCTTGGCGCGCGCACCCCCCCCCCCCGGAGCACATTCTTACATGCATTGCGAAGCGAGGAGCAGGCGGGAGGGCCGATCCGCCCCCGAGTGCACGTCGCTGGGAGCTGCGTCGTCTCCACTTGTTCCCTGCTCTCTCTGTCCCGGAACAGGAAGTAACCTGTTCCGGGGCAGAGAGAGCAGGGAATCAGTGGAGCCGACACCCCCCCCCCAGCGGCGTGTACCCGGGGCGGACCGCCCCACCGCCCCCCCCTTCCTACGCCACTGTAGTCATGTTTTCAGGTTATCATAATGAATAAGCATGAAATAAATGTATTTTTAGAATTTGGCTTACATCTTTTTCAGTTGTAGCTCAAAGTAAGTTACATTCAGATACAGTAGTATTTCCCTATCCCTGGATCTATTGTATGCAAATCTATCTCATGCATAGTTATTGTGCTAATCTTGAAAACCTGACTAGCTAGGTGTACCTCCAGCAGATGGTTTAGAAGGTGCTATTTAAAAAAAGGCCACAACAAACATGTCTTTGTGGTTCCAGCTGCTATTACAGAGCTGCCATGTTGCCCAGTTCCAGAAGGGAGGCTTTTTGACCAGTCCTGGTTTTGCTTACATCCTATAGCACTGCATTATTTGAAGTCCCTAACTTTATCCATTGAAATCAGCACTGCCAGTCCCATAAATTCTTGGCCTTTGCTCCCAGGTCTCAAGGGCCGCCAACAGGTCAAGTTTATCAGAATACATCTAATGAATATGCACAAGAGAGTTGCATACAATGGAGGTAGCAGTCATGCAAATCTCTCTCGTGCATATTCATTAGGGATATCCTGAAAACCTGATCTGTGGGGAGCCCTCGATAACTGGAAATGAAGACTAAGGCCATAAATCATCAAGATGATGCTATCAGAAATGCAGGACTGGTCCAAAATTTCCCTCCTGGAACTGAGTAACTTGGAAACTCTGCTGTTGCACTGCATACAATAAGAAATGTAAATGGTTTTGGGAGGGAGGGGAAGTGTTGTACTAATCAACTGAGCAGTTTGATTGGTGAGCAACTCTTAGTATTTTATAATTTACTATAAGATAATGCTTCCCAAACTTCAGCTAGTGAACTCACAGTCAGTTGTATAACCTGCATCACTGGAGAATGGAAAATATTCTGTATAAATTTATCTTATGCATATTCATTGTGCATATCCTGAAACCCCAGCTGGCTGTAAGGTCATCAAGACAGGTTTGGGAAGCCTTGCTACAGGATGCTTCAGAGCCCGGGCTATCCCTTTAAAACATTTGAAGCGTATAAATGATATGAGGCCTCTATGTTTGACAATGGTTTATGATGCAATCAGCGCTTCCCCCCCCCCCCCCCCCAATCTGTCGTTGAGCACCAATCCTGTCCATTGGATCTACTCTAGAAATAGGAAACATAAACAAATAAGAGGCAATTCCTACTGGGTACAAGTTGGGCGCCTAGAAGCGGCAGGCTAAGCGCTAGTTCTATAATGGCATCCTGGTACCAAGATTCTGTTACAGCAGTGTTTCTCAGCCCAGTCCTCAGGACACACCCAGCCAGCTGGGTTTTCAGGATATCCACAATAAATAAGCATGAGATAGATCTGAATGCACTGCTTCCTTGGTATGCAAATCTATTTCATGAACATTCATGAGAGATATCCTGAAAACCTGACTGGCTGAGTGTGTCCCAAGGACTGGGTTGAGAAGCACTGCATTATAGAATATTAGCATAAGTCACCATCTAGGCCTGAGTTCGTCTAAATGCAGCATTATGGGCCAGATTCTATATATGGCGCCTAGAAAATCCACACGGAAAACTGTGAAACAGCAGCGCTCTGTTCAGTGATTCATTTGCCCGTCACTTGCCAGGTAAGTCAATTTGTTTCAATCTAATATAATAATTTGTACCTCAATGGTCTATGGCTGTCTGGGTTCGTAACATCCTGACGTCAGCAAGCCTCCAGTGTTCCCTTCCCTCTCACTGTCCCGCCCTCGCATAAAAACGGAATGACGTCAGAGGAGGGCGGAACATTGAGAGGGAAGGGAACGCTGGAGGCAAGCTGACGTCAGGATGTTATGAACGCAAGCAAGTGAAGGCAATGGAATGCTGGCGGGGACGCGAACCCAACAGAGGGAATGCTAGGGCAGAGGACAATAGCTGGACATGGAGCGGAGGCCAGAATCCTGGGATATGGAGGGAAGGGCAGGGCAGAGGAGAATCACTGGACATGGAGGGGATGGGAGGCGAGGGGAGAATTGCAGCAATGGAGGGGATGGAAGGGCAGAGAAGAATCACTGTATAAGGAGGGGAGGTCAGAATCGCGGGATACGGAAGGGATGGGAGGGGAGAGGGAAGAAATCGCTTAGACGAGAGCCTTCCTAGGGCCTGTTTCATTTTTGATGAAACGGGCTTGGTTGCACTAGTATTTTTATAAATATTTGGATATAACATTCTATAAAAAATTTGTGATGCTAAGTTTGAAGATTCATTAAAGAAGAATTAGGAGATTTTTTAAAGACCTATGAGGAAGCTGCTCAGCACTGAAAGTGTGTTTGACACCTTAACTGAGGTTCTGAAGTCTTTTTCCTCCTTTCTTCTATAAGAAATTGAATAAAAGATTTTTTAAAAAGTTGACTCTATACTGTGGTGAATAAGTTTACATGCGCAATTGCTCCTGGATTATATATAAGGCAAGGTGAGTTGCGCGCATTAAGGGGTCCTTTTACTAAGCCATGGCAAAAGGTGGCCTGCAGTAGTGTGGGCACGTGGTTTTGGTGTGCGACGTGCCAGTTTTTACCGTGTCTGGAAAAATGGGCTTTTTTTCAATGGGCTGAAAAAAGGACCTGTGGTAAAATTGAAACCAGCCTGTGCCTATTTATGCCTACTCATTGATCTAGCGGTAAGGGCTCATGTGCTACATGCACGGTGACTGGTCGGCACACACCAACTGCCGATTAACACTGGAATTGTCCTGCGTGGTAGAAAATAAAAAATTAATTTGACCCAGCAGTATGGGCTTGCGCCAAATCTGAAATTAACGCCAGGGGGGTGTACTAGCCTGGTGGTAGTCTCGTTTTAGCACACGCTGCATGTGTGTAGAGCCTACCATGCCTTTGAAAAAGGGTCCCTAAATTGGACATGTGCTCAATTTACGCATGCACCTTAATTGAGTAATCAGTGATAATTGGCCGATAACAACCAATTATCTGCAAGAACTGGCAATAAATGGAATTATACACGCATCTTTTTAGGTGTACTCTAAAAAGAGGCACTCGTAAATTCTAATGCGCGAAGCTAAAAAGGGGGCATGGCCATGGGAGGAGTGTGGACATGTCGGGGCATTCCTCAAATTTGCACACATGGTTATAGAATTTGGGGGAATGCACCTACATTTAGGTGAGAGTATTTACATCAGATTTCCAGTAGCATAAATGGCTGCACCTAAATGTAGGGGTGCTCCCTGGCCCTATGCGCTATTGTATAAACTGTACCTAACTTTAGGCATGGTTTATAGAATTGCACTAAGCGCTATTTTTGGACACACCTATTTTTTTAGACACTATTTAGAGAATCTGGCCCTCAATGCATACATTTGGGCGCCGAGTTCTAGAATGAGAGGGCTAGCCTTTTATCTTGGTTTTGTAGAGAACTGGATAAATCAGGAGGACTCCTAGAACTGATTCTTCTGTCCTTGAGCTTCTCCTGTTGGCACACAGACCAGGTCGCCAAACTTTCTTGTTATCTACCCAGAGACAACTGCATCTGTTTTGCTGAAAGATTATAATTGAGATTCGTTTTGGATTAAAAGGGTGCTTGAGCAAATACATAACGAAAGCATGGGATGGGTGGGTGTGGAGTAGAGAGTTTCATGGGAACAGAAATCTTACCCATCCCCGTCCGTCCCTGCTGGAATCTTACCCATCCCCGTTTTTTGTGACCAAACTCTTAAAAGGAAATCAAAGTATTGCTGTGCAGGGTTTGTGCACCAGCGAGGAAGATGTTGCTCATTGCTCATGTCAAATTTTGCTGTCTGCTACCAAAATCTATTTAAATTCAACTTATGTTAGTTGTTTGCTATCAGCAATTCATTCACTGCTGAAAAGGAATCAACAGCACAAAACCACAAAATCATTGCTACTGGGCAGATCACATACATAGGCTGTGGCCTGGCAAGAACTTAAGTTCCCCAGTTCTAGGAGGGAGACTTTCTGGCCAATACTGGTTTTAAATTCACATCCCAAACAGTGTGTTATTTGTAGTTCCTGATTCTACCCATTGAAAACAGTACTGCAGGTCCCATAATATACCAGGATGAAGTAGGTTGGCAGAAATCCAGGACTGGCCTAAAATCTCCCTCCTGGAACAAGGTAACTTGGAAGCTCTGCCTGGATTTAAGCAAGGCAATTAGGCAACTGCATAATGTGCCAGAGACTGAGACATTACATACCTGGGCTAAACAGGGGCCTGATTCCACTTACTTTAGGGCTATGCTCTTGCTCTCTGGAGGAGAATCCGCCTTGCCCCACTGTTCTCCAGACCTCCAAAATCTTAAATCTAGCCCTGATAAGCTGCAGTCAAAAGACTGCACCGGAGATGTTCTTGCACCACACCCACTGCTGCTTCTAGCTCTTCCCCAAAGGACATGCTGGAAGAAAAGGCAGATCCTGGAAGTGCCAACACAATGTAAATTTCAAGGCAGATCAGACCGGTATTAAATTTAAAAGCATGCAAATCACACTTTAGTACAAGGATGCTCTATTTGTCATGATGTGTGTCTTAAGTGCCATCTTCATAATTCTTAAATACCAAATTAGCATAAGATGTAACTACTAAAGCTAAGTCACCCAAGGCTAATCAGATCATTTCCCTACTCACCTGTGCAAACACCAGACAAACACACCTCTTGGCTATCAGCATCAGAGGTTTATTAAAAAAAAAAAAGAGAGAGAGAGAGAAACCTTTAACTGTTCTATGTCAGCCACCCAGCATGATCTATTCACCTGCCGATAAGGCCTATGAACAAAACATTAGAGCAGCTTTAGCCTGGTTTTACTGCAGGTTTTACTGGTGAGCAATGCTCAAATAGTTTAAGTGCGGGTAATACCTCTTGCAGAAACCATTACCACACACACAAAAAAGTTTTTCATGCATGTCGTGCACAGGAAACTTTTTGTCAGTTCCGGGACAGTGTGGAAGGATTGATTAAGAGTAGTGGTATCTAGCAAAACCCCTTCTCTCCTTCCAATCCAACCACTCTGACCCAGACTGCTTCATGTGCTGGCCCTGACCCTACCCAAATAACCCCTCCCCCTCAGTCCCCAGCTTAACAATGGCCCATCTCTGAACCCTCCCTTCTCTTAATATTAGAAAAAATGACCTGGTGGTCTAGTGGTCCTTCCCTCCCATCCCCACACACAAATACTCTAGCAATCTAGTACTCCCTTCCCTCACCCCCCATGACCCAACTATGCACCAAGTCCCCCCAAAATCCCTGGTAGTTTGCTGGGACCCCTCCCCCCCACCACTCACCCTAGGCCCCAAGCCCAACCCCCCTCCCCAGCCTATACCTTGAATGATGGAAGAGCAATGCCCACTCACTCCTGCCTCTGAGCACCATCAACTGCAAAAATGGTGGTGCCCTTCCCTGTGCAATGCATCCCTGGATGCACTAGGTGGACCTGTCTGCCACATAAGAGAGAAACCAGTGCTTTCCAGGATGCACAGCATGGGGCAGGGTATCACCATTTTGCTGATGATGACACCCGGAAGCAGGAGTGAGTGAGCATCGCTCCTGCCTCATTTGAGGTACGGGAGGGGACTAGGCTTGGGGTTATGGGATGGGTGGGTGCGGAGTCCCACTAAACTACCAGGAATTTTTGGAGGGGACTTGGGAGGGGGAAAGAGAAGACTACTTGACTATCAGGAAATTTGTGTTTGGGGGTGGGAGGGAGGAGAGCTATCAGGGCATTATTTTAAGTATTGGGGGAAGGGGTTTGGGTCAGATCACAAGGGGGGCTGAAGGACCAGTAGACTACCAGGGCAGGGTTTTTTTTATATATTAGGATGAGGGGTCAGTATTTGGGGGCAGGATGGATGCCACTAGACACCAAGCATCTGTTTGGGGGAGGTGAGAAAACTTTCTCAGGTTGGGTGCTAAGAGGCTGATGCGGTAACTGGTGTATTTTATATTTTTTTTTTTTCCTTTTGAAACCCTATACAATTCCTTAACTGTGCACAATTCCAATGATTGCTTTTGAACTACATTAAAAAATATCTTGCTTCCTCTTCTGAGCTTTAAGTTTTCTACATATCAGGATTAGGTTACAGTTTTAATTTCACGTCTATATGTTCCTGTGTGTCCTGTGATAGATGGCATATATTAAACCAGTTAATTATTAAGGAAACATTTCTTTAGTTTTAAATTTGTGCTTTAAGGTTACTCTGCGAGATTACCTATCAACTGCAGTGGTAGTAAATCTCAAAGGAGTGTTTTTTTCCAGGATTGTATATTATTTCATTTAAGCAATGTTTGTTTGATTTGTGACGTGATGTTAAATACCTGATTGTTTTTGACTTCTGGTAAATTGCTTTCACTAGAAATGCAAGCACTTTTTAGTTTTAATTTTATAGGTGTGCGTCCGTGTATGTGTTCTTTGAAAATTACATAATTGTTTCAGATATTTCCTATGAAAGGTTCTATATTATAAGCCATCTAAAACACTGTTTCTTTGTGATGTTGGTTAAAATAACTAGTGCTGATGTTCACTTCCTGGTTCTCTATTGGGGATGTGTTCCGTAATAATGTATTAAGTGTTTTAATTTTTCTTTTCACGTCTTATCTACTACTCTCAAACTTCCTTCCCTGCCTCTTAAAGATTTGTAGTTTTAAGATATATTATTGTATAGAGTTTCAGCATTTTTGGTTCTCAAACCCCAAATGGCACAGTTAAATTTCGTTTCCGGATTCCATAATACTACGGTGCCTGCCTTATTATGTATGCAATAGGGTTCGGAGATTAACCCTTGCATAACATAATTAACTAGTAAATCTGAACTAAAGAAATTCAGGTTGCTATTATTTCAGAGCTATGTTCAGATAAGACTAGCTACAATTGCCAATTTCCTCTTCATTGAGAACCGTACCTCTGGTAGCAGATAAAGTAATAACCTTCTCCTCTTTTCCTCTCCTGAAGTATTAATTCTATGAAGACTAATTACACCAGCATGAAGTATTAATATAAAAACTTCAACTTACAGTTTTGGTCTGATGTATAGCCCTATTTTCAGTCACCATAATATCCAATGCTTGCAGTGAGCAGTAAACTCAAAATAAGCACAGGAAACACCATTATTTCGTGATTTCCTTAGGACCGAATGACAGAGATTAACCCTTGTAGTTCTTATTTTCTCTTAAGTTCATTTTTACAAAAGCTTTGAACTCAGTATATGATACAGGAATTCATTACGTGTTTCAGATTTTTAATAACTAGATGGGTTTTTCTATGATTCTGTATTATCCTTGCTACTCTTTGTTTAGAATTCAATTTACAATATAGGCTTACAAGCTGTTCCATTTATCATATGAACATAGCCTACTGGTCAATTGTGTGCATTTATTGCATTATATCTTTAATTTTTTGAATTTTACTAAGACATGCTTCTACGTGTCTCCTGCTTATAAATTGGCTCCTCCTCTGTATTTAAAATATACTCTAAATTGTAAATTGATTCCTGGGAATATATAAGCTTATTTTTAGCTATCCCTCTGAATGTGAATCTTGATATGCTGTCATAATTTAGGGCCCAAATTGTGAAAGCATAGAAAGGATCAGTTTAAAATTTAATATAATTTTCATTTTCCAAATTGGCTGTGAACTATTACAGAGGACTATAGGTTATTGTCCTTCTCATTTGACCTATTTAAACCTTGTAAAGGTCACGTGAGGAGGCCTCATAGAAATATATAGTTTTTACATCTTTCTTTTCTGATATTGGCTTTTCTCTATCTCTCTAAATATCATATTAAGGGCTGTATTTTCCTGGAGCAGACTCTGACCACAATGTTTCCTCAGACTATGCTGACTTCCTGTGCCAGCAACATCTCATCTACAGAGAAAAATTGTTTTCTACTTGTAACTTATGATTTTATATATTGAAACTATGCTCCACATACTGGTGCACCAAGGAACTAACAATACATTCTTTGATTTTTTCTTTCTAATGATCCTGTGCTAAGATTTAAATACTAGGCATTACTTGTATGTCATCTCTATTTAATCAGTACTGTAGGTTGACTAAAGACTGCAAAACCAATTCCTGATCTACCACCTCTATTCCAGTTTAGTACTTCTACTGCAACTGACCTCTGGCAAGAAAAAGGAGCACCAACTTCTCCAATGAGAATTTTCTTTTGTCCAAATGAAGTCATTAATTTAGACCTTCTTGGTTATGCACTTAAATATTCTACTGTATTAAATATTTTTGCAGGCTCATCTTTTCCAAAACCTACATGACACTTTACATATGAGCTCTCTGTTACAACAGACAGCGACCGTGATTCCAGAAGATACTTCCAACCTGGACTAGTTATGAGTTTTAAATTTCTGCACATTAGTCTTCTGCTTTGATTATGACTATTTCCTAAGCTACCCTTCTTTCTGGATCATCTAACTCATAAGTCCTGCTGGCCTCCTGCAACTGAGGGCTCAACTCTTGGTGAATGTTAGTCATCGCAGGTGAAGATTCCATATCTATTGGCAATAGATTGCAACACATTGCCCTCCATACATCAATAACTTGAACATTTACCATCATCTCTAAATTTTAATTTTTACTCTTTTCTTTTGTTCCATATACTTAACCATTGTTATTTGATCATGTCTTCGTAATAATTACCAATCTGTCTCGCACATTATGCAAGCCAGAAGTGGGGATATATTATGCAAATCCCAATTCCAAATCCCAATTGCAAATCCCAATTCCAAATCCCAATTCCCAATCCTTACCTATTTATGTAAATTGGTTTCCCTTTTGTTTTTGCACTTAATTAGCACTGTTTTCTCCATGTTTACATTGTCTTTCATTTCTCTTGACATTTATTCAATTCACACTGATTATGCCCACCAAGATATGGCAATGTATCATTCAGGCATACAGTCATTTTGCTTATTCCTTTGCTAAACTCTGACTCTTGAAGGACTAATTATGATTGTGCATGCCTAGAATAAAGACTTGGAAAGATCCAAGTTTGTACACCACAAGTACGTCTTCAAGATCTATCCAGGCCCAAATGATGTTAGATCCCCCAAGGTTGTGGCAATGATCTTTACACCTTGCAAACTATTGGACCACGAGTCTTGGGTCTATGTGAAAGATATACGGGTTTACTCAGCCGCAGAACCAGATGTTACCAGCCTAACCATCTCAAGACCGGCCACTTCCTTCAGCAGGCCAGCCTGAAAATCCAGATCTCCGTCCAGATTCTTCAGTGCTTCCACCGCCTCAACCATGAACGATGAAAGAGACTTTAGAACTGATACTTAATTTGAGAATTACTGTTGCCGTTTATGGACATTATAGATTCATATTTTGTTTTATTTTCAGTTTAGCAGTAATCCTGTCTATATAATGAAAAGGTTTTATTTTTATTTTCCTAATATTTCCTGTATTGTTCTGATTGTTTTTCTAAGAGTTTAATTTAAATTGAAGTTGATATTGCTCAGATACAAGGGTAACATCAAACCCTAATACTGGCTCTGATATCATAATGTAGGTGTAAACCCTGTTAGTATCAACCAGTTATGCAATTGTTTAACTTTGGTGTAGGCTTACTTAAGCTGCATGTCTTTCTGTAGGTTTGACTAAGCTCCAAGTGGGGTAACGGATATATAAAATGCTTCCCATACTTCCAGGTCATTATGCATATGTCAAGATACATGCATGACCTTTGTTAATATAAATTTTTCTAGGATTGACCCTTTTTGCTGTATGAGGCAACCTCATACTTGCTATCCACTTTTTAGTGCTCATGATTGGATGCTAATGATGAGTACTAGTAAGGTCCAGGAATTCCGATCTGTTTAAGGATTCTGAATACCGACAACCTAAAACAGCCTGCAATCTGAGTACTAACCATATATTTGTTGAGCCCATAACAATGCTTAATCAAAACCACTATTCCTTCCCAAGACCACTGAGATACATACATTAGATTATCTCCCCATGCACTATGCAACAGATACAATAGAAGCCATAGAAAGACCTGAAAGTGTTTATTAGTACGATCCACCTTAAATTGCTATTACCCACATACCTATACTTCATGAGATTTTGTAGATGAACTAATGGATTTGTCCCATTCATAAAACCTCTCTCACTACAGGTTTGAGTAAGCCTCAAGAGGGGTAACATCAAGATTAAGGCCCAAGGGATTGGATAATATAAAGGGAATTCCATATGCCCAAATAATATATAACCTGAGAATGAAGTTTCCTATCTTGCACCATACCTTCTAGCAATTTGTAAGACCCAAACTCCCCCTCTCGTTTGATAGCTTGCCACCTTCTGGAATGGATGATGACGAGCTTGACGAGCTTTGTGTCACCCCTCCTCAGAGGGGGTGACAAGTGGGGAATGTATAATTATACTACAGCAAGAGGCCCTCACTGGATGCCCACCGGAAGGGTGGAAGGCCAGATTTTAGGACTAAGGCTGTAAAAATACCAGCTTGGTTTAAAAATCTATGACTGGCTGAGCAAGGACATGCTTTTCCTGTAAGTTAATATGTGTCCCCGCTTGGGATCCATCCACTGGAATAGTGGTGGGTCAATTTACATACCTTAAACAGTTTAAACTGCTAAAAGGCACTGACTAGGCCTCATTAGAATTTAGTGTGACATTCAAAAGCAGTGCAAAAGCCAAGATCAAGGAATTGATGGCTAAAATCCTAAGTCAGATCACAAGATGATATAAGACAAAGATGTCCATGTTTGGATGTTTGGATGTTTGGATGTCCGTATCTAGGGAAGTGTTTACAAAAAGGGAGCTGTCCAAGAGAGGAGGGAGACTTTCCTGTGAGCAGGGTCTTGCTTAAGAAGCGAGCTAAAGACAAAACCATGTTAGCAAGATAGAAGCTACTCATTAGCATGAGCCAATCAGTGACAACCATGACATTAGCATAGATCCAATCAGGTATATCTACTGTCATATTATCCATATCCTGAAGGCACTTATAAAAATCAGGGTATTTCCTGGTTTGAGTTAGAGAGACAAGGGTTGGCACTCTCTCTCCAAGGGAAACCAATGTGTCCAACAAAATTGACAAATTTCCTAGTTGCTTTCCCTTGTAAAACCTCCAATTGGTAAAAGAAATTATAAAACATTAGCAAATAATTAACACCTGTTTGTAGCTTATTATATTCCTATAATTAATTGATTGTACATGCCTGTTGTCAATCACTGATTTGACTTATACCTTAGCAAATAAACTCCTCATTCCAAATGATGATTTGTGGGCTTCACTTAATGATCAAAGGCTGTAAGTATAAATGCATTGTATAACTTGTAATCTAAATCCAGTTTGTTATAAGGCTGGTATCTTTTCCTTAGACCTAACGTCTCCCTTAGAGGCAATAACTCCTTGATTACCCCAGTACTAGTGTTATTTAGAGATGGAGTCAGATTAAGGTCACTCTAGCCTTCTTGGGGGGGGCTCGGGACCCCCCAATTCTCAACACTGGGCAGTAAGCGTCAATGCACGTAAACTGCCGATTACAGCCAGGTAAGCGTCACGTGGTAGAAAATAGAAAATATTTTCTACCGCGTGTTTTGGACGGGTGTTAAAAATGGAATTACCACCTGGGGAACACGGTAGCCAGGCGGTAGTTCTAATTTGACACTCGTTGGATAGGCATAGGTGCCTATGCACTTTAGTTAAAGGGCCCCTTAGATTGTGAGTCCTCCAGGACAGAGAAATACCCAGTGTACCTGAATGTAACTCACCTTGAGCTCCTACTGAAAAGGTATGAGCAAAATCCAAAATACATAAAAAAAATAAATATATGCACAGAGAAAGCATGTGCTTACTTTTATGCAATCTGTGTGTAGGTATTTTGGGATGGAGCAGAGGTGGACTTGAGATGCAGAGTGCATGCATGTATGTGCACCAGCTTTGGGGCAGGTGTAAATGTGTACTCTGAATGTACACGCTACAGGGACTGGTTCTGGGCACATAGTTTATAGGTGCATATGTTGCCTTTATAAAATAGGTATGTTTTTGGACTTCTCACATCTGTATAACATGGAAGGGGAATGCAGGCAGCTTCTCCATTTGGAAGGCCACGGAAGAAGAGTAGGTCATATCATAGACAGGTACAAGAGCTATGTTTAGGTAGGAAGATTTCTTTTGCATCCTTTTTTTTTGCCAGAAACTCAAGAGCTCCTGAGACTCTGGAGGGGTCCGTTTATGAAGCTGCAGCAAAAGGGGTCCTGTGCTGGAACTGGGTTGTGTTTTTGATGCACGCCGAGGCCCCCTTTTACCACAGTGAGTAAAAGGCAGATCTTTCTTTTTTTAAAAAGAAATGGCCATGCAGCAAGTAAAGCACTTGCCACATGGCCATTTCAGGGGGAGCACTTACCAATACCCATTCAGGTGGCGGTAAGAGCTCCTGCGCTAACCCGGCAGTAACTGGGTAGCGTGCGGCACTAGCGATTACCATCGGGTACACACTGGCACTACAAAAATAAAAATATTTTTCTAGTGCCTAAAATGGCACACACTGGGGGTGAGAACTACCACTGGGCTGCTGTGGTAGCTCAGCAGTACTTCCGTTTTAGCGAGCAGTATGCCTGCATTGGGCTTACCGCCACTTTGTAAAAGGACCCCTGAGTGTACAACCTGCATTAAGGAAAAAGTAGAGCAGTTGTGTTCCCCCCCCCCCCCCCCCTCTTTCTGCTATAGGAAAAGTTGAGGACTGCCTGAGGTTCTATGACCAATGATGGATAAAATCCATTGGAGAAGAGGATACAGACTGTGTTCCTTCAGCCAGGGACACCGAGAGGGGGGTGCAGGGGAGACAAAATTCCCCGGGGCCAGGTCTCCAAGGGGGCCCGGCGCCGCAGTCCCCTGTCTCACCCGCCCGCCCTTGGCTCTGTTGACAGCCCCCCTCCATCCGCCACCGGGCTCCCTGCATTCAAATCACGCCTCACCTCCATGTGAAAGCGCAGCGGCAGATCGCCTCCCTTCGGGCCTTCCCTCCCTGTGTCCTGCCCTCATCTGATGTAACTTCCTATTTCCGCGAGGGCGGGACACAGGGAGGGAAGGCCCGAAGAGAGGCGATCTACCGCTGTGCTTCACACGGATGTGAGGCGCTGTGATTTGAATGCAGGGGGCCCGGTGATGGACAGAGGGAGGCTGTCAACAGGGCTGGGAGTGAACAGGTGGAGACTGGGGACAGCAGCGCGGTGGCATCAGGGGGGCAGCAGGGGCGGGACTTGGGGGCAGCCTTGCCCCGGGCCCGGCCCAGTCTCTCGGCGGCCCTGCCTTCAGCCACAGCTGGGAGAGCCTGAAGTCCCCGGAATTTGGCGAGTGAAGAGCTCCACCTCTGAAAATTTGCCGTGGTGGATCAAAGTGACTTAACTATCCAGACGGGGGTCTTTCTGTGGCAGAGATTACTTGATAGGGTGAGCACAGAAAGACCCCACTGAAGTACTTATCTTGTTGTTCCTGTAGGCTTGGGGAACCACAAACAAGAGAGGAGGTTTTGAGAGAGTTTTTAATTCAGGGCTCTCCCTTGTGCCCTGTGAGTGAGTTGGTATGAAGAGAGGCTTATGGTGTCTTGCAGTCCTGCCAATGAAATTCCTAGATGTAACAGAGAAAAGAAATAGGTTCTATCATGTTGCAGGTCAGAGATGCAAGTGCCTGATTTTAAGTCCAATGGAAGCACGGAAGATCCAAGAGTGGACATGAAGAAAAAGAGTCCTGAGACAGGCAAGGAAGAAAAGAAGTTTCCGAATTATTTGAGTTTGATATTTTCTATTTTGTCAGTGAGGATAACAGGTTTTATTTATTTTTTTATTCTGCTTTCAATCAATCAATAAAGACTAGTTCTTTTTCTTAAATTTTATTTTTATAACATTTACAAATTATTATCAAGACATTATAGTCATGACCAGAAAATTTCCAAACACCCCAAAAGAAACCAGTTGATATTCAAAGCAAGTATAACTGGCTGGTAATGGTCGCTGACAGGTTACGTCGGTTGTTTGCAGCTATCCAGTTATTTTCAGTGGCACTTAACCAGTTAGTGACCCTGAAAATGACTAGTTAACATCAAGCCAGCTATGGTGGGGGCATTCTGGGGGCAGAGTTCAGTTATGTCCCGTTTGGTAAAGTGAATAGCGTATAAATCTGGGCTCTTGATAAATACAGTCACACAGGGTTAAAGGTGAAAGGAAAGTATCTATTTACATGCAGAGAAGTGTATAACCTGTCCACAGGTTAGAGAAACTAGACATACATGATAGTCACACAAAGTCACGGCACATGCCTGGTCACATCTCCACCAGGCAATCCAACCACCTTGTCTCTTCCTGGAATGCCCAGCATTCCAGTTTCAATATTCCACACTGGGCACCGCTTGGCCCTGACTTTCCATGTCACACTGCCAACCAACTAGGAAGAAAAAAAAAACTTATCCTACCTCAACTCTAGTTCTGCTTCTGTCACTTACAGGGTAACACTCTCTGCTAAGCCTACTCTTCTTCTCCAGGCTTTTCCCTATCTGGCCTCGCTGATCTGTTCAACCTCAAGACATTTAACCAGCCTGCTCTGACTCGGACTCAGCCTCAGAAGTCTAGCACCACCTGCTGTAAGGTGGCTGTACTGCACCATGAGTGAGGGAGTGCTTTTTACTGTACCATCCAATCCCTGACATCATAATTTTCAGATGTAACTGGCCAGGTTTGGCAGATAAATAACACAGCATAAATAGTTGTCCTATCTTTATCAGCTAACCCATGGATGGTTAAGTCTGAATAAGTGCTAGTTGGCTTTTTTTTTTTTTTTAAGATATTCAATGCTGAAGCCTGGACAGGGTCCAACAACGAGTTTCAGATTTTGGCACCATGGTAGACAAAAAATACTGTCTGCCACTTTTTTATGTCCAAGACCACTAACCAATTTTGCAGCCACCCTCTGGACCGACTCCGTCCTGTTTATATCCTTCCATAAGTGTGGTCTCCAGAATTGCACACAGTACTCTGTGAATTATACAAGGGCACTATTACCTCTTTGTTCCTGCTGGTCATCCCTCTCTTTATGCACCCAAGCATCCTTCTGGCTAAGACCGTCGCTTTTTCTACTTGTTTGGAAACTTTAAGGTGATCAGACACAATAACCTCCAAGTCCCGCTCTTCCTTTGTACACAGAAGCACTTCACCCCCTATATTGTACTGTTCCCTTGGATTCTTGTGACCCAAGTGCATGACCCTGCATGTTTTTTAGCATTAAATCTTAGTTGCTAAATATTGGACCATTCCTCAAGCTTCATTAGGTCCTTCCTCATGTCATCCACACCTTCTGAGGTGTTCACTCTGTTGCAGAGTTTGGTATCATCTACAAAGAGACAGAGCTTACCAGACAGCCCTTCTGCAATATCGCTCACAAAGATGTTAAAAAGAGCTGGCCTTAGGACCGATCCCTGTGGTACTCCACTAATACCATCCCTACATTTATCTCATTTATTGTATTTACGTTTATTCTTGGCTATTTTACTATTGTTATTCAGTTAGCAAAATTGTAGGTTTTATATTCAACTGTACCTTCTGTACACCGCTTTGGGTGAATCTCTTCATAAAGGTGGTTAATAAATTCCAATAAATAAACGCTAAGATCCTAACTTCTTCCCCTTTTGCCACCCACTTTTTCAGCTTCCACATTTAAGTGAAATTTTGAGCATAAGATTAGGCACTCAGCCCTAGTAAATTTTCAAAGAGGTGAATTTGAAAGCATAACTCTCGAAACATAAAGCCTTTGAACATCAGGTCCTACAATTTTAAAAATGAAGTGAATAAGATCTAAAGCGTACAGCCTGAGATTAGCATGACAGCATTTAGTAAACGTAAATGATCCATGCCAAGGATATGTTGAGAGACAGATTTTTAAACAATCTACCTCAGCCGGGAAAATACATATTTGATGTGGAAGAGACTGAATGATTCTGTATATGTACTGTTTAAAGGCAGTATTTTTTTAACTAGAATTTTCCTTTTAAAATAAAGGAATAAAAGAATCAATATTTGCTTTAAAGTTAATAATCAAATACGATTTAACACACCAGTTGTTCTTGGCAAAATAATATAGTATGGTTTACTTGACATTTTTTTTTTTGCAAACAAAATTAACTTAATTGATAAAAATTAGACGTGACCCAGAGGTCTATAAGTCTATAAGGAGCTGCATAGGTTTAGACAGTGAGAATGAATGTAAATGCTGGTATTCTAATCCATTTACATGCGTATGTGAATACCCATTCATTTCAGACATTCAGAGGAGAGGAGACATTCTGATACAGAAGGAGAAGATTCATGAGAGAAGAAATGCTTGAGAAGAGGAGAATCCCATTTCCATTCAGGTCTGAGAGTTTTTCTTCATAATTGTTTGCCACTACACTGGGATTGTGAGTTACCATTATTCCACCCAGTAAATTAACTTTTTTACCAATGTCTTGAGGTGTAGTTGACGTGTGAGTGGTGGAAGAGCAATGAAAAGAAAGAAGAGGTTTAGAGGCATATTTTCAAAGCTCTTAGACTTAAAAAGTTACATAATAACCTATGGAACTTTGTAAGTCTAAGTGCTTTGAAAATGAGCCCCAAAATGTATCAAGTTTGAAGGGGTACGCTCAAGGGGGTGTGTCCCTTTGGAGTCACTTTGCAACCCAAACAGGGGATTTTTCTCTACATGGTGAGCGGCTTATGGTGTGATTATTGTTGTTATAGGCAAAAGAAAAGTGAAAGTGAAGCCTGTTGGGGAGATTGTTTTGTTTCACGGCTCTTGAGGGCCACAACCCAGTCAGGTTTTCAAGATTTCCGCAATAAATGTGCATATTATCTGTTTCCATTCAATGGAAGCAGTACATGCAAATAAATCTCATGCATATTCATTTTGGAAATCTTGAAAACCTGAGTTGTGGCCCTTGAGGACCATTGGTTTAGACCAATGGATAAATTTGTTAGGACTGGTGCTAGAGAAACTTCCTTGAGGCCAGTTTGGATTCTACGTTAGAATAATTCTCCCTTAATCCTGTTCTCCTCTCACATCCACAAAAAAAAAAAAAAAACATCCCTAATAGTAGATATTCATGAGGAATGTCCCTGAGGGGAGGTTTAGATAAAAACTTGACTTTGCCTATGGGAAATGGACAGACCTCATATGTACTACTACAACTTATCACTTCTATAGCGCCACAAGGCATACACAGCGCTGTACACCTTACACGAAAAGACAGTCCTTGCTCAAAGAGCTCACAATCTAAATAGGACAGACAAACAGACAGAACAACTAAGAGGTAATGGAATTAAAAAGGGGATAAAAGGGTACAGGGCAAGTGAGTAGTGGTTAGGGGTCAAAAGCAGCATTAAATAGTTGGGCTTTTAGCCTGGATTTGAAAACGGCCAAAGACGGGGCTAGACGTATAAGCTCGGGAAGTCTATTCCAGGTGTAAGGTGCAGGAGGACTCCATCCCACAAGTGCAGGAAACTTTCTATAGCAACTAACTGAGGGCCCTTTTACCAAGCTGTAGCAACAGGAGGCCAGCGCTGGCGTCGGCGCATGTTTTACACATGCACCGAGGCCCCCTTTTACCGCAGCTAGTAAAAAGGAAGTCTCGCCTTTCTGCAGGAAATGGCCATGTGGCCATTTTGGGGGGGGGGGGCGGCCATTTTTGGGGGGGAGCCCTTACCACCACCCATTGAGGTGGTGGTAAGGGCTCCTGCGTTAACCCGGCAGTAGCCAGGCAGCAAGCGGCACTGCCCGATTACCACCGGGTACACTCTGGTGCTACAAAAATAAATAAATTTTTGTAGCGCTAGAAATGATGGCATGCTAGGGGTGGGAAGTACCGCCAGACTGCTGCAGTAGCCCAGTAGTACTTCCTGTATAGTGAGCGGTAAACCCACATTGGGCTTACCACTGCTTAGTAAAAGGAGCCCCGAGTCTGCTATGAGAAAGAGTATCCCTCTTCTAGTGACTCATTGAAACCAGTAGTATTCTTTGGGAATTACAGCGTAGTTAATATTCCTTTGTACTCCAGGGACTTGCATGCTGCTCTAACAGACCTGAGTATAACATCTAAGACTGGCATAGAGGCGGGCAAGTAATGTTTTTAATCACAATTCTTGGGGGTGGGAGGGTGTCGGGGGAGAAAAGGGAGGTCCTCCCCAATTCCATCCAGTGATCATCTGGTCATTTAGGGCACTTTTTGTGGCGTATTCATTAATAAAACAGATCTAGACCAAAACATACAACTTATAGCCCTGGATGTTTTTATTTTTTATTTATTTTATTTTAGTTATATTTGTACCCCGCGCTTTCCCACTCATGGCAGTCTCAATGCGGCTTACATATACAGGTACTTATTTGTACCTGGGGCAATGGAGGGTTAAGTGACTTGCCCAGAGTTTTGTTCCATTATGGCAGAAAAACATGCAAGTATTAGGAACGCCCAGATCCCGCCCTTAACACTCCTCTGACATGCTCCCTTGAATGCACTTCTGATGAAAAACGCCCCTTGTGATTTGATGCACTTCATAGAAAAATGTCTAAAAATTGGTTTGAAAATACCAATTTGGATGTTTTATGAGAAAAACGTCCAAATGCAGATTTTTGCCACTTTTTGGAAGTTTCTCTCTTTCGACAATAAGCCCTATAGTAAACAAATGACTGTATTTTGTAATGTTTGCAACTTTCTCAAAGTGGATTGGGAAGAGGCAGAATAGATTACATTACAATAGTCGATTCTAGATATAAGGGGGGCAAGTAGAAGAGAATGAAATGAATTGTGGTAAAAAAAAACACTTGCACTGAGAACAATTGTCGCAAACCAAAAAGCCTCTTTTCCATAGCATTGATACTTGAGGAGCAAAAGAAAGCTAAAAATCAAGAAAAATCCCTAAATAATGAAAAAGAGTCAATATGGGTAATGTGGATGCCTAGTAAATGAAGGTCAGAGATTGGGCAGGAAGAATAACCAGTAAGCCAACAGGCTGTCTTCTCCCGATTTAGCACTAGAGGTGATATTCAGTCAACTAGTGAGCTACGGACTCAAAAGACAATTTTGTAGGGGAGTACTATCTGGATTGTCAGGATCAGTATAGTAAAGAAGTAAAATATCATCACTACAAAAGTGAAAGGATATCAAAACTTGAGTAATCGTTGCCAATAGGCTCAAGAAAAGATTGAATAAAATAAGGAAAAGAATGGACCCTTGTGGGACACCACAATGAAGTGGTTTAGAAGCTGATTCGGCTGAGGGGGGGTAACAAATCTGAAAGTATGATCAGCTACAAATAAGAACATATATGATTGAATTTGCATAGCTACTGATAGTTATGAATGTTAGAGCATTTACTTCATGCACTCTCTTACCATCTGGTGAAGATGGTTTTGTGATCTCTGTTGAAGTGCTTCAGGTGATAGGTATCAATTAGCTCAAAGGGAGCTTACATCAGCTGGGTAAGGAACTATAAAAACAGTGAACTATAAAAACAGACGGAAAATAACAGGCAAATAACAGGTAACTGAATAAGGATCAATTATAAAACTACCTAAACATTGTATCACTACCTGGATAGTGCCTGCGAAGTACAGGAAATATAGCTGCTCACGGGCTACAGAATATAACTGCTTCCAGGGTCTTAGTAAAGAGGTCTTTCTTTCTTTATTTTCAAACTGAGACTGGGGAAAAAATTGAGTATTTCCAGACTGAATTTGAGCTCTTGGGCCAATCAGAGCCCAAAACAATATTTTTAAAAGTAGTTGGCAACATCACTGCAGGTTACTTCCTCTCTGTGTTAAACTAGAGAATGAACAGTCATTTCTCTGTAACAGCTTTAAACATAAACATACACCCATCTGCTGGCCAAACTAGAGAAATACACCATTGAAATAGTCATATAATTTTCATGTTGGAAAATTAATCATTTCGCCAGAACTCCATTGAATTTAAACCAAGCAGGTGTTTCAAAAATTTCTCCAGGAAATGTATACATCACAACCAGCATGCATTCATTACACAAGATCTTTGTTGGGCTCATTTTCAAAACAGAAAAATGTCTAAAAAGTGGCATAAAGCAGCATTTGGCCATTTTTCTTAAAAAAGAGTTCAAATCAGTATTTTCGAAACTTATTTTTAGACATTTTCCTTTGAAGTCCGTCAGAAGTGCATCCAAATCTCAAGGGGGGTATCATGGGCGTGTTCAGGACAGGACTTGGGTGTTCCTGAGACTTAAGATGTTTTTCAGCCATAATGGAAGAAAAAAAAATGTCCAGGACAAAAACTAAGACATTTTGAGCTAGAACTGTACGAATAAGGCACAAAAAGGTGCCCTAAATTACCAGATGACCACTGGAGTGAATCAGGAATGACCTCCCCATATTCCCCTAGTGGTCAATAACCCCCTCCCACACTCCAAACTTGTGATGAAAAACATTACTTGCCAGCCTCTGTGCCACCCTCAGATGTTATACTCAGGTCCATTAGAACAGCATGCAGGTCCCTGGAGTAGTCTAGTTGTGGGTGCAGTGCACTGCAGGCAGGTGGACCCAGGTTTCCACCTCCCCCTACCTGTTACACTTGTGGAGGAAACTGTGAGTTCTCCAAAGCTCACCAGAAACCCAATGTATCCACATATAGGTGCCCCCTTCACCTGTAAGGGCTATGGTAGTGGGGTACAGTTGGGGGCAGTGGATTTGGGGGGGCTCAGCAGACAAGGTAAGGGAGCAATGGTCAGATGTGTACCTGGGAGCATTTTATGAAGTCCACTGCAGTGCCCCCTAGTGTACCCTATTGCTTTCCTGGGATGTCAGGGGGACCAGTGTACTAAAAATGCTGGGTCCTCCTACATCCCAATGGCTTGATTTTGTGTGTTTTGCACTTCGACTTTTTTTTTTCACATATGGACCT
Source organism: Microcaecilia unicolor (assembly GCF_901765095.1). Lineage (NCBI taxonomy): Eukaryota > Metazoa > Chordata > Amphibia > Gymnophiona > Siphonopidae > Microcaecilia > Microcaecilia unicolor. Next base: position 307,139,745 of record NC_044034.1, on the reverse strand, counting down.
TTTTTGTCCAAATCACACAACCTTCTATTTTCAAAAACAAAAGATAGACGTTTTTCTTTTTTGAAAATGACCTTCTTTGGACGTTTTTGCAAAATGCCCAAAGTCAGACTTAGATGTCATATCGAAAATGCCCCTCCACATAGTATTGGGATTGCAAGTACTCTTTTGGCATAATGTAAGGCTAAGATTAAAGAAAAATTGGAGAGCATGGCTAGCAGCAGGCATCCAGAAGAAGACTTATGGGATTAAGAGAAAAGTTGATCAGATCTGGTATCCTTTATGAAGTAATAGAGTGTATGCCAAATCATTTTTACTGCCTCTTTGGAACTACATAACAATGTCCACACCCTAATAAAATAGCTGCTAAGTGACCCAGTTAAAGGAGAGTAATTTTAGGCCAGTTCTGAATTTTTGAATATCTTATCTTGATACATGCTGAAGAATGCAATGCTGATTTCAATTCATAGGAGTAGTGATTACATACACCGCAGTGCACTGAGAAATAAGTTTCATAAGCCTGGACTGGCTAAATTCTTCTCTGCTTGAACTAAGTCTCTTGATGCCTTGGAAAAACTTTAAAAGTTTCTCACAGGATGGACAGGACTTCCACACAGTTGCTGCCTCTATGAGCTTAGAAAACTCTCTGAGAAAGTGGGTAGTTATGTGTGTCTTATGGTTTATTAGAACTTAATAAATTCCATGTCCTCAGTGAGATAACAAGGCAAAGTACCTTAACAATTTAATAAGGGAAGTTTTAAAAAAATGCCATCACTTTGTAGAAAGAAAAGGGAAAACAAATGAGGAGAGAAAAAGTGATCTCATTTTGGAAAGTATGATTGCAGAGTTAGTGGAACCCTTGGAGACTGCCAGGACTCAGCTGAACTGCAAACGTTTTTTTTCAAATGGCTGTGTCTTTAGTAGTACTTTAAATCTGGAATAAGAACATTCGAGATGAAGTGCAGAGGGAAAGGAATTCCAGAGCAATGGAGCTCACCAGAAAAAGGTGCACTTTTCAGTAGACTCATAGTGGTGTTCTTTCAAAGGTGGAATTCATAAGCGATTCTTGTTAAGGAAGCAAAGAGCTCTGGTCAGAGTGTAAGGAATAATTATAGAAGACAAGTATGAGGGAGTATGTGAGTAAAGTACCTTGTGAGTAAGGACTAAAATTTTGTACTGAATGCAAAAATAAATAGGAAGCCAGTGTTGTTGGATGAGAAGAAGAGTTACCTAGTCAAATCTGGTAGAGCAAATGAAAATTCTAATGGTTCTGTTTTGGATAGTCTAGAGACACCAAATTAAGTATTATGGAAGACTTGAGTAGATGGTGTTGCAATAAACTAGACATGATATTATTTATTTATTTGTTATATTTGTATTCCACATTTTCCCACCTATTTGCAGGATCAATGTGGCTTACATAGTACCATAGAGGCGTTCGCCATCTCCGGTAGAGAAACAAATACTGTCGGCATTGCCATGTGGCTTAGTAAACAGGGGGGGGGGAGGGTAACAGGTTGGACATCCAGACTATCTCCTGGGGAAAACCTTCGGACTCTTCTTAGATTCTCCACTTACATGAAAGGCTTAGGCAACACTCCCATATACTGCTTTTCCTTTGTCTCTGAACTGGACCTATGCCAGAAACCCCATTGATTCCCATCATTAAGTCCCAAGTAAAGAGGTGCACGGTGACAGAATTCTTACCCATCCCTGTCCATCCCCACTGAAATCTTACCCATCCCCACCCAGTCCCACAAGAATTTAATGGTACATTTAAAAAAATTCTGGTCGGCTCTCTCAGTCTCTCTCACTGCAGGTAAGGAAGGAACGAAAGTTGGAACTTGGAAAACTCTGGTGCGCACATGTAAGACGTCTCTGATTCACTGGCACTGTGTGCTGAGAGGTTACAACATGCACGCGCCAGTAGGTCAGGTGACATCTGATGCTTGTGCCTGTGTCAGAGCTGAGGTCTGCGCATCAGCCCGGGAGCAGAAGAAGATTAATACTAACATAGTAAATGACAGCAGATAAACTCAGAATGGTTCATCCAGTCTGCCCAATAGTCACACTCATTATCAATTCATGATTAAATCAACAATGAACGTGATATTATATACTTGATTATGATCTTTCTGTGGCGTCCGCCTGGCTCTGTTCTTGTATTCCAACTGCTGGAGTTGCCCTCAAAGCCCACTCCAGCCTATTCATCTTCTCATTTGGGGGCCAAAGACTGTAAAAGTCTGTCCAGCACTGTCCTCGTGTTCCAGCCACTAAAGTTAATGTCTAAGCCCTTTCCAGCCCATCCTAAACCAGACTACCATATACGAAACACAGACCATACAAGTCTGCCTGGTATCGGCCCTAGTTCGTCACAGCCGGAGACGCCATCTAAGCATCACTTGACACATCCACACACATGCAGCCATTTAAGTTTAGGTTTTATATAACTTCCATTTTCTAATTAGAGATCCTCAGTGTTCATCCCACGTCTTTTTGAATTTCATCATCATTTGTGTCTCTACCACCTCCTTAATGAAGACTTTCCGTATCTGTGCTGTTAAAGTAAGGAGGAGGGGGAGGAGGAGGAGACAGCACTCAAAGAACTTGGTACTTGGTAGGTGAGAGGCTGGCGCAAGTAAAGCATAGACTTCCATAGGAACCCCGCAGGAACTGCTTACGTCCCCACGGGATTCCCGCAAACCCCATTCCCGTGTAGGTCTCTAGTTCCAAGCCAGTCAGCTGTACCAATCACAATATAGCAAATAACAGAGCAGATGCCAAGATCCTGCATCGGTTACCAAGTGCCTGGCTGATTTCTTCAACTTAAACCTACACTACTTAAACCTGCACTACCCAAATTGCAAAGCACTGAAATACAAAACAACTTACACATCCGGCTTCTCCTACATAAGTGCACAACTATGGAATGGCCTCCCAAAAGCCCTGAAAACAATCCACGACCACCAGAACTTCAGGAAATCACTAAAAACCAATGTCTTCAAAAAGGCCTACCCCAACGACCCCACGTAAACCTCTTCACCCAGCAACTCAGCATGACTTTGATCGTACTGGACAACATGCAATCTTCATCCTTCCTGACCCTCCACATATACCTCATACAATCACATTTCAACCTTGTACTTGTTATCAACCGACTGGGCAAATGCCTTTGACGGTACTATGTAAGCCACATTGAGCCTGCAAATAGGTGGGAAAATGTGGGGTACAAATGCAACAAATAAATAAAGAAACTTCTGAATGTGATATATTTGTTTTTCAGCAAGCATTTTGAAACTTTCCCAAAAAGGAGGCTCAGAAATAACTGAACGGGCCAATGGAGGAACTTAAGGCGGGGGACTGTAATAGAAACTAGAAGAATAGATAATAGACCTTGGTGGTATGTGGAGTTAACTGAACAAAGAAAAGTGATGAGTGGATTGTCTCATGAATCAATTCTAGGCTAATTCCTTTCAATATCTTTGTGAGTAATATTGCAGGTGGATTAGGAGGGATTAGATCCGCAACAGAATGGACATGCCTGAAGGAGGAGAGAAATGAGAAGTGATTTAAAAACACTCCAGAAGTTACAGACTGCTTGGCAGCTATGTTTAAATACTGAAAAAAATGCAGGGTTAACCAGTTTGGGGGTTAATCTATAAAAGGGGCCAAAAGATATACATCACATTGCAGGACACTGAGTGTAAATTCTATAACAGCATCTGGGCACCCAGATTGCATTACAGAATGCTAGCATTAATCAGCATTTACTTGCCAACATTTAGGTGCACCCACTTAAACCATGTCTATATGAGGCCTAAAAGCATGCACATAAATGTGGCATTTTAATGCATAAATGACAGTATTGTATAACCAAAGCACATAATTGTTTGACACACCCATGCTCCATAAGAACATAAGCATTGCCATACTTGGACAGACTGAACGTCAATCAAGCCCAGTATCCTGGTTCTAACAGTGGGCAATCCAGGTCACAAGTACCTGGCAAGATCCCAGAACAGTAAAACAGATTTTATGCTGCTTATCCTAGAAATAAGCAGTGGTTGGACTTTTAAGAAATTATCCAAACCGTTTTTAAACCCTGCTAAGCTAACTGCTTTTGCCATACTCTCTGGCAACAAGTTCCAGAGTTTAATTACATGTTGAGTGAAGAAATATTTTCTCTGATTCATTTTAAATTTAGTACTTAGTAGCTTCATTGTGTGCCCTCTAGTCCTAATATTTTTGGAAAGAATAAACAAGTGATTCTTCTCTACCTGGTCCACTCAGTATTTTATAGGCCTCTATCATATCTGCCCTCAACTATCTCTTCTCCAAGCAGAAGAGCCCTAGCTGATCTAGCCTTTCCTCATAGGGAAGTCATCCCATCCCCTTTATCATTTTTGCCACCCTTCTCTGTATATTTTCTAATTCTGCTATATCTTTTTTGAGATGTGGTGACCAGAATTGCACACAGTATTTGAGGTGCAGGCCCACCATGAAGCATGACATAATAATAACATTCTCATTTTTGTTTTCCATTTCTTTCCTACTAATTCCTACCATTCTATTTGCTTTCTTAGTCGCTGCTGCACACTGAGTAGAGGATTTCAATGTATCATCAATAATGACACCTAGATCCTTTCCCTGGGCGGTGATTCCTCATGTTGAACTTCGCATCACGTAGCTAGAATTTGGGTTCATCTTTCCCACAAGCATCATTTTGCTTTTGTTCACATTAAACATCTGCCATTTGGATGCCCAGTCTCATAAGGTCTTGCAATTTTTCACAGTCCTCTTGTGATCTAACAACTTTGAATAACTTAGTTAAATTTGCTGATGACACAATCTCACTAGTTATTCCTATTTCTAAATCATTTATAAATATGTTAAAAAGCAGTGGTCCCAGCACACCCCTGGGGAACCCCAGTATCTACTTTTCTCCTTTGAGAATACTGACCATTTCATCCTACTCTCTGTTTTCTCTCTTTTAACCAGTTCTTAATCCACAATAAGACACTACCTCCTGTTCCATGACTATCTGATTTTCTCAGGAGTCTTTCATGAGGCACTTTGTCAAATGGCTTTTGAAAATCCAGATACACAATTTCAGCCGGCACACCTTTATCCACATGTTTATTCACCCCTTCAAAAAAATGCAGTAGATTGGTGAGGCAAGATTTCCCTTGATTAAATCCATGTTGGCTTTGTCTCATTAATCCATGCTTATGTATATGCTTTGTAATTTTATTCTTTATAATAATCTCTAGCATTTTGCCTGGCACCAACGTCAGGTTCACCTCTGTAATCCTTTTTAAAAATTGATACATTGACCACCCTCCAATCTTCTGGTACCATGATTGATTTTAAAGATAAATTACATATTACTAACAACCCAGGCTGAGGAACTGTTTTTATCAGTTTTGGTGGAACCTTAGACTTTACACCAGCTGGTTTTTCTTGTCCCTGATGCAACCATTTGGAGAAACATGGCCATGTCGGGCAACGTTGTTTGACACCTGGAAGTTAATAAAGACTATTTTCTTCTAAGGTCTGCTTCTCTTTTGTTTCCATCTTGGATACTGTGGACCGTTTGCCTTGTTGTTTTCTTAGCCCTTTATACCTTTCTCCAAATATGAAGTAGGCTCTTGCTATCCCTTGGCTGATTGAGGAGACCATCCCCCACTACATCACATTATACAGGAGCCCTACTGAACCTAGAATGTTCCTCATAAGGGACAGGTGTCTTGCTAATTTTCTCTACCTATATTTTAAAGATTTTCATATTTTAACCTTGCAGCCAGAAATGTGACCACCAGCTGTGCTATTTTGACATTAATAAAAATATTAACTGTAGAAACTAGTCTTTGTCCATTTCCATTCATTTTTCAACACTAACTAGCTGGGGTTAATATTTTGTTTTTCTTATCCTTTTAATCACATTAACAAAAACATCTGCTTTGTTACAAGTTGCTACAAAAAGGAAATACAAACTTGTGAGGTGTCACTTTTTAGCCAGGGTAAGCAGCCATTCATCCAGAGCAAAGTGTTGCAAAGGTTTTACATTGCGTATAATTGCAGAACACCTGTATCCTTGTTCCAGTAGAATAGAAGGTGGGAAGGAAATTTTGGTTTGTTGCATTTGTGGTTTCTATACAAAAATAGGTCTAAAGCCCTGTACAGGATCTGGCCCCTTCTAAATAAAGTCAGGAAAATCCTTTGATAATCTTGTGTATTTAAACATTCAGCTCAAGCCACAAAGACATTCAGGCAGGCATTAATAAGACAAACTCATTAAGCAGAAAAACAAAACCAGTTGGCAAGTGACACAGTATTGTAAAAGACTGCAATCTCAGGACAGTTTCCAGCAGCTCTAGCCAGGTTAACTGCATGGTTGCAAGCTGATCAATAAAGTTACATTTTCATTCTTATTTTTCCTTAAGGGGGTCTTTTACTAAGGCATGCTGACAGCTAGGACTCCTTAGCCTGGAGAAAAGGCGGCTGAGGGGTGATATGATAGAGGTCTACAAAATAATGAGTGGGGTAGAGCGGACAGATGTGAAGCGTTTGTTTACACTTTCTAACAATAATAGAACCAGGGGACACAAATGAAATTAGAATGTGGTTGGTTTAAAACAAATCGGAGAAAGTTTTTCTTTACTCAGCGCATAGTTAGACTCTGGAACTCATTGCCGGAGAAGGTAGTGATGGCAACTGGCCTTGCCAAGTTTAAACGGGGTCTGGACAGATTCCTGAAGGAAAAGTCCATTGATCGTTATTAAATTTTGGGTTTTTGCCAAGTTCTTGGGGCCTGGATTGGCCACTGTCGGAGACAGAATGCTGGGCTTGATGGACCTTTGGTCTTTTCCCAGCATGGCAGTGCTTATGTACTTATGTTTTTAACATGCGTTAAAAATAGGCAAGAGCTAAACGCTAAAGACACCAATGTATTCCTATGGGCGTCTTTAGCGTTTAGCACACATCTATTTTTAACACACGCTAAAAATGCCAGCATGCCTTAGTAAAAGATCCCCTAAATTTCCAAAATTCACTAAAAATGTGTTAAGGAAGTGTGTGTTGCCACAAAATATAAAGTACTACTTTTTTTATTGAAAGAACAATATATATATTTTTTTCATCTCACAAAACCTAGTCAGAGGAGGGAAGTAATCAACATGGGCTGATGTTAAGATGTGGTTTCTTTTATTGTTAAACCACAGTTATTGGTAACTAGGGGGATCATTTTCGAACAAGAAGTATGCCCAAAAAATGGCACAAAAAACAGATGGGCGTATTTCTTGCAGAAAAACGTTCCAAGTATATAATCAAACAAAAGAAAAAGAATGGTCTCAAGCACCAGTACGTCTACATCAGAATGTCTCCAGAAGGGGCATTGTGGAGGCGTGACGTGGGCGTGCTATGGGCAGTCTTAGGGAATGAAGGTCTCCAGCCCATAACAGATAGCAAAAAGATTTCCTACTGTTTCCTACTGTTGTATGTTGTATTTGTCAGTAATTATGGATGTTTTTAAATTGTGAACTACTTAGGTTTAAGAGGGTGTAAATGGAGATAAATAAATAAATACTGGCAGGAAGAGAAACGTCTGCAATTAGACCTGCTTTAAAGGCGTTTAGGGGAAGAATCAACTTGTCTTGTGATCCATTTGCAATTTTGTAGAGTTGGAGAGTGGAGAGCTAGGAGCGTTGGATATTGAGAAAGCGATGCTGAGTGTCTGTTTGTGGTAAATGCTGAGACATCCATAGGAATATAATGGGCACCCAGCATTTAACGCCAGCTGATTTCTACCACGAGCTAAAAACGCTACTGTGGCTTAGTAAAAGACCCTGTAAGGTAATGAATCCCAAGGCAAATTTTCCTGTGGTAAAGTAGCACCATGGGTTAGTACATAGGGCATAAGTTTGTACCTGAGGCAATGGAGAATGAAATGACTTGCCCAAGGACACAGGAAGTATCAGCAGCATTTTAACCCTTGCTTACTCAGCTCTTGGTCTGGTGTTCTAACCACTAGGCTAATCTTCCCGTGTCATACATCTCCTATGAACATACATGCTGACCATTATTATTTCTGGTTTTCCATAACTTTGAAAAGCAGATTCTGAATCCAGCTGCTATTTTAACTGCAAAAGCCCAAGAGCATCGTGCAGTGAGTGCCACGGCATCCAGCCAACACATTCTCATTGTTAGCAGAACTGCTTGTAAATGGAAGCAAGATCAAACTACTTTGAATGGTGAAGCTGAATGTTATGTGACACCAGATGTCATTCATTAGCACTCAAATCAGACTGTGTAGTGAGTAGTTAGGGTAGGCAATGTTTTGCATGAACTATCTTATCAGAGACACATATCCTTCATGCAAACAATTCTCTCATTTGAGTCCCATGTCATTTCAACTGTGCTGCTAAGAACATGGAGCATGCAGCATGCCCCAGCATTAAAAGTACCAGTTGTGGTAGCATGCAATTGGGAATATATCAATCAGGCTACAGAAGAGACCTTATATTTCCACTAAAAGAAATTTCACTGTCTGTTCATTACTCTAAAACATCAACTATTCCCATCTGCTACAGTAGGACTTTTTGCTCTACCAGGAAATAAGGACCGAAGTTAGATTATATCGACAGAGAGATTGTGATAAAGGCCAAAGGTGCATTTAAACAAAGAACAAGAAAAAATGAATCCAAATTACCTCCATCAACACCTAGACAGGTTGTGAATTTAAATAAATCTAGGGAGATTGCCATTACCTCCTCCCTCCCCCAACTAGTTTTTTCCTATTTATTTATTTAGATTTTGCTCATAGCTTTTTTGGTAGTAGCTCAAGGTGAGTTAAATTCAGGTACACTAGATATTTCTCTGTCCCAGGGGGCTCACAATCTAAGTTTGTACATGAGGCAATGGAGAGTTAAGTGACCTGCCCAAGATCACAAGGAGCAACAGTGGGATTTGAACTGGCCACTTCTGGATGGCAAGACCTTTGCTCTAACCACTAGGCCACTCCTCCACTCCTCTGCTTCTCTTCATACACTTCTCTCATTCTTCTGCACAAAAGTATCTTCTCATTTTTTTGTACTTTCCCTGTCATTGCTCATTATTTATGGAACCTTCTCCCTCCCAGTATCTAGGATTCAACCCCATCACTAAATACTAAGGGAACAATTCTAAAGTTAGGCGTTGGGATTTGGGATGACATAAACTACGTGCAGATTATATAAACTTTACATAAGATCCTATGTGTTGCCATACTGGGACAGACCAAAGGTCCATCAAGCCCAGAAGCCTGCCTCAACAGCGGCCAATTCAGGTCACAAGCTCCTGGCAGATCTCAAAAGAGTAAAACAGATTTTATGCTGCTTATTCTTCATTTCTTCCTTTCACTCAATCATCTCCATTCTATGGTCTATTAACAAAGCTTCCTCTATGGATATGCATGCGTGCAATTTTTCAGTATCTTGAAGCAAAATACTTCCACACCATGGTGGAAATTCTTTATGTGAATGCGTCCTTTAGGTGCTCTGATGCCATGTGGTGAAATGGCATCTGGGCACTCAAATACTGTTACACAATACTAGCATAATCCGGCATTAGCGCACCTCACATTTAAGTGCCTGCAGTTACAGCAGCCATATGTGTTATATTTATCTACACCATCATATCTTGCAAATTTCACTATTCCCTACACACCGTCACAAACTCTACGTTCACTTATTGATAATAGGTTGGTAATCCCACCGCCTTCAAGAGCAAGGTGGGAATAAACGCGAGCTTCAGCTTTCATTTTCTTATCACCATCATTGTGGAATTGTCACCCAAAATATATTAGGGTAGAAGAATCATTTAAAAATGTACTTCTTTCAAATAGCTTTTGGTATCTAGTGCTGTTTACAAGGGGAAATTCAGTATCATTTATTTGGAGAAAACCACTCAGGAAATGAAATATGGTTTATTTGAACAGGGAATATATTATGTTAAGGTAGCAGTATTATTTGAATGTGATATGTATGAGCGATATATGTAATTGGCTTGCTTTCTCTGGTATGGAAGTTTTGTGAGAGCTGTCCTATCATAAATGGATTTCTTTTATGTTAGAATATTGTTGTATTTTTTATTTGTATTTTAAAGATATTGTATGTCATTTATATTTTAAAGATGTAAACCGTTCTGATTTGCTATGTAAGAAGTAACGGTATAGTAAATAAACGATAAACGATATAAATGAGCACACATAACTTATAGTATTCTGTAAGAAGCCCTTTACTAAAGGGTTGCCGCGTGGCAATGCAGAACTGGTAGTTCCACCCCCAGCATGCGGTATTTCTGGTGCTAGCAAAAATATTGGAAAAATATTTCCGCAGAGGGTTACCCAGTGGTAATCGGGCAGTGTACGGTTACTGCCAGGTTAACATAGGAGCCCTTACCACCACCTCAATGGGTGGCAGTAAGTGCTCCTTCCGAAATGGCTGTGCAACAAGTGTGAACTTACTGCATGGCCAGTTCTTTTTTGGGGGGCCTTTTACCCGCTGTGGTAAAAAGGGGCCTCGGTGAATGGCAAAAACGGCTGTCGCTGCTAGCGTAGGGCCCCTAGGTTACATGCATAACTGGGAGCCCCGCCCTGTTCCACCCACCTGTATGCCCTCTTGCATTTGCATACTATAGCAATTGTTTGCACCCTTATAGAATAGGACTTAGGGAGTTAACTTTTCTCTGCATGGGTGCATATATATGAGCACCTAGTTATAGAATTACCCTTCACATGATAACAGTATATTTTATTTTATTTGTTACATTTGTATCCCACATTTTCCCACCTTTTGCAGGCTCAATGTGGCTTACATATAACCGTTAACGGTGTTAGCCGATTACGGTCTGAACAAATACATGGCATGAATGAATACAAAGTGATATTGTAGTAGAATGAGGTAGATTTAAGGTGGTTACATGTATGGTCGGTGCATTGGGGGAAGTTAGAGAGGGAAAGGGGGAAGAAGAGTCAGATAATGTCAATTATAGTCTTTGGTTACATTGTGTTGCATGTGACCAGGTATTTTTATGTTGGGTTGGTGGGGTATGCTCTTTTTGAGAATTTCGCACATCAAATAATAAAGGTTCATGGAGCATCAGAAGAGAATGGAAACACTTTAATCTCCTATACAGAAGAAAAAGTTCTACTACAGCTCTCAAATTCAATCAGTAGTCCAATTTATTACACTTTTGATTGTTATTTTTTTTTCTATCATTTATAATGTTTTCTCTATACTTCCCCCAATTATAAATATATATTAATGTTCAAAAATTATAAAAATGCTTAGTGTGGGTCTTGAGAGTCAGTAATCCACTTCAGTCCCAAGGCAAGATGGTAATAGGTTCCATGCTCCAAAAACTATAGAAAACCAAACTCGTATCAAAAGTTATCCACTCCACTATAATCCAACATAGCACTGTTTTTCAAGCCCCAGTTCTGCTCCAGGGAAGAAGATACTTAACAGCAACAGTTTATCACTCAGCTCTCTTCCAACAAGCCTTGTAACAATTAACCATTCTTCACTGTACACAGTTCCATTCAACCAATACAGCATCAGTGTGCCCCTTTTATGCAAATCACATGGTTATCTGCTGTCAGTTAAATATGCGCTATTCAAATCAGCGTTATCCAATCAAAGTCCTCATTCATTCCTGACAAGGCTATCAAGTGAAGGGTGTAAATGTAAAAACTTACCCAATTTTACCCAAACATTCATCACAGAGGTGTAGCCAGACTCAGTATTTTGGATGGACCCAGAGGTAACTTGGATTGGCCCTTCCTCCCCCCCCCCCCCCCCCACCAAAAAAAAAAAATCTTCTTAGAGATATTTTTTAAAATACAGATTTTTTTTCACCTACTCCACATCTCCCCTCCTTTTCTCCGCGGCATCTCGGCATCTGTGTTTCTGTCTCTGAACCCGTCCTTCCCCAGTGTACCATACAGGCATCCTCGGCACCTGCAACGATTCATTCTCGCTCCTTGCCCCAGCCCTGCAGGCTTCCATCTGCCGCATGCCCATGTCCCGCCCTCACTGACATTATTGCCTGTTTCCTGTCTGATGGGACAGCCGTAGATAGAAGCCTGGAGGGCCGGCGCAAGCAGCGAGAATGAATCGTTGTAGGTGCCGAGGATGCCTGTATGGTACACTGGAGAAGGATGGGGTTCAGAGACAGAAGTGCAGATGCTGGGATGACATGGAGGAAAGAGGGGAGAGAGGTGTGGTGCTGCCGCTGGGTGGGCCTGAGCCATGAATAGGTGGGCCTATGCCCATCCAGGCCCAACCATATCTACGCCACTGATTCATCATAGAACAAGGTTAGACATGAATCACAAAGAAATAAAGGGATAAATTGAAAAAAGAACACCAAACTTTAGGCACCAGGCTGATGCACACTAACCCCCAGAGTCTATGTGGCACTGAAATTTCAGCACAGATCTAAGATGCGTGCGCAACTAGATTGGTTAATGAGCTATTAACTAGGAATTAATTGACCTTATCAATTATTGAAGTTAGTTGGCAATAATTTGGATTTGTGCATACTTCTGCGTGCATGCTATTCTAGAACACTGGGAGCCTAAATCCCAAAGCACGCAACTCAGAAGGGGGCATATCTAGGGGAGGGCATTGGCAGGTCAGGGACATTTTGTGAATTTTTGTGCAAAGTTATAGCACAGCACCATTTATTACTACTAGTACTTATCATTTCTATAGCTCTACTAGACATACACAACGCTGTACACGGAACATGTAAGAGACAGTCCCTGCTTGACAGAGCTTACCATCTAATCAAGACAAACAGACAACTAAGGGATAAAGACAAAGAGTAGCAAGATTCTATGCAGAATCCCAAAGAGTAGCAAGATTCTAGAATCCCAAAGACTACTACTACTAGTACTTATTTCTATATATGAGACAGTCCCTGCTCAACAGAGCTTACAATCTAATCAAGCAGACAAACAGGACAAATAAGGGATAAGAGAATTATTTAAGGTTGGAATGATAAAACAGGCATGGGTAATGAACAAGTGAATAGGAGTTAGGAGTTAAAAGCAGCCTCAGAAAGGTGGGCTTTTAACCTAGATTTGAAGATGGCCAGGGCTGGAGCTTGACGTACTGACTCTGGAAGTCTATTCCAGGCATATGGTGCAGCAAGATTAAAGGAACGGAGTCTGGAGTTGGCAGTGGAGGAGAAGGGTATAGGTAGAAGAGATTTACCCGATGAACGGAGTTCCCGGGGAGGAGTGGAGAGGTACTGCCATAAGTTGCGTGCTGGCATTTAGACCAAGTTTCAGCTGGCATAAATAATGACACACAACTTTAGGCACAGGATTGAGTTTTAAGCACTATTCTATAAAGGTCTATTTGAGCACCCATTATACAACAGTGCTTAGCAGATTTTCCAGCACCGATTTTTGAGCACCATTTATAGAATCTTTCCCCTAAGTATGAATTCTGCATGGAGCTGCCTTTACAGGATACTAGGCTAGGGGACCTGTTTACTAAGCAGCATTATAGGCGTGTTAACGTTTTTAATTTGCGTTAACCATGTACAATATCCCTATAGGCGCCTACATGGTTAGCATGCATCCTAAGTGTAGGCACGCTGGAAACACTAACGCACCTTAGTAAACAGAGCCCTAAGCCTGCAGTTTTGTACCTAATTTTAGTCATGAACACTTATGCCATGCCAAAGCCTGGTGTAAGTGCTCGTGCCTAACTTTTGGCAGTTAAATGTAATTAACAGCCAATTATTAAATTAAAGTTGTGTATGCAACTGACCTTATTCTATAAATTTTGCATGCAAATTTGTGCACTAAAGACTGGAATCTATATATGGCGCCTGAAAAATCTACGTGTTAAAAATACACCTAGGTGTATTCTCTAAAGTACGTCTAAATTTTATAGAATCAGCTTAAATTTCCATATGGTTCCGTAGGTACTTCTATATCAGATAATCACTTACAGCAATTATTCTGGACTTGTTTGACACAAGGGGGTGACCAGTACCTGAATGTGGCCCTTAGGCTCTTGTCAGGCTGTGCACCAATGAAAGGAATAATGCCAAAATGGAAATATATTATTATTTATTATATATAAAAATTAGCAATATAGCCAAGCAAAATGCAACAAAAATAATACTGTGTACACTACAAAAACATGCTGATTATTACACCAATAGATCTATAAAAAAATATATATATATATATATATGGTGACTAAGGATTTGTTCCAAGTTATATAGTATTAATACCCCCCAAATCTCAGCTCCTATAGTAGCTCATTGCCTCTAAATGAATCATAACCTTGTGGATCTTTGCTGGCAGATTATTAATATAGTATTTGATTAGGGTGGGGTGGAGAAATGAAAACTTGGAGTGAATCCTTAATATAAAAGAACAGCATTGGAATTTTGATCTCCAATCAGTAACACTGGGAGGCTTAAATAAGGAACTTGATTGGTTTTCGCTGGTGTGAGCTCATTGGTTTGTTTCAATTCATTCAGGGTCCCTTTTACCAAGTTGCGGCAAAATGGGGCCTGCGCTGACGTAGCGTGTGTTTTTTACGTGTGCCAAGGCCCCCTTTTACCACAGCTGATAAAATGGTAGTCTTTTTTTTCTACAGGAAATGGCCATACAGCAAGTAAAGCACTTGCTGCACAGCCATTTTGGGGGGGGGGGGGAGCCCTTACCGCCACCCATTGAGGTGGCGGTAAGGGCTCCTGTGCTACCCTGGTGGTAACCGGGCAGTGCGCAACACTGCCCAACTACTGCCGAGCACACCCTGGCGCTACAAAAATAAATATATTTTTGAAGTGCCGGATATGACAGCTCACTGGGAGTGGGAAGTACCTCCAGACTGCTGCGGTAACCCAGCGGTACTTCCTGTTTAGTGAGCGGTAAGCCCAACTGCCACTTTGTAAAAGGGGCCCTCAGTATTTACATGTTTCTGAAGAATACCACCACCATCTTTCAGGGTTGGCTTTTTAATATAAGGTGTGCCGAAATATTGTTGAAATAAAGTGAGAACATGAGACTGATATTTTCGGGCACTGGAAGTATTTACATGGTATATTCTCTTCACAGAATCCCGCACTAATCAGTTAGCATGCAGCAATGCACTAAGGGGCTCTTTTACCAAGCAATAAGCCCAACACAGGTTTACCGCATGCTATTCTGGAGCTACTGCCAGCCCAACGGCCCCAACGTGCACCATTTCCCGTGCTAGAGAAAATCGGCCTATATTTTTTAGATTGGCGCTAACCCAGCAGTAATCGGGCAGTGCTATATGCAACCCAGTTACTGCTGGGTTAGTGCAGGAGCCATTACTGCCACCTCAATGCTTGATGGTAAATGCTCCCCTTCAAGTGGCCACATGGTAAGATCAATCTTACCGCATGGCCATGGCTATTTTCAGCCTTTTTTACCTGCTGCAGTAAAAAGGGCCTCAGTGCGCAGCAAAAATGGCCCTCACCACTAGTGCAGGGCCCTTTTTACACCTATCCACCCCCATCCTGTTAGACTATCTCTGAACTGCTTTGATGTTCCCATGCATACCTCCTACCCACCCCCACCCTGTTAGACTATCAATGAAATGCTTGGATGTTTATCTTATATATACTATTCACATCAGAAATCAATCTCATATGCCTCTCGTCATTGGTCAAATATCAATTTTTCTATGTTTTTCATTTTTTTCACTTAAAACATATAATGATAAAAAGATTTACTTATCTTTTGATAACTTCAGTTCTTATCGCTCCAAAAGCTCTCATCAATATAGCGTTAGTTGGTGGTTCTGCTTGTTAAGATGTTTATAGCTCCAACATCTCAAACTGCAAATGATCTTGCGCTCTCAAAGCTCACATTCAGTTCAACGTCTATGTTTGTTTCTATTTATGTGTTCTTTCTTATTCCTCCAAGCTTATTGAGGCGCGCATTCTGATTGTTGAGATATCTCTTACTCCAACGGCTCACACCAACTTTTTTACTGAAAATAATTCTTTCACTCTTAAGATTCACATCACATCGACACGTGTTTCGCCTTACGGCTTTTTCAAGATTATGTGCTCTCTCTCAAGATTAGGTATTCTTAGACTCTCCTTAGTCGCCTTACTCGGACCGAGAGAGAATACCTAATCTTGAGAGAGAGCACATAATCTTGAAAAAGCCGTAAGGCGAAACACGTGTCGATGTGATGTGAATCTTAAGAGTGAAAGAATTATTTTCAGTAAAAAAGTTGGTGTGAGCCGTTGGAGTAAGAGATATCTCAACAATCAGAATGCGCGCCTCAATAAGCTTGGAGGAATAAGAAAGAACACATAAATAGAAACAAACATAGACGTTGAACTGAATGTGAGCTTTGAGAGCGCAAGATCATTTGCAGTTTGAGATGTTGGAGCTATAAACATCTTAACAAGCAGAACCACCAACTAACGCTATATTGATGAGAGCTTTTGGAGCGATAAGAACTGAAGTTATCAAAAAGATAAGTAAATCTTTTTATCATTATATGTTTTAAGTGAAAAAAATGAAAAACATAGAAAAATTGATATTTGACCAATGACGAGAGGCATATGAGATTGATTTCTGATGTGAATAACATCAAAGTGGAAATTCACTTTAACAACACCTCTGAGGTCTAATATAATAGTCATTAAATTTATATATACAGTGATAGTGTATGGTGATTGATGAATCGTGTGAACGCTGTATAATTAAAGATAAGTTAGGGGGCAGTATTTAGATATCTTATATATACTGTCATCTACCACATTTGCTTATGTCCGATCTGACGAAGAAGGGCAACCTTCGAAAGCTAATCAAGAAATGTATTAAGTTATGTCCAATAAAAAAGGTATCTTATTTTCTTTTCCATGTTTTATTTTGTTTGATTTCTAGTTATTAGCACAGAAATTCCAACTTTCTGCCCCCAGAGATGTCAAGTCTGTGGTAAAATAAAATTTATTTTTTAGCACATGGTTTGTGAGCACACATTGCAAATTACTGCAGGATGCCTCAGCACGTCCCGCTGAAAGCCTTTTCAGCTGCAATAAGCATGTACAAGTGCTTACCACAGTTTTGTAAAAGGAGCTCTGTATGAAATGGGCCTTGCTGCAGATAACTCAAGCTAAGCTTTGGTTAAAAAAAAAAATCCTAGGGGCCCTTTTACTAACCCGCGTAAGCGTCTACGCACGCCCAATGCGTGCCAAAATGGAGTTACCACCCGACTACCGCGTGGCTCTTGTTGTAATTTCATTTTTGGTGCGCATCCAATATGCGTGTCTGAAAAATATTTTTTTTTTTCGGGCGCACGTAACGGACACACGCCAAGTGGCACTTGACATGCGTAGGTCATTACAGCCTGGATTCTTTACCACTAGGTCAATGGCTGGTGGTAAGGCCTCAGACCTAAAATGAACGCTCAGCAATTTTGATTTTGTTGCACATCCATTTTCAGCAAAAAAAAAAAGCCTTCTTTACAGGCATGCTAAAAAATGGATCGTCACGCGCCCAAAACCTTCGCCTACACTACCAGAAGTCATTTTACAGTGCACCTTAGTAAAAGGACCCCTTAGTTAATTCAACTACATAGAATTTGTAAACCATCCTCATTGTTGTCCTATATTCTTTGGTAGTCAGCTGCTATACGTCCTCATGCACCATTCAATCTTCATGCAATCTGACTGCTTTCCTTTATCGTTAACCAGTTTACATAGCTCTGGACATGTCAAAATGGATTAAGTGAATGATGATGTGATGTGAATGGCTGCTGTTCCTACTTCCTTGCAGTAAGGAAAGGGGATTACACGGATGACTGGGAAATACAGTAAGTCACAGGTTTGTGCATTGTAAGGAACACATTGGTTCTAGGACTGAATGGAGAAGCTTCCTTTGCAAGCAAACAAAAACTTTCATCTGGTTAGATCTGAGGTACTGATCCAAGGAGATACCCTTTCCAGGGCCATGGAGGCAGTTCTTCCACTAATGGATAAAACTGATCAGTGACAAAGTGTTTCTTTTTTCTTCTTTTTTTTTTTACCCTTGCTCTTTCCCTGCTATACAGCCACCAAAGAGATATCTGGAAAAGGGCTAATGCAATGGAGACTTTATTTATTTAGTCCCCTTCATCAAAATCAAACTTGATATTATGCTAACTAGAGTTGCACTGAACACCACTAGTTCATAGAGTACTTCAAGATAGTGAAACTGGGGGATGGGGGGGGGGGGAACTGTGAAAACAAATTATTTTTTTATGTGAGAAACCATTAGATTTTGGGGTATTTACTACTGAGATAGCCAATGTTACTTCCCTTGACTATGTACAAATCAGGATTAACAATCAAGTAGTAGGTAATGCCTTTCAACTGAACTAAATACATCTATGTATAGTATAGTATAGTATAGTATAGTATAGTATAGTATAGTATAGTATAGTATAGTGGATTTCTCAGACACCGTCTGCTATGTGACATATCCAAGGGCCACAGTGTCCTTCAGGGCAGAGGGAAAGAAGATTCACTACAAGGATCATTTCAAGCTTGTGGGCACTTTGGAGGTAATTCTACTACTGTCACCTACTGTCCTTTATAGAATACTAGTATAACAATAAAAATACATGCCTATAATTTAGGTGCAAGTAGGTATGCTAGTCTTAAAGTTGTGAGTCCTGACCATGATCCAAATGTGTATGCCTACCTGCAAAATAGGTGCTATGTAAGATATGTATGTATTTACAGTATAGCACTTAGGCAATTTTTGGCACTTAATTGGTGTGTAACTGAGGGGCCCTTTTACTAAGGTGCACCCAAAAATGGCCTGCACTGGTGTAGGCGCATGTTTTGTACGCATGCTGGTCCATTTCTTGAGCTTACCTGGAAAAAAGGGGATTTTTTAATGTGATGGAAAATGGACGTGCGGCAAAATGAAAATCAGCGCGCATCCATTTTCAGCCTGAGAACTTAACGCCACCCATTGACTTAGCAGTAAGGTCTCACATGCTAACCAGGCGGTAAGCGTGTAGTGCATGCCAACTGCCATTTCCCGCCAGGTAAGGACCCCGCAGTAGAAAATACTACTACTACTTATCACTTCTATAGCGCTACAAGGCATACGCAGTGCTGTACACCATACATGAAAAGAAAGTCCCTGCACAAAGAGCTCACAATCTAAATAGGACAGGCAAACAGAAAGAACAATTAAGAGGTAAGGGAATTAAAGAGGTGGGGATAAGAGGGCATAGGGCAAGTGAGTAGTGGTTAGGAGTCAAAAGCAGCGTTAAAGAGGTGGGCTTTTAGCCTGGATTTGAAAACGGCCAAAGACGGGGCTAGACGTACAGGCTTGGGAAGTCTATTCCAGGCGTGAGGTGCAGCAAGATAAAAGGAACGGAGTCTGGAATTAGCAGTAGAGAATTACCACCCGGTCATGGTCTTAACCATCTGATACAGCAGTTGGTTAACTGCGAAATGGTGGCCAATGTCAGATATACCGTGAAACTAAGCTGAGAAACTAAGTACAATTTAAATGAAAGTTTTTTGAAACATGTTAAAATGAGTAAAAGTAGGGAGGTTGGAAGGTCTTTATGCCTGTGATGGATATATAAATAGGTAGAAAATTATAAAGGCACCCAACAGAAGTCGGAGGTTTTTCCTTCCTATTTTTCATATATGAACATATATAACTTTTTGGAGTATGTAAGACTGAACACAGTATTTACAGTGAAGTATTACTGTTTTGATGAAAAAAATCAGTGCAGAAAAAAAGCACTGTTCTATAAGCTGTGCTTAAAGTTAGTTGAGGTTTATAAAATAGCACTTATGCCTGGGAATTGCACCTAACTTAGGGGGTCTTTTATAAAGGCACGGTAGCATTTTTAGCACATATTAAATGTTAGAGATGCTCATAGCAATATAGGGGCATCTGTAGCGTTTAGCGCATGCTTATTTTTAACGTGCACTAAAAACGCTAGTGCACCTTTGTAAAAAGACTCCTTGGGGTCCTTACCCTAAGCTTCATGCTTGGGAGCCTTGGCCTACTGAATATTACTACTGCCTCTTCCTGCCTCCTTGTGGTTTGTCCCCTCCCCTTTCCCTCTTTCTATCAGTTTCCTTTTCTATGAATATTGTAGTTTCTTTCCATACCTCTCCTTTGTGTACTATGTATTTTTTGTAAACTGCTTTGTTGGCTCTAGTTTTTTTTGAAAGTTAAATGCTAATATATTGGATTTCCTGCATGTGCTTACTCCAGTGATCATATCAAATCTGATCATGTTATGATCTCTGTTTTCAAGCCGCCCCAGCACCATTACCTCCTGTATCAGATCATGCACTCCACTAAGGATTATGTCTGAAACTGTTCCCCCTCTTGTTGGTTCCTGAACCAGTTGCATCAGAAAGCATCCCTTGATTTCATCAAGGAATTTTACCTCCCTAGCCTGCCTTGATGATACATTTACCCGATCAATGTCAGGGTGTGAGAAGGTTTATAGAACACTGTCCCTCTCCCTTAAGAATCGTCCCTCAGGTAGTCAGAACCACTTTAAAAATAGTACATCAAGCAATAAAGAAACTTGAAACTTAACTCTAGGCATGGCCATTTCCACCATTTGAAACATGGTGCTAATATACGTGCCTAAATTAGGCACGTATCCCCCCTCATTCTATAACAACGCGCGTAAATGTAAGGATCAACCCCATTCCACCCATGACCTTCCCATTTCCATACCCCCTTTTTCAACTCGAGCGTAAAATTTAGGCATGGATCCCGTGCGCAAATTTACGTGCACATATTCCAATTAAATCTAATTATTGGCAATAATTGCTTGTTAAAAAAAAACAATTATTGGTGCTAATTAGCTCATTATTTAAATTGTGCATGCAATTTTTTGTGTTTTTTTAGAATTAGGGGGTTTATGTGAATAGCTGAGGACCCAGATGTGTCTATCCTATAGTTCAAAAGGAAGGACACTTTGGCGTCTTTGCTCCTATGTAGAGGTCTAGACAGGATGCCGCAATGGAGGAAGGTCTCCCTGTCAGTCTAGGGGCATGAGGTGGTTCTTTGTACTCTTGGAGGGAAGAATAAAAGGGTTCATAAGTCAGAATCCAATGTCATCTGCCATGAGGAGTCCAAGGAGAAAGAAGTGTGGGAGATTTTTTTAAGAAGCTTTTTGTTAGCATTGGGCTTTCATGCTGACTATAACACTAGAAGTTGAAAGGTGGGTGGGGAAATACTGTTCTTAATTATGGGACTCTTTTACGAAGGCTGTGCTAAGCGTGCCCTTCACAGATTTTTCCTGCATGTTAACCCCATTGCTTGCACAGCAGTAAAAAAGCATTTTTGTATTTGTTTCATTATGATCTGTGCTAATGTTACCATCAGTGCATGGCCATTTAAAAAATTAATAAGTGAGCCTTTACCACCTCCTATTTAGGATGCAGTAACAGCTCCTAAATTAACCCTATAATAACTAATTAGCGCACACTGTGCATGTGCTAACTTGTTACCAATGCCACACCCACTCTCTGCCCCTGACATGCCCCCTGAAAAATAATTACAAAAGAATAAATACTGTGCCCTTAGCACACACAAATGCCTAAATTAACCCAGGTCTTTTTAGCTTGCCAGTTTTGCTGTATTAGCCGCAATTAACACCTAATGCAGCTTAGTAAAAGGGCCCCTAAATTGTCTAGGATTCAGGATTTGAGGCTGGATAAAAGTCTACAGACCTTAGAAATCTCTGTTATGTTTAGATTGGTCATCAGTGGGTTGAGATCCTAGGGAACCAGGTTCAATTCCCTCTGCAGCTCCATGGGACCCTGGGCAAGTCACTTAGGGGTCCTTTTACAAAGGCGCGCTGAAAAATGGCTTGCGGTAGTAGAGGTGCAGGTTTGGGGCATGCACCGATCCTTTTTTTAGCGCACCTGTAAAAAAGGCCTTTTTAAAAGTTTTGCGGTAAAGACTCACACGGTAACCGGGCGGTAATGACCTACGTGCACCAAATGCTACTTGACGTGCGTCCATTACGTGTGCCAGAAAATATAAAATATTTTTCAGACGTGTGTATCGGACGTGCGCCAAAAATGAAATTACCGCAAGAGCCATGCGGTAGTCGGGCGGTAACTCCATTTTGGCATGCGGTGGACACACGTAGATGCTTACGC
The DNA here is from genome assembly GCF_901765095.1 of Microcaecilia unicolor. Taxonomy (NCBI): domain Eukaryota; kingdom Metazoa; phylum Chordata; class Amphibia; order Gymnophiona; family Siphonopidae; genus Microcaecilia; species Microcaecilia unicolor. Next base: position 307,117,551 of record NC_044034.1, on the reverse strand, counting down.
AGCTTAGTAAAAGGGCCCCTTAAACCCCTGTTGCCTGCCCCAGGTACAACAGTAGTACAATGTACTACCAGTGCCACCTTTCAATCTTCCTATGTAGACTGCCTCACCAGTTAGAAGGCTGTATTAGATAGAAGTGCTTGACATTGGCTGAAAGGAAAAGAATAACCCCAATTTAACCTAATTACTTCCTACCTGTGAAAAGAGAACATGATGTCACCAGGAGATGTATTGTTTGCAGCTTTAAATCCTGACTTTGGGAATGATGAGCATAGAGATGCATTCCCCTATTAAAATGAAAAGTATACATCTAGGTGCCAAGTTTAGAGACTTTATAGAGAGACTGCCAATTCACCATGCCTATTGACTGTTATCCAGTGTTGGTTATCAATGTTGGCATTAAATATATTACTAGCACATATTATATATTAAAAGTAAGTTCATGCTTTGAGAGGGTGAATCTGATAGGTTTGTAGATGGTATTATCAATACTCCCAATTGAGGATAATGGCTGAAGCAAACAAACCGACGTTCTGAAGATGAATGCATGGCTGCATAGATGGTGTCAGAGAGTTTTGGCTTCCTGGACCATGGGATGATTTTCCAAGGTCTGCTCAAAGGAGCACCTATCAAGAAGAAACATTTTCTAGACCAGACTGGTTGGCTAACCTATTAGGATGGCTTTAAACTAGGATCAAGAGAGATGACTGGACAGATCCCTCAAGTACATAAAACAGTAAGTACTTGTATAGCAGTACAGAAAAAGACAACAACTAGAAATCTCTGTATACTAATGCTCAAAGTATGAGAAATAAAGCCCTGGATCTAGAGGCTATGAAAGAGGCTCATTTGGATTCAGTTGGGGTCATGGTGACACAGTACAAAGAGAACCAGGACTAAGATATCATCATACTGAGCTGTAATCTAATCAGGAAAGATAGGATAGCAGGAAAGTTGTGCTTTATATAAGCAATACTACTACAGCAACATACGTGCAGGACTTATGAGGTAAAGAAGCAGGACTGTGGGTTGATCTAGAATGTGGAAATGGAACTTCTATTTATACTGTGCATGACAGAAGAGAAATAAAATACAATTTTCCTGCCTTATAGAGACTCTTATAATTTTATCTGACATCATCTAAACTCCTTCCATAGTCTTAGTCTTATGTGTTCCAAATAGGGAAGCTATCTGAATAAACCTACCAAAGGAACAGAGCTTTTTCTTATGTGGGATCATCAGTTTGGAATTCTACCTGAAAAATCTCAAGAGTTTCGTAGTATTCCATTATATTTTGGCTTTTGTAAACTTTTAGAGACCTCATGAATGAAGCCTAGCTCTTGAAAGTTAGTCACAGATGTATTGAGTTAAACCAGTGAAAAATGTATCATCTACTGAAGATAAGAACATAACCATTGCCATATTGGGACAGACTGAAGGTGCATCAAGCCCAGTATCTTGTTTCCAACAGTGGCCAAGTCACCAGTACCTGGCAAGATCCCAAAAGAGTAAAACAGATTTTATGGTGCTTATCCTAGAAATAAGCAGTGGATTTTCCAAAGTCCATCTTAATAATGGTTTACTTTTCTTTCAGGAAATTAGTCAGACCTTTTTTAAACCCTGCTAAGCTACCTGCTTTATCACCTTCTCTAGCAATGAATTCCTGAGTTTAATTTCAAGTTGAGTGAAGAAATATTTTCTCTGGTTTGTTTTAGAATTGCTACTTAGTAGCTTCATTGCGTGCCCCCTAGTCCTAATATTTTTGGACAGAGTAAACTAATGATTCATGCCCACCCATTCCACTCAGTATTTTATAGACCTCTGTCATATCTCCCCTCAGCCATCTCTTCTTCAAGCTGAAGAGCCCTATTCATTCTAGCCTTTCCTCAAAGGGATGCCATCCTTCATCCTTCACTTTACCTTTTCTAATTCCCCTATATCTTTTTGAGATGTGATGCCCACAATTGTAAACAGTATTCAAAATGCGGTTCCACCATTGAGCAATACAAAGGCAATATAACATTCACATTTTTGTTTTCCATTCCTTTCCTAGTAATTCCTAACATTCATTTGCTTTATTAGCCACCCCTGAACACTATGCAGAGGGTTTCAATGTATCATTAATGATGAATCTAGATCCTTTTCCTGGGCAGTGACTCCTATGCATCACGTAGCTATAGCTTGGGTTCCTCTTTCCCACATGTATCACTTTGCACTTGCTCACATTAAACGTCATATGCCATTTGGATGCCTGCCCTCCCAGTCTCGTAAGGTCCTCTTGCAATTTTTCACAATCCTCTTGTGATCTAACAACTTTGAATAACTTTGTGTCATCGACAAATTTAATTTCCTCACTAGTTATTCCCATCTCTAAATCACTTGTAAATTTGTTTTAAAAAATAGCGGTCCCAGCACAGACCCCTGGGGAACCCAACTTTCTACCTTTTTCCATTGAGAATACTGGTCATTTAACCCTAGTCTCTGTTTTCTATCTTTTAACCAGTTCTTAAATCACAATAGAACATTAATTTTCTGAGAAGTCTTTCATGAGGTACTTTGTCAAATGCCTTTTGAAAATTCAGATTCACAATATCGACCAGTTCAACTTTATCCACATGTTTATTCACTCCTTCAAAGACAAGTAGTAGATTGGTGAGGCAAGATTTTATTTCTCTAAATCCTTGCTTTGTCTCATTAATCCATGCTTATGTAGATGCTCTGTAATTTTGTTCTTTATAATAGTCCCTACCATTTTGCCTGATACCGATGTCAGACCCACTGGTTTATAGTTTCCCGGATCACCTCTGGAACCTTTTTAAAATTGGTGTTATATTGGCCACACTCCAATCTTCCTGTGCCATGCTTCATTTTAAAGATAAATTACATATTACTAGCAATAGCTCTTGCAGTTCATTTTTCAATTCCATCAGAACTCTGGAATGTATACCATCTGGTCTAAGCAATTTGCTACTCTTCAATTTGTGAAATTGCCCCATTACATCTTCCAGGTTTATAGAAATTTGTTTCAGTTTCTCTGACTCATCATATTAAATGCCATTTCTGGCTCAGTTATCTCTCCCACATCTTTTTTGGTGAAGACCAAAGCAAAGAATTCATTTAATCTCTTGGCTATGGCCTTGTCTTCCCTGAGTGCCCCTTTTACCCATCAGTCATCTAGTGGTCCAACTGATTCTTTTACCAGCTTCTTGCTTCTACTATATCTCGCTTTGCCTTCCTTATCAGCACTTTCCATTTGACTTGCCATTTCTTATTTTCAGTTGGATCATTCTTCCATTTTCTAAAGGCTTTTTTTTTAGTTATAATAGCTTCCTTTACCTCACTTTTTAACCATGCCAGTTGTTGTTTGGCCTTCCTTCCATTTTTAATATATTATATAAAATAGAATAGAATATATCTGGTCTAAGCTTCCAGGATGGTATTTTTGAATAGCATTCACACCTGATATATGTCTTTGACCTTTACAGCTGCTCCTCTAAGTTTTTGGGTTTTTTTTTTTTTTTACTATTCTCATTTTATTATAGTCTCCTTCTTGAAGTTAAGGGTCTTATTCTATATAGGTTATGCTCCTAAAATGTATGCTCCTAAATTTATGACCATAAGTTTTGCTCCTAAAATTATGCTCCTAAATTTACACTCCTAAATGATGAGCATAATCTATGCTCTGAAATAGATTAGGCTCATCATTTAGGAGCATAAATTTATGAGAGTAGGAGCATAAATTATGCACATAAATTTAGGGCCATAAATTTTAGGAGAATAACCTTTATAAAATAAGGCCCAAAATGCCAACGCATTGGATTTTGTGTGTGTACTTACTCCAGTGATTATATCAAATCTGATCATGTTATGATCACTGTTATCAAGTGGCCCCATCACCATTACCTCCTGCTAAAGATCAAGTGCTCCACTAAGGACTAGATGTAAAATTATTCTCCTTCTTCTTGGTTCCTGAACCAACTGCATCATAAAGCAGTCCTTAATGTCATCAAGGAATTTTACCTCCCTAGATTGCCCTGACGATACATTTACCCAATCAATATTGGGGTGTGAGGAGGTTTATAGAACACTGCCCTTCACCCTTAAGAAGTGGAGTGGAGGAGTGGCCCAGTGGTTAGAGTGGTGGACTTTGGTCCTGGGGAACTGGGTTTGATTCCCACTGCAGGCACAGGCAGCTCCTTCTGACTCTGGGCAAGTCACTTAACCCTCCATTGCCCCAGATACAAATAAGTACCTAAGCCGCATTGAGCCTGCCATGAGTGGGAAAGCGCGGGGTACAAATAAAAAAAAATAGTCTCTCAGGTAGTCTGAACCACCTTAAAAAACCTTAGTTCCCCTGCCCACCCCCCACCCCAGAGAGGAAGTGAGATGCAAAGGGTGGAGCCAAATGGACAGCAACCAGGAACTATGAAAGGCAGGGCCAGAGTGGGGAAAAGGAGGCCTAGGGAAGGAATAAGTGAAGTCCCAGTGTATGCTTTTACTGCATACTTCTAGCCACTGTGACCTGACTGAGGCAAATCAATCTTTTATTTTAAGACTTCTGAGCCTTGTTCCGAGGTGTGGCTGGAGCCAGACCTGGAAATCCTGAGAGTGAGAGAGAGAGAGCCTTACAAACTGTGTTTAGGGCGTGGCAGTCACAGACTATAGCCTGTGTTTTCAGCCCTGTTAGCTACAGACCCCTGCCAAAGCCTTTCCCCCTCTAAGAGACTTTCCCTTTGTTCCTGGGCCTGTGAAGTAACAGGCCTCAGATTTCAGTTAATAAAGCACTTATTTCATGTTTACAACCTTGTCTGGTTATGTTACGGTGAAGGCCCACCCTCATCCCTCCCTCACAGTATCACATGGGGGTCAATGAAATCACCTATTTTTATTGCTACCCACCAGTTTGTTAGCCTCCCATTTTTTTTTTTTGCATCTGTCAAAGTCTAAGCTTAAGCTTCCTGTTCCAATTAGATGTGCTTTATAGTGATACTATAGTAACTTTAAAATAGTCCCCTTAAATGCTAGCCTATGGAAATATAACAGAGATATATATGCTAAGAAAACCTATTCTTTAAACTCTTTTAAGTGAGCACAGCAGCTTAAAATAAAGTCCCTGAGGTTACCTATTTAACTCTAAGGGCCCTGTTTACTAAGGTGCGTTAGTGATTGGTTAACACTGCATCAGCATTTGGATTAAAAAACTAATAGTTAGTCACCTGAGCACAACCATCTGATCCCCTTTTCCCCTTTCTTCATTTTCCCCTCTGTCCTTTGTTTATTGTTTCCCTCCAAATTATCGTTTATTTTTATGCCTCGTCCATTGTTGCCCCTACTCAGTACCAGAGATCCTTACTACACTATTACCATTAGGTGTTGCCTTTTTGTACTGACTGCAGTTCTCTTCTTTCGGGGTTGTGAATACTGTTTCTGTAGCAGATTCATCTCCACCTGGCCCTGAGCCTAAGAATAAAGCCTAGCTCTTATATATATAGTAACACCCAACTGTGCTGGTTCCAGGTTTGTTTTATTGATAGCATTGCATACACTTGGATATAAATTGCCTTGACATTATAGTATTAAATTTTAAAGCAATGCTTCTCAACCCTCTCCTGAAGGCGTTCCTAGTTTTTAAGATTAACACAATGAATATGCATGAGATACATTTGGATATATTGAAGACAATTCTATCTCATGCATATTCATTGTAGTAATCCTGAAAACGCAATTAGCTAGGTGTACCTTCAGGAGAGAAATGAGATGTGTCGCTATAGAGACCCAAAGGAGAAGTTCCAAAGTACCTGAAGATTTCCTGTTATCTTGTCATAGGTCGTTGTTGGATATCAGGAACAAGCCGCCCAATATTTAAAACCATTTAACTGACCAGGAATGGGTCCTGGCTGGTTAACTAGCACTTAACCAACTATCTGGTGCCATTCAGCGGGAGATCGACGGTGACGTTGCACTGAATGTTGCCAGTTAGCGCTTAGCCGAGAACCGGTTATATCACACAATATATACTCAGTGCATCGCCAGTTAAGTTTGGCAGCCAAATTTGGTCACCAAACTTAACTCAACCGGTGAGCGCTCAATATCAACTTGACCGGTTACATTGAAACCAGCAAAAATACACCCGGATATTCAGTGTAGGTCATCAGAAACAGCCCAGCACTAAATATCCGGGCTCAGCACCAACCACCGGAGTCACTCCCGTGGACTGAATATCAGATCCAAGGTATTTTCTTAGAAATCTCTCCCACATAATTTGCATATAACAGATGGTTTGGAATTATGTATGTAATACAGAACTTAAGAGCAAGCCTCTCTCTCATAATATGGCTATTGACATCTTAGCTCTGGTGTGGTTAACTATTCCTGTTAGCAATAATTATTTTACAGTGGGTTATTTATTGTGATTGTTTTATGGTTATTGTTGTAACCACCTTGAGCTAAGTAGATGAGTGGATATAAAAATGAGTTATAAATAAACAGATAAGCTTGATCAGAGGTGAAAACTTTTCACCTTCTGGACTAAAGCGTTATGTGAACGGTATTACCTGTATTTTCCCTAGTGTACTGATTACAGAGATAAAATATATGTATTCCCTAAGTAAACAGCAGACTTAAGTGCTTCTTGTTGTTGTTTTCTTTGTGACTTGACAGTTAGGACCGCCCAGACTGATCCTCAATTTTTTAAACCAGAACAGGGAGGGAGTGAAATCTATTGTTCCAGAGGAATAATGAACAAAAAAAAAAAAAGCAGTAAAGCGTGCTCTTCAGTGATGGAATGAGATAAAGCTATAAATTTCTTTAAAAACTTGCCCGATAGATTTAAAGACTTTACATGGGTTACCTTTGATTTAATGCCAATGGTAATTCTTATGGCTGCAACCAGATCCCTAAAGTGATGACAGGTGTTGACCAAGCTCAAGAAATTGTTATAAATTCTTTTTAACACAGTCACGTAGGTTGGTAGAATGAGCACAGCCCTCTTTTGGATGCCCATCATATGCTTACCAACCAGTTCCATTTAGTAGGCCAGGCTGAACCAGTTCTAGTTTTATCCTACTGCATGCATGGACTTGTAGCTCTCATCCTATATAATAATTTGCACCTCCAACGTTCCATCGCTGTCTGGCGGCCTGGGTTTGTAACATCTCATGACGTCAGCCAGCCTCCAATGTTCCATTCCCCCTCACTGCACTGCCCTCGCGTCAAAATGTAATGACGTCAGAGGGCAGAACAGTGGGAGGGAAGGGAACGCTGGAGGTGAGCTGACGTCAGGATGTTACCAACGGAAGGCAAGCCAGCCAGGCCAGCCAGAAAACGATGAGGTACAAAGGAAAAGAGAATCACGGCACATCGAGGGGAGGGCAGGGTAGAGCAGAGCAGAATCGATGGATATGGATGGGATGGGAGGGGAGGAGAGGACAGGAGAGAAGAGAATCGCGGGACACGGATGGGAGGGCAGGAAAGAGGAGAATTGCTGGACATGGAAGGGAGGGGAGGGAAGGGAAGAATCGCGGGACATGGAGGGGAAGGGAGGGCAGGGGAGAGACAAAAAATCATTTACAAGAGAGCCCTCCTAGGGCCCGTTTCGTTGTTGAGGAAACGGGAAGGTTTCCACTAGTTTCTCTATAAAAAGCATCTCTATGTTAGACTGATATGAACTTATCCACCTTGGAGTGGGACATGTCATACTACTACTCATTTCTGTAGCACTACTAGATGTACACATTAGATACAGGTACTTTCTCTGTCCCTAGAGGGCTCACAATCTAAGTCTTTGTACCTGGGGCAATGGAGGGTTAAGTGACTTGACCAAGGTCACAAGGAGATGCAATGGGAATCAAACCCAGGATCAAAGACCACTGAACTAACCATGAGGCTACTCTTCCACTCTGAGTCATGAACAATATCTTCTCTAAACTGTGTGGGAGTCCACAAGCATAATTTGAACCGCCCCATAGGAGTGCTGTGGAACACACACACACTCCATGTAATTCAAACTGTAGGAAAGCTGCAGCATGCCCCATGGTTAGGACATGGGCGACAGGCATGCAGGTAACTTACAGTATTCTGCAAGTTACATGCCTAGGCAGGAGCCTCACTCATGCTCCCTCCTGTATACACTGTCCTTTTAAATACAGGGCAGTATATACAGGGCAGTGTATACCAAACAGTGGTAAAAAGTGCCCTTAGCGTACCCTTACGCAGGTCATTCCTGCGCGATAAGGCCATTTTTACCACTGGGGTAAAAAATGGCCGAAATTCCTATTTTTGATATTAATGGCCACGTGCTAATTTTGCCATAAGCGCGTGGCCATTAAAACAAATTCAGTTAGGTTAATTTTATTTGCTTTACCGCTCTTCATTGCCAGACAAACCAGAGCGGTTTACAGAAATAGCTCAGGAGCCCTTACTGCCACCCATTATGTAGGTGGTAAGGACTCATATGAGAAGCACATGCTAATTTGTTAGCATGCGGCAATGTAGAAGCGCTAACCGATTAGTGCAGAACACACCCACTCTCTGCCCCCTCAACACATCCCTTGTGCCAAAAAAATAATGTGCTTTTTTTATTGCATGAGTAGCACATGGACATGGCAAAATTACTGAATGCCTCAGTGTTCCCCACTGGACACCATTTTTTTTGCTGCAATAAACATGTTATTGCTTACAGCAGCTTTGTAAAAGGGCTGCTATATAAGTTATTAGGAAGAATATTGGCATATACGCACCTCGAATATTGTGTTCAATGATAAAGGGGATGGGACGACTTCCCTATGAGGAAAGGCTAAAGCGGCTAGGGCTCTTCAGCTTGGAGAAAAGGCGGCTGAGGGGAGATATGATACAGGTCTATAAACTAATGAGTGGAGTTTTACGGGTAGATGTGAGGTGTCTGTTTACACTTTCCAAAAATACTAGGACTAGGGGGCATGCGATGAAGCTACAAAGTAGTAAATTTAAAACAAATCGGAGAAAATGTTTCTTCACTCAACGTGTAATTAAACTCTAGAATTTGTTGCTGTAGAATGTGGTAAACACGGTTAGCTTTAACAAAGTTTTAAAAAGGTTTGGACGGCTTCCTAAAGAAAAAGGCCATAGACCATGTTTAAATGGACTTGGGGAAAATCCACTATTTCTGGGATAAGCAGTATAAAATGTTTTGTACTTTTTTGGGATCTTGCCAGGTATTTGTGACCTGGATTGGCCACTGTTGGAAACAGAATGCTGGGCTTGATGGACCTTTGGTCTGTCCCAGTGTGGCAATACTTATGTGCATGCATGCACATGTATGTCATTCTAAACCTTTGTGCACGAGAATATAAGGGCCTATTGGCAAATAGTGTTTGTTATTACCTTATGCATTAAGGGAATAACAAACACTATTTGCCACTTAACATATTAAGGGCCAGATTCTATATATGACGCTCATCTATGCGGGAAAACATTTCCGCCTAATCGTATTCTATAAGCAGCACCTAGATTTAGGCACGGTATATAGAATATGCTTAGTTGATACCCTAGCACCTAAAACTATGCATATCCATGTACACCAAGGAAAATGTGGCATAAATCCTGGTATGTAGATTTAGGCACAGAGGGCCATACTCTAACAACACACACAAATTTTGGAACACCCACAAAATGCCCATTTCTCTGCCTAGAACCACGCACCTTTTTGTCTGCGAGCATTAAACTTTAGGCACAGTATGTCACAGAATACGCTTAGAAAGTTGTGTGCGTAAATTTTAATTGCCAATTAATGCTCATTATTGTTTAAGTGCTGTTAACAATGCTGATTGCCTTGTTAAGCCGATTAAGTTGCACACGTAGCTATGGAATGTGCCTGGATTTCAGCGCAGAATGCTAGGCACGCTATATAGAATCCAGGATAAATGGCAAAATTATGTGTTAGTTTGCTGCAGTGCATGCTATATGAGATACATAATATTTAGATACTTTGCAAATCAAACAATACCGTTTGCATTAAACTTCGAAAACTGCATTATATCATGGAAAAATAACACCAGCTTCAAGCTGCTGTTTTTTCTCCATGGGAGCATCGGGCTGCTAACATATGCCCCCAATGCTCCTGGGGGCCAGTACATAAATTAAGACCACCCTTGAAGACCCCACAGCCCCTGTAGGCACCCCTGAGTCCACCTTCACAATGACTCATGTCTAGTGGTAGGGAACAGGTTGCTTCTGCCCAGTATTGGGCACTGGATTCAAAATGCCACCATTCTATTCTGACCAGTAGTCTTGCTAGGAGCAGACTGACCTTACAGGCAACTGGGCAGTGCCCAAGGGCCCAGAGGCTCCTTCGCAGTCCCACCTTAAAGGGCCATGGTGGTCTAGTGGATTCTTCAGGGGCAGAAAAGATCCCCCCTCTTTCTTGCCCACTGCCACTACATTTTCAAAATGGCTGCCGAGACTTCCCTGTGGCAGTCTCACAAGACTGCTGAGGCCAGCAAGGCTACTGCATGAAGTCTCGGCAGCCATTTTGAAAACATGATGGTGTCGGGCAGAGCAGTGGCAGCAGGCAGGAAAGAGTGAGGATCTTTCCTGCACCCGAAGAGGCCACTAGACCACCAGGGTCCTTCAAGGTAGAACCAGAGAGGGTGCACTAGTGTTTGTGGGGATGGGGGGTGTACGAATGGGGGGGCACAGGCAGTGCCTGGGGGGGCCCAATGACCCTTACTGCTGGGAGGCCCAGAGCACTGTCAGTCCGCTCCTCAGTCTTGCAGTACTATTGCTAGAAAGTCAGGCTGCCAAGTCTACTGCTAATGATCAACCAGGACTATTTGAACATAGCACGCAATGGGACAGGACAGAGGGTTGCTCTTTGTCCCCACTGCCAGACACTAGGGATTGTGGAGGTAAGCCTGAGTGTTGCTTACATGGGGGGGGGGGGGGGGAGCCTTTGCTAGGAGGTCAGAGGTGTCTTCAGGGGTGGGGTCTTATTTTATTCATAAGGACCTTTTAAGATGGCTTCTTGGAGCATCAGGGCTGCTTGTTAGTGATGCAATGCTCCTGCTGAGAAAAATAACACAGCCTGCAAGACTGAACACCAGCTGTACTTTCATTTACAATACTGAGTTTCTGCAGGTGACTTGTACAGTAAATTGAACTGTGTTAAAACATCATTTTACCACAACTTAATAACTTCCCCCCTCATAGAAGTAAACAATTAAAGTTGCAGTGTTAGCACTGAAAGGGACATAGTACACATTAACACTCGATTAATGTTTTTTGGTATGATCAGAGATAGTTACACACTTTTTTCTGGTTGGATGGATATGTGGTTTCATCTTGTATGAAGTTATGTATGATAAAAATGATGCCTGGTTCTTCAGTTAGGTAATGCTCATATTTATGTTTATCATAAAAGCATTCTTCTGGCCCCAGGACTAATTGAGCAGTTAGAAAGAAACAACACAGAAAGGGCAATATTACTATTACTGAATTATAGTTTGATAAAGTTAGTCAAAGACAGGACAACTCAAATCATGTTCAAGGCTTCCCCCCCCCCCCCCCCCCTCACCCCCTCCAGTCACAATTTAGGCATGCCTAACCACAAGACAAGGAACACTGCAATATAACAAAAGGCTCCATTATGTCATCAGACTGAGTAGGTGAATACAGACTGTGGCCCTTAGTCAAAAGTGACATTCTTTCTCCCAATTCATGCCTGTGGGACAAAAAAGGTAGTGAATAAAGGCCTTAGTTCATGAGGTTTTTTTTCAGACACTTTATTACTAGCATTTAGTACTTAGATAGCAGCTTGATGCCACCTTGTGGTGTGTGTGTATGTGTGTGTGTGTGTGTATATATATATATATATATATATATATATAAAGTATTGCTTTCATGCATCTTGTGGTAGATATATAAATTTGGAGTATTTATTGAAAGCATAAAACAAGATTTACAAAGCAAATTGTGCAACACAGAACCATGAAAAATATAAAATAGAAATAATTATTTATAATCAAAATTATAGACTAGACTTTCTTTCCTGTAGGATGAACTTCCTAATAAGCAAAATAATAAACTGCCTAAAGGAAGACCCACACTACTGAAAGTCCTCTTGCCCCCACCTATCATTGCAAGTGGTGGTCCTGCCCAGCCTTATCCTTATTTTAAAGCTGGCTGGCTGGCTGGCTGGGGGAGCACCTCATGGTCTGCTGTAACTAATAGTTTTAGCGGGGACAACAGACTGTCCCTATGCCTAGGAGCAGCTTGAAAGTTGAAGTATCATGTACTGCCATTGCTTCAGTACATGATACTGCTGGCAAAATATATTTATAAAATGAGTTGGGGAAAAATCCCCTCCTAGCAGTCAAATAATGTAATTGGTTAATGTGGCCTCCCCTTACCACACATGTATTAGTGTAGTTGCTGTGTTTGGCCATAGTTTACTTGCTAGACTGCTCTAACTGGCAGAACAGTACAGAGCAGTGTACAGGCTAAAAATTGAAAGAAAAGTGAAAAGAACTCCATTTTAGACAGAACAGATTAACAGTCACACCAGGATAGATAAAAAGAGAGAAGGACATAGCAGGGCGGGGCGATCTGCCCCGGGTGCATGCTGCTGGAGGGTGCAGAGAGCAGCCGCACGCCTGTCAGCTCTGCTGGTTCCCTGCTCTCTCTGCCCTGGAACAGGTTACTTCCTGTTCCGGGGCAGAGAGAGCAGGGAGCCTGTGGAGCCGACAGGTACACGGCCGCTCTCTGAACCCGGGGGGGGGGGGGGGCTTGATACGCTGACCTAGGATCGCCACTGGGACATAGAAAGGAGTGGGGTGGGGAGGAGAAGAGAGAAGACCTCCTACTGAGGAATCCAAAATGGCTGATTGGTCAGGTCTCTCAAAAAGCCTGTTTTCAAAAAATTTAAGTCTTTAAAGACTTGGCTTTTTAGTGTGAAAACATAGACATAAAAGCTGGGTCCACCCATCTGCAGTGCACTGCACCCACAATTAGACTACTCCAGGGACCTGTATACTGCTATAATGGACCTGAGTATAACATCTAAGGCTGGCATAGAAGCTAGTAAGCAATGTTTTTAATCACATTCTCGAGGGTGGGAGGGGGGTCAGTGACCACTGGGTGAGTAAATGGAGGTCATTCCTGATTCCCTCCAGTGGTCATCTGGTCATTTAGGGCACCTTTTTGTGCCTTATTCATTATAAAAATAGGTCTAGCTCAACACATCTTAGTTTTAGTCCTGGACGGTTTTATTTTGCTCCATTATGGCTGAAAAATGTCTAAGGGTTCCTTTCACTAAGGTGTGCTGAAAAATGTCTTGCATTAGTGTAGGCATGTGTTTTGGGTGTGTGCAGAATCATTTTTCAGCGCACCTGTAAAAATGCCTTTTTTAAAACTTTTGACCGAAAATGGACGTGCGGCAAAATGAAAATTGGCACACATCCATTTTGGGTCTGAGACTTTACCGCCAGCCATCAACTTAGCGGTAAGGTCTCACATGTTAATCTGGTGGTAAGGGTCTATGCGCATAAAATGCCTTTTACCGCCTGGTAGCGCCACACGCCTGAAAATAAAAATTATTTTCTGGCGCATGTAGGGGACGCATGACAAAACTGAAATTACCACCTGGCACACGCAGTAGCTGGACAGTAACTCAAAATTGGCGCAAGTTGGGCACACATAGGCCCTAACGAGGCTTAGTAAAAGAACCCCTCAGTCTTAGGAATGCCCAAATCCCGCCCTTAACATGCCCCCTCGAGATTTGGACACGCTGCAGATGAACAGCACAGAAAAACATCTAAACAATAGGATTTGAAAATACCGATTTGGACATTTTTGTGAGAAAAACATCCAAATGTTTTTATACCAATTTTAGACATTTTTTCTCTTTTAAAAATAAGCCCCATAATTATTAACATATCTCTGTTTTATATTACTATCTTTGTATACAATTTGGTTATATGCAAGCTACATTGAACTGGTCTATATAACTCCAGATTATGTGGGATATAAGTGGCAATAAATAAAATAAAATACCACAGCAGGCCACTTCTCTGCTCAGCTCTGATCCTATCTACTCCTCCCACATTAAGCAGGTACAATGGGTTTATTACCTTACTGGTTTAATAGTACATTAGACCTTAGTTCTGGTCCATGCTAATGTTTAATGCACAGTAAAACCTGCACTAGCTGCTTAACACAGCTTGGTGAAAGGGGCCCTTTATTTAAAGGCTATGCAATGTAAGTGACATTATCATTCTTGATTGAAGTTTTTTGTTACAATAGAAAGGATTTTTAAAGACCAAATTATACCATTGGCCTGGAACGCCAGTGAGCTATAGTCTGAATCCGAGGTCCTCTTTTCCTTTTAATTAAGATTACTAAAGAGTGAATTACACTCTATTTTGAGAATATTCAAACATTTGACTGAACTGGCAAACTATTAATTTTTGATTTGCAGAAGATACGCAAACGAACCCATTTGGAGACACTGTCCCCCCAAAAATATCTCATGTAATTTGAGCCTGTCAAGTTGGGTCTTGCCATACTAGCAATGCAAAATGTGTTAAATGAAGCTGGTGCAAAGTAAGTGAATAATGTAAGCAGTAGGCCAACAGCCTAAATTCAAGCGGAGGGCTGCCAATGTCTGATCAAGAACAGCACTATCATTTATTCTTTTAGGTGCTGTGTCCTGCACTCTCAAATAAAACAGGCTGCTCCCACATTTGACACAGATATACAAAGTATGTGGGGAAAAGGAGCATTTTTGAGGTCATAGTTTTCAGATATTAAACCTATGGGGTTCTTCACTGCGTGTTCTTTTATGACATTAAAGAAGTAAATAGTGCAAATCCTTGAATTCTAACATTAAACAGAAGACAGACCAGGGACTTAGCTTGCTGCACAAATGGTTCACTGGTTGGACATTCTTTATTGATCAGGAATGCCTGCATTGATCTCTTTTAAACTTGCATGTTTGATTTATAAATTATTTGATGGATGTAGTCCAGCGTATTTGGTAAAGTTATTCTCTTTCCCTCTGCTACCATCCTCTTTTAGAGCATGGACATCTCGACTCTTTCATTTTCCATCTTTAAGTAGGGGTTAAATATAAGTTGTTTTTGGAATTATCCTTTCCTTATCTGGCAGTTAAATTGTGGTGTTCTTTACCTATGTCTCTCTCAGAACAATCTCTTCATTGGTCTTTTTGTAAAAGCTTAAAGACCTACCTAAAGTCTATAATTAGTGTTATTTTTTTGGGGGGGGGGGAGGGGGTTTGCCTGCATACTGTAACCTGTTTGAACCATTATTTTGGGATTTGGCAGGCTATAAAACTTATATATCACATAAGGCACAACAGATGAAGGCAACATCATAACAATAAACACAGGGGCCCTTTTACTAAGCCGCATAAGCATCTATGTGCGCCAATATGGAGTTACCGCTCAGCTACCACATGGCCCTTGCAGTAATTTCATTTTTGTACTTCTGCTACGCGCACCCAAAAAATACATATTTTTTTATTTTCTGGCGCGCGTAGGTCATTCCTGCCCAGTTACCTTGTGAGACTTTACCACTAAGTCAATGACTGGCGGTAAGGTCTCAGATCCAAAATGGACGCGCAGCAATTTTCATTTTGCCACATGTCTATACTACCGCAGGCTATTTTTCAGCACACCTTAGTAAAAGGACCCCACAGGTTGGCACAGTGGTTCAGAGGCAGCGTTATGGGCCATCTTGAGGACTTACATTTGATTCCCTGGTCAGGTTTTCTGTTCCCTGGGCTAGCTGGAGATAGTCCATAGGAGGAAGAGATTTCTTGTCATTGCATGACGGCAATGACTAATGGCCCAAAATTATATTGTTCCAGCAAAAGCTCTTTACACAGCCCCAGCTTGAGACCTGTTGCTCCAAGGTGTAATCCACGGGGCACTGCTCGGGTTTGTAATTGTAATCCACTGGGCACTGCCAGGTTTGTAATCCACAGGACACCGCACTTCCCCAAATCTCCCAGCTGTGTAATACTCATATAAAGGAGAAACCCAGTCAGTCACCTATGCTTTCTCCTCCTTCTGGTCCCGGTGTCCAGTTTCTGCCCTAAGTGGGCACCTTCAGCTCAGACCTAGGCAGCAGCGAAGATGTAATATTTTTCACTGGGGCTCCTCTAGCCGCCCCTTTCTAGCTTTCATCCCAGTGGCGTGGCCCAGGCCCACCCACTTTGGGCTCAGGCCCACCCAGTAGCAGCACACCTATGGTGGTGTGTCTGGCAGGGATTCCCTAGCTCCACCAGCTGAAAACTTCCAACAACTATCCCTTCTGCATACCTTGTAAATAGCAGATGGCATGCAGGTGAGACGAGAGACCAAATCACCTGTGGGACAGGGAGGGGTTCTTCTCCCCTCCCAAAGTTAGGTGTCTGGCTACGCCCCTGTTTCATCCCCCCCCCCCCCCCCCCCACTCTACTGCTGCTCATCCAACTGCTCGGGTCTCTGGGCACTCTACAAAGGCCGCCCTTAATGTCAGGGCAAAAGTAACTCTTGGGCTGAAGGGCAAACCCACTTCAGCCTGCTTTCTCTCTCCTTCCCCTTATGGGGAGGAGGCCGCTTGTATCTTTTCCCCACTTCTCAGGTCCTGTTACCCTTTTAGTGTCATCAAAATTCCCCTTATTCACAAACTCAGGTTTAAACAGTATTTCCTTTTTATCACTCACAGTCCTTGGTATGCACAATCAACTGGCTCAGTTTCAACCCTTTCCTCACTCCCCTCTATTACAGCCTGGGAAATGAAAGTGTTCCACCCATTCCTTGTCAGCTCCAAACACCTGACAACCTCCCACACGACCCCAGTTGAAACTTTCACCTACTGTTAGAGTGCTGCTGTAGCCACTTCTTCCCTCCTTTCATTAAGTCAAACAGCCATGATACCATGAGCCCTTTCAACTTCCCATCTTTTGGGTCAAGCTAGAGCCAAACTGTCCATGGGCTCTCCCTCTGGGATCTCCTCTCTCTCTAACCATTCTCCACCTTCCTCCCCCGCCAGTCCATGGGCTCCTCTACAGCTCCCACTCCCAGCTGTCTCCCATCCTCCTGATCACCTCCACTCAGCTGTCTCCTATCATCCTGATCAAACCCCCTCAGATTCTCCTCCTTTCCCCTAGGATTCTGGGACTCGTAGTTTGAATTGCACTTTCTGGTCCTACCCGTTGCCTCCTCAAGGACTGCTAGGACTTGTAGTCTTTTGATCCCAATGACCTCAATGGGGAAGGAGACAAGCTGCTCTCCCGGACTGGCCTGGACCTTTTGGTTCTGGACCTTCTGGTTCTGTACTCCCGTGGGGTTTTAGGGTATAAAAGGGACTTTCCCCTTCCTGCTCCCCCGGATTCCCAATCCACGCTCCCTGCCTGCTCACAAAGGTCTGGATTAAGAAGGTTGAGAGGGAGACTAAAAATACAAGGCCTGAGTAGAAGCCCAAGGGAGGAAAAGGAAATTGCTAGGCCAATCCCCAGCAAAAATTATCACAATTATAATAACCACCACAAAGCAATTCAAAGTTGACTGAATACTTTATTTTGTCACCCTCCAGTGTTACAACTGTAACAGCATTTTCAGAAAGATTAAAAAAAAACAAAAAACCCTTTCTATAATGTTAAATATATAAACTTATTTGTACTCTTCAAATGTTGTAATCTCACGTCTAAAAGAAGAAATGCAGCTTAAAACTATAAACATCTCTAAAATAATTTAAATAACATTCTGTATTTTCCTGTCTAAAAAATATAATGTGCGCTTTTAGCAAACATAAGCAGCAATACATTTGTTTCAGAGACATTTAAAAAAAAAAAAAAAACCTTAAAAGGATGAAGTGCATATCATTTACAGAAAAAAAAGAGATTCCATATTTGCAAAGCAGACAAGAGATGAAACACTGTATGGCTTGGTAGAGGTTAATCTACATTGGAAATGAACTAGACAATAAACTGCTAGTAACTTTGCAGATAATAAACACAGCAAAGAGCCATTTATGAATGCACTTTTAAGCAATCTGGCAAACAGAAAAAAAAAATGGTTAAACTTTGTAGAATCTGCCGGGTAACTACTGCAAGTTTATTGATCTTCCTGTATAGGAACATAAACCATCTCCAAAACCAATTTTGGGTCTGCACATCATATAGCTATAATAAAAACAATTTTTATTTAAAATCCTAACAATGCTATTATGGTTTTGCTCACATTTCCACTCCACTGAGCTATAAAACAATAGCATGTGCAATATTAACTAGGGACAAACACTGGCTGGAATCAACCAGGGCAGCAGGAGAAAAATACATCAGCATAATCTAAACTAAGAGGTCCTTTTAGTAAGCTGCGGAAAAAAGGGCCCCGTGGTAGAGGTGGAGGCCATTTTTCCTGTGCGCCAGGGCCCTTTTTACTGCAGTGGGTAAAAAGTCCCTAAAGAAAATGGCCATGCAGTAAGATTACTTTGTGTGGCCATGCGGGGGGAAGCGGGCAGCAATGCCCGATTACCACCGGATTACCGCCACACTATAACATTTAAAAAAATTACGGCACACGCTTGAGGGAGAACTACCGCCGGTGGCCATATTGGGCCAGAGATAGCTCCTGGTTAACATGCTTTAAGCCCGCGTTGGGATTACCGCCGCTTTGTACGAGGGCCCCTCAGTGCTGTTGCCATTTGGGGGGGGGGGGGGGGGGTACCTAAAAATGAAGTCTGAATGTCACCTGTTTCTTCCTTTGAAAACAAAAGTAATATCAGGTTTCAGGTTATACCATCCTAGACATAAACTTTCAGAGCAGTTTGCAATTATTAAAAACAGATTAAAACAGTCTGCTAAAATCACTGTACTAGACACTCAAGAAATGTTGCCATTTCTGAACACATATTTAGAAAAGAGAACTATAAAGGGATATGAGTGTTCATCTAGTAGGATTATTTACCCTGATTAACACCTTGTGCAAAATAATATATGCATGACCTGATGGAAACGATCAGAATCATATGAACAGAAAGCATAACAGCAGATAAACAACACACAACTCATCAAACCTGCACATTCATAAAATTAGTTAGTAAGATTAAGGACATAGCAACAAAGAGCCTAGTATTTTGTTAGATTTAATACCGAGGCCAGAAACTACAGAGTTTAAATGTGGATCTCATACATGTTATATCTATTAGGCTACGATGAACTTTTTTTCTGCACCTTTAGCACCAGTTACAAAATATTTGCAGTTATATGCTTAACTTCACAGCTCCTTAAGCAGAAAAGGAAATGTTCCTTACGTATGCTACTGCTCTATTACCTGCTATGAACAGTCAAGATCTGTGGACCCTAGTACTGACTGGTTAGTATAATTCAGACCAGTAATTTAAATCCAGTATAGCCCTTCTCGCATTCTCTCTTCCCTTCCTCCTACAGCAGTCCTCATCCTGTCTTGTGTTGCTTTTGAGCAGGGAAAGGGCTGCTGCAGCACACTGTCTTGAGCCCATTGGGCTGCCATACATCTGGTGGCGGACATCCGCAATACACACTTCCTCATGGTTGTCAGTTTATAATGTGGACTGTGGCATAGCCCATGGCCATCATCTTGAAGCCAGGTCTTGTAAACTACAAAAATGAAGGTCGAGGCCAATAGACCTGGAATTTTCTGTTTATATCTGCATTTGTTTTTGAACTGCAGAGCTATGGTTCTTGCAAATCAGGTCCTTTAAAACTAAAATAAAAAAGTAAACAATTTTTTTTCTTCAGAATTAAAGACGTGAAAAAGTTGTTTTCTCCCTCCCGTAAATCTTCACACATTTCATCAGGTCCTCAGAAGTAACACCGAACATATCAACCTGCTGAATTAACCACCTATGTGCATTAACACTTGCTACAGATACAAAGTCTGCAGCTAACGTCTGCTTTGGGGAAGCTGGCCATTTGTTTAATTTTTTTTTTTTTACTGCTAGTTTTCAAAAAATTAAACATGAAAACATAGATGCCCAGTTACCCAGTTCCAGGCTGGAGATTTTAGGACAGTTCTTGATTTATGACCACCCCCCTTTGGTGCATTACGGGACTCTCACACTGCGAGATATAAGTTCAAAATCAGAATTGGCCAAAAAGACTTCAGCCTGGCTCCGAGTTACTTGGCATCTTTGTGAATGGAGATGTTTTTGCGTTACCTTGCATCATAGTAGCTTATTCATTTTCAATGTAAATAAAAATCAAATGCTTAATGAACTATGGGCATGATCTTTCTATTTGCGATTGGGATTAAAACTTCAAATATGTTCACAAACAGATGTTCATGGCCTTTTTTTTCCATGGAAATCCCATTTACAAAAAAAAAATAATCACATTTTAATACAAAAGTTTCTGAGTGGACCTCTGGTTTGCTCTTGCTGTAAGCCTCAAAGATGAGGAAGGGCCTACAGCTTAAGTTTTCAAACTAGCCTTAAAGTTATAGCGAAACTCCAGGCTAATGGAGCCCTCAGATGCATCCTTCTGAGGCTTGGATCTTCCCCCACTGACCTTCTCTAGGCCTGTTCCTTTAAACTTAAACAGGCCGATTCTGTTCAATATATTTGTGAGTTACATTGCTGAAGGGTTAAAAGGTAAAGTTTGCCTTTTTGCAGATGATACTACGATTTGTAACAGAGTAGACACCCAGAATGGAGTGGAAAACATGAAAAAGGATCTGCAGAAGCTAGAAGAATGGTCTAAGGTTTGGCAATTAAAATTCAATGCCAAGAAATGCAAAGTGATGCACTTAGGGAGTAGAAATCCACGGGAGACGTATGTGTTAGGCAGTGAGAGTCTGATATGTACAGACGGGGAGAGGGATCTTGGGGTGATAGTATCTGAGGACCTGAAGGCGATGCAACAGTGTGACAAGGCAGTGACCGTAGCTAGAAGATTGCTAGGCTGTATAGAGAGAGGTGTGACCAGCAGAAGAAAGGAAGTGTTGATGCCCCTGTATAAGTCGTTGGTGAGGCCCCACCTGGAGTACTGTGTTCAGTTTTGGAGGTATTAATCCGCAAACGAACCTTTTCCGTAGATTGGAAGGCTGTAGAACTAGAGGACATGAAATGAGATTGAAGGGGGGCAGACTCAAGAAAAATGTCAGGAAGTATTTTTTCAGGGAGAGTGGTGGATACTTGGAATGCCCTCCTGCGGGAGGTGGTGGAGATGAAAACGGTAAAGGAATTCAAAAATGCGTGGGAAAAACATAAAGGAATCTTGTTCAGAAGGAATGGATCCTCAGAAGTTCAGTGGAGATTGGGTGGCAGAGCCAGTGGTGGGAGGCGGGGCTAGTGCTGGGCAGACTTCTATGGTCTGTGCTCTAAAAATGGCAGATACAAATCAAGGCCAGGTGTACACATAAAGTAACACATGAGTTTATCTTGTTGGGCAGACTGGATGGACTGTGCAGGTGTTTCTCTGCCGTCATCTACTATGTTACTATACGGCTCATTTTCAAAGCACTTAGGCTTACAAAGTTCCATATGTTATGCAACTTTGTAAGTCTAAGTGCTTTGAAAATACGCCTCTATGTTACTATGTATAGCCAATTAGAGAAAGCCCCCAGAAAGGGGGACAGTCCAATGTTTGTGGGACCAAGCTTCAAGTTTCCAAAGCTGAATTCGTTTCCCTGCTGTGTGCAGATGTCATTTAAAATAGCGCAGGACCCATTAAGCCATAACTACATGTTTTGAAGACAACAAAAACTCCACAGCTTGCAAACCAGTTTTTAAAGAAAAATCCTAGTGCCAAGCAGGGATAGCCTGTAGGGGATGTGGGCCCATGTGCAGAATCTTACTGTTTGCCTCATCCTTCTTACCCCTGTGGGTATCAGCACTTCTTACCACCCTCCCCCTTCACCTGCTCATACTCCTGGTATTAGCACATTCCCTTCCCCACCCAACAGCTGACAAGAGGAATCATAAAGCAGAGCTCAATAGAAATCAAACAAAATAAAACATGGAAAAGAAAATAAGATGATACCTTTTTTATTGGACATAACTTAATACATTTCTTGATTAGCTTTCGAAGGTTGATCACCCCACCCCTCACCTATCCACACCCATCCTGTTAGAATATCAGTGATATGCTTTGATGTCCCCATGCATACCTCCTACCCACCCCCATCCTCCCACCCTGTCAGACTGTCATAGTAATGCTTGAATGTTTTCACTTATATACACTGTCAGCTAGCACATTTGCTTATTTCCGATCTGACGAAGAAGGGCAACCTTCAAAAGCTAATCAAAAAATGTATTAAGTTATGTCCAATAAAAAAAGGTATCATCTTATTTTCTTTTCCATGTTTTATTTTGTTTGATTTCTATTGATAACCTTAAGAGTGGACTAACACGGCTACCACACTCCTCTACTTCTGAAAATCAGAAACACATGGAAGCCCCTTAGTCTCACAAGACCTGTTAGCCCCAAGCAGTTCCAATTTCAGAAAGAAGCCCCCACATGAAGAGTGAACAGTAGCTAATCAGCAGCTCCCCTTGAGGGCAGGGAACCAGAAAAAGGGAGGGGGGAAAATAAAGCAAAAAAAAATTACCCTCAGCAGCGGTGACGGTGGTCCACATCTATCTTCTCTTCAAGTGGCTTTGGCTAGGGAGTGGAAGGCATGTCGGGCTGGGGACAGGAGGTTTTGGGAATAATGGGCCTAAGGTATGGATCATGAGCATCCCTGGCGGGAGCGGCAGCTCAAAAATAGGCTTCTCGGCAGAGTGGGACTAGTGCCAAGTAGTATCATACTTGCCAGGATTTCAAAATGAAATACTGCGCACGTTTTACAAATCGCCTTCTGACGCTGCTGCCACCTCTCTGCACGGCAAGAAAAAGAATGCATGCTGTAGAACGTTTATTTAAAACTTGATGAATTGCCAATCTTGGCCAAGGCCAAATCGAGGCATTGTACATACTTAAAAAAAAAAAAAAATCAGAAACCAGAATAAGAACTGCAATAAAAACAGGAGAGACACAATCATACCAGAAAGAGAGAATCCATTCTGTCCACAGCAGTCATGGTGACATCCATTACAATGCTACTGCTGCCCTCTCCTCCCAACACCCCCGCAACGCAGAATGCTATACAAAAAAAAAAAAAAAAAAAGCGTTTTCAGACCAACTCTAAATTGCTTAGGAAATGTCTCCGAACAAACTGAGAGAGGCAGACTGTTCCATAAGCTAGGTGCAAAAAAGAAGTAAGCACTATGTTTCGTTGATTCCAACTTAGCCCTATTGGAACTCGATGGAATCAATGGAATGGAATAAACGAGGTGGAACACAAGATATAGTTATGCTTGCCAAGATAATCCAGCGTACCCTCGTGCACAGCCTTGAATGTTAGTGTCAAGATTTTAAACTGAATCCCGAAATGCACCGGGAGCCAGTGAAGTTTACAAAATAGCAGCGTAATATGACCCTGTGCGAAGCTTTACAAAGCAATCTGGTGGCTGTATTTTGTAGAGACTGTAGTCTTCAGATAGGTCTGTGTAATGCCCACATATACAACTGCCTACATGGAGAAAAGGAGTTTGCAGAGAGGCTTTTTCAATGAGTAAACACCAGTTTACCGGTGGAAATATCTCCGTATTAAAACATTCACAATCACAGCTCCAGTTATCTTTGGAGAATATAAAGAAGTCCAACATGTCAGTATTTCAGAACAACTAAAACACATCTGTCTCTACAGCACACGCAGGAACCCTTTAACAAAGCTGTGGGAGGGCTAACGCACGCCGAATCAAGTTTGGCGCATGCCAAATACCGTGGTAGAAAATATTTTTCTACCGCAGGGGGTGTTCCTGGTGGTAATCGGCAGCTTGGCCACATT
The DNA here is from genome assembly GCF_901765095.1 of Microcaecilia unicolor. Lineage (NCBI taxonomy): Eukaryota > Metazoa > Chordata > Amphibia > Gymnophiona > Siphonopidae > Microcaecilia > Microcaecilia unicolor. The sequence continues at coordinate 307,093,708 of NC_044034.1, read as the reverse complement.
GGCACCATGCAGGCAGCGTGTGATAAGGGCTCAGGCCATAAACAGGCATGTGCTAGTTTTAATTTTTGTGCATGCCCATTTCCCGGCACATTAAAAAAAATGGTCTTTTTCCCAGCCACGGTAAAAAAGTGGCCCAGCACACACCAAAAAGATGCGCTCACACTACCGCAGACCACTTTTTACCGTGGCTTTGTAAAAGGACCTTTTGGTTTTCCTGGTGGTTCTATAACTGAAATCACTTGACAGGTCATACAAAACAATCAATCAGCCATCACAAAAACTCTCGGATTAGTTATGCATTTAGTGCCATCGCCTACTGTGTTAAGTGCTTTTTTTGTCTGTTTGTTTTCAAATTGGGCCAAGTGTCAATTTCTAGATACATAAACGGTTATCCATGCAGAATTATACTGCCAAAAAGAGGGCAGGATTCAGGGTGTTCCAGAGATGGCAGAGGTCACACCTATAATTTATACGTTTAAGCAGCTCTATTCACCTGCTAACCCTATGAATTATACACTTAGCTGGGCCACACAACAAATTAATATACAGTGAAACATCTATTGTGAACACTCCACTTATACCTCTATATGCAACTGCGCTGCCCACACAGATGGTGTTGCCAACTATGAGATTCTTTTACAAAGCTGCGCGACTCCCGCACGGCAAATGAGAGGAAGCCCACAGGAATTGAATGGGCTTTCTCTCATTTGCCGCACTGAGAATCGGTAGCACAACTTTGTAAGAGAAGTCCTGTATCTACAACTTGAAACTGTACATTAGATATCCAACTTACAGTACTTAGGCATTCCCCAGCCTGCATACTATTGGCCTCTTGTCTCTAATCCTACTAATCACACACAAGCAGCATTCATTGGCATGAGATAAGAACTTGATAAATTGGTGCCAAAAATGACAGTCTTGTACTTTCCCTTATTTGCCTGTACTTATTTTATCACAATTGGTCCTTGTCATTCAATAAACCCTACCTACAGACAAATATCTGTTTCCAAGTAGCACCTCTTAGAACTTTCACAGACCATAAATCACTGAACAGCCAAACTACTTGCCACTGATCCTCTGTACTTCTCTCATGATTACAGGAACTCTTACTATTTTCAGTCCAGTCACCTTCACTGAAGCAAGACATAGTATTTGAATGTCACCCTTCCCATGAAGATGTATTTGTATCTATTAGCTACATACTACATCTTTTATAAAACATTCTTTCCACTGGGGGCGGGGGACTGGAACAACATTTGCCACTTGTTTATCACTTACACCTGTAGTATCCCCATCTTCTCTAGTGCATAAACGTTTAGGGCTTTAAGTCTTCGTTTTGGTAGCCCTTCACTGTGTTCTGGCAACTGCCTATAGAACTGGACATAAAATATTCCCAGATGAGGTTTCATAATGATTCATATGGGGGAACTATCAGCTCCTTTTTTTCTGCTCATCCTACCTCGTCAGTCCTACTTCTCCCTATACACCTTGGCAGATCTCTAGCATCAGCCACTGCCCTGTCCATGTTTAGCAATCCTGAGATCATATATAACCAACCCAAGATTCCTATCTTCTATGCGCTTCAATACTGTACCCTATTCCACTCCAACTGGCTATCTGTACAAGAAACACAATCATCACACTTTCTTTGAATTAAATCTTACAATAAATACAAATACATCACATTTACTGTACTTGAGACCTTTTATGTGAATCCACTGCAGTGCCCCCTAGTGTGCTTCACTGCTTTGCTGGGATGGTTGTATGGCCAGTCTGCTAAGAATGCTGCCCCCCCCCCCCCCCCCCCCCCACCATACATCCCAGTGGCTTGTTTTTGTGCGTTTTTCCCTGGAATTTGTTTTTAATGGTCCTAAAGATAGAGGCTCTGAGCATAAAAACACTTAGCAAATGGCCATTTAAAAAAAGAAAGTTGGAAAGTTTTCTGCTTTGAAAATGGCTATGTTTACTACTGGATTTTTGATGTGTTTTTTTTCCAACATACCGTGAAACACTACATGTGTGAAGACCAAAAAAGAAAGTAGTGTAGCCAACACAGCTCTGCCAGAAGAAAAACAGGACGACAACTAAGTAAGAAAGGAAGTCTTTATTCCCAGAGGGACCCAACAAGGCACCGTGTTTCGGCAAAGTGCCTGCCTCAGGGGTCTGCTCAAAAGGTCTCAGTGGGATAGTGCTTATATGGACCAAATAAAACGCACTGCCTTTAAAAGATATGGTAACTAAAGCACAGAGGTGCGGAACCAAATGGTTAGAGCCGGGCAGTGGTGTGCTGGAGCAGGTTCTCACAGGCTCGCAAGAGCCGGTTGTTAAGTTTTAAGAATTTTGGGAGCCGGTTGTTAAAGTAGGGCCCTCCATGGCTACTTTAAAAACTGGCTCCCAAAATGTGGGCTTGGGCCCCCCGCTGAATTATCTTTTACTTTGCTGGTGGGGATGTTGAGCCCTGCCAGCCAAGTAAATAGATTACTGCTGCTCCCCGCTCCTTGTTTCCAGCTCTGGGCAGCAGGCTGGGACTTCTCAGAGCAAGACGTTGGGAGTGGTGGCAGTCCATTTATTGGCTGCCAGCAAAGGTATGCCTAGTGTGCCCGCACGAAGGGAGGGAGGAGAGAGAGGCAAGTGTTAGCCATTTATGCCATATTTTACTTGACGTAAATATCGAAGCCTAAATTAGGCGCAAAGCAGGTGTATTCTATATCAACACGCATAGACTTTAAAAATGTCCATGCCCCGCCCATGGCCACGCCTTTTTCAACTATGAGCCCTAGAATTTACGCACACCATGCTACAGAATATGATTACCGAGTTGTGCGCGTAAATTTTAATGCCAATTAGTACTAACTGCTTGTTAATGTCCAATTAGCGCTGATTAGCTAATTAACCAATTAAGTTACGCACAGTGTTATAGAATATGCTTCGATTTCCATGCAGAAATGAAGGTGCCATATACAGAATCCCGGGGGAAATCCATGAGCTAATTTAAAACTAGTAAGTGATTTTAACTGGATGTCACTAACCACTTCTCTAATGAAGAATTCTAGCCTGTGTCGCCAACACAACTGATCAATGCCATTTGTACTGTTCCTGTAATTCAGACTTTTGCCTGCGACTCTGCTGAATCAAAATTTGGCACTTCTGCAAAACAGACAATTGAATTTCTAGAAAATACTGCAAACCAGAAATTCAGGTAACACTGGGAAGAGTAAGGCATGATGGTGCTTAAAAGTAGAAACAGTTTCCTTTCATCTGTAAACAGAGCTAATCTTCTCAAATGATAGGTCAGTTTGTTTGTTACTTTTGACTACAGAGAGATAGCAATAATAATTTGCTGCAATGCAATCAAATGCCACGCTTACATTAAACAGCATATTTACGACAGCAGACAAAAACCAAATAGTCAGTACACAACACAAGCATTAGAACAATTCATTACATTATATGTGAGCACATAAGTGGCAAACCTATTGCTTAAGTCACTTTAATATACATATATTTACCACCATTTTTGCACTGCATTTTCTGTACCAACTCCAGTTATTTTATAATCACTACATCAATGTAGCAATAAACAGATCAAAAAAATATTCCACAGCACTTTCAGCTTTGAGAATGAAAGCAAGCCTCTTGATAAATAAAAGTGATAAAATATATTTGAGGTGGAACTCAACTATCTTCCTGCAACAAAAATAAAAAAATTAAAAATCTTTATTAAAAATGTACCAGTTTATTCATTAAAAATATTTTTTCTTTTATAAAATAAACATCCTCTTTCAAAATTGACATGATTTGGTTCTTCAAAGGGGCAAGAAATAAAGCACTCAGTTTAAGATAAACAGATCAGTAAATCCATTTTGGCAGTAAGATACCCACTTTGGTGTTTTTGTAACATGATTGAACAGAGCTCTTAATAGCTAAACATTTCAGCTGCAAAGCTGCAATACCATCATAAAAATTTCTCTTTGGGGGAAAAAAGGATAAACATTATCCATCTATTTTTAGAACAGGAATATATATAAAATGTGTTAATTGTTCAAGGGTGCTGTTGATTTTTTGCTTAGACTTTAGCCTTTTGATGTCAAATGCCATCAGCCATGTGAACTCAGGAATCACTGGTAAGCTGGTCAGTTAACTTGCTCAGCAGTCCACATTCCTTCTTGTAGAAATTAATATCATCCTAGCCTTTTGGATCTGTAAGAACATAGTTTGCTCTGATTTAGCTGCCTTCTTATCCAATTCTAACATTTACGTGGATTCTTTCAGTATGGCGTTCTTTTCTCCCGTTTGTGATTTGTAAGGAAGTACTTAAAAAACTCATAGACAGACCAAGAGATTGCAGTGGAAGGCATTTGGTAAATCACCCGTGCTTGGGCCCCTTTGAAATATGCAGCAACTCCGCCCAGCTTGTAAACAGTTCGAAAAGCATTGATCATTCCTGAGAGATGCCCACTGTTGTTCAGGGAACTTAATGCCATGTTTTCCTGAGTGTTGAGCAATGTCTTACAGACATCAAGAGGGGTGGTAGCAGCAGCGGCCACAGCTCCAGCAAAGGCACCTGAGATAATGTGTGAGCGGGGATTGTACTGCCGGTGAGGGTTGATCTGCTCTTGCATAAATTCATACATGATGAAGTGAATGGCTTGAAAAGGGATGTTCATTGTAAGCTGGGTGGTGTAACTGCGATAAAATGCACCCACCCCTTCTGTTCGGCTCACTGTCCTCACGCAGTCCACGACAGACTTGTAAGGAGAATTGTACATCTGCATTCGCTGCTTTACAACTGTTATTAGGCAAGAGCCCAAGTACAACAGTTTGGAAACGATGGAAGATTTGTTCCCCATGACACGGTGAGAAAGCCATGTTAAACACAAGGGGAGAGGGAGGGAGAAAAGAGAAAAACAAGAGGTCAAAAGTTAGACAAAAAATGTATTGTTAAAAAAACAAAATAAAGATAGGATTGTCAAATAGGCTGTTGACAATACTTTTTTTGTTATTGGACTAACTCAATGCATCTATGACTAGCTTTCATGAAAGAGAGAATAAACTTTTAAAAAGCCCGTCACAGATGTATTAAGAATTAGTACAATAAAGCAAAATTGTTTACCTGTAAACATGAGTTCACACATGGATGACAACATATGACTATCTGGCAAGGGGGGTGGGGGAGAGTAAACAAACACTAAGTCAGTGTTTTCTACAATATGAGGCATAACCCCAAATGTGGTCATACAAATCAGCATTTTGAGTTTTGACCAGACCAGGGGAAGAAAATATCATTGGCCCATGCCTCCCATTGAGCCCACACTTTAACTAGGTCTGCACAGGCTCCACGAAGGTGGGGGGGGGGGGGGGGTGACAGCACTGTCGCAGCCCACTCTATATAAGGGTTGGGAGCAGTGGCATGAATAGCACGCTAAGGCTCAGGGATCACAGCCACAGAAAGTCTGTTAAGCATGGCTCTAAACCATCAGAGCTTTCTCGAGCACTGAACAATGAAATGTGGGGGCTTCCCATGCTGCATCATCACATCACATCAATTCCACAGAAAAACTTTCAATTAGAAGAAGCTAGTTCCTAGGAAGGTAAGTAGGTTTCACAAGGACTTACTGCTTGTTACAAGTAAGCAACTTTGCCTTCTCCAATAACAAGCAGAACATACAGAATCCTTCACTAAAGGCTGCCTTTAAAACAGAAATGGAGAGATGGAAAAAAAAATAGAGCATCAATAGGTAAAAATGTATTTCTTGGCAACAGGCCATGTTGTCATTTTTTGTTAAAGGCAGCCTGGAGTAATAAAAAATGGCCATTAGAAAGGACAGAGCTGGATTCTAAACTTTAGACTCCACAGGATAAACTGACCACACCTATCATCACATTGGGAAGTCTTCTCCGATCAGTAATGAGATGCGTGCAGGGGCAGACTGACCATTGGGACACAGGCCCACAATAGTAGGGGCCCACTCTGCTCTAGCCTCCAACTAGTTCAATCATTTTTGATAGGTGGTTACAGGCCCACGGCTCTTATTACCTGGGGACCGTTTTCATCTTCACCACCTCCTGCAGGAGGGCATTCCACGTATCCACATTGGCTCATCTACAAAATACTTCCTGACATTACTCCTGAGTCTGCCCCCCTTCAAGCTCAATTCATGTTCTCTAGTTCTACCGCCTTCCCATCTCTGGAAAAGGTTTGTTTGCGGATTAATACCTTTCAAATATTTGAACGTCTGTATCATGTCACCCCTGTTTCTCCTTTCCTCTAAGGTTTACATGTTCAGGTCGGCAAGTCTCTCCTTGTACAGTTTGCAAGGCAAATCCCATACCATTTTTGTAGCTTTTCTTTGCACCGCTTCCAGTCTTTTTACATCTTTAGCAAGATACAGCCTCCAAAACTGAACACAATACTCCAAGTGGGGCCTCACCAACGACTTGTAGAGGGGCATCAATACCTTCTTTCTTTTGCTGGTTATACCCCTCTCTATGCAGCCTAGCATCCTTCTGGCCACGGCAGTCGCCTTGTCACATTGTTTCTTCACCTTTAGATCCCTGGACACCAACACCCCAAGGTTTGTCTGCTGAGTCGAGCTTACTAATCTCTCCTCTCCAGTATGTCTCTTTTGGGTTTCTGCACCCCAAGTGCATCACTCTACACTTCTTGGCATTAAATTTTAACTATCACCTTATCTTTCTCTCTTCTATTTATTACCTGACAAAATACAGGAAGAAGAGCACTTTGCATTTCTTGTATGCTGCCTTTGTTCGGGGGGGGGGGGGGGGGGGGGAGTACCACACAAGCATGAAGAGATCCTACGACCACTGTAGTGGCCTTGGAAAACTCTGTATCACTTAATACAGGTACATACAAAGGCTGGAAAACAGTTCAACAGCCTACATGTGCATATAAAATTAAATTACATATACAACCACATTTCAACAACTGTGTTGGTACATATTTTGAGAGTAACATGATACAATTTCTATAAACAGTGCAGCTTTTAGTACATGCAGTAAAAATGCTGTGCTTTATTATAATACTCCCAGTCCCCAACCCATGTCGCTGTCTATTGTGTGAAAGTAAGACATGTAGTCATATATAATTGTTGGTTATTAATTATATATTACTTGATTTTTTCCTTATTGTGACTGCACTTCCTGACTAGGCTAACTGGCATTGAGTTTCTATTTTACCTTCTGCTGGATTCATTACTGCATCGTGAAATAATGTAGCCACACTCCCTGCTACCCCTGAAAAACAAGACAAAAAAACAGCCAATAAGTTTATTACTGAGACACATACTATTTATGGAATAATCTAGAGTACAATAGTGGACAGAAGTGGCCTAGTGGTTGAAGCAATATGCTGAAACTTAGGGGAGCCAGGGTTCAAATCCTGTTTCTGCCCTGACAATCCTTGTGACCTTGGGCAAGTACATAAGAATAGCCATACTAGGTCAGACCAATGGTCTATCTAGTCCAGTATCCTGCAGAAACCCAATTAGTAGCACCATTCAACGATACCAAGTCTTGCGAGGCCACTGCTTAAAGTCTCAGCAGTCATTTTGACGAAGAGGTGGCAGTGAGCGGATCAGCGGCAGTGGGCAAGAATGGGGATCTTTCCTGCCCCAAAAAGGCCACTAGACCACCAGGGTGTATTGAGGTATGTTCTGGGAGGATGTCCCGAGGCTCGGGGGGTGAGGGTGGTGGAAAGTCTTGCCTGCACTTCCGCAGGGACCCCATCCCTGCGGGACTCCCACTAACCCCATTCAGCTCTCTAATCTTCATCACTTAAAGATGTGTTTTTTGATCAGGAGAATTTTGCCAGAATTATGTAATCTATTATGATTACTTAAATAGCCTACTATAATGCTCTTAATAGAGACTGTAATTTCCATAACAGGCATCTACTTTATAAAAACATTAAGTGGCCCTTTTTTAAGGACGGGCTAAAGGGTTCTGCATTAGTTTTGCCATTTGCGCATCCTGAGCGTGTGGTATTTTATTTTTTGGTATTTTTTGAAGGGGACAAGTCAGGGGTAGAGAACAGGAGTGGAGGGGCTATTCAACTAGCACACCAAAATTATCATATGCTAACTGAATAATATGGACTTAACAGAGGAGTCCTTAGCACCTTCTAAATAGGAGACATTTGAGTGCGCCAGTGTTAATTTTTTTTAAATGGCTGCACACTAATGCTAATAGCACATATCCAGAAAATCTACAAATAGAAAAATGTCTATTTTACAGGCCACACTAGAAACGGGCTTCATGCACAGGAAATGTCCTGCATTAGGATGTGCTAAGCCCATTTTCTACTAGCACAACTTAGTGAAAAAGAGACCCTAAGTGGCTATATGCCCAGTACCAGCATGAAAATGCTCACACATACAAATTTACACCTGCTCTGAAAAAGGTGTAAAATGTGTGCACGATTCTACACATGTAACCATGTATTTTAGCTCAGCCTCCTCGCCACCCAAATTATACCCTGGGGAATGCTCCTGCATAGATTGCTTAATAGAATATAAGAACATAAGAGTAGCCATAGTGGGTCAGACCAGTGGTCTATCTCGCCCAGTATCCTGTTTTCCAAACAGTGGCCAAGCCAAGTCACAAGTACCTGGCAGGAACCCAAATTGTGGCAACACCTCCCTTTAACACATGTACGTAGTTACATAATTTGATTTAAACAAAATCTTTATAAAATTACTTCCTATATGGGGCTTCAGCAGGAAATACAAATTAGTCACAGAAAATTCAGAATGCTGCAGCCAGATTGTTAGCCAGGGCTGGTCTTTCAGATCATATTACACTTATTTGGCAGTCCCTCCACAGGCTGCCAGTGGTGTAATGGGCTAGTTTTAAGGCATGGACATGGTCTCCAATGGATAATTTACCTTACAGTTACCTTGTTTTTACTCTATGAGCTCCAGAAGCTAGACTGATAGTCATCCCTTCATTTAAAGTGATTAGTCACGTCCTGACCTGTGGACGGACTTTTACCTGTGTGGTCACAGATGCATGGGAAAGTGGAGGAACTGTCACAATTCAGATAGACATTGAACTTCTTTTTGTGAAAGACATATATTGCTCATTTCCTGATTTTTTTACTTGATCTTTTGTGATTGATTGTGCTGTTTAAATTGCTGTATCCTTATTTTTATTATGTTGGCTGGTAATAAACAGAAATAAATCAAAACATAGAAAAGAAAATAAGATGTGATACCTTTTTTATTGGACTAACTTAATACATCTTTTGATTAGCTTTCAGATCAGAAATAAGCAAAATGTTGACAAATATCAGAATATATATGTGAACAAAAGCATTCCAATGACAGTCTCACAGGAAGAGAGTGGAGAGGGTTAGGTGAGAAACAGGGAGAGCTGGGTGGAGGAGAGTCAGGGAGAGATGGTTGGTAGATAAGAGGCTGACAAAGCACTAGAATTTTATGGTTTATAATGGGCTAGGAAACCCAGATCTTTGTTGAGTCCTGTCTGGTGGGTGTGAAAATATTTCATCATTTTTACTTCAAAGGTCTTACTTCCTGGATCTTCTTAAAATTACCTTTTAGTATTCTTACCTTAAGATCATTGATGCAATGTTAACCCAACTTTACCATTATTCAGTAAGACACACTAAATATTGAAATTAAAATAAAAATTGTTCCTGCTAAACAAAAGTAACAAAGAATTGTCAGATACCATTTGCTATGTGGCTGTTTCCACCATGCCGAATAATATCACTCAAACTCCTTTTCATTTTTTCATAGCAGGCAAAATAAAACGCGTGGGCAGGACCAGCCCCCAGCATAGTGACGTTGATTCCTCGTAAAGGCCTCCAGAAACCTTCAGTGCGTACAATCCTTTTAAGAGCTTCATATATACTTTTGTACTGGGCTTTGGGATCTGGCTGCAAACTCTGCATACGTGTCTGTAATATATAAGATTAAAATTGTACACTATAAATCTATGCTTTTTGTATGGAGCAGAAAAAGTACAAAAAACATAACAGAAGCAATAGGAAACAAAAACATTAGGGGGGGGGGGGGGGGTCAATAATCAGCCAGTGGCGATCTGTGTGCTGCTGACCACCACTGACGTTATGTCTAGAAATTCAATGCCTGGTCACGTCTGAGCTCAGGCATTGAATTTCTGGGTTTAAGGAGCAGGTTAAACCATAGCCGGTTATGGGGTCTTTTTACTACGCTGGTAGTGACAGCACATCTTTTGGGTGAACGCTGAGACATTTTTTTTACTGCATCTAGGAAAAAGGACTTTTTTAAAGGGGGCCAGAAAATGGACGTGCGCTAAAATTGAAACCAGTGCATGTCCATTTTTGGCCTGAAACTTCACCGCCACCTACTGAAGTAGCAGTAAGGTCTCACCCGTTAGCCACGTGGTAAGCGTGCAGCATGCCAACTGCTGTTTACTGCCGGGTAAGCAGCCCACAGTAGGAAATAGAGAAGTATTTTCTACCACGGGATTCAGCGTGTACCAAATTCGGAATTACCGCCCGGCTCACGCACTATTTGGCACATGCAGTAGGCCCTTATGCTGCTTAGTAAAAGGGCCCCCTATGTGCAATATTTAGCACTTAACTGTCTATGGCACATCACAAAGATAGGACTGACTTTTATTGCAGTTACCTTGGCCAGTTAAGTGGTGAATATCGGCACTTAACCAGCCAAATGCTGACTCTGTCCCCAGAATAGCTAGATTTCAGTTTGGCGCTAACCAGACATTTCCCACACACCAGCAACACTAACTGGTTAAGTGCTGCTGAAAATGAGTGGTTAGCCCTGAACAAGTGATTTAACTGGCCAGGAGCCATTTTTAGCTGGGCAGGCCCACTAATTAACCAAAAAGAGCTTTTACTGTTTTAACACACTTTCCTACTTTCTGATATGCGGAAAGTCTAGTGTTTCACCACACAAACCCCCAGATTCTATATAGCACACCTAGAGATCTGCGCCAAAATACAAGCAGATTGTATAACAACACGCAAAACTTAACAAGCTAATGAGCGCTGATAGCAGCATGTAACAAGCAATAATGAGCACTAATTAGAATTTATGCGCACAACTCACTAAGTGTATTCAGTAATGAAGTGCGCCAAATTTCTAACATGCGCAGGTAAAAGGGGAGTGGGTATGGGCGCTTCGTGGGCGTTCTGAAATTTAAACATGTAGTTATAGAATATGGTCCAGTGCGCCTAAATCTACGCCAGATTTTCATTGGTGTAAATGGATGTACGTAGTTTTAGGCACTAAGATATCAACTAAGTGTATTCCATATACCACGCCGAAATCTAGGCACTTACTCGGCACTGATTTCCGCACCAATTTTTTTAGGCGCCATTTCTACAGTTTACAAATTAAGGGGCCCTTTTACTAAGCCGTGTAAAGCGTTTACATGTGACCAATGCGCGCCAAAATGGAGTTACCGCCCAGTTACCGCGTGGCTCTTGTGCTAATTTTGTTTTCGGCGCACATCTGATACGCGCGGCCGAAAAATAATTTTTATTTTGAGGGGCTTATCGGACGCGTGCCAAGTGGCATTTGACACATGTAGGTAATTACCACCCAGTTACCGCGTGAGACTTTACCACAAGGTCAATGGCTGGCAGTAAGCTCATAGACCTAAAATGGCCCCCTCCCTACCCATCTTCAAATCATTGCTCAAAGCCCACCTCTTCAATGTCGCTTTCGGCACCTAATCACAACACCTCTATCCAGGAAATCTAGACTACCCCAACTTGACATTTCATCCTTAGATTGTAAGCTCTTCTGAGCAGGGACCGTCCTTAGTTATTAATTTGTACAGCGCTGCGTAACCCTAGTAGTGCTCTAGAAATGTTAAGTAGTAGTAGTAGTAGACCCAAAATGGAAGCATGGCAATTTTGATTTTGCCGCACGTCCATTTTTGGCAAAACAAAAGCGCCTTTTTTTACAGGAGCGCTGAAAAATGGATTGCAGCACGCCTAAAGCCCACGCCTACACTACTGCAAGCCATTTCTCAGAGCACCGTAGTAAAAGGACACCTAACTGCTGGCACTTAGAAGCTGAACATTTTGCGTTCATACATCCCAACACTGGTGTCTGTATATCCAATTCCATCCTTTCCTGTCACATTTCTTCTGAGAACAATTAAACAAATTCACTACCTGTTAATCAATCTAATTCCAGGTCCATATTCTTGAGGTCTAGCTATTTTCCAATTTTACCATCTTAATGCCAATTCAAAATTTCTCATCGTATATTTAAGTAGAGGAGTGTGGTAGCCATGTTAGTCCACTCTTAAGGTTAACAATTTTGTTTGATTTTTATTGATAACCTTAAGAGTGGACTAACACGGCTACCACACTCCTCTACTTAAGGTTATCAATAGAAATCAAACAAAATAAAACATGGAAAAGAAAATAAGATGATACCTTTTTTATTGGACATAACTTACATTTCTTGATTAGCTTTCGAAGGTTGCCCTTCTTCGTCAGATCGGAAATAAGCAAATGTGCTAGCTGACAGTGTATATAAGTGAAAACATTCAAGCATTACTATGACAGGGTGGGAGGATGGAGGTGTCTCTCCACCCCTCACCTATCCACACCCCAGGGGCGTAGCAACGGGTGGGCCTGGATGGGCCCAGGCAGTCACTTGAAGGAGAATTAGTAGACGCCAGGAAATTAGAAGCAACATAATGGAAAAATAAAATGTCCAGACATCAAAGGTAGAAAAAAGCATTTTATTTTGAATGTTTAAATGGAATATGCTAGCTTTGTGAAAAGTGCATAGCAAATGTCTTTGCACTGTGTTCAGAAATGCATTTTTGTTTTTATTTCTTCAGGGTTGTAGTACATGTTAAGTTTAACTTCTTGGGGTTCTCAATTCAATTTTTGTGTAAATATTTTTATTTCTAACTTGTGATCCCTTGTTCTGTTTTTGGTGAGGGTCTGTCAGTGTGATAGTAATGGTAGGTACAGAAATCGTAAGGGAGGCAGGGAAGAGAGGGGATTGGAGAGAGTGCCCTCCTTTATTTTCTGACCTGGGCCAGAGCATGTCTAACACTGGCCCTTACCCTTGCTTTATAGCTGGTGGGGCTCCCCAAGCATCCATCCTCCAAAGGCAGTCAGAGCTCCCTTCTACCAAGCTCTGCAGTTGGCGACAGCATCTTTGAGTTACTGACAACTAAGGATGCAAGGGGTGCCAGCTTTGGTCGCTTAGGGATGTTGCTGCTGCCTGCCAAGCTTGGTAAAGGGAAGTCTTCAACTGACAGAGTTTGAGGATCCTCATCAGCTAAAGTATTTATATTTTGAGGTGAAGGTAGGGCGAGGCAGAGAAACTTTTGTGCCACCCACTTTGGGCTCAGGCCCACCCAAAATTGGTTTTCTGGCTACGCCACTGCCACACCCATCCTGTTAGAATATCAATGATATGCTTTGATGTCCCCATGCATACCTCCTACCCACCCCCATCCTCCCACCCTGTCAGACTGTCATAGTAATGCTTGAATGTTTTCACTTATATACACTGTCAGCTAGCACATTTGCTTATTTCCGATCTGAGGAAGAAGGGCGACCTTCGAAAGCTAATCAAGAAATGTATTAAGTTATGTCCAATAAAAAAGGTATCATCTTATTTTCTTTTCCATGTTTTATTTTGTTTGATTTCTATTGATAATCATCGTATATTTAAAATGTCTAATTTCAAAATTTTAATTTTACCTCTTCAGTTCCAACTGAGACTTAAATCTCATTCTGCTTAAGGTACGTTAAAGCAATTCTGTAACTGAGCAAGTGCACAGAAAACTACAATATCTGCTATTCTGTATGGGTGCGCATTTAGGGGGGAATTCTATATATGGCACCTAAAAAATCCGCATGGAAAACATTTCTGCCTAAGAATATCTTATAAGCAGCATCTAGATTTAGGCGCTTAGTTGACACCCTAGCGCCTAAATCTATGCGTCTCCATTTACACCAACAAAAACATGGTGTAAATCCTAGTGCATACATTTAGGCAAAGAGCCATATTCTAGAACAGTGCATGTAAATTTTGCAATGCCCATGAAAACACTCATTTCCCCGCCCATAACCATGTTCCTTTTTGCCTGCGAGCATTAAAATGTAGGCACTGTGCATTACAGAATACACTTAGCAATTTGCACACGTAAATTTTAATTGTCAATTAGTGCTCATTATTGCTTGTTAAGTGCTGTTAACAACACTGATTGGCTTAAGTTACGTGCGTTGTTATAGAATACGCTTGGATTTCGGCACAGAACACTAGAGCGCTATACAGAATCCAGGGGCAAGTGTTATAGCATAGAACTCCAAGGGGCGTAGATGGAGCATGGGTAAGACTGCCACCTATACACACAATATTGTAAGATACACACACTGCATACCAAACTTAGGTGCCCTCCATGGTCACGGCGTAAATCAGTGCATCCACATTTAGGGTACCAGTATGGGTTTATGTTCGTATTCTGTAACAGAAACCCTATGCCCAGATGCTGTTATAGAATAGTCATTCCCCATGCAGCACTGGGGTGCCCAGTTAGTCCCAATTATGCTTGTGCAAAATATTATAAGTGGAGGGGCATTTTCAAAAGGATGCCCAAGTCAGAATTGGGACGTTCTGCTCATAATGTCCAAAAAAATAAGAAAAATCGATCATCTCAGCCACTTTCGAACAGGAAAAATGTTGATGCATCACTACTCATAATGCATAACACTTACACATTTAAAGATCAAAAGCATGAGGCGTGTCACAGGGTTAGACTTAAGGAATGGAGGCTCACGCCCTGCATGCACTAAGAAGAGCTCTGTGCTTTTCCTGGTGTATCTCTCAGCGGTCTCTGCTGGCTAGGTGTGGTGCTTCTCTCTTCTGATTTACCCTGCTGGAACCAGCCCAGAGGGCTTGAGCCATAGCTGTCCTGCCTCTGGACCAGTTCTTTGCTGAGTCATTGATTGGGGTGCTTCATGCCTTGTTTCCTGTTTGAGTTCTTCTTCCAGTGTTCTTGGATTCCAGTCCTGTCCCGCTTTTGCCTTGCTCTTGTTTCCCTTGGTTGATTCTTGCTCATTGACTATTGCTAAAAATAGTGCTACCTAACTTGCCTGCTGTACTGAATGCTTAGGATCATTATGTGTCTCATTTTGCCATTGGTTAACCTGGAGACCACCTACATCATGGCCAGGGTTGAGGTTAAATGAACAACCAACCACCAGAAATCAATATCATCATTAGTATCCCATCCATTTCCTACCACCAATTTGCCATTCTAAGTATTTAAAAAAAATAGCCTACAAATAAAATTGTTTACTATGGTTCCAACACTGCATTTAATGCCTTAGTTATCATATGATACTGTTCTAAGATGACGTACTCCATATATATATATATATATATATATATATATATATGTATTTGTTAGGTGCAAGACATTGGACGGAGCAAATGAGAGAATTGATTCAGATATTTTAAAATATTGCATTGTTATAATTTTTATATTGCAATAAGAGCACATGAGGGTTTTTGCTCACAAAAAATAAAATAAAAATTAGTGGAGAAGTTCTATGATCGAGAAACTTGTCCACCCTTAGAGGCGTAAATCACTTCGGTGTAGTCTCGCTTGGGTGAGTTCACACTCTAAGATCTCTCCACCACCATATAAAACATTTTGTTCACATAGTTCCTTTGACCTATCTGGATCATTATTTTTCTCATTTTTGTTCCTTCCTTACTATACTCTGGTTCTTTACTGACTGTTCTAAGATAGGCAAGTGCAGTCTAAATATCTAGTATTGATATTTCTGGAAGCTCGGAAATGCTGGTGGACCCACTGGGAGTCATTACCTGGTACTGGAGAAAAAGAAAGACAGGGGAAATGGCTTCATGTCCTGACTGCAGTTCAGGATCTATGATCTCCTCCTCATTTGTCCTCAGGTCTCCATCCATCCTTGGTATCAAAGATTCTAAGTTCCAATAAAGCAGGAATGAGTGGAGGAGTAGCCTAGTGGTTAGTGCAGCGGACTTTGATCCTGGGAAACTGGGTTAGATTCCCACTGCAGCTCCTTGTAACTCTGGGTAAGTCACTTAACCCTCCATTTACCCCAGGTACAAATAAATGCCTATATATACTATGTAAACTGCTTTGAGTGCGGTCTCAAAAAACACAGAAGGGTAATATATCAAGTCCCACTCCCTTTCCCCTTTCTATGACTAATGTGCTACGCACACCTTGCAGTGCTATATAATGTTTGCTAGTAGTAGTAGTAGATCTACTTCCGAGACTAAATAAATCAGCTCTTAAACAAAATTTCAATAGGGACAATGAAAATACAAGTTCACAAAAAATCTCAGGGTTTACTTACACAAGCCTTGGCAGACATAATGATAAAGCTTGTGCGTTTTCATTATATGATAAAAGAACATAGCTGGACCAAGAGGTAAACTCATTTTATACTAAAAGGCAGTGTCTGATAGACCGAAGATCAAACCAAAAAGAATACCACAATATTGATGATTGAGTATTATTATTATTATACTATATATAAATTACTTTGCATGCCATGTATTAAGCCAAAGTGAAAATTTTAGCACTTAAGTACAGTGTAATTCTTTTTCACATTGTGCTAAGCTTTCATTTTAATATACACCCATTACACTGTACTAGAATTACATTCTAGAGTCAGGGATTATAACCTTCTTACATGATAAAGAACCATAGAGTCAAGCAGAGTTATTATGCCACTATAGGACTGTAAATGTAAGTGGAAAAGAGTGAAAAGCATGGTTAATTAATTCTTCCCACCCCCTCAGCATGCATGTACGTGTGTATTTATATGTATATGTATTTACAAGAGGGAATGTTGGTAGGTGGGTGTGGGGCCACACGTGAGTGTGTATATACAAGGGGGAAGGGTAAGTAGGTGAGTGAAGGGGGGGAAGGGTCAGTAGGTGGGTGTGGGGGCACACGTGTGCATGTACAAGGGAGGAAGGGTCAGTAGGTGGATATGGGTGGTGTGGGAGCGCACACGTGTATATGTGTACAAGGGGGCAAGGTCAGCAAGTGGGTGTGGGGGCGCGCATTTGTGTGTACAAGGGGGAAGGGTAGGTGGGTGTGGGTATGCATGTGTGTGTGTGTGTGTGCAGGGAGAAGGGTCAGTAGGTAGGTATGGACATGCACATGTGTGTGTGCACAGAGGGTGAGTGTCAGTAGGTGGGTGTGGGCATGCACGTGTGTGTGTGTAAGGGGGAGATGGGTCGGAAGATGGGTTTGGGTGTGCACACAGCGGGGTGGAGAGGGTTGGTAGGTAGATTTGGGCACGCATGTGTGTGGAAGCGTGAAAAGGTTGGTAGGCGAGTTTGGGCATGCTTGTGTGAGGGGGAAGAGTAGTTAGGTGTTTGTGTGTGTGTGTGGGAAGGGTTGGTATGTAGGCGTGTGCATGTGTGTGGGGAGAGGTTTGCTGAACCCATGTGTACCTGCTCAGAACTGAATTAAAGCACAGGCAAACCAGGCATTTGCTTAATTGTAGGAGGGGGCCTACGTTCTGAGGACTCAGGATCCTAGAATCGCTAACTACCTTTTTTTTTTTTCAAGATTCTACTAATTTGTAAATTAGCTGTCTTGAAGCTAGAAAGATGGCTAAAGAATCTGGATATTATACTTTTCAGAGTTTAGCGCTCTAGTTTTCCAATCACACCCTCTTTCCAGTACAGAGACTGTGTAAGATCTAGCCAACGGGAAGACTAATTTTTACGGGGGGGGGGGGGGGGGGGGGGGGGGGGGACTGAGCTGCAAGTTCTGAAGTCTTGGAAGAAAGTGGAGACTGAGCCCTACCGATGGGGCTTTGGAGAGAACTGTAAAAGCAGTGAGTGTTCTGGGGGATGGGGGGGGGGGGGGGGGGGGAATGAGTATTGTTAAAAAGTTGTAGGAAATGAAGAAGAATGGGGGGAGAATGGGGGAACGTATAACGGGTCTGCTGTAACCTGAGAAAATGAACTGGCAGCAAATGCAAAAACTTTACATGCTGGTACACTACACTGTCCTGGTAGGTAGGGAGGGGGTGGGGCACTGCCTGAAAGTGTGTGTCTGTGTGTACGTTTCTGAGAGGCCTCATACAAAAAAAGAGCTTCCATTTGAAAATCTGAGCGGAAGTGGAGAAGTTCACTGCTACAAATGTACCTGTGAACATACTAAGCGAATGGAGGTTTTCAACTCAAGAATTTACTCAGCTATTCAGTTTCCTGGGCAAATTACTTCGAAAACTGTCCTAATACTGTCTTCATTCTGACATTCTCCAGATAGAGGTTTTACACTAAGAAAAATTCCCAGACATATTATAATAACCATCCTTCTACCTTAGGGATAGGGATATACTGTCATTTGTGACTGATATACTGATAACAGTGTGCCTTCTTTTGAACAGAATGTGCCCTCTTGATGACATTCATTCTGGAACAATAAAAAAAAGAGAGACAGGAAATTGTTTTGGCTGCTCATTCCTATTGAACCAGTCTCTCTCTCTCTCTCTACAGTGTTGTGTGTGTTCTGGGGCATGTGCTCTGGCTATGCAGGAGGTAGTGAAAGAGGGACACTTGTGGGGAAGCAAGTTTTAGAAGGTGGGGCAGATTGGAGCAAGTAGGTTTAAATTGTAGGTGTAGTTGTAGGGGATTAGTTTAAGGGGTAAGAAAATTTATGACCTAGTGGGGTAGTTGCAGGGGATTTTTTTAGGGGGTGTTGTGCCTGCTGCAAGTAGGGCACTTTTGGGTGAAGGGCAGTTTGCAGGACAATGTGGCAGTTGCAGGGGGAAGTTTTGTGGGATAGAGCAGTTTAGTATGGCAGTTGTGCAGGCGTAGTTTTTTGGGAAGGGATAGTCTGCAAGGTGGTAGAGCAGTTTCCAGGTATAGTTTTTTGGGGTAGCAGTTTGGGAATATGGAAGACAAAGGAATTCCACCTTTAAATCACTATATTTCATTACCCACACCCCCCCCCCCCCCCCGGTTTACAAAGCTACAATAGCGGCTGCCGGTGCACTAATGCCACACAACTTTGTAAATAGGAGGGTGGTACGTTTTTAAGCTATGGAAATTGACACACCTTCTCCCATAAAAATGTACTGGGCTATTTTTTTTTTTTGGGGGGGGGGGGGTAGGGAAGGCCTTATTTCTCCAAATCCCCAGTTCGATTTGACCCATTTTCAATTTTATTATGTCTTGTCACTAGTTTTTCTCTCACTCCATTCAGTTAAATTTTGAGAGAGATATCTTGCGCCCTGACATTTCCAACCCCTTTTGTATAATTCTTTCCAACCTCTATTAGGTTAGAAAGAATAAAAATGTGCAACCAATATAAAAACTAATGCTTTGCATTTTCATTTATATTACTTTTTGCACAAGTACACTGATTTAATCTTATCTGTCAAACAGATTTTATTCTGTTTCTTCACACAGGTTTTGCAGTAAACTACAATGTAATCCTCCTCAAAAGAAGAAACAAAACAAGAATCAGGGTTCTGCCATATGTCTATCCCATCCAATCATAGATACTAACTGGACACATGTGACCAGTACAAAGGCAGAGGAGTGTCTGAATTCTTTCTGATCACACCTACCTCTGTCCTGAAGTAAACAGAGAAAGAAAACAAAGTAGCTTGTATTCACTAAGTATACAAATCAGAACAAATATTGTAAAAATCTAGAATAATTAAAATAGCTGAAAAATATTTACCAAGGGAAGGCAAAATCCAAGTACACTTGACAGCAGTAACAGGCATCTGTACACCAATCCTTTATAATAAAAGCCAGTACATCTGCCCTGCTCCGTAAGTAGAGTATGACATCAAAGTTCTCATCAACCCAGTTTTTAAAATGGATGTCCTTCAACCATGAAATCACAATGCACTCCAGTGTAGGTTTACCATATTTTGTCCCCCCCAAAGGACACATGCCCCGCCCCCACCACACACTGCCTCGCCCCTTTCATACCCCGCCCTTTCACGCCCTCGCTCCACCCCGTCACATTTTCCCCATCCCCCCTGTCACACACCCCGTCACCCCCCTCCCCTTACCTTACTACTGCCCTGGTGGTCTAGTGACCTCTTCGGGGCAGGAAAGAGCCCCCTCTTTCCTGCCTGGAGCGCTGCCCTGCATACATCCTTCCTGTTGCTGATCTCAGCGCAAATTCAAAATGGCCACCGAGAGTTAAGTCTCACAAGGTCACTTCAACTCTCAGCGGCCATTTTGAATCGGCGTCGAGATCAGCAACTGGAAGGAAGCATGCAGGGTAGCGCTCCGGACAGGAAAGAGGGGCTCCGGACAGGAAAGAGGGGGCTCTTTCCTGCCCCGAAGAGGTCACTAGACCACCAGGGCAGTAGTAAGGGGAGGGGAGCCTAGCAATCTGCCCGTTTGTCCGGACTTCTGGACAAACGGGCTGGCAGGTGGGACGTCCTATAGGACGGCCCGCCCACCAGCCTGCCTGTTTGTCCAGAAATCCGGACAAATGGGCAGATTGGCAAAACCTACCCGGTTGCCCGGACATGTCCTCAAAAAGACCTATGGTAACCCTACTCCAGTGGATCAAAATTCAATTTTACTTCTGAGTCGCTGAGAATCCCACACAGAAAACGAGGGAACCGTGGTTGACCGAACCATCAAGCCTAAGTGGGTGATTTAGGTTGAGGTGGGAGGTGGGCACTGCTAAGGTAGCAAAGTGGGGTTGGTAGTGAATTAAAAATGGGAAAGGGGAGAAAGGAATAATGATGCCATTGGGAGGAACAGACTGGAAATGAGAAGGCATATACAAAATGTGAAAAATGCTTGTGGAAGTTTTGTGCACATGTATCTTTCTAATTTTGGAAGGGCATGTGTAGGGCTTTCCATGGATCTCACCCTTGGTACGACTGATGCCTGAATACAACATGAACCATCTTTCTGAACCGATATGGATCCTGAAACCTGAGGCATGAGGCCCTGGTTACAGTCTAAACCATCTTGTCTGCAAGTAAAACAGACTCTGCATTTCTTTGCTGGCATAGCTTCTAGTGACTTCATTCAAGAACATGGTGTTTAATCGGTCTTGCCCTACCAACTTATCTCCTGGGAAAGTGCGGAGGAACAAGCTTCAGAGACAGTGTCTCCAGTAACATCTGTGACTGTGGAGGGAAGTTAGGCACTGCTAGGGTTACCATATTTGCTCCCCCGCCCCTCTCCCTTCACACACCCAACCCACCCCGTCACATACTGCCCCACCCCTTTCACCCCCCCCCTCCATCACACCCCCCTAGGGTGTCCGATCCTCCCCTTACTATACTGCCCTGGTGGTCTAGTGACCTCTTCAGGGCAGATAAGAGCCCCCCCTTTCCTGCTCGGAGCACCTGCATACTGCTGCTTGCTGACCGGTCTTGGCGCCAATCCAAAATGGCCACCGAGAGTTGAAGCAGCCTCGCGAGACTTCAACTTGCGGCGGCCATTTTGAATCGGCACCGGGACCGTCAACAAGGACGTAGTATGCAGGTATGAGGGGGCTCTTTCCTGCCCCAAAGAGGTCACTAGACCACCAGGGCAGTACAGTAAGGTAAGGGGAGTGGAGAATAGGACACCACTAGGCCGCGAGAATACCACTGAAAAGATGTTCTTGCTGGAAGCCCACAAGGCCCCTCGTTGTTATGTCCATATGTAATCTGTGGGGCAGGGGTACACGGTTGGTGATTGTTCTTTGTTTGTCACCTGTAGACACAGAGGGCTGTGCAATGCTGGACATGGAAAAAGAAAGAAGAACAAAGGTGAAGAGAAGAGGACATGATGGTGTGCACATCTGTCTGAGAGACTGGATTGCTAGAACTGTGAACTGTTTCTTTGTACCAAGTTTAGCCAAGCCAGGAGCTGACCCCCCTTTAAAGACTGGTTGTGCTAAGAGAGCACCAGGAACGATTTAGTAGCTGATTTACGGCTTTCCCTAACACTGAACATACGGCTGCCTTTCAGGGCAGGGACACTGACTGAACCCTGATAATAGGGGCTCCTTGGAATAGCTGCGCTCTGAAGAGGATCCACATCATTACCATCTACAGAGGAGGCTGTGGACTACTAAGGGTGAGAGACAAACGTTATTCCTCTATTGCTCAGGGTTCGTGTCTGGTCTTTGATTGTGAAGGACTGGATGTCTCAGGACCTCTGATCCTTAGCCTAAGTTTGTTGCTAAATTGGTAATTTCTTCTCAGGATATATTATAGTGATGTAATCCTGTGCTGCATAATACATTTTTGTATATTGCTTTTGCCATATTGCTATTATATAATAAATAATATATATTTCCACCTTTGCATTATTCCTTCATTGTGGACAACCTAGTTAGAACCAGGAGGCCAAAACTTTAGGCACTATCATATCCCTAGCCAAACACGTCCAGTATAATTGCTCAGTGATTACCTGTCTCTAGTAGTGCCTACAAATGGACTTCATATTTACTACATTAGGAAGTTTTCAAATTCTCCTCTGACTTAGGTACACAGTGAGAAAGCCTGGAAGTCTTCATTTACCTTAATGAAAAGAATGTGCTTTGGCCCAGTAAATGTTCATCTCAATAGTCTGAAGAAGAGGTGTGTTCAGTCTCAACAATGTAAGTACACTGCTGTTTGATTTCATACTGAATAAAGACCAGAAATGATTAGAACATAGGGAGTACATGGAGTTGAAACAGAGATGGTGGGATGTCGCAGCGGGAAGGCCCTGTGCCAATCAGGGGCAGCCTCTGTTAAATCACTACCATTGCCAACAACTCCTGGCAGGAAGCAAGTTTTAAGGACCCATAGGAAAAAGGGAGGAAGATCTAGAGAAAGAGTGGGCTGGTGGGGGGTGGAGGGGAGCACAGACAGGAAGGGAAGGAAGAAAAAGAAGGATATACTAGACAGGAACAACAGGAACATGGATGGTGGACATGAAGAAAGAAGACATGTCAAGAGGGTTAGGACAGAAGAAACAGAAGAAGGCATAACCCAGAGACTAGGAACAACAGAATTAGAAAAATAAAATAACCAGACAATAAAGATAGAAAATAATAATTTTGTTTTCTCTTTAGTAATTAGAATATCAGTTTTGGAATGTGCATCTATCAACACTATAGCTGGGGCCCAGGGTAGAAACACCAGACTGTTTTCTTCAACTTTTGTAGTCAGCCCCCCCCACCCAAGGGTAACTGCCTTGGTAGAACCCCACTTAACACCATCCTGACATCTGCTATCTTTACATTTTGACCAGTACAGAGGAAAATGCATCTGTTTCT
This sequence comes from Microcaecilia unicolor, assembly GCF_901765095.1. Lineage (NCBI taxonomy): Eukaryota > Metazoa > Chordata > Amphibia > Gymnophiona > Siphonopidae > Microcaecilia > Microcaecilia unicolor. Next base: position 307,070,419 of record NC_044034.1, on the reverse strand, counting down.
CTGGTGTTGTACTGTTTTGAAAGGTTTGGTTTCTTGGGGTTTCAGTTTAATTTCTGTCTACATATCTCTATTTCTAATTTCTGGTCACTTATTCTGTATTTGGCGTCTTTGTTCTATTGTGTGTCCCAGGCCAGGGTATTTTGCTGTATATAAATTCATGTTAATTTGTTCAGTTTTCCCTATAGATATATTTATATTTAAGGCCCACTGCAATATTTAGGACATGCCTTTTCGTAGGTAGGGAAGTTAGTGTTGACATGATAGATTTGCTCTAGGTCCCAAGTGATTTTTTTTTTAATATTTTGTATTACTTCACTTAATATGTCTTTGTATTGCTATTAGAGAGATTACACTAAAATCAGAAATGTCTTTGTATTGTAATTTTATGGAGAAATGTCCTAGCTCAGCTCTGCACCCATCATTGGGGGAAGATCAGGTGGTTCTGTGGATGCAGAATTAGTTTGGTTTTTAATACCATATATGGGAAGCATGGGCATTGGGGGACTATAACTCAATGGAGGCTGAAGAGTGCAACTCTCGTACTTCCCCCACTGCTCCCAGTCCTCAATATGGCCTGCAGGTGCTGAAGCCTGAACTGCTGCCCTCACAGCTATTTGTTGATTTGTTTGGGGAGGGAGGGAGGGTACAGGTAGAGCACGGTGTGGCAGGTGTTAGACTTTTCTCTGAAATTGGCACCCTTATTTATGATGGGCATTCTTCTTATAACATAAAGTGTAAGGAGGAAATTACATTTATAAATCTTTCACTTAACACACTTATTTAGCTGCTGCATATTAAAAAAACAAAACAAACCCAGCAGCCATCACAGGCTTCATATAGAAAGTGCTGAAACCTGTCCTCAACCAACTTTCAGCACTTTCGAAGGTAAAGGCCAAGGCAGAGAAGCTTACATCCTGGAGACGTTTATGTGGCTGCGTGGAAGACGTCGTCGAGAGTGTTTTGGCTCCCTGGCTGCTGAGTAGAGATGGTGTCCATCTCTCAAAGAAGGGAAGTGCCTTGGCTAACCTACTGAACATCGCTTTAAACTAGAATCATTGGGGCTGGGTGATCAAGGCCCCAGGTAAGTAAGTATAAGCCCTCAGTTTAAGTGAAGCATTAAATACCTCTACACAAATGGGAAAAAAGAGGCAACATCTGGAAAGCAGTATGGGAACAGGCTGATTTGGATTTATTGGCGGTCACGGGGACAAGGTTCAAGTTTCATGACTGGAATATGGTTAAACTGGGCTATAATCTGCTCAGGAAAAAGATAGGAAGAAAGGGAGGGAGGAGGAGCATTATATGTTTAAGATCATATTAAAGCTACACAATTGCAGGACCTACAAAGTAAAGAAGAGGCAATGAGAGTCAATCTGGAAGGAGGGGAATGGAAATGTATTACATTGTTGTGATAGTAACATAGTAGATGACGGCAGAAAAAGACCTGCACGGTCCATCCAGTCTGCCCAACAAGATAAACTCATATGTGCTACTTTTTGTGTATACCTTACCTTGATTTGTACCTGTCCTTTCAGGGCACAGACCGTATAAGTCTGCCCAGCACCCATCCCCGCCTCCCATCCACCAGCTCTGCCACCCAATCTCGGCTAAGCTCCTTAGGATCCATTCCTTCTGAACAGGATTCCTTTATGTTTATCCCACACATGTTTGAATTCCGTTACCGTTTTCATTCCACCACGTCCCGCCTGGAGGGCATTGCAAGCATCAACCACTCTCTCTGTGAAAAAATACTTCCTGACATTTTTCTTAAGTCTGCCCCCTTCAATCTCATTTCATGTCCTCTCGTCCTACCGCCCTCACATCTGCGGAAAAGGTTCGTTTGCAGATTAATACCTTTCAAATATTTGAACGTCTGTATCATATCACCCCTGTTTCTCCTGTCTCCAGGGTATACATGTTCAGGTCACCAGTCGCTCCTCATACGTAACGCAAATCCCATACCATTCTAGTAGCTTTTCTTTGCACCGCTTCAATTCTTTTACATTCCTAGCAAGATACGGCCTCCAAAACTGAACACATACTCTAGGTGGGGCCTCACCACGATTATACAGGGGCATCAACACCCCCTTTCTTCTGCTGGTCACACCTCTCCTCTATACAGCCTAGCAATCTTCTAGCTACGGCCACCGCCTTGTCAACACTGTTTCGTCGCCTTCAAATCCTCAGATACTATCACCCCAAGATCACCTCTCCCCGTCCGTACTTATCAGACTCTCCCCGCCTAACACATACGTCTCCCGTGGATTTCTACTATTCCCTAAGTGCGTCACTTTGCATTTCTTCACATTGATTTTAATTGCCAAACCTCCTTCACAGTAGACAGAGATTTAATTGAAGACATTTAAAATATAGCTGTGAAATGGGGAAGTACTACAAATAGGTGATTTTAATGTGTCAGATGTTGATTGGGGTATCCCTATTGTAGGGTCCTCTAAAAGCAGGGAGATCCTGGATTCTCTACGGGGGAGGGCTGTTCCAGCAATTTGTAATGGAAACCATGCAGGATTTAGAGCCCTATTTACTAAGGCGTGTTAGCGTTTTTAACACATCTTCAATCAGCACGTGCATTAACCGTATAGGCGCCTATAGTGATATTGTACTTGCATACACGGTTAACGCGCATTAAAAACACTAGCATGCCTATAATGCGGCTTAGTAAACAGGGCCCTTGGTGCTTAAAAGACGAAGAGAGTTTTTGATGTTACAGTGGGTGATCACCTGGCGTCCAGTGATCACTGGATGGTGTAGTTTAGTATTAAGAAACGGAAAAAAGCAACACTGGGACTTCAGGATAGAGATAACGGTTGTCCTTTAATCTGAAATGACCCGACACGGGCCGTGTTTCGGCGTACAAACGCCTGCCTCAGGGGGTCAGAATGGTCTTATGTGTGTAATATGGAATAATGGAAATGAACCACAAGTTAGGGCTCCATCTGAAGGTTTTTTTTCACAGGCCGGCGTTCTGTTTGATTAAACAGACAATCGCAACGTAGTGGTTCATTTCCATTATTCCATATTACACACATAAGAACCATTCTGACCAGTGTTGCTTTTTTCCATTTCTGTTTATGCTTGTATGCTGGTTTTACCCTCTCTTCTGTGACTGTGGTCTAGTATTAAGACAGGTGTGGATCCAGACTTTTAAAAAAAAACTAAGTTATTCAGAAAGAGGGCTACCTGAAGGAGATCTCTGGATGGAACATCTATCTGGAAGACATAGAGAAAGCAGTGGGCAAAATTGAAATAGCTATTTAAGAGTAACAGACCTTTTTGTAAGGAAGTAAATAAGAGAGGAGGCGGCTGCTTTGGTTCTCAAAAACAGTAGCTGACAAGATAAGGAAAGAGGGAGCCTTCATAAACTACAAGAGATCGCAGAATGAAGATGACAGGCAACCATATCTGGAAAAAGCTGAGAGAAGTTGGTAGAGTAGCCAGAAAAGCAATAATAGGCAACAGAAAAAAAAATAACCATTACAATAAAATGGGGGAGGGGGGGGACAAGACATTTTTTTTTAGAAGTGTAGTGATAGGAGAAGTGCAAAAGTGGAATTGTGATACTCAAAGGGGAGCAATGTAGAAACTGATGGTGAAACTGCTTAACAAATATTTATGTGCTATGTTCACAGGCAGGAACAGGACAACAGAAGACAAACACAAAGAGGAATGGACTTGTGGTAACTGAGGAAGCAGGAGGAATGGACCCTTGCCCTCAAAAGTTTATGCCTCAACAAATAACTTAAGAGGTCAAATTTCAGAAAGGAGTTAAGTTTCTAAACCAGCCCCTTTGGAAACAGATTCCTAAATGTAGGAGCTCAAACTAAACAAAGCAGGCATGGCTAGAGGTTAGATCAGCCAGGAAAGTTAGGCATTTATCACTGATTTTTCACTCCTAAGTGCCTAACTTGACCAAGCATATCTAGCCACTGCCAAAGTAGGCCTAAATCTATCTGCCCAGATCTCCCCTTCATCTCACTAATCAAAAAATTGAAGCTAGGGCTCCCCTCCCCAATAGTTTCCCAAACTTCAAAAATTGAGCAAGGCACCAGCAGCCCCTCAACAACCCCCACCCTTAGAAAAAGTAAGCTTGAGAGGGAGGCATTCGGCCTTTCCACCAGTGGTGTATAACCTCCCCTCTCCCCCCCCACCCCTACCCATCATAATCACCCCCTGAAATCTCCTCAAGGGAGCCACGAAAATATCAACATATCTCTCCCTGCTCGGCAACCTCTATTGCTCTGACAATAACCACAGTCAGAGCAATGGTGCATGCCAAACCTGGAAGAGGAAAAGGCTGTATCCTCCCAACAGGCCTAGTGAGATTTCTTGGGGAAAAGGGGGAGGAGTGAAGGGATTTGAATTTAAAAAGGCAGGTAATTAAGTAATGATAAATAAAAAATCCAAGTTCAATGTGACATGCCCTCTGGTTTTACTTTAAAAAAAGAAAAGTGTGACAGGATGTTTTGGATGAATTGGATGTTTTTGAGAAAAACTTCCAAATGCTGCTTTATGCCACTTTTTTTTTTTTTTTTTTACAGTTTATAAAGCTGTTTTATTACATATACATTTACTTGTCTTCTGGTTTGTTGAAGCAGTATGTCAGCCAGCATTTGCCACAGTAATGCCTGTCAAAGTGGCTGGCCATGAATACTCCCGCACCACACTCCTCGGAGAGGGGAGAAAGAGTTGTTTTATGCCACTTTTTAGATGTTTTTCTCTTTTGAAAATGAGCCCCATAGTAACCTAGTGGTTAGGGTGGTGGACTTTGGTCCTGGGGAACTGAGTTCGATTCCCACTTCAGGCACAGGCAGCTCCTTGTGACTCTGGGCAAGTCACTTAACCCTCCATTGCCCCATGTAAGCCGCATTGAGCCTGCCATGAGTGGGAAAGCGCGGGGTACAAATATAACACAAAAAAAAAAAAAAAAAAAGAGCCCCAGTGACTCCAGCCAACTTATAAGTGGAACAACCACAGAAGCATAGTATGGTTGCATCTTCAATGTGGTAATACTAGGGCCCAGCTAAGGAACAGGTTATTTTGAGTTAGTCTTCACTGTACCAAACTTGCTTTCCTTGTGCCATCACAATCCAACTGGATAGGTAATGTCTTAAAGAGGAGAGGATAAAAGATTTTTTTTTTTTACATTTATATCCCACATTATCCCAAGCAAGCTTAGGTTCAATGTGGCTTACATTTGAAAATACAGCGAGACAGACTACTAGAATTCAGTTATATCATGTGAGCAAATAGATGGATATTGTTGTAAGCGTTGTATCCTAATTCTTCTGTAAAATTCATGTATTGTACTTCTCTTCTTTTATAATTCATGTAAGCCACATTGTGCCTGCATTTGTGGGAAAAGTTTGAACCAAATGTCCTTAATATGTAATAGTTGGCAGCAATAACGAAACAGTGATGCAATATTCACATAGAAAGCAGCCTGAGCCTACAGATTTTCCACTGAATATAATTAACTTTCGTATGAACTTGGTGGCTAACAGTGTGCTGAACTGGACAACGTTGGCACATTTAGACTAACTCTGGAAAGAACTTCTGCATGAAGGAAGCCCCTGCCTCATTATTCAATACCTCTCTGCGAAACAGTAGTAATAAAAAAAAAGGCAAGTGTATTTTTATAATAACCACTGCATTGCACAAAACAAAAAGGAGCAAGTTCCCACATGCCATCTTTTTCTTTTGATGTAGGCACAGGAAAAAAAAAAGATGTTAAATGCTCCCAGGTCTCAACATAAGGTAAAATTATGTATAATCATACCTGATAATTTTCTTTCCATTAATCATAGCTGATCAATCCATAGACTGGTGGGTTGTGTCCATCTACCAGCAGGTGGAGATAGAGAGCAAACTTTTGCCTCCCTATATGTGGTCATGTGCTGCCGGAAACTCCTCAGTATGTCGATATCAAAGCTCCATCCGCAGGACTCAGCACTTAGAGAATTACACCCACGAAGGGACACTCTGCCCAGCTCACCACCGCCGAAACGGGGGAGGGGAATTAACCCAGCTCATCCCCACACAAGTGGGGGAGGGGAATCCGTCCAGCTCATCCCCGCGGAGCGGGGGAGGGACACCACACCCGCCGATGCGGGGGGATCTGGCTTATCCTGCAACCGCAACCGCGGGAGGAGCTGACTGACCCTAACACCGCCGAAGCGGGAGGGGTACAAAGCTGCCCTACAGCCGCACGAAGCGGGAGGGAGTGCCGGCAGAATTTATGTCTCAATCCAGCCCCGTAAAACGGAGGGGAGAGGAATGCAGCAGCTCACTGTAACACAAACTCGTCTCAACTCTTGAAGAATCCAAGTGAAAGAAGAACTTGAACACGAAGTCCTCCTGAAGTAACTGAAGGCTAAACTTGAACCTAAAATTCAACCAGAATATAAACAGTACAGATATCTGGGAGGGGCTATGGATTGATCAGCTATGATTAATGGAAAGAAAATTATCAGGTATGATTATACATAATTTTACCTTCCATATCATCAAGCTGATCAATCCATAGACTGGTGGGATGTACCGAAGCAGTACTCACCCAGGGCGGGACATAGAAATCCCTGACCTCAACACTGAAGCTCCAAACCGGGCCTCCACCCGTGCAGCCACAGTCAAACGGTAATGCTTGGAGAATGTATGAGCCGAAGCCCCGTTGCCGCCTTGCATATCTCTTCCAAGGAGACGGATCCGGCCTCTGCCATCGAGGCCGCCTGAGCTCTCGTGGAGTGAGCCTTCAGCTGGATAGGCGGCACCTTCCCCGCGGCCACATAAGCCGCTGCAATGGCTTCCTTGACCCATCTTGCCACTGTAGGCTTAGCAGCCTGCAGACCCTTACGAGGACCTGCAAACAGGACAAACAGATGATCCGATTTCCGGAAATCATTGGTCACTTCCAAGTATCTGATGATGACTCGTCTCACATCCAGATATTCAAGAGCGGAGTACTCCTCTGGGTAGTCCTCCCTACGAAAGGAAGGGAGACAGAGCTGCTGATTCACATGGAAGCGAGAAACAATCTTGGGCAGGAAGGAAGGCACTGTGCGAATAGTCACTCCTGCCTCAGTGAACTGCAGAAAAGGCTCTCGACATGAGAGCGCCTGGAGCTCGGAAACTCTTCTGGCTGAAGTGATAGCCACCAAAAAGACTGCTTTCAACGTCAGGTCTTTCAGAGATGCCCTCGACAAGGGTTCAACAGGCGGCTTCTGCAATGCTCTTATCACCAGGTTGAGATTCCACGCAGGCACCACTGAGTGCAGAGGAGGGCGCAGGTGATTAACTCCCTTGAGAAAGCGCACCACATCTGGCTGCGAAGCCAGGGAAGCACCCTTCAGGCGGCCCCTGAAGCAAGCCAGAGCCACTACCTGGACTTTAAGGGAACTGAGCGACAGGCCTTTCTCCAGACCTTCTTGCAGGAACGCCAACACTGAAGAAATTGGAGCAGTGAAGGGAGAAAGTGAGCCTGCTTCACACCATGCTGCAAAGATACGCCAAACCCTGGCGTAAGCAGTAGAAGTAGAGCGCTTCCTCGCTCTCAGCATAGTGGCGATGACCTTGTCTGAGAAGCCCTTCTTCCTCAGACGCTGCCGCTCAATAGCCAGGCCGTAAGACCAAAGGGAGAGGGATCCTCCATCACCACGGGACCCTGATGTAACAGGCCCTGCTCCACTGACAGCCGCAGAGGATCGTCGACTGAGAGCCTGATCAAGTCCGCATACCAGGGACGTCTGGGCCAATCCGGACCCACCAGGATTACCCTGCCGGGATGCTTTGCCACCCGGTCTAGCACCCTGCCCAACATGGGCCAGGGCGGGAACACATAGAGGAGCTCTTGTGTCGGCCACTGTTGGAGAAGAGCATCTACTCCCAGGGATCGAGGGTCCCGTCCTCTGCTGAAAAAGCGCGGCACTTGGCAATTGGCCGATGACGCCATCAGATCTAGGCTCGGCTGGCCCCAGCGCTTCGTGATGTCCAAGAACGCCTGAGCAGATAGTTGCCACTCTCCGGGCTCCAAGGTATGGCGACTGAGAAAGTCCGCCTTGACATTCATGACTCCGGCAATGTGGGCCGCTGAAAGCTGCTCCAGGTTCGCTTCCGCCCACTGGCAAAGACTCATAGCCTCCTTGGCTAGAGGGGCGCTCTTGGTACCTCCCTGGCGGTTGATATAGGCCACAGCCGTGGCATTGTCCGACAGGACCCGTACAGGCTACAACACCAGTACCGGGATGAACTCCAATAACACCAACCGAATGGCTCCGAGTTCCAGGAGGTTGATAGACCACTTGCCTCTGCAGGAGACTAGAGCCCCTGCGCTGTCCTTCCCAAGCAGTGGGCTCCCCAGCCCATCAAAGAGGCGTCTGTCGTGACGACAATCCACTCCAGGGTCACCAGAGGCAATCCTGCAGACAACTTGTCTGTCTGCGTCCACCAGCTCAGCGCCTTGCACACTGCTGGGTCCACGGAAAGGCGCACAGCATAATCCTCCGACATCGGAGTCCAGCGCAGCAGCAGAGATAGCTGTAGTGGTCTCATATGAGCCCTGGCCCAGGGCACTACTTCCATCGTGGCCGTCATAGAGCCCAACAGCTGCACGTAGTCCCAAGCCCGAATAGGAGAGGCTACTAGGAACTAGTCCACCTGAGCCTGAAGCTTGACAATCCGATTGTCTGGCAGGAACACTCTGCCCACTTGGGTGTCGAATCGAACTCCCAGATACTCCAGGGACTGAGTCGGGCGCAGCTGGCTCTTCTTCCAGTTGATGATCCATCCCAGGGAGCTCACCAGAGCAACTACCCGGTCCATAGCTTTGCCGCACTCTGCATAAGAGGGGGCTCGGATCAACCAGTCGTCCAGATAAGGATGGACTTGTACTCCTTCCTTTAGCAGGAAGGCCGCTATGACCCCCATTACTTTGGAAAAGGTCCGCGTAGCAGTAGCCAACCCGAAAGGGAGGGCTCTGAACTGGAAGTGTCGTCTCAGGACTGTAAAACGCAGAAAGCGTTGGAGAGGAGGCCAGATGGGAATATGCAGGTACGCTTCCTTGATGTCCAAGGAAGCCAAGAACTCTCCTGCCTTCACTGCCGCTATAACAGAGCGGAGAGTCTCCATGCGAAAGTGCCTCACTTTCCAGGCCCGATTGACCCCTTTGAGGTCGAGGATAGGCCGGACAGAACCTCCTTTCTTTGGAACCACAAAGTAAATGGAGTAACGTCCCTTGCCAATCTGATTTTTTGGCACCGGAACGACCGCACCCAGGCGGATCAGGTTGTCCAAGGTCTGCTGCACTGCCACAGCTTGACCGGAGACTTGCAGGGAGAGAGTACAAACCCGTCTCTTAAGGGTTGGCAGAACTCTAGCTTGTAGCCGTCTCTGATGACTTCCAGCACCCACGCGTCTGAAGTTATAGTGGTCCACTCGCCCAGAAACGAGGACAGCCGTCCTCCAATCTGCACTGGGGCGTGGACCAAGGCCCCGTCATTGGGTACGAGACCCTGGGGGAGGACCGGAGGGAGCACCTCCGGGACGGCGGTCTCTGCGAAAGGAATGCTGCTTGGGGGAGAAATTCCTCTTGAAGGAAGAGGGGGCAGAGGAACCCGACTTGCCCGGGCGGTACCCACGGGCTTCCAGCAACCGTCCTCTGGAGGTACCGGGACGAGTACTAGCCCGAGCCCTGACCTCTGGTAATTTCTTGCCCTTAGACGTGCCGAGATCGGTCACGATTTTGTCCAGCTCGACCCCAAAGAGCAGCTTGCCTTTAAAAGGCAATCTAGCCAGGCGGGATTTAGAGGCGTGGTCAGCAGACCAATGTTTCAGCCAAAGCCACCGCCGCGCAGAGACTGTCTGAGCCATGCCCTTAGCTGAGGCTCTCAAGACATCATACAGCAAGTCTGCCAAATAGGCTAAGCCCGATTCCAGGGCCGGCCAATCAGCCCTCAAGGAAAGATCCGAGGGGGAAGCCCGCTGCACCATAGTCAGGCACGCCCTGGCCACATAGGAGCCGCAAACTGAGGCCTGCAAACTTAACGCAGCTGCCTCAAAGGACGACCTTAAGGCCGCCTCCAATCTTCTGTCCTGGGCGTCCTTTAGGGCCGTGCCACCTTCCACCGGCAACGCCGTTTTCTTAGTCACCGCAGTGATTAAAGAATCCACGGTAGGCCACAGATAGGCCTCACGTTCACTCACAGCCAAAGGATAGAGGCGGGACATAGCCCTAGCCACTTTAAGGCTCGTTTCCGGGACATCCCATTGAGCCGCAATTAAGGTGTGCATGGCATCATGCACGTGGAAGGATCTAGGCGGGCGCTACGTCCCCAGCATAATGGCAGAGCCAACAGGGGCTGAGGGAGAGACGTCCTCCGGAGAGGAAATCTTCAAAGTGTCCATGGCCTGTAACAACAGGTTGGGCAAATCCTCTGGGCTAAAAAGCCGCGCTGCAGAGGGGTCATCCGCTCCATCCGAGCGGGGATCTATCTCCTCCAAGGAATCCGCAAAGGACCGTTGGGAGACCTCAGACACGCTGCCCTCATCTACATCGGAGGAGACAAAGTCCTCCAAGGCCTGGAAATCAACCCGAGGGCGTTTACCTCTGGGAACCTCAACCTCTTTATCAGAAGAGGGAGCAGGGGCAGCGTTTTGCATGAGGAAAGCCTGATGCAGCAGCAAAACAAACTCGGGGGAGAAACCCCCCAGACAGTGCACTTCCGCAGCCTGGGCAACAGCCCTAGACGCACTCTCAACCGGCGCTCGCAATAGCGGGGGAGAGACATGCTGCGCATCCAAAATGGCGTCCGGCGCGAAACTCCACGAAGGAGCCGCGCGGGAAGAACGGCGCTTAACTTTAGCCGCTTTGTGCCGTCGCCCAAATTAAGGGCGTTCATGGCATTAATGTCTCCAACCTCAAGGGCGGCCCACGAAGAAGCCGTCCGAGCCGCGTGGCCGGCCAAGATGGCGGAGGCGAGGAGCGGGGGATGGGCGTTTATGGCGGGAAAAAAACGCCACGCCGGAGGAACGACCGGGACATTCATCGGTCACTAAACTGTCACCCATCAAGGGCGAATCAGGTTGTAAAACCCCCGCATCCCCTCTAGAAGCGCTCCAGCGATCCGGGGAGCGACCCTTTGCGCCCTCGCCCTCCGACGCCATATGCCACGAGGAGAAGAATCGGGGAACCCCCTGCCCGCTATAAAAAGGTAAAATTACCTGCTTGCCGCTCCGAGCTGTAACGAACTGGTGTCCCAGTGAGTAGCTGCAATGAACGTTTAAAGAAACGTCGAATTAAACGCCTTTAAAGACGTTTAAAATTTTTTTTTTTTTTTTTTTTTTTTAAACGGAGCCAGCGGGAGGGGGGAGAAAAGGAGGGACCTGGCACCACCAGGTTTGCACTTGCTCAAAAGAGCCCTCAACCCCAGGCCTCAACAAAACCTAAGGATTAGGCTTGGAGGCCTAGCCAGAGCTGCTGCTGTGTGTGACCACCACCTGCTGAGATAGAGAACATACTGGGGAGTTTCCGGCAGCACATGACCACATATAGGGAGGCAAAAGTTTGCTCTCTATCTCCACCTGCTGGTAGATGGACACAACCCACCAGTCTATGGATTGATCAGCTTGATGATATGGAATTAATGTTCTGGTTTTTTTTTTGTTTGTTTTTTTAATTGTAGTTATAAATAGTAAGTCTGATTGTTAAGCACCTGATTCTCATAACATGATATCTATTTTGGTGGCCCTTTACTAGGTGAAACCATCACTGCATGAATACAGAGAGTCCCTATAACCCCTCCAAATGACACAATTTACAATTTAGAACTACTCAATACTTCCCGTGTACACCCGCATGCTGCAAAGCCAGCACGTTTGAAAATAAAAGCGAGATCAAATAAAAATGTTACCAACAATAAAGAATGACAACGTGGATTGAGCGGCTCATAGGTTTACTTGCTCTGTTTTGCATGTACGGGACAGCTGCATGGAAAGGGAAAAGGAGAACAGCCTGTCCCCTTTACTTTCAGCCACTGCAGACATCTGGCCTCCTTCCTCTGTTGGGTTGTGCTGTCCAGAACCATGGAAAGCCTCTCATTACTACCTGCCATGCTTTTTGACTCTTTTTGACTCCATTAAGCGGGACTCCCCCCCCCCCCCCCCCTCAGCTTCTTGGGTCTCAGCGGGGGACAGGCAACCCAAAGACACGGATCCTTTCCACTCACACACTTCTTGCCATGCCTGCCCCCCCCCCCCTTGGGCAGGATTTTCAAACCTCATCTCAGAGTTCTCCTCCCACCACTAGGCCAGAGTGTCCCCCGAGACTCTCCAGCCATGCCACAACACCCAGATTTCCTGTGGGAAGGGGGTTACATATATTTAGGTTAGACTGAGTATAGGATCACATGCTACCTTACATAGATCACAAGTGACTCGCTCCCAGCTACTGCCACAGTTCCATATACTGGAGTTATTTTATCTTTATTAATAATAATACACTTCCATAATAGGCTTCCCTAGTACCAGAATTGTTATTACAAAGTCTCTTTAAGCATGCCTTAGCATGTTAGCACAGTGGGAGGATTCTGTATAAAGCCAACAAGTTCTGGAGTTACAGGTTTATCTTGTAATAGTCAGGACATATGCTGACGCCGTTCCCCCTGAAACATTATAGACTTTACGTTAGTAGCAATCCCACATATAAATGGCAGCATGTAAACATACAGAGAAGCCCAGATGTTTAAATGCCATTTCAGAACAGGGGCCATTCATACATGGGGATGCCAAGTACATTTGGACGTCAAGGGAGCATAGGTAGGGTGGGGAGGAGTGGCCTGGAATTCACCTTAGTATGTAACAACAGAAATCATGTCATCTAGCCCTCCCAGATCACCGCTGTTTGCCCCAAAGACTTCCATCCCCCTCCCCACCCCCCACCCCCATACCAGCCCTTCCCTCTTTATACCCACCTCCATGACACACACACATTCTGGTTCCCCAAACCCCTGGAGCAAAGACCCCAACATGCTCAATATTAAATCATTACATAAGTTATAAAATGCTCACTGTTATAATGTTAAAGGATTATTGCATATGCATTACCTAATCACTCTCAAAGATAATGCACAGAATCAGCATAAGATAGGATAGTTTTGAAACCTGGATAGATGAACTGTCAGGTCTTGTATTTGTATGCTGAGATTAGAGCCCTTTGCAAAAGGCGCACTGACTTCAGAAAAATCTATGAGGGAGGGATTACTATGACCCCCACCACCACCACCACCTAGCGCAGGGCCCTTTTCCCTGCAGCTTGTTAAAAGGACCCCAAAGTGAAAAAAAAATTGTACATGAAATATGTACTGTTTCTTCATTTGATAAAACTCTAGATATTTATTCTGCTTTGTACGTATGCTGAGGGTAATTGGAGCAAACACAAAGTTTTTGTAATTATATGTTAGCCTCCGGCATTAGGAATAATTGATTTGGGAACACACCTTAACTGTGACAGTCACATTGCTAGTACAGGGGTAACACTTAAAAGAAAGAATACAAAAAATGATAGCATTATTTAATTTGTAGAGATGAACTATATATCTATAGGGGAACAGGTCTCCTCTCTAGTGAAATCCACTTAGTACAAATTCAGGAAACCAGTCTCTAGGTAAGCAAAAAGAATTAATTCTTAGGAGGAAAACGCCTCAAGAAGCACCTCTTCCGCTAAAACGCCGAAGGGCTAGGACTTCATCATGGGCAAAAAACCTCCTAGTGTGTATCGCTTGCCTTCATATAGCAATAATTAGAAATGGAGCTTAACTTAGAGAGTCACTCATATCTTCCCTCTTCTATTGTATTAATTTTATGAAAAAGTGCTTAGCTTTAGGACGCATGCTTTTCTGGTCATAATAACGGAGGAAGACTGAAGAAAAGCAGTTACAGGGGTAACAAAAGAAATAATACGAAAAATGACAGCATTATTTAATTCATATATACAATGAAGTAAAACATTACTAATGCAATGCAGTTACCCTGCAACAAAATTTCCTTTCCTAAGAAAAAGAATAAGCTATATAATCTTTTTAAAAAAAAAATACACATAGTAGGACAAATTTTTCCTACAGCATTGCTGTAAAAGTGCAAAATATTTCCATGGTCACTTTTCAGTTTAGGTTTGAGTTCTACAGAATGACTGGACATCAAAATTTAAAAAGAAGACAAACTTTTGCAATGTTAACCTAATTGGGAAGGGAGGGAGAGATTCATTCAGTGATACTGCCTATACATGTGAATTCTTATGAACTCTACAAGAATACACAAATCTGCCAAGAATTCAAAATTAGTCTTCCAACTTCTTCCTATACAAAAGATAAGAGAGGTTTGAAATACTAAAAGTATATTTCATCTTTCTTTTTAAAACCACAAAATATCTAAATAGGGACCACTGGTGATCTATTCGAATTCTAATGTTGTATTACCACGTGGTGTTCAAAATATTCTGCTTCAAACAACTGCAGCTGGTTATAATCACACTTATTTATTCTTACTTTATTAAGAGGACCTTCAAATCTTCCCAGCTTAGCTGTTCTATTCAGAACTCATTTGGCATGATATTTTCATACATGCGCTCAAGCTGTTTTCTGAAAGTATTTATTATCACTGGTCCTGTATTTACTATCAAAATGCTTTCAGAGGTCAGGTTTCTTAAGTCACTGAAAAAACTCCCCATGGGAGAAAAAACCAGTGACTCCTGCCCTCTGAAAAACAGCTTCCCCTTGTACCAAGCAGAATATTTTCTGCAACTGATTCTGTCATTCATTTACATTTGAATACGGTTAAATGCGACCTGCCCTTAAATCTTTAGCATTTCGTTTGTGGATCTCTATCCAACCCAAACAAAAACAGTCTGTACTTAGCTTCTTTTTTAGAAATACACCTGTATATACTCTTTTTATTCAAATGTTTGAAGTCAAGGTATCCCTATTCCTGCCAAAAGATGCTTGTTCAGCTCAGCTCAGGTCCATTTAACAGTAGGGGAAATCCCTACAACAAGCAACTATCAACAAACGCATAAAGAGGTGCAAATGGCTAAGGCTTTGTGAAACAGCAAACCAACTACCTGGATGTTAGATTCAAGTATAGAACTATTACGTCACCCTCGACATGATTAGTAAAACAAAGCAGATTCCGATATTACAGTAAGAGGCTCAATTTCAAAGCACATAGACTTACAAATTTCACAGGTCAATATGTAACTTTGTAAGTCTATGTGCTTTGAAAATGAGCAACTAAACATAATTGGGCCCAATATTCAGCTAGCAGCGTTACTGCTGTCCCCGCTGGCGTTAGACCCTAATATTCAACGCCGGGCTGTTTCCGGAAACCAGAACTGAATATCTGAGTTTTTTGGCCACTATAAAAGTTTGCCAGCTATACCGATATTCCAGTGTTAACCAGTTAACTTTTAGTGGTCAAAAAATAGGCCTGCTATTAAAGCAGCCTATTTTGATGGCTCAACAATCATTTAAGCACACCTACCAGTAGCCGGATAGTGGCTAGCCACTACTGGATACTCAGTGGGAGATAACCGTTATCTCCTGATGAATATCTGCAGTTAGGCACTTAAAACAATATTAACTGGCCAGGAGCCGTCCCTGACCTGTTAAATAGTTTTGGATATTGAGGGGATCATCTATAGCAAATGTCTCATCTTAACACTCTATATCAAAACTTTAAAGTTAATACCAGGAAATCACCAGACAAACCTGTTTTCCTGACTTCCTATGCAATCAACAGTAAAACTTCCATTACCAGGCCAGAATTTCTTTTAAGGTCAATAAACAAACTGAATACGGTGGTTGCATTATTCCACTTTGGTCCCTAAAAAGTACTTGGTGAATGGGAACTGTCAATATAAGAACTCCAAAAAATTAGGATTCCCACTATCTGCAGGCTGTCACCTTACAATATTGAACATACCTAGTTTACGACTTTTGAGTCATGTGGAAAGTTAAACTTTGCCAGAGGCAGTGCATGACAGGATATTGGGTGCCTGGCCTTGGGATGGAGTGGCTACCAGATCCACTTTAGCAGTAAGTCCGCTGAGGTAAAATGCTCCACTGTACCTCAGAGGACCCTGGACTACTCCCACATGAGGATCCTTACTTCTGCATAAAGCTGAAGTCAAGATTCTGTGCTAAAATATAAGTGAAAATACAAAGTGCACCAAAATTCAGCACTTTTTTTAACCACATATCAGGAACGATTCCCAATTTAGCAGGTTTGCGTGCGATTTACATAACCACGCTATCCTCTAGCACAAACAGTTGTTACTCTTGATTATCTGTGCTAAAACCCTTACTGGATCAAAAATAAAATTAGCATGGGGAAATCAAACACAAACCTCTGTGCTCAAAGGATAGTGCAGCTCATTAGATCGGGCCATGAGAGTAGGTTAAAAAGAGGAGGAGTCTGACGCTACAACACAGAGATGTGCTGTACAGACTGGCTGAGCAGGAATTAGGAGTTTGCACAATTTAACAAGGGAAAAAATTCAGTGAATGACCTTACACCCTTGTACTGTAAAAAGAAAAAACAAACCATTCAGAACCTCAAAGGGCTTCGAATGACCTAAACAACTATACATTTTTTTGGTTTAGACACAGCCTGTGTCAGTATCCAGCTGGCCAGCAGAATTTTCCTTTTCCTTCCATTTCAAATGAGTAGTAAAAGGTGTTCGGTTAACCTGATATCTTGAACAGCCGAAAGTTCTGAAGGTTTATTTTCTGTGCCATTCACTGAGAGAACACTACATAGGAGCTCATTTTCAAAGCACATAGACTTACAAAGTTACATAGAGGGGCATTTTTGAAAGAAACGTCTAAGTTGGAATTTGGACGTCTTTGTAGGTTATCAATAGAAATCAAACAAAATAAAACATGGAAAAGAAAATAAGATGATACCTTTTTTATTGGACATAACTTAATACATTTCTTGATTAGCTTTCGAAGGTCGCCCTTCTTCCTCAGATCGGAAATAAGCAAATGTGCTAGCTGACAGTGTATATAAGTGAAAACTTCAAGCATTACTATGACAGGTGGGAGGATGGGGGTGGGTAGGAGGTATGCATGGGGACATCAAAGCATATCATTGATATTCTAACAGGATGGGTGTGGATAGGTGAGGGGTGGAGAGACACCCCCATCCTCCCACCCTGTCATAGTAATGCTTGAATGTTTTCACTTATATACAGTGTCAGCTAGCACATTTGCTTATTTCCGATCTGACGAAGAAGGGCAACCTTCGAAAGCTAATCAAGAAATGTATTAAGTTATGTCCAATAAAAAAGGTATCATCTTATTTTCTTTTCCATGTTTTATTTTGATTTCTATTGATAACCTTAAGAGTGGACTAACACGGCTACCACACTCCTCTACTTAAGACGTCTTTGTAAAACTTCCAAATTCAGAGGCGGGGAAAAGTCCAAATGGACGTCTATCTTTCGTTTCGAAAATACCAAGGAGTCCTTAGATTTGGACGTCCTTAGATTTTTGGCGATTTTCGAAACCAAAGACATCCAAGTCTAAAACGTCCAAATGCAAGCCATTTGGACGTGGGAGGAGCCAGCATTTGTAGTACACTGGTTCCCCTGACATGCCAGGACAGCAATCGGGCACCCTAGGGGGCACTGCAGTGGACTTTATAAAAAGCTCCCAGGTACATAGTTCCCTTACCTGTGTGCTGAGCCCACCCAAACCCCCCAAAACCCACTACCCCCAACTGTACACCACTACCATAGCCCTTAAGGGTGAAGGGGGGCACCTATACGTGGGTACAGAGGGTTTCTAGTGGGTTTTGGAGAGCTCGCCGTTTCCTCCACAAATGTAACAGGTATGGGGGGATGGGCCTGGGTCCACCTGTCTGAAGTGCACTGCACCCGCTAAAACTGCTCCAGGGACCTGCATACGCTGTCATAGACCTGAATATGACATCTGAGGCTGGCACGTTATATTTTTAATCATGCTTTTTGAGGGTGGGAGGGGGTTAGTGACCACTGGGGGAGTAACGAGAGGTTATCTGATCATTTCGGTCACCTTTTTGTGCCTTATTCGTAATAAAAGCAGGTCCGGGTGAAAACGTCCCAGTTTTAGTCTTGGACGTCTCTGCTTTTTTCCATTATGGCTTAAAGATGTCCAAGTCTTAGGAATGGCCAAGTCCCGCATTCACCATGCCTCCAATATGCCCCCCTCAGATTTGGACATCCTTGCAACAGAAGTCCGCTAGAGATGTCCAAAATCGGGTTTCGATTATACCGAGATGGACGTCCAAGTGCCGATTTAAGTCGAAAGACAGACATCCATCTCTTTCGAAAATGAGCCTGAAAGTAACCTATGTAACTTTAAGAGGCATATTTTCAAAGCACTTAGCCTTCCAAAGTTCCATAGGTTCTATGGAACTTTGTGAGGCTAAGTGCTTGAAAATATGCCTGTTTGTAAGTCTATGGGGCCGATACTAGGACCGTGGGAATTAGACCGGCTAACTCCCGTGGTCGGAGCTCAGTCTAGATATTCAATGCCGGGCTGTTTCCAGTGTCTGGCATTTAATATCCAGTTTAGTTTTGGCTCTTTTAAGACAACCAGTTAAGTCAGTATTCAGATTTAGTCAGTTATCTTTAAAACAGCCAAAGATGTCCCATATTTTCATGCAGCCAAATGTGGCCACTAAATCAGCTTTAAAAAAAAAAAAAAATCGGCAGATAGCTGCTAACCACTAACTGAGGATATTCAGTGGGGGATAGCCGATTACCCCCCCCCGCTGAATATCAGCAGATAGCTAGTTAGGTGCTATTTAAACCGGTCAGCAGCCGCTCTGGCTGGTAAAAATAGCTCTGAATATCTAGGGGCATATGCTTTGAATATAAGCCTCTATATATTTTACACTGTGTTTAACCTGTCTTATTGCCTTTCTGTACCAACGTATTCAAGTTGTTGTTTTCAATTAGTTTTCCTAGCAACTAACTAGTAAAGGTTGTGTCACACTCTCTACAGCCAATATACAGCCTGAAGCATGGTGGTTTGGGAACGTCCCATGACCCAGGTGGGATTATTTTATCAGTGGGGCACCAGAACCCCCAAATCCCCCATCAAATAGCCTCCAAACTTTGACTGGTCCCAGAACCTAAGAGACCTCCAGAACCTGAAGGCGTAAAGGTCCTGTCTCCAAGAGTGGGGTTGCTGCTAGCGAGTAGACAGGGTCCGGTTTACATTATATTCGTAACATTTAAGACAGAATCAACACCATAACTTTAAAAGATTATTGTGCGCTTTTGTTTGTGCCAAAATGTTCAAACAAATTAATCATGATTAGATCAGGCCTTGGGAAAGACTGGAAGGGTACATTTAAAACAAACAGTTTATCTTCTATTGGTTTAAGGTTACATTGGTAGATGCGCCACACATCTGCCGTTTCAAAAGGGCCCCACTGTTGCTAGAAGTCGTCCATGAAAGTCAATGCAGATTATCAAAGGACAGTAGGCCACACAGAAGAAATAACAGCAGCAGGTGGAGCTTATTAAAAGAAAAATACAGAAATATCTAGCATTGAATATTTTCTTTAATGAAGGCTAAATAAAAGTTCGATATCAAATGTAATGAATTTCATTGTTTATGTTAGCCATTGAACAAATAATTTTTCAGAGGATAATCATTATATAGAAAATGTTATAGGCCAATGTAGTGGCATACAACACAAGAAACACTCTTTGTCTAGAGGCTAGGAACAACTCAGGCAATGTAACAGAATCTTTCCCACAATGCCCTGCCAATGGCATTTGTTTCCCTAGCCATGTAATCTTTCTCTTCTCAGACTACCAACTACTGTAAAGTGCTAACCATTCTAATTTCATTTTCTTTAAAACACTCCTCTACATACCACCTCCTGATGCACAGGGGGTTCCATGATTCTTTCAGATTCTTCCCTGACTTCTTGTACATAAGTATTGCCACACTGGGACAGACCAAAGGTCCATCAAGCCCAGCATCCTGTTCCAACAGTGGCCATCCAGGTCACAAATACCTGGCAAGATCCCAAAAAGGTCAATACATTTTATGCTGCTTATCCCAGAAATAGCAGTGGGATTTTCCCCAAGTCAATTTACGTAATAATGGTCTAAGGACTTCCGTCCAGACCTTTTTTAAACCCTACTAAGCTAACTGCCTTTAAAACATTCTCTCGTAATGAATTGCAGAGTTTAATTACATGTTGTGTGAAGAAACCTTTCCTCTGATTCGTATTAAATTTGCTACTTTGTAGCTTCATCGCATACCTCCTAGTCCTAGTATTTTTGGAAAGAGTTAAAAAACGATTCACGTCTACCCGTTCCACTCCACTCATTATTTTATAAACCTCTATCGTATCTCCCCTCAGCCGTCTTTTCTCCAAGCTGAAAAGCCCTAGATGCTTCAGCCTTTCCTCATACGGAAGTCGTCCCATCTCCTTTATCATTTTTGTTGCCCTTCTTTGTACCTTTTCTAATTCCACTATATCTTTTTTATAGATGCCCTTTTCCATGTCCACTAACTTGTCATGTTCTCTCTCCTCTTCCTGTCATGTCTACAATATCCCCTTTAATTTCCCGGGATCCTAGACAGTATGGAAATCTTTAGTGCTGGAAGTTCCTAGAATACTACTCTCTTAGCAAAATTACAACTCAGTATAGTCAGGAGTTATTTTTCTAATACCTATACATCAATTGTACTGATATGGGCCACCATCTATATTAAGGTCAGAAGATCTTATACGTCATTAAACACTGTACAACAGTTTACATTATTGTGCATTAATAAAACATAGTAACTGAGGGGTCCTTTTACTAAGGTACGCAGACAAACGGCCTGCGCTGTTGTAGACGCGTGTATTGGATGTGCATAGGTCCATTTTTCAGCACACCTGCAAAGCAGGCCTTTTTTTGGCCAAAAATGGACGTGCGGCAAAATGAAAATTGGCGCACGTCCATTTTGGGCCTGAGACCTTACCACCACCCATTCACTTAGCGGCAGTGGTAAGGTCTAACACGTTAACCAGGCGGTAATCGTCAATAAGCATTCAATGCTGATCACCACCCAGTTAGCGCTGCGCGCCAGAAAATAAAATATATTTTCCAGCACGCGTACTCCGCGTGTGTAAAAAATGAAATTACCACCAAGGCCACGTGGTAGTTGGGTGATAGTCCCGAATTGGTGCATGTTGGACCAGCATAAGCGTCTACACGGCTTAGTAAAAGGGCCCCTTAATAACTTTTGCATTTAAGGTCCACTTCTTTCTTTTAAAGAATACAAAATATACACTGTGCTCACAGAAGAGCACCTTATTAGAATTAAGAATTCATTTATTACTGTACTTGAATAAAACAAATTTCTTGCAGTTACCTCTAACATAAGTGAGAAGACCAAGTTTTTATTAGTCGGTCATAAAGAACCTTCATTAGAAATATGTTCACGGGCAGTAAACGGTTTAATCTATAAACTGGAGTCAACCTTGAAAATTTTAGGAGTTATTATAGATCAAAACTTGATGTGAAAAATTCATATAAATAGGCTTGTAAAGAGCTGTTTCTGGCTTATGAACCAGGGGCGTATCTGGAATCCGGCGGTAGGGGGGGCCAGAGCCAGAGAGGGGGGGGGCACATTTTTGCCTCCCTTCCCCCCCGCCTCTCTCCACCCCCCTCCCCGCCGCTTACTTTGCTGGCGGGGGGCCCCAACCCCCGCCAGCCGAGGTCCGACCCGAAGTCTTCACATTTCGTCTTCCTCCGTGGCCATGCTGCAAGGAAATAACACTGCAGTGCTGATTCGTTGAATCCAGTTCGGAGTCTGACGTCGCAGCACGTTGTACGCGCGTACAACGTGCTGCGATGTCAGACTCCGAACTGGATTCAACGAATCAGCACTGCGTTACTTCCTTGCAGCATGGCCACGGAGGAAGACGAAATGTGAAGACTTCGGGTCGGACCTCGGCTGGTGGGGGTTGAGGCCCCCCGCCAGCAAAAGTAAGCAGCGGGGGAGGGTTGACGGCGGGGAGGGGGGCCAGGGCAAAATCTGCGGGGGCCCAGGCCCCTGTGGCCCCACGCAGATACGCCCCTGTTATGAACAATCTAAGGCATGTGCGGAAATATTTCATTCAAGAGAAATTTAGGCTATAAGTACAAGCTATAATCTTGACAAAAGTTCACAGATATGCTAAACGTCTAATCAGAAAGTTACGTACTACCCAGAATATGGCCATTCAACCTATTAGTCACTTCAGAAAGTTTGACAGTGCCCTTATTATATTCAATTTCATTGGTTACCAGTGGAGGCCCAAATACTTGTTTTTTAAATCATTCAAGGTTCTGCTCCAGTGTACTTATGTTTGTCAATTGCGTATTGTCCTCAAAATATGACACTGGGAATTCTTTACAATTATCATTTCCCTCATATAAAGGTGCAGCCTAAAATAATTTTTCAAGCTTATTTTCTTATCAGGCAGTTAAAATTTGGAATTCCTTGCCAGCTGCTGTGATTACTCTCTCTCAGGGCCCTATTTACTAAGCCGTGCTATATGCATGCTAGCATTATTAGCGCACATGAAAAATTAGCACGCTTTAATGCTAGAGACACCATAGGAATATATGGATGTCTTTAGCGTTAGCACGCGCTAATTTTTCAACAGGGCCCTCAATATAATATATGACTTTTCATAAATTGCTTAAGACTGTCTTATTTGTGTTCAGATTAATTCTTGGTTAATTGTAGTTGATGCTAAATTGCTATTGTAATTTTGACTTCCTGTGTTGTAAGTTCCCAGTTTCAAATGGTTTCCATTTGATGTAATCCACTCCAAACTAATTCTGATGTGAGCAGAATAGAAAACTATTGTAATGTAATGTAAAAAGTAGCATTATACTAAGTCGTTCATTATCTTTGACCTATCAGAATTTGCCTCTTGTCTATTTTCCCTTGACAAGATAACCTGCACTGAACCTGAATGACGTAACATGGACCTTTGCCCTTCCCATTTTCCACCTACAGTGTCACAGTTCTTATTCTCTGTCATTGTGTGGCCTATCTTCCCTTACCTCATACCCATTCCAGATGGGATATGGGAAAGATGCAACATCATGCCGCCATCTCCCTGTCAAAATTACTCAGAAACACCTGGATTCTATATAGCGTGCCTACATATCCACGCCGATTTTAGCACGGATTCTATAACAATGTGTGCAACTTAATTGGCTTAATATGCTAATGAGTTTTAATAACAGCACTTAAGCAATAATGAACACTAATTTGCACCGATTACAATTTAGGCACACAACTCGCTAAGAGTGTTCTGTAACGATGTGAGCTGAACTTCTAATGCATGCAGGCAAAAAGGGGCATGGTTATAGGCGGGGAAATGGTCCATTTATGGGCATTCCAAAATTTATGAGCCTAGTTATAGAATATTGCCCAGTTCACCTAAATCTACGCACTGGGATTTATGCCACGTTTTCTCTGGTGTAAATGGATGCGTGTTCTATTATCAGTCCCTAAATCTAAGCACCGATTATAGAATACGTTTAAATCAGTGCCGATTTTTAGGCGCCATACATAGAATCTCCCCCAAAGGGCCACCATGCTGCAGGATAACATAGAAACATGACGGCAGATAAGGGCCATAAACCAGTTAACTTTTGATTATTTTGCATTAAGCTTACAAAGCAGTAAGGTTTTAGCAGGGGAAAATCCACAGTGAAACAGTTGCACTAAAGGGTAGTTTGTTGGCATGCAAAAACACAAGCAAACTTGCCAAATCAGAAACGACTTCTGATGTAGAAAACCACACTGAATTTTAGAGCTAAAGTAATTATCTTACCCAGGAACAGCAGAGTCATTTGAAGTGACTAAAGGGTAGTTTGTTGGCATGCAAAAACACAAGCAAACTTGCCAAATCAGAAACGACTTCTGATGTAGAAAACCACACTGAATTTTAGAGCTAAAGTAATTATCTTACCCAGGAACAGCAGTCATTTGAAGTGAAGTGCAGCACTTCATCTCAGAGGACTCATGGCCCAAGTGGGCCTGGTAGCCACCTCAACCCCAAGCTTATTTGGTCCAGGTCAGCCCTGCCAGGCACTCAGAACAGGGAGATCCTTGACCGCCCCTCCCCCCGGACCAATAATGCTTCTTTGGTTGGGGAGGCACCAAGTGGCATCCTCTTTGTCTCTAGAACTAATTATATAAAGTACTCCTTACACCTTAAATATCTTAAACTTATTTCTTTATTGTATTACACATGCCTAATACCTCTACCCTTGAAACTCACATTCTCACGTTGCATTCACACATAGCTCACATCTCACGTTGCATTAGGCATGTGTAATACAATAAAGAAATAAGTTTAAGATATTTAAGGTGTAAGGAGTACTTTATATAATTAGTTCTAGAGCGTGTACTCTGGTAATAAACTGGAAACCTCAGGTAGAAAAGAATCCTCTTTGTCTCACCAACATCTTGGAAAATGGGGGATCCCATCCTAACCACTAATAGGTCGGAAGAGGAGAATTCCTGAATTTTAGCAGATGGGCACAAGGACAGTGGTAGCAAATCCAGCCAGCCTTTAAAAAATAATCTCCCTTCCTGTTAGTGTGCGATCCAATACATGATGCAGCAAAATGCAGCAGTATATACTGTTTTTTTTCTTTAGGTGCACATTTTAAGGCTATGGTCATTTGCAAGCCATTAGTTTACAGCATCGGGAGTAAAGGTTTTCTGCGAGTGCATTGGAATGCTGTTCACTGAAAACTTAGCACACTGTTCTAACACAGTTTACTGTACCGAGACGAAACAAGGTGAGCATGAAGTTAAGCTGTAACCTGCACAGAGTAGCAGAGTCCTACAAAACTCCCCTTCCTCTTTGTTTTGTCCAGCTACTGTAACATGCTAAATATTCTAGGCTCCGTAAATTTTTTTCTTTGCTATTTATCCATGCATTCATCAACGTCCTTCAAATCTCCCTGAAACTTTTAAAATGCAGTTTGGGGAATTTTGCTCCATTGGTTAATAATGCTGTGCTATTCATTCCCTTCCTGCTGCATTTTTCTAAATAATTTTAAATTTTGATGTTTGTTTGTATCTCCTTTTTTTCCCACTGTTTCTAATTGCTGCTGTGATGGCCATTAGGTTTGAATGGCAGTATCCAATGGGGTATACTGAAAGTTAAGATCTGGGACATGAGGCTTTTTTATGTTGTTTCCAGCTTGGAGACTAGGATCTCTGTAATGGGTAACAAGAAAGTTTAACAAATAAAAAGCAACAAGTTAAAAATTACACACTGACAGAATAACATATTTCCCCTTCCAACATTCACAAACTCTCAATAAGAAGAGACATGGTAAAGAGTATCTCAGTAGCGTGGGTGTAGTAACTGGTAGTGTATATGTGAGGTGTATGCAAGTGGTAAGGTGTTTATATTTGTGTCAGCGTGGAAAGTGTATGTACTTGAGTGTATCTTGGTGTAAAGATGTTCTCATCCCTTCTCCTCGCTGCACTCTCCCTTGCCACCCCAAACTCACTTCTTCAACCTCCCACCACCTCCTTGTATTCTCCTCACTCTCTCCCCCATTTGCACTCTCTCTTAGCCCCAAACTTCCTTCAAGTTTATTACAATTTACTAGGCCACCAGCTGGGAATGCCATCTATGCCTCCCATTCCCATACCACTTTCATCCTCCTTTCCTTACCTATCTTACATATCCACACATACATGACAACCTCTCTACTTATAATATTACCAAGCATAAATGACCACCTTATCTTATATAATAAAACTCACCCTCAACGTTCTGAGGACACTGACGTCACTTCCGTCATCAAAACAGGTTCGAAGGGTTCGTGGTGGTGAAGCCAGCGAAATCGCCGTCTCGGGGCCCCGCCCTCGCGTCAAACGTGATGACATCGAGGGCGGAGCAATGGTGTCACACACCGAGGGCGGAGCAATGGCGTACGGTGCGTTCAGGAGGTGCGGAGCAATGGCGTCAGAACGACGAAGGGGTCGGTAGGGCGGGAGAAGGGGGGGGTGTTGGGGAGAAAAACCTTGCTAGCGCCCGTTTCATTTGCTCCAGAAACGGGCCTCTTTTACTAGTTACTTATAATTCACATTTGCATCCATTCTACATCACTTTATTACCCTGTTTTACTATGTAAGCCGCATTGAGCCTGCTATTGAGCAGGAAAGTGCGGGGTACAAATGTTATAAATAAATAAATCTATGCCACTGCTGAATTATCTCCTCTACTACTGCTGCTGCCGCTTGGGTCCCTGTCAGCTAGTCTGCACAATCCTTCATGACCACAGGTACTTTCCTCTTCTGCTGTACATTTCTAGCCATGGCAGCAGTTTCGCCTTCTGCCTGAGGGGTCTGGGTAACTACCAGCACACTGGAAATCATGCCACCGTGGGTATTTTGTTCCACCTTTTTGTGTGCTATGGAGTTGGAATCTCCATGACATGGACTTTCTTGTCACTGCTCCACTCATCAAGAGGTACAACTCAATTCCTCCACTAACCTGTACTCCAGGCTCCTCCTGCCTTTATCATATGCATAGGTTTGTTTGCACATGTGTAAACTATACGTACAGCTAACCATAAAAAACAAACAAGACAAACTCTCCCCAACTTCCCTAAAAAAGGTAATGGATTGATGTACCGCTTTTCTGTAGTACATCCAAAGTGGTTTACATTTACTATATGCAGGTAGTTCCAAGACGGCAACTTGACAGAAGCCATAGAGGGGCATAATTGAACGAAAACGCCTATCTCCATGGGCGTTTATCTCCAAGAACGGGTCCGTGAAGGGGTGGACCGAACCGTATTTTGGGAAAAAATAGACGCCCATGTTTTATTTAACAATGTGTGAGCTGGGCGTTTTTGTTTTTCAGCGATAATGGAAAATGAAAGCGCCCAGCTCAAAAACGAATAAATCCAAGGCATTTGTTCGTGGGAGGGGCCAGGACTCGTAGTGCACTGGTCCCCCTCACATGCCAGGACATCAACCGGGCACCCTAGGGGGCACTTTTACAAAACCAAAAAAAAAGGTAAAAGAGCTCCCAGGTGCATAGCACCCTTCCCTTGTGTGTTGAGTCCCCCAAATCCCCCTCACAACCCACAAGTCTACACCATTACTATAGCCCTAAGGGGTGAAGGGGGGCACCTACATGTGGGTACAGTGGGTTTGGGGGGGTTGGACGACTAATAAGCATTAAGCAGCACAATTGTAACAGGTAGGGGGGATGGGCCTGGGTCCACCTGCCTGAAGTCCACTGCACCCCCTAACAACTCCTCCAGTGACCTGCATACTGCTGTCAGGGAGCTGGGTATGACATTTGAGGGTGAAAATAAAAAGTTGTGAACATCATTTTTGTGGTGGGAGGGAGTTAGTGACCACTGGGGGAGTCAGGGGAGGTCATCCCCGATTCCCTCCAGTGGTCATCTGGTCATTTAGGGCACTTTTTGGGGCCTTGTTCGTGAAAAAACAGGGTCCAGGAAAAGTGTCCTAAATTCTAGCTAAAAACGCATACTTTTTTCCCATCATCGGTGAAATGCGCCCATCTTTGTTCGGCAGATAACCACGCCCCAGTTCCGCCTTCGCCACACCTCTGACACGCCCCCATCAACTTTGTCCGCATCCGCGACGGAGTGCAGTTGAAAACGTCCAAAAATCGGCTTCGATTATACCGCTTTATTCGTTTTTGTGAGATAAACGTCCATCTCCCGATTTAGGTCGGAACTTGGGCGTTTTTCTCGTTCGATTATAAGCAGGATACTGACCTACAGTTGTGTGTGAAACAGCTAATTCTTTCCTTTTCATTAACCTAATTTGATTTCCTATAGGGCATACCTAACCAGTCGGGTTTTCAGGATATCTACAATGAATATGCGTGAGAGATCTGCATATAAAAGAGGAAGTGCACGCCAATCTGTCTCATGCATATTCATGGTAGATATACTGGATGGGTTGCTCTAAGGACTGGATTGAGAACCACTGCTAAAGGGAAGTATAAGGACAAAGTATGGGGAAGATTTCCTGAACCTCAGGTGCCTCCTCAGTCAGCAACCTTCCATTTCAGGCTTAATGCAGAGACCGGCCACATTAAAGTCTGAGATTTAATGTCTGTAAACTGAGATTTCTCTCACCCACAGTGTCTGTGCTATACCCTTGCTGCCAACCCATGAAGACAATAGGCTGCAGCTGGGACTCCTAGCTGCCACTACTGGACAGGCTTACAATGAAGTGAGGGGGAGGGGAAAAAGAAACACTAGCTCCTGTAAAAAGCATGCAAACTTGCACCTGACAAGTGGGAATGATGAGGTATTGAAAGGGAGCAGAGAAATGGCAATGAAGGTCCGAACTGTAATGCCAGATCATGCAGGCAAGGGGATCAGAGGCAGTACATTGACAAAGGGGAATGGGACTTGATATACCGTCTTTCTGTGGGGGGTTTTTTGGAACTACATTCAAAGCGGTTTACATAGTATATACAGGTACTTATTTGTAACTGGGGCAATGGAGGGTTAAGTGACTTGCCCAGAGTCACAAGGAGCTGCAGTGGGAATCGAACCCAGTTCCCCAGGATCAGAGTCCACTGCACTAACCACTAGGCTACTTCTCCACTCCAAAGGCACAGTGGGCTGATGCAAGGGAAATGCAATTTGCTGCTTTATAGCCACAGACGGAAGGACAGCGGAAGCATATATTAGGCAAGAAGGGGACCATAAAGCATTGCATGGAATCAGCACCTTGCCTGATCTCGTCTTCTGCCTGACCAAACACCCAATCTTGTCAATGATACATTCTATGGAGAGTTGTCATTGTCAAATGTCGTGACCAATATTGTTTCTCAGTTGCAGGCCTTTTGGATTGTTTGCAAAGTTGTAGCATATCGCAGTGAAGGTGGCAGTGCCTGAACCAGTCAGGGCAAAAAGGGGTTAAAAGACAGGAAAGGAGGGGTAAAGTTTTTAGCTCCTCCATGATCTGAATTGGGGACAGCAGCCTGGCAAAGAGCAGTCACGGGTGTGCAGCCTTATCTGGTTTTGGAAAGGATCCGGTGGTAGAGGAGACATGACTCCAGTGAGTGGTCAAATCCGAGTGAAATGAGTTCTGACATGCAAGAACTATATGATGGTCAGCATCTGAACTCTGAGAAATGACAGGAAATTGTGGGGGGGGGAGGGAAGAGGGGGCAGAGAAGAATTATGTTTAAAGCATTCAAAGCTGACAGCTCAGGTTTTATGAGGTACAAATAGTTTGGAAGTGTTTCTGCAATTACTGAGTAAGAAATCATGATAATTGGGGGATGGGCTTCAAGAAGGGAGTCTCTGGTGCCTGTGCTAGAGTTACCAACTCTCAAGTAGCTCCCAATCGCAGTGCCAGTTCCATATTTCTCCCCCCTCCGAGCAGAACTACCAGTGTCACATAGAATTCTACCTGAACTGCCTTGGCATCCCCAGCATCAAGCTATTTCTTCATTAGCAGCTTTAACCTCTCAAACAGTTTTGTGCTCTCAAGCTCAGGAACTCATCTTCTCAGGCCAGATCCAGCAGAATGAAATCTTAGACTGAAGAAACTGTGCAAACAGAAGTTCGAGACGTTGGCAAGGATAACATAGTCTGCAGGAAACTGGAAAAATCTGGAGAACTTGGCAAGACACTAATCTGGGTATGTTAAACTTCCAAAACATAATTATATCAACACCAATAGGTAAGGAAGAGGATTTTGCTTATAGTTCATGTTGTTTTTACTAATAGCGCAAGGCAAGTTACTTTTGGGTACAGTAGGTATTTTCCTGTTCTCTGGAAAGCTTACAATCTAACCTGCATCTGAGGCAATAGAGGCTTGTCCAAGATTACAAGGAGCAGCAGTGGGACCTTGCCTTCCCTAGGTCTGAGTGTGTTGCTCTAACCATTAGACTCCTTTTCAAGTAACACCTGATTGAAGTTCTTCCTCCTCTCCCCCCCCCCCCCCCCAATTTCCAGTCATTTCTCAGAGTTCAAATGCTGACCACCACATAGTCCCTGCATGTCTGAACCCATTTCACTCGGATTTGACCACTCACTGGCATCATGCTTCTTCTACCGCCGTATCCTTGCCAAAACCAAGTAAGGCTGCACCTATGGCTGCTCTTTGGACAGGCTGCAGTCCCCAGTTCGGATCACGGAGGAGCCAAAAACTTTACTCCTCCTTTCTTGTCTTTTAATCCCTTTTGTTCTTAAGGTACCAGAAAATGCTGTCTCATCTCTTAGTAAAATCTACTACAGACTTGGCGGAATGGCTGAGAGAGGTACAGGCAGATGTCAAGTCCAGCCTATCCCAAAACAGATTACCAAGTTTATCAAAAAGGGTGTGGAAATGATGTTAACAGGGCCACTTAACTGGTACTATTGTGCTTGTTCAAAAAATGCAGCTTTATTTAGTCAATCATAATGCATTGTTTTTGGTGGAAAAGTCTGGACATAGAAAAAATGGAGAAGAAACGGCTGAGGTGAGACATGATAGAGGTATATAAAATAATGAGTGGAGTGGAACAGGTGGATGTGAAGCGTCTCTTCACGCTTTCCAAAAATACTAGGACTAGGGGGCATGCAATGAAACTACAGTGTAGTAAATTTAAAACAAATCGGAGAAAATTTTTCTTCACCTAACGTATAATTAAACTATAATTAAACTCTGGAATTCGTTGCCGGAGAAAGTGGTGAAGGCGGTTAGCTTAGCAGAGTTTAAAAAGGGGTTGGACGGTTTCGTAAAGGACAAGTCCATAAACCGCTACTAAATGGACTTGGGAAAAATCCACAATTCCAGGAATAACATGTATAGAATGTTTGTACGTTTGGGAAGCTTGCCAGGTGCCCTTGGCCTGGATTGGCCGCTGTCGAGGACAGGATGCTGGGCTCGATGGACCCTTGGTCTTTTCCCAGTATGGCATCACTTATGTACTAATAGTTTACCTCTTTCAAAAAAGTTCAAAAAATTAGGGGACACTCCATGAAACTGCATAGTAATAAGTTTTAAAGCTAATAGGAGAAAATATTTTTTTACTCAATGAATAGTTAAGCGCTGGAACTCATTTCCAGAGGCTATGGTACAAGAAGTTAGCACATCTGAGTTTAAAAAAAAGGTCTGGACAAGCTCCTGGAAGGAAAATCCATAAGTTGACATTAAGGTAGACATGGGGAAAGCCACTAGAGTCAGGGGTTTTAGAAACACCTTTCTGTGGTACAACCAAAGCAGTTACTTATTTCTAGGGTCAGAAGCATGGAATCTTGCTACTCTTTGGGATTCTGCCAAGTACTTCTGACCTGGATTGGCCACTGCTGAAAGGAGGATACTGAGCTAGGTGGACCTTTGCTCTGATTCAATATGGCAATTCTCAAGTTCTTGTGTTCTCAAGGACCCAAGAGCATACAAAAAAAGAAAAAAAAAAATCTCTCAACGTACTGAGGTTAAGTTGCTTTAGGTGCTGAACTCCTCATTCATTACTCCTGTAAATATTGAGCGAAGCTGAAAACTCCATCCTATGTTTTTTGAACCCACAAAGATATTCTTACTCTAAGAAAGCATGTGATTTACGCTCAGCTGCTACCTGAAAATTCATTTACAATCATGTTTACTAAAGCTTAGAACTTTCTAATGGACATTAAAATAAGCTAGGTACTATGCAGCCCATTATATTCCTATGGGCTGTACAGGACATATGTCATGCTAAGCTTTACTAAATACATAAGTACATAAGTAATGCCACACTGGGAAAAGACCAAGGGTCCATCGAGCCCAACATCCTGTCCACGACAGCGGCCAATCCAGGCCAAGGGCACCTGGCGAGCTTCCCAAACGCACAAACATTCTATACATGTTATTCCTGGAACATGCCGTAAAGCCCGTTACTACGGGCAAAATTTCTGTTGTATGTAATGAAAGAGCAAAACGGGGAAGATTTTTTATTTCTGAAATGTAATTTAAAAGTTGATGAACGTAATGTCAGTTGATGTGTATAGTACAGTTTTATATACTATGTTGTTTGTGTAAACAGCATTAGATCCTTCAGAATTTGAACCTTGTTATTGTTAGACTTATGTGATTTCCCATGTCCCTTATTGTTCAAATTTTTTGTGTGTGTGTGTGAGAGAGAGAGAGAGAGAGAAAGTGTCTGTGTGTGCGTCAGGGGCGTATCTGTAATGGGGCCAACGGGCGCCTGGCCCCCGCTACCGCCGCCACCCCACCCCCCCGCGCTGCCAATGGAAGCCTATGGGATGCGTCGGGGGGGGGGGGGAATGGCCCCCGCACTTCGGGTTCTGGCCCCCCTACCGGGGAAAGTCAGATATGCACACTGTGCGTCTGTGTGAAAGAGAGAGAGAGAGTGTGAGAGTGAGCTGAGAGAGAGAGAGAGAGAGAGCTGGTAGGAGTCCCTGTGGCAGTGGAGGGTCAGTCACTCCTTCTAGGCCCTTAATACAGGCCTGAGCTTCAAATGCTAATTTTCCTTCTATTTCATGTATACCATCTCTTTATAGACTCTTGGGCTCATCCATTTCAAGAGATAAAGAATTTATGAATTTATTTCATGTGAATCTATGTTTGCATTGTTATTCATTTAGTCGTGTTTCCTGATATAAGAATTTAAAATGCAATAAATAGCTCAGCAAAGTTAATCAGAAAACAAATCTTCTAACATGCATGAAGATGTCCAGCTTTTTGTTTGCAAACCAAGCAGACAAAAATAATTTTGGATTATTTTCCTGCATATAATGGAGCTAGCAGATACCAAGAACTGTATTCTCCATCCTTGCAGTTCTTTGCTACCAAGTTGCCCAAACTACAAGCGCAGCTCCCTGATAAAACCAGTGATAAGGTAATAATGATATTCAGAAAAGTAATAGTCACAGTAAGTGCTGAACAAAGAGAAAAACAACTGTTAGCACCCCCCCACCCCCAATAATTAAGCCCTATATAAACACCACAGTCAGAAAGTTCTGCACAAGTTTTTAAGGAAACACTGTTTCAAATTGTTAATAGAAAAATGACAACTTTCAAATGAGATTGATGTTTTAAGGATAATGGCTTTTGCTATCACTGTTTAACTAGATCAGGACTCCATTTAAAAATGCAGCTTCATGGTTTGTTTGCAGTAAGAAGTTATAACTTGTCTGATATTTTGATGAAAGTATGTACTAATGAAAATGGACATTAAATCATTGCATGCATTGGAATGAGTTCATTGTTACAAAGTTGCAGGAGTATTGCATATGCTTTACCTAATCATTCTCAAAGATAGTTCACAGAATCAAGAAGATAAGATAGCTAGCTTTGTTTTCTTACCTGGTTAGATGAACTTTCCAGTCTTGTATCTGTTATTGCTATAATATTTGTACTGTGAGCAGTATATTATCAATACAAAATTAAAGTAGGTGCACACCAGTCAACTGCAAGCTCCAGTGAGTTTTGGCAAGTGATAATTTCAACTAATAGTGTTACCTAATTGATCATATATATTACACACACACATATATGCACAGTAACTATCCTTACCACTTATAGGTTTGATATGCTTGCTAAACCACCCAGAATGTCTTATAACAGCCAGGGTTCTAACATCATTATCGGTCAACAGCTTGCATTAAAGGTCCCAACCTAAAATGACAGTATCGAAATCGAACTATTGGCAAATTATGCTACAGTAGCATCTTCTCTCAGGGCCACTGCTTAAGTCTTATAGTACAAAATAATAACGAAAAGCTCGCAATTTTATGGCAACCGTACAAAACAAGCCTTCTTTTTAAAGTATTGCGCAATACCTAAAAAAAATCCAACTCTTTAACTATTAGTGGTTTGGGCACTAAATGCAAAAATAATAATAATAATCGTAGCTAAAATGTGGAGTCAGACCTAATAGCAATCACTGTTGCTGCACAAAATCCACAATCAGACACATCATAATTAGTCGCATGCAGCCATTAAGAGTCTCATACAGACGCGCGCTCACACAATCACAGATACAAATGCATAAAGTCTTGCATAATCCAAGCAGCCACTGGTGCACACAGGCAATAAAACACATTTTAACTGACAGCGACTCCTTCACATGCCCCCGTCACTTTCTCGCAGCCAGGCAGTGTCACTCCCACATAGTCTCTCACACGTGCGGCGCGAACACTCACCTTCACAGAGTCCACGGGGTACATGACGCTGTGCTCCAGGATCCCGGCCACCGCTCCGGCTGTCATGTGTGTGCTAAGGGAGGCGCTGGGCGGCAGACTTTCGTACTCATCCCCGAGGCCCGAGCCGGGGCCGCCCTCCCGGCTCTCTCCTTCCATCCGTAGCCCAGCCTCGCTGCCCACACTGCGCAGCTCCATCCGCCCCGGGGATGCCGCCGGAGAGGGGAGCGATGGTGCACAGACAGCGTAACCCCTGCACCCTCCCTCCCACCAACGTCTCACCTCACCTCTCGCCAAACCACGCCCACACAACTCTCCCTTCTTAACGAAACCCTGGCAGGCCAACAGAATGCTAGAAAACCCTCACAAGCTCCGGCTAAGCGATAGGTTCACAAAGAGGAGTGACTGCACAGCGCCCCTCCCATTCCCGCCCCCTCTCTCTCTCTCTCTCTCTCTCTCTCTCTAGTCTCCTGGAACTTTGACTGACACCAAAAAAAAAAAAAAAAGTTCTGGAGCTTAAGAAAGTTGCTGGACCTAGGAGGTCATGTGACCTAAAGAACGCAGTTGATTTTATTATTTTATTTTTACCTTAAATGTTTAAAATTTGGCTCAGCCTACTTAGGGAAAGCTGGCCAGTTTGATAACATAGGGGCTCTGTAACTAAAGCTTAGTGTGCTCCAGATGCTAAGAAAGAAGCCCATTTTATATCTATGGGCTTCTTAACTTTTAGGGGTCTTTTACTAAAGCTTAGCTTGAGTTATCTGCAGCAGGGCCCGTAGGAATATAATGGGCCCTGCAGAAGAAAGCTAAGCTTTAGTAAAAGACACCCCCCCCCCCCCCCCCACCACCACCACCACCACCACCACCACCTTAAAGACCACTAAGCTTTAGTAAAAGTGCCCCATAGTCTTCATCATTTGTTCTGGGCAAAATAAAATATCCCCTATCCACCTCTATTATTGGGTTGAGTTGGCAACATTATGCCTGAAAAAACATCTGAAGGATTTTTATGTGTTTATTTGTTTGTTTTTAATGAATACAAATGGATAGGCAGTTTTTAAAGCTTAGAACAGCATAATACTCATAAAACTGCTGGCAACCATAAATCTGGGTCTAAGATCGCCTGACATCTTGTGATAGCACTTACAGAAATTCAAATCAAGTGAATGTAACCATCTGTTACAGGGTGTTCCCTATAATAGGAAAGGGACCACCTTAAGAAGCAGCCCAGTAGGAGGAAAAATCAGCCTGGCCCTAGTGTAGCAGGATCACCAGAAATGCACCTTGACCTCATTCTGTAATCTTGCACAATTTTATGCTTGGCACACAAAATTGCTTGCTCAGGCTATATAATACCTACAGTTGCATGATTAATTTTTTTTTTTTTATATCTTTATTTATACATTTCATATATACAGTACCAAGAACACCTCTTATACAACTTAGGAGAACTGTAGGTACATCTTTACACAGGAAATCACTACCCCCAACTTTCTCTCCCACCTCCCATTTTAGCCCACAACAAAAGCGAACGACCAAGCCACTACTCTGAGAAAAGAAAAAAATAAACTATAATACAGTCCAACACTAATAGAGACTCTGAAGGGAGATGTGGAAGACAATTATGACTGAGGTGTAGATGTATTCTCCGCTCCAGGTGACGGAGAAGGAGCACCCCGCCCCCCCGGGAGTCCAGGAACGCTTTCAACTGCAAAGGTTCAAAAAACACATACTTTACAGCATTCAACTTCACCACACATTTACAGGGAAAATTTAGCCAAAAAAGGCCCCCCAACTGAAACACAGCGGGGCGCAGCTTAAGAAAAGCTTGTCGCCTCCTCTGCGTTACCTTGGTCACATCCGGATACATCCGTACTTGTA
Organism: Microcaecilia unicolor; assembly: GCF_901765095.1. NCBI lineage: Eukaryota > Metazoa > Chordata > Amphibia > Gymnophiona > Siphonopidae > Microcaecilia > Microcaecilia unicolor. The sequence continues at coordinate 307,034,319 of NC_044034.1, read as the reverse complement.
CATTCAAAAATTTTTCTTTCCGAAATTTAAAAAATAACTTCAGAATCCTATCTCTATCTAACTGTGAAACAAATGTCACTATAAGAGTAGCTCGCTCCCGCCGCTCCTCTTCACCCTCCAACTCCCGAATAAAGTCCAAGGTGTCAAACCGCACAGCAGACTCCACACTATCAGCCTGCTCCCCTTGAGCCACTCGCTTAAAAGGTTGCAAATAATAAATCTGCGAGATAGGCGGGCAAGCCGGTTCAGACATCTTTAACACTTCAAAGAGATATTTTTTAAAAGTCAGAATCGGTGCAGTTAGCTGTTGTTTAGGAAAATTTATCACTCGCAGAGTATTTGCCCTCTGTCGATTTTCAAGAGCCTCAATCTTCCTATGCAACCATTGATTTTCTTTAATCATAGTTGTCTGGACCGATTGAACTGACTTAATGGCCAACTCATGGGCCTCAGATCTTTCTCCCACTGTTTTTAGTTGCAGTCCCAATTGTGAAACAGTCTCAGTTGGAAGCTGTGAGGCCTGCGACAGCAATAACATTTTCTTGGACAATGAAGTTTCCAAAGTTAGCAAAGCATCCCAGATAGTTTCCAAAGTAAAATTTGGAGGTTTAGGCAAAAGTGAAGACTTACTCAAAACTGCAGCACTCCTCTCGGACCCCAGGGAGAAACCGGCCCCCTCCTCCAGATGTCGTCCCCCTGGAGCACCGCCACCCTGCGCGCTGGTAAACCCCCCTTCCGGGGTATGCTGCGCTCTCCTGCCCGAGTCAGGTCCTGACACAGGGCCGTCTGCCCCCTCCTCGGAGGCCAGGAAGCCCTGTCTGCTCTCATCTCGCACCGACGCCGGCATGGGAGGCGGTTCCCTCACCTCCGGGCTGAGTTCCGTCTCAGGCAGCAGGGACGCTTCACCTCTCTCCGCCCCTCCCGGCAGCAAGACTCCCGAACTCTGCTGGCTTCCTCCCACCATGACAAAGCGGTCCATCGTGCCCGAAACGGGTCCCGCGAGTGCCCCAGGACCAGGCACCCGCTTACCCTTCCGCTTCGGCATTCCTCAGGTAAACGGGACTCAAGAAAAACAGGCACCTCCGAGCAACCTCGCCGCCCTCCCTTCAGGCCGCCATCTTGGCCCGTCGATAAATACCATGATTAATTTAATTGACAAATTAGCTGCTAACCGGTACAACCAATTATCAGTGGTAATTAGATTTCATTGGTGCTAATTTGTACTTAGGTGTATAACTGCACTTACCCCCCCCCTGTTTACTAAGTCGCGCGGCAATGCCGACAGAGCCCATTTAAAGTGAATGGGCTGTGTCAGCATTAGCACATGGCAGCCACTAGTGCGGCTTAGTAAACAGAAAGATTAGTATTTTCTAATCTTAGCACCTATAGCGCATAACTACAAGAGGGTGTGGGGGGGGGCTATGGGCGGGTCAGGGGCATGTCCAGCACTTATGCACTAGGATTACAGAATACTGAAATTTATATGCACAACTGTAGTGTGTAGTCACGGACATTTACACCAGCCATTGACATGGTGTGTACAGCCACACTTCACGTTAGTGCATAAATGCCGAATTATGCTAGTATTCTATAACAGCAATTATATACATAATTGTCAACATAGAATTTCCCTTAGTGCACAGCATCCCGACACCTAACTTTAGGTGACTTGTAGAGAAATACTTCCTCTGTGCCTATAAAGAGAAACATTCTAGAGTCCCCCTTCCTAAGTTTGAGCTCAGATTGTAATATAAGATAATGGAGGCTGGACTTGCCTCTCAGCTGTGGACAGGAGGCGTCATCTTTCCAAACAGGAGAGAAGTATTAAAGTCTTCAGGAGCTCATCAGGCTTATTTTCAAAAGAGAAGGGTGCCCATCTTTCGACACAAATTGGGAGATGGGCGTCCTTCTCCCAGGATTGCAAAATCGGCATAATCGAAATCCGATTTTGGGCATCCTCAACTGCTTTCCGTCGCAGGGATGACCAAAGTTCATGGGGGCGTGTCGAAAGCATAGTGAAGGTGGGACTGGGCCATGCCTAACACATGGGCGTCCTCTGCTGATAATGGAAAAAAGAAGGGCATCCCTGATGAGCACTTGGCCAACTTTACCTGGTCCATTTTTTCTTACGAGAAAGCCTCAAAAAGGAGCCCGAACTGACCAGATGACCACCAGAGGGAATCGATGATGATCTCCCCTTACTCCCCCAGTGGTCACTAAACCCCTCCCACCCTAAAAAAAACCTTTTAAAATATTTTTTCCAGCCTCTATGCCAGCCTCAAATGTCATACCCAGCTCCCTGACAGCAGTATGCAGGTCCCTGGAGCAGTTTTAGTGGGTGCAGTGCACTTCAGGCAGACAGACCCAGGCCCATCCCCCCTCTGTTACACTTGTGCTGGTAAATGTGAGCCCTTCAAAACCCACCAGAAACCCACTGTACCCACATCTAGGTACCCTCTTCACCCCTTAGGGCTATGGTAGTGTTGTACAGCTGTGGGGTGTGGGTTTTGGGGGGGAGGTTGGGGGGCTCAGCACCCAAGGTAAGGGAGCTATGCACCTGGGAGCAATTTATGAAGTCCACTGCAGTGCCCTCTAGGGTGCCCGGTTGGTGTCTTGGCATGTCAGGGGGACCAGTGCACTATGAATGCTGGCTCCTCCCATGACCAAATGGCTTGGATTTGGTCATTTCTAAGATGGGCGCCCTCAGTTTCCATTATCGCCAAAAATCGGGGACGACCATCTCTAAGGTCGACCTAAATTTCGCGATTTGGGCGTCCCTGACCGTATTATTGAAACGAAAGATGGACGCCCATCTTGTTTCAATAATATGGGTTTCCTCACCCCTTCGCCGGGACGTCCTGCGAAGACGTCCTCAGGAAAACTTGGGCACCCCTTTCGATTATGCCCCTCCACGTCTTTTTTTCCTGCAAGGATATCAGGCAAATAGAATAGTCCTAGAAGCCAGTTCTGAGGGTGCCAGTGGGCATGGAGCACCCCCCCCATATTGAGCAAGCTCCTTCATTTTGTCCAAGGAAGGTTAATCTGTATTGTATTTGGTACCACCAGTCATTTTGAAATGTTTGCGCCTAGGGCTATAGTTTCTATAATGGGAGATTTTGAGCCTAACTCCCAAGCCAGTTCATGCTGTGCCCCTACTCCATCCCCTTTGTAAAACTTCTCTGCTAGCCCTGTGACCCTGAACAGCTTCAAATCTTGCAGCCAACACTTCTTGCTTAGGAAGTATCAGCTGTGAGATTTGAAGCTCTTTGTGGTCAAATGCAGGGAGAAAAAGTTAAGTAGTAACTCTTGAGTTCACCATGTTCACTGGAGATCCCTGATTTTGGATGAGAGGAGGATTTGGCCCTCCAATGTGGGAGTTTCTGCAGGAGACTTGGCAGGTCTGGGTGACCCACTCAGATACTGCAAAACTTTGGGTGATGCATCTTATGTGAGTCGCAATCTACAAGCCAGCAAGGCTTGACCCAGAAACAAGATGAACAAAGAGCAAAGGAAAAACAGATCCCAGTAGATCTACATGGAAAGAACATTCCTACAGAATCCATTTACAGGGTAGCCTACTGGTACAAAAGGAAGAGGTAACCATGGTTCCAACAGTTTGAAAAGAAAGACAGAGGGGAACAACTCAGAGCCGTGAGAAGGACCTGCTACTCAGATGCATCCCTATATCTCTCCTGTGAAGATTTAGTACAGAGGCTGAAGGGGCCTATCTCCCAAGTGCATCCATCACCACTTTGTCAAGGAGAATTCTTTAAATATTTTGCTGATTATTTTTGGGGGGCAGGAAAGCAAATACATCTCCTACCGGTATTCCTATCTCACTTAGGGAATATACATTTCTGTAAATTAGAGAGACTGATGAAGTGATGGTATGAGGCCAGCCTTTCCACTAGGTAGACACATCCTCCTAGGGCAGCAGAAGTTGGAGGTGACAGGGCAGTAGCCAAGACAGCAGCAGAGTCAGGTTGGGCCAAGATGCAGCAAGCCTTGAGTGCATTGGAGTACTCAAAGACCTTGCGTTGCACTCAGGGTGCAGGGCAGAGTTAGGGTGGCAGCAGTAGCAGGAGAAAGGGAAGGATAGAGATACTAGACTATTGGGGAGGGGGGAATGCAAAGCTGAAGATTTGCCTATGGCATCAGATACCCTTGGCCAAACCCTGGGTAGTTTTTAAGTCTCCTGAGCATTAATACACTAGAGGTACCTAAATTAGGTGCACAGCTATCTGAATGTGAAGCTACAGTCTCTTACAGGAAGAGCAGCAGCTTTGGCAACAGTGAGGAGGAAGGTGCCCACCTATCAGAAAGGAGAATCAAGAAGAAAAGGTCCAAGGAGTACTGCAAGTCCAAGGTCTTTGAATTCCATTTTATACTTCTTTTTTTTTTTCTTTTGTATTGCTCTTGTCTGATTTTGAAGGACTAAATAGAGGTTGTGAATGAGGGTAGGGACTAAATCAGTACATCCCTCATACTTCTGGGCTTTATGTGGGAAGAGATTGAGCCTCTGAGCATTTATATTTGGGTTTAATTACCTTTCTAAATCCAAGCCCAAGGCAAGTTAACAAGTCTTGAATTTTGTGTTTGACGAGTAATTCTTGCAGACATTTTTTAAGCTCTGGAAAATAGTACTATTGTTCTCAAATACTTTCACTCTCTTCTCAAACTAAGTTCCAAAAAACGTATTTTCTTTAATGGTAAGTATGTCTGGTTTGGGCAGGGTTCAAAAAGCTTCATGTCCACAGTGGAGTGGGGTGACAAGTGTTAATATCGTATATTGTATAGGTTCTCCATCCAAGAAAAAAGACCAAGAAGAGAGACTATCCTCAGCTCATGACCCAGACCTTACATTTGACCTTTGCTGAGGTCTGATCTTAGCCAAAAAAAAGATGGAGAAGTGATTATGTCATGTAGTCCTGTTGCCACATGTTTAAAATAATCCAAACTGGACTCTCCTTCTCCAAGTGATTTAGGCATGGAGGGTGAGAAATACTTTTCAAAATATTGTTCTGCTCCTTCATTCTATGTAGTTCAACTACAACAATAAAAATGTGGGACTGGAGAGCTCAACTGGTTCCATTTTTTTTTTTTATATGAGCTACTTATCAGATTTGCCAGTTCAGCAGCTTTTGGTCAGACTCCTCTGGATCAGCCTGGATGTATGTGGTATGCCTTCTAAACCTCTGCTGCTATTTGATAGCATGATGTCACTTTGGTTTCTAGCATACTACCAGGGTTATTAATGGGTGGAAATGTAATCCTTCTGAATATCTTATTGTTAATGCTGTGCCAGGTCAATTTAAACCAGCAGCAGTTCAAGATGCCCAACCACAGATCATTTATATATAAGACTCTGAGAAAAGCATGGTACCTTCTGATTGTAAGTGATAAATGCCACTAGGCAGAAAAGAATGAAGGATTAACCTGTTGTTTATGGGTTTAAATGTTCCAAGCTCCCAATCCTGTGCAACAAAATTGTACTCTATTTAGTACTCAGTGAATAATGTTGGGCTGGACAGAGTAAGCATCAAAAATTGAGAACAAGGCCAGTGCTGGGCAGACTTCTACAGTTTGTGCCCAGAAAATGACAAGGACAAATTAAGATTAGGTTTACATATGAAGTATCACATCATACCTTATCTTGTTGGGCAGAGTGGATGGACTGTATAGGTCTTTATCTGCCGTCATCTACTATGTTGCTATGCTACGCAATAAAATTTGTCTCATTTAATCTCTTTGGGTCCCAAGACAAAACCAGCTGGTAATTTATGCACTGTGGTTCAGGGGAGTACTGACCATACGGGCACTGCCTGTGCCCCCCCCCATCCCCACACTGCGGCCCCACACACACACACTAGTGAGCCCTCCCCGGCCCCACCTTGAAGGACCCTGGTGGTCTAGTGGTCACTTCAGGGACAGGAAAGATCCTCACTCTTTCCTGCCCACTGCTGCTGCTCTGCCCAACACCGCCATGTTTTCAAAATGGCTGCAGAGAATTCCTGCAGTAGCCTCAGGCAGAGTAGTGGCAGCAGGCAGGAAAGAGTGAGGTGTTTCCTGTCCCTGAAGAGGCTACTAGGCCACCAGGGCCTTTAAGGTGGGACCCGGGGGGGGGGGGCTGTATTTTGCAGAGGTGGGGGAAGAGCCTCTAGGCCCTAGAACACTGCCCTGTACGGTCAGTCCGCCCCTGGCTGAGATAATTTTAATCACCTCTCTGACCTCATGTGAAACTGTCTTTAAATTAGTCCCCTTATTTTCTAGCTCCTCTTACTCTTTTACCTCTTACTTTCTTACCTATCTATAAGTTCCAGCTCTGTTAAAATAATTACATATTGTGTTGATATTGTAAGTAGTATTCCAGCCATACTTTGTATTGTTATTTGAATATTTTACTGCTGTAATTATCTATTGCTTATCTTTGATTTATTCTTTCTGTACACTACCTTGAGTGAATTCCTTCAAAAAGGCAGTTCATAAATCTTAATAAATAAAAAAAGTAACACCCTATTTGTTAGCATCTGCCAAAACACATGTTATCCAAATCAACCAAAGCCTCCCTCATATATGGCCACACACATGTCGCTAGATGGACAGAAATGCAATCCTAAAATACTATGGTACAATATGTGCCTATAAGGGGGGAGGGGTGTTTTTATTTTTCTCTGTTTCATTTATTAGTTTTTATAAGTCAAAATTTTCTTACAGAAACTTGGGGCTAGATTCAGTAAATGATGCCCAAAATTTGGGCCCCCCGAAAAAGATTGGCACTCTATGAGCGTCCATTATAAAATAGCATTAATTGCTGATTTTGGTGCCCAAATTTGGGCACCAAAACTTACACCTGCTGAAACCAGGTGTAATTCCTGGCACCCAATTTGGGTGCACATCTCAGGTATTCTCTAACACTGCGTGAAAACTTTAGGAATGCTCCTGACCCGCCCAGACACCTCCCATGGCCATGCCCCCTTTTGGGTGTGCGCATGATTTGGGTGCACATTGTTGTAGAATAAGCACGTAGCAAGATGTGCGTGCAAATTCAAATTGGTGCTGATTAGTGTCAATTAACAATTATTAGGCCGTTAGCCAGTTAGGTGGGCATCCAAATATCAGCACCCAATTTTGGGCACCATATACAGAATCCGGGAGCTGACCACATTTTCTTTTCTTTTTCAGAATTCCTTAGAAAATAGCCACATCCTTTTCATTAATGTTTTAGTGCAGTGTTTCCCAAGTCCGGTCCTGGAGCACTCCTTGCCAGTCAGGTTTTCAGGATATCCACGATGAATATGCATAAACTTGATTTGCATACACTGTCTCCATTATATGCAAATCTCTTTCATGCATATTCATTGTGGCTAGCTTGAAAACCTGAGGAGTGCTCCAGGACCGGACTTAGGAAACACTGTTTTAGTGTAGATCGGGCCCAACGGTTCTACAGTAGGTACATCTGAAAATGAGCTTAATGACAAACTTGAAATGGCCTGAGATTCAGTGACTGGAATATTTGCAAAACACACTCATTTATGTGTATGGCTTATGAGTCTTTCGTTTCCTAAATTGTAAAGATAAAAATAATTTGACTGAAGATGTAAAAACTTGCCAGGGGACCAACATTAAGAAAAGTATTCGCCTACAAAATGCTGCTTTGATGGAAGAGGAGCAAAGAAGTTTGCAACTGTGGGAAAATTGAATAATAAGAGATTGTATTACAGCTGCCACAGATGTTCCACCCAATTTTTTTTATGTTATAGCTGAATTATTAAGCCATTCCCTTTGATGATTCCTTGCCACTGCTAACAAAAAGGTGAGCTAAAGAAGAAGGTTGGTCACACTTGAAATATAAAAGCAGACATAATAATTATCCAGTAATGTCACTGTCAACTCTTTCTTTTATTTTATGCCCTAGTAGCAGGCAAGGGGAAATTTAGGGAAATTACTCTGTGTACATTTTAAACTTTCATTCCCCTCCATTCATGGCAGTCCTCTTTTCTCCCACACCAGGTTTACCCAACTCCTCACCAGCTGTTTCTAGAGCTGGCAGTAGGGCTGAGAGGAAGGAGGGAAAGAAACACAAAATTGTTATGTAGCGTAAGTTCTTTTCCTGTTTGCATCCCTCTCCAAGCTCCAGATTTATTTGACAGCTTTGATCCAGACCTGGGTTTACCACATTCCATGTAGGGAATTAAAGAGGATCTTTTACTAAAGTGCAGGAAGTTTTTTTTTTTTTAAATACTTTCCATACCTTAATTTCAAAAACTAGTGCATAATATGTATAAAGCCTCTGCAGTAAATGCAGAGGGGCCATGTCAAGCATCTGCCTTACATTTACTACACAGGGCAGACAGCACACAGCACCACATTAACTGCAGTGCCAGATAGCATGGGTGCCCATGCTGTCACAGCAGGTAACAACCACCCCCTACCATACACACACACACACACACACACACACACAATTGATCTCCTCCTCCTCCCCCTCCAACCCCCAATCACACTTCAAGTTCAGATCCTCCCAGATCACATACTGATCTCAGATTCCACCCCCAGCTCACATCCTCACCCCCCCCCCCCTCAAAAGGTCCAAACACCACCCCACAAACGCCTGAATCTTACCCCTTGAAAGTCCCAACCCCTGATGGTCAACCCTTATCTACCTTAGTCACACCATCCCCCAACCCTTTCCCCAGGGGTCTTTATTGGTACTTTAATGGTTTCATGCAGGAGAGGTCACCTTCTACTTCCACCTGGAATCCAATGTGGCCACCATAACCCTAGTGCTAATCATGTATTATTACTGATAGCGTGGCTGCACTTACAGTCTCCTCTTGAGGTAGTAGTAAGCATATCTGCATTATCAGCAGTCATGACACTAGCATGTGATACGTGAAGGGGCATAATGAAAGGGACACCCAAGTTTTCCTGGGGACGTCTTCACAAAACGTCCTAGCGAAGGGGCGGGGAAACTTGTATTATCGAAACATTTCATTTCGATAATACGGTTGGGGATGCCCAAATCTTGAAATTTAGGTCATCCTTAGAGATGGTCATCCCTAGACTTGGTCGTTTCTAATTTTTGGCGATAATGGAAACCAAGGACGCCCATCTCAGAAACGACCAAATGCAAGCCCTTTGGTCTTGGGAGGAGCCAGCATTCATAGTGCACTGGTCCCCCTCACATGCCAAGACACCAACCGGGCACCCTAGGGGGCACTGCAGTGGACTTCATAAATTGCTCCCAGGTACATAGCTCCCTTACCTTGTGTGCTGAGCCCCCAATCCCCCCCCCAAACCCCACTACCCACAACTGTACACCACTACCATAGCCCTTACAGGTGAAGGGAGGCACCTAGATGTGGGTATAGTGGGTTTTGGAGGGCTCACATTTACCACCACAAGTGTAACAGGTAGGGGGGGGTGGGCCTGGGTCCGCCTGCCTGAAGTGCACTGCACCCTCTAAAACTGCTCCAGGTACCTGCATACTGCTGCGATGGACCTGAGTATGACATTTGAGGCTGGCACAAAAGATTTTTAAAGATGTTTTTTGAGGGTGGGAGGGGGTTAGTGACCACTAGAGGAGTAAGGGGAGGTGATCCCCGATTCTCTCCGTTGGTCATCTGGTCGGTTCGGGCACCTTTTTGTGGCTTGGTCGTAAGAAAAACAGGACCAGGTAAAGTCGTCCAAGTGCTCGTCAGGGACACCCTTTTTTTCCCAGTTATTTTTGTTTTGTTCCATTATGGCTGTAAAACATCCAAGTGTTAGGAACATCCTAATCCTACCTCTGAAATACCCCTGACATGCCCCCTTGTGATCTGGACAAACTGCAGATGAATTGCATAAATAAACGTCTGCAAAACAGCTTTTGAAAATATTGATTTGGACGTTTCTGCGAGAAAAATGTTCAAATGTTGCTTTGTGCCACTTTTTAGATGTTTTTCTCTTTTGAAAATGAGCCCCCCCCCCCCCCCCCCCCCCAAGTTTGAGAATGCTTTCAGCTTTAATTCCTTTATGTCAAATGTCTTCATGTTGAAAGTAGCTGTTTTTCTGAAGCTAAGTACTTTTTCTATATTGTAAACAAATGTTTAGACAATTTAAATCCTTTTGAGTACTTCAAATCTTTGCAACAGTCAGAAATCAGAAGCTCAATCTTTTAAGTACTTCAAATCTTTTAAGTGTTTTTGAAAAATTTATGGAGTTCTTTGACTCATGATGGTGATTTTTCTTTCTAAGGCATTAGATCCATAATGTATTGAATTCACTGAAGTCTTTTTCTCCATTTCATTAAAAAAAGATTCTTTAGAATATTTCTGACTGTTACAGTTTATATAAACTACAGATTGAGCTTCTGTTGTATTATTACCAAGTCACCCATGTCATACTTAGCTCCCACCTTTACCCATGTTAGGCAGCTAGTGCAGATTTTGTCACTGCACTGCTGATCTTAATGCGCCATTAATGCAGGATCGTGCTAAAATCTATTGCATGGTAAAACCTGCACTAGCCGCTTAAAGCAGCTTAGTGAAATACCCCAAAGCTTTGATTTCTCAATGCCATTTCCCAAGAAAAGCAAGACACTGAGTCCCTGCATATAGTGGGGTAAACCCAGGCCAGCAACCATCCTGTCAGGCAAATCCAAGCCTTTTTCCACAAGTAAGCTGTGACATATACTCTCTGTGGTAAAGAGAATTCCTGTTGGAGCAACTGCAATACTTTACTTTTCCCAACAATCAGATGGGCAAATCTTCACGCTCCATTTCCCTCAGGATTTGTTACTACCACTTTTGCAGTGCTTCTACGGTTCCACCCTCTGTGGGTCTCCGCTGAGCCATGGGCTCAGCACTATAATATAAGCATTTCCATTTCAAGCACGTTGAACTGTAGAGATCCCCTTTGGCTTCTGCTCATGATCCCTGATCACATGTTACATAAAACACTTTGTTCTGCCTGATGTAGCTGCTCCTTATATAATTCCCCACCTTCAGTGTCTTTACCAGCAAAGAAAGAGTCATGCTAAGGGTTACTCATTACAACCCTGGATCTGTTCCAAAGTTACAGCCCAAAATAATAATAATACCAAATGGGCACTTTTTCCTTACTCTTCAACAAACCCCGGGTGGATAGCACTTGGGCACGCAGATTGAACATGCTTGGGTGAAACTATTTTCTTTCTTGTGTTACCAATCAGCACCTGTACATTGGCTAGAGCAGATAGTGAAAACTCCTTCTTTCCACTACCAAAGTACAGCTGGGTGCTTCAGGTTCCCATGTGTGTATGTGCATGTGTTTCTGCATGTATATGAGAAGGGAGAGGTGGTTTGTGTGGAGCACTTCCCAAACATTCAGTTGGTTCAGAAAGAATAACAAAATGAAATCAAATGTGATGATATATCTAACCATTAGATGTCACTATCAACAGATCAGAAGGGATGCATTTTGCATTCTAACCACAGGGTGCTACTGTGGCAAAGTAACGGGTATTACATAAGTACATAAGTATTGCCATACTGGGACAGACCAAAGATCTATCAAGCTCAGCATCCTGATTCCAACAGTGGCCAATCCAGGTCACAAATACCTGGCAAGATCCAAAAAAAAAAAAAGGTACAATGCATTTTATGTTGCTTATCCCAGAAATAAGCAGCGTAGTTTTCCAAAGTCCAATTTAATAATGGTCTATGGACTTTTTCATTAGGAAGCCGTCCAAACCTTTTTAAAATCCTGCTAAGCTAACTGCCTTTACCACATTCTCTGGCAACAAATTCCAGAGTTTAATTACACGTTAAATGAAGAAACATTTTCTCCAATTCATTTTAAACTTACTACTCTGTAGCTTCATCGAATGCCCCCTAGTCCTAGTATTTTTGGAAAAAGTACACAGATGCTTCACGTCTACCCTTTCCTCTCCACTCATTATTTTATAGACTTGTATCATATCTCCCCTCAGTCACCTTTTCTCCAAGCTGAAGAGCCCTAGCCATTTTAGCCTTTCCTCATAGGGAAGTCGTCCCATCCCCTTTATCATTTTCGTCGCCCTTCTCTGCTCCTTTTCTAATTCTACTATATCTTTTTTGAGATGCGGTGACCAGAATTGAACACAATATTCGAGGTGCAGTCGCACCATGGAGCGATACAAAGGCATTATAAAGTCATCATTTTTGTTTTCCATCCCTTTCCTAATAATACCTAACATTCTATTTGCTTTCTTAGCCACCACAGCACACTGAGCAGAAGGTTTCAATGTATCATGAACGATAACACCCTTCCTTGGTCGGTGAGTCCTAATGTGGAATCTTGCATTACATAGCTATAATTCAGGTTCCTCTTTCCCACATGCATCACTTTGCATTTGCTCACATTAAACGTCATCTGCCATTTAGACGCCCAGTCTCCCAGTTTCATAAGGTCCTCTTGTAATTTTTCACAATCCACCCGCGATTTAATGACTTTGCATAACTTTGTGTCATCAGCAAATGTAAGTACCTCACTAGTTACTCCCATCTCTAGGTAATTTATAAATATGTTAAAAAGCAGTCGTCCCAGCACACACTGGGGAACCCCACTAACTACCCTTCTCCATTGAGAATACTGACCATTTAACCCTACTCTCTGTTTTCTATCTTTTAACCAGTTTTTAATCACAATAGGACACTACCTCCTATCCCATGACTCTCCAATTTCCTCTGGAGTCTTTCATGAGACATGCATCTCCATCACTAGGTGAAAGTACAAATAGCAAGCTACATAGTTTAATCACTAGGGTCTCAATGCTCAAAAGTAAACATGGGCGCTAGAGGCCATTAACATCAGACTATCATTCGCATTTACCTGCACAGAATGTTCAGAGGCCCAGAACGTGGGAACAAACGAGTGCACAGACAAACAGTGCAAGTAGCATGCTAACGTAGTCAAGCTCATGAAAATGGGGTCATTATGCATTCCTCCCCAATGCTCAGAAAAGAGCACCCAAAACCTGCCTTACTGCGACAAAAAGTATCGCCAGGTCAGAGCAGGCATTAGGGTGTTGGAAGAGAGGATTTCCCATGATTCTTTCTTCAAAATTTGCTGGTTTTGATTGCTTTTGCAAGCCCTTAAGCGCTGGTCATGAGAAACAAAAATGCGCAAGTCACAGCAGACCCAAAATTGAAAGCACACATTGGCATCTGTCTCCTGCATTTAAATATAAGCATCCAAGCTAAAACATTTTTTAAAACATTTATATTTAGGCCGCAGAGAACCAACGCCAATGTGTGCTTCATGTTTGGGTTTTGCCAGGCACATGCGTACAGGAGACGAGCTTACTGCTGAACTCTGCGCATGCACCAAGCACAATCCTGCCAAACTCCCTAATGCTCAATGCCATGAGTGTGCCTATATTTGCATCTTATTAGCATTGAGCATTAGGGAGTTATTTTTCTGCACTGTTCTGGTGGTATTTTTATGGTGCTGTTTGGAACAGCACCAGAGTTTTGAGCATCTGAGCTTAGATGTTAACATATATAGAACATAGTAAACATAGTAGATGACAGCAGAAAAAGACCTGCACGGTCCATCCAGTCTGCCCAAGAAGATAAATTCATTAGAAAAGCTATAGGGTTAATTCACAAAAGTTGACATTAGAATCCTATATAATAAAACGCACCTCCAACATTCTGAAGCTGACTGCATGGCTGAGGCATTCCTGCTCTCTGTATCCATCTCCTGAATTGACATCACGTACTTCCGGGTTTGTCACAAGCAGAAGTGACCAACCACACGAGGTTTCTCGGCTTCAGAATGTTGGAGGTGGATTCTATTAAATAGGATTGGTCAGTTCCTTGAAGCACAGCCAGAGCTCAGTGTCCTGCACAGTAACGCTTAGACACCTGAGAGAGGGGGGGGGGGGCTGACACCAGAGATAGGGAGGGAGGGGGGCCTGACACCAGAGAGGGGGGGAGGTATCTCTGTCACATACACACACTCTCTCTCACAGTCAATGTCTTTCTCTCTCTCACTCTCACACACACTATGTCTCACACTGAATCACATTCACTCTCTATGTGTCACACAGTCACTCACACACTCTCTTGGTCGCATACACTCAGTCTCACAGAGAGTCTGTGTCTCACACACACTCTCTCTCTCGCACACACTGTATCTGTGTGAAACACACTCTGTCTCTCTCTCACTGTCTCATATATGCACTTGCACACACTCCCATTCTCACACACACACTTGCACCCAGACTCACTCTCTCTCTCTCACACACACACACACTCACACATTCACTGTCTCTCTCACACACAGTCACTGTCACATACACTCTCTCAAACATACACACTCCGAGGAAAACCTTGCTAGCGCCCGTTTCATGTGTGTCAGAAATGGGCCTTTTTTACTAGTTCATAGATAAGGAAATGAATGCACATTTGAATGACTAAGAACCAGCCCAATAAGGATATTTATTTATTTACCAATTTGTGGTATGGCAGTGGGGAGGGGGAAGTATGCAAAGTAAGTCTCATGAAATAATTTAAAGCCCCGCTGGATGTGGGTATGTGTGTGTGTGTGTACACGCATATGTTTCTGAGTATCTGTGTATGCATCTGTGTGTGTATCTGTGTATGCATCTGTGTGTGTGTGTGTGTGTGTGTGTGTGTGTGTGTATATAAGTGTGTTGGCTCTATGTGTGTTTATGAACAGGAGAGTAGAAGGGAGGCACATTTTGAAAGGAGCAGATCCTTAATTGCTATGTTTATCAGCTACTGTGGCAAACCTGCGTGGTAATGCCAACATAGCCCATTCAAAGTGAACAGGCTGTGTTGGCAATAGCGCACAGCAGCTGCTAGTGCAGCTTAGTAAACAGAGGGGTTGATTTGGTATCCCTGTCCTAAATTGTATATGGGGAAAATCAATGCAGCCAGTTAAAAACACAGGTTACAGAACACAGAGTGGCAATTAAGCACCTACTCCCCCATCCCTTTTACAAAGCCATGCTAGCGGCTGCTGGTGCGGTAATGCTGACACAGTCCATTCAAAGTGAATGGGCTATGTCGGCATTGCTGTGCCATAGCTGCTAGCATGGCTTTGTAAGGGGGGGGGGGGGATTAGTTACAGAAGCTCTTTTGACCTCACTGGTGCTGCAGAAAGATGACTGCAAGCTTTAGGAGGTGGTTGTGTAGATACTTTGGGGTCCTTTTACTAAGCTGCGGCAAGTACTCGTGCGTGCTTACCACAGGTTAAAAAGCACTACCTCAGGGCACGCTCAGGCGTCCCGCAGTCATTTTGGAATCGGTGTGCACATAGGTGCCGACTCCTGCTGTGGGTGCTCAAGCACCCCCAATATTTCACCCACCGGAAGTTCATTCCCTCCCTCCGAGTTCCAGGGTCGTCGTCCCCTACGAGTTCCAGGGTTGTCGTCTCTCCCTCCGAGTTTCAGAGTCATCATCCCTCCCTTCCTCCCTCCCTCCTTCAAGTTCCAGGCCCCCTCCCTCCAAATTTTAAAAGTCATCTTGACTTACTTCGTCGGGGTTACGGCGGCTGGCAGCAGTGGTAAAAAGCGTGCAGGCTCGGCACTTACTTCAGTTTTCCCTTCTGTCTCTCTCAGCTCTGGTCCCGCCCTCATTTCCCATTTCCGCAAGGGCGGGACCAGAGCTGAGAGAGAGAGAAGGGAAAACTGAAGTAGGTGCCAAGCCTGCACACTTTTTATTGCTGCTGCCGGCCGCCATAACCCTGACGAGGTAAGTCAAGATGACTTTTAAAATTCGGAGGGAGGGGGCCTGGAACTCGAAGGGAGGGAGGGAGAAAGGGAGGGACGATGACCCTATAACTCGGAGGGAGGGACCCTGGAACTGGGAGGGAGGGAGGGGGGACCATGTGGCACTCGGAGGGAGAGAGGGAGGGGGGACCCTGTGGAACTGGGAGGAAGGGGGGACCCTGTGGAACTCGGAGGGAGGTGGAGGGGGACAGGGGAGGGGGGAATGCACCACCTGTAAAAAAAAATTTTCACCACCCCCAATCATTTTGAAAAGTTGGCTCCTATGGGTGTGCGCTACCCTTGCGCTTAAAAAAATAGAATTTATTTTTTTAGCATTGGGGGAGTGTCTGGGTGCAGAAAGTAGGCATGTTCTGCACTCATCAATGTGCACTAAACGATTAGCACATGGTTAAGCCACTGTCCATCCCAAGCATGTTTACATTCTGTTACTGTTTTGGCTGCTGCTACTTCTGCCAGGAGGCCATTCCAGTATGGAAGTACTTTCTCCTGTTTCCTTTGAACCTTCTTCCCTGCAACTTCAGATCATGATTCTTTGTTAAAGATTGTACTTTTCTATGTAAAAGTTCAATGCCCCATACTTCATTGAAGCATATCAATACTTGAATGCCCCTATCCCATACCCCCTATGCTTTCCTTCCTTATGGAAATTCATTTTGAGTATCCTAAATCTCTAAGGGAAAGGGAAATGGGACTTGATATACCACCTTTCTGAGGTTTTTACAACTACATTCACAGCGGTTTACATATATTCAGGCACTAATTTTGTACTAGGGGCAATGGAGGGTTAAGTGACTTGCCCAGAGTCACAAGGAGCTGCAGTGGGAATTGAACTCAGTTCCCCAGGGTCAAAGTTCACTGCACTAACCACTAGGCTACTCCTCCACTAGCAGCATTCCATGTAGAAGCCTGCCCTTGCAGATCAGCAATGTGGCCGCGTAGGCTTCTGTTTCTGTGAGTCTGACGTCCTGCACATATGTGCAGGATGTCAGACTCAAATATGTGCAGGACGTCAGACTCACAGAAACAGAAGCCTGTGCGACCGCGTTGCTGATCTGCAAGGGCAGGCTTATAAGTACATAAGTACATAAGTACATAAGTAGTGCCATACTGGGAAAGACCAAAGGTCCATCTAGCCCAGCATCCTGTCACCGACAGTGGCCAATCCAGGTCAAGGGCACCTGGCACGCTCCCCAAACGTAAAAACATTCCAGACAAGTTATACCTAAAAATGCGGAATTTTTCCAAGTCCATTTAATAGCGGTCTATGGACTTGTCCTTTAGGAATCTATCTAACCCCTTTTTAAACTCCGTCAAGCTAACCGCCCGTACCACGTTCTCCGGCAATGAATTCCAGAGTCTAATTACACGTTGGGTGAAGAAAAATTTTCTCCGATTCGTTTTAAATTTACCACACTGTAGCTTCAACTCATGCCCTCTAGTCCTAGTATTTTTGGATAGCGTGAACAGTCGCTTCACATCCACCCGATCCATTCCACTCATTATTTTATACACTTCTATCATATCTCCCCTCAGCCGTCTCTTCTCCAAGCTGAAAAGCCCTAGCCTTCTCAGCCTCTCTTCATAGGAAAGTCGTCCCATCCCCACTATCATTTTCGTCGCCCTTCGCTGTACCTTTTCCAATTCTACTATATCTTTTTTGAGATACGGAGACCAGTACTGAACACAATACTCCAGGTGTGGTCGCACCATGGAGCGATACAACGGCATTATAACATCCGCACACCTGGACTCCATACCCTTCCTAATAACACCCAACATTCTATTCGCTTTCCTAGCCGCAGCAGCACACTGAGCAGAAGGTTTCAGCGTATCATCGACGACGACACCCAGATCCCTTTCTTGATCCGTAACTCCTAACGCGGAACCTTGCAAGACGTAGCTATAATTCGGGTTCCTCTTACCCACATGCATCACTTTGCACTTGTCAACATTGAACTTCATCTGCCACTTGCACGCCCATTCTCCCAGTCTCGCAAGGTCCTCCTGTAATCGTTCACATTCCTCCTGCGACTTGACGACCCTGAATAATTTTGTGTCATCGGCGAATTTAATTACCTCACTAGTTATTCCCATCTCTAGGTCATTTATAAATACATTAAAAAGCAACGGACCCAGCACAGACCCCTGCGGGACCCCACTAACTACCCTCCTCCACTGAGAATACTGGCCACGCAATCCTACTCTCTGCTTCCTATCTTTCAACCAGTTCTTAATCCATAATAATACCCTACCTCCGATTCCATGACTCTGCAATTTCTTCAGGAGTCTTTCGTGCGGCACTTTGTCAAACGCCTTCTGAAAATCCAGATATACAATATCAACCGGCTCCCCATTGTCCACATGTTTGCTTACCCCCTCAAAAAAATGCATTAGATTGGTGAGGCAAGACTTCCCTTCACTAAATCCGTGCTGACTTTGTCTCATCAGTCCATGTTTTTGTATATGCTCTGCAATTTTATTCTTAATAATAGCCTCCACCATCTTGCCCGGCACCGACGTCAGACTCACCGGTCTATAATTTCCCGGATCTCCTCTGGAACCCTTCTTAAAAATCGGAGTAACATTGGCTACCCTCCAGTCTTCCGGTACTACACTCGATTTTAGGGACAGATTGCATATTTCTAACAGTAGCTCCGCAAGTTCATTTTTTAGTTCTATTAATACTCTGGGATGAATACCATCAGGTCCCGGTGATTTACTACTCTTCAGCTTGCTGAACTGACCCATTACATCCTCCAAGGTTACAGAGAATTTGTTTAGTTTCTCCGACTCCCCCGCTTCAAATATTCTTTCCGGCACCGGTGTCCCCCCCAAATCCTCCTCGGTGAAGACCGAAGCAAAGAATTCATTTAATTTCTCCGCTACGGCTTTGTCCTCCTTGATCGCCCCTTTAACACCATTTTCGTCCAGCGGCCCAACCGACTCTTTGGCCGGTTTCCTGCTTTTAATGTATCTAAAAAAATTTTTACTATCTATTTTTGCTTCCAACGCTAATTTCTTCTCAAAGTCCTTTTTTGCCCTCCTTATCTCCGCTTTGCATTTGGCTTGGCATTCCTTATGATCTATCCTGTTACTTTCAGTTGGTTCTCTTCTCCACTTTCTGAAGGATTGTTTTTTGGCTCTAATGATTTCCTTTATCTTACTGTTTAGCCACGCCGGCTGACGTTTAGTCTTTTTTCCCTTTTTTCTAATACGTGGAATATATTTGTCCTGAATATATGGAATGTTGCTAGTTGCTAGTGCAATAGCAACATAAGTACATATAAGTAAATACATAAGTACTTAAGTAATGCCACACTGGGAAAAGACCAAGGGTCCATCGAGCCCAGCATCCTGTCCACGACAGCGGCCAATCCAGGCCAAGGGCACCTGGCAAGCTTCCCAAATGTACAAACATTCTATACATGTTATTCCTGGAATTGTGGATTTTTCCCAAGTCCATTTAGTAGTGGTTTATGGACTTGACCTTTAGGAAACCATCTAACCCTTTTTTAAACTCTGCCAAGCTAACCACCTTCACCACATTCTCCGGCAACAAATTCCAGAGTTTAATTATGTGTTGGGTGAAGAAAAATTTTCTCTGATTTGTTTTAAATTTACTACACTGTAGTTTCATCGCATTCCCCCTAATCCTAGTATTTTTGGAAAGTGTGAACAGACGCTTCACATCCACCTGTTCCACTCCACTCATTATTTTATATGCCTCTATCATTCCATTCCATCTCAGATAGTAGCAACAGAATCTCAATAGTAGCAACATTCCATGTAGAATCTCAAATAAGGAAAGGGAAATGGGACTTGATATACTGCCTTTCTGAGGTTTTTGCAACTACATTCACAGCAGTTTACATATATGCAGGTACTTATTTTGTACCAGGGGCAATGGAGGGTTAAGTGACTTGCCCAGAGTCACAAGGAGCTGCAGTGGGAATTGAATTCAGTTCCCCAGGATCAAAGTCCACTGCACTAACCACTAGGGCTACTCCTCCACTCTATCAGGGTACTATATTGTGGCACTTATTTGTTGTTAAGAATGCTATGGGTCCTATTCATTTACAGCAAAACCTGTTTAATCCAGGTTCTAGGTAGTAAAGACATTGCATTGTTAAGAGCACAGTTCCTAGTTCAATGCCAGTGATCTTTCCATTTTATTTTGGCATCTTATTATTAGCTCTGTTTTTAGAGACATTGGCATGGGGTAAATTGTATATATGGTGCTAAAAGAATTAGCACCGATAAAGCGCTATTCTACATAACACGCTTAAAGTTAGGCATGGTTTGTAGACTAGCGCTTACTCCTGGGAATTGCGCCTAGCTTTAGGTTCAGCCATTTGCACCAACATGCACCAAAATGTGGTGCAAATACCCACGCATAAATTTAGGCGCAGATGCCCTTATTCTCTAACTATGCGCGTAACTTAAAGAAACGCCCCCAATCTGCTGATGACCCTCCCATTGCCACACCCCCATTTTGACTCATGCCAAAATTTACGCATGCACATTTCAATTAAATCTAATTTGCGCCAATAATTGCTTGTTAAAAAGCCAATTATTGGAGCTAATTAGCTCATTAATCCATTAAAATTGTACACATACAAATTTGTGCGTGCAATTTTTAGTGACTTTTATAGAATTAGAGGGATAATGTGTAAGTTGGACAAAATCTAGAATCTATGGTCAATACTTGAATTGCAAAATTAAATAGTGAATATTGTAATGTGGGGATGGCTGAGACCAGATCACTTCCAGAAGTTTTTACTTTTTATTTTTATTGTTTTTTTACGTTATTACCATAATAAGAACATTTGACCTTCAGAGCCTCAATTAAGCCTTGCAATCTTGTGATTCTTCAACAATGTGGCCATTTCATTCTGACTGCCAATAAGGAGGATATTGTTTTGCAGGTTTAAATATAAAAACAAAGAAAACCTTGTAGTGTAGTGCTTTAACGCATTTGTCAATTTTCCCTTTAATTATAGGCCTTTTGTTCCGCATTGGAGGCTTGAAATGGAATGGCTCAATTATGACATTTTATTATTCTTTGACTTGAATGGCTGGAGAAACCCCTTCCAGTACATAGTATTAACATGTAGAAAAACCGGTACTTGCAGAAGACAGAACGGACCTCTGTTAATTAGTCTTGTGACTTAAGAGTGAGACTTTAAATAGTGGATAGAATGAAGTACGAAACTGTGACCAGACAGTGCATTTGCTGTTAGTACCAGAGGCTGGGAAAAACAAGATGCAATGGGTAAAGGCAATAAGCAGGACCAAGATTTGGAGGATTTTATTTTTACACTGATCCAGCAAATCTCTTTTTTACTGCTCTATCACTGCTAGAAAATATATCAAATATGTCATAGTCTTTAAGATATGAAATGCATATATTCCATTTAATCCAGGTGAATACTAAAATGGCTTCTTTAATTGCTATCCTTCAGAATAATCTTCCATAATTATCCATTGCAACTGCATGAACATGAATGTGGTCATTGCCTGAACTGTATAGTTACCTTAAAGAATCTCCCAGAGGGATAAGCTGCTTTACACTAAGATAAACACCAATTAAGGCTCATGTAAGAAATCGAGAATGCAATCCTCTAACATACCATGCAAGATCAACTAAACAGCAAAGCAATTTACAAAGCCATATGAAGAGACTGAATTTGTAAGATAAACCCAACTGTGTGAGGCTGTTCTCATTTCTAAGAAGGGCACCTCCTTGCACTGGCACGCCCAAAATTATCTTTTCAGACACACTCATCTCCCACTACACATTGGCAGGTTACACAGTTACTATTGACTGCAGCAGATGACTTTTGATAAAAATGACCCAACCTCTGTAATCTAAAAGCATTGAATATTTTGCTTATTTCCTTCTTTAACCCTTCCTTGGCCATGCCAGGCACAGTCTTACTATCTCTGCAATATGAGAAAAGAATGTGTCTTTCAAGTAGGTTGTGTTCATCTGCTATGGAGTTCTTGAGCAGCACAATTGGCTGTTTAATATGCCAGACTTTCTTGATATTGGACCACAGCTGACCTCAAATTTTCCCTTCACTTCTTCACACTAAGGATCATCTCATACTTTCTTATTTTATTATTGCTTTGCCTATTATACTTTCACTGACAGTCTGTTCTGTGTATGAACCACCTTTACTGGAATGAAAAATTTCCTCTTGCTCAAGAGATTTCCCCAGTGGCCAGCCTTCTAATAGAAAATAAGAGCTATGATTATCTTACCCCCAGTTTGAGGGAACTGCACTGACTTCCAGAAGATCATTCCTATAACAGTGCTTTCATGATGGCTGGGGATTGTCTGTGGCCTGCAGTCTTCAAGCTTTGACACAGATCTTCTATTGGATTTGGGATTGGACTTTGACTGAATCATTCCAGGACATTCACTTTGTTCATGCTGAGCCACTCAATTGTTTCTTGTGTTTTGTGCTTAGGAATTTTTCCAGTTATTACCATTTCTACACTGCGGTGTACAAATCCAAATATACATAATAAAAAAATAATTACAAAACATATCTAATATAATAGAATCTAAAAAAAAACATGACAAATAAACAGATCAGCATATTGTGTCCATCAGCTGTCTAGATCACTTTTCAACCTGCACCAACAGATGCAGCTTGAGCAGTTTCTTGAACAACCCTGCATTCTTCTGTGTCCTGAGAGTTCCAGGTAATTTGTTCCACTCTGTCGGTCCAACAACAGAAAAAATGTACCTCCTTGTATCCTCCAGTGAGCTTAGGGTCTCATAATTCTCCTTCATCACTTCCTTGTCCTGCTGAAAGATGATTCTTCTCCTCAGTCCCAGGTCTGTGGCAGACTGGAACAGGCATTCTTCCAGAATCTTCCTGTACTTTGCACCATTCATCTTTTCCTCGATTTTCTAAGCCTTTATATCCTTACTGTTGCACAGCAATTCCACAGCATAATGTTGTCACTACCTTGCTGTGCTGTAGAGATGGTGTTAGCAGGGTGATACGCTGTACTTGTACTATGATAGACACCACTTAGCACTGAAACCAAAAAAGTTTCACCTTGGCCTTGTTTTTCGTACAGTGTACCTGAAGTGTTTCTGTGCAAACACTATCATATGTTTTTTCTTCAGCAGCAACTTCTGTCTTGCTACCTTCTCATAAAGGCCATGCTTATGGCGTAATCTTGAAATTGTTGAACAGTCAACATTTTCCCCACTGTCACCAGACATCTCTGTAGTTCTTATAACTGCTTTTACCACATTCTCTGGCAACAAATTCCACAGTTTAATTACACATTGAGTGAAGAAATACTTTATCTGATTTGTTTTAAATTTACTACTTAATGGCTTCATTGCTTGCTCCCTAATACTATTATTTTTGGAAAGAGGAAACAAATGATTCACATCCACCCATTCCATTCCACTCATTATTTTATAGACCTTTATCATATCTTCCCTCAGCTGTCTCTTCTTCAAGCTGAAAAGCCCTAGCTGCTTTAGCCTTTCCTCATACGGAAGTCGTCCCATCCCCTTTATCATTTTCATCACCCTTCTCTGTACCTTTTCTAATTCCACTATATCTTTTTTGAGATACGGTGACCAGAATTGCACACAGTATTAGAGGTGCAGTCACACCTTGGAGCAATACAAAGGCATTATAACATTCTCATTTTTGCTTTCCATTCCTCTCCTAATAATGCTTAACATTCTATTCACTTAATTATAGGGGCGTATCTGCGTGGGGCCACGGGGGCCTGGGCCCCCGTAGATTTGGCCCTGGACCCCGTAGATTTGGCCCTGGACCCCCTGCTAATGACCCTCTCCACCCCCCCTCCCGCTGCCAACCCGCCATCGCCTATCTTTGCTGGCGGGGGACCCCAACTCCCGCCAGCCGAGGTCCTCTCTTCCATTGCAGCAAAGCTTCCTGTTCTGAGTCTGACGTCCTGCACATACAACGTGCAGGACGTCAGACTCAGAATTTGAAACTGAAGAAAGCTTTGCTGCAACAGAAGAGAGGACCTTGGCTGGCGGGGGTTGGGTCCCCCGCCAGCTTTGCAACGGAAGGACCTCGGCTGGTGGGGGTTGGGGTCCCCCGCCAGTTTTGCAACAGAAGGACCTCGGCTGGCGGGGGTTGGGTCCCCCGCCAGCAAAGGTAGGCGACGGTGGCGGGGAGGTTTGGTGACAGGACGGGGGTGGAGAGGGTCATCGGCATGGGGGGGTCCGGCAATGGGGGGGGGGTCGGCGGTGCCGGGGGGGGGCTAAAATGTGCCCCTCACTCTGGCTCTGGCCCCCCTCCCGCCGAAGTCCAGATACACCCCTGCTTTCTTAGCCACTGCTGCACACTGAGCAGAAAGTTTCAAAGTATCATCAACGATGGCACCTAGATCTTTTACCTGGTCGGTAACTCCTAACCCACAACTACTGACTTTGGAGGAACTGCCTGTTTCCATTTCACATTAATGAACCTGATAGTGCTTCAATGAATATTCACACACACTGAAATTTTCTTACAGCCTTCCCCGAACATACATCTTTGAATATTGTTTTCCTGATGGAGACTTTTTGGCTGGTCCTGGTTTTAAACTTACAGTACATCCCAAAGCAGTGTAGTATTTGTAGTCTATGATTGTATCCATTGAAATCAGTGCTGCAGGTCCCATAATGTACTAGGATGAAGTTGGCAGAAATCCAGAGCTGGCCAAGAAGTTTTCCTCCTTGAATGGATAACTTGGCAGCTCTGAATTCTTTCAGCAACACTGTGTTTGGTGAGTTTAGACCATTGCTTCAATTCACTTCACACAACAAAAACAGGTTCATTCTTCATTCAAGAGTATTCAGATCAGCTCAATTACTCTGAATGAACACAGGTGGGTTCTATTTAACTTATTGTGCACTTTGTTAAGGCAATTTTTGGAAATAGAGCTTGTCTGGGTTTGCTGTGATAAGTGTGCTGACATGCAATCAACATTTTTTTGGTTTGTTATTCTGAATTACTTTCTGAATATTTCCATAATTGTTCTTTCATCTTGAAAGTTCACACTATATTGTATAAATCACTATTTTAGTGCATTTTAAATTGCATTTTTAGACAGCAGAATGTGAAGATTTTCACAATGCATTGTATTTTAAAAATGTTTACACATGGCCATTCCCTCCTATTTGATGATCTCCTTCTTTGTTTTTATTCCTCATAGAGTTATAGAAACAGCATTAGCATCATATCTATGTTATTCAAATGTTCTAATGTGTGCTTATTAGATGCTCCATTGCTAGTATGCTGACATTGTATTATATCTGTTATTTGAATGTTCTTCCATACTATCTATTATGGTACTGTTTGCATTGTACTGATGTTTATATTTCTGTTATATGATTGTTCTACAATGCTGTTAATTATGTATATTTTTCTGATATTGTTTCATGTAAGTCCGATTACTAGGTTTCAATTTGTCGCTTCCATGGTCCTCAGTGCTTATAGTTGGTTATTTTACTAATGCTATTCTGTGAACAAAATTGTAAATTTAATGTTAAACTGTACTTGCTGTACAGCACCTTGGGTGAATCTCCTAATAAAGGCTGTTAATAAATCAAAATAAATACATACATAAATTGCTGTTTTACCTCTTTTTTCTACCTATCTTGTCCTCCTGAAACAGATTATAGCCTGGTAGAATGATATCCGAGGGCCACAGATGAAAAAACAGGCAGTCAGATTTCAGAGGGAGCAATTTTATTCAAAGACCCAACACAGCCCATGTTTCGGTGAATGCCTGCATCAGGGGTCAAGTGAGATCACAGCACAATGTGTCTTCCCATGCAAGTCTTCACTTCGGACCACCAAATGAAAAGTCTCTGAACAGGAACTGCAGTCTTTATTCTCTGGCTGTGCATCTTTCAGCATGCCTAAAAGGTCCCAGCTATTCCCACAGTCACTTCACCTGTGGGAAATCGGGACAAGCAAAGCCCAAGAGCCTGCAAATTCCCTTGCTCTTCCACTACCTCTGCTGACCTGTGATGATCCTCCATAGGGTTAGATATAGGCTTGCAGTGCCTGAAGCTGAAATCTGAGCACCTTCTTGCAGAGGAGAAAGAAGAGCCACAGCTATAAGTAGGAGATAGGGATGGGCAGCAACAAAGGTTTTGTTCATTTATTTTCTGTTTCTTTCCCATTTCAGAACAAATGTCAACAAGAGTGCACACTCTTTGCAAAGGTGTGTGCACTATGTGTAAAGAGGACATACAAAGGCATTATTATGTCCTCATTATTGTTTTCCATTCCTTTCCTAATAATACCCAACATTCTATTTGCTTTCTTAGCTGCTGCCATACACTGAGCAGAGGGTTTCAATGTATCATCAACGATGACACCTAAATCCCTTTCCTAGTCAGTGACTCCTAATGTAGAACCTTGCATTACGTAACTATAATTTGGGTTCCTGTTTTCCACATGCATCGCTTTGCACTTGCTCACATTAAACATCTTCTGCCATTTAGATGCCCAGTCTCCCATTCTCGTAAGGTCCTCTTGTAATGTTTAACATTCCTCTCATGATTTAACAACTTTGAATAACTTTGTGTCATCAGCAAATTTAATTACCTCACTAGTTACTCCCATCTCTAGATCATTTATAAATATGTTAAAAAGCAGCGGTCCCAGCACAGACCCCTGAGGAACCCCACTATCTACCCTTCTCCATTGAGAATACTGACAATTCAACCCTACTCTCTGTTTTCTATCTTTTAACCAGTTTTTAATCCACAATAAGACACTACCTCCTATCCTATGACTTTCCAGTTTCCTCTGGAGTCTTTCATGAGGTACTATGTCAAACGCCTTTTGAAACTACAGATACACAATCAGGCTTATTTTCGAAAGAGAAGGGCTCCCATCTTTCGACACAAATCGGGAGATGGGTGTCCTTCTCCCAGGGTCGCCCAAATCGGCAAAATCGAAAGCTGATTTTGGGCGTCCCCAACTGCTTTCCATTGTGGGGACGACCAAAGTTCCCGGGGGTGTGTCAGAAGCATAGCGAAGGCGGGACTGGGATGTGCTTAACACATGGGCGTCCTCGGCCGATAATGGAAAAAAGAAGGGCGTCTCTGACAAGCACTTGGCCGACTTTACTTGGTCCATTTTTTTTCTTGCAACCAAGACTCACAAGGATGCCCGAACTGACCAGATGAGCACCGGAAGGAATTGGGGATGACCTCCCCTTACTCCCCCAGTGGTCACTAACCCCCTCCCGCCCTAAAAAAACTTTTAAAATATTTTTTGCCAGCCTCTATGCCAGCCTCAAATGTCATACCCAGCTCCCTGACAGCAGTATGCAGGTCCCTGGAGCAGTTTTAGTGGGTGCAGTGCACTTCAGGCAGGCGGACCCAGGCCCATCCCCCCTACCTGTTACACTTGTGCTGGTAAATGTGAGCCCTTCAAAACCCACCAGAAACCCACTGTACCCACATCTAGGTGCCCCCCCCCCCTTCACCTCTTAGGGCTATGGTAGTGTTGTACAGTTGTGGGTAGTGGGTTTGGGGGCTCAGCACACAAGGTAAGGGAGCTATGCACCTGGGAGCAATTTATGAAGTCCACTGCAGTGCCCCCTAGGTTGCCCGGTTGGTGTCCTGGCATGTCAGAGGGACCAGTGCACTACGAATGCTGGCTCCTCCCACTACCAAAGGGATTGCATTTGGTCGTTTCTGAGATGGGTATCCTCGGTTTCCATTATCACCGAAAAACCGGGGACGACCATCTTTAAGGACAACCATCTCTAAGGTCAACCTAAATGTTGAGATTTGGGCGTCCCTGACCAAATTATCAAAATGAAAGATGGACGCCCATCTTGTTTTTGGATAATATGGGTTCCCCGCCCCTTCATGGGGACGTCCTGTGAGGATGTCCTCAGGAAAACTTGGGCGCCCCTCACCTTCCTCCACGTTTATTCACCCCTTCAAAGAAATGTAATAGATTGGTGAAGCAAGATTTCCCTTCACTAAATCCATGTTGGCTTTGTCTCAATAATCCATGCTTTTGAATACAATTTTGTTCTTTATAATAGTTTCTACCAGTTTGCCCAGCACCGACATCAGGCTCACCGGTCTATAATTTTCCGGATCTCCTCTGGAACTTTTTTGAAATATTGGCATTACATTGGCCACCCTCCAATCTTCTAGTATCATGCTTGATTTTAAAGATAAATTACACAAGTTCATTTTTCAATTCTATCAGTACTCTGGGATGAATACCATCCAGTCCAGGAGATTTGCTACTCTTCAATTTGTCAAATTACCCCATTACATCCTCCAGGTTTATAGCAATTTCATTCATTTTCTCCGACTTGTCAGCTTTGAATACCATTACTGGCACTGGAATCTAACCCAATCTTCCTCAGTGAAGACCGAAACATAGAATTCATTTAATCTCTCTGCTATGGCTTTTTCTTCCTTGATTGCCCCTTTTACCCCTCGGTCATCTAGCAGTCCAACTGATTTTTTTTTCCAGCTTCTTGCTTTTAATATACCTAAAAAAAAATTTACTATGTGATTTTGCCTCCAATGCAATCTTTTTTTCAAAGTCTCTCTTTGCCTTCTTTATCAGCGCTTTGCATTTGCCTTGACATTCCTTATGTCGTTTCTTATTATTTTCAGTCAGTTTCTTCTTCCATTTTCTGAAGGATTTTCTTTTAGCTCTAATAGCTTCCTTCACCTCACTTTTTAACCATGCCGGCTGTCGTTTGGTCTTCCTTCCTCCTAGCATTCAAGTGTTGGGTCTCTCCCAGGTGTCTGAAGCAATAGCGCTGTTTTAGCGCTATTGCTTCAGATACCTGGGAGAGACCCACCCTGACTAAGCAGTCAATACTATGGTATAAGGTATGAAATTAACAAATATTTGAAAGGTTTAGATAGATAAGATGAAAGATAATAGGTTTTCCTATATCCTAATTGTATATTTTTGTTTAGTTGAGCCCCTGAAGACGCCAAGAGCGAAACGCATTAGAATGCATAGGGTTTGACTTGGAGTGAGCATGGGAACACAACAACCTGTTCATTATTGATGGGAAGAAAGGAAACGGTTACAGCTTGCCTGAGGATTTAAAATATATAATCACGAGGAGTACAGAGAAAAGCCGCAGGAGAATAAGGACTGCTGGTTACAAATATACATCACGAAGTTCCTTGAAGATAAGTGATACAAGGATTAGCATTGAACTAATAGAGCCCAAAATATATGGGTCTTGATGAGCGAAGTGACTGAGTTAATCACATGATAACTGTGATAAGAGACATTTTTGTTCATCTATAATGTCAAGGATTTATAAAAGGAGGAAAAGAGATTTAAATAACCCATTCGAGAAGAGTGGGGAGGCAATTTCATTGTAATTTAATGTGGAAAATATCTTTGTATTTCGCTATAGAGTTAAGTTGTGACAGTTAGGCTGTGTAGTATGAATGAGTGTGTATGAATGAAGGGACAATAGGTCAATAGGAAAATAGAATAAAATGCAGTAGGCATTTATGTGAAAAGATAACATTTATTAAGAAGAGAGTTTTGATATTATTAAAATTAAAAAATGGGTTTGATACACTAAATTTGTAGTTACTGTGTCAAAGGACTTTTTTAATACACGGAATATATTTGGCCTGCACTTCCAGGATGGTATTTTTGAACAGCATCTACGACTGATGTAATTTTTTGACCTTTGCAGCAGCTTTTCTAAGTTTTTTTTTTTCACCATTCTTCTCATTTTATCATAGACTCCTTTTTGAAAGTTAAACACTAACGTATTGGATTTCCTGTGTGTACTTACTTCAAAGCTAATGTCAAATCTGATCATATTATGATCACTGCTATCAAGCGGCCCCAGTCCCATTACCTCCCCCACCAGATCATGTGCTCCAATAAGGACTAGGTCTAGAATGTCTCATTTTCTTGTCGGCTCCTGTACCAGCTGCTCCATAAAGCAGTCCTTGATTTCGTCAAGAAATTTTACCTCTCTAGCATGCCCTGATGTTATATTTACCCAGTCAATATCGGGGTAATTGAAATCACCCATTATTATTGTGTTGCCCAATTTGTTAGCCTCCCTAATTTCTGATAACATTTCTACATCCATCTTTTCATCCTGGCCAGGTGGATGGTAGTACACTCCTATCACTATCTTTTTCCCCTTTGCACATGGAATTTCAATCCATAGGGATTCCAAAATATGTTTTATTTCCTGCAGAATTTTCAATCTATTTGATTCAATGCCTTCCTTCACATACAGTGCTACCCCTCCACCAATTCGATTCACCCTATCACTACGATAGTCCAATTGCTAAATCAAAAATCAGTAAATAAAAACAAAATGAAAATGGGAAATAAGATGATATATTTTTGTTGGACTAAGAATATATATTTTTGACTAGCTTTCAGAGACCAAATCCTCCTTCCTTCCCCTCCTCCCCCCCCCCCCCCCCCCCCCCCAATATCCAGCATCTTCTGAGAGGGAGTCAGTTGGTCTGCTAAATGACCAAAGGGTAAAAGATGTGCTTATAAAGTAATAGTAGAAACAAATAAATGCTTTCTTTGCCTCAGTCTTTACTGAGGAGGAAGTTGGATTATACCTAAACTGGAAACCTTCTTTGATGGTGATTCAGAGCAACTCAAGCATACCACTATAAATCTAGAAAATTAATAGAACAAATTAAACTCAAAAGCAACTAATTGCCAGAAATGGATAGCATTCACCCCAGAATTCTGAAAGCGCTCAAACATGACATTGTTAACCTCTTACTAGTAATCTGTAATCTATGATTCAAAATGGTTATGATGTCTGATGCTGGGAGGGATGTCAGTCTTTAATAAGGGTTCTTGGGTGATATACACCTGTGAGTCTGACATCAATTTTGTGTGACCTCACATTGAGTATTGCATTCAGTTCTGGTCGCCGTATCTCAAAAAAGATAAAGCAGAATAAGAGAAGGTTCAAAGAAGAGCAACAAAAATGATAAAGGTGATGGAGCTCCTGAGTGGTGTAGAGCGGGTAACAGTGAATTGATTTTTCAGTTTTTCAAAAAAGTACAAAGACCAGGGGACATTCAATGAAATTACATGGAAATACTTTTAAAACAAATTGAGAAAATATTTTTTTCACTCAAAGAATAGCTAAGCTCTGGAACTAGCTACTGGAGGACGTGGTAACAGTGGTTAGCATATTTGGGTTTAAAAAAGGTTT
This sequence comes from Microcaecilia unicolor, assembly GCF_901765095.1. NCBI lineage: Eukaryota > Metazoa > Chordata > Amphibia > Gymnophiona > Siphonopidae > Microcaecilia > Microcaecilia unicolor. Next base: position 307,003,331 of record NC_044034.1, on the reverse strand, counting down.
GAACAAGTTCCTGGAGGAGAAATCCATAGTCTTGAGATGGACATGGGGGAAGCCACTACTTGCCATGGGATTGGTAACATGGAATGTCGCTACTAATTGGGTTTCTGCCAGGTACTTGTGACCTGACATGGCCATTGTTGGAAGCAGGACACTGGGCTAGATGGACCATCGGCCTGACTCAGTATGGCTATTCTTATTTTCTTATGGTTGAAGTTATACTATAAAACAAATTTATTGACCTTATAGATAGCCATGACTTAATGAGAATGAATCAGCATAGGCTCACTAAAGGCAAATCTTGCCTTACCAAGATTATTTTAAAACATGTAAACAAGTGGAAAATGATGAGCCAGTTGATGTGTTTATTTGGATCTTCAGAAGGTGTTTGACAAAGTCCCTCATGAGAGGTTCCTTCTAAACTTAGAGTCATGGGATAGGAAGCAGTGTGCTTTTGTGGATTACAAACTGGCTAAGACAGAAAACAGAGTAGGATTGAATGCTATATTATACACATGGAAAGGGGTCACTAGTGCAGTGTTCCAGGGGTCTTATCAGGATCTGTGCTGTTTAATATATTCATGATCTAGAGATAGGAGTGATGAGTGATGCTATCAAATTTGCAGATGACCCACATTATTCAGTCATTAAATTGGCTGAGGATTCTGAGGATTTGGAAAAGGATCTTGTGAGACTAGGAGACTGGGCGTCTAAATGGCAGATGAAATATAATATGGACAAGTACAAGGTGATGTACAAAGGGAAAAATAAACCCAACTACAGGTTCAAAATACTGGATTCTGAGTTATGAGTCACCAGCCCCCCAAAAAGTTATTTGAGTCACTGTGGATAATCCCTGAGATTCTATTTAGCACGACTTAGGTTGTGCATGCAAATCTTGTCATATTCTGGACTTGTGCATGCAACTTAGGGGCCCTTTTACAAAGCAGCATTAAGCCCAACTCCCTACCTCTGTATAGGTCCCTTGAGTATTATGTACAGTTCTAATTGAGCCATTGCAAAAAGGATATAGTGCAACTAGAAATGGTTCAGAGAAGAGCATCAAAAAACAAATAATGCAAAGGTCTTGTTTTGCTTTGCTTTAAATGCAATACATAATTTATTTATTTATTTATTTTATTGCATTTGTACCCCACATTATCCCACCTTTTTGCAGGCTCAATGTGGCTTACAGAGTAAGGTTATGATAAAGTCAGAAAAAACAACAAAACAAGCGGAAGATATCCAGAAAGACCAGACTGAAGCCACAGATGTTGGAAACCAGAATAATTTATTATGACCCAACATGGTCCGTGTTTCGGCCAAAAAGGCCTTCTTCAGGGGTCTTCAGACTGGCTTATACAGGTATTCCTCCAAAGGATCTCACAAAAGTGAGACGATCGCTGATGCTGTCCGAATAGACTTGCTGGTATGCAAAAAGCCGGCAGTGGCGAAACAGCTGTTATTTAAAGGAAGGATTGGACAAGTTCCTGGAGGAAAAGTCCATAAAATATTATTTGCCAGGTAGATTTAGGGTCCTGTCTAATAACGCTAGAGTCACCTATATGTTTCTATGGGCAACTTTATCATACACATTTGATTGAAACAACTTGGGAAATGTCAATGACATTTCACATGTCATTTCATTTCAGTTTTTGCCTGAAATGACAGGAACCCCCCCCCCCCCCTGAATTTTGATTATTTTTTTCCAGTGTCTAAGTGTGAATTCTTCACACAGAGAGTGCAGTGTTCCAAAAAAGTGCACATTTTTCGTGCCCTTTTCACAAAGTGCTTGCACTCTCCTGAAATAGTGTGCACACTTTAGAAAAGAATACATACTTTTCCAGAAGTGTGCACTTTCATGTGCACTATCTTAGAAGCATGTATATATGTACATCACCATGGGTGAATTTCTTCATAAAAGCAGTTAATAAATCCCAATAAATAAATAATAATAGGATGAACTTTTTGGGAACAGTGTGCATTCTTTCTGAAAGAGCACACACTACTAAGGATTCTGCTCCCCAAAAAATTAAAATAAAAATTCCAAATAAAATGCAAATTCCTGGAAACTACAAAAGGAAATGGTACCACTCACAAATGTTTGGGCTTCACAACCCCAGTACTTTTGGGGATCTGCTAAGTACTTATTACTCAAACAGGCCACCGTTGGAGACAGGATGCTGGGCTCGATGGACCTTGGTTTGACTCATCGTGTCTTTACTTACACCTCAGCAGGTTTTTCCAGATTTTGAGTGCTTTTATTTTTTTGTCATTCTAATTTAGGCCTTCAGGTATTTACCTCCCTAATCCACCAGGACTTTTAAGTTTTATCATCCTGGCTTTTCCGTATACTCCCTGCTTTATTTCTTTTACGTACAGCCTCTGGGGCTACCCTCCCACACTTAGTACACGGTACCATTATTAGTGTTTGCTACATGTAACTTTTAAACCATTGGTTTGTACAAAGTGCATAACTTTCTTTTAACAAATCTTCGGAAGAAGAAAACTTGCTTGCATCCCGATATGAACACAAGCCAAAGAAACTTGAGCTACCCAATTGTGTTATACAACTCAGAACTATTAATACTAGTCTGTTGTATACCAGCTGCGGAAAACCTGTTTTTCTTAACACTCGATGATCTGCTGCTCAGTAACTTGTTGTTGGCTTTCTTCCTTATTCAGGGTCAAAACTGTAAATGGATTATTATATAACCAACTACAGGTAAACAGGCAATCTCTGTTTCACCAAATAGGGCTTGATCTCTCATCAGACAGGTTACTAACAGTCCTCTGTAGATCATTAATCAATATGAAGCGGGAAAGGAAAGGCAAACTTATGAAAATCAGCGTCATTTTGAGCCAGCTGCACAAGAGCTTCTTGGGAGTTTCTGCAAAGAAGCGAGTCACGCTGAGTTTCTATCCACAAGTGGGTGGGGCCAAACAGAAGTGGAGCTCCGATTACACTCCTGATTGTTATCCTGCAGAATAAGGATCCTGAGAATCCTCCCTTTACACCCAAAATGATGCCACTGTAACTATCTCAGGGACACCAACTGATGCCAGGATTTGGCTGACTGGGAAGGAAGGGAGGGGGCCGCAGGATCTGAACATGCATTTCAGGTTTTACTATAGTACATAGATGTGGACTTGCAGTGCTATTTCTCTTAAGGAATCAAAACTACAAGTTAGTCCATGCATGCAATTAGGTTAAAGTAGGAGTGGATTTTACCAGTTCTGCATAAGAAAGCCAACCTCAAGAGGCTGAGTTATAGTTTTGATGGACCTAAGAAAAGCAGAATGATTACATTTCTCTGTAAGAAATGGAGCAAAACCAAGATGAGTTAGCTGGTTTGGGATGACCTAGTAACAGCACTGTAAAGTATCAAGAACTGCCAAGTTACTCAGTTCCAAGAGGGAGATTTTAGGCCAGTCCTGGCTTTGTGATGAGCCTATCATGATGCATTCTGGAACAAGCAGCATGGATTTCAATGGGAAGAATCAAAGATTATACAGGATGAGACAAAAAAAGTAACCCCCTAAAATTTTTTGTTGTTTTCTCAGCAACCACTTGGGTTTTCAATGTGAAATTTTACAACTTTATTTATTGTTTCTATTTTAATGTGCCAAGTGGAATGAGGTTATCTTTAAACATGGCGACCACCCAGCAATTTTTGTGCATTCAAAAATGTACTTTAAAACTAATAATATTAGAAAACAAAAAAACAACCAGGGTACCAGCTTACTATTAATGATGTCACAGTGATGTAGACTTTTGTAAACTTGAATTTGAATAATGTGTATTTGATAATATGATAATTTATAGATATTTTCTTTAAAAGCATTTCAGATCAGAATGGCAATCATGGACCAAGCAATCATGAGCCAAACTCAAGGAAGTACTGCAGATGATCTGAGACAGCCTACCACAGGGACCGATTAATAAGGTTGTTAAGAACTTCCCAAGGTGACTGAAGGTCTGTATTAAAGCTGGAGATTGGACACTTTCAGCATTCACAGTGACTGCAGAATTCAGACACCTTTTTAATTGTATTATTTGAATGACATTATTTTACTATGTAACATTTTTAACATGCAAAAATCGCTAGGTAGTAATGCTAATATGTCAGTAACATCAACATAGTTTAAGGTAATTAAACATTGTTTAACAGTAATATGTAAGCATGATGACTAAATAAGTACATAAAATTTCTCGTTGAAATTCAAAGTGCTTGCTGAGAAACTGCAAAACACTGTAGGGGGTTACTTGTCTGGGATCCCCTCCCCCAAGAGGATATTGTAGAGACAAAAATGGTAATGGAAATTTAAAAGAAAGCAAGGGTTAAACAGAGGATCCGTAATGGAAATTATGCACTGAGGTAATCTGCAGAGAAATGCAGTAATGACCCAAAATAGCTGTGTATCATGGCATTGTGCTTCCAAGAAAGCATGAGAGCAGCCTATGCGACATGGGTGTCATTAAAGTCTTCAGCTGAATAAGACATTTTCATGCCCTCTCAGGGGTGGATCTGCCATGGGTCTCCAATAGGGACATTTCAAAATGATTAAGAGTACCAAACACAATACAAATTACTCATCCCTGGACACAAATGGAGGAGCTTGCTCAATACTGGAGGTGCTCAGTACCTGCTGCATACGAAAGAAGTAGCTCCTGTGAATAGGAATGTGCTCAGGGAAAGAACCATAGACTCTTTAAGTTATTCGGGGTCTAAAGTTTGGATAGAAGGTGTCATGTGCCTCTTTTCTGCCTCCCTAAAAAACAGGCTGAGGGTTCAGGGTGGGAATCTTGAGGCCCTGAGGAAGGTGAGTCCTGAAGAACCATTTGGATCTCAGAGCAAAGGAAAAAGAGAGTACCCCAAGAGCTTTTACTCCATTTTTCTGTCTCCCAACAAGAAGGCTGAGCTCTGAAGGGTGGAAATCATCAAGTCTGATAAAGGGTAGGACTACTTCAGTAAAGAGGAAAAGGACAAACAAGGATTACTCTGGGCAGTTGAAGATCTCCCAATAGAGGGAGTTGATTGACACTAGCTTGGACCCGAGGATCCACAGGTAACATAACAAACAGGAGACTTTTCCCCAGGAAGTATTCCTGCCCCCTGATGTCCACCTTGGAGCCAGCAGTGTGGGTGCTGAGTACCCTCAATATTGAGCGGGTTCCTTCATTCTGTTCATGGAAGAGTAATCTGTATTCTTTTGACACCCCCAATTATTTTAAAATGTTGGCACCTATGAGCTCAGTAGTGCTGGACTGAAGTCAAGCTGCAGGTAGAACTTGTTTGAAGCTCATGCAGATGTGGTCTGGGAAGAGAGGTGTCCTCAGAATCCAAGGAGAGAGGCGTTCCAGGGTATGGAAGTATCCTAGAATAAAGGGGAAATAAAACATCCATTTAAATGTTCTTAAAAGAACAGGTTTACTTCTGAGAATGTAAGTCCATCACTTGAGTTGAGTTCATTTCGTAAAGTGGAGTTTCAGTTACACATCAGTGTGTGCTGTGGCTCACCATAAGCACATAAGCATCACCGTACTGGGAAAAGACCAAGGGTCCATCAAGCCCAGCATCCTGTCTCCGATAGCGGCCAATCCAGGCTTCAAGAACCCGACAACCCCCCCCCCCCCCCCAAAAAAAAAAAAAAACACCAAGGTTTGGACAAGTTCCTGGAGGAAAGGTCCATACTCTGTTATTGAGATGGACATGGGGGAAGCCACTGCTTGCCCTAGGATTGGAAGCATAGAATGTTGCTATTAATTGGGTTTGTGCCAGGTACTTCTTACCTGGATTGGTAACTGTTGGAAGCAGGATACTGGCTAGATGGGCCATAGGTCTGACGGCTATTCTTATGTTCTTACGTTTACAATAGCCATGCCTGACTTCTACATACAGTGCAACACTAGAGAAAAAGAATTAGAAATGTATGTCATCCCGTATTATGCAAGTTACAAAGATATCAGTGATGCTGCACATTCAGATCTTCAAAGGTACCATATTCAATTTACTAAAAACTAAACATAATTTTCACCTTTATTGTCTAGACAGCTCGGCTTCTATACCCCATATCTCCCACATTATGCTGCCTGAGAGCAATACTAGCCCCAAATCAAGCCTGAAGATATTTATCCCCTCGCTTATGTTTTTCCTCTTCTATCCTATCAGAATTGTAATTCATTCCTCTTTATCCTATTCATCATGTCTATTCCCCCATCCTCATCTCATTCTTTCCTCTCTCTCTAGATTGTAAGACACTCAGATGTACTTGTATATAGGGCGGGATAGTAAATCCTAATAATCTTGAAACTTGATATGCTGGCTGCAGAATTCACATCCACGTTCTCTGCGGGCCTGCAGGGACTGGCTGAAGATGCTGCTTTTCTCTTGTGGGTGCTCTCTATGCGCATTTGGAGTTTGCAAAGCCTGAGTTCTGATATTTTGGGACTACAGGTCAATTTTAACAGGTAATAGAAAAGGTGCTGATGCTCAGTACCACCAAGTACACCCTGAAAAAAGCATTGGATCAAAAAACAAATGCAGGTCACTATGGGCAGAACCAATTCAAATATTATCACTACTCATTTCCTACTTTTACCTGAATTTCTCCACTGTGGTCTTGTGAAGCATGGAGGGTACTCTGTTGGGCTGTCAACTGCTCAGTTTTTAGTAAGCCTTTTTGGTTTTTCAATGACCAGTCCAGTTGCTGGCACATCTTAAAACCAGCTATGGAAAGGTGTTTTGTTTTTGTACTTATACTGTGGAGCACCAAACATGCCTTTCCTTCCCTCCTTCAAGGTTCCATCTCCACCACTACTGCTGCTTCTCAAGACCAGCAGCAGCAGTGGCAATAGCAAAACAGCACATGACACCAACTCTAGTAGTCTGCTCCCATCCATTCTGATGTCAACATCCTGTTCTAGAGGGGGACAGGCCCAGTAGAGCCAGTAGCTGGGTGCATGAAAATTATGGCCACACACTTTTTTGTTTTAATTGCTGCTATTGGTCACGAGGTTGGGGTGCCAAGATCCAGGGAGGATAAGAGAGAGGAGATGAAAGATGCTGGCTGAAGGGATTAAAGAGAGAGAGAGAGAGAGAGAGAGGAGGGAGATGCTGGCTGGTAGAGAGGGCAGATGCTGGATAGAAGGGGGTGTCTGGGAGAAGACTAAGAGAGAGGACAGATGCTGGTTGAAAGAGGGGAGAGACCATGCTGGATGGAAGGGAAGAGAGGGGGAGATGCTAGATGGAAGGGGAGATTGGGAGAGAAAGCGAGAGGGGGAATATGCTTAATGTAACAGGGGAGAAAGTGGGAGATGCTGGATGGATGGGGGAGAAAGAGAGGAGATGCCAGATGGAAGGATTTGTAAGGCAGAGATACTGGGTGGAAGGGGAGAGAGGAGGGAGATGCTGGATGAAAAGGGAAGAGGAGATGATGGGTACAGTAGAGGGTGGGGGCTGGAAAGGGGAACAAAAGATGCTGGAGGTGGATAGGAGAGGGGAGAGAAGAAACTCTGAATGAAAGGTGGTAAGAGAGAGAGGGAGAAGGGAGACACTAGATGGGAGTAGAGAAAGAGGGGAGATGCTGACTGGATGGGGAGAGGATAGAGTAGTGAAAAGCTGGTGAATAAGAAGAAAGGGAATGGGAGAGCTGGGGTAATGGAAAGAGCTGGAAAGCTGTAGGTAGATGCAGTAAAAGGAGGGAAATGAAGACTGGATAGTATGATGAATGAAATCTGGACAGAGGCAGAAAAATAAATGAAAGAAGGCTGAAAGGAAAAACATCAATGTTGGAGATGGATGTAGTGGATGAAGTGAAGACGAGGAAAGAGAACAATGAGAAATGACAGTAATCTCTGTCAAGTGAGTTAAGAGAAGAGGGAGGAAAGTAGAAACCTGAGACTGGGACCAACATGATTAGAAATATTTTATTTTATTTAATAATAATTTGTTATACTGCCTTTACTAACTAGTAGACCAAGGTGTTTTACAATATAAATAAAATAAGCTGTATCAGAAAAAGGAACGGAAACTACAATATTTGAAAGGAAAGTAAGAACATTCACTCCTATATAATCAAACTGAACAAATGGGACAGGGCAAGGGTAGGAGAGGAAACAAGAAAGAGGGAAGGGAAGTAGGGAATTTACAAGAAACAATGGTAGTAGCCTCAAACAGCCCTATGGGAGATTATATACTTAGCGAAACAGCCAGGTCTTTATTGCTGATTTGAAATTTTTAAAGGGCAATTCTGCTCGGATGTCACAGAAGAGGAAGTTCCAATGGAAACGGGCTGCAAAGTAGAAAGCACGGTGTCTTGTAAATTCTAAAATGGGTTCCTTGGGCAGTACCAAAAGGCAGTCACTGAGAGAGTACAACAGACATATGTGTGAGTAAGGGATGGTGAAATTAGCTGGGTATTGTGGGAAACCATCCGAAAAGCTTTGAAGGTAAGGGTTAGGAGCTTATGAATAATTCTTTGTTCAATGGGGTTCAGTGGTACTTCTGAAGTAAGGGTGAGACATGATTGGATCTTTTAGCGTGGCAAAACAACTTGATTACAGTGTTTTGTGGTGTTTGAAAGTGTTTTAAGGAACAGTGAAGGGATCCTATAAAGATTATATTACAGTAGTCAATTCTAGAATTTAATAAAGAGAGGATAAGTGAGTGAAAAGTTCCATAATCAAAATACCTTCTGACTGACTGTAGTTGTCTAAGAATGAAAAAAAAATGGTTTTGCATAGCTTAGTTATCTGAGGGGGAAAATGTCAGTTGTGAATCCAAAATGATGCCTAAATACCAGAAGAAATCTACTGACAGAACAGAAGTTCCAAAAAGGTTTAAAGTGGCGCCTCCAGTAAACCAACATGTTACTGTCTTTTCTTTATTGTGATCTAGCAGCCACTTCTGGACTGTGTCAACGCAGTCTTGGAGAGGTTGAAAAGATGGGAGAATGAATTAGTAGGGAAGAGTAAGAGAATATAATCCGCATAGAAGTGGAAGGAAATACCACAAGATTAGATGAGAGCTGCAAGAGGACTAATGAACACATTGAAGAGGAGCAGAGAGAGAATGGAACCTTGTGGTACCCCACAGGTCAGGGGGTGAGGAGAAGCTATAGAGGAAGAAGAGGTAACCACCTAATAGGAGCAATCAGAAAGAAAAGAGGAGAACCAGGAAAAACAAAACAGAGCCAGACAACTGCAAAGAGGCGAGATGTGACAGAAGGAGAGAATGATTTACCAAATCAAAAGCTGAGGATAAGTCAAGTGAAATAGTCAAAGCAATATTATGATTATTGAGATGAGTATAGATTTTGCTAAGAAATGCTTCAAGGACAGTCTTGGTGCTAAAGTGGGTTCTGATACCAGACTGCTTAGGATGAAGGACCAAGGATTTATCAATACAAGATTAGAATTGAGTGTAGACTGTCTTTTCGACTGCCTTTGAAAGAAAATACAAATTCGATACTGGACGATAATAAGCCAGGATCTGGGGATCCAAGGTGGGATTTTTTTTAGAAAGGAATGGACTACCACAGACTTCCAGGATGCCGGAACATAACTGGTTGAAAGACTGTTGTTTATTAATGATACCATTTTGGGCAGCAATTGTAAGTCGGTAATTTTCAACCATGCTGATGGAAAAGGATCAAGTGAACATGCAGTAATTCGCATAGCAGGCAGTGTCTTAGAGAGAGAGAGACAGAGAGTAGGGATTGGGGCTAACAAGGACCATGAAGGGGACCCTGCCAAAGAAAATGATGATGATGGTTGCGGACGTACAGTAGCGGATGATGACTGGGAGGACAAACCCAGCTGGGCAGAGGAACAGAAAGAGATAGGCAAGGTGCTAGCAGGCAAAGAGATGTAAGATCCAGGACTTTAGTAGTAAAATGCTGAGTATTAAATGGTCAGGTTAAGAAGAATTTTATGTTTTAATTTAGGATAAAAGTAGTGTGGTAGCTGTGTTAGTCTACTCTAAAGGTTAATAAATAAAAAAAAAATTTTAAATGGAATTTAAAGTGATGCCTTTTTATTGGACTAACAATATGTATATATTTTTTTTTTTGAGTAGCTTTCGGAGGCCAAAACTCCCTTCTTCAGGTCAGGACAGTATACCATAAAAGCAGTATACTAATTAGAATCACCCCAACACTATTCCTCTCTAAACACTCTATAAAAATATATAATAGGCCATCATACTTCTAAATATAAAACATAGATTTTAAGTCTACTTGGATCAGGAAATAATATGTGTACCCTGAATATTACTCACCTGGAGTATGAATTTGGAAAAGGTTAGTAATAAACCCAAAATCCAAATCAGCTCTGGCAGTGTATGTAATATTTGGTCCAAGCATTTTTAAAGATAGATAAACTTATGAGTCTGGTGCTGCAACGACTGCTATCAGAGGTTAGGGAGAATTATTATAGAGATGCTTAACTTTAATAGAAGGGGTTTAATTGGTGTTAATTTTGTGCAGATATCTTCTGCAAGTTGAGAACTTTTCTCTGGAGTATATGTGCTGTATTTTCCTCCATGTGAGCTTATCACATTTCCCATTTCTGTGAGTTTGCTGCCTCCCATTTACTTGTGCATAGGTGATAAGTCACCAGCTAAACCTGGCGATGATAAGACATGAATTCTTCAAGTTAGGTGGATGAACTGGAGTCTGTGGAGGGTGAAAACGTGACTCATGAGTATACTATCTTGGGCTTATGGTTGCTACCTCCCAATCTGATCATTTTACTTTACTTGTTGAGACCAAATGATGGTCTTGTGCAGTACATGAAATACTGTTTGTGAGAAGCAAGGCTCATCACTATAAAACAAATTATAGACTTCATTGACTGCTAGTTTTCTGTTTCAGTTTGTGGTAATTTTTTAAAGTTCTATTTTATTTATTTCTAAATAACTGACTTTGAAAAAACACCCACAATTCTGATGCTCATGAGGCTGACTGTCATGTCTTGATATAAATAGAATACGCATACTGTGCAGTGTCATGAAAGGGATGGGATATATATATATACAGGGTCATTTTATAACTGTGTTTAGGCAGTAAAGACACATAGGTGCCTATGTTGTATCTATTTTATGCAGGCTCTTCCATTTTGGCTAATACAATGCTCATAAAATAGAAACCTCAAACCACTACTATCATACAATCAGGTTTCTGCAATGATAAATTTAAATTTAAAAGACCTCAATAGTGCTACGTCTTGTACTCATAGCTGGTGAGATTTACGCTCCACCTTCGTCATCAATTCATTGCTTTTTAAATTTAAACTTTACATTTTTTGCATAATACTCATCTTAATTTTAATTTGTCAGCTCAGGGGCCACTTCTGACATGACTCATGTTTTGACAACTTTGAGGACCAAAACAGCATTAATATTGGACTTATGTATGAACCTATCTATGCTTTCAATACTGTAGTTCACTCTCCTCCTTTCCTCTATGTCTTGTCTAATCTCTCCCTCTTCCTCTCTTTCTCTTACTATTTCTTTTAGATTATAAGCCACCCAGACACTATGTATAATGAGTGGGATAGTAAATTCTTAATAAACTTGGAAACTTGGATTGCAGCTTTACATGTTAAAATCCTTTGTCTCATAGAGACTTGGATTTGTGAAGGGGAGAAAGCTTGTTTGGCACATTGTTTATCCACTGGCTACCTGGTGATCTCACATGCTTATCTGCAAGACAAGGGAGGTGGTTTGGTGGTTCTTTTTGATAAAGAGTTAGGTATTAATAGAATCCCTACTTATTTCCTGGTTTATCTGGAAGTTTTAGTGGTTAGGGTTCAGTTTTCTCAGCTGCTGTATCTTGCTTTGCTTTATTGTCCTTCTTCTCTGTCTGCAGGGGAATGGGACTTAATCCTTCAAAGTTTGGCAGACTTGGCAGTGCACTTCTCTAATCTTGTTGTATTGGGGGACTTTCACATTCATGTAGATGATCCTTGCTGATCAAGCATCAGCTGCTTTTCAGAATTTGTAGCAGAGCTGGGATTGTTACAGGTGTTACAAGGGCCTACACATGCTAGATTGGATCTTATAGGGGCTGGAGAAGTACTTCATTTTAGCACTGGCGACTGAGGTGCCACTATCCTGGACAGGTCATCTGGCTCTACTGTTTGTCCATTCAATAGAGGTACCTTTGAGTCATGGGGTTTATTCAGCAGGGATCTTACAAAGAAATCTTCAAGGGATAGACCCCAGGTAGCTAAAACCAATGTTTATTCTCTTCCATGATTCATTATCACAGCTGACTTTGGAAGAGCACTGATGCAAAAGAAAAATCCTTGGCACAATGCAGGCCTTTCTCTATTGAAAAGATATACCAGAAGGGCAAAATGTAACTGGAGGAAGTATCAAATGGCGGAATCTGCCAAAAAAATTATGTGAGTCCCAGAGGCACTACAACACTCAGGTGAAAGAGGCTTCTCTGATGAACCTTGCTCCTAATTCTTCTCATAAGGCCCGGGGGGGGGGGGGGGGGGGGGGCTGGCAAGATGGCTGACCGAATGCAGCATGGATCTTACTGCTTGCAGGTTTCTTACTAGTGAAACATTGGTTTCTATTCTTTGAGCCTGTTTTTTGTAGTGATATGCCCCACACCAAGCGTAAAGGCATGGTGAAGGTCCGGCCACCACTGACCTGAACCTTCTCCCCAGTGAGGCAAACTTTGAAGCAGTTCACCATGATGCAGCCACAATATGGAGCCGGAGGTGAACCCGCTGTAAGAAAGGGTGAGGGAGTGTCCACTTCTTTGGGGCCTAACCTCTCTCTGTCCCCTCCGGAGATTGTTCCTCTAACTTGTCTCTCTATGTCAAATGTTCAGTGCTGCGTGCGTCTGGTAGCACTATATAAATGCTATTAGTAGTAGTAGTGTAGTGGTGTGTGTCATGCACTGTAGACAGGTGGACCCAGGCCTATACCTCCCACTACCTGTTACACTTGTGGTGGAAACTGTGAGCCCTCCAAAACTCACCAGAAACCCACTTGGTGAGATGTATACCTGGGTGCATTTATACAAAGTCCACAGCAGTGCCCCCTACGGTGCTCTATTGCTCTCCTGGGATGTCTGGGGGACCAGTCTGCTAAAAATGCTGGTCCCTCCCACATCCTAATGGCTTGATTTCCTATGTTTTTCACTTGTGTGTAGGGGGGGGGGGGGGGTCAAAATGGCCTGGAAAGATAAACATGCAGCGCACAAAACGGTATTTTCAAAAATTAAAAAAAAAAAAAAAGATAGACATTTTGCTTTTTCGAAAATGGTTACATTTGCTATTTGGATTTGGGACGTTTAGCACAAAACATCCAAAGGCAAACTTAAAACTCCTATTGAAAATGCCCCTCCACGTATATCCAATTGTTGATGCTGCATGTTATTCTTTGTTGTTGGCCACATTGAACCTGACAATTGCTTGGGATAATGTGGGATATAAATGTCATTACTAAATAAATAAATAAGTCAACATCATTTGATTTTGGTATTGTAGTCAAGATTATTTTCCCCATTTCAAGAGGAAAGTTGCCTTCTTCAAGCATTTTATTAACTAAAGATGTTAACCATTCAACTGACTCAACTGGTGGATTATTCAATAAGTAAGAAGGGCAATGGTCAAGCAAACAGAATTTACCTGCCAGCTTTTTCAATACTGAGTTAACCTCGCTAGCTGAAACTTGATCAAAATCAATCCATATTCGATCCACCACAATACCATTATCTATCTTGTTTAAAACTTCTTGTGACCCCTCAGTAAAATCGGATCCTGAATTTAGTAATGTAGACCTCATTTTCTCAACCTTATCTTTAAATTAATTAGCCAGCTCCTCCTTAGAGGGTTGCAATTCCTCAGATATTTGAGTCATTATTGTAGAATTCATTTGGGACCTAAAATTTTTAAATAAGGTTTTCTGACTCATATTATCCTCACATATTAATATTTGATAATACATTTTTTTTTACCTCAGTAAGGGGCCCTTTTATAAAGGCGTACTGAAAAATGACCTGCGGTAGTGTAGACGCGTGTTTTGGGTGCATGTAGAATCATTTTTCAGTGACCCTGTAAAAAATTTCTTTTTTTTATTTTTGCCAAAAATGGATTGCGGCAAAATGAAAATTGTTGTGAATCCATTTTGGGTCTGAGACCTTACCGCCAGCCATTGACCTAGTGGTAAAGTCTCATGTGGTAACTGGGCGGTAATGACCTACATGCGGCAAATGCCACTTGGTGCGCATCCGATACACGCGTCCAAAAATAAACATTATTTTTCGGATCTACGTATCAGATGCATGCCGAAAATAAAATTACCGCAAGAGCCACATGGTAACCGGGTGGTAACTCCATTTTGGTACACACTGTGCGTGCGTACACGCTTATGCGGCTTATTAAAAGGGCTCCTAACAGCAGTATCATATGAAGAAAATAAAAACCTGATTTTACAATTTTACCAATTTTACCAATAGTTTTGCCACAAATTTCAGGACATTCATAAAATCGTTGGTCTAGATAATTCATGAAAGATTAGTTCAAGCATGACAGGCAGTCATGTAATATCTCGCATGGCCTTCTTTTTCTGACAGTTTTGTAGATACCAATAGAAATTCAGTTTCAGATATATGTGAGGCATAATATATTCAGATCTGATTTAAAGCAGGAAAGAACTATAAGCATCCTGGAGAAGTAAAGTCTGCTAAAAACAGGATGTCAACATAGCTAATGCAATGCTAGCAGTGTTGAAATGTTCATCTGAGGGTGAGTAATCCTGTTTTACAACCAGGATTAATGTAATTTACTGTACCTTATTTAAACTCAAATCTTCCTAAATTCCACAATAATGTGTGGGGATTCATATGCTATATAAGTCTCTTTTGCTTCACTTCATTCAGTACAGTATCAAGAAAATATCACTTGGATTGTTTAAGTAATCCAGAGTGGCCACTGACATATCCCCAGAATGTAGGAGAGCTTCTTAGAAAAAGCCATATAAAATATTATTACATTTCAAAGACCAACATTCTTCCATCCACCCCACCCCTTCCTCCTTTCCCGGAAGTCAGATCATGAAGTGATGGCCTGCAGAGACATGATGAACATGCATTTCCAGTCTCTGTAACTACACCTCCTACTCATATGTTTCCTGTTTACAAAAAAGCATACACTGTGGAGCACAGCAGTCAGGGAGCTAGAAAGCACACCCTCACCTTGTCCCTGACCTCTCATTATTCTACCCATGGTACTATACCCCTCAAAACTGAGAAGAATATGATGGAGGGGAGGGGAAGGGAAGAGAGAGAGAAAGCTAGGAATGAGATGATAGAAATGAATCAAAAAAGCAAGGAAAGATGCAGAGGAGATGTGGGGGGGGGGGGGGGGGGGGAGAGAGAGAGAGAGAGAGAGAGAGAGAGGAAAGAATAAAATAAAACACCTCACAGAGCTGCTCAATTATCTCTTTCTAGGTGGGAGACTCTTTGACCAGTCCTGCTTCTGTACTTACATCCCAAAGCAATGTGGTATTTGAAGTCTAGAAATCAATGCTGAGGGTCCAAATAACGCATCAAGACTGAGAAATTAGAAATTCAGGACTGGCCTAAAATCTCCTGCCTGGGCCTGTGTAACTTGGCAGCTCTGTCTGAACCATAGGTGTGGGTAGAGGAGAGAAAGAGGTATGTCCAAGGAGAGGGGAGGATAAGACAGAAATGATTTTAAAGAGAATTTGAAATGAGGAGGTACCTGAGGAAGAGACAGAACAAAACCCATGGCGTAGGGAGGATGCAAACAGGAAAAAAACAGAGCTGCCAACTTACCCGGTCCCAGGAGGAAAACCTTTTCATCAGGCCTGCTTTAGAATGTACATCTCCAAAATAATGTGGTTTTTGTAGTCTCTATTCTACCCACTGAAATCAGGGCTGCCAGTCCCCTATGAATCAGGATGGGTATGTCAGAAATCCAAATCTCTTTCCTGAAACCCGGCAACTTTGCAGCTCAATAAAGCCACTGCTCTTTTTGAAGGCTTGATATATCAAGAAGGTCTTTGTGTACTTGTGCTTGAATATTTTAGGTTAGAAAAACATATGTGCTCCCTTAGGCAGGTATATTAATAAACGAAAAGAAACTGAAGCAAAATAGAGTACCAATAAAGCCAGATGTATGTTGAAAGGACAAAAAAATAAAAAAATAGATGCAATGTTTAGATAAGCAAACAAAAATCTTTCTGCCCACTGTCACATGTAATATAATCCTTACAGCCAAGTCAGAAAACAAGGAAAACATGTGCTCATATTTATAAACACTATGGGACAATGTGTATATATACCAGTACATACACGTAAATCTGCTTATCACCCCCCCCCCCCCCCATATAAAAGTATACACTATGGCGGGAACAAATGATTTTACAGGTATTAGCATGCTCAGGGACAGAAATGGGGAGGAAACATGCAGGTGGAGTTGTAATTTAAACACACAGTTTTTTAAAATATACACATTTGCACACACTTTATACATGAATATTTACATCTGGTCCTGAGCGGGCATGAATATCTGAGGCTTCATTGTACCCAACATTTCTGTAGCTTTTGTAGGACAATTTTGTAAAGATATGTGGAGGGGCTTTTCCAAAAGAACATCTGAATCAGAATTGGGATGTCCTGCTCATAACATCCCCCAAAAAAACCCAACCACAAACCTCATCTAACAGCTATTGTCAAACAGAAATAAACATTGACATTTTCTGTTTGATAATACATGACAACACCCAAAATGAACAGGCATGTTCCAAAATAAAATGTCCAAATTATGAATGCCAAAAAAAATATGGATAAGGACATCTGTCTGACAGCATTTGTCCCTGCAGAGCGGCAACCTAGTGGTCAGTACAGTGGGTTTTAATCCAGGGCACCCAGGTTCATATTCCACTGCTATTCTGAGCTCTACACAGACAGGGAAATACCTACTGTTCCTGAATGTGAACCATCTCTATAGCCCTCAGGTTTGAGGTATCTTTAATATCAATATATATAAACGGCGAGTGACCGTACTCACTGCAAATGCGCAGTAGAGACTTCCCTCTCTGTCCCGCCCCCGCGTCAATACGTGATGACGGGGGGGGGGCGGGACAGAGAGGGAAACTGCGCCGCCGACGTTGCTACCGCTCCCCCCCCCACTCGGAGTCGCCGCCACCACCCCTCCACCTGGTCCGGGCCCTCTCTTCACTTCTGAACTTACAGATCCATTCGCCGAACGCAGCAACGCACATCAGCTGAGCTGCAGTGAGCCCTTCCTTCTTTGCCTGTGGCCCCGCCCTCCTGTGACGTAACGTCAGCGAGGGCGGGACACACACAGGCAGAGAAGGAAGGGGCAGCTCAGCTGATGTGCGTTGCTGCGTTCGGCGAATGGATCTGTAAGTTCAGAAGTGAAGAGAGGGCCCGGACCAGGTGGAGGGGTGGCGGCGGCGACGACTTCGAGGGGGGGGGAGCGGTGGCGACTTCGCAGGGGGGAGGGGAGCAGTGGTGACCGCGGGGGGAGGAAAACCTCTATACCAGCCCGTTTTTACGGGCTCAACGGCTAGTCAAACATATAAATGGCAAGTGACCAACTCACCTGCAAATGCGCAGTAGAGACTTCCCTCTCTGTCCCGCCTTCGCATCAAGACGTGATGATGTCAGAGGGCGGAACAGAGAGGGAAACAGAGTCAGACTGTCGGACGCTGCTGCTGGAGCCTGGAAACGAACATCACGCGCACCAACCTCCACCCTCCCCCCCATCCCCGCCGCCGCTCCCGCCCCCGCCCCCCTCCATATCAGGCCCCCTGCACTGACCTGACAGCGCCTCTCACGGAGGTGAGAGGCGCTGTCAGGTCAGTACAGGGAGCCCAGCACGGAGGGGGAGGGAGTGGCGGCGAGGAGGGTAACTGGAAATCTCGCCCGTTTTAACGGGCTTAACGGCTAGTTTAGTATATATCTAGTTCTGGAGGGATTTGAACGAGCGTCCCCTGGTTTACAGTCCAGTGCACTGACCACTAGACTACCCTTCAGACCTTCTTGCTGCTGCTCAGAATGCCTATAATGCTTGAGCTTGAGCAAGTCACTTAACCCTTCATTGCCCCAGGTACCAAAACTTAGATTGTGAGCACTCTAGGGACAGAGAAAGTACCTGCATATAATGTGTACAGTGATGCGTACGTCGAGTAGCACTATAGAAATGATTAGTAGTAGTAGTAGTAGTAATGTCAAACTGAGAAGCTTCTGGAACACTCTCACACCAATGGCCTAAAACTGGCTTCATAATATTTAATCTTGAGTTTTTTCTCCCATAGAAACATTATATTTTCCTATAAGGGTGGGTGGTGGAAAGGGTAGATTGGGAGGGGATGGGATAGGATAGGGTTTGGGGGGATAGACATGGGGAAAGCCACTAGTTCTCCCTGGGATCAGTAGCATTAATCTTGATACTGCTGGGAATTCTGTCAGTTACTTGTGACCTGAATTGGTCATTGTTGGAAGCAGGATATTGGGCAACACGGACCATTGGTCTGACCCAGTATGGCTATTCGTATGTTCTTAAATAGGAGGAGCAGAAATGTATCAGTTTTGGAGTGACCTTTTTTATTAAGTTCATTCATGTTTTTCACTTTCTTGAATCATTATTATGGAACTTTGTACACTGCTTCCTCGGTATAATGCGGAACTTTGGAACCAGAACCAGTATCACCTAATAACAAAGGTTGTTTTATAATGAAAGGCCCATGCATACATGTATTAGCTTGACAAATACCTGATTGAATAGACTACTACGTTGTGCAGTGCATATTATGACAAGGGTATAGTGTGTTGTGTATTCATGCTGTTTTGGAAATGCCCAATAAAGATATTTTCAAAATACCTGATGTTCTCAGGTAACCTAGATTCCCTTTATGGTGTCACTTTCAGGAGTGAGAAAGGGAGATAGTAGCCACTTAGGGATTAAGGAAGGGGCCATGCCTTAATGCCTCCAGTGGCCAGCTATTCAATCGGGGCACCGTTTTATACCCTGGATGTGAATGAAACAGGTCTAACTCAGGATGGCCTTCTTTTTTGACTTGGGTGTTTCTTCCTATTCAATTATTGCTGTTGGACATCCTAAATATGAACCCTCCCTAGTCCCATCCTAAACATGCCAATAACACACCCCTTTGCTATTTGGACAAACTGGTTTATAGGATGTCCAAATTCTGCCTTTTGAACATTGCAATTTGGACGTTTTTGGCAGATGGATGTTCTTTGGCCATTTTGAGACGTCTGTCTACTTCATAAATTAGTGCCATATATGCCTATAGGAAGGCTTTTTAACCCATGAATCTTATTTAAAATAAGGTTTTTCAGCCAAATTTGAAGAGGCGATCCATTTAGGATCTAAGTTAGCTCTTGAAACTGTTTTGAGTTTGGAGCTCTTTGAGGCTTATTTCCTTCTTTTTTTTGCATAGATATTTGTTATTTTGCAGTCTCTGTTTTTTGAACATATATTGGTGGATCACTTTTTTGTTATTTTTTTTCTATGAGAAGTTGTGTTTCCACACCCATTTACTGTTATAGAGGATTCTTTATAAAACAGGCCCAAAATAGGAGCCGATTTGTCCTCCCAACCTCAGTGACTTATTATAAAATTACCTTCCACATAAGCATGTATTTACCCTTAACACAGCATTTTAAGTACATTACACAGGGACAGATTAACTGTTTTTCTGGGCCCTCTTCCCTCTCCCATATTGCATCTCCAGGAGGAGAGATGCTGTAGGGACTAATCCTGGGCACAGTGGTGGCACAAGCAGATCATAATTGTAGGGACTGAACCAAAATGAGCTCACAGCCTTGCCTCCTACACATGTATTAAAGTGGTGGGGCCCATGAGTACACACTGGCTCAGTCTCTGTACACTGGATCCAGGGCTGGCTGTTGAAGCTTTCCCTAAGCTATTTTAGGAGAGATGAGCTGAGAAGGCCTGGGCCAGTGAAGGATGGGAGAAGGTGTGAGTGGAGGTTCATGCAGAGAGCATGGAAGAGGGTGACAATTCAGACTATGATCAAGGGTTTCACTTTGGGCTTTCGTTACAAGATGAGGTCTGTGTATGATCATTTTCCAGTCAACATAGTTATACAGCAGACTGGTTCACTCGTCAAAATCAGGAACTTTTTGGGTGAGAAGTATATCCGCAGAGTATGGATGAGACCAGGTGTCATCTGTTCATTATCTCAAGCCCAGAAGGATGAGCTGTTTCTTGAAGGCAATGAGATTGAATTTTTTTTTATGCAAGGCAGTCAGACATCAGCAGTTATTAGTTATTAGTGGTGGTGGGGGGGGGGGGGGGTGTCTCTGTGGGATCATGTTGTATTTGTTGAGTGTATGTTTTGCTGTTAGCCACTTAGGTTTAAGCTGGGTATAAGCGGTAGTCAGTGTTTTATCTGTGTAGCTTACTGGGCAAATGTAGGACTGCTTTTTGTGTGGTCTTACATGTTCAGTTAGCTATGTGGGTACTTCTAGTGAATACTCCAGTGCCTGCCTAAGTCCCAGCTCCTCCCCAACTCTGACTCTGGACTATCCCAACACTAACCAGTGAGTGCCGCAGCAGTCACACTAGATTTTCAGTTGCATTGTAAGGTTAAGTGCCTCTGAAAATCTGAGAATGGCCTACTCACTGCAGTTTAATAGTTACATCATTCTGAATATTGACCCCTCAAAATTAGTAAGTAAATGAAAAAAAATAAACTTTAGTCTGCTTGTTGTTCCAGACTCTCTTGATTTCTCTCCTTGTAAAAATCCTATATGTCAAAATGTATTCTGCACTGCCATCTTGTGTAAGTACACAGTACCGCACACAGAACTAATTTCCCAGCAGAATTGTCATACACCACTTTGTGGCAGAGCCAGTCATAGAAGCCAACTTTTCAAAATGATTGTGCTAAACCCAATGGAAATTATTCCTCCCTAAACACCGTCAAGGAGTTTGCTCAATTTTGGAGGTTCTCTAGCATCTATGGGGCCAGTGGAAGCGTAGTAGAATCCTTAGGTGAACCTGGAGAGAGGCAGGAAGAGGGATGGATGCAGGGTAAGGAGAAGGAAAGAAAGGGTGTGAGATTCTGTTGCCACCCTGCAGGGGGCTCAGCTGTTGGGACAGTTTTGCTGGGTTAAATTTCTGACCTACCATTTGGTGTCAGTGTGCCTCACCAGGCAGGGTGACCATCAGCCTTATTTTCAAAAGTCATGGGCGCCCAGATTTTGACCCAAATTGGGAGATGGGCACCCATCTTGCAAAGGCGCCCAAATCGGTATAATTGAAAGCTAATTTTAGGCACCTACAACTGCACTCCGTCGCGGGAACGAACAACGTTGACGGGGGCGTGTCGGAAATGTGGTGAAGGCGGGACTGGGGCGTGTTTATCGGCCGAGCAGCGATAAGCACCTTCGGCCGATAATCAAAAAATAATAGCCATTTTTAGCGCGATTTTAGGTCACTTTTTTTGGACCCTTTTTTCACAAACAAATCCCAAAAAAGTGCCCTAAATGACCAGATGACCACCGAAGGGAATTGGGGATGACCACCCCTGACTCCCCCAGTGGTCACTAACCCCTTCCCACCAAAAAAAAAAAACAACTTTAACAACTTTTTTCCCACCCTCTAAGCCAGCCTCAAATGCCATACCCAGCTCCATCACAGCAGTATGCAGGTCTCTGGAGCAGTTGTTAGTGGGTGCAGTGGACTTCAGGCAGGTGGACCCAGGCCCATCCTCCCTACCTGTTACACATGTGGTGGTTAATGTTGAGCCCTCCAAAATCCACTGTACCCACATCTAGGAGCCCCCCTTCAGCCATAAGTGCTATGGTAATGGTGTAAAGTTGTGGACAGTGGGTTTTGGGGGGGGGGGGGGATTTGGGTGGCTCAGCACCCAAGGGAAGGGAGCTATGGACTTGGGAGGTATTTAACTTTTTTTTTTTTTACTTTTTACAAGTGCCTCCTAGGGTGCCCGGTTGGTGTCCTGGCATGTGAGGGGGACCAGTGCACTACGAATCCTGGCCCCTCCCACGACCCAGTGCCTTGGATTTGTTCGTTTTTGAGCTGGGCGCCTTCGGTTTCCATTATCGCTGAAAAACGAAACTGCCCAGCTCAAATCCGCACATATCTGATGCATTTGATGGGGACAAACCGTATTATCGAAAAAAAGATGGGTGGCCATTTTTTTTGAAAATACAGTCTGTCCTGCCCCTTCACGTACCCGTTCTCAGACATAGACGCCCATGGACATGGGCGTTCGCATTTGATTATGCCCCTCCATGTCTATTCACACCATGGCTGCTGTTTCCTGCCAAATGTAAGGCTGCCAACTGGATCTAGATTTGCAGGACAGGGTAGTTTCAGTCCTGGATTTACCACATTGCATGCAAGGACTTATAGTTCTGATTTCCCTATTGCAGTCCCTAAGAAAAGCAAAACTACAAGTCTCAGCATGCACTGGGGTAAATCCAGTACTGGATCAACCCTGTCCTATGAATCTGGATCCAGTTGACAGCCCTAGCCAAAGGCCATCCTGTTCCTCTCTGGACTCCTATGTAAACCTACCCGCCTTTTTCTACTTGCTCCTAAAAAGACTCGTTTTGAGTCTACAAGATTCTCAGCTTTTCATTTTTTGGGTCCCATGCTCTGGAACAGTTTACCAACCTCCTTACATTCAGAGCAATGATTTCACGTATTTAAAGGACTGTTAAAAGATTCTTTTTTTTTTTTTTCAAGTAGCCTTTGGTTTACAGTCCTAATCATGCTCCGCCCCTGTGTATACTCTCCTTGCAATTATGTGGTATGTAAAATAAGAGGGTATTTTCAGAATTAACTTTTTGCTGGAGGATGTAGTAACAGCGGCTAGCGTATGTGTTTAAAAAACGTTTTGGACAAAATATCGCCTTTCATCATTGCCTACCTCAAGCTGTTTGGACAGATTCTGTGAGCATTCACCTTCTGACTTTATTTGCAATAAGTAAATCGCAGAATATGGTACCTAAGAAGGCAGAGAGGAGCTTGTCCCAACCCTTGGTGAAAACACCCCACTGCCATGTTGTTTTGGCCCCTGCTTCGGAGTTGGCCTCGGACTCTGCGTTGTCGGTTGCGGGCTCAGTGGGCGAGCCAGGGGAGATGCTTTGAGGTACTCGATGGCTGCGGCATTGGCTGGTGGAGATTAAGGATGAAATTAAGGTGTCCTATGAGGATATTATAGAGCACATTGAGAATTTGAGTGCGGACATGCGGGGTCTGGGCAACCGGGTTGCGGAGCTGGAAACTAAAGCAGAAGAGCATGAGGAGCAGGTCACAATGACTCAGACGCGGGTGACGCAGCTGTGTGAGCAACATGAGGAACTCTTGTACAAATGTGATGATTTAGAAAATCGTGGCCGCAGGAAGAATTTGCGGTTCCACGGAGTTCCAGAAGGAGGGGACATGGAGGAGGTCCCTGCAATAGTGGAAACATTGTGCAGTCAGTTTCTGGCGGAGGGAGACGAGTCTGAGCCTATTCCACTTGAAAGAGCTCATCGAGCCTTGGGAAGACCTAGGGAAAATCTTCCAAGGGACATTGTGGTACGTTTTGTTCACTTAAAGATAAAGAGTGCAATCTGCCTTTTTAATATTAGGTTATTTGTTATAATATTCTCTTTGAATTGATGATAATTAAACTGCAGATCTGACCATTTTACAAGGATCGGTGCTGGGGCCGATTCCGTTCAATATATTTGTGAGTGACCTTGCCGAAGGGTTAGAAGGTAAAGTTTGCCTATTTGCGGATGATACTAAGATCTGTAACAGAGTGGACACCCCGGAGGGAGTGGAAAACATGAAAAAGGATCTGAAGAAGCTAGAAGAATGGTCTAAGGTTTGGCAATTAAAATTCAATCACAAAAAATCAGGAAGAACAAATCCACAAACCAAGTTAAACCTTAAACTCACTATATTAAACTTGGGTTCAAAATAATTTATCTTTTTTTATTTTTATGTATGCACTTTAAAAAAATACTATAAAGTGTTTTAAATTATTTTAAATGTGCTCAGACCATACCGTTTACACCCATTATATCCCCAAGAGGAATATGTGGTGGTGTCACAATGGAACCATCATTGCACATATGATGTTCCACCTCCTAATATTTGTGTATGTACATACAGCTGAGCCCAAGTAGATCTTAATCACCGGTGTATGCGTATATTTATAATACATATGTATAAGTCATAAACTACTCACATTAAATATTGCTAGACTTGAGCTCAAACCTCCACCCATAAATTATGGTGCTTTCCTTATTACCATCTAATGCATGGATAATAAAACATACCATTCAACATTTGTTTGAACCTAAAGGAGGTAAATGTTAATTCATGATACCCTGATCTCACTTCCCCCACATAGGATCGCCTCTGGAACCCTTCCTCACTCCACGGAGAGCTCTCCGTGGAGTGAGGAAGGGTTCCAGAGGCGATCCTACCCGGGGGATTTATGATGCCTGTAAATTGGTTTAAAAGATTAGTATTTTTCCCTTTCTGATGAAGACTTTTGAAACTCGGCCAGAGTTAAAGGGAGCAGTTATTTTGATGGCAAGATTGGAATGGATGAATGATATGTGATTTTAATGAAGCACAAGCACGAGCACAATATACCCCAAAGGAAGTGAAATAATTATGTGAATATGGGTGTATATCGCATTGTGGGTTGGTTTATGTAAGATATGTGGGGGAAGTGAGATCAGGGTGTCATGAATTAACATTTACCTCCTTTAGGTTCAAACAAATGTTGAATGGTATGTTTTATTATCCATGTATTAGATGGTAATAAGGAAAGCACCATAATTTATGGGTGGAGGTTTGAGCTCAAGTCTAGCAATATTTAATGTGAGTAGTTTATGACTTATACATATGTATTATAAATATACGCATACACCGGTGATTAAGATCTACTTGGGCTCAGCTGTATGTACATACACAAATATTAGGAGGTGGAACATCATATGTGCAATGATGGTTCCATTGTGACACCACCACATATTCCTCTTGGGGATATAATGGGTGTAAACGGTATGGTCTGAGCACATTTAAAATAATTTAAAACACTTTATAGTATTTTTTTAAAGTGCATACATAAAAATAAAAAAAGATAAATTATTTTGAACCCAAGTTTAATATAGTGAATTAAAATTCAATGCCAAGAAATGCAAAGTGATGCACTTAGGGAATAGAAATCCATGGGAGACGTATGTTTTAGGCGGCGAGAGTCTGATAGGTACGGACGGGGAGAGGGATCTTGGGATGATAGTATCTGAGGATTTGAAGGCGACGAAACAGTGTGACAAGGCGGTGGCTGTATCTAGAAGGTTGTTGGGCTGTATAGAGAGAGGTGTGACCAGCAGAAGAAAGGGAGTGTTGATGCCCCTGTATAAGTCGTTGGTGAGGCCCCATCTGGAGTATTGTGTTCAGTTTTGGAGGCCGTATCTTGCTAAGGATGTAAAAAGAATCGAAGCGGTGCAAAGAAAAGCTACGAGAATGGTATGGGATTTGCGTTACAAGACGTATGAGGAGAGACTTGCTGACCTGAACATGTATACCCTGGAGGAAAGGAGAAACAGGGGTGATATGATACAGACGTTCAAATATTTGAACGGTATTAATCCGCAAACGAACCTTTTCCGGAGATACGAAGGCGGTAGAACAAGAGGACATGAAATGAGATTGAAGGGGGGCAGACTCAAGAAAAATGTCAGGAAGTATTTTTTCACAGAGAGAGTGGTGGATGCTTGGAATGCCTGCCGCGGGAGGTGGTGGAGATGAAAATGGTAACGGAATTCAAACATGCGTGGGATAAACATAAAGGAATCCTGTTCAGAAGAAATGGATCCTCAGGAGCTTAGCCGAGATTGGATAACAGAGCCGGTAGTGGGAGGCGGGGCTGGTGGTTGGGAGGCAGGGAATAGTGCTGGGCAGACTTATACGGTCTGTGCCAGAGCCGATGGTGGGAGGCGGGGATAGTGCTGGGCAGACTTGTACGGTCTGTGCCATGAAAAAGACAGGTACAAATCAAGGTAAGGTATACACAAAAAAGTGGCACATTTCTTGGGCAGACTGGATGGACCGTGCAGGTCGTTTTCTGCCGTCATCTACTATGTTACTATGTAGTCACTGTTTATGTTCCTTGTCAGAGCTTGGTCTGCACTACTTGGAGTCATTATGTGTTTTGGCTGCCTGCTTCTTGCTGAAACCTGTTCATGTGGCATGGAGGAGTAGCCTAATGGTTAGTACAGTAGGCTGAGATCCTAGAGAACTGGGTTCAATGCCTACTGCAGTTCCATATGATCCTGAGCAAATTGTTTCCGGTACAAAAAAACATCTTCAATTGTGAGGCCTCTAGGGACAGAAAAAGTACTTGCATATAATGTGTACAGCACTGCATACATCAAGTAGCACTATAGAAGTGATAAGTAATAGTTCATGTCATATCTGCTCCTTGATTCTGGTCCAGCACCTGCTGGACCTCAGTTTTTACTCCTGCCTTGCTCCTCAACAGTGAATGCTCTGCATTTGAGTCTCCATTTGGTTGTTTTGCTTTCTGGATCTCTTCTTGAGTTCTGGGATTGGGTAAAGAAGACCTGGCAGCCAGAAAAAACAGAGAGCTCAACTTGAAGTGAAGGTGGATGCCCTTTCTTCCTTGGACATGGTGGGCTATTCCCTGTGGGGAGCCAGTCTACAAACCTAGACTGCTCACCTCTCCTGGGTCTCCTCTTCTAATGAGGGGAGAGGCAGGGTGATGAATGCTGGGGAAGGAGGAGAAAAAGGCAGAGGGCTATGGAGAGAGTAAAAGACAAAGAAAGAGGTCAGGTTTTGAACAGAGAGAGAGAGGGTGGAAATGGGAGAGGTAAAATGGGGCAATGGGAGCCTGGATAGGGGATAAGATATAAGAGACTAGGGGTGGAGAAAGAATGAATGACAGGGAAGGAACTGGGTATTGGGAGGGGATGAGAGATAGATGAAGCTGGGATGGGGGTCTTACGAGATGAGAGGATGGGGGAGATGCTGGATAGAGGCTACAATGAGGGAAAAGGCAAATACTGGATAGACTGGGGGGTGGAAGAAGAAAGTTAAGGGCAGATGTTGAATGGAGGGTGGGTTGGAAAAAGACAGCAAAACTACAACAAACATTTTCTTCTGACTAGGTTTTGGGAGTTAAACCTTGGTTTTTGTTTTCTCACTTTATCTTAGGTAAAGTAGTCTGGTTGCCATGAGGAAGCAGATTTTAGCACTCAAAAACTAGTCAAAAAATATGTTAATAATTTAGTCCAATAAAATATATTTCCTAATATTCATTTTTTTTGTACTAACCTTTCTATATATTCAAGTGGACTACCACAAAACAACTCTAACCATCAATCAAATGTCTGGCAGGCAGATCAGCCTCCTGGGAAGAGGACCACCTACTGTCACTAGGAAAACAGTATTGGTTAATTTTTCATCTTATAGACCCAAGCTGTAAAAGTTGACTGAAATCGGGTGTGCTTTTACCTGTCTGCTTTTAGATCCTTTTTTTTTTTATTTATGGATCATAATGTAATTTACATCAAAAAACCAACATTGACAAAGAAAACCAGAAAAGTAAAAAAGAAGAATTAACAATATCAAATAAAAGCAAAGTACATACTACTGTCCACTAAAAGGAAGAGAAACCAAGAACAGAAAATCTGTAGGAAACTGGATATGAAACACAGAAAGTAATACACAAAGGAAATATGTTACTTATACAATTAAGAACCTAGGATTATGAGGCCCTACTGAGGGTCCTTAAGATGTATTTACCTTCAAGAAAATTCTGTAACTACATAGGTTTATAAAAAATATACCTAACATTCTAATAAGAACTAAAACATTTACAGGGAAAATGCAGTTGAAAAGAAGCCCAGCATCAATTGGCATAATGCCAGAAATTTCTTCTGCCTAAGCTGTGTCCACTTTGAAACATTGGGAAAACTTGAAACTTTATCACCATGAAAAACAACATTCCCCTTTTTAAAATAAAGCCTCAATATAGCTCTTTGACTTGAAGAAAGACATAGGACACTAAGGGCTTCTTTTACAAAGCCGCGCTACCGATTCCCATTTGGCAAATGAGAGGAAACCCATAGGAATTGAATGGGCTTCCTCTTATTTGCCATACTAGACTTCAGTAGTACGGCTTTGTAAAAGAAGCCCTACGTGCCCTGTTTACTAAGGTGCACTAGTGTTTTAGTGTGCGGTAACACTAGAGACACCCATCTGAATTTATGGGTGTCTCTAGTATTGGCATGCGCTAAAAACACTAGCGCACCTCCAACACAGATTAGTAAACATGGCACTTAGTCACGCTATAGGTGCGCTAGCCTTTTTAGTGCATGCTAAAAATAAGCACATTCTAATGCTAGAAACACCCATAGGAATATATGGATGTCTCTGGTAATATATGGATGTCTCTATGTTTAGCGCGTGCTAAAAACGCTAGCACACCTTAGGACGTCTTTTACTAAGGTGTGCTCACATTTTAGCACGTGCTAAAATTGTGGGCACGCTAAACATTAGAGATGCCCATAGGAATGCATTGGCGTCTCTAATGGTTTAGTTCACCCACAATTTTAGCGCGCGCTAAAAATGTGAGCGCGTCCTAGTAAAAGATGCCGTTAGTAAACAGGGCCCTAACAAAATAGATCTGCCTGAAATTTCCACTTGTGATGACTCCAAAAGGGCCAAAACAATTAAATCTCCAACTTCTTCACCTGCAGAAACTTCAGCGATAAGTGGATTTATATAATACATCTTTTGTACTGGTAGCATATTCGTCTCTAGACACTTCAGTTCCATTAACTCACTGCTGTCATCTGCCAGCGACCACAATCCTCCTGCAGGTGTCATGTCAATTGGCACTACCGCAGCTGGCCAAATCTCTTCCAAGGTCATCTTGGACGTCAGCATAGCTAACCCAGAGATACTTCCGAATTCCTCCTGCCACTGATCTAACAATTCCTGTGAGGCACACGAAGGTGGAAGAGTGGAAGGCCCAGATGGGCTCAACGAAACTTTGCTGACCAAGTTGGGATCTTTTCTAAGCCCAACAGTAGATCTGCCTGATGTAACAGGTACAACAAAATCTGTTATTACTGATTGCCATGGGGAGGAGGTAGCAGAGGGAGTAGGAGGATAAACTCTCTGTTTCCCCCCTATGTTTGCGCTTATGTTCAGTGGGAACAAGAAAAAAGAAGGACATTTTTCAACAATTGAAGGAGCTTCCTTCACCTCATCTTATTGATGCCATCTTGGATTTTCCCACTCTCTGCTTTAGATCCAATTTTAATTTCCATTTATTCATTTGTTTAGTACCCATCCTTCCCCCCTCATCTAACAAGCAAGCCCTTGTTTTACCTGAGAAAACCCAATCAGGAATTTCTCTGTAGCAGGAAAGCATTACTTCCTCATAAGGTACTACTTCAGATAGGATGCACATTGTCTACAGTTATTGATTTGATTTTAGGAAACTTAACCAGTATTGAAACATAATGAAATTTCAGCATGAACACTTTTTTTTTTTTTTTGGGGGGGGGGGGGGGGGTGTCATTCTAGGCCTGGCTAATAGTTTATTTACCTGCAGGTCATTTTCCCAACCCAGGCTGCAGATTCCCAGGGACATCTGTCTGACTACGTGGGCTACCAGCAATGACAGCACTGGCTGTGCCTGTTTGCCTTGTAACTGTAGGAGAGAGTGAGAGGCAGGCTGTTGAAATCATGATAATTATCAACAGTCATTAGGCCTGTCCTGGAACTAGATTCATGCTTAGCTGCCTCTGGTGGCAATTAGTTATAATCCAGAGCTGTAGCCTCTCTACCAGCACTTATTGTTTTAAAGTGTCCTCCCAGTGTGAGCTGCATGTGTGTGTTTGCCATGTGGCTTAATTTACTACCTAGGGTCACCTCTGTCCTCTCTCCTAAATGTCTGAGCTATATAAATCTGTGGGTGTCTTTAGCGTTCAGTGTACTAAAAAAATGCTAGCACACCCTTAGCGCTACTTAGTAAACAGGGCCCTTAATAATAGGTGGTATGATGAGGCATTTTCAATATGACATCGATATTGGGTGTTTTGCTGAAAACGTCTAAAAATCAAGTGGCGAACATAGGAATTTTCAAACCTGAAAAACATCTATCTCTTTGTTTCAAAATTGGCCATTTCCTAGACATTTTTTTCGATGGTTTTTTGCTCAGTGCATTTTTCTTTTGTGACCGTTTTTGAAAAAAAAAAAAAAGGTCCAAGGGGAAAATGCACAAAAACAAGCAATTGGGATGTATTGGGGAAAGGGGCAGCATTCTTATCAGACTGGCCATCCCATCAGAACAGTGGGGCACCCTACAGGGTGCTGCAGTTGACTTCACATAAAATGTCCCAGGTACACATCTCATCATTACTCCCATATATTGTATGGGGGCCCTCCAAAACTCACCAAACACATATTGTACCCAAATGCACACCACTACAATAGCCCATATTTCTGCAGGTGTCATCTATATGTGGGTACAGTAGGTTTTCGGTGGGTTTTGGATGGCTCACACTTTCCACCACAAGTGTAACAGTTAGAGTGAGATATGGGTCTGGGTAACCTCTTCTACAGTGTACTGCACCAACCTCTAGGCTACTCCAGGGATCTGCTTACTGCTCTAATTGGACTGGCCATAACATCTGAAGCTGTTATAGAGGCTGGTATGTACTGTTTCTTTCAGGGGTGGCGGGGTGAGGAGTCAGTGACCACTGGAGGAATAAGTGGGGCCATGCCTTAATCTCTCCAGTGATCATTTAGAGTACCTTTTAGTGAATTAGTCATGATTGAAATATGTCTAGACCAAAACATCTTTTAGCCCTGAACATTTTTGCTTTGTTCCGTTATGGCAGAAAAATGTCAAAGTTTGGAAATGCCCAAATCCCACCCCCAACATGCCCCCTTATGATTTGGACGCACTGCAGACGATCTGCATAGAAAAATATCTTTAAAATGTGTTTTGAAAATAGCAATTTGGACGTTTTGGACAAAAAACCCATCTACCATTTTGTGCTGCTTTTTAGATGTTTTTCTGTTTTGAAAATGAGCCTCATAGCCTCATTTGGGATCTTCTCCTTATAACATTTCTTCAACATAGCTAAAGGTGATAATAATATGGATCTGGGAAAGTTAATAAACCTCAGATTCAGCCTCTTGGTATAGCTTGCAAAAGCTTCCTGCCTTCTTCTTATTCCTTCCAAATCCCTCACTAAAATTGGTTCACATTTCTCCACTTTATCCATACGCTTGGTCAAAACGTCTACTGCTGTCTTTTACTACTTCCAATTGTTTCTGATGTTCCTCCTCCTGAGCCTGTGCCTGGAGCATGGGGGCTAGTAATGTATTCACGTTTCATCAGAGGTGCCTCCTGCCCCACTAAGGCATCCCCAAAAGTATCCATCATTATAGTTTTAACCAATATAAAACTCACAATGTGCAGGCAATATAAATAAGCATCAATAAACTAACATGTTAAGGTTAATGTGAGAATTCAGCTAAAGGAACCCAGACCTTTTCATATGATTGTAATGCTCTTGAGTGGTTCACCGCCACTCTTTCATATTTAGTTGTTAAGCATAAGGAGTTCAAAGATAATGAATCTTGGACAAGTCTCTCCAACAATGGCACACTGTCTTAATAGCAATGTGTAAAATGATCCTTAGCAGTTTGGCTTTGTATCTGTCGATAGGCTGAGACAAGGCATCAGGGCCTAGAATTAAAATTTTAAATGAGAAAAGTTCATGACAATCCAGAAGTGAGCATAGCTGCCAGTAACTAGGTATATCCGAAATAAGTTTGCTTACATTTAAGCAAGAGGAAATACAACATTTGAGCTGTAACCACTGACAATAGTAATTGGGATTCAGGTTAAACTGTATACACAACATCTTAAAAGGAAGCTAGTCAGTATTATTCAAGATTTGGTTCAAAGACCAAATCCCAGCAGTTTGCCATGCAGACCAATTATTACACAAATTATTAATTTTAAAGAAAGACTTATTCCATATGGGGATGTAAGTAATATTTAAGATACTGAGCATACTTATCAATCTCCACAAAAATTGCCTGAGTGGTCACTGACCCGGACTCGTAGAAAGCATAAAAACTATAAAGTCATTTACATATGTGCTCGTGCAGGCTCCCGCTCCCCGATACAGTATAAATACCTAGAGACACCGCCCCCTTAACAGTTCAATGTAATAGCTGGCGGCAACTTCAGGGAGGGTTGGGAGGGATTGTGTGGCTGCAAGATCATCTGTCCAAGGAGAACTACCGTTACAGGTAAGCAACTTCTATTTCTCCCTGGACAGATTATATCTTGCAGCCACACAAGTGAAGACTCCCAAGCTACACAGGTAACAGATAAAGCATAAATACATGTAATTGAAAGAAAACTGGTACCTGTGCCAGGAGGAGGTGGTAGTTGACACCTCATAAAACAGAAGACAACACGGCCTGTCCAAAACTTGCTTCAGCAGAGGAAGAAGTATCGATGCAGTAATGCTTGGTAAAAGTGTGCATCATTGACCATGTCGTTGCTCTGCAGATGTCCTGCAAGAGAGTTCTTTGTAAATTAGCCGTTGTGGCCGCCATGGCCTTGAGATTGTGCGCTGTAACATGAGGGATGTTTGAAGGATGAAATGATTGTGCCAACTGGTAGCACAAAGTAATACACTTTGCAATCCACTGCGATAAAGTCCCCTTTGTCACCGGTTGTGGATGCAGAGTAGACCGAAGAGAAAGAAATAACTGAGACGGTCTATCTGTAAATTTGGTTCTTTGGAGATGGATGGTAAGAGCTCTTAGACAGTCTAGAGTATGTAATTTTTTGTGCTCTTCTGAATCATGCGGAGGAGGATGAAAAGTTGGTAGCATGATGACTTGGTTTAAGTGATAAGGTGATAATCGAAACCCCCTTTTTGACACCATCGCCGCTTTCCCGTCGCCGAGCCGGCAAAAGTTCAAGGGGGCGTGTTGGCGGCGTAGCGAAGGCGGGGCATGGGCGGGCATGGGCAGGGCTAACAGATGGCCGGCTTCAGCGCATAATGGAAAAAACAAACAAGGCGTTAATGAGTATTTTGCCGGTTTTACTTGGTCCTTTTATTTTCACGACCAAGCCTCAAAAAGGTGCCCCAACTGACCAGATGACCACCGGAGGGAATAGGGGATGACCTCCCTGTACTCCCCCAGTGTTCACCAACCCCCTCCCATACTAAAAAAATAAAAATAAAAACCTTTTTTGCCAGCCTGTATGCCAGCCTCAAATGTCAAACCCAGCTCCCTGACAGTAGTAGTATGCAGGTCCCTGGTTGCAGTGGACTTCAGGCAGGTGGACCCAGGCCCATCCCCCCCTACCTGTTACACTTGTGGTGGTAAATGTTAAGCCCTCCAAACCCCACCAAAACCCACTGTACCCACATGTAGGTGCCCCTCTTCATCCCTAAGGGCTATGGTACTGGTGTACAGTTGTGGGGAGTGGGTTTTGGGGGGGATTTGGGGGCTCAGCACCCAAGGTAAGGGAACTATGCACCTGGGAGCTATTTTTTAAGTCTGCTGCAGTGCCCCCTAGGGTGCCCGGTTGGTGTCCTGGCATGTGAGGGGAACCAGTGCACTACAAATGCTGGCTCCTCCCACGACCAAATGCCTTGGATTTGGCCGGGTTTGAGATTGCCGGCATTAGTTTCCATTATGGTTGAAAACCGATGCCGGCCATCTCAAACCCAGCCATCTCTGACATTTGGCCGGCCCCAACCGTATAATTGAAAAGAAAGATGGCCGGCCATCTTTTTCAATAATATGGTTCAGGACTGCTCTTTGCGGCGCCAGCCAAATACATGGCCGGCCATCTATTTGGCCAGCGCTGTTCAATTATGCCCCTCCACATGGAATAGTGAGTACTATTTCCTGATAAAGGAACCATTATGCATGTGTGAACCACTGTGCATGTGCAAACTTAGCAAAAGCATGTGCCCACTTTCCACGCAGTGCACACTAATATCAGAAACTGACAAAACAAAATAGCCAGAAAAAAAAAACGAATAAAACAAAATTCCCGTAAACAACATGGGAAATAATATGAAATGAAAATGTTCTGTCTGTTCATCCGTAGTGCACATTTTCCCTTTCAAAATGACCTCACAGAACATACATGTTCTCATTAATACCTGCTATTTAGTTTGTCTAACCTTCCTGGTTTATCATATGTTTATCACAATCTGAGGGCATTTCATTATTCACCATTATATTTATTAACAATTTATTTTGTTTATAAAGTTTATTCTGGTGTTTGTTATTATACTGGTTTGTTGTTTTATTTGTATCACTAAAAGACCAGTAATATTTGAACTGCAATATTTTTTTTTGGATTTGCATCCTTTTTTTAGGCCAGGGTGGTCAAACTTGACCCCACTATAGTATCTTCAAAAGAAAAAGTTCAAGATTTCCTTGGGGCTTCTATCACCCCTTCTATATGGGGACTACTGCTAGGGGTCAGCAGTGCCATTTTGCTGCCAAAGCCCCAGGAGGGTGCCCATGGATGGGAATATAGCCCATATATAGAACTGATATGATTGCAAGGCTATACAATTGCCAACAAATGTTAATTGTTTAGTGTCAAGTGGTGACTATGAGAATTTGAGTTCCAACTTTCTCACCATTATTTAATTTTTAAAAATCTATATTTTAAAGAGATGATTAAAAATTATATGAGAATTGGAAACGTGCACCATAGCATTATCACAGGACTTTTTTAGATAGTGCTTTTTGGCTATAGGTTCTCTTATTGTGTGTATTGTTTAGTGGTTCAAGGTCTCATATGAAAAGAGATGAATCCTCTATAAACTTTGGTCTATAAGAGACCTATCTTCAGGGTGGAGTCAACTAAACCTCATAGAAAAGTCCTCTCAGCTTATTGTTTCTTTTTGTCCCAACAAACCTGAAATTGCTGTTTCAAAGAGAACATCATCTAACTGGATAGCAGACTGCATATCATTCGCTTATACCCAACTTGGTTTCACCTTATTGGGGGAGGAGGGCATATTCCCCGGGATTCTATATAGCTTGACTTCGGGATCCGGACAGGGTTGGGTCGCCCAGACCAGACTAGGTGGCAAGGCGGGCGTAACTCCGAGAGTGAACCGGTACAGTCAAGAGAGCAAGCAGGCAGCAACGCAATGGGTAATCAGGTGCAGTCCAAAAGGTCAGGGCAGGCAGCAATCCACGGGTAATCAGGTCCAGTCCAAAGGTCTAGTAACAGCTGACAGGAAAGACAATGAAACGCACGAGATGAGCACCAAACCTCTATAAGCATAGAAGCCGAAGCAAAGTGTGTGTGGGGACCTGTGGTCCTTAAGTAGTCCCCGCATTAGCTGTAACTTCGCGCAGCTGGAGGGAACGCTCCAGATTGGTGCTTGCAAGGGAAAAGGTGGAGCCCCGGGATAGGCATCCAATCCCGTGCAACCAGGCAAAGCGAACAACCCATGCCAGAAACCGGCGCTGTTTCCGGAACGCCGCCAAACCGCGTGGTCGGCCTGGCCGGCCAATGCAACATAGCCGTACAACCAATCATGGCCGACCCTGGCGACCGGGCCCGGCAGGCCCGTGATCGCATCAGCCGGACCCGAGCCCCCGGTCTGAGTGCATGGCCGGCCAACCGAACCAGACCCAGCAAGACTGCCGCCGACGGCCGCATGGCTGGCTATCATCGCCGCAGCCGTGCGGACCGCAACTCAGGTGAGGGACGTAACACATATTTTGGATTTGTGAGCACAACTCAGTTAATAAGCCAATTAGCACTGATAATTGCCAATTAACAAGCAATTGACACTAATTGGCATTGATTAGAATTTATTTGCAGTATTGTCTTAGCATATTCTATAATGTGATGCATGTAAATTCTAAGTCGCATAGTTGAAAGGGGGCACGGCCAAGGGCATTTATAAAATTTATGTGTGTGGTTGTAGAATACACCTGGTCCGTGCGTAATTTAGGCATTGGCATTTACACCAAGTTTTACTTGGCATAACTGCCCATGACTAAATTTAGTCTCGCAGACAGACGCTCGGTGTATTCTATAAACCATGAAGAAATTTAGGCTTATTCTATATATGATGCCTAAAAAATTGACATATTTTGTTCATGCATCAATTTTTTAGGTGCCATATATAGAATCTGGTCCATAAACGCTCATAATTTCAGAGGCAAAGCTACAGCAGTGGCTTATCTGAGATCAATCGCTATAGAAGAGGTTTGTAGAGCTGCAGCTTGAACTCTGGTTTATACATTTACACAGCACTATTTGGATGCAGACTCATGATTTGACAACATCTGTTCTCCATGGGCTCTTTGGAGGTTATAACCCAATTGTTGCTCATAGAGGCAATTTTTATTATTTTGGGAGTGGTGGAGACATTCAAATTCCACCAAAAGCATTTGTTCTGTCAGTGAGTTATTCTCCCTCCCCCCCCCCCCCCCCTTTTTTGTGTAGGATAAGCCTTGGCCAGGAAAATCCATATATGTGTGTGACTATAGTGAACTATTTGGCTCCAGTTACGGCAATGGTGCTTACCTGTAACAAGTGTTCTATGACATCACCAGGCACATGTGACCACCCTTGTCCCATTGGGGAGTTGAATTCATTAGTTCAATTACAGAAATGAGGCCCCACACTGAGCTGCAGGCCCATGGGAACGTCTACTTCTTGGGAGAGGTTTGCAAGGGTTCTATGTTTGTGCAGCGCTGCGTATGCCTTGTAGCGCTATAGAAATGCTAAATAGTAGTAGTAGTAGTAGGTTCATTAGAAAGCTCTGGCAAATGTGTTCCAGGTTGATGTCTTCAGACGGCATCCTCTATGGATGGTATAATTGTGTGTCTTCAGAAGACACAAGTTACAGGTAAGCCAACTTTGTTATGTACATGAAAAAAATTAATTTTTACTTTTTCTTCTGGGTTCCTGCTTTGCTGATCCACTAATCCCCTCCATCAGGTGCAGTCAAAATTTGCCTGATGAAGCAAAGGATCACTGATAGCTTTTTTAAACATTTTTTGTGCAAGCATATATTCAGGTGATATTCAGCCTGCTGCTGACAGCTGTGGGCTGATTAGACACAAACATTCAATGCTGGATGATTTTCAGTACAAGTACCCACAAACCTACCCAGGCAAAGACAGGCCTGCTTTTTGTGCAATCTTATCTGCCTTGTTAACCTTGCGGGCACCACAACAGAATATGGCCAATGCACTCATCATACCTGTTGACTCCACCCCCAGCCTGCCTTGGCACTAACCAAACAGTGCTATTGCAGTCAAAGGGGGGGGGGGGGGGGATATTCAACAGCACTGCATGGTTAAGTGCCACTGAATATCCCCTACTGGCCCGCTGATCAGGGTTTAAGCAGGCGAAAAAAACCTCCTATTTACTTAAACTCCTTTGAATATCTACCCCTGTATTTATTTACATTTCCAGACTGATGGAATTTCATTTGCCTGAATGAAGCTACTGCTTAATGATCATTAGTTCCTAAAAATTAGGACGTGTATATGCCGTAAAGAACCGCAATGAGCCCATATGATAATTTATGAGCGGGTGCATTAGACACGGACCAAAAGGATGTTTAAAAACAAAAGTTTTCACCAGGTCTAAGTGGATGACGGAATAGGGAGTGGTAGTGAGAAGGGAAAAGTGTGTGAATGTAATGTTTGGAGACACAACAGAAATAACGGAGGGAGGTCATTATGTCAATCTCTTCCCAGCTTTGGTAGAAAAGCAGCTGAATATACAGGCCTACCTCAGAGAAAAGGCTGCACAAATCAGGAATGACGTGGTGACAGGACGTACTGTACACTGCTTCTGGAGTGCTATTAGATGTTCAGGCCTGACTCTATACAAGGTGTGGTGAGTAGCATGCATTAAGTTCTGCATGTGGCCAATTTTATGTGTGCTACTCAATTGAGTAATGAGCCAATTGGTCATGATAATTGGCTGATAACCAATTATCATCACTAATTGGCAATAATTGGAATTTACGCACACTTCTTTTTTAGGCGTATTTTAAAAAGAGGTGCATATAAATTGCAATGCATGTAGCTGAAAAGGGGGCACAATCATGGAAGGAGTGGAGACATGTCAAGGGTGTCAATCAAATTTATGTTTAAATTATCTTTATTAGCACATCAAGAGAAAAACAAACAACTGTGCATTAACTGACAATCTGTACATTTCTTTTGCTTTCCTTTATACTATATTTCAGCTTATCACTTCACCCCTTCTCCCTCTCTTCCCTCCCCCCTTTTTACCCCCTTCCCCCAACCCCCCTTCCTGCCCCCCCCCCTCTCCTCTTTCCCCCACCTCTCCCCCCTTCCCTCCCCATGAACTCAGGAAAATTAGGGCATGTCTCTTGTTGCATATTTCTCAATGTCCAATAAAATATTACATATTAAGTAGTCTACTATGGGCTGCCGGTGTCATTGTTCTCCAAAATGGGGCCCATCTTTGCTCAAATAATTTTCCCCCTTTCGCCAGGTCAGCATGCATGTCTATTCGTTCCAAACACAATAGTTGTATCATTTGGATTCTCCACTGCTGGAGTGTTGGTGCCTTTTGGGACAGCCACTGTATCAGGATCACTTTCTTCGCAATTATTATAGCTCTCCTTACGAAATCTCGATATCCCGCTGGTCTTGGGTTGCTCAAGGTAGGTTGATCAAATAGTAATTTGACCTCATAGTGCCAACCCGTCTCCCACATCTGTGATACCAAAGTTAGTAGTGCACATTGTTATAGAATTCGGTGAATATGCATACATTTAAATGCGGGTATTTACACCAGGTTTTCAGTGGCTTAAATGTACGAGTGTTTCCCCTGGCCTATGAGCTATTCAATAAACCACATCTTACTGTAGACACAGTATATAGAATAGTGATACGCATATTTTTCCAACACACTTAGGGGTCCTTTTACTAAGGTGCGCTGAAAAATGGGCTGCAGTAATGTAGACGCATGTTGTGACGTGTGCATATCTATTTTTCAGCGCACCTGTAAAAAGGCCTTTTTTAAAAATTTTGCCGAAAATGGACATGCAGTAAAATCAAATTTGGCGCACATCCATTTTGTGTCTGAGACCTTATCGCTAGCCACTGACTTAGCAGTAAGGTCTCTCACGTTAACCGTGCAGAATCGCCTACGCACATCAAGTCAGAGTTACTGCCTGATTTTTGCCGTGCACCAGAAAATAAAATATATTTTCTGGCGTGTATATTAGACATGCGTCAAAAATGAAATTACTACACAGGCCACGCGGTAGCCAGGCGGTACCTCCAAATTGATGCGCATTGGGTGCATGTATGTGCCTGTCACATGGCTAAGTAAAACTACTCCTTACATTTTAGACACCATTTACTGAATCCAGCCCTTACAGTATTAGATTAGAACATGCATCATTTCATTTCTGCAGTGACTGACTGCCTGCACCTTTTGAATCCACATAGGCTGAGAGTTTCTACTTTCGCTCCTTGACAGTTTATTTTCATCTATTCTTGCTTTCGTCCAATGCCATTAAAAAGGAAGCAAAAAATTATGCATAGAAGTAGAATATCTACAGGACATCCTAAACTGTCTCAAATATATTTCTCACTGAATGAGTGATGATTCTGAGCTTTGACTATCTCCATACTTGTTTTGATTTTAAATTTTAATTATACTTTTCAAAATGAAATAAAAAGCAATACCATTTATAAGAAATAAAACAAGGTATCTACACAAGAGAAATAAGCAGCCCCAAGGATATGCGTTGAAATAAGAGATCAATGAAAACAAGAAGGGGGCAGACCAGTGTGGTTCCAAAACAATAAAATGACTCAACACAGTTCCGTGTTTCGGCGCCATCTGCACCTGCTTCAGGACACAGGACTGCATCGAGTCATTTTACTGTTCTTCAATAAACCACCTATTTTGGAATGACACTGGTCTGCCCCCTTCTTGTTTTTCGTTGCTATGTTGTGGATTGTTTTAGAGGGACACTTCAGCTAGCTTTATGAAATAAGAGATAAAATTATAGGTAGAAGCCCTGTAAATTTAGTTTATCAATATATAGGGGGAGAACCAGTTAAAGGATAGATTAAAGCAGTAAACGTGGAGGGGCATAATCGAACGGAAGCGCTTATCTCCATGGGCGTTTATCTCCGAGAATGGGTCCGTGAAGGGGTGGGCCGAACCGAATTTTTGAAAAAAATGGACGTTTTTGAGCTGGGCGTTTGTTTTTTTTAGCGATAATAGAAACTAAAAACGCCCAGCTCAAAAACATCCTAATCCGAGCTATTTGGTCGTAGAAGGGGCCAGGATTGGTAGTACACTGGCCCCCCTGATATGCCAGGACACCAACTGGGCACCCTAGGTCAGTGCAGTGGACTTCAGAAAAAACTCCCACATGCATAGCTCCCTTACCACGGGTGCTGAGCTCCCAACCCCCCTCCCCCAAAACCCACTACCCAACACTACCATAGCTCTTAGGGGTGAAGGGGGCACCTACATGTGGGAACAGTGGGTTTTGGAGGCCTCCCATTTACCAGCACAAGTGTTACAGGTGGGGGGGGGGTGGGCCTGGGGCCACCTGGCTGAAGTGCACTGCGGTACCCACTAAAAGTGCTCCAGGGACCTGCATACACGCAGGCCTCTAGGACTGGTTGCTGCTATATAACATTGGCACAACAGTTGACACCTGAAGACTAATCTCTCCGAAACGTCCTTTATTGGAATAACCGCCTTTACTCACAGTTAACTGCAGATCAGAGGTTATGCCCCACTGGCAACGAGTCTCCCTGGTACTGAGATGAGCAGTAGGTCAGAGCTGGCAGAATGCTGTACAATGCCCTCTTTCAGCCACATTCAAGGGAAGAACTACGTTGTCTAACGTGGCTAACACAGGAAAGGGAACTAAAACTGGCTTACAAAAATGGCCACTACCACATGGACTACAACAGGAAACACAACAGGGCACACTCTGACCCAGTAGGCAGGGGGAAAAGCACCATGGGAGAAGAGCCTATCAACTACCAACATCATGAGACTGTAACACAAGCTAATGAAATCACGGAGCCCAATACCCTACACCCACCACAATGCAATGCTGATGTGACCCTGTACTGCACCCGAGAGCCACATCTGACCCAGGGAAAGGCTGTGAGAGGATCGAACACATTCTGCTGTCATGGAGGTGGGTATGGCATTTGAGGCTGGCATACAGGCTGGAAAAAAGTTTTTAAAGTGGGGTTTTTTTTGGTGGGAGGGGGTTAGTGACCACTGGGGGAGTCCGGGGAGGTCATCCCCGATTCCCTCCAGTGGTCATCTCAGCAGTTGGAGCACTTTTTGGGACTTGTTTGTGAAAAAAAAAGGGTCCAAAAAAAGTGACCCAAAATTGTGGTAAAAACGCCTTTTTTTTTCGATTAGCAGCTAAAGACGTCCATCTCTCCTCGGCTGATAACCATGCCCCAGTTCCGCCTCCTACACGCCCCCGTCAACTTTATTCGTTTCCGCGATGGAGTGCAGTTGGAAACGCCCAAAATCGGCTTTCGATTATACCGATTTGGGCGCCTTTGCAAGACAAACGTCTATCTCCCGATTTAGGTCGCACTATAGGCGCTTTTCTCTTTCGAAAATAAGCTGGATAGTGCAACCCACTGCTGTTGCTGAACAGGCAATTTCAGCTTACCAATCACCT
Organism: Microcaecilia unicolor; assembly: GCF_901765095.1. Classification (NCBI taxonomy): domain Eukaryota; kingdom Metazoa; phylum Chordata; class Amphibia; order Gymnophiona; family Siphonopidae; genus Microcaecilia; species Microcaecilia unicolor. The sequence goes on along the minus strand of NC_044034.1, from coordinate 306,961,499 downwards.
ATAACTCTAGTAATTGAAGCAAAATACCTCATATAGAAATCTCTCTCTCTCAAGACTGAGGTTAAACACACACACACAGACAGAAAAGAAAAATAAAGTCAGTGATTGTAGTACAGAAGAATCAGTAATAGTGCTATGATTTCCCCTTTTTCATTTTGAAATTGTGTTCAGGGATTGAGCCAATACGTTCATGAAAACAAGAATTACAGCAGTAGTAGTCTCTGAATAAGTTTAGTTATTTATTCAATAAATTGACAATCCTAAATGCATAAATAGTTGTTAAAAACAGTGAGATAAAAATTATCTGAATTCAAAATATACAGTAACTTATATTGCCCAAAACCCAGTTTAAAACCGATACTGAATATTCAGTTTCTCTTTTCTTAGCAGTTGCCATTATTTTATCTTCTCTTTACAACAGAACGTCACAGCAGTTTTCAGGTAAGTGCTTTGAAATATATCATTCATTTTAGAAACTCTCTTTACCAATGAGTAGTTTTTTCCTTTTCTTAAGATCTAATTATTTTCATTTTTTTTTCGCTCTCTCTCTTTTTCAGGTTCCTGGAAGATCACAAAATATCAACAAAGATCACAAAGATCAACAAATGTGAACTCCTACACAGAAATCCAGAACTGTCTTACAATATTTGCTTATTACACTACTATCATGTTTTTTCATTAATATGTTACCCAAGAACTTTCTGCAATACTAAATGTCTATTTCTTATGTATTTCCACCATTCATGATGTATTGTAAGCCACATTGAGCCTGCAAAGAGGTGGGAAAATGTGGGATACAAATGCAATAAATAAATAAATAAATATTTCTCAGAGAACGCCTTCTTACATTTGAAGTTTTAAGTTCAAATTTATGTGATATACCACCTAGAAAACTATCTGGGAGGTTTACATAAATTAGTATCAGTCTCTAAATACATAGGAGAAAAAAATAAGAGCACCTGGCTGAAGTTAAAGAGGAGAGTAAAAAAATGAATAGCATTTCTGTTGAACATCTCTAAGGGCCCTGTGTACTAAGCCATGCTGTAGGTGCGCAAACATTTAGTGTGTGCTAACACTAGAGACACCCATAGAAATATAATGAGTGTCTCTATCATTAGTGCATGCTAATTTTTAGTGCATGCTAAAAAGTTAGCGTGCCTACAGCGTGGCTTAGTAAACAGGGCCCTAAATCTGCCGCTGTTACCACCCAATGTTTGCGCTCCTAAATTTAAGTATTTAGGGCCAGATTCTACATATGGCACCCAGAAAATCCGCGCAGAAAATATTTTCCCATGCTCTGAGGCCATTTTTACCACAGCAGTAAAACAGCCGATTTTCCATTTTTTTTTGTATTAATGGCAACATTAGCGCGTCGACATTGTAAAAAATTTACCATGTGAGCACTTACCACCACCCATTTTGTAGGTGGTAAAGGCTCACGCACTATTCCCATGCTAATCAGCACTCAATAATTACTGTTCCTCTCTAAGCTGAGCAGAAGTCATCCATGTACAGTCCTGCCAGTGGGGGGTGCTGTTTCACATATTCAATAGAGAGGGATAGGCACTCTTTACAGGACTCCAGGGAACCTGCTTCCCCCTAGTAATTAGATTGTAAGCTCTGTCGAGCAGGGACTGGCTCTTCATGTTCAAGTGTACAGCGCTGCGAATGTCTAGTAGCGCTATAGAAATGATAAGTAGTAGTAGTAGTAATAGAAAACATAAGATTTAAGCATTACCCCCTACTGGCAGCAATGCAATTGGAGGACTCCTGCTCAGGTTAGAGGGAACAGTGGTGGTAATGTAGATGCACTGATTACTGCAGGAATGCAATTAGCACATGCCAATTTGGCAGTTACCGCAGGATGCCTGAGCATGTCCTGCGGTACACCAGTTTAAGCTGTGGTGAGTGTTAGTGCTTAGTAAGAGGGCCCCTTAGGCTCCCTAGCGGCGCTTTTGCCCAGCGGCAGTAAGCCCAACACAGGCTTACTGCTTACTCTTTTGGAACTACCACTGACCCAATGTGGCCACCGGCGGTAGTCCTGCCCCAAGTATGAACCATTTCCAGGGGAAAAAGAAAACCCCCAGAAATGGCTTGTGCGGCTGTAACCCAGCAGGAACCGGGCATCGCCGCATGCTGTCCAGTTACCACCAGGTTAGCGCGGGATCCCTTCTTGCCACCTCAATGGGTGGTGGTAAGTGCATCCCGTCGCATGGCCACACAATAAGAGTTCTCTTACATCATGGCCATGTGTGCCTAGGGTCTTTTTACCTGCTGCAGTAAAAGGGGCCCTGGCATGCGGGAAAAAAAGCCCCTGCCACCACTGCAGGGCCCTTTTTCCCGCAGCTTGGTAAAAGGGCCCTAAGTTTGGCTGAAATTAAGTCACAAATTTAGGAGCCTAAGAGTTTAGCTTTTATTGAATATTGGGCACTAACTTTATGGGGACATATATGAATACCATAACTAGGCAAATGTTATGTCAATATATTACAATATATTTTTCTATAATAAGACCTTTCCACTGATAAGTGACTGCAGTACCTTAGGCTTGTGCCTAGCATCCGGCAGCTACAGAGAAATGACTTTTCCATCTTGTAGAAGCCTCTGATTCACGAAACATGAAATGATTTGACAGACAAGGCATATCTTGACTTCAACTGTCAAACTTATGATTTTCCCAAATGACAGGGCAAGGCGGGGCATGGACTCTCCTGATGCAACTTTCCATCATAAAAATGATAACTTACTAAAAATTAATATTATGTTGGTATGTTGGTTTATATCATAGAAGTAAATTGTTTAAGTTATTTCACGATATGTAGAAGTACTATAAGCTATACATATATATGTCCAGAACTTAGGCACCTGCACTTACATGAGCTCTGTTAAGTGCCTGCACCTAAGTTTCTTCATATATCTTGCCTGTTACATTAGTACTACTACTATTTAGCATTTCTATAGCGCTACAAGGCGTACGCAGCGCTGCACAAACATAGAAGAAAGACAGTCTCTGCTCAAAGAGCTTACAATCTAATAGACAAAAATAAATAAGGTAAGCAAATCAAATCAATTAATGTGAACGGGAAGGAAGAGAGGAGGGTAGGTGGAGGCGAGTGGTTACGAGTCAAAAGCAATGTTAAAGAGGTGGGCTTTCAGTCTAGATTTAAAGGTGGCCAAGGATGGGGCAAGACGTAGGGGCTCAGGAAGTTTATTCCAGGCGTAGGGTGCAGAGAGACAGAAGGCGCGAAGTTTGGAGTTGGCAGTAGTGGAGAAGGGAACAGATAAGAAGGATTTATCCATGGAGCGGAGTGCACGGGTAGGGGTGTAGGGAAGGACGAGTGTGGAGAGATACTGGGGAGCAGCAGAGTGAGTACATTTATAGGTTAGTAGAAGAAGTTTGAACAGGATGCGAAAACGGATAGGGAGCCAGTGAAGGGTCTTGAGGAGAGGGGTAGTATGAGTAAAGCGACTCTGGCAGAAGATGAGATGGGCAGCAGAGTTTTGAACCGACTGGAGAGGGGAGAGGTGACTAAGTGGGAGACCAGCAAGAAGCAGATTGCAGTAGTCTAAACGAGAGGTGACAAGGGTGTGGATGAGGGTTTTGGTAGAGTGCACGGAAAGAAAGGGGCGGATTTTACGGATGTTGTAAAGAAAGAAACGACAGGTCTTGGCAATCTGCTGGATATGAGCAGAGAAGGAGAGAGAAGAGTCAAAGATGACCCCAAGGTTTCGAGCTGAGGAGACATGGAGAATGAGAGAGCCATCAACAGAAATAGAAAATGGGGGGAGCGGGGAGGTTTTGGTCATATTTAATTTCAGGTGGCGTTGAGACATCCAGACAGCAATGTCAGACAAGCACCCTGAAACTTTGGTTTGGATGCAAGGTGAGATATCAGGGGTAGAAAGGTAGATTTGGGAGTCATCAGCATAGAGATGGTAGGAAAAGCCATGGGATGAGATTAATGAACCAAGGGAAGAAGTGTAGATAGAAAAGAGGAGGGGACCAAGAACAGAACCCTGAGGTACGCCAACAGGCAGAGGGATAGAAGTAGAAGAGGATCCACCAGAGTGAACACTAAAGGTGCAGAGGGAGAGGTAGGAAGAGAACCAGGAAAGGACAGAGCCCTGGAATCCAAGTGAGAACAGGGTATCGAGAAGTATGCTGTGACTGACAGTGTCCAAAGCAGCGGAAAGATCAAGAAGAATGAGAATGGAATATTGATCTCTGGATTTAGCCAATAATAGGTCATTGGAGACTTTAGTAAGCGCAGTTTCGGTTGAGTGGAGAGAGCGAAAACCAGATTGTAGTGGGTCAAGAATAGCATGTGAGGAGAGAAAATCAAGGCAGCGGTGGTGAACAGCACGCTCAAGTAATTTGGAGAGAAAAGGAAGGAGGGAGATGGGTCAGTAATTAGAGGGACAAGTAGGGTCGAGTGAAGGCTTCTTAAGGAGAGGTGTGACCACAGCATGTTTAAAGGCAGCAGGGACAGTCGCAGTGGAAAGTGAGAGGTTGAGAATGTGACAGATAAAAGGAATAAGAGCAGGAGAGATGGCATTAAGAAGGTGGGTGGGAATGGGATCAGAGGAACAGGTGGTACATTTTGAGGAAGAAAGGAGAAGTGTAGTTTCCTCAATAGTAACTCAGGAAAGGAGGAAAGGGAATGAGGGGAAGGAGAGAGAGGGGAACGGACTAGTGGAGGGAGAGGTGGTGAGGTAGAGAAAGCAAGGTTTATCTTTTGAACCTTGTTGAGAAAGAATTCAGCAAGGGTCTGAGGAGATAATGAAGGGGGAGTTGGGGGAGGGGGAACCTTGAGGAGAGAGTTCAATGTGGTGAAGAGAAGTCGAGGATTAGAGCCAAGAGAGTTGGTCAGTTGGATATAATAATCCTGTTTGGCACGTAAAAGAGCAGATTGGAAGGAGGTCAGCATGAACTTAAAGTGTAAGAAATCAGCAAGGGCCCGAGATTTCCGCCAAAGGCATTCGGCGGAGCGGGTACAGGAACGTAGGCAGCGGATATTAGAAGTCAGCCAAGGTTGGGGTTTTGTACGCACCTACTTTTCCTTTATAGAATAGGCTCTATAGAATTCCCCCCATGGGTTCTGAAATGGGCCCCAAAACATTTTGAGTATCTATCAGCAATAAAAATATCCAACCTGGTGTCTTTGGCTTGGTTTTATTGTTCAGAATCTCTCTCTCTCTGTCTTCCTCCTTTTTCTTTTAAGTTTCAGCTGTTTCTTCCTTGCTTTGTTTCTTTCCTTCACCTGTGCATATTTGAATCCCTAAACTTGTCTATATATGTTTCTACCACTTTTCCTTGATGTTTCCCCTTTTCCTATCCTTCCTGCTCATCTTTCCATTCCTTTTCTCTCTCCTCATGAGTTCTATACTACTTGTCATCTTCTTTCTCCAACATTTTATTCCCACATTTTCTCAATTCCTCTGAACTCTTATTGCTTAACACTCTCTATCCTTCCTGATACACTCTCAGTCTCCCTTTTGACCCCCTCCCCTGTGGTTGATTATCTCCACCCCTCTCATTCCAGTCCAGCATCCTCACCTTCACCCTCCCCCACTTCCAATCATGTCCAGAACCTCTGACATTTTGTTGAAGCTTGAAGTTAAGTAGCTTTATTTTTTTACTGCAATGCTATTCAAACAAAAATTTATTGAAAAATCATTTTGGATCAATGTATTTTTTTTTATAGATGAATAACTTGAACATTTTGTACATCTTGGAGTTTTGGGGGGATCTACTGTTTCTTTTTTCCGTCTTTGATGGAGCAAACACAGAATTAAATGAACCCTATTGAATGAAGCTGAAGCGTCATCCTTCATTTATACAGGTTATGTGGAAATAAGGGTCAGTCACTAAACACCACCTTGAGTGAATTCCTTCAAAAAGGCGGTAAATAAATCCTAATAAATAAAATTGTGATACATTTATATTGGACTAACAATGTATCTTTAAGCTCTCTCCATCATGAGTCATATCACTGAGCTCTTTAGAACAATTATACCTTTCTGCCATCTTGTGTTGAGGATGAAGATTGCAGGCAATTGACCTAATTATTTTTAACCCATCAGCAGGATCAACTAGGGAATCTGGTGAAAGAGGTATTTGCATAGGATCTTTTTCTTTGGTGGTTATAATAGAAGTAATTACCCTATAAATTAACAATTTAAATACATTAGACAAATTTACTATTTGCAAAAAACACGTCACAAAGGTTTTACTTAAGTTTTAAACAAGTCCCTCACCTCACCTCATGCCTCCCCCCCAACCCTCTTTTAAAAAACAGGAATTTGGTACTGTACATATTTTTGCATTTCTACACTTTAGTTGCATACATAGAAACACAGAGAAATTAAGGCAGATAAAGAGGATAGGGCATATCTAGTCTGTCCATCTATGCCATCTATTATCCCCTTTCCCTCCCTTGGAGATCCTATGTAACTGTCCTAAGCTTTCTTGATTTCAGATACAGTTTTTGTCTCCACCATATCCACCAGGAGGCTGTTCCACAAATTCACCACCCTTTCTGTGAAGAAATATTTCCTCAGGTTACTTCTAAGTCTATCCCTTTTTCACCTTCATCCTATGTTCTCTCATTCCAGAGCTTCATTTCAATGGAAAGACTTGCTTCCTGTGCTTTTATACAAGAGAAGTAGTTAAACATCATATACTATGTGGTTCCTGATTCTACCCATTGAAATTAATGCTGCAGGTCCCTTAATGCATTTGGATGAGGCTGGCAGAAATCTAGCACTGGCCTAAAATCTCCTTGGAACTGGGTAACTTGGAAGCTGTGATCTGAGAATAGGCTTGGAAGCTGTGAACTGGGCACCCAGATGTTATAGAATATGATCTCAGATGCCAAGACACAAGCATTTGAACCCCTTTTCAAGATCACATGCACAAGCATACTCCTCACATGCATTTTTGCTCCAGGAACTTTACTCCCTACCCTGGGGTCTGGCATCTCTCTTGCTTTCCTCCCCCCTCCCTCCACACTTCTTCACTGTAGCCTGTCAACCTAGGTTTGGTGGCTGGCAGCACTCAAGACAAGCTATGTCCAGCTATGCTGGACCTTTTCTCTGCTCTGTCCTATTTCCTCTGATGCAATTTCCTGTTTCTGGTAGAAACATATGGCATATGGCAGAAGGAAGGCCCTTCATGGCTGGAAACAATGTGTCTTGAGCACTGCTAACCACAAATGCTAGGTTTGTAGGCCACTGGCATTTGGAGGGCAGAGAGAAAGTAGAGATTGCAGACAAATGGGAGGGAGGGGGAGGAAGGGACAGAGAAATCCTGGATAATGAGAGGGATGTTGGACCTGGTGGCAGAGGGGAGGGAGAAATGTACCATAAGGGGCATGGAGAAAGGCATGAGAGAGGGTGAGGGGGAAATGCAAGTTACCCTCTATGCCAGGGGTCCCCAAACTACTAGCCTAGAGCCTGAGCAGCATTTAGAAAGCAAACCATGCAGATCTTTCCATATTTTTACCACAGGTACACTGCTAGAAAACCTGTCATTATGGTGGTGGATGGATCTCATGCTTTGCAATGGGCCAACCCTGCCATCTCTGTATACAGCTGCTATTCTCTTGTTTTAAGCAACAATAATTCATCATATGTACAGACTATTTTAACTTATGGAATACGAGAGAAGCACCCAGTTGTAATGGTCCTCATTTATCTACTTTTATTCTTGAAGTAGGCTGTGTTGAAAAAGTATCTTCTGAGCTACTGCTTCAGTGCCACAGTACTTGCAGTGGTCTTCCCTCCCTTCATAGACCTAGGCACACTGCTCCTACAGCACAGCCAGACCCAGAGGTTCCAAACAGAGCTGATATGCCAAAACCCTCAAGTCTATCCAGAACCAAGCATTGGTCCCACTTTTATTCAGATCGGAAGGTGAGACAGCCAAGTTCCCTATAGCAGTCCTGGAACTGTAGGAGTATTTACCTGCCATCAGCTCTACTGTCTTTACAGAACCTGTGAAAATACAGGTTCAGAGAGATCGCATTCGATAGCTTGCATGTTCCTCTCAATTATAATGTGAGAGATGATTTTTGTCCGTGAATAAGGTCTGAAGATGAGCCTCAAGCTATATTAAAAGCTGCTGACATTGGCACTGGAACAGAGGCTTTTTACACTAAGGTCTTTGAGATAGGAGGAGCAATTGAAATCAAGAGGGTTTGAAAGAGTAGTTCTGTGTGCAAAAGATATGGTACTTAAAGTCCTAGAGTTTAAAGTTCTTATAATTCACTACAGTTCAAGGATGTAAAATGGAATGGGCAGTATTCACAATGGAGAAGGGTAGTTAGTGGGGTTCCTCAGGGGTCTGTGCTAGGACCGCTGCTTTTTAATATATTTATAAATGATTTAGAGATGGGAGTAACTAGCGAGGTAATTAAATTTGCTGATGACACAAAGTTATTCAAAGTCGTTAACTCGCGACAGGATTGTGAAAAATTACAAGAGGACCTTACGAGACTGGGAGACTGGGCGGCTAAATGGCAGATGACGTTTAATGTGAGCAAGTGCAATGTGATGCATGTGGGAAAAAAGAACCCGAATTATAGCTACGTCATGCAAGGTTCCACGTTAGGAGTTATGGACCAAGAAAGGGATCTGGGTGTCGTCGTCGATAACACACTGAAACCTTCTGCTCAGTGTGCTGCTGCGGCTAGGAAAGCGAATAGAATGTTGGGTATTATTAGGAAAGGTATGGAAAACAGGTGTGAGGATGTTATAATGCCGTTGTATCGCTCCATGGTGCGACCGCACCTTGAGTACTGTGTTCAATTCTGGTCGCCGCATCTCAAGAAAGATATAGTAGAATTGGTAAAGGTGCAGCGAAGGGCGACTAAAATGATAGCGGGGATGGGACGACTTCCCTATGAAGAAAGACTAAGGAGGCTAGGGCTATTCAGCTTGGAGAAGAGACGGCTGAGGGGAGACATGATAGAGGTATATAAAATAATGAGTGGAGTGGAACAGGTGGATGTGAAGCGTCTGTTCACGCTTTCCAAAAATACTAGGACTAGGGGGCATGCGATTAAACTACAGTGTAGTAAATTTAAAACAAATCGGAGAAAATTTTTCTTCACCCAACGTGTAATTAAACTCTGGAATTCATTGCCGGAGAATGTGGTGATGGCGGTTAGCTTAGCAGAGTTTAAAAAGGGGTTGGACGGTTTCCTAAAGGACAAGTCCATAAACCGCTACTAAACGGACTTGGAAAAATCCAAAATTCCAGGAATAACATGTATAGAATGTTTGTACATTTGGGAAGCTTGCCAGGTGCCCTTGGCCTGGATTGGCCGCTGTCGTGGACAAGTTGCTGGGCTCGATGGACCCTTGGTCTTTTCCCAGTATGGCATTACTTATGTACTTATGTACTTACGTACTAATGGAAGGATACCTGTTAACAAGTAAAAAGAAAACCACTGTTTATAGACCCATAATAGACAGCTGTCATTATCAGAAACTACCTCATTCATGACTTGGTTACTTTTCATTCTGAATTCATCATTCCCTTTTTTTATTTTATTTATTTATTTATTAGGATTTATTTACCGCCTTTTTGAAAGAATTCACTCAAGGCAGTGTACAGTAATAATAAATCAAACATAAGCAATAGCCAATTACAGCAGTAAAAATATTCAAAGTATGGCATAGTACACTACTTACAATGTCAACACAGTACATAATAGAACATTATAATAGACAGTGTAGGGTATAAGCAAAGAAGGAGCATATAGATAGGTAAGAGAGTAAGAGGAGTTAGAGAATTTAAGGAAAGTTGTACATGAAGTCAGAGAGATCATAAAATATCTCAGCTAGGGTAGAAGTGGATAAACATGTCCTGCTACAGTATGTGCAGCCCACGTCAATCCCTGTGTATGTGAGTGAGACTAACAAGTTAGTTACTTCTTCCATTAAAGGCCTAGTTGAAGATGCAAACGTTCACCTGCTTCCTGAAGTAGAGATAGTCTTGTATTAAGTCTTCAAGGAGTGCATTCCAGAGTGTGGGGGCTACTCCGGAGAAAGGTTGCTTGCAGGTATCACATCGTGTAATGTCTTTTGGAGACGGTGTGGTTAGTGATACCCCTTGGGAGGATCGTAGTGTTCTTGTAGGTATATAGAGGGTCATCCTGTTCTTCAAATACTCGGGCCATTTCCTTTAAGGGCCTTGAAGATTAGGCATACAGTTTTAAATTTAGCCTTGTATTGGTAGCCAGTGAAGTTTTTGCAAAAATGGTGTGACGTGGTCATGTCACTTGCAACCTTCTATTAGTCTTGCTGCAGCTTTCTGAATCAATTGGAGCTGGTGCAGATCCTTTGTAGTCAGACCAGTGTATAGTGCATTACAGTGGGTGTCTCTATCTTTAGTGCACGTTAAGTTTTAGCTTGTGCTAAAAAGTTAGTTCGCCTACAGTGCAGCTTAGTAAACAGGGCCCTAAGTATATAAATCGATAGATAGAAACTCTGAATGTTGAGCACCTGATTCTCATAACATTGAGGCAGCCATGGCATAATTATATATATAAGAAATCATATTAAGTGTTAAGTCTGTTAAAATCTGGGGTTTAAAAGTGGTGTTTGAATTCCTATTTCAAAATCAGCTTTTTACCTTGCAAGCAGAGCAAAGGAATGCCAGATGGTTCATATTATTTGAAAGTCTTGGCCGAGCTAAGGTTAGGAAAGGTCAGTGAGAAATGAAACTCTGTCCCTTGTGAATTGCCAATGCTAGCTGGCACAGCTGTAAACTATTATGAATGAACAAAGCATGAGCCAGACATGCCGTAGTTTTAAAAGAATTAGTTTAATGCTAGTTAGATTCTAAATAATTCTAGATATTCCTGATGTTTAGAATTTAGAAGTTCTTGCTTATAAGGAATACTGATTCTGTGTATTTTAGAATATGTTTTATTCTCTATAATTTCTATGTAGGATGTTTGTTCAACTCTGTGTTACTTTTAAAATGATCCTTTGTCTGCTGTTTAAGACTGCAGTGAGGAGATCCACATGTGGTTTGACTTAGCCATAGTTCTGGCTGGTTCAATGTATAAGCTGAGAGGTGAAAAAGGTCAGAACTAGTCAGCTCTCTTCTCCTTGATTAATTATAGCTAAGTGTAGGACTGGCCTCCTGGAAGTAATAACCTGATATGTATGCTATTAAGTAAGATTGGCTTTTGACCTCTTTAATGAATGCCAGAGTTTAGTTAGCAGTTAGTACTAGGAATATGAGAAATCAATCATAATAACATGTAAGAGACTGGAGACCAAATGTCTGGCTTGAGGGGCCCCAGGTCAGAGGTCAGTTTAGGATGTCTGGAACCTATGTAACTGATATTTTTAAAGTAATGATTGGTTGAGGCAAAGTGACCAATCTATTCCTTAACCAATTGGAGAGTAAGGGGGCTGGGCTAGGCTAGGCTAGGAGGAGGGCTTAGGACCCTATTTAAGTGGGAGCAGAAGCAGTTTACGTCAGAAGGAGCTCAGAAGAAAGAGAAGGACAGAAGGAACAGATAGAAGAAGGAGAAGACACAGAGAGCTGAGACAGAAGCCACATGACACAAAAAGAGCTGAGAGAAAGAGAAGAGAGCTAGAACTGATGTCTTGCTTTGTTTGCTGGCAAATAAAGAAGATTTTTCTCTCATACTGGTGTGTGCTGTCTGACTCCTGAAGCATCACAAATTCCTATCTCAATTCCTGCAACAATTCTTGGTGGCAGCGGTGGGATGAATCCTGCATTAATCCCAGCACCCAACTGACTGGAGAACATTCGCCGGGTATGTATTTTGTATTCTGTATTATAATTCTAGCTAGAAAATTGTAAATCAGCCCCTCAAGAAGGAGGGAAGGAGAATCTGATCAATTCTCAGCGAAGGCCCTAGTACCTTCTAGTCGCGGGGACTAGAAGCGAAAACGCTTGAGCTTATCTGTATTTGAGAAATCTGAAATTGTTGGGTGGGATTTTCTGTACTGAATGAATGTGTGATGCCTGAATGTTAATGAGTGCGGACTTCTTATAGCTGCATTTCCAATTAACGCGAGTTCAATTGGTCAGCAACGGAAGGAAGCGATTGCTGTCTGTCTACCTAGTGTCTCGAGAGTGCAGACCCCTTACTGCATTCTCAAAAATTCCCCCCCTCTTTGTGTGTTGTAACTGTAAGCATTATGGGTGGGACATCATCTAGACAAATTGCTACCCCCCTAGATTGTATGCTTAAAAATTTCAGAAAAGGATTTTTAATTAATGACTATGGACAGACTTTAAGCTCAAGTACTCTAAGAACCTTGTGTGAAGTTGAGTGGCCATCTATGGGAGTGGGGTGGCCCCCTAGTGGCAGCTTAGATATTGAAGTAATCCGGAAGGTCTACAGCATAGTTGTAAGAGAACCAGAATATTTTGAACAACTCCCTTATATAGATTCCTGGGACAGCCTTGTGACTGACCCTCCCTCCTGGTTGAAAACTTATATGGGATCCCCAGTAAAATTCATGTTAGGCCGTGTTCAAAGAAAGATTAGAAAATCTAAACTAGAAGAGGGAAAGAGCCCCAGGAAGCCTACCACCCAATCGGTGGCTTCCGCCCCTACCCTGTCCGAGAAACCCATACTCTCTGATGACCCCTCAGACCTTGAGCCACCACCTTATGGCCCATTGTTGGGGTTCCGTGCTACCCCTAGAGATCCACGTCGCCCAGCCCAAGCTTCTCCAGCACAGGCTTCTCCAGATAGTTCCTCCCCCACTGTGCGAACCCCACCACATCCTAGGTTGGACTTTTCACCTGGCCTCTACCCTTCTGTGCCAAATCCTCTCCTGTTAACCTCTGAAGACCCGTTTTGGGTTCCACTCCCTGACTCCTCAACTCCTGACAGCCCAGCCTCTCCCTCTAATACCCCTACCCACTCATCAGGGGCCCGGCATCCCTTTCAATGGACTGACTCACCTGTGACCACCTCTCAGTCTATGAGTACCCCTCCCCATCCCTCAGGGGTTCAACATACCTCCACTGAATGGGTTAGACCTGCTGCAATCACCCTTGAGCATGATAGGAGGGTAGCTCCTAGCTCTACCTCAGGTTCTATTCCCACCTCCTCGAGAGTTCTGCCACTTCGTCAGGTAACTACCACTCGACCGGATCCTAATAATCAGGGTCAGGTTATACAGGCACAGGCCTATCAGTATGTACCCTTCACAACCACCGATCTTCTGAATTGGAAGACGCATTATCCCTCTTATACTGAAAAGCCTCAGGCAGTGGTGGACCTAGTGGCTAGCATTATGGCCACCCATAACCCAACCTGGACTGATTGTCAACAACTTCTCCTGACCCTCTTCACAACTGAGGAGAGGCGGAAGATTTTGCAAAATGCTGAGGCCATCACGCGAGAGCGTGTCCCCGGGGGGACACAGGACCCAGAGGGATGGGTTAGAGCTCGGTTTCCTCGCGCAGCTCCAGCTTGGGATCCAAATGATGGGCAGCACTATGAACTGTTGTCTGGCTATTGCCGGGACTTACTGGAAGGTATGAGGAAAGGTATAAAGAGGCCCATTAATCTGGCAAAGGTCTCTGAAATTCTCCAAGGGGCAACTGAATCCCCTGGGGCCTTTCTAGAGCGACTAATTGAAGCCTACAGAACATACACCCCATTTGACCCTGAAGCCCAAGAAAATCAGAGAATGGTGAATAGTGCATTGGTGGCCCAGAGTATGCCAGATATCCGGAAGAAGTTGCAGCGTCAGGAGGGATTCGCAGGGATGAATACCACCCAGCTAATTGAGATCGCAACTAAGGTTTTCATTAATAGAGATCAGGAGGTGCGCCGAGAGGCTGACCGGAAGATGCAGAAGAAGGCCGACCTTTTAGCGGCAGCCATTACTAATTCCACCCTTAACCGAGGTCGACCTCTAGCTAATGGGAAGCCAAAGTGGGACCCTGGACCACCAGCCAGGCCCCGAGATTCCTTCAATCAATCCCGGCCAAGGGGGGAGAATCCCAGACCAAGATTGGAGAGGGATCAGTGTGCCTATTGTAAGGAAAGAGGGCACTGGAAAGATGAATGCCCCCAGAGGCGCCAGGGACTGAGAAGGGGACCAGGAGATCGAGGAAGCCGAGGCCGAGTTCGAGAGGGAAGATATGAGCCTCCTGAATCTGACATCATCGGGATAGCCGAGATGGCAGAATGGGACGAATAGGACAGACCGGGTTCCTACAAACTGGGCTCCCAGGAACCTATGGTCAAGCTAACTATAGGGAGCCGCTCAATTCCATTTATGATTGATACAGGAGCTGAACATTCTGTTGTAACGGAGCGATTAGCGCCTGTGTCTGGAAAAACTGTCCGAGTGGTGGGTGCCACGGGGGTGCAGAACCGGAGGCCTTTCCTGACAACCCGTAGATGCCAATTAGGCTCACACATAGTCACTCATGAATTCCTGTATATGCCAGACTGTCCAATCCCTTTGTTAGGTCGAGACCTGCTGTCCAAGCTTAGGGCCCAAATTTCCTTTGACTCTGATGGCCAGACTTCAGTCTCCTTTCGGCCCCCAACATCCAGCCCTAAGGGTATATTGAGTTTCTGCTGCCCTCTTGAAGAAGAATGGCGGCTGCATCAGTCACATGGCCAAGTTGACCTACCCCTGGCAGACAGCTTTCAGGTCAGTGGGGTATGGGCAGAAGATAATCCCCCAGGGTTGGCCCGAAATATTCCTCCTGTACATGTAGATTTACTTCCAAGTGCCCGGCCAATCCATCTTCGTCAATACCCAATTCCCAGAAAGGCTCTGGAAGGGATTCAAGCACATTTGAATCGTCTGTTATCCCATGGAATTATTCGTCCTTGTCAGTCTCCATGGAATACACCACTATTGCCAGTTCAGAAGCCAGGGACTGAGGACTACCGGCCAGTCCAAGACTTACGAGTGGTTAACAAATCCACTATCTCATTACACCCTGTAGTGCCTAATCCATATGTCCTGTTAGGATTGATACCTTCTGGAGCTACCCATTTCACAACACTAGACCTAAAAGATGCCTTCTTTTGTATTCGGGTGGCCCCAGCCAGTCAATTGCTTTTTGCCTTTCAATGGGAAAACCCAGTAACAGGAAGGAAGCTTCAGTATACATGGACCCGCCTGCCACAGGGGTTCAAGAATTCCCCCACCATTTTTGGGACAGCCCTAGGGCAAGACCTTAAGACTTTTAAATCTGAGCCTTCCAGGCGAGTTTTACTCCAGTATGTAGATGACCTCCTGATTGCAGCAGTGACCCAGGAAGAGTGTTTTGAGGCTACTAGAGAATTGCTGGAGCTACTCTTGGATGCAGGCTATAAGGTCTCACGCTCAAAGGCCCAACTCTGTCAGTCAGAAGTGAAGTATCTGGGTTTTTGCATTTCCCAGGGAAGTAGGAGACTGGATGCTAGTAGGAAGCAAGCAGTTGCTGCAATTCCCCAACCCAAGTCCAGAAGAGAAGTTAGGGAATTCCTGGGAGCAGCTGGATTCTGCAGAATTTGGATTCCAAATTTTGCATTGATGGCGAAACCCCTTTACCAAGCCACAAAGGGGGTGAAAAGGAACCATTTGAATGGGGACCTACTGCTCAACAATCCTTCATTGCCATAAAGAAAGCCCTACTCCAAGCCCCTGCGTTAGGCCTTCCTGATGTGGAGAAACCTTTCTCATTGTATGTCCATGAGCGACAGGGGGTTGCTCTGGGTGTGCTGACCCAGATGATGGGATCCTGGCAGAGGCCTGTTGCATACCTGTCTAAACAGCTGGATGGAGTGGCTAAAGGATGGCCAGCCTGCATGAGGGCCATTGCAGCAACAGCCTTACTGGTCCAGGAAGCTGATAAGTTGACCTTGGGGCAAGAACTGGTTGTTAAAGTCCCCCATGCAGTTCTCACCCTCATGGAGTATAAGGGCAACCACTGGTTTACAAATAACCGCATGGTTAAGTACCAAGCTAGCTTGTGTGAGAATCCACGGATACACCTGGAAACAGTGGCTACATTCAATCCTGCTACTCTTTTGCCAGCATCTGAGGGACCACCGGATCATGACTGTATCCAAACCATGGATGAAGTGTACTCCAGTCGACCAGATCTTAAAGATGTTCCGTGGAGGGACCCAGATGTAATTTATTTCACAGATGGAAGCAGTTATGTGGAGAACTCCAAGCGATTGGCAGGCTATGCTGTGGTGACAGAGGACAAGGTGATAGAAGCAAGAGCCCTGCCCCAAGGAACTTCAGCCCAGAAAGCAGAACTTGTGGCCCTCATACGAGCTCTGGAGTTAGCAGCAGGACTGGTAACCAACATTTATACTGATTCCAAGTATGCCTTCACAACCCTACATGCTCATGGAGCTTTGTATAAGGAAAAGGGACTCATAAATGCTGCAGGCCAACCTGTTAAGTATGGACCTGAAATACTTCAGCTGCTAGAGGCTGTGTGGGCCCCTAAGAAGGTAGCTGTCATTCACTGCAGGGGACACCAAAGAATAGATACTCCAGTGGCCCGAGGGAACCGCCATGCTGATCGGGTGGCCAAGGAAGCTGCTCGAGGACCCCCAGCAAGTACTGTGACCCCCCTGTTCCAAATCTGACTGCAAGAATGGACACCTATATATACCCAAGTGGAAGAGAAATGGGCTCAAGAGGAAGGTGCAGTAAGGAGACCTGATGGCTGGTTACATCTCCCTGATACCAGAGTTCTGGTGCCACGCCACCTAGCTTGGCCTGTAGTGTCTCAAGCTCATGACCTATCACACTTAGGGAAAACAGCACTAGCCCGCCTACTCAATCGAGTAGTGGTGCTGGAAGGATTGGATAGTCTGGTTGCCACTGCCTCTGCCCGATGTACTCTCTGTGCCCAGAATAATGCTCGTCAGGGACCCCGTATTCCACCAGGAGTTCAGTCTAGAGGACTAACACCCTTTGAGTCCCTAGTTATAGACTTCACAGAAATGCCCAGGAGCGGTAGGCTCCGATATCTCTTAGTTATGGTCTGTACCTTTTCTGGGTGGGTGGAAGCATATCCTACAGTCACTGAGAAAGCCACAGAAGTAGCTCGAGCCCTCCTTAGGGATGTCATCCCCAGGTATGGACTGCCCCTTGCCATAGGTTCAGATAATGGTCCCGCCTTTGTTGAAGCTACACTTCAGGCCCTGTCCCGCGCATTGCGCATTACCTGGAAATTGCATTGTGCCTATCGTCCCCAGAGTTCAGGGCAGGTTGAGCGGGCAAACAGAACCTTGAAAAATAGCCTAGCAAAGATTTGTCAGGAAACCCAATTGAAATGGCCACAGGCATTGCCACTAGCCCTCTTTCGCCTCCGATGCACCCCAACTAAAGGAACAGCCCTTTCTCCCTTTGAAATTGTGTATGGGAAGCCCCCAGCCATTTTACAGGGAATTAAAGGAGACATAGGGATTTTAGGGTCTGCCCAGGTGCAGGAGCAGGTAGCCCTCCTGGGTAAGATAATTTCTGAGCTTCAGTCTTATGTGAGAGAAATAAACCCTGTCCCCTTCCAGGCTCAGGTACATTCCTTCCTGCCAGGGGATAGAGTTTGGGTGAAAGACTGGAGGCTCCAGCCTTTGGGGCCCCGATGGAAAGGACCTTTTACTGTTTTGCTTTCTACCCCTGCAGCTGTGAAGGTCGCAGGGATAACTCCATGGGTCCATTGGTCTCGAATTAAGTCTGCTGACCAGACTGAGCCCAGCACGGATCAGACGGAGCCTAGACAGTGGAGAGCAGAAAGAGATCCAGCGGAGCCATTGAAGTTGCGCCTGACCCGAACCAAAGAATCTACTAGCTGAAAAGAAGGGTCAACTGCATACTGCAGGAGCGGCTGAACTTCGGCTTCACACTGGGACTCTTTCTTGCCCTGATTCTGGCTTTCTTGGAATTTGAAAGCTTGATCCTTATCAGTTGAGGGTCTATCCCAACTGGTATAAGAACTCAAAGACTGAGAACACTATATGAGTGTAATCTGTGATTAGCACAGACTGTTGAAATATTACTGCTTAATTAGTTTGCTGTATTTGTTTTAGATTAGGAAGAAAGAAAATGTTAGTAGTTTGGATGCTTTTGTTGTTTTCTACTCCTTGCCTCCTTGTTCCTAATACCCCAACTCGCTCTAACCTTTGGTTACACTCTGTCCAGGAACTAATTAGCCAGGCCAAGATTACTTCCCCTTGTATTGTGTGTTCCCGATTTTCTCCTTATACCACAGATGTCCCAGCTGTACCTGTCCCTGTGCAGCTCCCAGCTCTTATACCTCCCTACTTTTCGAGTTCAGGCCCTTGGAGCCAGGATTATACTTGGTGGTCCTTTTATAATGCTACTTCCCCCTCTGAATCTTCTCTAAGGCCAGTTTTTACGTCTCCCTATCCAACCTCTGGAGTGTTTTGTTTAACAAGAAGCATCTCAACTGTTCTTCCCATTCCCTGTAACTATACTAATGTTCTCCCAGAAAAAGGAGAATCTGTGTGGGTAGTTTCTCCAGGTACTCCTATGTGCCCTGCTACCATACCTGTAGATTATGACCCAGGTGATTATCTGGCTCCTAAGCGTACCACTGAGAAGACTATAGTGTCCAAGCTTATTTTCTACTTTCATAAGTCCCCGGGGTATGAAGAGTTACTAACAAATGAGCAGCCTGTCACAATTGGGGATTGGCGCCTATGGTGTGCAAAGTCTCCATTTCGTCTTCGTTCCCCCTGGGATAGGGGCTCGCATTATGGGCACCCTAAGTACCCTGTCCAGCCTGAGCCAACATTTATTGGGAACTTTCCTCACCCTCTCCTTGGTCATTACTGGCTCTGTGATAATGTCCTCCACATGATTCTTCCCGCCACATATAATTTTTGTGTATTGGTAACCTTGAATTATTTTCCTAAAGTTATTCCTCTTAAGCCACTATCTCCGCACCGCTCTAAGCGAGAGGCTTTGTCCTTACCCTCCTCCGTTGCCACAGAGGATGAGGCGATTGAATTAGCCCTCCAGTATATTAATTCTACTTATCCTCTGACTAAAAAGAGACTTGTAGCCCTTTCTGCCACGGCCTGGATTCCAATTGGAGGCCCGGTAGCGGGTATTACTGAACTAGGTATGGCTACCCGGAGACTTCAGTCCCTACTCCATGTTCTAGTTCATGAGCTGAACGTGGTAGTCAATGCATTGCAGGATCAAATTAATGAATTAAGTATAGTTTCTCGGTATAATCGTATGGGCCTTGACTATCTCTTTGCAGCCCAGGGTGGCCTCTGCACAGTGCTAAATTCTTCAGAGTGCTGTACTATTGTCATAAATAGGACGCATGTAGTTAGGCATGCTATGGATAAAGTCCTACAGTTGGCTAGCCTTAATGTGGAGGATTACCGAGGAGGATTAGATCTTACCTCCTGGTGGTGGTCATTGACCTCCTGGATACGTCCCTTGTTCATTTCCCTAATAGTCTTAGTTTTAGCAGGGTTGTTGTTTTGTTTCCTGGCCTCATGTGCTTCGGCAGTATGCCGTCGAACCTTAACAAGTAGGGTAATGGTGATTCACAAGTCTATTCCTAGTTAGGATCACTATAATCTCCAGAGTTTGAGTTGTGAGACTTATCTCTGCATAAGCTGATTTTAGTCTCAAAGGGGGGAATGAGGCAGCCATGGCATAATTATATATATAAGAAATCATATTAAGTGTTAAGTCTGTTAAAATCTGGGGTTTAAAAGTGGTGTTTGAATTCCTATTTCAAAATCAGCTTTTTACCTTGCAAGCAGAGCAAAGGAATGCCAGATGGTTCATATTATTTGAAAGTCTTGGCCGAGCTAAGGTTAGGAAAGGTCAGTGAGAAATGAAACTCTGTCCCTTGTGAATTGCCAATGCTAGCTGGCACAGCTGTAAACTATTATGAATGAACAAAGCATGAGCCAGACATGCCGTAGTTTTAAAAGAATTAGTTTAATGCTAGTTAGATTCTAAATAATTCTAGATATTCCTGATGTTTAGAATTTAGAAGTTCTTGCTTATAAGGAATACTGATTCTGTGTATTTTAGAATATGTTTTATTCTCTATAATTTCTATGTAGGATGTTTGTTCAACTCTGTGTTACTTTTAAAATGATCCTTTGTCTGCTGTTTAAGACTGCAGTGAGGAGATCCACATGTGGTTTGACTTAGCCATAGTTCTGGCTGGTTCAATGTATAAGCTGAGAGGTGAAAAAGGTCAGAACTAGTCAGCTCTCTTCTCCTTGATTAATTATAGCTAAGTGTAGGACTGGCCTCCTGGAAGTAATAACCTGATATGTATGCTATTAAGTAAGATTGGCTTTTGACCTCTTTAATGAATGCCAGAGTTTAGTTAGCAGTTAGTACTAGGAATATGAGAAATCAATCATAATAACATGTAAGAGACTGGAGACCAAATGTCTGGCTTGAGGGGCCCCAGGTCAGAGGTCAGTTTAGGATGTCTGGAACCTATGTAACTGATATTTTTAAAGTAATGATTGGTTGAGGCAAAGTGACCAATCTATTCCTTAACCAATTGGAGAGTAAGGGGGCTGGGCTAGGCTAGGCTAGGAGGAGGGCTTAGGACCCTATTTAAGTGGGAGCAGAAGCAGTTTACGTCAGAAGGAGCTCAGAAGAAAGAGAAGGACAGAAGGAACAGATAGAAGAAGGAGAAGACACAGAGAGCTGAGACAGAAGCCACATGACACAAAAAGAGCTGAGAGAAAGAGAAGAGAGCTAGAACTGATGTCTTGCTTTGTTTGCTGGCAAATAAAGAAGATTTTTCTCTCATACTGGTGTGTGCTGTCTGACTCCTGAAGCATCACAAATTCCTATCTCAATTCCTGCAACAACATGATGTCTGTTTTATTGGCTCTATACTAGGAGAAAAAAATATCTGCATGAATATAACACATGTTAGTGTGTCCCTATAACCAGCCCCTCCAAATGGCACACTGATTACGATTTATAAAACAAATGACTACTCTACTTATAAAGACTTATTCCGCTATTATACTTCCTCTATGTACATCTGTATGCTGCACAAGCTGGCATGTTTGAAAATATAAATAGGATCGAATAAAAATGCTACCAGCAATAAAGAATGACAACATGGATGCAACAGCTCATAAGTCTGTTTGCACAGCTGTGTGGGGAAGGGGAAAGAGAGATTAACATAAGTGGATTCACTTTTTGACGTCACCCCTCTTGTTTTCTTTTACCTCCTTGACCCATATAATGGGCTAGATACCCTCCTACCATCTCCTGTTCTTAATCACACCTTCTTGGGTTTAATGAGCTCTCTTTCTCCAGCGTCCCTCACCCCCCCCCCCCCCCCTTTGCAACTTCCTTCTCTCGGCCTGGTCCCACCCAAGGAGGTTTGATTGAAAACAGGAGATGGAACAAAGGCTATCTATTCCATTATATGGGTTAAAGCCAGTAGGCGGAGTCACAAGTACACCCAAAACAATAGCAACTGTTATTGAAAGCAATAGTAAAGGATTATTAAAAACAATGGACTGCCTATGTGCGGTCCACCTGTCAAAAGTCAAAAGCTGTTGCAGTTGGATAGGCAGTGCCTTAAAAGGTGGAGGACTAAAGATTTTTTTTTTTACTTATTTGATAGTTTTTACATTTATTTGAAAGCATCCCATAGTTAGATATAAATATCATAAAATCAAAACTGAATGTCACTAAAACAGCTTCAAAAATTATTGTAGCTGGTATAGAGAGAGGTGTAGCTGGTGGAAACAGCACTAATAAAGGTTGTATTTTTTGTGTTCATTTTTCAACACTGTACTATATAATACAGTAATATATGGCCAAATTTTAGTGAGGATATTCTGTTTAGAGATGGGTTAATCTTAACTGTTGTTGTAATCTGTCTTGGGAAGCCTGGTGTTATAAAGATTGGAAGTACAATTAAACTCTCCTTTCATTGGGGCACATGGAATTATATCTTCACCTCATCTCTTTTGCAGAAATGGATTATTCTGTTTGAACACGTTTCAGGGAAAAGTGGTTTTCATAAGTCAAAATAATAAATATAAATATTTTATTCCATGCAGAGCTCTCATTTGTTTAAACATAACTAAATGGGCTATATACCCCTAATGCAGTCCATTAATTTTCTTACATTTTGTTCTTGTGATGACTTATACTGTGCCAAAACTGCAAATATAGTGAGACAGAATAATAGAGTTCAGTAATATCCAAAACGTATTAATTAGCATTATAATTGTGTTCACATTTGGGTAATAACTGAGAAAATGCTGTTGAAAACTGACTTGAAGAAATAAATATATATCACAGAACTGAGTCTGAACTTCTGCCCTCATTATTTAATATCTTTCTTTCAAACAGTGATAAAAACAATATTAAGTGCATTTTTGTAATTTACCCATGTATTCCACAAAGCAAAAGGAGTAAGTTCCCACAAACCATCTTTCTCTTTTCATATAGGCACAGGAATTAAAAAAAAAAAAAAAGTTTTTAAAAGCTCCCAAGTTTCAACCTAATTCGTGTTTAATGTGGGATATAACTGCCATAAATAAGTAAATTAATAAATAGATCGAAACTCTGAGCACCTGATTCTCATAACATGATGTCTGTTTTAAACCAGCCCCTCCAAATAACACACTGTTTACGATTTAAAACAAATTACTACTCTACCTATGAAAAGTTATTCCTTTATTATACTTCCTCTGTGTACCGTAAGCTGCACAAGCTGGCACATTTGAAAATGTAAATTAGATTAAATAAAAATGCTACCAGCAATAAAGCACGACAACGTAAATGCAGCAGCTTTGTTTGTTTTGCGTGGAAGCAGAATGACGGATGCTACGGGAAGGGAAAACAGACTAACTGCACTGACTGACTTCAACTTTTTGATGTCATACCGTTTCCTCTTCTCAGTAGAATTTCCTTGGTCCCGCCTCTTTGTATGCGACTGTGGCGTTGACGTGGCTGAGTGAAGGAAGTTGCGTCAGAGGGAGGCGGGGCTGGGACGCCGGAGAAAGAGAGTTTTTACTAGAGGCCGTTCTCCGTTTGAAGGTAGGGCATGGGGGTGGAATTAGGGAAAGATATCGGACTGCATGTGGGGTAGGGAAGTAGAGAGAGATGTCAGATCACGGGGAAGGGGGGTCCCCAAATGTGTGTGAGAACAATTAAGCATGTGTCTCGGCATCCCTGTGCTTTGGTTAACAAGACCTTTTGATTTTCTGTCTGCAACTTTGTGTATTCAGTAGGTAGGTGTTATTTATGCTGTTTATTTTTAGATGTTCTTTTTACTAGTCAGAATAAATAGCAATGTGCAGAATGTGCTTGTAGCATGTCTAAGGTATCTTCAGTGATTGACTAGTAACAGGGCCGCTTTTAAGACTTGCTGGAACCCAGGGCAGAAATTAAGGAGGGGACCCGATCCCCCACCTGCCATTACTACCCCACATAAAACAATTTCAAATGATTTCACACAGACAGACAGACCGACCTAGACCTTCACCGAGTACAGAACAAGGGATCACAAATAAAAACTTAACTGGGGCTCCCAGTGAAATTGAACTCAACAAGTACTACAACACTGGTAAAACAAAAACAGACATGCACTGGGGTCCCAGTACCAGTCCCTCCCTTAGCCACATCCCTTACTGTGGCTGGCAGGGATCCTGAAACCCTGTCAGCTGAAGACCACCTTCTCTTGTCTGGCAGCCAGAAATGTCCAAGTTCTGGCAACTCAGGGACACTAGCGGCAGTGTCCCTGAGCTGCCACCAGCCTAGAGGAAGAGATCTTCAGCTGTTAGGGCTTGGGAATCCCCCAGCTTAGGTATTTATATTTTGCATTTAGGCAGGGGGCGTGGGGGAGGGTGGGGAGAAAATTTGGTTACCACCCACTTTAGGCTCAGGGTCACTACCCACTCCCTCAGCAGTCTGGCTAAGCCACTGAACACAATACAAAGATTTGTGATGCACATATCCTAAAGCTAACATATTCCAGTTAATACATTCAGAATAAAACACTTCTTTTCTACCTTTGTAGTCTGGGCATTTTATTTTTTCATCATGTTGGTCCAATTTTGTCTCTTCTGCTTTCTGATAATTCCCTTTTTAGTGTTTGCTGTCCATTTTTCTTTTCTCCTTTCTCATGTCTTGTTCATTCCCTCACTACACCTGTCTTCCCTCCCTTTTTTATCTTCTCTGCCTCCCAGTCCACTCAAATTTCACTCTCTTTCTCACCTTTCGAAGTTGTATAGAACTTCATTGTTGTTTGCACTATCTGTGATTGTGTGAAAAGACAAAAAAACTTTAACTAGCAAAACCAGTAGCAATAAACTGGGTGTCACAGACATGAGCAGCCTGACAGTTTCCTTTACACAAGAAATTTTACCACCAGAAATATACTAGAAGGTTTTAACTTATAATTTGAGTAGTTTAGAATGTTAAGTTTTATGATATAGTATACTTCAATTTTGTGTCATATTTGAAATATAGCATATGTTTTCATTGTCTTAGACAGAGTATAAATGTATTATAAACAGTTTTTCCATACTCAAAAAAAATGTATAATGGTAACTGAATTAAAATAGTTTTATCTTAATTTAAGTTCAGTTGAACAGTCATGTACTAGCCTGTTTTTATTTTTTTTGTTTTGTTGGGGATTTAGGAACAATGCCTGTATGCAGAATTCAGGCGTTCAGCACATTTCTAAAGATTGACTGAAATATTTTTTCCATCAGTGTCTCTTCTAGTAACAGAGTTTCTTAGTAATGGGACGGTGAGTAAACCTTTACAGTTCAGTACCTAACGCACAGTACTTACATTCATAAAGTATGCTAGCAATGTACAGCTCACCTTTCTTTCTTTCTCTCTCTTCCCCCCCCCCCCCCCCCCAAATTCCTCAGTTTTATTTTCAATCTTTACTAGACACAGCAGTCTTTTGTTAGTTGTTAATTATTTAAAGAACTGGTTGCAGGAATGTTTGGATAGACATACAGTGGGGGAAATAAGTATTTGATCCCTTGCTGATTTTGTAAGTTTGCCCACTGACAAAGACATGAGCAGCCCATAATTGAAGGGTAGGTTATTGGTAACAGTGAGAGATAGCACATCACAAATTAAATCCGGAAAATCACATTGTGGAAAGTATATGAATTTATTTGCATTCTGCAGAGGGAAATAAGTATTTGATCCCCCACCAACCAGTAAGAGATCTGGCCCCTACAGACCAGGTAGATGCTCCAAATCAACTCGTTACCTGCATGACAGACAGCTGTTGGTAATGGTCACCTGTATGAAAGACACCTGTCCACAGACTCAGTGAATCAGTCAGACTCTAACCTCTACAAAATGGCCAAGAGCAAGGAGCTGTCTAAGGATGTCAGGGACAAGATCATACACCTGCACAAGGCTGGAATGGGCTACAAAACCATCAGTAAGACGCTGGGCGAGAAGGAGACAACTGTTGGTGCCATAGTAAGAAAATGGAAGAAGTACAAAATGACTGTCAATCGACAAAGATCTGGGGCTCCATGCAAAATCTCACCTCGTGGGGTATCCTTGATCATGAGGAAGGTTAGAAATCAGCCTACAACTACAAGGGGGGAACTTGTCAATGATCTCAAGGCAGCTGGGACCACTGTCACCACGAAAACCATTGGTAACACATTACGACATAACGGATTGCAATCCTGCAGTGCCCGCAAGGTCCCCCTGCTCCGGAAGGCACATGTGACGGCCCGTCTGAAGTTTGCCAGTGAACACCTGGATGATGCCGAGAGTGATTGGGAGAAGGTGCTGTGGTCAGATGAGACCAAAATTGAGCTCTTTGGCATGAACTCAACTCGCCGTGTTTGGAGGAAGAGAAATGCTGCCTATGACCCAAAGAACACCGTCCCCACTGTCAAGCATGGAGGTGGAAATGTTATGTTTTGGGGGTGTTTCTCTGCTAAGGGCACAGGACTACTTCACCGCATCAATGGGAGAATGGATGGGGCCATGTACCGTACAATTCTGAGTGACAACCTCCTTCCCTCTGCCAGGGCCTTAAAAATGGGTCGTGGCTGGGTCTTCCAGCACGACAATGACCCAAAACATACAGCCAAGGCAACAAAGGAGTGGCTCAGGAAGAAGCACATTAGGGTCATGGAGTGGCCTAGCCAGTCACCAGACCTTAATCCCATTGAAAACTTATGGAGGGAGCTGAAGCTGCGAGTTGCCAAGCGACAGCCCAGAACTCTTAATGATTTAGAGATGATCTGCAAAGAGGAGTGGACCAAAATTCCTCCTGACATGTGTGCATACCTCATCATCAACTACAGAAGACGTCTGACCGCTGTGCTTGCCAACAAGGGTTTTGCCACCAAGTATTAGGTCTTGTTTGCCAGAGGGATTAAATACTTATTTCCCTCTGCAGAATGCAAATAAATTCATATACTTTCCACAATGTGATTTTCCGGATTTAATTAGTGATGTGCTATCTCTCACTGTTACCAATAACCTACCCTTCAATTATGGGCTGCTCATGTCTTTGTCAGTGGGCAAACTTACAAAATCAGCAAGGGATCAAATACTTATTTCCCCCACTGTACTTCCTGGAGCTTAGAGAAACAGGCTTCCGTGGCCAAAGTGTGCATGTGACATTTTTTTCATATATTTTTCATTTATTGCACTTATAAGCCACATATAGGGCTCCTTTTACAAAAGTGATTCCCTTGCGGCAAATGTGATAAATTTCATAAGAATTGAATGAGTTTCATAGCATTTGCTGAGCTGGGAATCACTACTGCAGCTTTGTAAAAGGAGCCCATTTACATATGTAATGGGAGAGGGGAGGTAATATGAGTTACCGTTAAACTCAGGTTAACGGTAAAATATCCCACCTTATGTAGTAACTAGGTCTTTGTCATAAAGCATATGTGGACAGACTTAAAGATCTCAGGGGTCCTTTTACTAAGGTGCGCTGAAAAATGGCCTGCGGTAGTGTGGGTGCAAGTTTTGGGCGGACGCAGAATCATTTTTCAGTGCACCTGTAAACCCCCCCCCCTTTTTTTTTTTTTAAAGTTTTGCCGAAAATAGATGTGCTCCAAAATCAAAATTGCTGCGTGTCCATTTTGGGTCTGAGACCTTACCGCCAAACATAGATCTAGTGGTAAAGTCTCACGCGGTAACGACCTACGCGTGCCAAATGCCAATTGGCGCACGTCCGATACGTGTGGCAGAAAATAAAAATTATTTTTCGGACGCATTCCAAAAATAAAATTACTGCAAGAGCCACACGGTAACCGTGTGGTAACTCCATTGTGGCATGTGTTGGGCGTGCATAGTCGCTTACTTGACTTAGTAAAAGGGCCCCCTCAGTATGTATGCTTCGGAGGAAAGACAGGAGAATGGAGATATGATTGATATTTAAATTTCTATGTGGCTTAAATGCACAGGAGGCGAGTCTCAAATGAAAGGAGCCTCTGGAATAAGGGGGCATAGGATGAAGGTGAAACCTGAGGAAATACTTCTTCACAGAAAGGGTGGTGAGTTAGTGGAACAGACTCCTGGTGTGGGTGGTGGAGACGAAAACTGTATCTGAAGAAAGCTTGGGAGAGGTACATAGGATCTCTAAGAGAGTGAAAGGGAGAGTAGAAACGCTAACACACCTTGGTAAACATACCTCTAAGTGGCGGAAAGTGCCCCCATGGTAATTTTTAAAAATGGCCACCTGCTGATGACAACATTACCACATAGCTGTTAATGCAAAAAAAAAAAAGTTTTTTTTTTTTTTTTTAAATCCATTTTTATGGCCGTGGTAAAAGTGGCCTTAGCGTGTGGGAAAGACCTACATAAGGGTACGCTAAGGCCACTTTTTACTACAGCTTAGTGAAAGGACCCCTAAAATAGCTTGTTTGCTGAAGAATGATGATTCATGCAAGAAACCTGATGTGGCCATATTTCACGTATAGTGGCTGCATCAGGGTTCATATGTGGACAAATCACATGAATTATTGCTATATGAAAAAAAGAATGTAGTGGCTTCTCCAAAATGAAATATCCACTAAAGCACCAAACTGCTGTTTGGATCACATTTAGGTTCTAAGAACAATTCTCCACACTGCCAAGATAAATGAAATGTGGCCATGTCGAGTTTATTGCATGATGAATCATTGTTCTTCAATGAACAAGTTTTTTCTTTAGTGACTTTGGGATCCTGTTACTTAGGAAATTGGAAGGCTGGGCATCCAAATGGGAGATTAAATTTAATGTGGACAAATGCAATGTGATGCACATTGGGAAGAATAATGCAAATCATAGTTACCTGATACTAGGGTCCACGGTAGGAGTCAGCACCCAAAAAAAAGATCTATGTGTCTTTGTTGACAATATGCTCAAATGTTTTGCTCAGTGTGTGGTGGCAGCCAAAAAAGCAAACAGGATGCTAGGAAGCCCAGCATCCTGTTTCCAACAGTGGCCAATCCAGATCACAAATACCTGGCAAGAGCCCAAAAAAGTACAAAACATTTTATACTGCTTATTCCAGAAATAGTGGATTTTCCCCAAGTCCATTTAATAACGGTCTATGAATATTACTCCTGAGTCTGCCCCCCTTCACCTTTACTCATGTCCTCTAGTTCTACCATCTTCCCGTCTCTGGAAAAGGTTTGTTTGTGAATTAGTACCTTTCAAATATTTGAACGTCTATATCATGTCACCCCTGTTTCTCCGTTCCTCCAAGGTATATGTTTGCTTGTTAAAATACTACCATGTTTTATCATCATGTTACCCAAAATCCTTCTGCTATTACTAAATGTATACTTTCTCATGTATTCTCATTATTCATGATGTATTGTAA
Organism: Microcaecilia unicolor; assembly: GCF_901765095.1. Taxonomy (NCBI): domain Eukaryota; kingdom Metazoa; phylum Chordata; class Amphibia; order Gymnophiona; family Siphonopidae; genus Microcaecilia; species Microcaecilia unicolor. The sequence continues at coordinate 306,932,653 of NC_044034.1, read as the reverse complement.
GCCACATTGAGCCTGCAAAGAGGTGGGAAAATGTGGGATACAAATGCAACAAATAAATAAATTATTAGGAAAGGGATGGAATATAAGACCAAGAATATTATAGTGCCTCTGTGTCTTTCCATGTTAAGACTGTTACAAGAAATGATTTACTTGGGGAAAAGAGCTCTAGAGCACTCGCTACTGTTTATAATTTAAGAGCAGGTGCTGTATTTATAAGTTTTAGGATATTAATTTCTCCACCAATCACCAAAGGTGATAATTGCAATAGATTAAATTAAGTATATATAAAAGATACCATATACTCAGAACACAAAGAGACCGTATTTTTAGCTTCAAAAAGGTTGATTTAATATACAATTGCACACGAGAGGTAGGTTTTAAGAGATCATTACAGATAATCTGTGTTTAAGTAAGGCAAGGTAGCAGGTCTAGATCAAAAGTTATGTTACTTACAAGTCCTTGTTACATAGTATGAACAGCATGAAGTAAGTACATGTTCAGGACAGGAGGGCTTCTGCAGTGAGTGGATCTGAGTTGCTTGCAGTTGAAGAGAATCTCAATCTTGGGGAAACAGCTTTTGCTTTTATATCTTGCAAGCTGCAGGAGGATATGATCACAGAGTCCCAGCACCTGCTTCCTGGTTTGCACTGGATAACTTGCGTAGCATTATGGTATCTTGGTCTCATGTCTTATGACATCACAAGACTTGCTGTCTTGATCTTGCTGACAAATGGTCTTTTGATGTAAAAAGGCTTCCTGCTCAGTCTCTGGAGCAGATACACATTACAAGTCCTTCCTTCCTGCACATGTCTGAAAGCTGATGGGAGGGGCAGGTATACCTTTGACAATCAAATGTCTTGTTTATGGTTTCCCCTCTGAAGTCTTTGTTATCAATAGCTGGAGTTATGCTTTCTCCAGACTATCTGTCTGCTGGTGGAGATGTCTATGTGATTCTTCAAGTATCCACCTTAGTCATGCTTTTGTTCAGTCTTTTTAGGTGGGAGAGTTTTATTTCTCTTTGAAGCACAATACCCTTTTGTCTCTTAAATGTCTTTTAAATGTTTTTTTAATGTTCCCCAAAGGGAGAGGGAAGAGGGCTTTTGGAATGAAAGCCAGTTCTGCTGCAGTGTCAAATATATATATTTTTAAAAGCTGCACAAATATATTGGTGTATATATATGTATCTGATCCAACACAACATCATGCTACACATTAAATTCTGATGATTGGCTTATACCATAACAAGACCTCATCTTGAGTATTGCGTTCAATTCTGGTCGCTGTATCTCAAAAAAGATATACATTAAATTCTGATGATTGGCTTATACCATAACAAGACCTCATCTTGAGTATTGCGTTCAATTCTGGTCGCTGTATCTCAAAAAACATATAGTAGAATTAGAAAAAGTTCAAAGGAGCAGCCAGAATGATAAAGGGGATGGAACTCCTTTCATATGAGGAAGGCTGAAGAGGTTAGGACTCTTCACCTTGGAAAAGGGACAGCTGAGGGGGAGATATGATCGATGGCTAGAGAATCCTGAATGGTGTAATACAGGTGAAAATTAATCAATATTTTTACTCTTTCAAAAAGAGCAAAGACCAGGGGACAATTGAGGGCCCTTTTACAAAGGTGTGTAAGGGCCTATTCCTGTCCAGCACACGCCAAATTGGCATTACCGCCCAGCTACAGCGTGCCCTGGGCAGTAATTCTGAATTTGGCATACACTGAAAACATGTGGTAGAAAACACGTGCTACCACCTGGACGGTACGCATGCAGTGTATGTCCACCCGGCAGTGGACGTGCGCTGCATGCGTACCGCCCAGGTGGTAACACATGAGACCTTATCGCTAAGTCGGTGGGAGGCAGTAAGGTCTTAGGCTGCCGCATGTCCATTTTCCTGTCCCTTAAAAAAAAAAGACCCTTTTTCCAGGACGCGGCAAAAACTGGCCCGGTGTGCATCCAAAAGACACATTCATACTGCCGCAGCCACTTTTTGCCATGGCTTAGTAAAAGTGCTCCTCATTGAAGTTACATGGTTCTACTTTTAAAACAAATAGAAGGGAATACTTTTTTCACTCAATGAACAGTTAAGCTCTGGAACTCGTTGCCAGGGGATGTGGTAACGGTGGTTGGTGTATCTGGGGTTAAAAAAGGGTTTGTTAAGTTCCTGAAAGAAAAGTCCATAGTCTGCTACTGAGACAGACATGGGGAACCACTGCTTCTGTTGGCTGCTAATTGAGTTTCTGCCAGGTATTTGTGACCTGAATTGACCACTGTTGGAAACAGGATACTGAGCTAGATGGACCATTGGTCTGACCTAATATGGCTGTTCTTATGCGCTAATGATTAGTGCGCACCAAATGCTGTGCAGCCCATTGTGTACCTGTGGGCTGCTTGGCACTTATCGCACACTAATTTGTTAGCGCAGTATAGTAAAAGGACCCCTTTGTGTATTGGTGCAGTTCTTTGCTTGCATGCTGTATGGAACCAGGCCCTGTCTCGCTCTCTTTTTTATGGGCCTACATTAGCAAATTGTTCATATATAAATACTAAGTTCCCCTCCTTTCTGAATTTCAGAATTAGTATCTCCTGCCTCTTTCCTGCCTCCTGGCACTTCAGTCTGTCCTTGGCAGGTTGCCCTCGAGTATTGAACACAACTGTAAAACAAATTATCCTTATTGGGATTATTGCTGCTGCTTTTTTTCTGCTGTTCTACTCTCTCATCGTCATACGAAATAAATATGAACTGTCATTCAGAGAGAGAAAATATCACAGGTGAGTTTGCAATAGCAGCTTGTGAAATGGAATTTAAATACTGATACTATTGTCATATATTGCTGCTCTATGAGTATGTGAGAGTTGGATTTGGAGTTAATAATTGGAGTTGTACCAAATAGTGTATTCTGCTATTTGTCCAAATTCATATAATGGGCATCGAGCTTTAACATAACATAATAAAAGAAGCAGTGTGAAATCAGAGATCAAGTGTTTATTTCAGCAGAGGTTTTAGCACAGTAAAGCCCTGGATTATTCATATTCGAATTGAAATCACAATTCAGCTGAATACGAATAATATATTTAGGGCACTATTTGGGGTCAATTCAAATGCAAATATTTGGTACAGCCCTTTTAGTAACTAAAAGGCCCTTTTACTAGTGCTTATTTTGCACTAACAGACATTAGTGTGCGCTAAGTGCCATGTGGCCCATAAGTAAATCTTAATAAAATAAATAAATAAATCCTAATAAATATGAAATAGGATGTGCAGCATTTAGCGCAAGCTAATGTCTGTTAGTGTGCGCTGAGCTTTAGTAAAAGGGCCCTAAATCTGTCTCATGTTTCCCAAAATTAATGAGTCCTTTTACAAAGGCACGCTAGTGTTTTAGCGTATGCCAAAAATAAGCACGCGCTAAACAGTCTCCCATATATTTCTATGGGCATCTCTAGCGTTTAGCGCGCCCTAAACCCACTAGCATATAATTATTATTACTGTTTTTTTTAGAGGCTGCATACTTAATATGTATAGTTGATTTTAGGGTTAAGATAAGTTGCATAAGAAAAATCTTAATGGATTAGTAATTTTAGACACCGAGGAGGCCTATGCGGAAAGTGCAGGAAGAACCCGTTTTGTGAAGGCGAAACAGGGCCTGTGCACCTTTTATACAATAGCTATACCGAGCTACCCCAGCTAGTTGACAGATTTACATGTGCATTTTAAAACCTTGCATATTTCATAAAATACTTGCATACAGCTCAATTCTGTCCTTGCTTCGCCACCCTTGAAATACTTGCACTAATAAATCTGCAATCTTGGGGTGCATATTTATGGTCCTCTTTTATCAAGCTGTGTGGCAGTGCCGACGGAGCCCATTCAGAGTGAATGGGCTTTGTCTGCATTACTGCATCGGGAGCAGCTAGTGTGACTTGATAAGAGGCCTTACATTTTTATATATGGCTGCATAGTTCTGTAAAAACAGCTTTCCGCTTGTAAAACAGGCTCTACACATGGAAAAGCTTTCATAAAATTATGCCCAGAATGAGTTACTCTTTCTTTTTATTTTGTTATAAGGTTTGTCTCTTTCTGCATTTGCTCCATGGTTGCCATAATTTCAATGTACATTTCATTGACTTTGTTTTTAAGGAATTTGTTTTCTGATTTTAACAAGGGCTTACTGTTGTGATATGCATTTTTCCAAAAATGAGCCTCTTACAATGAAGTACACAGAACTCTGCTTCAAACACTGCTTTGCTACCAAGGTGGGGTTCTGCTTTCTTGGACTGTATTTTATCAGCTGTTAGCATGTCTTACTGTTCTGATGAGCCAAATCTGAGCTGGGATACCACCAGTAGTGTGTTTTTAACTTGCCATGAGGCACCTAAGAATCATAAACTGAGTACAAATGTACATTTTTGCTTTCATTTTAAAACTTTGTCTGGGTTCAGATCCCTTTAGCGTTCAGTTAGATTTGGGGGGAGGGAAATATAGGGATAGGGGGAAAAATTTGGAGGTGGTCTGTTGGGTAATTGGTTGTTGGGGTAGGAGGCTATAAGAAATAAGGGGGCCCTTTTACTAAGTTGCATAAGGCCCAACGCGTGCCAAAATGGAGTTACCACCCAGCTACTGCGTGGCTCTTGCGGTATTTTTATTTTTGGCACATATCCAAAAAATAATATTTTCGGTCCCGCGTATCGGAAGTGTGCCAAGTGGCATTTGGTGCACGTAGGTCATTACTGTCCGGTTACCACATGAGACTTTACTGCTAGTCAATGGCTGGCGGTAAGGTCGCAGGCCCAAAATGGACGCGCGGCAATTTTGATTTTGCCGCGCATCCATTTTTGGCAAAAATTTTAAAAGGGGGCTTTTTTACAGGCACACCGAAAAAAAGGATCGGCACGCACCCAAAACCGCGCCAACACTACCACAGGCCATTTTTCAGTGCACCTTCGTAAAAGGACCCAAGGCTTCTTGCCTAAGTTCATGATTAGGTTAAGGGGATCATTAAATATAAAACACACAGAATACTTTTTTAAAAGGAAAGAACATGTTTATTTTCAAGTTTGACCATGTATCAACTATGCATAATGTTAACATGTTCTTTGTTTTGTTTATATTACTAAAATAAATTTCAACTAAAACTTTTTGTCCTGGTGTAACAATCCAACTACTATTCTGCTGTATGAGTTTAGAGGCAGGGGGTATATTGGCCAAAGAAATAATTTGATTGACGAACCAATCCTTGGTACAAGTTTATTTGTGCAGTGTCTGTGGCTGATCTTCAGATCACAGTATAGTAAAAGCCAGAGAAATCATTTTGAAGAGTTTTGCTCCTGAATGGTATAAAACATGTAAAAGTGAATCTTTTTTTAACTCATTTATATAAGTGCAAAGACTAGGGGACATTCAATTAAGTTACATGGAAATACTTTTAAAACAAATTGAAGGAAATGGCTCTGGAACGCGTTGCCAGAGGATGTGGTAACAGGTGGTTAGCGTATCTGGGTTTCAAAAAGGTTTGGACAAGTTCCTGGAGGAAAAAGTCCATAGTCTGTTAGTGACATGGGAGAAGCCACTGTTTGCCCTGGGATTGGTAGCATGGAACATTGCTGGTATTTGGGTTTCTGCCAGGTAGTTGTGACCTGGATTGGCCACTGTTGGAAGCAGGATATTAGGCTAGATGGACCATTGGCCTGACTCAGTATGGCTACTCTTATGTTTTCCGTTAAATCAAACATCATTTTTTGCCATGTGTTGTAAATGATGCACAGATTTTGAAATGACTTTGCCACCTGGCAAAGAGATGGCATCTAAAGGTCAAAAGTTGCTTTTTAAACCACCAGGTACCTTGCACGAGTAACTGATATGGAGGCCACCGATACCAGCAACCCCAACCTGAATTACGGTATTGTGGTGGACTGTGGCAGTAGTGGCTCTCGAATCTTTGTCTACTGCTGGCCAAAACACAATGGAAACCCACATGACCTGCTGGACATCAAACAAATGAGAGACCAGAACAGTAATGCAGTGGTTATGAAAATTAAACCAGGTATGACATGAGAATAATTGTAATGATTGTGAAGCTGTTTATATGCCTCTCCATATTAGAAATGATTCTGCTTTCATTGTTTCATAAGGATTTGCACTAAATAGCATGCTGTAACGCTGTTAGCATGACATTTATTAAGTTACCATGCTACCCCCCCCCCCCCCCACAAAGCCTTGCTAGCAGCTGCCTGTGCAGTAAATGCCGACCCAGCCCATTCACAAATCTGACAACAAAATTATTTTTTAAATTTAAGACAACTATGGACAATTTGCTCTTTCAGTATCCAAAGTTTTAAACTACTGTACAGTCAATTTTGCTTTCTCATTTAGATTACTGTAATACCTTATATTGTGAGGTTACAGTTAAATTACAGAAAATAACTACAATTACTTCAGAATACTTCTACAAGAATAATTTTTACACTAGGAAGATTTGAGAGGGCATCTTCTTTATTGAAGAGGCTGTACTGGCTTCCAGTAAAATCGAGAATAGAATTTAAAATAGCTTGTTTAATTTTTAAGTCCCTATATGGGCAATGCTTTAAAAGGTTTATTCAAAGTCTTAAAATTCTTAAAACACGTTACTACTTGCTGTTTGTAGAAATTGAAATTAGATTATCCATCTGTTAAAAATATCCGTTTGAAACAATGAGGGAATGAAAATAATGGAATTATCTTCCTTAATGGATAAGGCAAATAATTCTTATCATTCCTTTCAGAAAGACTTAAAAACATATTTGTTTTCTGATATAGTATTGTGATATTTGATTATAATTCTCCTCTGTTGGAAGACTTCTTGTTATGTAATCTGCATTGAATCCGAAAGAAACCTTACGGAATAGATTAAAATAGAATAGAACTAGTAAAAAAGGCCCGTTTCTGAAAGAAATGAAACGGGCGCTAGCAAGGTTTTCCTCGGAGTGTGTATGTTTGACAGAGTGTGTTTGACAGTGAATGTGCAAGTGTGTGTGTGTGACAGAGAGTGAGAGTCTCCTCTGTCCCCTGCCCCCCTCCAGCCACTCAGCGATGCTTCTCTCTCCCCTGCTCCCCCTCCAGGCACCCAGCGATTCACCTCTGTCCCCTGACCCCCCTGTAGCCACCCTTCGAGTCTCCTCTCTACTACTACTACTACTATTTAGCATTTTTATAGCGCTACAAAGCGTACGCAGCGCTCTCTCCCCTGCCCCCCCCTCCAGGCACCCAGCGATTCTCCTCTCTCCCCTGCCCCCCCTCTCCAGCCACCCAGCGAGTCTCCTCTCTCCCCTGCCCCCCCCCCCCAGGCACCCACCGATTCTCCGTCGCTCCTTTGAAAGCCCTGCCCATCTGTAACTTCCCTTCGAGTTCGTTCCCTGTGAGTCCCGCCTTCTGACGTTATTTCCTCTTTCTGCGAGGGCAGGACTCTGAGGGAACGAACTGGAAGGGAAGGCTACAGACGGGCAGGGCTTTCAAAGGAGCGACGGAGAATCGGTAGGTGCCTGGAGGGGGGGCAGGAGTGAGAGGAGAATCTCCACCATGGGTTTGTGTTGTGTGGCAATGACGGTCCGGGCAGGCGGGTTTGGGCGTTCATTGGGTCCTCGTTCTTGTGGCGTTGCAGACAGTGAGAGCCAATGAAACGCTGAATGACAGACTTACAAACCGTACACTGCCACAGAGTCAGCTTCAGAACGTTGGAGGTGCTTTTTATTATGTAGGATTGTCTCTCCTGGAGTCTGTGTGGGGCTAAATCTTAAATATTTCTCTGGAAGCTTGGATACAGCAGGAAAACTGTACAGAAAAAGACATAAGAAAACAGTGATTTTTTTGTAACTGTGTTATTCTCCTAAGGATGCCTTTTTAGCACAATTTGTGTTTGCACTTTTCATATTTTTATCTATGCATTTATTTAAATGAATTAAACCCTATAGAAGCATATTCTACACTGACAGCAGGAACAGGTCTGGCTAGTCTGCCCAGTTTCTTTGCTAATGCAGTGCCTTTTCACGTGACAATAACTCTACTGAGATCTTGGACATGACGGGAACTTAGGTAGCATACAACAGATCAACCAGACTAAGATTTGTGAAATGTGGCATTGTGCTCTCTGTACCAAAAATGCTCAGAAACCTACACCAACCAAAAATGCCCAAGTGTAAATTTCATTTTATGTGATGATGTGCTCGATTTGAAGAAAAATGAAATTTACATTTGGATATTTTGGGGTATTATAGGAATTACACTTGCAAACCTTAAGTAGATGAAGTTTTTATAAACACCCTGATCTTTTGGGTTTTGATGGAGAAGTACTTATATCTTTGTAAGTTATATTTACCAGTACTTTAGATCCAGAACAAATAATTTAAAGCCTAATATCAGAATCAAAGGTTTGGTGTACTGACTCCACAGCCCTGGTAATGAGAGGGGTCTTTGATCATATATGGTGAGGCTGTTCAGATATTACTGGACTGACCTCTAAAGAACAATTCTATTAATGACTGCGGTACATCTTACATTACAATGTGCCATTTGTGTGCTTGGTGGGGGAGGGACTGGTGCAAATCCAAAAGCTTATCCAGTTCTCCTGCAAGCAATATAATAATTCAGTTAAGAGATGGAAGGACAGTTCGGAACCCCCCCCCCCCCCCCCCCAGTTCAAACTCCCCTCTCTTCAGATTAGGGTAGTTGGACAAAGCCTCGGACATATGTGATATAACATACAACTTACAAGAAAAGGAGCATAGCTTTCAGCAGCTGTAGTCTTCTGCTGCCAATACATGAAGATTTAAGTACCCTAAGAACCTGAAGAATCAGGCTATGATTTGAGCCCTTTGACAATGTGGGGATTGAGGACGGGGGAGGAGGCTTATGTTTAAGTTAGAAAATGTTTACAGCTGATGTGTCCAGATATACTAACATGTTGCGTCTGTGACCTGTATCATTATACTTTGTATTTTCTGGACATTTTGAGTGGAATAATTACAAATTAAAAAAAAGAAAAATTCAGATTGAGAAATTTAGACTTGGCTATTTTGAGGTTTATTGTCTTCTGTGTCACCTCCTTGTCTTTACTTCACAGCCAGGTATCGGAAACTATAGTACCTAACCATCCATGGTGAAGGTGCATGTTCCCCAGTTTGATAGATGTGGTTGTAAAATGTATTGGGCCAAAAAGGCAGGCTTTAGTTAAAAAGAAGAATGGATGAAGTTCCAGACTTCAGTACTTGTGCGTTGAACAAAAGGATTCTAGTTGACTTTTCAGCATTGAATTGTGCTCACCTGTTGAAAAGCATTTTAAAAGTGTTATGTTACCATTGTAAATTTTAGCATCAATCATAATTTAGAATTATAAGTTTGAGACGTGTATTCACATTAATCATACTTGTTTGGCTTTTTTCAAATTTATTTTTGAAACATTTATTTCAGCAGCCTCTGTGCAAATGGTCCTTTTACAGAGTAAATGCAGCGTTCTGTAAGTTGCTCCTCATGGTTGGCTTGCAAAGTGGAATCCCTCCTCCATTTTGCTGACTGGGTTTAAGGATTTTACTGACAAGATAAATAGGTTGAGCCTTTGGATCTCCCATAAAGGAATATGCGGAAGATCAGGTGAAACCACACAAAAATCACTGACTTTGCCGTCAGTTAAAAGAGAGTACGCAGGTATGCCTTTCTGCTAATTGTTATAAATGAGGTGTTTTCAGATGGAATTCCTCCATTTTCTGAAGCCTGACCTACGTATTGCAGGAGGGACATGTGGAGAGAGTGATTATTCCTAGGGCAGGTTAGTTGTCAGAAGAGGCTGATCAGGTTCTCTTTTAAAACAGTGGCCAGCTCTCATTTAGAATTGAATTTTATCAGAAACCTATCAGGCATCAAAGCTGCATGTATTTAATTCCTCGAGTTTTTGTGTGTGCTGTTTTGCTCTGTTCCTTTTTCCATAATGTGTTCAGGAAGATGGTTGAATGAAGTTGGCGTGGACAGTCTTCTATAATGACACAACAAAACATCTCATTTACATAGCATAAAGGCATACCTGTTACCTCTCCCTGAAATGGAAATGGTTCCCTGGGACTGAAAAAGGGTAATTGTCCAAAGAGGAGTGTGGTAGCATGGATTAGCAGCTGACTGCAGGACCTCACAAAAGGTTGCAGGTAGATTAGAAGTCAAAAATTTACGCAAGGAAAATAACCAGACCTGTTTCCTCAAAGGCTTGGTACTTCTACTAAAGTCTCTTCAAGCACAGTCACAGTTTCAGTAGTCTGTCCCTGATGTGGCTCCATAGTTCAGTAGCCAAGGAATAATTGGTCTACCTTTGGAAGTCTTCAATTACCTCTCGCACAATCCCTGGAGGCATAGACTTGAAGCTTCTTAAAGTATAGGGTGTAAGCATCTGAGCTAAGGTCATTCCTCTTCCTGGAACTCCTCAGGTACTGCAGCCAAGCCGGAATACCCTGGGAGGATCCTTGTTCCCTGTCCTGTTCTGCCAGAAGGTTTTAACTTCCTGCTCTTTGCTTAAGCTCTGCACCCCTGGAGCTGTTTCCTGCCTTAAGGTTGCTCAGTTTCAGCCTTGGTGGGGGAGCATCCTTAAAGAAACCCTGCCTTGTACCACCCACTCCCTCACAAAGAGGTTGGAAATTAGAGGTGGGTTATCTTTCCTCAGTGATGGGAAAAATTGCATCTCTGTTGAAGGAAAGGATAGTGAACTGTCTTCAGTCTAGTGTATTGCAGAATCCAAAACAGGATGATTTTACAGGTAGCTTGTGTCAAATGAATCTGGTTGACTTTGGCTGACTAGAGAATTACATCAAGGACATATGTTTAGTATAATTTACTTGAATTTCCGCAAAGCTTTTGATATTTTCCTGCATAGGAGGCTCATTGTGAGCAATACTGAGGAACAGTTAAAGGGAAACATTTCTTCTTACAGGTGAAATTAAGAGTTGCAAGAATGGACATTCTTGAAGTAGTAGCTAGAATGAGAATGATTGAGGAGTGGTTAAATATTTGTACATTTGGGGGTGCAGGAAGCCAAAAGAGACATAGGGGTATGAGAAGCTGATGTGCACCGACCAGGAGAAAGGTAAGACAGTTCCTAGAGGCAGAGAAATGCTAAGCTGCGTAGAGAGGCATAACAGCAAAAACTAATAGATAGTGATAATGCTGCTGTACAGGTTTAGTGAAGCCCTACTTAAAGGGTTCTGGAGGTCATATCTCAGAAAGGATAGAGAGGCTGTAGGTCAGTGCTTCCCAATCCTTTTGTGCCCGTGACCCCCTGATTGCAACCAATTGAAATTGTGTGACCCCCTTAGAGATATAGAATAATGATAAACCTGTGGAGAGCCCACCAGGTCGTGACCCCAAAAGCAGGTTTTGTGACTTTATTTGGGTCCTGACCCACAGTTTAGGAAGCTCTTCTTCTCTAGGTGGTCCAAAGAAAGATGACCAGAATGCAAACGCCATATGAGATGACACTTGATATCACCTACTACGATATTTTTAGGGCCTCAAGTAAAGACTGAAATGGCTGATCCAGTGTGCTTGGTAAGGTGGTTAAGGTTGTAACTTCAGCTCTATACAGGCTTCTCCTGCCTGCCTGCCCCCCCCACCCCCCGGCTATCATTTTAGGGTTGCAGTTACCACTTCTTGCAAGCTACCTCGCCTTCCCCCTCTATACCTTTTGTACAGACACCTGTGTATTTTGCCCCCATTAGAGCTGCAACTGGGGTTCAGAGGGAGGACATACATATATTTCAGAATATAGTTGTATAAGGAAGGAAGACTGTTGAACAAAAGGTCATGATATGAAGCTCCAAGCGGGTCAACTCGGAAACAAAGCTTTGTAAACAATTTTTTCTTGGAAAAGGGTTGAAAACCTGGAATGGCTTCCTACAGGAAGGTGGAGGGAACAAACCAGTAACGCAATTCAAAGGGGAATTCCTAGTGGCAAGAGGATGATAATGAAGCACTGGGGTGGCCCTCTCAGAGCAGCGGTTCAGTAGAAAACAGCAGTAAAAGGACTGAATTAGCACCTTTTTGGAAGCACGAGGTAAGCTGACTGCAATGGCAGCGACAAACGGGGAACGTCTTAGTCTGGATGTGCTGTTTTGTCTGTCATTTACTGTGCTAACCTGACCTCAGTAATACCATCCAGTCTGCTGGCGGGGCAGAAAAAAGCTGTAAATCTTTACTACATTCTAGTCATGTCTTGCTGAGATTTAGGGGTTCATAATCAAAAGAAAAAAAGGTGCAAAAAAAATGGAATAAGGAGCAGATAGATGTGTTTCTCATATTTAAACCATAGAAGTTTGATATTTGCTGAAAGAAAAAAAATGTTTTGAGAGTGGATGTATTGTGGGCTTGAGATGGGTGGTGTTATGTAGGGTTTTTTGTGTGTGTGTGTGATAACGGGTAGGAAAGCGATTTCCTTGTGCCAGAACGAAAAACATAATAATTTAGACCTGCTTTAAAAGTGACTAGCTTTAAGACCAAACTTGTCTTTGGACCCATTTGTGATTTTGCTGAGTTGGAAAATGAAGAGGTGGAATTGTAGGCTTGTGAAAAAGAGTGGAGAATTGCTGAAAGAATCGCTGGAAGAAAAAAAAATGTTTTGAGTGGATATATTGTGGGCTTGAGATGGGTGGTGTTATGTGATGTACGTTGTTTTTTTATTTTTTTTTTGTGATAACAGGTTGGAAAGCAATTTCCTTGTGCCAGAATGAAAAACATCCTAATTTAGACATGCTTTAAAAGTGACTAGCTTAAGACCAAACTTGTCTTTGGACCCATTTGTGATTTTGCTGAGTTGGAAAATGAAGAGGTAGAATTGTAGGCTTGTGAAAAAGAGTAGAGAATTGCTGAGTGGTCTGGTACCTTTGCTTGTTTGCCCCAGTCTGAACCTTTTGGACTCTTATATTCCTGCGTTGCCTCCTCTGTGTTTCACCACCTCATGTCCTTGCCCACACCCATCCCTTGAACTGTACCTCACCCCCACACCTCCCGTTTCAAACTCCTTACCCATTTGTCTTCTGTTTCTCATTGTTCCTCTTTTTGTCCACTTCCAGTCTGTCACTGTGCCTTGTGTCGCTGCTGTTTGTGTGAGGACTGTGTGCTGGTGCAGGGAGAGACTGTGTTGCTGCTGCTGCTGCTGTTTTTTTGACGACTGCTTACTGCTGCTGGGAAAGTGAATGCTGGGTGCTGGGTCTTACTGTGTGTAATAGGTGGAGGAGTGACAGTGGTGTTACTGGGCTTAGTGGGATGCATCTGTGGTGGTAGGACTCCTACACATCAATCTTGGATGCGCTGAATGCTGTTGTGGCTGACGGTTTGCTGAATGTGGATGAGAGCTTGGAGGGGAGACCCAGGAGGAGATACCCCTATCCCAGAATATTTAGGCCCAGGACCTGCTTCATAGATCTCACTGACCAGCAATGTCTTACTAGGTAACACTTTGATAGGGCTGCCATACAACACCTGTGTCAGCAGCTAAACCCTTCCTCTAGGCCACAACATGCAGAAATAATCCAGTGCCAGTCCACCTTAAGGTCATTGCCTCGCCTTTTTTGCCACTGACATTTTAGTCAGTGCTAGCAGTCAATGCAGGCCTCACCCAGCCTGCCATCTCTAAACTGTCTTGCCCAGTTCCTCAATGGCTTCCTCAGCCTTAGCTCACACTATATTACCTTCCCCACTACCGCCCAGGCCCTCCAGAATAGCATGGCTCAGTTCTGTGCTGTAGACCATTTCCCCTCAGTCATTGGCAGCATCAGCTGCACACACGTCGCAATCGAGGGCTGCCCCCCCCCCCCCCCCCCCCCCGGGCCCTTGAGACCTATAGGAATAGAAAAATCATATCACTCCACGAACATGCAGGTTGTGTGTGATGCCCAGGGGGAGATTGTGGACGTGTGTACTTGCTACCTGGGATCCACCCATGATACATATATTCTGCAGCATTCTGGAATTTACCACAGGTTTGACTAAGGGAGATTGGGGCCAGCTGGCTCCTAGATAAGCAGTACTGGGATTTCCAACCCCCATACCCACTTACCTCCCTTAAGTCAACACCCTCCCTCCCCTCAAGATACCCCCTGAACACACACCCATGGCCTGCACTCCACAAGGTCCACATACAAATAGACACCTTTGTCTGTGATTCCTTCTCCCCCCACTGGTGATGGAGGCTAACCCCAGCAAACCTGGCTAATGACTCCAACATCCACCCCCAAAATGAGGTGGAGGAGGATTATAACGAGCCATAAGACCACCCGTGTCATTGTTGAGCGCAGCTTTGGCCAGCTCAAAAACAGATTCAGATGTCTCGACTTCTCCTGGGAGAGGGAGGCTCCTCTACATTCTTTGAAATGATAGCCAAGATATTCATGGCCTGTTGCATGCTGCAGAACTTCGCACCACAAAGAAAACTGCCCCAGCCAGAGGACACAGCAGCAGCAGCTAGAACAAGAGGAGGATGAACCCCTGCCCACAGAGCTAACCAGGGACCATACCAACTTGGGGGTCTGTGGCAGACAGACTTATACAGACCAATTTTCAGTACATTATTTATTTGTGCTCATCATTGTATCCCTCCCCTACTCTCCCCTCCCTCCAGCATACACCACCACATCATGGTAATTAGTTGGCTCACAGCCCTATATCATCCTCTACATCCCTTCTGGGGGTCACTTCTACCCATCCCTCTAGCTTCTGGGGGTGGTTCAGGCCTTGAAGGAGTGCAGATAGTATCTGGGTCCTCCCCTGTGGGGCTGCCACTGCCCTCAGAACGGCTAGTAGACACAGCTGCTGTTGCTGAAGCTGGCCCTTTGGAAATCTGGTCGCCTGGTTGGCTCTGTGACTGAGCTGCTGCTGAGCCCAGAACCCAGCAAAGCAGTGTATGATGGCCCTGAGAGACCTGGCCTCAAGGTTGACCCACTGACCTGGGGTCAGGTTGAGTCCCATCGGCCAGTGCTTGGATGGCGTTTGCTTCTCCGCAGCTGAGGTTATTGCTGTGATGCTGATGATGGTGTGAGCATTGATGCCACTTGCCGCTGGTGTGGAGGGTGGTGCCGCTGGAATGGTGACCTCCCCAGTTTCACTGGGGGGATTAGACACCTTCTGAGTGGGCAGTGTGCTAAACAAAGCCTGAGTGTAATTGTGGAGATCTTGATGGATCCCCAGAAGCTACAGACACATATTGTGCCTAGCATCTCAGCTCTTCTGCATGGTACGCAGCATCTGCAGGCAGTCCTCTTGGGCTTGGAGCCTTTGCTGCTGAACCTGCACAACCTCATGCAGCAGCTGTAGCTTCTGGCACCGGTAGTTAGTCAGCTGTACATTTTGTGCCAGGAATATGTTGGCCAACCACACAACCTGCTGCCTGTGGCGGGAGGGTCCCTAAAGGGGGAGGTGGCTTATCAGCATGGTATCCTCAGCACCTGGGAAACTGACTCTTACGCTCTCCATTCTGTCCCCACAGCATCAGGCAGCTGAACCCTGGGAGCCAAGAGCCAGCTCAAGTCCCCATTTGCCACTCTCCTACCCTTCCCCTTCTGGTAGGGAAATGACCTGAGATCTCATCTGCTCCTTGTTTCTGCTAACAAAGGACTTCTTGCTTTTTGCAGGGCCTGATTGCTGACAAGATATAGCACAGGCACTGGTCAGCAGCAGCAGCAGCACAAAGGGGTTGCAGTCACTGGAACTGGGTCTGTGTACCATGTGCTGCTCAGGGCTGAGGTTCACAGGGTCCACATCCGGCAGCTTTTTTCCAGTTTTGTGCTTCACATCCCTCTTCAGCTGGCTTGTGTTTTTTTGGCCAGTCCTCCATATCTCCATTTGTGTAGTAAACTTGATTAAGCTTGGGGCATATGGCTACTTATTCCTAGTATTGAGGTTTACAATGTCCAGTATCGTGTACTTGTATCCCTGTCCTGGCCCTCATGTTCAGTAGACCTTGAGGTTGCTGCTAGGGTCATGCAGGACCTGCTTGATTGCCACCTGCCGTCTGGGGTTTCTGTTGCCTCTGGGGGGGGGGGGGGGCCTCACCTCTTCCAGTGGGAGGGTCATGCGCTTGTTTGGGGAGGGGGGTAGTGTGCTGGGCAAGGCCTTAGTGTGCACACTATGCATAGACTACTCCCCTGCCCTCTGGGTTGCTGAACACAGTGTAAACTCTAGTCTGTGCAATGATAAAAGAAACCTACCGGTTGGTACCACATTGGTAGCTAGTGCAAGACAACATACCTTTAGTTAGATTAGCTGTATGCAGTCTGCCAAGTGGGTGTGAGTCTGCAGGGTGGAGGGACATACATGGTAATACTTAAGGTGGGCCAAATGTGGCCAACATTAGTAGCTGCTGCCCCCTTCCTGGGGGTGGCAGTGCTAAGGTCTACCTTTTTTCGTTGTCAAGAGACACCTGTGATTGGAACTTGGCTCCAGCATAAAGTTGGACTGGGGACCCAGCATGCTGGTTTCCATAAATGCTTGAGCCATCCTGCTCCATTAACTCCAACATGTCCCACAGACCAGATATCTGTTGCTTGCTTGGTATAAGATTATGTAGAGATATTGTGAATCCCTAGGCGACAGAATGGCTACAGAGTGCAATGGTGATTATAGATGGGCAGTCAGACCTATACTGTGACCCACAGTACTGTTTCTCTGAACTGTTTTGTCTTCTCATGCCCAAGTTGCTGTAGCTACATATGGGGAGAATGGTATTAGTTAGTTCAGCTGGCCACCCTCCCCCCATCTCTCCAGAGGGACATTGGCTGGGCTCAGCCTGCACATGTCTCTCAGACAGATTCCTTGGGCATCTCTTCACCACCTGATTGACTGGGGTGCTCCTATGACCTTTCAGGAGAATAACTGGCCCAAGGTCTCATCTCTGGAAAGGCCCTACTCACAGATGCCCTACAGCCATGAACTGGGAGAAGGGACTGGACAGGGAGACTGCAGTCATGAGTGCTCTTCCCCCCTTCAGTACCTGACACCTGTGTCAGGTACTGGAGTGGGCAATGTAAGTTTAAAGGCTATTGCTGGCTGTGGCAGCCCATAACATACGAATAGCCATACGGGATACATGGACCAATGGTCCATGTATCCCAGTATCCTGTTTCCAACAGTGGCCAATACCTGGCAGAAACCTAAATAGTAGCAACATTCCATGCTACCAATTCCAGGGCAAGCAGTGGCTTACCCATGTCTTTCTCAATTGAAGACTATGGATTTTCCTCCATGAACTTGTCCAAACCTTTTTTAAACCCAGGTATGCTAACTGCCGTTACCATATCCTCCGGCAACGAGTTCCAGAGCTTGTTGAGTGAAAAAATATTTTCTCTATTTGTTGTAAAAGTATTTCCATGTAACTTCATTGAGTGTCCCCTGTTCTTTTGTACTTGTTGAAAGAGTAAAAAATAATTTCACTTCTACTACCAGTCACCTTATTTCTAACGCCTCTTACCTATCTATATGTTAACCATCTCTCTGATCTCATGTACAACTTTCTTTAAATTAGTCACCCTACTTTCTAACTCTTCTTACTCTCTTAATTACTTATATGTTCCATCTTTGCTTATACTCCTCGTAGTATACTATGCCTACTTTATATTGTTATTTGAATGTTTTTGCTGTTGTAATTGCCTGTTGCTCATGCTTGACTTATTCTTACTATACACCGCCTTGAGTAAATTCCTTCAAAAAGATGGTAAATAAATCCTAATAAATAAAATACTAGTTCTGCACGACTCGGGATTTTGTATACCTCGGTCATATCTCCCCTCAGCAGTCTGTTTTCCAACCTCTTTAGCCGTTCATCATATGAGAGGAGATCCATCCCATTTATCATTTTGGTCATTCTTCTTTGAACCTTTTCTAATTCCGCTGTGTCTTTTTTAAGTTACGATGACCAGAACTGAACACAGTACTCTAGGTGAGGTCGCACCATGGAACGTTACAGAGGCAAATTCTCTATCACCCCTTTTCTAGCTATTGGAGGCATGGCATAATGGTTTCGGGTGCGGTGTGGGATCCTGGGGGTGGCAGGTTCAAGTCCCACTGGACCTTCTTGTGATGCAGGGCACAATGGATCCCTCTCCATTGGGCAATTCTCTAGTTGTGCACTTGTCATTAAGGAGGAGCTGCTCTGAATGTGTATACTGAGGGCCCTTTGGACACCTCTCTCCCTTGTCTCCCTCCCCACCCCTCGTTCTACAGTCTCCCTTTCCCAGGGTATGCCTAATAGTATTTAAACCACAGCAGTTGTCAGCATTGCGTATTACAGAGAAAGTTCACATTTTTTAGAGAGTGGCACTATAAACCTTTGTTTGCAAATAACTGTGAACATTGTATTTGTGACAAAAATAAAATATCAAACTGTGTAACAAAAAATAGATCCATGGCCTTCATTCTGGCTTACGCTGCTTCTCACGGAGCATCCTCAGCTCTATGAGGATGTGCGCCAGTATCTTACATAGGTCTCCCAGCTCCTGCTGCACGTTTTTGCGCAAAGCTGTGACTTGGTGCAGGAGCTGGCCTCGGGTAGCTGTAAGGGTGGGCTCAGCGACAGGCATGACGGCCGTTTCCAGAGGTGGGTGGTTTGCAGTTGAGATCGACACATCCTACATGGCTTGCATCTGGCTCTCAGTGGGCAGGGACGGGCAGCTGGGGGATGCTGGTTGTTATCTGGGAGACATCTCTGATCCATAGCACCAATGAGATGACATCAAAGGGAAACCCGGAGCCACTGATGTGATATCTGTTTGTTCACTTACTGAGGGTTGTCTCCTACTGGCATGCAAGATGGGTCCAGGCACTGACTGGAGAGGTAGCATACCTCTGCTCTGTTGCGTGTTGAGACCATTGTTACAGCTGTTGTTGGACATGTGGGGGTGTGCACACACCTACGCCTATGTGGCCTACAGCTGGATGGGAGATGGCAGGGGGACCCTGTTTGATCCTTCTGGCCACTTTGGGAGGGATCTGCCACCAGGGGATGGGTCTGAGAGGGGGAGGGGGTCTTTTTGACAGGGAGGTTGGGAGGAGGGAGAGATTGAGGACTGCCCATTGTTTCAGTTCCACCCAAAACTGCACAGGCATTTTGAGCTGTAACTAGAGGAGTGTGGTAGCCGTGTTAGTCCACTCTTAAGGTTATCAATAGAAATCAAACAAAATAAAACATGGAAAAGAAAATAAGATGATACCTTTTTTATTGGACATAACTTAATACATTTCTTGATTATCTTTCGAAGGTTGCCCTTCTTCGTCAGATCGGAAATAAGCAAATGTGCTAGCTGACAGTGTATATAAGTGAAAACATTCAAGCATTATTAAGACAGTCTGACAGGGTGGGAGGATGGGGGTGGGTAGGAGGTATGCATGGGGACAACAAAGCATATCATTGATATTCTAACAGGATGGGTGTGGATAGGTGAGGGGTGGGGTGATCAACAGAGACATACAGCTTTATGGTTTATAATGGGCTAGGAACCCCAGATCCTTGTTAAGTCCTTTCTGTTGGGTGTTAAAATATTCAATCATTCTGACTTCAAAGGTCTTACGTTCTTGTATGGTTTTAAAGTTACCTTTCAGTATTCTCACTGTGAAATCACTGGTACAGTGTCCTGGTTCTGTGAAGTGCTGACTGCATCCTTCAAACAGGCTACAACCCCAAAATAATCTCCAAGAATATTGCCTCCTCCCTCAAAACACCCAGGGGGAATCTGCTACAGTACAAGGAGAAAAAATCCACAGACAGAATCCCCCTTGTAGTGACATACAATCCAGAGCTGGAAAAACTGAGGAAAATCATAAGAGATCTACAACCTATACTCCAGGAGGATGAATTACTGAAAGAGATATTCCCATCCCCACCAGTACTGGCCTTCCGACAGCCACCAAACTTAAAACACAAGCTAATCAGAAGTAAATTTCCATCACAGACTGAAAAGGAACAGAAGGGCACACGTCCCTGTAATTTATCCAGTTGCAAACTATTACAAAATATTTCACAGGACCCCACAGTTATCCACAAAGGAAAGATATTCAACATAAAGGGATCTTTCACTTGCTCATCTTCCAATGTGGTATATATCATTCAGTGTAAAAAATGTAACGAAGGATGCTATATTGGAGAAACAGGCCAGATGCTTAAGACAAGATTCAATTTACATAGACATCACATGAACAATACAGCCAGTAGGGCCCCCACCCCGGTGGGACAGTACTTCACAGAACCAGGACACTACCAGTGATTTCACAGTGAGAATACTGAAAGGTAACTTTAAAACCATACAAGAACGTAAGACCTTTGAAGTCAGAATGATTGAATATTTTAACACCCAACAGAAAGGACTTAACAAGGATCTGGGGTTCCTAGCCCATTATAAACCATAAAGCTGTATGTCTCTGTTGATCACCCCACCCCTCACCTATCCACACCCATCCTGTTAGAATATCAATGATATGCTTTGATGTCCCCATGCATACCTCCTACCCACCCCCATTCTCCCACCCTGTCAGACTGTCATAGTAATGCTTGAATGTTTTCACTTATATACACTGTCAGCTAGCACATTTGCTTATTTCCGATCTGACGAAGAAGGGAACCTTCAAAAGCTAATCAAGAAATGTATTAAGTTATGTCCAATAAAAAAGGTATCATCTTATTTTCTTTTCCATGTTTTATTTTGTTTGATTTCTATTGATAACCTTGAGCTGTAACTGAAACAAGGTTGAACATGGATTTCAGACTGATTTTTGACACCGAGACTGAAATTCGGTCAGTCTCTAATTTTGGGATTTGCCTACTTTGGATCCTGGGTTTTTGCATTTTATTAGTCAAGTAATTTAATTGATGTAAACCACACTGAACCCTGGAAAAAGGGATTTTAGCGGTATATAAGACCTACTTTGAATTGAATTGAATGTACGCACATGGAGCGAACATGCAGCTATTGCTGCTGATGTTTTCTTGACACACGGACCAATACCAGCGTTGCACGTGTTGCATAGTGTATTTCCAATTGGTGGAGACGTTTATCTCAAAACATCTGATGTTTGCAGTGCTTCCTTTTTTTGTGTGCATTTTCAAATATCGGAACACGTTTATTTCTTTCATTATGGACTTGCATTTTTAAACATTTTCTGGTAAACATTTTTTTTCTGCAATTTGAGCATCCTGTCGAAAATGCCCCTATTAATGTCATCCTAATTCCTCTTTTATTTTTTAATAAAAGGATATATACTCTTCAGTGTACCTGGCCTGCAGAACTAGAACACTTACTGCTTCTCTTGTTCAGCTAGTTACATGTGCTAGAATTTGGCCTTGAGACTTGAATTTCAGGAGAAAGCATATGGATAGTGTTCAAAGCATATTATAATTATACAAGCTTATGCCCTTAAAGGAAACCCAACTTGTGCCAGAAAATCTGAGTAACTATCAACTACTTTGTTTTTCTAGGCATCTCAGAATTTGCAACCAATTCAGAAAAGGCCAGTGACTACATATTTCCACTTCTGAAGTTTGCAGCAGAACATATCCCCCGTGAAAAACACAAAGAAACTCCCCTTTATATTCTCTGCACTGCAGGGTTGAGAATTTTGCCTGAAAGGTATGTATATATGTGTGCATGGGTTTTGCAATTATATTTGTATTATATACCTTGTTGTAAATATTTCAAATCCACAATTTCGGGAATAACTTGTATAAAATGTTTGTACGTTTGGGTAGCTTGCCAGGTGCCCTTGACCTGGATTGGCCACTCTCGGGGACAGGATGCTGGGCTCGATGGACCTTTGGTCTTTTCCCAGTATGGCATTACTTATGTACTTATGGGTTTGAAGGTAATATTATCTTGGAAGAGAAAAGGTTTAGGTGCTCGTTTTCAAAGCACATAGACTTACAAAGTTGCATATGCTACTGCGTAACTTTGTAAGTCTGTGCTTTGAAAATGAGCCTTTTGTAAATGAGAGTATCGGACTTGAGTTGCTTGCTATAAGTGGCTTAATACTTGCTCATTTTTACAGCCAGCAGATAGCAATACTAGAAGATCTGCGCACGGATATTCCAGTCCACTTTGATTTTCTGTTCTCAGACTCCCATGCTGAGGTTATTTCAGGAAAGCAAGAAGGTAGGTGGAGTGTGTGTCAACATTTGAGCTTTCAGCTATGTGGAACTCTGCCATTACTGCTTTCTTAATCAAAAACTGTATCCAGGAAGAATGCCTAAGGAAATAGGGCCTGGTGAGGAGCACAATCTAACATTTTCCCACTTTGTGATGTTAATCAAAGACCTGGTGTACCATAATTGCACTAAAATATACTGTGTACTGATCAGAGGCCAGAAGAGCAGCATGCTTTGATAATAAGCTTTGCCCTTTACTTAGCTGTATATTTTTTGACACAGAAATGAGTCTTATACTGTTTTAACGCCATCAGGCAGCATTTGATTTTGGCTGCGTTGAACTTTTGCTTTAAAACCTAAATTTTGATGTAAGACTGTTTGACATTTTATATGAAAGTGGAGGAGTAACCTAGTGGCTCCATAGCAGAGAATGCCAGGGCACAGATCCTGCTGATGCACCTTGTGACTTCAAAGACATTTAATTCACTCGCCATAGCCTCACATACCAACTGGGGCAGGAGTTTACTATACCTGAACATAACTTGCTGTGAGCCACCCATGGAAATAGTGTGAACTAAATCCAAATAAGTAATTCACAGGGAAATTTTTCCTTTTGTCTCGTTTTGCTTTGATGTTACATGAACCACTGATATGAGATCGCTGAGCCACATCATTTATAAAATAACCCTCTGCATTGTTATTCCTTAGTCCTAGGCCTAGAATGCAAAATCAAAATATAGAAAACATACGATTACCAAACCTTTCTCTCGTCAAGCTCTGAACAGGATTGGGGTCTCTGTATATATAGAGGGACATTTTCGATATAATGTCCAGAAAGCTACCTTTTTGTTTGGAAAATGGTCACTTGCTAGGTGCTTTTATGCTCAGTGCATCTAGCTTTATGGACCATTTTCAAGGAGAAAAAAAATCCCCAAGGGAAAAACACACAAAAGCAAGACACTGGGAAGTTGTGGGGGTGGGGGCAGCATTCTTAGTAGACTGGCCACACAGACATCCCAGCAAAGCAGTGAGGCATCCTAGGGGGCACTACAGTGAACTCCACATAAAAGGTCCCACTGTTAAATGTAAACAAATTAGAACTTATCGGTAAAGTGGGTTATAAATACCAAATTAAATTAAATCTCAGTTACCCCGTATATTGCATGATGAGCCTTCCAAAATCTACCAAAAACCTACTGTACCCAACTGTACACCACTACAATAGTCCTTATGGCTGGTGTGTCACTTATTTTTATTTATTTTATTGTATTTATTTGGATTTTGCTCACACCTTTTCAGTAGTAACTCAAGATGAGTTACATTCAGGTAAACTGGGTATTTCCCTGTCCCTGTTGGGCTCACAATCTAAGTTATATATGGGTATAGTAGGTTTTTGGTGTTTTTTTGAACGGCTCACGCGTTCCACCACAAGCGTAAAAGAGTGGGATATGGGTCTGGATCCCCTTCTCTACAGTGCACTCCACCGACTACTAGGCTACTCCAGGGATCTGCTGCTGCTCTAATAGACCTGACCATAACATCTGAAACTGTCATGGTATTACTGTTTCTTTCACATCTTCCGGGGGTGGGAGAGGTCAGTGACCACTGGGGAAGTAAAGGGGGGGGGGGGGGGGGTCATGCCTTCATCCCTCCATTGGTCATTTAGGGTACCTTTTTGTGACTTAGTTGTGATTGAAACGGGTCTAGATCAAACTGTAACTGTTAGCCCCGGACATTTTTGCTTTGTTCCATTATGGCAGAAAAGTTCAAATTTTGGGAATGCCCAAATCCTGCCCCCAATACACCCCCTTTTGATTTGGATGAACTGCATAGGAAAACGTCTTTAAAAGGGTTTCAAGAATAGCAATTTGGACTTCTTGGCAAAAAAAGGTACATCTGCCGCTTTGATGCTTTTTGGATGTTTTTCTGTTTTGAAACTGAGCCCCATCTTCTTTCTCATGTATTACCCTGCCTTCTGGCATTTTCTACCAACTCACCAACCAGCCCTCACCCATTTTTGTGCCAGATTTATGTACTTTTTACAATCTCTTGTGTGCGTTCTGTGTAGTGTAATAGTCCAGAGCATACAAGATTCCCTGTGCCTGCTCCGCAGGGTCTGCTGAAGTTTCTTCAAAGTCATAAGTGTTCCCAGCTTGGAGCTAACTGATTTTTAGTCTCACCAAATCACACGGGCAGATGTAATAAGTAATGCTGTCTTTAACATGGTGTTTTTCTGTGGATTTTCCCACACTAATATTACACCAATATAGCAGGTATTTCATTCAGCATGGAAAAATCTAGTCAAGCCACCATGCTTAAAAGGTAGCATGCTCAGAATGCAAAACACCTACAAAACTGGCCAAATCAGAAATTGCTCCCATTTTTTTCTTCAAATCTTTCCCTTTAGTGCTGAATCTTTACTAAACCTTGAGCTACGGGACAGATTCTAGCACAGGAGCAAAAGTTTTTCCATCTACGATGAAATGCAGCACTTTTTACCTCAAATGACCCTGGTCATGAAAGCCCCCTGTAGCCCAAGTGGGCCCCAAAGTCCTCCCTTCTAATTTCTCACCCCCCCCCCCCCCAAAAAAAAAAAAAAAAGAAAAGTTACCTGATGCCCCAGCTTGTGGTTGGGAGGCGGGAGCGGATACCCTCAGCACTTTTTTGGAATGTTTTTCTAAGGACCAGCCTTTTAAATAAGGAGGCACTTCAGAGAACTGCTAGGGGTTCAAGTGTCATTGTTTTTCAAGGTGGTGGTGTATAAAGAGGGCGCTGCTTGACATTTCTCCAGGACCAGGTAAGTATTGTTGGTCCATATCCCCTGGCCAATGGTGCCTGGGCCCAGATAGCTTCTTTAAAGGTCTTTAATCCCCCTTCTTGTTAGTGCATGAGTCAAATGATGCAGAAAAATGATGTCAGGATACTGTTTTCTTTCAGCACACATTTTTAACACTGTGATCATTTGTATTCCATTTATGTCATTGGGAGGAAAAAGTTTTTTCAGTGTGTTTGCTAGGGAACTGCTCTGAAGCTGTGCTTATTACATCGACTCCTTAGTTTGGCAACACTGTACGATCACATATCTTCCTTCCCTGTTCACTTGTGGAAATCTCCTTGCTTCTGGTAACAGGTAGTTTGTATTTTTAAAAGCTTTTATTTCTAATATATTAGACCTCTCTCTACAATTTATCAAGATATAATTCCTGTACTAAAAATGTTCTTATCAGTAAGGCCTGACAATAGCAGAGGTTCCACATATCCAGCAGCACAAGTGCCATATGCCTTTTTTAATGATCCAAATCAAGGATCCTCTGTCATTTGGGGGTCGCTCAAAGGGTAAAAGGTTATGGATTTGATATACCACCTTTCTGTGGGTGCAACCAAAGCAGTTTACATACATATATGCGGGTACTTTCTGTCCCTATTGGCCGCACAATCTAAGCCAAGACATACAAGTGAGGTGACAGTTTGGGAGGGAGAGTGAGAAGACAGTTGTCACTATTTTGGCAGCCCCCTTGTTGCCAGTAAGTGGTGCTGAGGGAATTCTTTTCTCCTTGGCTAGCAAGGATGCCTTCTGGGGGAAGGTAGGTGAGGGAGAGGAGGAAGAGATTTTGCTCCTGTTCAGGTGTACACATTACCTGGTAAACCAGAAGATGTAAATGCAGAAATGAAGATACACTTGAAACAATCCAAGCCTGAATGGCATTAAAATATAAACCTGAAATTATGTCCCTGACGGGCAGAGTGATAAGTGCCAAATGATAAGAGGACAGGATTTCTGTGTGTGTGTTCCCTTGTGCTCACACCCTGGGCAGAACATATTTGACATGTTTTTACTTGAACATTACTCCTAGGTAGATTGAAGGAGTAAATGTGGAAGATTGTATGTCTTCAAGTTTTTTTTTTTAGTTCATCCTGTTTCACAGTCATTCCCCTATTTTTCTGTTATTTCAGAAACATAAAATAATGTTTAGGACTGGTGAATAGAAAACTGATGTACATTTAAAAAGAATCTCCATGATGTGCTTCTGTCATGCCTACTAGAGACCTGTTCTTGCCTTTGTGTTTGATTTTAGGGGTGTATGCATGGATTGGCATCAATTTTGTGCTTGGTCGATTTGAGCATGTTGAAGATGGTAAGTAAAAGCCCATTAACCACACCTTCTGCAGTTTAGAACAGCACGACCTGTGAGTGGGTTTATATTCAGGTGTAGCCCAGGGCACCACAATTTTAAAATATACAAAAAGAAATTAGACTTTCACATCATTCTCTTTAGAAAAGCAGCTTTAAGTGCGAGTCAAAAATAGACATGGATAACTTTGGTTTGCAGAAATGGCACACTGCATTCATCAGTCCACAACTCTGCTTCTCAATGTCATTTTAATTAATCTGTTGTCTGCTCTTCCAGGCCATTTCCCACTATCTCAACAGACCCTTTGCACTTCCATTTTATCTCTTCTACAATGTCCTCTTTGTTCATTTGATTCCTTTTCTTTTACTTTTGTGCGTTTCTGCATTCAGATGTCATCTATTCTGTGCTTCATTTTGGTTTACTTTTTAGGACAGTTTTCCAGACAGGATTAGATTAAAGCATAGGCAAACTAGAGGCATGCCTAGAGGGGTATGGGTCTGTTGATTATACTCAGAACTGAGGAGGTTAGGCTTGCTGACTAAATTTTATCAAGACTTTATGGACTTTTGTATTAATGTCTGGGAAGCCAGAAGAATGGCTGAGGTATCTGAAAAATGTTCTGCCTGTTCTGCCTGCTTCCAGTGTAACTAGCAACACCAACAAATCCACCAGATTCTTGAAGACAATCCCAGTTCACTGATCAGTCTCATGCAGGAAAGGCCAAGGACAGGAGTCAGGCTGTAGGTAGGATCCTGCCAATGGGAAGACATTGGGGATGGGAGCCTTGAAAGGTAGCTCTAGTCAAAATAAAGGAGGTGGTGAGCTGGGGGAAGTTTGTGCTGTTGAAGTTTCTGCGTGGGGGGTAATGGGACCAGTGTTCCTTTAAGCTGGGTGAGTGCGCATGTACATGTTTCAGAAAGGGAGCACACATGCCTTGCAACTGCACACAAAAGTTTTGATGACTTTCTTTATTGTGAACATAGGCTATACACCACACCGAGTCAAGGCTGGAAACTTGCACACAAAATGTTTTTCATGCACACATGGGCCAGCAAAAATTAGAGCATTGGGGGAGGGGGATGGAGTTCTACAAGGGCAGTGGGCCAGGATACGGGGATGCTGAGAAGGGGTAGGAACAGGAGTGGGATGAAGGAAAGTATGAAGGGGCTGCTGCAACCTGAGAAAAAGAACTGACAGCAACTGCAAAAACTCTAAATGGACAGAGCTGGTGGTGGAGGTGGGGGTGTAGGGGGCAGCAATGAATGAGGAAACAAATGAGCAGCACAGCACAAGTATATTCTGTTTGTGCCTGAAGACTAAGAGAGAGTATGTATTTGTGTGTGCTCACTTTTTCTCTATGGTGAGAACAATGTTGTAAATATATCTTCCCTTTGAAAACTTGAGTTGGAGAAATCCACATACTGAGTGGAAAGACATTTTCAGCCTCAAGAATTTATCCCACTAACTATTTAGTCACCAGAGCATATTCCTTTAAAAACTGTCCCATTACTGCCTCTTTTCTGAGGTACCAAGGAAAGCTAAATATCATTTTATGTTGGTTCCTCCATTTCTGAAATAATGTTCACACTTAAATCTTTCTAGATTTATACCTTGGATATATCACCTATAAATCTCATTCTGTGAGGCGGTCCACACTTAGCATCTCTAGTTTGTACCAGAGGAAATGGAGAGTAAAAATGGCTTGCTTAAGTCCCTAGTCCTCGGCCCACTACTGTACCCACATAAGCCACTCCATTTGAAGCATGTGTTTGCAAAGTCCTCATGCCAACTTATAACATATTGCGGCCTCAGTACTCAGAACTATTCCCTGCAGTTTTCCCAATGCTGTTTCTTCAGAGGTGAAGAGCAAAGGGGAAAGCCATACACAAAGATCTTAGGAGATGGGGCAGGGGAAAGGGTGAATGCGACTGTAGGGGGGAGGGAGTGTTGAGAAAAGAATAAATGTGAGTTCATAGTGGAGCCAACACTATGCAAGCGTAAAACCCAGTGGAACTATTCGCATTCCATGAGTTAGTGTCAAAACGAAAGTGTGTGCATGCTTTCATTTTGAATTTATTAGTGCTTGCACTGGGAAAGGTATGCATTCAGTTATAAAATTATCCTCAAAATGGATAATGGTAGATATGGAACAAATGGTCTCTCCAGTCTAGCCAATTGTCTTTGTCTGCTTCTGTACCACTTTTTATAAATGCGTACTTAATATATACATGTTCTCATTTGTTTTCCAGATGACGACGCAGTAGTGGAAGTGAATATTCCTGGCAGTGAAAATAAAGAACTTGTACTCCGAAAGCGGACAGCGGGAATCCTGGATATGGGTGGCGTCTCGACTCAGATAGCATATGAAGTCCCTAAAACTGTAAGCTTTGCCTCCTCACAACAGGTTATTATCTGTACAATTTTTTCAGCTTTTTTCTTTGGCTTTCCTTTTCATTAACCTCACTTCATCCCTTTTTGTTTTTGAGTTCTGATCACCATTACGCCATTACTGTCCTCAGTGAGGTACCATTTCTCAAAAGCTGTGGCAACGGAAGACATGACACGCGATGTGCATCAGCTAAGATATTTCCTTTATTGTTATCATGTTTGTTAGTGGGTTTTATTGTTATTGATCCCTTTTAAAAATAAATGTTTCCTTGAATATCTGAAATTTAGGGTTAGAGCTTAGCAGAAAAAGCGTCTTAAAGTCCACCAATGTCACCACTGAATGCTTTTGGAGATGAGAGCACTTTAGTATAGCACCACAGAAATAAATAAAAAAACTGTTGCTAGCATTCACAAACCTAAAAGGATCTCTGAAAGAATCACCCTACTTGTTCTTTAAGGTTTTATCCCTTACCACCTCTCCCACCTAACAAATAATGTTATCAGCTGGTGAGATCAATGGATGTCCATCTTGTAAGAGTGTGTCTGTAGATCTGCTGGTGCAGGCCGTAGGATGTGTGCATATACACGTGTGTTGGGAAGCTGTGTATGTGGAGAAGAGACTCTGAGGTGTAGATATATATGTCTGGAGGGAAAGGAGAGTGACAAGGAGGGTTAAGTGTAGGTAGTGGTGTGTTTAATATTCAAAGAATCCCAGAAAAATGAGCCTAGGCCCTTTTTAATTTTTTTTTTAATGGAAAACACTGTGGTTAGTCATGCTTTTTATCCAGATCAGTTTACAAGTCTAACCAATTAATAATCAGTATTTAAAGCAATCGGACTTAAAATGATGAGAGAAATGTACCACATCAGCAAACAAGTGCAATCAAGCCTTTGCCTGCCAGAAGATTGTGCTTTTACATCATCTGTGTGTAGATATTACTAAGGGCACAGATATGGTAGAACAGAGATGGAGTTGTGATGTATATATGTGTGCTGTGTGTGGGATTCTCTTTTAAAAAGGCACTTAGGAGCCTCTTGGATTTCTCAGATCAGCATGCTGTTATAAAATTATCGTGTTACTGCTTAGTTAAAGAAGAGAAAGCCTTTGAAATTCAAAAGCATTTATGTGATCTGCTGGCAAATGGCCACGTAACTGATGTTTTGTCCTTAAGCAACATTAGTGGGTAAAAATACACCGGGGGTAACTTCATACAGGACATGCATATGACTGCAAGTTAATTGCAGTAGCATTAGTTAAAACATTACTCTCATTGCAGTATCTTCTTTCTCCTCCAAACATCTCTCTCTCTTTGACACAATTTGGCAACATCCCCCCCACCCCCACACACACACTTTGTGATTCAACATCATCTCCCCACGCTGGTCTATCCTAAATGTGGTCTTCTGTTTTCCCCACAGCGACAGCATTGCAAATAAGCTGCCTGCGACCTGGACCAATGCTTTCCTGCTGGCCCTGCCTGCACATGCAAAAACAGGAAGTGATGTCAGAGGAGGCAGGATGGGCCAGAGGAAAAGCTTCAGAGAGAGGGATATTATCAGACCTTTAGGGTAGGAAAGGGTAATTGGGATTTGATGTACCACCTTTCTGTGGTTACAGTCAGAGTGGTTTACATATTATATACCTGGGGCAATGGAGGGAGGGTTAAATGACTTTCCAGAGTCACAGGGAGCTGCAGTGGAAAATAAGTAAATAAATGAATTACCTTCAATTGTGCTACTAATTGTGCTCAAAATTGTTTAAATGTGCAATTAATCGCAATTAAACATTTTAATGGAAATGCAGCCCTGATATTTTAAAAGGTACCATGAAGCATAAATCCAGTCCTAGTGAAATTCTCCACCATCCTATAATACAAAAATACGCTTAAGAAGGGACCATCAGATATTGGAGCTATAGTAACAGCAACTCCTCGTGCTTTATGAATGCTCTGTAATGTCAATTATCAGTCCCAGGCTTCAAATATTTTTTTGAATACAATAGAAATGCTCCACTTTAAAATACAAAAAATTAAGTGTTCATTTCAATGGAAAACAGTGTAAGCTGCTAATGTTCATATCAAAAGAGCCAGAACAGGTAAAAAGTAAATGTGAGTATGTACTTTACCTGCAGATGAGAGAGTGCTTTGTAGAGATGTGAACATCTGTTTACTCTTGTAAAAAGCTATGAAAATTGCCCTCCCTCAGATACCCAGTTAGGTTGTAAGCTGTTTTGGAAAGAGACCTACCATCAAGGGTGGACTAACCATTAAGACAATAGGACAGTGCCAGGGGGCCCAACTGTGCCCTAACTTCTATCTAATTTAATCACTTTTGATAAGTGGTTGGGGGCCTCTGATCCTTTTTACCTGAGGGCCTAGATCACGGTCAGTCCACCCCTGCCTATCAAATCTGAAAAATGTTGGAATAATAGTATAGAAACATAAACATAGTGGGGTCCTTTTACGAAGCTGAGGGGAAAAGGGCCCTGCGCTAGCAGCGGGGGCCATTTATTTCTGCAGCCAGTAAAAGCCACCCCAAAAAATGGCCACGCGGTGAGGAGCCCTTAACACCACCCATTGAGGCTCATGCGCTAACCCAGTGGTAACTGGGCAGCGTGCGGCGATTGCCGTGCAAGCCATTTCCAGGGGTTTTCTTTTCCTCCCGGACATGGTACACTCGAGGAGGGACTACCACCAGCGGCCGCATTGGGCAGGCTGTAGTCCCGGAAGAGCGAGCAGTAAGCCCGCGTTGGGCTTACCACTACTCTGTAAAAGGGCCCCAGTATTCACAAACTGCATAATTCATTTCCCACTGGAAAGGACAACTTAGGTTCTAGTTCTACCCAGCCTCTGTAATAATGTATAGCATCCAAGTATACTGGGGTTTACTGAATACCAACTGAACTGCATAAAGTGTTCTTAATACACGCAGATTAGCCTGTTTCTTGGAATTACTCTTTTATGCCTTTAAACTTGATCATCTCATTTTAATAACTGTCCATGTTTTTAGTGGGTAGGATGGTAACTTGCTTTTAAACACATAAGGTATTCTCAGCCCTTAGTGACTGTAAGCTCTTAGAAAGCCTGGCACAGCACTGAAATATGATTCCTACTAGAAAAACCTACTGCCCTGAGTAAACTAAGAAAGTTAATCAGGGATCCTTCAGCATTGCTTCAGCAGCTTAATTTTGTGAAACGTCTAGGTTTTCCTGATTTTATATTTCCTATTTCTTCACAGGAAGAGGTTGCTAAAAACCTACTTGCCGAGTTTAACCTGGGCTGTGATGCCCACCAAACGGAGCATGTGTACAGAGTGTATGTGGCCACCTTCCTGGGGTTTGGTGGTAATGCTGCTCGCCAGCGATATGAAGAGCATATCTTTGCAAGCACAATGCAGAAAAATAGGTACACCATGCAGTGACCTTTATCTTTTCTTTTCTTTTCTGTTCTGTGTTGATGGTAGTGCTGAATACTGTAGAGTGGGCTGGGAAGAAGACTGCTAACTGCACCTTTTGCCCTCATCTCCTTCACAACTTTTCATCCAAATTTGTGTAATTAACCTGATCCACAGATAGAAATATTTCACTGCTGTTACCTGTTAGGATGGACCACAATATACTTTCTGTAGTGCAGAGACATTTCTGTTTGTGAGTCTTCTTGGAGGGTCTGTATTTTAGTACAATTTCTTCTTGGTTAGATCCTAGTCTTAAGCCCTGATAATTGAGAATATTAACACTATTGAATAAATTCAGATAAAAACATACTTTTCTGATTATTTATTCAACACAAAACAGTAAGTATCCTAGAGTGAAACAGAATTGTTGGGTTATTCTCCTCTATCAGGGCTTGGCTTAGGATCTAACAAGCTGGGGGCTTCGATCAAAGAATTTGTTTAAGTGCTACTGTAAACAGAGCTTTGAAAGTCAGAACAACTCATTTGTTAATCATCACAAACCCTTTGCTAGCTCCAACGCATACACAACATAGAAATGAAAATTACATTAACATTAAGCTTAGTTTTATTAAATGAGTATAACTATTTGGGTAAGAGGACACATTTTGAGATGGAAGGATCTCAATTAAATTAGGAGTTGTGGAGAAGATGTATCTTGACTGATGTTGTGGCAGTTTATAGTTTAGCCTCAGACTTAAAGACAAAATTTCAAAGTAGGAAAGGAACTACAATCTTAGGAAAGAGTATTACAGACATCTGAGAGACAAAGAGGGGCATAATTGAACGAAAACGCCTATCTCCATGGGCGTTTATCTCCGAGAACGGGTCCGTGAAGGGGTGGACCGAACCGTATTTTGGGAAAAAATAGACGCCCATGTTTTATTCAACAATGTGTGAGCTGGGCATTTTTGTTTTTCAGCGATAATGGAAAATGAAAGCGCCCAGCTCAAAAACGAATAAATCCAAGACATTTATTCGTGGGAGGGGCCAGGATTCGTAGTGCACTGGTCCCCCTCACATGCCAGGACATCAACCGGGCACCCTAGGGGGCACTTTTACAAAACCAAAAAAACAGGTAAAAGAGCTCCCAGGTGCATAGCACCCTTCCCTTGTGTGTTGAGCCCCCCAAATCCCCTTCAAAACCCACTGCCCACAAGTCTACACCATTACTATAGCCCTAAGGGGTGAAGGGGGGCACCTATATGTGGGTACAGTGGGTTTGGGGGGGTTGGACGACTAATAAGCATTAAGCAGCACAATTGTAACAGGTAGGGGGGATGGGCCTGGGTCCACCTGCCTGAAGTCCACTGCACCCCCTAACAACTCCTCCAGTGACCTGCATACTGCTGCCAGGGAGCTGGGTATGACATTTGAGGGTGAAAATAAAAAGTTGTGAAACATCATTTTTTTGTGGTGGGAGGGGGTTAGTGACCACTGGGGGAGTCAGGGGAGGTCATCCCCGATTCCCTCCAGTGGTCATCTGGTCATTTAGGGCACTTTTTGGGGCCTTATTCGTGAAAAAACAGGGTCCAGGAAAAGTGTCCTAAATTCTAGCTAAAAACGCATACTTTTTTCCCATTATCGGTGAAATGCGCCCATCTTTGTTCGGCAGATAACCACGCCCCAGTTCCGCCTTCGCCACACCTCTGACACGCCCCCATCAACTTTGTCCGCATCCGTGACGGAGTGCAGTTGAAAACGTCCAAAAATCGGCTTTCGATTATACCGCTTTATTCGTTTTAGTGAGATAAACGTCCATCTCCCGATTTAGGTCGGAACTTGGGCGTTTTTCTCGTTCGATTATAAGCAGGAAAGTCTGCTAAGCACTGACCAAACTTGCCTTCTTCTGCAGACTTCTAGGTAAACAGATAGGTATGACTCCCAAGAGCCCATATCTGGATCCCTGCTTGCCTTTGGATGGACAAGACGAAATTCAACAGAATGGGCAGCGCATGTACCTTCGGGGAACAGGAGAGTTTAATCTGTGCCGGGAGGAGATCCAGCCATACATGAACAGGACTAATGAGACCCAGACCTCACTGAATGGCATCTATCAGCCCCCGGTGCTCTATCAGAACAGCGAGTTTTACGGGTTTTCTGAATTCTACTACTGTACTGAAGATGTCTTAAGAATGGGAGGAGATTACAATGCTGCTAAATTTATCAAAGCTGCAAAGGTATATTAATTGCATTTCTATTATTTTCCTATTCTCACAGGATTGGTTGGTTTTACACATACCATAAGCCAGGGTATGGTGGATACAGTCTTGATCTCTGCCATTCTTTAATACTTCATTCCTTGTGTGCCATGTGAGCTTGGATTTTTGATACATAGAACAGATTAAAGCCATTTTGATAGAGAAACGTTTTGGGGGATTTCAGTTAATCAAGCAAAATCTATAAAACTACCCATTTTTTTCACTCTTGGCATATATTTCATTCCTGAAGAGAAATTTGATTAAAGCATTTGAAGACTTCTAGCATAATAAGCTCAGGTGAGTTGTTATCCTAATATGTTGATTTTTGGCTCTACTAATCAGAAGGAAGACTGAGAATGAGCTTCCAAAAATAGAGAATTTGGCCAAAATAAATATATTGTTTTAATCTTAATAGTGAAAATATTAACAGGAAGTCATCCATTTCCAGGGGTAAAATAATACTTTACCTGCAAAAATTTACTTTTTAAAAATTTGCTAGGCCTGTATGCAGGTTGAAATATATGGATATGTCCACTACTGTTATATTTTTACTGTACTGGGGGGGGGGGGGTATTCTTGGAGGCTGGGTTTGGGAATAGGCATGTACGTTCACCTAACTTAAATGTGTCCTGTTTATTTCTATGTGTATTAGGACTACTGTGCCACCAAATGGTCAATTTTACGTGAGCGCTTTGATCGAGGCCTTTACACTGCTCATGCTGACCTCCATAGGCTTAAGTAAGTCCCTTCTAGAAATGTTTCACATTTATGTACCAGAAACCAGCATCAAGGGAAACATGAAAACAGACTGTTAGTAGAAATGCAACATACTAGTCTACCTTTTCCTCTGAAACTATCCATTAACAGTGCAGGTTGTATACTAAATCGAAAGTAAAAGTTCACATGGTCTGTCAGTAATCTGTGTGACTGGAGCACAGGACATTAATACACTCAAGGATTCAGAGCTTCTAATTTATCTTTAGTTTGTGATGTCATCCCATCAAGAATGGAAAAGATACCAAAGTTGAGAATGTGTGTGATCATGTTGCAATTATTTTAATACAAAAGAACTTTTTTTCATACACCTGTGTCACTGATCAGGATAAACACCATATTTAAATATTTCAGGTTCCATAATCTGCTTGGCTGTAATCTAAAACCTAAAAAGAAAAATCTGGTACCATGTGGGTTGTGGTCCCATGTGGCAGGTCTCCAGAAGAGTTCAAAGGTTCTCCAGACAAGCACATAAAAAAAAACCCAGCAATGGTTAGAGTGCATTGGGAGAGGAGGGGGGTGGCTCCTTCATCCTCCAGCTGCTGTTTCAATGCCCTTTCTTCTCCTTTCTTTTTGCTCTGAGTGGCAGCTTTCTCTTAGGTGGCTGCAGGACACTGCTGCTTTTTTTTTTCTGTTGGGGGAGGATGTCTTGAGAAGGTAGGGATACTCAGCCCAAGAGAGAGAGTGAGGAGGCCAGAGGGGAGTAGGAAGAAAACCTTAGGAGGCAGAGGAGTATTGGCAGATTCAGGGAAGATAACAGGTGAGATGTTGAAAGCTGTCTAGCTAGTCACAAATGTACCCCCCCCCCCCCCCCCCCGATTACTAAGCCGTGCAGCAATGCCGACACAACCCTTTCAAAGTGAATGAGCTGTGTGGGCATTAGCACACGGCAGCTAGGGGGGGTTAGGAAGTTAGTCCATTAAAAATATAACGCACTTGCTGACCTTTTTCTATGTAAAAAGGGCGGGAGGCAGTCAGTATAAGAGAGGTTATACTTAAAATATATTCCATTTGATTCTTTTGATCTCTTATTTACTCAACACATTCCCTCCAGCCTTACCCTTCACTACCAATTATAATGTTCTATTACGTACTGTGTAGTCATTGCAAGTAGTATACCATGCCATACTTTGTATTGTTACTTGAATATTTTTACTGCTTTAAGTGCCTCCTGCTCATGTTTGATCTATTCTTACTGTACACAGCCTTGAGTGAATTCCTTCAAAAAGGCGGTAAATAAATCCTAATAAATAAATGTAAAAATGCCCACCCAGAGCAACTCAGAGACATTAAAATATGGGGCTGACTCCGTAGCTGCAGGAAATCATTATGTCTCTCCATCTGGTTGGATGTGTGCATTTTGCAAGTGGAAGGAAAAACAGCTGCTGCTCTTATGCCCAAACATGTTGTCTGTACAAGGAGGTAGGGTGGAGGGATTAAAGAGAAAAAGGAGGAAAAAGATGTAAGTAATTACCTTTGTCTTATCGTTTATGTGAAGATAGCAGCCTTATGGCTCAAGGTCGTATGGCAGTAACATACAATCTTGGGTGAACTCTGAACTTTCGTAAGGACAGGCAGCAGTGAGGTCTGTATTCAACTCCCAAAGTTAGCGGGACAGATCTTCACAGCTAACTTTGCCCCTGCAGACAGGATAAGTTTTGTACGGTCAATTCCTAGTGGCCACAGAATTTACCTAGATTAGTGGTGAGGCTGGGCCCTTCCCATGGCATGATTTAACTCTAGTCATTCAACACTGATATTAAGTGCTAGCAAGCAGTAGTTGCTTGGGTAACTGTGGTTATCCAATCTATGAAGCAGACTTAAAGTTAACTAGTCAGCTATATCCAGTTCATTTTAGAATGGATATTCAGCCAGTTCAGTTAAGTGCTGAATATCTGGACAAATTGATTTAACTTTCCCTCGGCATGTTTTTGAATAGGGACCTTAATGGTGGTGTAACTAAAAGTAGACTGCATTACAGCTTGTCTGTGACAGTTTGCTGTGTTAATGTGGCTCAGTAAATAACAAATCTTTGTCATTTTTGTACACTTAACTGTTTACATGAAGCAAACTTCAAAGAGCAACCAAACAGAAAAAGAATAAGCAAATGTCAGCTTCTGGCATATAGGGGGTAGTTCTATAACTGGATGCCTCCATTTAGCACTCTGAGGTCACGTGGTAGGAACTTATTCTATAATGGAACCTAGGATACTATCGTAACCCAGTGCTGACATACCTAATGCTTAGGTGTGCACGCTAACACCAGCTGTAGCCTGTGTAAGTGTGGGCATTTAATATAGCAAAGGCACGTGTAACAGTATTCTGTAAGTTATGCACATTTACCCCCTGATTCTAGAAAAGTTATTAAAACTTGCGTGTTCAAATTTGGGCATGCAATTTAATTGAGTAACAAGCTAATTAGTGCTGATTGGCTTTTTAACAGGCAATTGACACTAATTAGATTTAATTGAAATGTACGCACGTAAATTAAGGCACGAGTCAAAAAAAGGGGGTGTGGAAATGGGCAGGTCATGGGTGGATCAAGCATTCCTTGTAAGTTATGGGTGTAGTTAGAGAAAAAGGGCAACCATGCCTCCACATGGGTATTTGCACCATGTTTTAGTTGGTGCAAATGGCTGGGCGTGATTTCCGAGTACACTGTTCTGTAAACCGCACCTAAGCGCGTTTTATAGAATAGCGCTTTTTTGTGCCAGTTTCTTTTTTTTTTTTCTTTTTGCGCCATATATAGAATTTACTCTTAAGTGGGAGCCCCACCAGTGTCCCATCCATGTGTACACACACCCCTTCCTTTATAAATGTGCGCTGTGCAAGACAGGTGCGTATTTACAGCATAGCGCTTAGGCAAAATATTGGTATATGTGTGCTAGTATTCTAAATCTTTATGTGCCTAGTTTATAGGTAGAACAAGGAACTTGAACAGAGCCAGTTTCACCTGCAGGAAAAGTGCCCATATAAACTTCCAAAAGCTGACAGCCGATGCCAAGCTTCTATGGAGCAAAAAGATGAACAAAAAAGCCAGCCACATTTGGGCACCTCAGCCAAATCCAAAAGTCCTCAAACTAGAATGGGACATTTAGGCCCAGATGATCAAAAGCCCTGCGCTGTTCCAAACCGCCTTAAAAATAGCACCGGGACAGCGCAGGGCTTTTCTGCATCAATGATCAAAGATAATGCATGCAAATCTAAGCAGCGCTATTATCTTTGATCATCATGTTTAAAGTGCGGGAGAATTGTGCCGAGCATGCGCTCAGCACAATCCTCCCGCACTTGTTTGACAGGTCTGGGCTGTCAAAAGCCCAAACCTGTCAAACAGCCTGCCGAGGCCCGAACCCCCCCCCCCCCCCCCCCCGCCGAACCCCCATAACTCGTGGTAGCCGCCTCCGGCCAAAGCTATCCCACCCTCCTTCCCACTCAGCGACGGGGGGGGGGGGGGCTGGAGGTTCGGTGGGTCTCCAGCCCACCCCAACTCCTCCCACCCCAAGCGTTCTGAATCCATGGTCCCCCCAGCGTTCTGATTCCCTGGTGGTCCGTGATCACCCACCCTCCCTGCCGGACCCCCCCCGGTTGGCCCCCCCTACCTTTTGTTGGAGGAGGGACGCAGCCTGCCTGCCTCCCTCCTCTTTCTGTCGACGCCGCTGCAAATTGGCGGTGCCCAGCCCCGCCTATTGCATCCTGGGATGCGCTGGGCGGGGCTACAGACCATGTAAGGGAATCGCTCCCTTACATGGTCTGTAGCCCTGCCCACTGCATCCCAGGATGCAATGGGCAGGGCTGGGCGCCGACATTTTGCAGCGGCGTCGACAGAAAGAGGATCCTCCAACAAAAGGTAGGGGGGGGGGGGCCGGGAGGGTGGGTGACCACGGACCACCAGGGAATCAGAACGTTGGGGGGTACCATGGATTCAGAACGCTTGGGGGGGTAGGAGTTGGGGTGGGCTGGAGACCCACCGAACCTCCAGCCCCCCCCCCCCCCCCCCCGTCGCTGAGTGGGAAGGAGGGTGGGATAGCGTTTGGCTGGAGGCGGCTACCACGAGTTATGGGGGTTCGGGGGGGGGCTGGAGACCCACCGGATCTCCAGCCCTCCCTGGGCATGGAGGGGCTCGGATCGTCGGGGGGACCGGATGTCCACCGGACCTCCAGTCCCCTGTTTGCGTTTGCTTTGGGGGGGGAACGGGGGCCTGCCAGCATGCAACTGCATGCTGGACAGGGCTCACCATTCCTCCCCAATGATCCGCAAAGTCTAACGCCAGCTCAGAGCTGGCGTTGATTTTGCCACGGCCAGCGACCCAATCTTTGGCGTGCTGGCCGCTGATCATTGGGGATGAATGCTGGAAGCCCTATTTAGCATGCGTTTGCATGCTACTTGCGTTAAGAGCCCTCGAGTGCATTGTTGCAGGCGCTCGAGGGCTCTGATCATGGGTGGTTTGCAAACTCCGGCGCTAGTATGGCGTTAACAGCCTCTAGCGCCGGAGTTTGCTTTTGATCATGAGGGCCTTAAGGAGTAATTCTGTAAAGTAGGTGCTAACATTTAGGTGACCATTACACACCAAGGCCTAAGAGCTATTCTATAAATATGTACCTGTCTTACATTGTGTGTATTTGAAAGCTAGGTGTACATATGGGCAGGACTCATGTGCTTAACTTATAGAATACTACAGAGTACACGTGCATCTGAAACATTCAGGTGTGAGCACTTACAGCAAGTGCTTGTGTCTAAAGTATAGGCACGTGTTTTAGCGGTTACACCAGTACTGGGTAAAGGAAAGTAAGGTGTCCTCTAGGCATCTATGCATAGCCTCACTGTTGTAGAATTGCCCTCCACAAGACCACAGGACCCTGGGCAGAGGAAGAGGAAAACTCCAGCAGTGTTTAATGTGGTTTCTCCAGATCGCACTTCTCTCTAAGAACTTACTGACCACCCTGGATTTGTGACCCTGTTGTGTTTGTGTGATTGATGGCAGGTTCCTCATTTTTTTCACATAGGGGGGAATAGAATTGATACCAGTAAACTTCATGCTGATGCTAATAAGTTTTTTTCCATTTTATATTGTCTGATAGACTGTTTTCATATGAAACAGATTACCCCCATTGACTTATGATTCTTTTTAGATTTCATTATTATTCAGATTTTTGATTGGTCTGTCGTTAGCACATTTTAAATACAATACTAGTGTGAACTGTGGTTAATGACGTGCATACACCATCTTTTGTGACCTTTAGCTTTCTTGTTAAAATCCACTGTTTCTGT
Organism: Microcaecilia unicolor; assembly: GCF_901765095.1. Lineage (NCBI taxonomy): Eukaryota > Metazoa > Chordata > Amphibia > Gymnophiona > Siphonopidae > Microcaecilia > Microcaecilia unicolor. The sequence goes on along the minus strand of NC_044034.1, from coordinate 306,892,310 downwards.
TTTAACCTGTTTCCCCTAGATACCAGTGCTTCAAATCTGCCTGGATGTATGAAGTCTTTCACACTGGCTTCTCTTTTCCTGTGGATTACCATAATTTAAAAACCACTCTCCAAATTTATGACAAGGAGGTGCAGTGGACATTAGGAGCAATCCTTTACAGGACACGATTCTTACCCTTAAGGTACAGACATTTTTTATCCTATACTCTGACAGCCACTATAGGTTGGATTTTTGAGTGCAGTTGTTAAACTGGATGGCATTGAAGTGTTTACTGAATTGCTGCTCTGTTCAGGAATGTAAGTTAGCCTTTATTACTTGCATGCTTTTTAGTGGAGGAGAAACCTGTTGCAGTAAAGACTAGTGACCAGGCAGAGGGTTCTGCATACAGAGAGCCGACCTTAACATGGCACCGTGCACCCAGAGCACCCATGCCCTGGACAGGAAGGGGACGAGGAATGGTCAAGGAGGATGGACGGCTGGAAGCCAACCTTCCCGCCAACTCGGGGCTTCCTGTTGTGAAGGGAGATGTTTCGAACCAGGGGCTTAAAGCTCAAGTGATTTCCAGCAAGACCCTCTTTGGTGCCAGGACTGCAGAGGGAAAAGGTCTTTCCTTGTCATCAACACCAGTCCTGACCAATGGGATGTCCATCCACCAGCGGAAGGTGGCAGAGAAAATTAATTCCAAGTACTTTGCTCCCTTAAGGGAGGTTGATGGCGGTTACTATACTTCAGCTGTGTGGTGCACCTCCTTACTAGATTTTTTCTGACAGCTTCCTTCTCGGGGTATTCCCAGCTGTTCCACTTTGTACGGGGAGTGTTGCTCCCTCTTGTTTTTGGACGCACTCCAGGTTGCACTTACTTGGTTCCTTCATTTCTGGGGCTAGGCACAACTTGAGTCTTCCTATACTGTGGTGGGGGTGTGACTCTTTCCTTTTGGGGTTCTCTCAGGTTCTTGGTTTCAACGCCATCTGACCTTGTTGGCTGTAGTGGCTTCTCTGTCTCGGGCAAGTGCTTCAAGTCTGCCAGTTGGGAGATGGTTCTCCATGCTGTAGGAGGAACTCTGCTTTCTCTCTCTTTCTTCCTTCAGGGTGCTTCTAAGGGCATCTCTGTTCTGTGGCTCTTTGATCCATCTCGATGGATGCTAGCAGCTGTTGAAGTTCTTCTCTGGGAGCAGCTCCCTATCTACAGCTTTTCTTCCACCTTTTTTACCCATTTGGCACAGAGCTTGCGGTTGGCTGGTTTAGGGTGATTTCTGCTCTCCGCAACTTGTACGGAAATTCTCTACTGTTGCTCCATCTTTGGATGTTGAGTGTAGCTCTGTTCCTGCAGAGCGAGCATGGCTCTATTTCTGCCAGGAGCATGTGATTCTCTCTCTGTAGGTCAGGCATACCTCCATCTCTGCCAGTCGAGGGTAGCTCTTGACAAGCTTCATGTGTCTAGCATTGCTCTTTCTATAGTCTCCAGCCTGATTCCATCTCTGGATGTTTAGTCTTGCTCCTTATCCAGATGTCAAGCCTTCCTCCATCTCTGGCTGTCGACCTTGCTTCTTTGCTGATCGAGCTGAGCTCTTTCTCTGGATGGCAGGCCTAGGACAGTTGTTAAGTAGCAAGTCTGTCTCTGCTGCTAGAGCTTTAGTGTCACCACCTCTTTACACGTCAAGCCAGTCTCTGTGTGAATCATGTGGCGCTCATACTGCGGGTTCTCTGTGGTTTGCTTCTGGATCCCTCTAGGGAGCTCGAGCGGGACGTCATTTCCGGTGACGTGGCATCACTTCCTGTCTGTTTCTTATTGTGCAGAGTCTCTTGTCCTCTGGAGAGGGATTGTATCTTTGTTTCTAAACATGGCGGTATTGCCTCCTGTCTAGTTTTAGTGTTGTCCACTTCCAGTGTGCGGGACATTATTCCATCTCAGGTTGTGGTACCTGGCTCGGCTGATGGCCAGGCTACAGACTTCCATCTTTCGTTCTTAGGCATAGCTCTGTTCCTGCTTTTTGTGCAGGCTACGGACGCTGCTTGTACCCTGTGGCTCCATCCTCGTTGGATGCGTGGACTTCCTCCTCTGGGTGCAGCCAGTTGCCCATTGTGGGGAGTGGCCATATCTCCAGTTAGTGCCTGGAGTCACTGTCTTGGATAGTTAGTTCCATTTCTGCCTATGGAACTTGCTTACGCCTCTGCCTCGGAGGGAGTTGGTCTCTGTGTTTCCTCTGAAAGTGCAGAGTGTGTCTTCCGCTGGATGGTGGCCTGGTGCTTTTTTCTTTAGGGGCACATGGCTCATTTTGAGTTTTCAGATGGGTTTGGTTCAGGTTCGCGGTGCAGTCTCCTTTTCTGCTGGGGCGCCTCGCTACGCATTCGGTTTCTTCTCGTGGCTCCATGGCTTCAGTTACAGTGGGAGTTCGACACGGCGTCGGCTTAGGGGAGAGGTGCATTGCTTCCTTCCTCTCTCCTCTGTGACATTCTTAGGCTGTTGGTGCCTGTGCATGCCCTTTTGCATTCTGCTGGGCTCTTCGCAGTCGGCATTTGGGAGCGTAGCTCTTTTCCCTTGGGTTAGCTGTTGGGGGTTCCATAGGTTAGTTCTGGTCCTTTCGAGACTCACTAGGCTTCTTCCTTGAGCTCTTCTGGATCTCGGGGCACTGGCTTCCTTCCTGGTGCCTCTCCCTTTTCTCTCTTGGTCGAAGAGACTGATTTCTTCTCACAGTTGGGGGTCCTTTGGATGTCTCCACCAGACACGATTCCTATCAAGGGTGAGGCTCTGTGTCTTCTGTGATATTTCTTTTGTCCTCTTGGAGCATTGTGGTTTTGCTGTTCCTGATTTTTTATGCCCTATTGCTGTGACTTCTTTGCTACATCCTATTGGTCTGGACTGGTCTGTTATTGATGACAAGGAAGGGAAAAGTATGTTCTTACCTGATCATTTTCTTTCCTTTAGTCATACCAGACTAGTCCAGACACCCACCCTTTGTTTTCTTTCGGTTCTTTCTGGTGGGTTTCTGCATTGTGGTTTTTTCTAGGGCCCACCTTCTTCACGGATGTGACAGAGATCCTTTTCGGATTCTAGAAGCGGTAACCCTTTCATCAATGCACGATTCACCTTTTCTCCACAGGCCGGTTTACAATGCCAGCATTTTAAGGCTCTCCATTGTGCGCCACTGGCGAGCCACTTCTCCTGCTTCTGGGGTACATCTGCACGACAAGGTGGAAGTTTGACTGGTGCCTCATCCTGCTCGTCGATGGGTAGTATGCAGGTCCATGGTCATATAAGAGCCCTGGACGGCCTTCCTTCTGAGTGCTCTTGGCTTCCTGGTGGGCTTTCTTTTCCTGTTTTCTTGTCTGTAGCATTTGAGGACACCATTGCTTGGCTATTTGAAATATTGAGCATTCTAGGCTGCACGTTACCCTTAAGGGGGCAAAGTACTTAGAGCTATTTTCTCTGTCTCCTTCCACTGGTGGATGGACATAACCCATTGGTCTGGACTGGTCTGGTATGGCTAAAAGAAAATTATCAGGTGAGAGCATAATTTTTCCATACCTCTGTCCTACTGATGGCCATCACGTGAGGGAACAAATTCAAAGCAATTTTTCAGGGGGAAAAATGTCACGCTTCTCCCTCTGTGCATCTGATATACAGAGGTAACAATCTGCTCCCAATAAATCTGTGCCATGCTTATTGCTCTCCTCTCCCCCCGGTACGCATTTGAGCCAAGTGTGTGGACCTGGTTCAGCTAAGTATCTCCTCAAAAAGACAAAAAAAGAAAGCGAGTATTTGCTCGTCAGAATCCCGAGCTTTCAGTGAAGTTGGCCTGTGTTGTGTTTGTTTCAACAATTGGAGGCTGGGCTGATTCGATCGGAACTTTAGGCTGCTACAGACTGAACCCTCTGCATTCTGGTCTTTGACCTGTTTCCCACTCCCTGCAGCATTTGCTTCTGCCTTTTGCTTTAATCCTTATCTCTGAGCTCGCTTACTGCTGTCTCCTTGTTTCTGTGACTGGTATAGAACCGTCACCCCTTCTGAATACAGAGTTCAGTGACGAGGCTGCAAACCCTAGCATGAGAAGTGTGGATGCTGTTGCAGCTGGGGACTCTCTGGTGAGTACCCTTTGAGTACAGAGCTCCTTCAGGTAGTAGATGATGATGATAGCATACATGTTCACAAAGTACCTAAGAAACGCAGGAAGTCAGGGGGATCCTCTTCGAGCCAGAGCACCACTCAGGGACAAAAAAAGGAAAGAAGGCTCCTGCTGCTCCTAAAGCCAAATCAGCCCCAGACAAATGTCCATACATAAGTACATAAGTAATGCCATACTGGGAAAAGACCAAGGGTCCATCGAGCCCAGCATCCTGTCCACAACAGCGGCCAATCCAGGCCAAGGGCACCTGGCAAGCTTCCCAAATGTACAAATATTCTATACATGTTATTCCTGGAATTGTGGATTTTTCCCAAGTCCATTTAGTAGTGGTTTATGGACTTGTCCTTTAGGAAACCGTCCAACCCCTTTTTAAACTCTGCCAAGCTAACCGCCTTCACCACTTTCTCCGGCAACGAATTCCAGAGTTTAATTACACGTTGGGTGAAGAAAAACTTTCTCCGATTTGTTTTAAATTTACTACACTGTAGTTTCATCGCATGCCCCCTAGTCCTAGTATTTTTGGAAGAACTTCACTTGGGTATCCTTGCAGAATCTGGGAACTGGCTTTTCAGGGAACTGGCTCCATAGGTGGACCCAATAGGAGAGAACATCCTGGAGCACCTGTGGTGGTATGGGGATTTTTGCAACACTTGGTTGCCCCTTGGACATGGATAGCATACACCAGAGGTTTCAACAGTTGCATGAGTGGCCCTATACCAAATTGGCTTATAGTGGAATATATAGTTTTTGGCAAAGAGACTGGATTGTCTTGTTCTTTAGTAGCAGCACAGTTAGCCACTATCCTTCTCCAAGGTGACTAGAGTTTCTTGGTAAAGAAAGTTATGGCTGGATGGATTCACCAGAAGAGCCCCAAATCTGACCACCAGCTCCCCATAACCCATGGGATGTTATTGTAGATATGGCATTTCCTACCCTTTGTCTGTAATTCCCAATTTCAGGTTTACTTATTCTGTTTTCACTGGCTTTTTTTGAAGCATTTAGAAACAGAGAATTAGTGGCATCCTCACGGAACAGCAGCTTAAACAATGGATTACTCCACCATAACATAGTCCTTGAAGGAGCTAATCCAAGACGGATCAAGTAGGTAGGAGGCAGTTTATGGTACTAACACAAGTAGACTCCCTGTCTACTTGCCCAGTACAGAATGCCAAAATTTACATATCTGTTAGGCCTAAGGGCATTGACCATTTCCTTGTACATCAGGATGGTTCTGCACTCACTGTGTTTCAATTCGTAGCGATCCTTAAGAAATGTTGGGTTAGAACAGGCTATGACCCCGCAAAGAATGGAACTCATTCGTTCAAAATGGTGCTGCGACCAGTGTAGCCGTTCAGGAACTCCCGCCTGGTACCATTCAAAAGATAGGCCGTTGGAGATCTTCTGCATATAAGTCTTAGATCAGGAGCACAAGTCAGTTCCTCCTAATTTCCACTATCATAATTGCAGTAATTCTTCTGTTACCCAGGTTCTGCTGTCAGAATAGGGATGGAGTGGATTGTTGGTCATTTCTATGTCAAATGGGTATCTCGGCAGGCGCTATCACGACTCTATGGCTGCCATCTTGGCTGGCTCCCAATGGCATCCATGTTTACTGAAGTGATCCCAGCTCATCCTGATGCTCTGCCAGCAGCCGAATGGGTTGGAGACCCTGCATTTGGATGGAAACGACTTGGGAGCAATGTCATGTATCGCGCTTCCCAATCCTTGATTGTCTGGTCTGACATCATCCCTTGCCGGTGTTACCAGCATCTCAGATTGTGAGGTAGGAAGTGCAGAAAAGTAAATAGACAGATTGCTGCTTGGTTTTTCTGCTGGGAGGCTTCCAGGTACAACATACTTGGGCAGACCAGCTTTGTGAAGGCCTCTATTAGAAGGACGGGGTACATCAGTCAGATTATAGACAATGATCTGCTCAACAGTGATTGGCAGGAGATGTTAGAAAACTTTTCCTTGACAACAACTAACTGCAGCTCCTGGGGGTGGCTTGGGGCAAGTTTTATATGTCACTACCCCAGGCTAGTGGTGTGAATAGTGAGCCTGGGTTATTGGAAGAGCACAAAGTTCATCAAGTGAATGTTTGGTGTAGCTGTGGGTGCTGCACCTGGGTTGGATTGCACCTTGTTGTGTGGCTGGAGCATCCTGGCCTACAGTATGTAGAGCTCTTATCAGTCGTGCTCATGGCGGCGGACTGGATGTTTTATTTCTTCCTTGAAGAAGTTACATTTTGGCTTGGGTATTCTTGTTGGTTATTTCTGATAAGTTATGTATTATCAATAAAGCTGTGGCCAAGTTGTTTCCATTATCCAATTTAGTATGTGTATTGTTATTTATCAGTTTAGGTAGGGGGGAACTCAGGGCAGCGTCAGGGTGTCACGGTTGCCTATGTTATCAGGTTTCTCTTTATCCCTTCCTGTGGGCTTTTTTTCTCTCACTATTTGCCATGTGATTTTTAGCAGGGCACAGTCAGTATGTCATCAGAGGACTGTGTATTTTAGCAGCTGCTCATGGCGGAACGTAAATTGCAACCTGTTATAAAGGTACATGCAATGCTGCTGTTTGGCTGATGCCTGAGACTGGATCTAAGAGCAGTGTCATCTCTCACCAGCATGAGGAGGGTGTGGGTTAAACTTAGCATTGTTGCCAACCTAATGATCAGGACCAGCTGCCTCGCTTGGCACTATATAGTGCCTGCTGATCAGTAGACACCCAAGGCCTGCAAAAAGAACCTAGTAGCCAGTGCATCTTTTGGACTAACAGATATATTGAGACTAGACCTTGCTTTGTCAAACACATGATGATACGGACTCAAACCCTCCAAAAGCTTGTGCCTCTGTAAGGCCCAATATTCAGAGTTGCTTATTCAGCTAGTGATAGTGCAACTCTAGATATAAACAAGTGTTTTGTTCTTAAGCAGCAGGGGTTTATGAATACATACCACTTCATAAATTGGTGTATGTAAGCATTATCTATTTACAAAAGGGATAGATCAGGGGCTAGTACAAAAGTTATGAGGAGATTGAGGAAATTCAACCGATTTCTGAATAATTTATGAGCATAAGTTACACCTGCTCTTTGGCAGACCTAACTTTTATGTGTTGAAATGTTGACATGATCTCCATTTACACACACAATTCAATGGAGCTACCCAAATGTATCATGCTGCTAAATATAGAAATAAAGTGGGTCAGAGTTTTACTTTCTGGCCTATTGTCTATAAGATGCTACGAACCTCTGAATTATTCTTTCTCTACAGACTAACAGGACCAGTTCTAGAAATGTCACCATGCCTGCAGAAGCTTTTACCTGCATTCTGCAACCTAATTACAAGGGATGCCATCATATGGGAGAGTGTGAACACTATGTTAATGCTGTCTTCATTGTATCCAGTATTTGTCTGTTACAGTTTCCTACTATTTTCAACTGAGTTTAGGGGAGCATTTTACAGAAATACTCAGGATTATAAAGAAAGAAATGGTTCATTAAAAAAAAAACCACACAGTTCGTTCACCAGCAATAGCTCCCATTGTATTCCCTAATGTTTTGCCTTCTGAATTTCCTGCAGAGCCATTCAGCAAGAAAACTTCCGAGGCGGCCATTCTCATTGGAGAGGCTTCTCTTTCGTCTATACTCACTATTTGTTTTCTGCCTGCTTTCTGATCGTCCTGCTGTCTATTGTGCTGTACCTACTGAGGTTGCGTAGAATTCATCATCGAATGCAGCGTAACACCTCCTCAGCTATGTTGTGGCTGGAGCAAGGCCTTCCGCCTCCCAAGATTGTGGGCGCCTTGTGAGACACAGAGAAAAGACTAAAAAGGGCACTGAAAAGTGTACCTTTAAAAAAGCCATTTTTGCCTCAGGGGCTTTTCTCCTTTGATGCCTGCAGGACCTCAGAAAGATCTCTGGGGAACAGACATGGCGGTGAGAAAGGGGAAGACTGAACTGGTTTAGGGTTTTTGCCAAAAAAAAAAAAATCCTTCATACTGCTAATTTTAAAATAAAGCAGATGCACTTTCACATTAGAAACATGATCCTTGATCTCCAGAAAACTACCAAACATAAAATAACAGGGTACGAATTCTACCAACAGTATTGGGAAGGTGATTAATTTAAATATGTTGGCTATGTTTATCCTGACACAGACAGGATAGGCCTGTGTAATGCAGGTCTGATTTAAAAGGGTTTTCTTCTCTTTATAAAGCTGTAGCAAACTGGTGTTCTAAAATGTGTATTTGTCATCTAAAGTGAAAGAGATGACATGTGGATGTTATACTTGAATGCTGAGGGTTTTTAAAGGTGATCTGCAAATGCATCAGTTAATGGATATAATAAGTGTACTCGTGGCCAGTTCTACCCATTCGTGAGATTTGTTTCTTACATACAGCACTGCTCTGTCCACAAGCCCTGCTTCTGCTTCATGGCAGGTTTTTTTTTTTTTTTTTTTGTTACATTTGTACCCCGCGCTTTCCTGCTCATAGCAGGTTCAATGCGGCTTACATATTATATACAGGTACTTATTTGTACCTGGGGCAATGGAGGGTTAAGTGACTTGCCCAGAGTCACAAGGAGCTGCCTGTGCCTGCAGTGGGAATCGAACCCAGTTCCACAGGACCAAAGTCCACAACGCTAACCACTAGGCCACTCCTCCGGTCCGCTTAATCCAAGAAATATTCACAAATCCTACTCTTTACTAGAAATTCTACCAGCTTCCCTGTATAAAAAAAAATGTAATTAGTGGATTATAAGGAAATATAACATTTACATGGAAATTTAAGTAGAAAAGTCCCTCCTAGTTGGAGAACTTTTGCTTTTAAAAGCATAAATTCTTTCCTTCTCTTTTGTGTGTCTCTTGAGAGATCAGGAAAAATTTGAATTTTTGATCCCAGGAATGGAGTATGGATGTGACGGAAGTAAAGTCTGAATATGTTATCCAGTCTCACCTCTTGTGCTAAGTTTTGACTGAATGTGCTTGGACAGCTTTAAAAAAAATTAAGATTGTGTCAGTACTCTAGTAACAAATTACAAATAGCCCCGCAGCTCCACCCCCACCAGTTTCAATCTCCTAATAGCAGTATGGCAGCTTAATTGGCTGTTGCTATAGTAACAGGTGTGCATGCAGTTATGCTGTGTGGTCAGTGGGAACTTAAGTGTTGTCAGAGGTGCAGGGATCAGGAAAGGAAGATAGAGAACAGAGTGGGTGAGGTGGAGGGGAGAGGGAGAGAGTTGGGTGGTGAAGGGAGAGAGTGTGCCTGGATTATCTTGGGGTGAGGGGATACAAGGACCACTGTAAATGTTTTCCAGGTGCCTAATAGTGCACAAATTAATATACACTACACAGCAAAAGTAGCACAATGCATATGACAAGAGCTGGCTGATTGGAACCAACCCATAAATTTAATGTTATGTTTAAATTTAAAGCTGGTGTAGCCATCTTGGAGATGGGAATCATAACTACAATAAATAGTACATTCTGGATGACTGCATGTGTGTGAGACATCTAATAGGTAAGGTACAGAGCAGTTAGAAAAAAAAAAAAAGAAAGAATGGAATCATGGTGCCACCCTGCTTGACTTTACAGAAACATTAGGGAAAAGATAAGTCAGTCCCCAACCACAAGTAAGTTATTTGAGAATGACGTTTAAAATTAGGCATTTTGTACCTTTTCTCTGGTAACCACAGCCTTGTACATACTTCTTTGTATGTCACACACATTTCTGACTGAGGTATGGAGTCGAGCTTTGTGTTGGGGCTCGGAGTGCTCTGACGTTGCAGGTCTGTTGTAGGGTATGGGATAGTTACTATGGATTCTTCGAGATTTGCATTTTGCCTCTGCCACCTTTTTTTAAATTTTAAAAGATTATGATTCAGATCAAGGAAATCTCATATCAAGAGAACATTTAGGTTCAGCCAACATTTGTTTTCTTGCCTGGTAGCTTCACTGGTGATTTCTGGGCTTTCCCATCTCTAGCATGGTCCTGTCTAACCTGGGCATCATGATCTTGGATTCACATCCATCAGAATCTGATGATTTTTCTCATTTTATGGCTTAATAAGCTGTGTTTGGTGCTTAACATGACTTTTAATCAAATAACAGCATGGTACCATGTTAACAGTTGCATAGAACTATGGAGATGACAACAGATAAAGACCATATGACCTATTCAGTCTGCCCATCCATATCAACTACTTACTCTCCCTTCCTCTTCCTTAGACTAGAAAGATAGAAAATGATGACAGATGAACACAAATCAGTCAGCACAGGATGTGTTTATGAGCTAATGTGAAATTCAGATTAGAGGTAGTGTCAGTGCCCTGCTATTAATGCAGAGGTTGTAACCATGTGTTAACTGCATTTATTAGCCTTGTTAATTAGTAGCAACCTTTGCTCCTTGTTAACTGCGCAGCTGCTTTCTTCAGAGTGCTGGGAACACCCCCAACAATTAATACATAGGATTTTGTATTAAGGGGGAATTCTTGAACTGGATACCTCCGTGTAGGTACATGAGACCACACGGTAGGAGCCTGTTCTATCACGGAACTTAGGCACCTGGATTCCATGATAGAATACTAATGTAACCCGGTATCGGCACATTTACCATCTAGGTGCCCATACTTACAGCAGCCATAGAACTGGTGTAAATGTGTCTGCGACATGTATAACTTGTCCTGTAAGTTATGCATGTAAATGTGAGCCCTGCCTATGTCCATGCACCTCCCACATATGCACCCTCTTGAAAATATCTGCTATACAAGAGAGGCATGTATTTACAGGGCCTAGGTGGCATATTGGCATATATGTGCAAATAACAAGCTAGATTCTATATATCATGCCTAAAAAAAAATCAGTGCTGAAAAGAAATACGCCTGGGCGTATTCTGTAAAGTACGCTTAAATTAGACACGGTTTATAGAGTACGCCTAGCACCCGTCTGCGCAACTAAATTTAGTCACGGGCAGTTTCACCAAGTAAACCTTGTTTTAAATGCCGATGGCTAAATTAGACATGGACCGGGTGTATCCCATAAGAACGCACATAGATTTTTGAAATGCCCGTGACCCGCCCAATCCACGCTTATGGCCCTTTTTCAACTATGCGCCTTAGAACTTACGCACATCATTTTACAGAATAAGCTTAGTCAGTTGTGCACATAAATTCTAATTAATTCCAGTTAGTGTCAGTTGGTAATTATCGGCACTGATTGACTTGTTAGCTAATTAAGTTGCACGCGCAAATCCAGAATATGACCAGATTTACACATGCAACTTAAGTTGCACTGTATAGAATCTGGGGGAATGTGCATATATGCCAGTATTCTAAACATTTATGTACATGTTAGTACCTAGGTTATAGAATTGTTCTTTTAATGCACGTTAACGGCCAAAGTTCAGATGTGTTAGGTGCAAAATCTTAGCACAATTAGTAAATAGGTCCCTTTGGGGGTAATTTTATACAGGTTTTTTTTGTGCATATATATATATATATATAGAGAGAGAGAGAGGTATGCATATGTAAGATGCCACACAAAGTTAACCCCAGCATGAAGCTATGCACAGTAACAAATGCGTGCACTGTGTGTCACTCAGGTGTGGGCGTGTTTAGGGCAGATTCTGGGCCGAGGAAAAGACCTCAGAAGTCTGTGGTCGTGATAATTCTTTGCTTCACGATTTTACAATCGGACATACAGACTAATCATTGGCCAAAAGCCTCTAAAACAATTGTGAAAAAATGCTTTGTGCAAACTAAAGACCTGAATGGGGTTTGCAGGAATCCCTTCCGGCGGTGCGGGATTCCCACAGGGCAGAAGCAGTTCTGCGGAGTTCCCGAGGAAGTGTAAGCTTCACCTACCAAAAGCCAAGTTCTTTCATTTTTGCTGCCTCCTCCTCACTTTTAACAGCGCAGATGCAGAAAGTCTTCCATTAATACTCTCTGCTCCTGATCTGATGTGCAGGTCTCTGCTCTGACACAGGCATGAGCATCAGAGGTCACCTGACCTACTGGCATGTGCATGTGACAGTCTCTCAGCACACAGTGCCAGTGAATCAGAGACAAGCCTTACATGTGCACAGCAGTGTTCCAAGTTCAAACTTCTGTTCCTTCCTTGCCTGCAGTGCTGGGGCTTTTTTTTTTTTAGGTACCATGAAATTCCTGTGGGAACAGGTTAAATTCTTGCGGGGACGGGTAGAAACGGGTTGGATTTCTGTCCCTGTGCAACTGTCTATTGGAAATTTCTCCTATAGAAACTTTTCATACGATATCTCAAATAATTACGTCTTATTCTTTGCTATTATATTCAATCAAATTCATGAGAAAGCACTAATTTTTCAACTAGGCCCCATTTCCCCCAAGGCTTCATCAGGGGATTTCAGCATGCTCAAACATGATTGATTTAAGTCTCAGCATGCCTGCATCAAACTCGCTTCAGGCACACTGAGACTAAAAGCAATCATGTTTGAGGATGCTGAGATCCCCTGACGAAGCCTTGTGTGAAACAGGACCCCATTGGGACCTAGTTGGAAGATTAGTGCTTTCTCATGAATTCAATTGAATATAATAGCAAAGAATGAATAATAATAATAATATTTACTATATTATATGGAAAGGTTCTATAGGAGAAGTTTGCATACATCATTTTTTTCACATTGTTTTGGAGGTTTTGGGCGGATGATTAGTCTCTCTCTGATGGTAAAATCGTGAAGCAAAGAATTATCACCACCACATACTTCCAAGGTCTTTTCCTCCATTTTTTGCACTTTTAGAAATTTTATTAGTTTACCATCCACATTTTTTGCCTATTATAAAATAAGCCTCTACTTGTTTTCTTAACTGAGGTGTCCTTTCCAAAATTACCCTCAGTGTTTTGTCTCAGTGTCAATAAAAGGTCATGGTGCTGATAAAGTAAACCTGATATTCCAATATTTATGCAAATGAGGCACAGTGGTTATATAAAGTTATGCAGAATGAGTTCCCACATCAGCTAGAGGCTACCCATGTGAATGTCTGTTAAATTTGCAGAAGAGCAATGAGGACGTTGTGTTGATTGCATTATATTTATAGAGAATCATCTTGTCATGACTATTAAATTCCATTTATGTTTAAAATTAAGTTGTACATTAAAAAAATAGCTATGTACTTACTAAAGAGAAATGCATATGCAGATCACCATTAAAAAATAAATGAAGTTGTTAAACTGGTATCTTCATTTCGGTCCTCATTTTACAAGCCCTGTTTGCATTTGATATTTATTTATTTAGATTTTGCTCACACCTTTTTCAGTAGTAGCTCAAGATGAGTTACATTCAGGTACACTGGATATTTCTCTGTCCCAGGAGGGCTCACAATCTAAGTTTGTACCTGAGGCAATGGAGGGTTGGGTGACTTGCTCAAGATCACAAGGAGCAGAAGCGGGATTTGAACTGCCACCTCTGGATTGCAAGACCGGTGCTTTAACCACTAGGCCACTCCTCCACTCATCGCCCCCTTAAATATTTATCATTTATAAACATCTTACAAAGGTGGGATACGCATTTATTAAACTCAAGAGGATATGGTCTAGGTGGGTTTTGGGCCACACAAGGGCATGACAAGTTCATAGACGTCCCCTTTTATAAAGGGGAATAAATGTCTGACCTAAAATAATGACGTCAGGTGTATCTGTTACCAAGCACATTTTTGATTTGGTAAACAGCAGCTATTGAGGGTTTAGGGAGATTTACTCATTAATTCACCAGTGGTTTTTGCCCACAGTGCCAAACTATGAAGGGAAACAAGTCGCTGTAATAGGGTCAGGATCTACCTGATCATAAAGTCTCAAAGCTAACTAGTTATGTGCCAACACTATTGTACAACATAACTGGTTATGTGCTGTGGATGTTTATGCTGCTCACATCTACATAAGTACATAAGTATTGCCATACTGGGAAAGACCAAAGATCCATCAAGCCCAGCATCCTGTTTCCAACAGTGGCCAATCTAGGTCACAAATACCTGGCAAGATCCCAAAAGAGTACAAAACATTTTATACTGCTTATCCCAGAAATAGTGGATTTTCCCTAAGTCCATTTAATAATGGTCTATGGACTTTTCCTTTAGGAAGCAGTCCAAACCTTTTTTAAACTCCACTAAGCTAACCGCCTTTACCACATTCTCCAGCAACAAATTCCAGAGTTTAATTACACGAGTGAAGAAAAAGTTTCTCCGATTTGTTTTAAATTTACTACATTGTAGCTTCATCGCATGCCCCCTAGTCCTAGTATTTTTGGAAGGCATAAACAGACGCTTCACATCTACCCGTTCAACTCCGCTCATTATTTTGTAGACCTCTATCATATCTTCCCTCAGCCACCTTTTCTCCAAGCTGAAGAGCCCTAGCCGCTTTAGCCTTTCCTCATAGGGAAGTCGTCCCATCCCCTTTATCATTTTCGTCACCCTTCTCTGCACCTTTTCTAATTCCACTATATCTTTTTTGAGATGCAGCGACCAGAATTGAACACAATATTCGAGGTGCGGTCGCACCATGGAGCGATGCAAAGGCATTATAACATCCTCATTTTTGTTTTCCATTCCTTTCCTAATAATACCTAACATTCTATTTGTTTTCTTAGCCGCAGCAGTACACTGAGCAGAAGGTTTCAACGTATCATGAACGATGACACCTAGATCCCTTGGCCGGTGACTCCTAACGTGGAACCTTGTATGACGTAGCTATAATTCGGGTTCCTCTTTCCCACATGCATCACTTTGCACTTGCTCACATTAAACGTCATCTGCCATTTAGACTCCCAGTCTCGTAAGGTCCTCTTGTAATTTTTCACAATCCTCCCGCGATTTAAAGACTTTGAATAACTTTGTGTCATCAGCAAATTTAATTACCTCACTAGTTACTCCGATCTCTAGGTCATTTATAACTATGTTAAAAAGCAGCAGTCCCAGCACAGAGCCTTGGGGAACCCCACTAACTTCCCTTCTCCATTGAGAATACTGACCATTTAACCCTACTCTCTGTTTTGTATCTTTATCTTAATCCACAATAGAACACTACCTCCTATCCCATGACTCTCTAATCTCCTCTGGAGTCTTTAATGAGGTACTTTGTCCAACGCCTTCTGAAAATCCAGATACACAATATCAACCGGCTCCCCTTTATCCACATGTTTGTTCACCCCTTCAAAGAAATGTAGTAGATTGGTGAGGCAAGATTTCCCTTCACTAAATCGATGTTGACTTTGGCTCATTAATCCATGCTTTTGAATATGCTCTGTAGTTTTGTTCTTAATAATAGTCTCTACCATTTTGCCCGGCACCGACATCAGACTCACCGGTCTATAATTTCCCTGATCTCCTCTGGAACCTTTTTTAAAAATCAGCGTTACATTGGCCACCTTCCAATCTTCCGGTACCACGCTTGATTTTAAGGATAAATTATATATTACTTAATAGCTCCGCAAGTTCATTTTTCAGTTCTATCAGTACTCTGGGATGAATACCATCCGGTCCAGGAGATTTGCTACTCTTCAGTTTGTAGAACTGCCCCATTACATCCTCCAGGTTTACAGAGAATGCATTAAGTTTCTCCAACTCGTCAGCTTTGAATACCATTTCTGGCACTGGTATCCCACCCAAATCTTCCTTGGTGAAGACCGAAGCAAAGAATTCATTTAATCTCTCTGCTATGGCTTTGTCTTCCCTGATCGCCCTTTTTACTCCTCGGTCATCTAGCGGTCCAACCGATTCTTTTGCCAGCTTCCTGCTTTTAATATACCTAAAAAAAAATTTTACTGTGTGTTTTTGCCTCCAAAGCAATCTTTTTTTCGAAGTCCCTCTTAGCCTTCCTTATCAGTGCTTTGCATTTGACTTGACATTCCTTATGCTGTTTCTTATTATTTTCAGTCGGTTCCTTCTTCCATTTTCTGAAGGATTTTCTTTTAGCTCTAATAGCTTCCTTCACCTCACTTTTTAACCACACCGGCTATCTTTTGGTCTTCCGTCCTCCTTTTTTAATATGCGGAATATATTTGGCCTGGGTTTCCAGGATGGTGTTTTTGAACAGCATCCACGCCTGATGTAAATTTTTGACCCTCGCAGTCGCTCTTCTAAGTTTTATTTTCACCATTCCTGTCATTTTATCATAGTCTCCTTTTTTAAAAGTTAAACGCTAACGTATTTGATTTCCTATGTATACTTACTTCAAAGCTAATATCAAATCTGATCATATTATGATCACTGTTATCAAGCGACCCCAGCACCATTACCTCCCGCATCAGATCATGCGCTCCACTAAGGAGTAGGTCTAGAATTTTTCCTTCTCTCAGCTCCTGTACCAGCTGCTCCATAAAGCTGTCCTTGATTTCATCAAGGAATTTTACCTCCCTAGCACGCCCCAATGTTACATTTACCCAGTCAATATCGGGGTAATTGAAATCACCCATTATTATTGTGTTGCCCAGTTTTTTTGTGTCCCTAATTTCCTTTAACATTTCTGCACTCATCTGTTCATCCTGGCCAGGCGGACGGTAGTACACTCCTATCAATATCCATTTCCCCTTTACACATGGAATTTCAATCCACAGTGATTCCAAGAAGTTTTTTGTTTCCTGCAGAACTTTCAATCTATTTGATTCAAGGTGCTTGTTAATATACAATGCTACCCCTCGACCAATTTGATCCACCCTATCACTATGATATAAT
The DNA here is from genome assembly GCF_901765095.1 of Microcaecilia unicolor. Taxonomy (NCBI): domain Eukaryota; kingdom Metazoa; phylum Chordata; class Amphibia; order Gymnophiona; family Siphonopidae; genus Microcaecilia; species Microcaecilia unicolor. Next base: position 306,875,485 of record NC_044034.1, on the reverse strand, counting down.
TTGTACCCCGGTATGACAGTGTCCCACTGGTTTATCCTCCTTTCACCAGGTCTCAGAGATGCCTATTATATCTAATTTTTCATTTAGTGCAATATATTCTAACTACTACTACTATTTAGCATTTCTATAGCGCTACAAGGCATACGCAGCGCTGCACAAACATAGAAGAAAGACAGTCCCTGCTCAAAGAGCTTACAATCTAATAATAATCTAACTCTCCCATCTTATTTCTTAGGCTCCTGGCATTCGCATATAGACATTTCAAAGTATGTTTGTTGTTCTTATTTACATCATGCTTAGTACTTGACAGTATTAATTTGTAATCTTTTGTCTGATTTTTATTTAAGGACACATGATCTATTACGGTCTCTTTTGCAACCTCACTATCAGGATACCCTATCTTCCGTGTACCTTATCCCAAACCATGCGCTTTTGAGCAACTGTGGGCCTCCCCCCTGTTTCTAGTTTAAAAGCTGCTCTATCTCCTTTTAAAAGCTGATTTCAGCAGCCTGGTCCCACCCTGGTTAAGGTGGAGCCCATCCTTTTGGAATAGGCTCCCCTTCCCCAGAATGTTGCCCAGTTCCTAACAAATCTAAAACCTTCCTCCTTGCACCATCGTCTCATCCATGCATTGAGACTCCAGAGCTCTGCCTGTTTCTTGGGCCCTGCACGTGGAATGGATAGCATTGCAGAAAATGCTACCCTAGAGGATCTGGATTTGAGCTTTCTACCTAAGGGCCTAAATTTGGCTTCCAGAACCTCTCTCCCACATTTTCCTATGTCATTGGTACTCACATGTACCAAGACAGCCGACTCCTCCTCAGCACTATCTAAAATCCTATCTAGGTGACGCGTGAGGTCCGCCACCTTCGCACCAGGCAGGGAAGTCACCATCCTCACGTGCACCAGCTATCTATATGCCTAATGATTGAATCACCAACTACAACAGCTGTCCTAACCTTTCCCTCTTGGGCAGCACTTGGAGACATATCCTCAGTGCGAGAGGATAGTACATCCCCTGGTGGGCAGGTCCTGGCTACAGGAGTACTTCCTACTTCACCAGGGTGATGCTCTCCTTCTAGGAGACCTCCCTCCTCCAAGGTAGCACAGGGGCTGCCAGAATGAAGGTGGGATAAATGTCCATTTCTCCTGTAGATTCAATTCTAAAATACTATTGAAATGTGAGATGCACTAACCTGCATGTCTCAGTTCCTACTGGTACGAACTGTCTAAAATGGGGCTGCCCGGCTTTTAACAAAAAACAAAAAAAATCATCTCAGTTGTGTCTGCAGCCATTGCTTTGTGCAGATAGTTTTAAAGGATTCCTTTCCCTATCACTCATCTCAATTTCACACACCTAGTGCGAAACCTTGGGACCTGTTGTCAACATAAGGCAGAGGTGGCTGGTTCAAATCCCACTGCTGCTCCTCCTGATCTTGGGCAAGTCACTTTAACCCTCCATTGCCTCAGGTACAAACTTAGATTGTGAGCCCTCCTGTGACAGAGAAATATCCAGTGTACCTGAATGTAACTCACCTTGAGCTACTACTGAAAAAGGTGTGAGCAAAATCTAAATAAATAAGGCAGATGCCTGGAAGAACTTAAAAATGACCTGGACTGCAAAGATGGACTTAATTGCTACTGAAGCCCATCAGAAGTTATTGTGCTGTCTTTTAGAATGTTAGGTTACTTTTGTTTTTTTTCCTTTTTAATAATCATATGTTAATTTATACTTTATTTATGATCTAGTTTTACTTGAGATTGACATTGATTAGAAGTGACAGCTGTGTGTTCCTTTTTTAAATTGAGACTGAGGTCTTTTCCTGCTGGAGATCATTGTACTGTCTTTTTTGCATATGACAATTTAGCCAGTTGGAAGCTGACCCCTCTTCAGAAAATTGTATGAAGTGTGTGTGTCTGTGCTATACAGTAGGGAGGAACCTCCCTCATTGGGTGAGTGAAACTAAGCCACTTTTGTTCAGTATTGATGGTGTCCAGATTTATGAGACCTTGCCCTACTGTACCTGTTCAATGTGTGTAATTTATAAAGGCACATGGAGGGGCATAATCGAACAGCGCCAGCCAAATTGATGGGCGGCCGTCTTCGGGGCTGGCTCCACGAAGGGGCGGAGCCAAGCGTATTTTCGAAATACGCTTGGCACCGGCCAAATCGCTCGCCGGGGTTAGATGAGATGGCCGACTCTGATTTTCAGCCATAATGGAAAATAGAGCCGGCTATCTCAAATCCGGCGAAATGTAAGGCATTTGGGCGTGGGAGGAGCCTACATTTCTAGTGCACTGGCCTCTCTAACATGCCAGGACACCAACCGAGCACCCTAGGAGGCACTTTAAAAAATTAATTAAAAAAACAAAATTAGTGTCCAGGTGCATAGCACCCTTCCCTTGTGTGCTGAGCCCCCCAAATCCCCCCAAAACCCACTGCCCACAACTCTACACTATTACCATAGCCCTAAGGGGTGAAGGGGGCACCTACATGTGGGTACAGTGGGTTTTGGGGGCTCCCGTTTACCAGCACAAGTGCAACAGGTGGGGGGGGGGGATGGGCCTGGGTCCACCTGCCTCAAGTGCACTGCACCCACTACAAACTGCTCCAGGGACCTGCATATTGCTGTCAGGGAGCTGGGTATGGCATTTGAGGCTGGCAAAAAATGTCTGATTTTTTTTTTGTGTGGGTAGGAGGGGGGTGGTGACCACTGGGGGAGTAAGGGGAGGTGATCCCCGCTTCCCTCCAGTGGTCATTTGGTCAGCTGGGGCACTTTTTTGGGACTTGGACCTAAAAAAAAGAGGGTCCAAATAAAATGGACCAAATTCTCCTGACGGCCGGCTTTCTTTTTTCCATTATCGGGCGAAGCCAGCCATCTCAACGCACGCCCCCGTCCTGCCTTCGCTACCATGCCGACACGCCCCCTTTCAACTTTCGCCAGCCCCGCGACGGAACGCAATTGAAGCCGCCCAAAATCGGCTTTTGATTATGCCGATTTGGGAGGATTCAAGAGATCGCTGCCCATCTCCCAATTTGTGTCGGAAGATGTGCGGCGATCACTTTCAAAAATGAGCTGGATAGTCATATATGTGCCTTTATGCAATAGACTCCTACACTAATCTCCGATAGTGTGCAATGCTCTGAAGCAGCTGCAACCCTGCCCCTTTTTACTTATGTGGGGATGCACATGTTTGTAACGTACTTGCATACCTTGTAATTCGGCTCTGTCCAGCAGCAATCCCTAGGAAGAATGCTGGATTGCATAATGTACACAGTTTTACAAGAGCCATTTTCCACATGTAAAAAGTTGGCACTTTCAAAACTTTCCCCGGTCTAGGCACTGTAAGTGCCAGTTTTCTGCTGACCACTGGATTCAGGGAGTGCTCCCTCCCAACCCCCTCCATCCTCTGCTGCCATTGTACCACCCAAAGACCTGTGGGTCTCCCAGCTGTTTGCCTGCTGAAGACATTCCACTGTCTCTCTCCCTTGGACACATATTTCCTGTTTGTGTGGGGGTGGGATGCTGCAGAGCAGTCAGCACAGCATGCAGCTGTGATCGATTTTCTACAGATAGGTGTGAAGGATAAGAATAAATCATGTCTAGGACTTGGACCAGACAAGTTCACAAACTGATCAACTAATTCTATAACGGATAATGATTTATTTACAATAGAAAATGATAACAAATCACAAAAAAAGAAAGGTTTAGATTCTTAAAGTTAATGATAGGGAATTGGTTTCCACACAGACTCCTTACTGCCAACCAACTCACTATACTCAGCTGCAAGTGTGATCTTGGAAGTTAGACCTATATGACCTGCAGATGGCAGTAGAGTCTTCCTCCCCACGTGAGTAGCAGGAGGCAAGATAGAACAGGTCAATTGTAGGAGATGGCATCCACAGATCGCAGAAATAGAGCTGATGGGCTGAGTCCAAGTTCTAATAGCACCATGGTGGTGCATTGGCCAGCTGTATTTGTTGACAGAAACCTGCCAATCATGTAAAAACCTTCCATGTTAGTGCCAGATATCCCAGAATAGGGTGGAGTTCCCATTTTACATGGTTGTCTTGAATCATCCAGGCTGCTTATTAGCTGCGTGACGGCACCCTCTGTTCCAGGATTAGGGTCATTGTCTTCATTCTTGACTGATCAAATGAAGTGAACATCTTTAACACAGAGAATCAATGATGTTGGCTTCAGGCCTTTGATTCAGGTTTGGTCAGATTACGTTGTGTGATACACATATTACACTGTGGCAGAGGTTATATATACCCCTCACAAATTCTCCCCTCCCCCTTTTTAAGATGGGTGGTACTTCAACCGAGTATCTCACATCTTAAAACTAGTTCATTACTGTATGTGTTAGAACCAACTGACAGTGGCCAGTGAATATGGGTAAAAGGTCATGGATTTGATATACTGCCTTTCTGTGGGTACAACTAAAATGGTTTTACATATACCGTATATAATAGAATCTAAGCCCATCCGAATATAAGCTGAGATATCAGTTTTTCCACCTTTTTTAGGGGAAAAATATTAACTCAAATATAAGCCAAGTCTTATAGTCAAGCATTTCTCATCCTCTCCTCTCCTCCCTCCCGCAGTGGCTCATACTTCTGACTTCTCTTCCTTCCTCTGCAGCCCCCCCCCCCCCAAAAAAAAAATGATTGACACACTGGTGGTAAGGCTGGACACTGCTGAAACAGAAGTAACTGCAAGCAGGGTCTCGGATTATAATCGAGTAGGAACGTTCCCCCCCCCCCCCCCCCCCCCACACACACACAGCGATCTGCATTTCTCTTACTGGTAAGCCTGGATGCTGACCCTGACGCAAAAGTAACTGCAAGCAGGGCCAGTCGAGGCCTTGCGCATCTGTGCATGCTCAAGGCCTGCTGGCTCAAGGGGAGCCAGCAGGCCTCGAGCATGTGCAGATGCTCAAGGTCCCAGACCGGCCCTGCTTGCAGTTACTTCTCTGTCAGTGTTGAGGCTTACTAGTAAGAGAAACGATGGTCATTGGAGGGGGTGGAGGAGGGAGAGAGACATTCTAAGGCAATTATAAGTCAAGACCACAATTTTGGGGTCCAAAAATCTCAGTTTATAGTTCAGTATATACGATATGTAAGATACATTCTCTAGCCCTAGTAGGCTCCCAGTCTAAGTTTTATACCTGGAGCAATGGGGGGGGGGGGGGGGGGGGGGGGGGGGGGGGGTTTAGTGACTTGCCTAGGGTCACAGGAAGCTGCAGTGGGAATTTAACCCAGTTCCCTCAGTTCTTAACCCACTGCACTAACCATTAGGCTACTTCTCCATTCCAAAGGTAGTACAGGAATGTATTTTTGATAGTATGCCAGGCATTAAAGTGGTTTACAATTCAAATTTAGGTTTTTACAAGCAAAAAGGAAAAGAACTCCAATGTTCTTTATTGCACAGAAATTATGATAAAATCCCATTAAAAATAGCAGGAGCTTAGAGAATTACCACAACTCCCTTCTAGCAGTCTTAAGTCCCAAAGAAAGCTTTACAAAATAAATCTGTTTTTAGAGCTACCTTAAATTTTGTGTATTAATGCTCTTAACTAAGCTGTCAAAGAACAGTACTCCAAAGTGATGGTGAGAGAAAAAAAAAAGGCAAAATGTCTTCTTGATTCCAGATGAACTGGTGCAGGAGAAGGAAGAATTAGGTGAAAATCATTCATTCATTCATCATAACATTTGAAGTGGTACATAAGAGAACTGAAAAGAATAAATATTAGGTGATGCCTGATTAAATAATGTTATGTTAGAGAGTGAGAATTTTATATTGAATCTGAACTTGAACCAGCAGCCAACAATATTCATTGGAATAAAGTAGTTATATGATCAAATCTCTTTGTACCAGAAAGAAGATAAATCTTATCTTTGGCTTTTATATTTCACTTTTTCCCTGAATAGGTCCTGAGCTTGATAACACATACAAGAAGTCGATTCATACAAAATCAGGCTCGTGCACTAAAAGAAATACATAACAATTCATAATTATTACTAGAAATTAAAAAAGGACAATATATAAAACACCAAACTGATATATATATATATAATTACTAGAGGGTAGGTACTTAACAAAATAAGTCTTTAGTTGCTTACAGAAACCCACATATGAGGGAATAAAATGTTTTGTTTGTGGTACAGTTCTTTTTTCTTTCAGTCAATTGTGATATATAGATATATATAAAATATCAAAAGTGACTGAAAGAAAAAAAGAGAACTCTCGACCTCAAAATGTTTATATATATATTTTTTCATCAGTGGCCATTTTGAGTAGTCACTGACTATGAAACAGAATTTAACAAGATAATCCAAAAGAAAAACAGAGGCTTAATTCTCTTTTATCCCCTAGACAGGATTAGCTCTGCTGTTCAATACTTGACTAAAACTTTACACCTCTAAGAAATTCAGTAATGTCCACAGTAATGGTAGTAAGGCATTGCTGTGGGTAGATCAGGTCTCATTGGGACAAAGAGTTCTGTTTATATGTTTATACTTGTTTACATGTTTCAACAAGGGCTTCAGTCTCCTCTGTCCATTAAGGCTTGTGAGGGCTGGTTAGAGGGGCCAAAAAGGCAGGTTTGGGCTTCTGTTTTTTTTTTATCTCTGCAGTGCTGCAAAGAGCAGGTGAATGACACCTCAGGCTTTGACTTCATGGCCACTTAAGTTGATCAGTCAACAGTCCCTGGGCTGTTATGTTTGAGAAGCCTCTCTGAGGGGCACAGAAAGTGTGATGTGCCCTAATGCCATTCCTTGACTCTAAGTATTGGAGACACAGAGACTTGAAAGACAAACAACTACACCTAGCAGGCCAAATGGTTCTAATGGTATGCAAAAATTTACACTTTTTTTTCTAAGGAAAAGTCAGCTGAGATTATATAGATTAATGGACCTATGTTAGTTATCTGGGATGGGCTAAAAGTGAATTAGAAGAAAGCATTCTTGATGCCCCACAGTTTTCTAAGGTTAAATAAACAGACTACGAGTATTTCTAACTACCCCCCCCCCCCCCCCCCAAGGTACCAAGGTGGGCCTCCCACAGCTTTTGACTGATTCACTGTTCCTACTGCCTAAGGCTTGGTTATTAAGGAATAATGTATGATTCACCACACTGGGGACAGCCACTAAGCAGTGACTTTGTTTGTTCCTTTCTGGCATTCATGTCCTTACAGGGCCTCCATGCTCAATGACTATTTTATTTTATTTTTTATTTATTGCATTTGTATCCCACATTTTCCCACCTCTTTGCAGGCTCAATGTGGCTTACAATACATCATGGATAGTGGAAATATAATAGAAAAATAGGCATTTAGTGTTACAGAAAATTTTTTTGGTAACATGATAATGATAAGACATGATAGTAGTATGACAAGCAGATATTGTAAGACATTTCTAACTACGTGTGGAGGATTTATGTATATTCACATTGGTTGATCTTTGTGGTAAGCCTTGCTGAAGAGATGGGTCTTCAGTAGTTTGCAGAAGTTTGTTAGTTCGTAGGTCATTTTTAAGTTGCACGGCAGTGCGTTCCATAAGTCTGTGCTTAAGTAGGTGAAGTTTGATGCATGCATTACTTTGTATTTTAGACCTTTGCAGTTAGGGAAGTGCAGATCAAGGAATGTGCGGGATGATCTTTTGGCATTCCTGGGTGGTAAGTCTATCAGGTCTGACATGTATGCTGGTGCATCTCCATGAATGATTTTGTGAACTAGGGAGCAAATTTTGAACATGATGCGTTCTTTGAGTGGGAGCCAGTGTAGTTTTTCTCATAGGGGCTTGGCACTTTCATATTTTGTTTTGCCGAATATGAGTCTAGCTGCAGTGTTCTGGGCTGTCTGAAGTTTCTTGATTATTTGCTCTTTACAGCCGGCATAGAGTGCGTTGCAGTAATCTAGATGACTAAGCACCATTGATTGTACCAGATTACGGAAAACATTCCTTCGGAACAAAGGTCTTACTCTTTTTAATTTCCACATTGAGTGGAACATCTTCTTGGTTGTGTTTTTTGCATGGCTTTCGAGTGTTAGGTGTCGATCGATGGTAACTCCAAGAATTTTTAGGGTGTCCAAATAGGAAGGTTCAGATTTGGTGTTGCTGAGTGTGATGAGCAGATGTTTCTATGGTAGAGGTCCAAGAGACGCGATCTTTCAGGCTGCCTCTATTACTAATTACAAGGTGAAATGCTTTTCACTGCCTGACAATATGTGCATTTCTGAGTTTTAGCTTTATCACAGAGATATAATGTTGGTTTGGGGAGATTTGTGGTAGGTGTTTGGTACTTCTGTCAGGTAGGTGTGGTTTCATAGTGTGTGTGGTGGTACGAGTACATATGAAGGGAGAGCAGAGGGCAGTGACAGTCAAATCCCCACTATGACATTACTTACAAGTCTGAACACTTAGGGCCCGATACTCAAAAGTAAACATGGGCACTAGACACCATCATCGCTGGACTAGCGTCCACATTTACCTACGCAGAATGCTCAGAGGCCCGGAGCGTGGGAACAACTGTGTGTGCAGATGCACAGAACAAGTCGCATGCTAATGTATTGAAAAGCATGCAAATAGGGGCCGCTAAAGGTGATTAGCTTTGCGGGGTTTAAAAAAAGGTCTGGACGGCTTCCTAAAGGAAAAGTCCATAGACCATTATTAAATTTACTTGGGGAAAATCCACTGCTTATTTCTGGGATAAGCAGCATAAAATGGATTGAACTTTTTCAGGCTCTTGCCAGGTATTTGTGACCTGGAATTGCCACTGTTGAAATAGGATGCTGGGCTTGATGGACCTTTGGTCTGTCCCAGTGTGGCAATACTTGTGTAGAGGCCATGTCATTTTCCTTCCAACGATGGTACAACAGCACACTCCACAAGGGTGCCCATATTGCTGCAAACCCTACGCCAGCTCAGAGCTGGCATTAGGAGCCTCCCTCCTCTCAGCACTGGAATAGTGGAGAGAGTGCACTCACCGGCAGGACGAGGAGGCAGGCAAGAGCAGATGCTTGTGTTTGAAGAAAGATAAACTCTTTCAAACTGTTGCTCCTGCTAAAGCAGTTTACTAATGCTCTGTCTAAAAACAGTTGTATGAACCCCAATGAGAGCAGTGCAGTGAGACACCAGCATCCTGCCAAGGAGATACGAGGTCCCTTTCGGTTGGTGGCAGAAGCTTTTTGCCTGTCATTAATTTTAACTTCTGACTTTAAATAAACTGATTTTTTTTTTCATGGTTTGCTGCTCGCAACCCTTTTTCTTGGCTCCAAGACGATGTCTACAGAGCATTCCCTAGGCAGCAGTCACTTCTGGTGGGCGGTTCTTGTTGCTCCAGGAGATAGAAGTCAAAGAACCAGAACCACGTACTGTGCATTGGCGTATGGGACAACCAATCATGCTGCAAAAGGCAGATCTCCTTACCAACTTGGCTCTGCCATGTTCACTACTGGGTAGAGGTGCACAGCTGGTACTGTGGAGGATGTGAGGTGAGCTGGGGAGATTCTGTTTTTTTTCCATCGATCTTGGTAGATCTATTTTATTTTATGTGTGTTTCACATGTCATCGGGAAGGCATCAGAGATCTTTGGCGTTCGGTAGAGTGCAGAGCATTGAAGCTAAGGGGAGATGGAGAAGGGGTTTGGGTACGGCATTGGTTTAGCATTTTAATTGGGAGAGAAGGCTTGGGAGCCTCTGTGGACTGTAAACTGCTAGAACTTGGGGATCTTTACACCAGCTTTATGCAGTCTCTATTTCACTAATCAGCAACCGGCACCTCTTCCTCCTCCTTCCCTCCTCCCCTTTGGCATTCTGGGCATACGCTGAAGAGCTGTGCTTAATGCACAGCTCTTGAGTGCACCATTCTTCCCATAGGTGCTGACTCTGTAGGTGCTCGAGCACTCCCAATATTTTGGGGCATGGCAAGTGCAATGCTCCACAAGAGAAACCCCCTCCCTTGAGTCTTAGTCCATGCTTGCTGTCCCACTGCTGGCAGCTCTCCCTCTCCCTGCGGCTTACCGGGGCTGATGACTACCGCTGCTAACTACCTTGATCGCTGCTGGTAGATGCACCACAATGATTGAAAGGAGTAGCTACCTCAAGATCTTAGTCTTCTCTATGATGCATCCTGCCTCCTCTGATGCAACTTCCTGTTCTGCATGGGCAGAATGCATCACAGTGAAGGTGGAGGCTCCGAGGTAGCACCTTTCAATCATTGTGGTGCTTCTACCAGTAGTGATCAAGGTAGTTAGCAGTACTGGTGAACTGCTAGATGTGAATCGCTTGTTTACTCTCCAAAAATACTAGGACTAGGGATATGTAATGAAGCTGCAAAGTAGTAAATTTAAAACAAATCAGAGAAAATATTTCTTCACTCAATGTGTAATTAAACTCTGGTATTTGTTGCCAGAGAATGTAGTAAAAGCAGTTAGCTTAGCAGGGTTTAAAAAAAGGTTTGGCTAGCTTCCCAAAAGTCCGTAAGCCATTATTAAGGTGGATTTGGGTAAAATCCACTGCTTATTTCTAGGATAAGAAGCATAAAATGTATTGTACTGTTTTGGGATCTTGCCAGGTACTTGTAATCTGGATTGGTCACTGTTGGAAACAGGATGCTGGGTTTGATGGACCTTTGTTTTGTCCCAGTATGGCAACACTTATGTAACTGAGAGCCAATTGGACCGAACTCTGGTGCTGTAAGGAACAGCACTGAAAAAATACTGGCTGATTAATGAGTCGGAATTTCCGACCAATACGCAACCTTAACAACATGCAAATTATATGTATAAGTTAATGTGCATCAGTCAGTAAAGGGGTCCGAGCATTTCTGGCGCATGCCCACAAGATGCCCCAGGCAGGGATGAGGTGCTGCCGTTTTGAAGCGGGCGGGCCCAGAAGCAGAAGGGAGTAGGCTTCCTCCTGCTTCCAGCCCAAAGGTATGCAGACAGGTCTGGGGGTGTGGAGTGGAATTCCACTAGATCACCAAGACTAGAGGTGACTTGGGGGTCCAGCCGGGGGCTGGTCAAGTTGGTGGGCCTGTTGGACCACCAGACAATATGTTTTGGGGGAATCCATCAGACCATCAGGGATGTTTTTGGTATGGGGAGGGGTCGAGAAGGGGGTCCACTGGACCTCCAGGGATGTTTTCAGGTGTGGGGGAGGGGTCTGGTATGGCGGGAGGGGTCAAGAGGGATTTTAAGGTTGGGGGTTAGGAGGGGTCCACTGGACCACTAGAGATTTTTTTTAAAGGTTGGGTGGTGGAGGCTCAGGCAGGCTGAGAAACCTGGCCCCAAGATCTGGAGTTGTCAGTAGTTTTTAGCCAGTAGGGCAGGGGTTTTCCATGCGCCGTTTTCTGAGCATTGCGCAGAATTGCTAATGAGCTCATTTTACTACTAGCAAGCACATTACATGGGACTTTCGGTTATTGCTTCCGTGCAGTTAGTAGCCCTAGCCAAAAGCCTCTGTGCATTGGCCATTCAATAACATTTCTTTTAGACTTACAAAAACACAGTCTAAATGAAATGTAAGCCCGCTTTTCTTTGAGCATCGGGGCCCAAGTCCTCTGGCTTGTTTACTTTCTTCAGCTGGTCATTGTCAATGCCTGCAGTATGCAAGCTCCTTATTAACATACAGCAAATGTCTTATTAAGATACACAAACTACGCTTGCTGGCATTGATAAATAAACTATATGTAGTGTCCCAAACAATAGAGCTTCAACTATAAATCTTGTATCCTCATAGGTATTTTATGGAAATTCTAAACCAGAGTGCCATGAATTCAATCTTATGTCACCTTTATCCAGTGCATCTTTTCTAGCAAAAAAGGTGCCGGTACTCAAATGCTAGGCCATCCATCAAGGGTGGGGTAATCACTGAGGGATCCACCCCACAATAGCCAGGCCCCCTGCAACCAGTTACAGAACCTATGACAAAGCAGAATTGGTGTGTAGAGCCTGAGCTCTTTCATTAAAACTTGGGGTCCTTGGGTCAATTTTAGCAGACAATGGAAAAGGTGCTAGTACTCAGTACCCCCACAAAAAAAGGCCTGCCTTTATCAAACTTAGTATAATATTCAAATATTTTTATGGAGATCATCAGATACTACTGCAGCTCACACCATAGGAACTCAGCGTTCCTTCTTCTATTGAACAATGGTTGTGGCGCAAATCGTCATAAGATCACCCTTAGGAATTTTCTAATGTGCATTTTCAATATAAAACAGTTATCCAAAAAGGTGCATAGTAAAGCAACAGCTTTTACCTTTGTCCAAAAATATGCATAATGGAACATCAGCACTTATCTTTTTTTAATCGGCACCGACTTTTAACTTCTGTTTCTGATGCCTTACGTCCTGCACGGGGCTACCTGCAAGGTGTAGGACGTAAGGCGTCAGAAACAGATGATCACACAACGAAAGCGCCGGAGTCGACCAGTGCTGAAGAAGACTCTTTGGCTGGCGGGGATTGGCCCGCCAGCAAACAAGGTACCTGATGCGGCAGCGGGGGGGGGGGGGGGGGGTCAAATGTAGAGGGGGCCAGAGTGTAATCTGTGGGGGCCCATGCCCCCGTGGCCCCACGTAGCTACGCCCCTGGTTTGGGCCCACTGTGTTACAGAAATACATAACATTTTTCAGATTAAGTCCTACAGGTAAAACTGAGAAATGATAACTAGAGAAGTACTGCCATCTAGTGGCAAAAATATGTATCTTTGAAAGCTTAAAACAAGCCTGTGGATGGAAAAGGGAGAATTTTTACCTGCTCTTTGGTGTCCATAAAAAAACAAAAAACATTATTCTCATAGTGACAATTATTTTAAACATGATAAATATGATAAAAATATTATGATAAAATGAACAAATTAGCAATTTTAGGTAAATTGAAGATAATTCATGACAGGATTTTAATCCACATGACATGAAGTCCTGTTTTACATAGAATGTAAAGATTGGGACTTCTTGGTACGAACATGCACTTTTCCTAAGGTACTTTAGAAATGGATCTGCTGCCACAGGGCCTTTTCTAAAATGCATGTACTGTATGTGCCGATGTCTGCAATGGAAGCAAACATTTTACAAAGAGACATATTGAACAACTAATTGCATGGACTGAGCTGCTTCTACATGGAAGTGGCAGCACGGATTTCATAACTTCCACAAGTAGCTGACCCATTTCACCATTGGCACAGCCAAGGGTGGGCCTAGGCCCACCCACTTTGGGCTCAGGACCAACCAGTAGCAGCACACCTAGGGTTACCATATGTCCGGATTTACCCGGACATGTCCTCTTTTTGAGGACACCTCTGAGCTAGGCTCTCCCTCCTGCAAGGGTCTAGCTCAGGAGGCAAGGACCAAACAAGATTTGAATCTGAGACAGGATTTATACCCATGAGCTGCTCTTTCCAATTTCAGTCTCGTCCCTTAATGAACATACTGGCTACAAAGGACATTTCTACTCCCCAGGGGCATAGCTAGGGGGGCTCCAGGGGGACGGCCGCTCCCCCAAATGGACTTCCACTAGCATTGTGTGACAAGGCTACAGCCCAGAGGTACAAAATGAAACAACAAAATCCTGAACTACATCTCCCAGAATGCATTGCCCGTCCCAGCAAGGTGAGCCCCAGGGATAGACAAGATGGATCTATACCAACTCTGACCACAAGAGGGAGGGAGAAGGAAGAAGCCCAGTTCCCCTGGCTCCGTAATCAATACATCATGCCTCCCACCTGTAAGAGGGAAGGGTGGGGTGAGTAGCAGGAGGAGGGGATGGATTGGGTGGAGGAGGGGGTTAAAGAGGCTGAGCAAGAAGCAGAAAGCAGGATGGAATGGGAGCTGGAGAGTCCTGAGGAAGGTAGCACCTGAAGGTGGAAAGCTATGTGTTTAAAAGTTTTGATTTAAAACCTGTTGTAAGGAAGAAGCCTGTTTTGATTTGAACTGTTTGCTGTGGGGGAAGGGCAGAGGGCTGGAAGAGTTATAAGCCTGGTTCCCCAGCTGTTCCTGTTTGTTGTGTAAGAACTGTGGGAGCTGGAAACCCTGGTTGGACAGGAGGGAACAATCTTGCTGAAAGGCCAGCACTGCTTGTGATACGTACTTTGAAAAGGAAGTATTTTCAAAGGGGACTATTGCAGCCCTCAAGAAAGGGCAGAGACTTTGGATTGCTGGGTGAGGGGAAGCACAACCCTGCCTGGGGCAGCCCTAACCCAGGGCTGGACTGAAGCTTTTGTTTGTAACTTGGAAACAAAATAAAAAGAATATTTGAAGGTATCTGCCGGTGGAAATTTGTGGGGCTTGGATTAATCCTGGGGAGGAGACTTCCTTCCTCCCCCTCCTGGCGCAGCGGTCCCGTTTACAACTGGCACTTATTTTTTACGCGACCCGTCACATTAAAAACACGTGCCACGCCGTCAGTGGTCTGCTCTCCACTCCTGCGCCTTCAACCTGGCTACACTTCTGCTACTCCCTATAGTCTATAAGGGACTAGAAAGATCACTATGGTAATACTTCCTTAGTAACTACTTAATCTAGGTTACCCTGCTATAGATAAGAGCCTTTGAGATTTTCTGCACATTCCATAGGTGCCAAAATCCTACAGGTCTCTACAGGAAAAATAAAAGTGGATAACAGCATAAGCAGCAAGAGTAGAAGCAGGCCTTCCCCATTATGGGCCCACACTAGTACTGTTTCTTTAAGTACTGAAAGCAGCTGCTTAGTTGTCCAGTTCCAGGAAGAAGACTTTTTGGCCAGTCCTGGTTTTGATCTTACATCAGCCTAGCACAGGGGTAGGCAACTCCGGTCCTCGAGAGCTGCAGGCAGGTCAGGTTTTCAGGATTTCCACAATGAATATGCAGGAGATAGATTTGCAAGCACTGCCTCCATGGTATGCAAATCTATCTCCTGCATATTCATTGTGGATATCCTGAAAACCTGACCTGCCTGCGGCTCTCGAGGACCAGAGTTACCTACCCCTGGCCTAGCACTTGTAGTCCCTGATTCTACCCATTTAAATCACTGCTGAGGATCCTATAATGCATTAGGCTGGGGGATATTAGAAATCCAGGACTGGCCCAAAACCTCCTTCCTGGAACTGAATAATGGCATCTCTGTGTTTCTTATCAAGAAGCTTCTAGAGTCCTTTTCAGCTTAAAAATGACTTATCCTGCTCTCTCCAGGAGATCTCTATATGGGGTGAAATTCCAGGTTCGAAAACAACTGCAGTCCTGGTGTTCTCTTTGTCATGAAAGCATGAACAGGCCAACCAGACTGACCTGTTCAGATTCTAAGAAAGGCCCTTGCGGTTCAGCCTCAAGTGGATAAAAAGGGAGCTGAGAAACCAATGTGTAAAAACAATTAAAAGAGAGTCAAAGAGCCAACTGAACCATTCCAAACTTCATTTTTTTCCAGTAAATATACTTTGGGCTGAATATTTCAAGATGTTACACCATACAGTCAGTTCAAGGAGGTTTGCAAAACTGAGACCCTTGTGAATATAAAACCTGCCCTCCATACCTGAACTAGAAAAGGCAACACAGCTTGGGTCTGCTGAGTCATGCATATTTTCAAAGCACTTAGCCTTCCAAAGTTCCATAGGTTTCTATGGAACTTTGGAAGGCTAAGTGCTTTGAAAATATGCCTCCATGTGACCTATGGGGCTACCAGGACTTTTGACAGGTAAGAAATCTTGCTTCAGGGCCCATATGGGTTGAGCTACTGTCTTAACAATAAAAACATATTCATACCAAGCTGACAATCAGCTAATAAAACATATATTTCATTTGGATGAGGTTCATGAAATAAATCTAAATAGTCATATACTGTAAGTAGTTCACATACATGCAGTGACATCCTTTGAGTCCTGTTACTCCTTCAACTATAGACAGTAGTAAGAGCACCAAGAACAACATTTATTGGGACCCAATAAACTTTGTTTTTGGTGCTCTTACCACTGTGTATTTGGTGCTGGTCATTTGGATTTGGTTTACTTCCACCTTTGTGTACTTTGCATTCCTTGGCTTTTTTTGTGGAAGACGTGGCCCCCTTCTTCTGACTCCTTCAACTATTCCTAAGGAATTACCTAGACTTTGGGAATCCTCTACAGGTTTGCATTTGTTTAGAAATGGATTGAAAATGCAATGAAACAAGCTTTGTTTCGAGTTTTACTGTACCACTATTCACCCCTCCCCCCATAGATATATAAAATACAGGGTTTTTTTTAACATTCCCCTCAGCCTACCTGTGGACTTGTAACTGCCCCTCTTATTAAACCCCCCTCCCTCCTCGGTGTACCTTACCGACCGCAGCAACTCATTTTCACTGCCTGTATGGTCCCACAGGCTTTCCCTTCACTACATCCCATCCATCATCACTGGTGGAACACAATGGAGGGAGGTGTGGCCTAATGGTTAGTGCTTCAGGCTTTGATCCTGGCAACCTGGGTTTGATTCCCACTGCAACTCCCTGTGACCTTGGGCAAGTCACTTAACCCTCCATTGCCCCAGGTACAAAGACTTAGATTGTGAGCCCTCTAGGGGCAGAGAAAGTATCTGCATATAATGTGTACAGCACTGTATACATTTAGTAGTGCTATAGAAATGATTATTAGTAGTAGTAAAGCCTGTGAGGCTGCCAATGAGGTATACCGGGGAGAGGCAGTGTCCATTTAGGCCCACCCATACCTACACACTGATGTTTTCTGTGACCTTTGGCACTTAACCCTCCATTGCCTCAGATAAAAACAGATTGTGAACCCTCTGGGGCAGGGAAATACCTAGTGTACCTGAATAGAACTTACCTTAAGCTACTACTGAAAAAGCATGAACAAAGTTAAAAATTCCCCCTCTCATTCTTGTGTTTCTCCACTGAATTTCCACTGGTATTTTCACCTCTAGAGAATTTCCTGTTGACATCCTCTTGGATGACAGAACTTCCCTAGTGCAGACACTGAAGCCCCACCTTCTTCTCTGTATCTCTTCCGCTTCTTGAAGGCACACTGACTAAGATAACCCCCAACATAATAAGATATATATATATTTTTTTTTGTTACATTTGTACCCCGCACTTTTTCCCACTCATGGCAGGCTCAATGCGGTAGGCAATGGAGGGTTAAGTGACTTGCCCAGAGTCACAAGGAGCTGCCTGTGCCAGGAATCGAACTCAGTTCCCCAGGACCAAAGTCCACCACCCTAACCACTAGGCCACTCCTCCACTGTCCCTAGAACAAATTGTAGAAAGTATTAGATGCAATAAGATGGGCAGACTAGTTAGAATACAGTACAGTACATTCTTACAGTACACTGCCTTGAGTGGATTCCTTCAAAAAGGCTGTAAATTAATCCTAATAAATTTATTAGGATTAATTTACAGCCTTTTTGAAGGAATCCACTCAAGGCAGTGTACTGTAAGAATGGATTAAACATAAGCAATAGGCAATTACAGCAGTAAAAATAGTCAAAGAACAATACAAAGTATGGCATGGTATACTATCTACAATGTCAACACAATACGTAATAGAACATTTTAAATGATAGCGAAGGGTAAAGCAAAGATGTAACATATAGATAGGTAAGAGAGTAAGAAGAGTTAGAAAGTAAGGTGACTGATTTAAAGAAAGTTGCACATGAGGTCAGAGAGATGGTTAAATATTATCTCAGCTAGGGTAGGAGTGGAGAAACATGCCCTGCTGCAGTATGTGCAGCCTGCCTGAGTCACTCCTTGTGTGTGTGAGTGAGACTAACAAGTTAGTTACTTCTTCCATTAAAGCCTGGTTGAAGATCCAAGCTTTCACCAGCTTCCTGAATCCGATGTAAACAGGACCGACCTGTTGTTGGATAAATGAAAAGTCAGATAATATGGAAAACACTGCATAAACCCCTCAAACAATGCATAAACAAAGGCATAGAGTTCCAGATTTTCAAAAATTGCTCTAAAACAAAAATTGTTAATAGAAATAAATGCAATGACATCACCGGGGGAGGAGAGGTCGGTCGGATATGCCAGATTAATGAAGGTTAGATAATCGACACTGTACTATATAGTGTCTTTATCTGCTGTCATTTTCTCTGTTTCCATGACTACAAATACAGGAGTTCAATGGTGAAGAGAGAGGTTTCATTCTAAGGGACCTGTAAAAACCTCTTATGCTGATATCAGGAAGCTAATCAAATTTGGACTGAGTAGTCCCCTCCCTTTAATATTGTTCTAGAGTATAATAAACAACCAAGAAGTCTATGCCAGGGGTTTGGAATGCCCCCACACGCACTCCCAAACCCACTTTATTGGGGCTGAATGTCGATTTAGTGCTTCCTGTTGTTCCCCGAGCTTTGAATGTGCAAAAAAGTGCTCAAAAATACTCTTTCTAAATTTTCAAATAAATAAAAATAGTGAGATAACTGTATCATATCACTATTTTTATTTAGCTGAAAATTCATATAGAGTATTTTGAGCATTTTTTAGTGACTGATGCCAAAAGAGTTTTTGATGCTTTCAAAAAATGTCACCATCTGCTACACCTTGCTGAATCATATATAAGTGTGAATAGGCTGCTTGTTTGGGGTTTTGAGGAGTGAATGAGGGGCAAATTGTGTTTGTCCTTTTGACTGTAAAAACTACCTACAAAAAGCCCTAAATGAAAAGAGTGGAACTTGGTTCCCTGATTGGGTCATCCTGTAGTTTTACAAAATGCGGCACTGACATATGTACATTGCAAAGTCAAAAGTTATATGGGCAAGTCTCGGCAAATACAGGTATAGCACCCCATGAAACTATTCTTTTTTGCATGTTTTATTGTAAAGGGTAAAAGGTCATGGATTGCTATACTGAAACAGAGAAACATGACAGCAGATAAAGGCCATATGACCCATCCAGTCTGCCCATCCTCTGTAACCCCTAATTCTTCCTGTTCCTAAGCGATCCCACATTCTTATCCCATGCCTTTTTAAACTCTGGAACAGTCCTCGACTCCACCACCTCCACCGGGGGGCCATTGAGCCTACAAATAGGTGGGAAAATGTGGGATACAAATGTAACAAATAAATTCCACGCCTCCATCACCCTTTCTGTGAAATAATACTTCCTCAGGTTGCTCCTAAGCCTATTCCCTCTCAACTTTGTCGTATGCCCCCTCATTCCAGAGCTCTCCATCATTTGAAAAAGGTTCTCTTCCTGTACGTAAATGCCCATGAGATATTTAAATGTTTCTATCATGTCTCCTCTCTCCCTCCTCTCTCCCAGCGTATACATGTTGAGATTCATGCCAAAGTGGTACGCAGGTACTTTCTCTGACCCTAGTAGGCTCACAATCTAAGTTTTTGTGCCTGGAGCAAAATGGAGGGTTAAATGTCTTGCCCAGAGTCAGAAGGGGCTGCAGTAGGAATTGAATTCAGTTCTCTAGGTTCTCAGCTCAGCTAACCGTTAGGCCCCTCCTCCACTTCATTGTTCCCATCAGGGCTGGCTCAAGGGATTTTGTTGTCTTTTAAAATTGCCATGGTCCTGGTGACAGCAGCACAGCACAGTGGCAGGGAGTAAGGGAAGAATGAGTCAGTGAAGGAGGACTTTCTGTGCCCTTAAGCTTAAACTCCCTGAGCCAGCTCTGGTCCACACAATATGTTAGGTGCCAGCATATACTCATGTACTCTTGCAAGTCCTAATACCTATTTTATCTTTGGTAAAATACCTGGAGATATGTGAATGTCCTGACTCGGATGTCCCTGTTTCTTACCTAGATGTCCTTTACAAAATGGAGCTTCACATTTCAGTAAAAAAAAGTTCCACAGTTCACAGAATGTTTTGGGGAAATTTTCCTGGGAACAGAAGTAAATCAATAACAAGTCTTGGATCTGTTTATCCCACTGGATTTCCCACAAAAGTGATTCTCAGTTTTCCACTGATGTCATTCCATTGTGGGATAAACAAACAGGGCTGGATAGATCATTATTCACCAAATGTTTTTATAAAACACACTTGAGCTAATTCATGCTTTACATTTAGGAGGTTTAAACTCTGTATGATATAACCCTGATCTCATGGGTGAGCGTTTGATCCATTCTGTGGGGGCTATGTTGCAAAAGAGATGGGGATCTCGCGTCTGCTTTCATAAAATCACCTTTATTTGGTGCTTCCTCCACAAAACAACAACAAAAAAATCTAAGTGTAGGAGTCAAGGGGCTCTTTTACTAAGCCGCGTAAGCACCTACACGTGCTCAATGTGTGTCAAAATGGAGTTACTACCCAGCTACCGTTTGGCTCTTGTGGTAATTTCATTTTTGGCACCCATCTGATATGCACGTCCGAAAAAATTTCAGACGTGCATATCGGACGCGTGGCAAGTGGTATTTGACGCGCGAAAGGTCATTACCGCCCGGTTACCATGTGAGTCTTTATCACCATGTCAATAGCTGGTGGTAAGGTCTCAGACCCACAATGGGTGCACGCCAATTTTGATTTTGCCACACGTCCATTTTCAGCAAAAATTTTAAAAAGGCATTTTTTGCAGGCATGCTGAAAAATGGATCTGCGGGCACCCAAAACATGCGTCTACACTACCGCAGACCATTTTTCAGTGCGCCTTTGTAAAAGGGCCCTTAAATGAAATGAAATAACCATGAAATAACAGAAATATTTCTCAGTCTCTTTATCAGACAAATCTTCATTGTCATCTAGCAGGCCACCTTTTGGTCTTCTTGGCAGCCTCCAAGCAGAGTGCATTGCTGAATCCAATCTTTCTCTTAAAGACCGAGGATCCGTGTCGGCCAGGCCCCTGCTACTGGCAGCACGAGTGGAAGCAGTGACCTGCTTGGGGGTGAGCTTTCCCTCAGCCCTCACAAGCACTCGATGCCGGCACGCAGAGCGGTGGTATCTGGTCTCTCTGGAGTTTCTCCCTTGCAGCTGCTGGATTTGGCTCCGCTGGGGGTGTCTGAGCCCTTCCTTAAGCCTGGAAGAATCGCAGTCCGCTACAGAGGGAGCCTTGTGGGATTTCCTGATGGAGAGGCCACCTGAGCCATTAGCCCTTGAAGTCAGGTCTCTCAATATTTCATCAGGGGTGTGAGCTGAGGAACCATGGAACACTGAAACAGTTCAAAGCACAGGAGAGGTAACCCTTGGTGCAATGTGGTGTCTCCTTACCAAACTGGAGTCTTCCATTGCTAATTGCTCTTCAGACACTTCTTCTTTGGAATTGTCATGTGGTTCTTTGGCTCAGAAGTTTGAGACTTTAGAGACTGATCATCATTTAGAACTGGAAACTTTTGAAAAATTTTTAAAGGATAATACTGAGGTTGTGCAATCATTGGTTAAAGACAAAATATTAATACATCGAAAATAGGATCAGTATGAAAATCAGTGTAGACATTTGAATCTCTGTTTTCTTAACTTTCCAACGGTTTTGGGAGTACAACCTTTGGACATTTTCAAAAAGTACTTAAATGAGGTCCTATCATTGCCGCAGGAATCTGTTCCCCCAGTATTTGTCAACTAAGGTTCTGGGGGAAAATCATCATCATTCAGCTTTGGATATATCAGCTATCTTGGATTCCTTGCAAGAGCAATTCTCAGACCAGGCCATTTTACTTAAGTTTGTATCTGAGCAAGATTTGAATATAATTATGCACTTATATTTTTACGATGTGCAAGGTTTATTTTATGGACAGAGAATATGGATTTTTCCCGATGTTCCACGGGTTACTCAGGAGAGGAGAAACTTGGTGCCACCTTTGTTGTGTGACCCCTGCAAATGTTTAATTAAGTATTTGGGTATATGTTTTCTTTATCCCGGAACAACTTCACCCTTTTTTGGATTTGAAGAAGCTTTCACTAGGGTGACTTTCTTTTTTTTTTTTTTTTTTTTTAATTTTGCTGCCTTTCAAATGCAGAATGTGTTTTTGTACCCCATTAGATCATTTACCAATGCCATTTTCTTTAAGATATAATTTTCCTATTGTTATTTATTCCACCATTTTTCTTTTATTCTTCCTCCTAGCTCCTTTTGTAGTCTAATGT
Source organism: Microcaecilia unicolor (assembly GCF_901765095.1). NCBI lineage: Eukaryota > Metazoa > Chordata > Amphibia > Gymnophiona > Siphonopidae > Microcaecilia > Microcaecilia unicolor. Next base: position 306,853,497 of record NC_044034.1, on the reverse strand, counting down.
ATTGCCAGAGGGTCATTGATTATTCCTTATCCAATTATGCTTCTTGTTTATTTGTTGCTTTACTAATGTCAATTGTATTTCTTGAACAAGTGGATGCTTGTAGGTTTATTTTGAAATGAATAAATATTAAATTATAAAGGCTGAGGAACCAGGGTGCCTATCAGAGACCCATAGGATAAGAAATAGTCTGTTCTTCAAGAAGAAGAGAAGGATGATTAGAGCTGGCAATGAAGGTTGTCAAAAAGACCAAACGACCAAAAGGTGACCCGCCAGATGACAATGAGCATTTATCTTTAAGAGAAATTCCTCTGATAGTCTCAAATTTCTTTACAGTTGTAGGGACCCCCAGGTGGACCTCTGTTTGGGGCTACAGAAACAAGAAGATGTTAGGTTCTGTAGGGTGGGGGAGAAGGATTTCCTTCAAGGCCCTCACTCCTGCAACCCTCTTATGGTATCTGATTTCTGCACTTGGTGGGGGGGGGGGGGGGGGGGGGTGCTTCCAGAAGTAAGTCCACTCCACACATGATCAGGAAACTGTAATTCTAAATTTAATAGTAATCTACCAAGGACAAGATGAATAGTAGCAAAAGGGACATTTTAGGTAATTATGTTTTTTATTGTACGGATGTAGAGTAGTATACACAACAGCATAACTTTCCTCCTGTCCTGGAAAAAAAGGTTTGGTTTTCCCTTGCACTCCTCTCACTCAGTCCTTTGTAAGTTCCAGGGACCCTAGCTAGAACAGAATCCCCTTCTCTGGAGTATCTCCTGGGAGCAGAGTCCAACTGAGCCTCTAGTGTATGTTCGTCTCCTCTATTCCAGGCACCCCTCCCAGTCTTTTACTTTTGTCTCCCTTCCATGAATGTTCACAGACTCCAATGACTTGTGCTTATCCAGCATTCAGATCAGGTTGGTAGAAAGAGGAGCCCTTCAATGTGGCTGTTGTGCCTCACCCTATGCTTGGAATCAACTTCCTGAGCCCTTACGCCAAGCCCCCTCCCTACCCATCTTCAAATCCTTGCTCAAAGCCCACCTCTTCAATGTTGCTTTCGGCACCTAACCTTTATACCTTTCAGGAAATCTAGACTGCCCCTATTTGACTGACTGTACATTTGTCCTTTAGATTGTAAACTCCTTTGAGCAGGGACTGTTCTATGTTAAATTGTACAGCGCTGCGTAACCCTAGTAGCGCTTTAGAAATGTCAAGTAGTAGTAGTAGTAGTAGTTAGTACTGTCTCCACACTGTACCTGGAGTGATTGCTGAACCTCCAGGTAAGCTTACAGAAGTAAATGGCCTACTGATTCTCTTCCTTCTCTTTGGAACAGATTATCCGCCTTATTTTCGAAAGAGAAAGACGCCCATATTTCGACCCAAATCAGGAGATGGGCGTCTTTCTCCTGTGGGCGCCCAAATCGGTATAATCGAAAGCCGATTTTGGGCGTCTTCAACTGCAATCTGTCGCGGATACGGCCAAAGTTGATGGGGGCTTGTCAGAGGTGTGATGAAGGCGGGACTGGGGCGTGTTTATCGGCCAAGGAGAGATGGGCGTCCTCGGCCGATAATCGAAAAAAGAAAGGCGTTTTAGCGCAAATTTGGGTCACTTTTTTTGGACCCTATTTTTTCACGAACAAGTCCCCAAAAAGTGCCCTAAATGACCAGATGGCCACCCCTGACTCCCCCAGTGGTCACTAACCCCCTCCCACCCCAAAAAAACAACTTTAAAACCTTTTTTTTTTCCAGCCTGTGTGCCACCCTCAAATGTCATACCCAGCTCCATCACAGCAGTATGCAGGTCCCTGGAGCAGTTGTTAGTGGGTGCAGTGGACTTCAGCCAGGTGGACCCAGGCCCATTCCCCCTACCTGTTACACTTGTGGTGGTAAATGGGAGCCCTCCAAACCCCCCCAAAACCCACTGTACCCACATCTAGGTGCCCCCCTTCAGCCATAAGTGCTATGGTAATGGTGTGGGGAGTGGGTTTTGGGGGGATTTGGGGGGCTCAGCACCCAAGGGAAGGGAGCTATGGACTTCAGAGGTAGTTAACTTTAGTTTTTTAATTGTTACAAGTGCACCCTAGGGTGCCCGGTTGGTGTCCTGGCATGTGAGGGGGACCAGTGCACTACGAATCCTGGCCCCTCCCACGACCCAATGCCTTGGATTTGGTTGTTTTTGAGCTGGGCGCCTTCGGTTTCCATTATCGCTGAAAAACGATACCACCCAGCTCAAATCTGCACAAATCCGATGCATTTGGCTGGCACAAACCGTAGTATCGGAAAAAAGATGGACGCCCATTTTTTTCCAAAATACGGTTTGCCCCGCCCCTTCATGTACCCGTTCTCGGAGATAGATGCTCATGGAGATGGGCGTTCGCGTTCGATTATGCCCCTCTACATCTCTATTCCAAGATCTGCCACCTGAGTATGATAGACAAGATGGATTGGCTTGAGTTACAAATCTTCTGGCTGTAAGGATTCTGGGAAAAAATAGTTTCCCTCCAAAACTGGGTATATTTAGCTTTAACAACTGCACATCCCTACTAAGTACCTTACTGATCAATGTTCAGCCAATGTAAGTGAGCGTTTTTTGTTGTTTTTTAAAAAATAAATGCTTACTGTTTCCTGCCAAGTTAGACCCGAATAGTCAATGCTGGGCCATGTGTGGGCACTGGCATTGAATGTCTGGGTCTGACCAGACTAACGCTAACTGCTGGTACTGATGTGTGTCCCACATAAGTGTTTCTGGTCAGGTTCCCCCCAACACCAAATCTGATCCCCCTCCTGAAGGTCAAAAGCCCATCCACCGATCTGATTGCCCTCTCCCCTCCCTCCCATCCCCAAGGTCAAAAGTTGCCCTCAAATCCAATCTCTGTCCTTCCTTTACCCCTTCCCCAGAATCCTTTAGCCCCAGTAGGCCCCTGATTAGGGGGGGGGGGGGGTCCCTTGACCTTGAGGATGGAAAGAGCAGAATCAGGGGGTTATGCCATGTAGGGGAGGATTCTGTTGTTGTGGGGGTCCAGGAGCAGAGCTAGGTCATATTGGAGGGGGTTGGGAAGTAAAAGAGACCTACGCACACTACCAGCTGCTCCCGGAAGTTATGCAGATACTGGCTAATATTCAGCATTGGTACCTGTATATCTAAGTAACCAAAGTTAGGACAACGTTCTATGTGGTCCTTTGCAGACATCAGCATTGAATATTGCCAGCTTCTGCATAACTCTCTCGGGTTCAGTCTGGTCTTTCAATGCCTTTTTATCACACAACCTTCCTCAGGAATAGCACTGTCCACACAGTTCAAAATCTTCAGACATTCTGCAGACTTCTTGTTGCAAATACACTTGTGAGACAGGAAAATCTCCCTGACCTTTTCTGCTCTGTACTTCCAAAAAGTCCTTCAGTGAGGCCAGACCGAAGAACTCCTCTCCTGCCAGAAAGGGGCAGTTCCCTGCTGTTTCTCGGTAGCACCTGAACCAATCAGTGCTCTATAGCACCCTAAGCCAGACATTGGCAAAAAATGTTTCCTTCAAAATCAAACCAAACACCCACGCTCTGTGACAGACATTTTAACCTATCCTACTTTACATCACTTCAGTACTTAATAAACTGGAAATAAGGGCTCCCCAAATTTCCCTTATCAAATAAATAAATAAAGAGGGGGGCATTTTGAGCTTCTGCTAGAATGACTAACCTCAGTGTAGCACTGGACACTCAACAGAAAGAAAAGCAGTTTCATTCCCAGATCCTGTTCCTTGAACCAGCAGAGGCCACGATACTGAGGAACCACTGTCCAAAGCCCATGGAAAAGCCTCATAGCCAGGATGCTGCTGTATTAGCTCATTATAACAATACCTATCATTTCTATAGCGTAACAATGTACACAGCATTGTACAATTGTGATATATATTGAGGGACAAAAAGTCCTGCACAGACTGTCAGAGGCAGAAGCAGAATTTCAGTGTTGGTTTCTCTGGCTCTCAGGCTGTTGCTCTAACCACTAGGCCATTCTTCCACCTCAAACGTTGTGGTAGGTGGCTTCTGGTCATTGAGTATGTCTGCAATGACTGGACCAGATGAAAGAGGGTTAAAAATGGGGGGAGGGGAAGCAACTCCCAAGAAAGATGTTGGGCAAGAAAACAAAAAACGCAAATCAAGAAAAAGATTTTGAAGTTTGCTTCTTATATTGGATATTGTACTGTGGCCTGAATAAAATCCAGGTCTTGTAGGATCAATAAAGCTCTTTTTCATCTCTAACATGCTCCAAAAATGCTGAATCCAGGTTCCTTAGGCCACAGAATATCATGACCCCACCCTCGCAGCCACCAGCACAGACAGAAAGAGGTCGTGGGAAATCAGCGGTGAAGGGTGTCTTGACATGCTAAAAGTAACACCCAGTTGATAAGATAAATATTATGCCCAATACTAATTTGAAGGCATTGCCAAATTACAAATGGCTACTGTGAACTGGGTCAGCTCCATGTTAGATTCTCTCTTCTAGTGATCTCCTAGAATGTGTAAATCTTTAAGAGCTTTGTTTCATGGATATATAGAGGAATATTTTTGAATTTCCCACTTAGCTTGCAGCCTACAGCTACTACTTATCTGCAGATCTGCAAGAGGATTAGGAAATGAAAATCACATGAAATTTTCTTTCAAAATCTGATGAGCCCTGCATATTTTGTGGGTGCGAAAAAGAGACAAAGCAAATAAGAAAGTGGGACATCAAAACGATTTTAACCAGCCCAGTCCTGCTCTCTAGTTCTGCCACTTTCTTCATGGGGGGGGGGGGGGGGGAGTTTGAAGGAGGGCCATTCTGAAATGGGTTTTTATGCTCAGGTAAATATCTTTCAAAACTACTGGCTAAGTCATATGGCTGAAGAGCTGAGGCAGGGGCACCATCTCCTCCATAAGTGTTATAGAACACATTTATAATAGAGGGGGTAATGCAGAACCTCAACTGACACACATCCCTCAATTCACTAATAAAGATAAAACCAGAAATGGAAAATATTAGACTATTTTAATACATGTTTAACTAGCTTTCAGAGACAGAAACCTCTTTCCTTGGATCAGGACAGTCGCTTTGTTTCACTGAGATCCTCAGTTGTTCAAATATATCTAGACAGGGGTTCAGTGTATGGGGAAATCTATTGCCTACAACACTCTTCTTACTCATAAAAGTACTATTTATTTATTAATTCCTTAACATTATTGGCTGACAGTTGAAAAAAAAAAAGGTGCTAAGCTGTATACAAATGGGCTATTTAAAATATGTAGGGCCTCTTTTACTAAACCACGCTAGCGATTCCCGGCGTGGCAAATACACCACAGCCCATTCAATTTGAATTGCCTACGTGACACTTACCACACGGGAATCACTGGTTTGGTAAAACAGGCCCATAATATGACATAAAGGCAATTTCAATAAACAAGAATATACAACAGATACCTCATTGGAATTGCTGATGATAAAGGCTAGGGCAAAATCCCATACATGACTCGGTAAAGAAAATTTGGATGTAGCTGTAGATAATAAATCTTTGCATTCTTTCCCTCATCATGAAAATGGATTAATATTTCATTTCTTTAAAACAAGAGTCCCATTGAGCTCAAAAGTTTAGGTTTAGAGCCGTAAAAACCAGGGAGGAACAATCAAATAGATTTTTAGCTGGTATTCAATCTTCTCAAAAATAATATCAAATACAGTAAAGTCTCGATTATCCAACCTTCGCTAATGCAACCATCCGATATATCTGATAGACCTTCCCCCACCCCAGTGATGACATCATCTTTCCATTTTCCAGCATAGCACAGAGGGACATTTCGCACCTAAGACAATTGTTTCAGACCCGGGATCCTGCTTTTACAGCAAAACAACACCATTGTGACCCAGGACCCTGCTTTTACAGCCTTTGTTCATGCATTATTTGAGGGGTTACCGTTGTTTTCCGTATTATCTGACTTTTCACTTATTCAACAATGGATCAGTCCTATTTATGCCAGATAATTGAGACTTTACTGTAGTTCATTTTTATCTTATTCTTTCAACTTGCAACATGATATGATGGGGAAACGTCCACGTTTGGAAAGAGTGACTTAGGTTTACAGTTTGGAGGTTTTGTAGGAAAACTGTCACAACGGGGCCCGGAATCTGGGCTTAGTGCACTGGAAGGTCCCATATTAAGGTATGCTAAGCCCAGATTCAACAGGGCAGTATTTAGAGTGCTTTTATTAATTTATTTATATATTTTGCAGGTCATGTCCTAACTTTTCCATTAGCATGTAGGACTTAAAAAACATAGGGGTCCTTTTACTAAGGTGTGCTGAAAATGGCTTGCGGTAGTGTACGCACGGGTTTTGGGCGCACGCCAATCCATTTTTCAGCGCATTGTAAAAAAAAGTCTTTTTTAATTTTTGCCCAAAATGGACATGCGGCAAAATCAAAATTGCTGCACGTACATTTTGGGTCAGAGACAGGGCCGGTCCTAGGGTCTCTGGCACCCCCCTGCAGACTATGAGTTGGCACCCGCGCGCCCCCGCCCCCCCCAGCATCTCCTTTCTCTCTTCTCCCACCCTGCCCCTGTCCAGCGATTCTCCTTCGCCCCCATCCCCCGTCGCCATTGGTGCTTTAAATCTTTAATTTACCTCCGTTCCAGCAGCCGCGTCATTTGAAAGCCTTGCCCCGTCTCTAGCCTTCCCTCCCTTCGTGAGTTCGTTCTGCAGTCCCGCCCTCGAGGAAATGACGTCACGAAGGGAGGGAAGGCTAGAGACGGGGCAGGGCTTTCAAATGATGCGGCTCCTGGAACGGAGGTAAATTAAAGATTTAAAGCACCAAGGGCGGCGCGGTATGGCGTCGCAGCGGCGCCCTTGAAGGCAGGCGCCCCCCTGCAGTGCTTACCCCGCTTACCGGGTTTGACCGGCCCTAGTCAGAGACCTTACCATCAGCCATTGACCTAATGGTAAAGACTCATGCGGTAACCAGGCAGTAATGACCTACACACATCAAGTACCACTTGGCACACATCCGAAAATAAAAAATATTTTTCAGACACGCGTATCGGACGCATGCCAAAAATGAAATTACCACAAGAGCCGCATAGTAAACGTGCGGTAACTCCATTTTGGTGCACGTAGATGCTTACATGGCTAAGTAAAAGGGCTCCATAGCGCAGGAGCATTTACTACCTCCTAATTAGGAGGCACTAAGGGGCAGTTTTACTAAGCTGCATAGGCACCTATGCACACCCGTCAATTTGGAGTTACTGCCTGGCTACTGCGTGACCCATGCAGTAATTTCATTTTTTTAATGTGCGTTCACTACTCACGCCAAAAAATATATTTTATTTTCTGGTGCGCAACGAAAATTGGGTGGTAACTCTAACTTGACGTGCATAGGTGATTACTGTAAGGTTAACGTGAGAGACCTTACCGCTAAGTCAATGGCTGGCGGTAAGGTCTCAGACCCAAAATGGATGTGCGCCAATTTTAAATTTTACCGCACGTCCATTTTCGGCAAAAATTTAAAAAAGGTATTTTTTACAGGTGTGCTGAAAAATGGATTTGCCTGTGCCCAAAACACACACCTACACTAGCACAGCCCATTGTTCAGCACACCTTAGTAAAAGTACCCCTAAGTGGCGGTAAACACTAATGCAGGCTCACGCATGCTAAAAAATCCACTACCACAGGATGCGCTCAGGTGTCCCACGGTAGTTCTGGGTTCGGTGTGCTAAAATATCTTTTAGCACGAGGGCGTGTTTGAAGGCAGAGAGTAGGCGTGCCCTGCGCTAATTGGGTAGTGTGGGTAAATTGCCGCATGCTGCCTGATTAGCAAAGGGTTAGTGCGAGAGCCCTTACCACCTAGTAAATAGGTGGTGTAAGGGCTCACATGCTAATTGGGAAATTAGTGCATGGCCATGAATGAGAAAATAGAAGTTGTGGCCATTTTACTGCCATGCTAAAAGTAGCCTCAGCATGTGGGAAACCCCACGCTAAAAATAGTGTAGGCCACTTTTTAGTGTGGCTTAGTAAAAAGGAACCTAAGTGCTTTCATCTTAGCTCAGTGTTAACCAGTTAGTGTGCACTAATGTAAACATGAAATGAAAATGAAAACCTACCTTTTTAAAACATTCTACAGCTAATCACAAAGATATCGTCGCCTTCCTTTCAAATCTACCTCTTCAAAAACTATGGGACCCTTTTACTAAGCCGTGTAGGCACCTACATGCACCCAACGAGTGTCAATTTGGAATTAACGCCCGGCTACCATGTGTCCCGAGCGGCAATTTCATTTTTTACACAAGTCCACTATGCACAACGGAAAATAAATTTCATTTTCTGGCGCATGGCGCTAACCAGGCGATAGAAGGCATTCTGCTTATAGACCATTACCGCCCAGTTAACACGTGAGACCTTACTGCTAAGTCAATGAGTGGTGGTAAGGTCTCAGACCCAAAATGGACATGCCAATTTTCATTTTGCTGCACGTCCATTTTCAACCAAAATTTTAAAAAGGCATTTTTTACAGGTGTGCTGAAACATGGAAATGCGCACATCCATAACATGCGCTTACACTAGCGCAGGCCATTTTTCTGTGCACCTTAGTAAAAGGACCCCTATATGAATAAATATCATCAAAATTCTACAATTGAACACAAAAGCTATAACTACATTTTTCACTTCAAATCTATCTCTTCAAAAACTCTATGAATAACCACACAAATTATAGATGCCCTCTCGAACAATGCACAGCACTATTGTAACTCTACCAAAATGTAAATTGTAAACTACTTTGAACCGAAACTTCTTTTTGGATAATAGTGGGATACAATGCATAAATAAATACAAATAAATAAACATGCTCGTTGGCTAATGCTTCCATGTCCATTCTCTGCCCCCTCCAAATATAGGAGATATTACCACAAAACACATTAAGGGGCCCTTTTAATAAGCTGCAGCAAAAAGGGCTCTGCACGTTTTTGCCATGCGCCAGGGCCCCCTTTACTGCAGAGGGGAAAAAGCCCCCAAGATAAATGGCGATACGGTAAGTTCACACTTGCCAAGTGGCCATTTCGGAGAGAACACCTACCGCCATCCATTGAGGTGGTGGTAAGGGCTCATGCGCTAACCCACGCTGCCTGATTACTGCTGGGTTACCCCCTGCAGAAATATTTCTGCTAGTGCCAGAATTGCCATGCGCTGGGGGTGGAAGTACTGCCGGTATCTGTGTTGGGCCGGCAGTAGTTCCAGATTGCTGTGTGTGGCAATCCTTTACTAAAAAGGTCCCCTAAAGCATTTTGCGGTAAGCATTTTCTCATGCCTCAAGCACACTTTAAAGCATAATCCTCCAGATTCTATGTAGCACGCCTAGAGATCAGGGGCGTAGCCAGACTTCAGCGGGACGGGGTCTAGAGCCCGAGGTGAAGGGGCACATTTTAGCATCCCCTGCGCTGCCGACCCCCCCCCCCCCCGCCATTGCCAACCCCCCCCGGCGCTGCCGCCACCACCAACATCACCACCAACTTTGACCCCCCCCCCCGCCGATGACCCTCTTGACCCCCCCCTCCTGCCTTCGCCTACCTTTGCTGGCGGGGGCTGGGGTCCCCTGCCAGCAAAGGTAGATGATGGCGGGTTGGCGGCGGGAGGGGGGTCAAGAGGGTCATCGGCAGGGGGGTTCAGGGTAAAATCTACAGGGGCCCAGGCCCCCGTGGCCCCACGTAGCTACGCCACTGCTAGAGATCTGTGCCAAAATCAGCATGGATTCTATAAGAATGCGCATAACTTAACAAGCCTAACATGCTAATGAGTACTGATAACAGCACTTAACAAGCAATAATGAGCACTAATTGGTACTGATTAGAATTTACGCGCACAACTTGCTAAGCGTATTCTGTAACGATGCGTACTGAACTTCTAACGTGTGCAGGCAAAAAGGGGCATGGTTATGGGCAGGGAAATGGGTGTTTCATGAGTGTTCTGAAATTTATGCGCCTTGTTATAGAATATGGCCCAGTGCGCCTAAATCTACACACTGGGATTTACGCCATGCTTTCATTGGTGTAAATGGATGCATGTAGATTTAGGTGCTTAAATATCATCTAAGTGTATTCTATAATCAGAGCCTAAATCTAGGCACTGATTATAGAATATGTGCCAATTTTTTTAGGCGCCATATATAGAATCTTCCCCCAATGCCCTTTAGTAAAAAGGCCCCAATATTTCTTTTCCTTTTAACTATAATTTATGACAGCTGAGTTGTAAAAGTATTGGCATCTTCTAAAGAAATATTAAATGTGACCCTCTTCAAAACTCTAAACCCATGCATAGAATAAATGCTCATCTCCAAATGACTGCACCCGATGGTTTGAATGTATGAGAAAAGTACTGCAGAAACTATAACCAGGTTTCTCCTTTGTGAGATGTGACATTCGTGCTTCTGTCATATCATTTTACTGGACACTTTTAACAAAATGTTTATCCAGTCCTAGCCTAACTGAGGTAATATTTAACCATCTTTCTGACCTCATGTGCAACTTTCTTCAAATCAGTCACCGTACTTTCAAATTCTTCCTGCTTTCTTACTCATCTATAGTTACAACTTTGCCTTACCCTTCACTACCAATTATAATGTTCTAGTACATGTTGTCATTGCAAGTAGTATACCATGCCATACTTTGTATTGTTACTTGAATATTTTTACTGCTGTAATTGCCTATTGCTCATGTTTGATCTGTTCTTACTGTACACTGCCTTGAGTGAATTCCTTCAAAAAGGCAGTAAATAAATCCTAATAAATAAATAAAATTGACTCTGGTTTGGGGTTTTGATCATATCATTTTACTGTACAGCATACTAGGTAGAACAAACAGTCCCATCTGCCAGCCTCTGTTTGCCTCACCTTTTAGTTTTAATTGTACCTTTCATTCAAAAGGTGAATTATCCAGGCTGGTGTGCTAAAATCTTCATCAGGTTATATTGTAAACCTGACTGGATGGATTTTTTTTTTTTTTAAGTAAGGTCTCTCCACACCTCTCCTCCCTCCCCAAATTTGTATTAATCCTCTACTCCTGTTGGACATGCAATGCTGAAGGAATGCCAGCTCTCAAATTACAAAAAAACAAAAACCTCATGATATCACCCAGTGCTGCCTGGAATGGCTGAGTCTGTGGGGGTGGGCTGTCCATGGGAGGTGTTTGTAAAAATAATCCATCTACAGCAAACTTCCAGGAGCAAGCAGTCTTTCCTATGCTACAGTACAGGATCTTCAAGCTCTCAGCCCAAAAGAGGGCAAGAGCCCCGGGGAAAGTGGAAGCAGGAAGAGAGAGAGAGAGAGGAGGACCTCAGAGGTTTCCCCAAGTAAGTGCTTGCAGAGCTGAACACCATATTATCCACAAATGATTATGAATGAAAGTTAATCCTATTCATGGAGTACAGGAAATAAATGGCCAGGGTGTAGCTGTCAAAGAACTGAAACGATCTGAAGTTGATTTCAAGTGAGATCACTGTTAACTTACCCTCTGGATGAATTTTCATCACAGAAATAAGTTTTTAAAAAAAACAGAAAGAAGATGATTTTTTTTATTGTCATTTAATGCATTTCTTAATTAGCGTTTGGGAGTTAACACTCCCTTCCTCGAGTCTGAAAAGAATGAACAAAAGATGACTTTAGCAGCAAATATAAATGAATCATAAACAGAATTCCAGTGAGAGCATAGATTTGAAGTCGGGTTCATAGGTGATGAGTTTTCATGAGTGGTGGAACCGCTATCTGTGCTCTAATTGCATTTGCTTTACACCCAATGACTTCAGCTCCTCGGACCAGGAAATAGTGCAGTGGCTTTCTCAAAAGGATTTTTAATTTAAGCAGATCCACTTAGAGAAGGGAGACCACTAGGTTACCTCCCGAAGGGTTAAAGATTGGTTGTAACAGGGGGAAAACACAAAAAGTTTCCTTTTAATAGATTTATACCAGCTGAATTCAGCTTTTCCTCTGTTCCCTGTGGGCCCATCCAGCCAAAAGAAAAAAAAGATCAAGAAAACAGGCAGGAACAGTAAATATGTTTGACAGATGTTTACAGTGCCCTCCTTCAGGTTATATTTAGTCCCTCCTGCTACCCAGGGAAATTAGTTGCCAATGAGTTAATTTAAAAGGCGTGTTTGCGTGCCTGAACAGCCTATATTGCAAATCACTATTAAGGACGGAGACATTTGCAATTTGTCTGTACAGATGTTACATGACTTAAGGCAGGCTAGTACAGAGTGCCCCCAAATCAGATTTGAATTTCCTCTTCCCTTCTCTGTATAATTTTAGCTGAAAAGAAAACCACCAGAAGAGGAGAACTGGTTTTCTACAAAGGATAGTGTGGGAAAACAGCAAAGCAAGTGTTTTCTGCTCCATAAAAGCAGCTGTATGCCTAGACAACAACTTTCTAAAAGGATTGTGGGTGCTAATCAGAGCACAAATTATCCCTCCTCAGCAGCTCAGTTGGAGAGGGGAAGACATCTTTAAGGTTGAAATTAGCAGTAAAATGTTGTTAGCAATATTGTTTGGTTAATTACGTATTGATTGAGTCTCTGCTGCAGTCACAATAATATAGTAAGGAGTCACAATAATATAGTAAGGGGCCCTTTTACTAAGGGAAGGGAATGGGACTTGATATACTGCCTTTCTGTGGTTTTTACAACTACGCTCAAGGTGATTTATATAGTATATACAGGTACTTATTTGTACCTGGGGCGACGGAGGGTTAAGTGACTTGCCCAGGGTCACAAGGCACTGCAGTGGGAATCAAACCTAGTTCCCCAGGATCAAAGTTCGCTGCACTAACCACTAGGCTACCCCTCCACTCCACGAACTGACAGTAAACCCACCGCATGCTAATCTGGAGCTACCGCCGGCTCAATGTAGGTGCCGGCAGTAATTCCACCCGCAGTGTGCGGCATTTCTGACACTAGTGCAAATATTCAAAAAATATTTCCGCAGGGAGTTGCCCAGCAGTAATCGTGCAGTGTCGCACGCTACTCAGTCACTGCCGGGTTAGCATGGGAGCCTTTACCGCCACCATAACAGGTGGCAGTAAGTGCCCCTCCCCTCATGGGCATATGGTAAGAGTAATCTTATCGCATGGCCTTGTCTTTTTTTGGCCTCTTTACCCGCTGCAGTAAAAAGGGTCTCAACGCACGGCAAAAATGGCCCCTGCTGATAGCTCAGGGTCATTTTTACAACAGCTTAGTACACAGGCCTTTAAGGGCCTCCTTAATCAAGCCACACTAGGGGTTCCCACTCGGCAATGCCAAGGGAGCCCATTCAAAGTGAATGGGCTTTGTTGGCATTACCGTACCGGAAGCCACAAGCGTGGCTTGATAAAAGAGGCCCTAAACTACCTAAAGCTGAAGGAAAAATACTCTTAAGAGCAAAAAATCAAGGGTCCTGTAACTAAGCTGCACTATAGGAGCATTAGCATTTTTAGCGCGTGCTAAGGCTAGAGACACCCATAGGTGGGTGTCTCTAGCATTAGCACACGCTAATTTTTAGCATGTGCTAAAAACGCTAGCGCACATAAAGCTGAAGAAAATATGCTCTTTTTTAATTAAATTTTTTCATGTTTAATTTCAGCATAACATTTGAAATTTGAAAAGATGATTTTAAGTCAAAATATATACATCAAAGGAAAGTAGTTTTGTATACTTCTTAAACTAAAGATTGATCTATTACTCATCTTTAGTCCAACGAATGGAGGCATCATACATACATAAGGAAATAATAACTTAGGATAGATTAGTAATATCTAATCTTAAGAAACAAAAGACGGCTGAGAAGAGCTACCGGGTCATACACAATTACGGAGTCGAAGTTGTTACTGTCCTTGGACTTATCACAGGTAGTTCAGCTAGTTTAGATTCCAAAAAAGAGTTCAACTGTCTAACCTCAAAAAATACATATTTAACAGAGTTGAATTTTAAAACACATTTGTAAAAAAAATATGCTCTTAATAGCAAGAAATCAAGGTGACCTTTTACTAAAAAACGGTAGAATTTTTAGCTCGTGGTAGAAATCAGCTGGCTGTAAACACCGAGATGCCCATTATATTCCTATGGGCGTCTCAGCATTTTTTTTCTCCATTTTTTTTTTAGTTATAAACATTTTTATTGATGACCAAAAGAAATAACATGTTCAACCCTGCAGTACACAACTGTACAGCTAATAAAACTGTATGAAATAGTTTACAGCTTGTCAGCAAGAGCTTTTGTGTTATAATCTCCCCCCAACCTCCCTTGTTATGCACTTAGCAATATAACAAGAACTCAATAATTCTCTTCCCCCCTCGGAACCATTCTAGTCCATAATACCAAACAGATAAACCCAACTTAGGAGAAGCCAATCTCTGCTGACTCTCCCTTTCTACATGAACTACCATAGTCCCCAAACTATACCCCCCCTATTCTCCCCTTCCCATCCTCCCTCCCACCCTAAAAGATTAATTCCTATTATCCAGGAACACAGCAACCTAAGGTAATCTTTCCCCACCCTACCTATAAGGGCATAGTATTAAGTAAGACTATAGACTTCTCACCCAATGGGATAGGAATCGTATGTAGGGCCCCCAAACCAGCCCAAACCACTTTCTTCTCTTTGCTGTCAAAGAGGTGGAACGAGCCTCCCAACCCAAGAGCAGCTGAAGTGCATTACACCAGTGCCATTGGTTCAGAACCTCTTGTACATACCATTTCTGCAGAATGCACACCCACCACGCAGGTCTTGTATAGAAAATATTGCTGCCCCTTTGAAAGTGTGCCCCTATACTGTGCTGTCCCTAAAAGAAAACTCAAAGGGGCAAAATTCACCGGCACAGGGAACAATATGCTTATTTAAGAAATTAGCTGTTTCCAGTAGTCCCGCACTTCTAAACATTCCCAAAGTGCATGTTTGAGAGTATTCTTCTCCTCTACCTCCACTCTCTATCTCAGTTGACAACACCCTCATCGTCCCCGTCTCATCTGCCCGCAACCTTGGAGTCATCTTCGACTCCTCCCTCTCCTTCTCTGCGCATATCCAGCAGATAGCCAAGACCTGTCGCTTCTTCCTTTACAACATTAGCAAAATTCCCCCTTTCCTCTCTGAGCACACCACCCGAACTCTCATCCACTCTCTCATCACCTCTCGCCTCGACTACTGCAACCTACTCCTCACTGGCCTCCCACTTTGCCACCTAGCCCCCCTTCAGTCCATTCAGAACTCTGCTGCAAGTCTTATCTTCCACCTGGACTGATATACTCACATCTTCCCCCTCCTCAAATCACTTCACTGGTTTCTGATCAGGTACCGCATACAGTTCAAGCTTCTCCTCCTAACCTACAAATGCACTCGATCTGCAGCCCCTCCCTACCTCTCTACCCTCATCTCCCCTTACGTTCCTACCCGTAACCTCCGCTCTCAAGACAAATCCCTCCTTTCAGTACCCTTCTCCACCACCGTCAACTCCAGGCTCCGCCCTTTCTGCCTCGCCTCACCCCATGCGTGGAATAATCTCCTTGAGCCCATACGCCAGGCCCCTTCCCTGCCCATCTTAAAATCCCTGCTAAAAGCCCATCTCTTCAATGTCGCCTTTGGCACCTAACCACTACTCAAGAAATCTAGACTACCCCAACTTGTCATTTCGTCCTTTAGATTGTAAGCTCTTTTGAGCAGGGACTGCCCCTTTTTGTTAAATTGTACAGCGCTGTGTAACCCTAGTAGCGCTATAGAAATGTCAAGTAGTAGTAGTATTCTCTAACATCCCGCAAACCTGACACTCCAAGGAAGTGATACATCCAGCGTGGAATGCCTGTCTTGGAGAAACATATGCTCTAGTGATAAACCAAAACAAGCATTCTCTGTATCTGGCATTATATGCAATCTTTGGTATATTCCATATCATAGCACACACCGTCCCCTCCTCCACCCGATGTCCCAACTCCCCCGTCCACCTCATTGCAATGGCCACATGATTCTTCCCAGGCTTCAACAGAGTAAAAGCTTTATAAAAATATGCCACCGACACGCTTGTCACCTGAGTTGACGTAAAGAAAGACTGCAGGCGTGTCACCATGTTCAACTCACAACCTTTTCCCAAGAGGCCTGACACGTAAGGAGCAACCTGCATATATGCATAGATATTCCCCGGGTGCGGGCGTCTCAGCATTTCATGCCATCTGATTTCTACCGTGAGCTACAAACTGTACTACGGCTTAGTAAAAGACCCCTCCCCCCCACAAGTATGTTAAAAATATTGTTAAGGAGGAAAAAGACCTCAAACATCTGGATTGTGACGCCTTCAATTTTTCATGGTGTCAACATCTATCAAACTTAATTTCTATCACTGGTCAAAAAACCTCCTCAATATTTTTAATCATTCATGTGCACAAAATTATTCAAAGTATGAAAATATCTTCAAAAAATATATTAAATATGGAACAAGAACTTAGCTTTAAAATGCCTACAATTTACTTAATATATTTTTGAGGATATTTTCATACTTTGAATAATTTTGTGCACTTGAATGATTAAAAATATTAAGGAGGATTTTTATAACCAATGTCTGATAGATGAAAAATTGAAGGCATCACAGTGTAGATGTTTGAGGTCTTTTTCCTCCTTAATAATATTTTTAACATACTTGGGGGATCTTTTACTAAGCTGTGTTAATGTTTTTAGCTTGCAGTAGAAATCAACTGGTGTTAAATGCCGAGACGCCCATAAGACACATCTCGGATTTTAAAGCCAGCTGATTTCTACTGCGAGCTAAAAATGCTACTGTGGCTTAGTAAAAGACCCTCTTGATTTTTTGCTGTTTTTGCTGTTAATAAAACCATTCTTTGGACTATTGGCATTTTGATCCAAGACTAAATCATATATAACTGCCTACATGTAGTGGGCATGGTGGTGAATAGCTGATTGCCCTATTTGCAATACCAGTGTTTAATTAAGAAGAAGTGTAACCTGCATGGAGTGGCAGGTGCAGGCTCTGGCTATCTTGTTGGGAAGACTGGGTGGACAGTGCAGGTCTTTATCTGCCATCATTTACTATGTTACTTATGGCTACATGCCTCCTCTCTCCTGCTCTGATAGTGCTGTGTGAAACTTGTCCACGCAGCCACGGGAATATATAATATCGATTTTTATTTGGCCTCAGAGGTCTGTGATGTGTTGTGAGTCTCTGAATGTTCAGCACCATCAAGCATCACCCAGGGAATCAGTGTTGATGAGCAGATGGGACTGTCAGTGCAAACAGAGCCACAATACTAGATATACAATTAGATAAAATACAAATTTCAAAGCCATTCACCATGGGTAAATTGGATCGGCTGAAAATTGCCTTTCTTTATACAGGGACCCTTTTACAAAGGCACAACAAAAAGTGGCCTGTGGTAGTGTGGGCGCATGTATCGGATGCGTGCTGGACCATTTCACCACCGCAACTGAAAAAAATGGGGTGGGGGGGTTGGGCCGGGAAATGGATATGTGGCAAAATGAAAAACAGCACATGTCTATTTATGGCCTCAGCCCTTAATGTCACCCATTGACTTAGCAGTAAAGGCCCTTACACAGGCATTTTTGGGTCGGAGGAATAAACACATTTACATGTTCAAATGCATATGTGCTGTCCCACCTCTGTTTGGCCACCTGCATAAATAGCAGAGGTATAGTACACCCACATTTTATCTTAGTTTCTAAAAGTGAAACTACCTTTAAAAATTAGCAAGCACAAAGTATATGTGTAAAAACCCCTATGCACATTTACTTTGGAACTGGGCGATCAACTGAAAACTATCCCATAAGCTTTAGATAAAGTTCCTCAAGAAAGACTCCTGAGAAAATTAAAGAGTCATGGGATAGGAGACAATGTTCTGGAATTGGTCATTGGACAGAAAACAGAGGGTAGAGTTAAATGGTCATATCTCCTAGTGGAGGAGGGTGAACAGTGGAGTGCCACAGGGATCAGTACTGGGACTGGTACTAGTTGACATATTTATAAATGATATGGAAATTGGAATGACGAGTGAGGTGATTAAGTTTGCAGATGACACAAAACTATTCAACATGAGCATACTGTGAAATATTGCAGGAAGACCTTAGGAAATTGGAAGACTGGGCATCCAAATTGCAGATGAAATTTAATGTGGACAAATGCAGGGTGATGCACATTGGAAAGAATAATCTGAATCATAGTTACCTGGTGCTAGGGGCCACTTTTGGAGTCAACATTCAAGAAAAAGATCTAGGTGTCATTATAGACATGATGAAATCTTCTGCCCAGTGTGTGGCAGTGGCCAAAAATGGCAAACAGGATATTAGGAATTATTAGGAGAGGGATGCAAAATAAGACAAATTATAATAATGCCTCTGTATCGCTCCATGGTGTGACCTCACCTTGAGTAATGTGTTCAATTCTGGTTGCCGTATCTAATATATATATATACCAAGGGTCCACCTTGGGGGTCAGCACTCAAGAAAAAAATCTAGGTGTTGTAGTTAATGTGCTGAAATCGTCTGTGCAGTGGCAGCCAAAAAACAAACAGGATGCTAAGGAAAGGGATGGTGAATAAGATCGAAAATACTGTATTGAATCTGTATCGCTCTATGGTGCAACCACACCTTGAGTATTGCGTTCAGTTCTGGTCGCTGTATCTCAAAAAAGATATAGCAGAATTAGAAAAGGTTAAAAGAAGAGCGACCAAAATGATAAAGGGGATGGAACTCCTCTCATATGAGGAAAGGCTAAAGAGGTTAGGGTTCTTCAGCTTGGAAAAGAGATGGATGAGGGGAGATATGATTGTGGTCTACAAAATCTTAAGTGGTGTAGAATAAGTAGAAGTAAATCAGTTTTTTACTCTTTCCAAAAATACAAACACTAGGAAACACTGAAGGAAATTACATGGAAATATTTTAAAATAGGAGGAAATATTTTTTCGCTCAACAAATAGTTGAACTCTGGAACCCTTTGCCAGAGGATGTGGTAACAGTGGTTAGCGTATCTGGGTTTAAAAAAGGTTTGGACAAGCTCCTGGAGGAAACGTTTATAGTCTGCTCTTGAGATACACATGGAGAAGCAACTGCTTGCTCTGGGATTGGTAGCATGGAATGTTGCCACAATGTGGGTTTCTGCCAGGTACTTGTGACCTGGCTTGGCCACTGTTGGAAACAGGATACTGGGCTAGATGGACCATTGGTCTGACCCAATATGGTTACTCTTATGTTTTTATGTTCTTATATTATGTAATGGAAAAGACACAGCGAAGGTGACAAGATGGATGATGTCAAAAAAACGTCTACTGGACTCAAAAAAGTTCACAGCAAAAGTTTATTAATAAAACCTGGACTCAACACGAGCCATGTTTCGGCCGCTCTGGCCTGCCTCAGGAGTCCCTAAAACAATACATAACATATACATGGTAAAATAGTTGAGCCTTAAATAAAAGACATATGCTAATCAATAATGTAAATAAAACATATAAATATAAGACACAAACTTGTACATATAATGTTAAATGGTGTACGAAAAATAAGCATTTTAACCCTAGAACGCATATTGGGGGCCTTTTAGGCCCCCATGCTTACATTTTTGCTATTATCTGCAAAATTACTTTAGTTAGAATTTTGAAACTCAAGGTATTACTCAAGTATGTCATTGTTGATAATATCCAGTTGTTCATATAATTTTTTTTCATAGGCATTATGGTGTAACAATGCTTGTTTGGTGAAAACTACATCTGTACGAATTGGGGGCCTTTTAGGCCCCCGCTGTTTTTATCATGTTCTCAGAAGTGTTTGTGTCTCAAGTTACTTTATTTGTACTCAGTAATGCTGGTGGAGGGGCCAGGGTGTGGATAATAACATGTGAGGATGTCATGTGATTTTTGGAGGGAGTGATAAGGCCATGATATCACCTCAGGTCCTCTGAACACTGAGGACAGTATACACTGTGAGCTAATTGCTGAAGGACCTGTGATAAGATAAGCTGTTGAGAGGAAATCTGTTTCATTTTCTAACATCTAGTCAGCAATGGCACAGTCTTCCTCCAAGTGTCTGACTGACCAAGAGATTGAAGCGATTATGTTTCAAAGCGATGATGAAAGTGAACTATCTTTGTCTGATGAAGAATATCTGCCACCAGTTAATCAAACATCCTCATCCAGTGATTCTTCTGATGATGAAGAAGTGAATCTAGTGGATCCTCAAGAAGTGATAAGTAGAACATCCAAAACGAATGTTTTTTGGGACAGTAATCCTACATTAGTCGGACGTACTCCAATACACAATATTGTGAGACAGGCTCAAGGAGCTGTGGGAAGTCCCAGTTACTTTACCCCTAAAGATGTATTCTGTACTTATTTTTCTGACAATAGAAGGAAGACGTATCGCTTCAGCAAAAAATAAGTCCTGGAAAAATATCTCAAAAGAGGAACTTTATGCATATATTGGACTTTTCCTACTGGCAGGGAGTCAAAAATCGTATGATGTCCCAATACGAGAATTATTTCTGGACCCACTTTCTGATCCACATTATAAGGCGACAATGTCAGTGGGCAGATATAAGGAAATTAGAAGGATCATTCGCTTTGATGATAAGCGAACTCGTGCAGCGAGGTTTGAAACAGACAAATTAGCCCCTATCAGTTATATCTGGAACATATTTATCAAAAATTGCACAAAACTTTACAATCCTAGTACTAATGTTACTGTAGATGAGCAACTTGTACCGTTCAGAGGACGCTGCAAATTCATACAATACATGCCCAGCAAGCCAGCCAAGTACGGTATAAAAATCTTCTGGATGTGTGATTCTGCAAATTATTATGGCATAAATGGCGTAATCTACTGTGGCAAAGAGGTTGGTGCACCAGTACAGAAGGATCTGGGGTCTGAAATAGTCAAAACTCTTGCTGTTCCAATATTCAATTCAGGTAGAAACATCACCATGGACAATTATTTCACCAATGTTGAACTAGGCAATTTTCTGCTTGCAAAAGCTATTACACTTGGTACTATAAAGCAAAACAGACGAGAAATTCCAGCAGCACTCAAACACAATCGTCAGCGAGCACTTTATGAGAGTGTCTTTGGATTCAATAACAAAGCGACTTTGGTATCTTACAAGGCAAAGAAGGAGAAATCTGTAATTTTACTCAGTACCATGCATCACGATGCAGTGTTGACAGCAATAACCAAAAATTGAAACCAGAAATCATCCTGCATTACAATGCAACAAAAGGAGGTGTAGATAAAATGGATGAGATGGTGGGAGAATATTTGTGTAAGAGGTAAACAAAACGATGGCCTGTAGTACTATTTTCAAATATGCTTGATGTAGCAGCCCTAAATTCATTCATTATTTATACAGAAACTCATCCTGAATTTCATGCACAGAGGAAGGACAGGAGACGCTTATTCTTGAAGGACCTTTGTCATGAACTTGTAATACCTCACATGATAGAGCGAAGCGACTTGAAATGCTTGCCAAAGAAAACTAAAGAAGCAATGAAACGGTGTGGCGTACAGTTTCAGATTACTCCAGAGCCAGGAGAAAGAAAACGAAAGCGTTGTTTCATGTGTCCAAGAAACATAGAGAGGAAAACTGAGCGATATTGTTCCACTTGTAAGGAAACTGTTTGCAAAGAACACTCTTCTGAAAAAATAACATGTCAGAATTGTTTGGAAGACTAATATAATGGAAAAGAAAGTTAGAATAAAAATGTAGCTGCAGCTAGTTTGCTATAGATTTCTATGCATTTTTGTGTGTTTTCATGTCTTTGCGTGAAATTTGGGAAAAAAAAGATTTTTTGGTGTTTTCTGTGAAAAATTATAATTAAAATGTTGTCCACTATTCATATTTTATTGAGCAATTTTGAAATAAACTTGTGAAAGTTATTTAAGTGTGTTTTTCTACATTATGTGCATGGGGGCCTAAAAGGCCCCCATGACGTTAATATGTATATTTTTAACGTCATGCGTTCTAGGGTTAAAATATCAAATAAAAAATATCAAATAAAAAAACATATATAATCAAAAAAGTTCAAGAAACAATATATATATATATATATATATATATATATATATATATATATATATATATATATATAGGAATGACATTGTGTATATTGAACTAAGTTTCTATGCAATAGTTATTTATAAATGACAGGAGTATATGCTCCGGTGGTCATCTGGTCAGTTCGGGCACCTTTTTGAGTCTTGGTTGTGAAAAAAAATGGACCAAGTAAAGTCGACCAAATGCTCATCAGGGACGCCCTTCTTTTTGCCATTATCGGACGAGGATGCCCATCTCTTAAGCATGCTCCAGTCCTGTCTTCGCTATGCCTCCGACACGCCCCCTTGAACTTTGGTCGTCCCCGCGATGGAAAGCAGTTGAGGATGCCCAAAACCGCCTTTCGATTATGCCGATTTGGGCGACCTTGGGAGAAGGACGCCCATCTCCCGATTTGTGTCGGAAGATGGACGCCCTTCTCTTTCGAAA
Organism: Microcaecilia unicolor; assembly: GCF_901765095.1. Taxonomy (NCBI): domain Eukaryota; kingdom Metazoa; phylum Chordata; class Amphibia; order Gymnophiona; family Siphonopidae; genus Microcaecilia; species Microcaecilia unicolor. The sequence continues at coordinate 306,830,994 of NC_044034.1, read as the reverse complement.
ATGCCCCTGAAAGTATGCTACGTTACAATGTCAACACAATACATAATAAAGCATTTTAATAGACAGCATAGGGTTTAAGCAAAGATGGAACATATAGATAGATAGATAAGACAGAGTAACAGGAGTGAGAAAATAAGGTACTAATTTAAAGAAAGTTGCAAATGAGTTCTTAAAGGTGCTTGAATGTTACCATAGCCAGGGTAGAAGTGAAATCCTCTGTTCAGTATACAGCAGTACCCAAGTAAGAAAATACAATTTACAATCATTAGGAAAGGAATGGAAAATAAAACAGAGGCTATAATAATGCCTCTATATAGCTCTACAGTGCAACTGCACTTGAATATTGTATTCAATTCTTGCCTTTGCATTTTCAAAAAAGATATTGCTGAATTCAAGAAGGTACAGCATACGACAACATACCTTTTCTAATTCAACTATATCTTTTTGAGAATAGCTTCTAGCTATGCCTGCATATTTTACAAGTGAGCTAGCTAAACTAAAGGTGGCCAAAGCGATGGGGCCTGATGGCATATATCTGAGGGTACTGAAGAAAATTAGGGAAGCTCTGGTGGCTCTGCTGTCTAACACTTTCAATGATTCTCTAGAGATGGGTGTAGATCCCAGAGGACTGGAGAAGGGTGGATGTGGTCCCTCTCCAAAAAGCAGAAGTAAGGAGGAGGTTGAGAACTAGAGGCCAGCTATTCTGATCTTTATGGTAAATACAGTAATGCAAATCAAGGGAGGACTGATCATTGGGACAAGAGGGCCCATGGTAGTAGGGGGTCAATTCTCCCCTAGTCTCCATTTAGTTTAGTCACTTTTGATAGGTGATTAGGGGCCCATGACCCTTCTTGCATAATGGTCCAGACCACTGTCAGTCCAACCCTGATGCAAATGCTTCTAAAGTAGAGGTTTCTGGAATCCAAGGCAGCATGATTTCACTAGATGCAGATTTCTTTGACTGGGTGACCAGAGAGTTGGATTGAGAGAGATTGGTAGATGTGATGTACTTAGATTGTAGGTCTTTGGCACAGTTCCACATAGATGATTTATAAATAAACCGAGTACCCTCAGTATACACATAAAGTAGCACATATGAGTTTATCTTGTTGGGCAGACTGGATGAACCGTACAGGTCTTTCTCTGCCGTCATCTACTATGTTACTATGTAGTATGGGCCCTAAAGTGACTGACTGGGTTAGGAACTGGTTAAGTGGAAAGTGACAGAGGGTAGAGATAAATGGAGCTCACTCTGAGGAAAGGGATGTTATCAGTAGTGTGCCATAAGGTTTGGTTCTTGGGCAGATTCTTTTAAACATTTTTTGTAAGTGATATTGGCAAAAGGCTGTCTGGTAAAATTTACTTCTTTGCAGATGATACCAAAATCTGCAATAGGGTAGACACCCCTGATAGTGTGGATAACCATGAGGAGGGACCAAGCAAAGCTAAGATTTAATTCTTAAAAAGTGCAGGTTCAGGCATTTGGACTTCAAAAACCCAATGGAGTGGTACAGTTTAGGGGGTGAAGCACTTTTGTGCACGAAAGAGAAGCAGCACTTGGCTATGATCATATGTGATGACCTTAAGATGGCCAAACAGGTAGAAAAGGTGATGATGAATTAAAGCTATAAGGATGCTTGGGTGCACAGGGAGAGGAGTGGCCAGCAGAAAAAGGAGGTGATAATACCTCTGTTTAATAAGTCTTCACTTAGAGAACTGTGTACAATTCTGGAGACTGCACCTTCTGTAAGAACATAATAACACCCATACTGTTTTATACCAATGGTCTACCTAGCCCAGTATCCTGCTTCCAGCAGTAGCCAATTCAGGTCACAAGTACCTGGCAGAAGCCCAATTAGTAGCACTATTCCATGCTACCAATCCCAGGGCAAGTAGTGGCTTCTACAATGTCCATCTCAATAACAGACTATGGACTTTTCCTCCGGGAACTTGTCCAAACATTTTTTAAACCCAGATACACTAACCACCATTACCACATCCTCCGGCAACAAGTTCCAGAGTCTAATTATTCTTTGAGTGAAAAAATATTTCCTCCTATTTGTTTAAAAGTATTTCCATGGGCAGAAGATTTCATCATATTGTCTACAATGACACCTAGATCTTTTTCTTGAATGTTGACTCCAAAAGTGGCCCCTAGCATCAGATAACTATGATTCAGATTATTCTTCTCAATGTGCATCACTTTGCATTTATCTACCTTAAATTTCATCTGCCATTTGGATGCCCAGTCTTCCAGTTTTCTAAGCTCTTCCTGCAATTTTTTCAAACCCGCATCCATTTTGACAACTTTGAATAGTTTTGTGTCATCTACAAATTTAATCATCTCACTCATCATTCCCATTTCCAAATCATGTATAAATATGTTAAGTAGCCACGGTCCCAGTACAGATCCCTGCAGCACTCCACTATTCACCCTACTCCATTAAGGATAGAGTTGGTCCAGAGGGAATCTACTAAAATGGTGATTCATCTTCATCATAAAGTTTATGGGAACAGACTTTAAAATCTTAATATGTATACTTTAGAAGGAAGGCAGGAAAGGGGAGATATGATAGAGATGTTTAAATACCTACATGGCATAAATGCATGGGAGGCAAGTCTCTTTCAATTGCAAAGAAGCTCTGGAGAATGAAGGGGTATAGGATGAAGGTGAAAGAGGATAGACTCAGAAGTAACCTGAGGAAATACTTCTTCATGAAATGGGTAGTGAATTTATGGAACGGCCTCCCAGTGAAGGTGATGGAGACAAAGACTGTATCTGAATTAAAGCAAGCTTGAGACAAGTACATAGGATCTCTAAGGAAAGGAAGGGATAGTAGATGGCATGGATGGGCAGACTGGATAGGTCATATGGAGGGGCATTTTCGAAAGAAACGTCCAAGTTGCGATTTGGACATCCTTGCAAAATGGCAAAATCCAGGGGCAGGGAAACCTGTATTTTTGAAACAAGATGGACGTCCATCTTTCATTTCGAAAATACCATCAGAGACGTCCAAATCTTTAAATTTGGATGTCCCTAGATTTGGACATCCCTAGACATGGACGTCTTTGACTTTCGGTGATTTTCAAAACCAAAGATGTCCATGTCAAAAACGTCCAAATGCAAGCCATTTGGTCATGGGAGGAGCCAGCATTTGTAGTGCACTGGTCCCCCTGACATGCCAGGACACCAACCGGGCACCCTAGGGGGCACTGCGGTGGACTTCATAAAATGCTTCATAACATACCTCCCTTACCTTGTGTGCTGAGCTCCCCAACCCCCCCCCCCAAAAACCCACTACCCACAACTGTACACCACTACCATAGCCCTTACGGGTGAAGGGGGGCACCTATATATGGGTACAGTGGGTTTGTGGTGGGTTTTGGAGAGCTCGCTGTTTCCTCCACAAATGTAACAGATAGGGGAGGTATGGGCCTGGGTCCGCATGTCTGAAGTGCACTGCAGTACCCACTAAAACTGCTCCTGGGACCTGCATGCGCTATCACGGACCTGAGTATGACATGTGAGGCTGGCATAGAGGCTGGCATGACATATTTTTAAACATGTTTTTTTAGGGTGAGAGGGAGTTAGTGACCACTGGGGGAGTAAGGGGATGTCATCCCCGATTCTCTCCAGTGGTCATCTTGTCATTTCCGGCACCTTTTTGTGCCTTAGTTTTAATAAAAACAGGTCCAGGTGAAAACATCCAAGTGTTCGTCAGGGACGTCCTTGTTTTTTTCGATTATGGGTCAAAGACGTCCAAGTGTTAGGCATGTCCGAGTCCTGCCTTCGCTACACCTCCGACATGCCCCCTTGAACTTTGGCCGTCCTTGCGACGGAGTGCAGTTGGAGACGTCCTAAATTGGGTTTCGATTATACCAATTTGGACATCTCTGGGAGAAGGATGTCCATCTTCCGTTTTATGTCGAAAGATGGACATCCTCTTTCGAAAATGAGCCCAATAGTCTTTTTCTGCCTTCATTTTTCTATATTTCTATGTAGAAGGGTTTAAAAAAGGTTTGGACAATTCCTGGAAGAAAAGTCCATAAAGCATTATTATGGTGGACTTGGGGAAAATCCTCAGCTTTTTTTTTTTTGGGATAATCAGCATGAAATCTATTCTACTTTTTGGGGATCCTGCCAGGCACACGTGACCTGCATTGGTCACTGTTGGAAATCAGATACTGGGATTGATGGACATTTGGTCTGTCCCAATATGGCAACCCTTATATACTTATGTTGGGCGAGTTGTACAGGGTACGTCTGTAGTTTAGTATGGTCCTGGTTGGTACTGAAGCCTCACCCACTGTAGGCATCACTGTACACTGTGAAGAGAAGTAAAGGTTTACAGGCTTAAGGAAGCTTCAGAAAGGAAAAAAATCCTTTCTGATTACACTTCTGCACAGTGTATTTATTTTATAACCTGTATGCCACTTTTTTTTATTGTCCTTTTGTCTAAGCCATCAGGGCACACATAGAGGGAGGAAAGAGGGGCAGTTAGTTTCTTATAGTTTTTCTGGGTTTTATGCCTTTGCGTTGAAGGTTCTGATTAAATCTGCAATGAGGTACATGAGGAATCTTCTGACAGAAATGGTTTGGCATTCCTTTTAAGCTCTGACATGCTAACACAAGTTGATTAGCTGGCAGTATGTCTAAAGAAGAGCAGCAGTGACTGCATTTACATAAATTTTGGTATGAAGATCACAAATTGGCTTTAGGCACCCAGAACTCATTTAAGACAATACTTGCATTGTACTCTGCTACTGCCAAAACTGTGAAGCTTAGCCACAGCAGTCATGATCATCCAGGTTTCAACTCCTTCTACTGAATGTAGTATCCAAAGAGCACTGTGTAGTGTCACACGCCACCATGCTCCCTAAAACAAGAACTTGAGGTCATTGGATTCTCTTCTTCTCTCTTTGCTGTGGTTCCAGGTTCCTCATCTTTTTCTAATAAAATTGTTCTACTTCTTATACAGCAGTGGTTCCCAAACCTGCTCCTGGAGGCACCCCAGCCAATCCCGTTTTCAGGATATCCACAACGAATATTCATGAGATAAATTTGCAGGTAGTGGAGGATGAGGTGCCTCCAGGATCAGGTTTAGGAATCACTGGACAGTAGGCTACATTTTTTGCTTTAGATTCCTTTTTCTTAGCTTCTTTTTCAATCTGTTGTATGAAGGCAGGCAGGCTTATGAGATCACTGGATCACTATCAGGCTCATTTTCAAAAGAGAAAAACGTCTTAAAAAGTGGCATAAAGCAGCATTTGGACATTTTTCTCACAAAAACGTCCAAAATCAGTATTTTCGAAACCTATTTTTAGACGTTTTTCTATGAAGTCCGTCAGAAGTACACCCAAATCTCAAGGGGGCGTTTCAAAGGCGTGTTCAGGGTGGGACGTAAGCATTCCTAACACTTAAACGTTTTTCAGTCATAATGGAACAAAACAAAAACGTCCATGACTAAGACTTAGATGTTTTGAGCTAGACCTGATTTTATAACAAATAAGGCACAAAAAGGTGCCCTAAATAACAAGATGGCCACTGGAGGGAATCAGGGGTGATCTCCCCTTATTCCCCCAGTGGTCACTAACACCCTCCCACCCCCAAAAAATGTGATGAAAAACATTAATTGTCAGCCTCTATGTCAACTTAAGATGTTATACTTAGGCAGTGACGTAGGAAGGGGGGGGGCGGTGGGGTGGTCCGCCCCGGGTGTACGCCGCTAGGGGGGTGTTGAATCCACTGGTTCACTGCTTTCTCTGCCCTGGAACAGGTTACTTCCTGTTCCAGGGCAGAGAGAGCAGAGAACCAGCGGACCCGACGCAGCTCCCAGCGACGTGCACTCGGGGCGGAGCGGCCCGCCCGCCCTCCCTCCCTCCCTCTTTGGTAAGAATGTGCTCCTGGGGGGGGGGGTGCGCATGCCGAGGGGGGGGGTGTGTGCATGCATGCGCTGAGGGGGTGCGCAGCGACGAACCGCCCGGGTGTCAGCCGCCCTCGCTACGGCACTGTACTTAGGTCCATTAGAATAGCATACAGGTCCCTAGAGTAGACTAGTAGTGGTGCAGTGCACTGCAGACAGGTGGGCCCAGGCTCCTACCTCCTCCTACCTTTTACACTTGTGGAGGAAACTGTGAGCTTTCCAAAACTTACCAGAAACCCACTGTACCCACATATAGGTGCCACCTTCACCCATAAGGGCTATGGTAGTGGTGTACAGTTGGGGATAGTGGGTTTTGGGTGGGTTTTGGGGCCTCAGCAGACAAGGTAAGGGAGAAATGATGAGATGTGTATCTGGGAGTTTTTTTATGAAGTCCACTGCAGTGCCTCTTAGGGTGCCCTATTGCTGTCTTGGGATGTTAGGGGGACCAGTCTACTAAAAATGCTGGCTCCTCCTGTACATCCCAATGACTTGATTTTGTGCGTTTTACACTTGGTCATTTTTTTTTCCAAAAATGGCCCCCCCCAAAAAATGTCCAAATCTTAAAATGGCCAAAAAACAAAATGTCCAAATCATTAAAAAAATAAAAAAAGATAGATGTTTTTCTTTTTTGAAAATTACCTTCTTTCCTATTTAGATTTTGGAAATTTTTGCAAAACGTCCAAAGTCAGATTTAGATGTCATATTGAAAATACCCCTCCATATGTGTGTGTGTGTATGTGTGTATGTGCGTCCCTTCCTAATAACTTTTGGACCCAGCCAGTGGGCTGAATTTGACCCAAATATTCAATGCTGGGTCTAATCTAGGTCTTGCCTGGCTACTGGAAGTTATCCAGGTGCCGGCAGATATTTGGCACCAGAACCTGAATAACTATCCTGGCAAGTTAGGACAGCTGTTTCTGCAGTCCAACTCACCCAGATAATTACCTGCATACTGGCGCTGAAGGCCAAGTTCAACATGAGGATAAAGGTGAGCTGGTTGATGTAGTGTATCTAGATTTTCAGAAAGCTTTTGATAAAGTTCCTTATGAAAGACGCCTGAGAAAATTAAAGAATCATGGAATAGAAAGTAATGTTCAGTTGTGGATAAGCAATTGGTTATTGGACAGAAAACAGAGCACACAGTTAAATGGCCATTTCTCTCAATGGAGAAGGTTGAATAGTGGAGTGCCGCAGGGATCTGTACTGGGACTGGTGCTATTTAACATATTTATAAGTGATCTGGAAATCAGAACAACAAGTGAGGTGATTAATTTTGCAAATGACACAAAACTATTCAAAGTTTTGTGAATAGTTGTTTGAATAGTTTTGTGAATTGTTAAAAACACATGCGTACTGTGAAAAATTGCAGGGAGACCTTAGGAAACTGGAAGCCTTGGCATCCTAATGGCAGATGAAATTAATGTGGACAAATGCAAAGTGATGCACATTGGGAAGAATAATCCTAATCATAGTTACCTGAGGCTAGGGTCAACCTTAGGAGTCAGCACTCAAGAAAAAGATCTAGGTGTCATTGTAGACAATACACTGAAACCTTCTGCCCAGTGTGTGGCAGTGGCCAAAAAAGCAAATAGGATGTTAGGAATTGTTAGGAAAAGGATGGCAAATAAGACCACGAGTACTATAATGCCTCTGTATCTCTCCATGGTGTGACCTCACCTTGAGTATTGTGTTCAATTCTGGTTGCCGTATCTCATAGCAGAATTAGAAAAGGAAAGGATAAAGAGTTTAGGGCTCTTCAGCTTGGAAAAGAGATAGCTGAGGGAAGATATGATTGAGTTCTACAAAATGCTGAGTGGCGTAGAACGAGTAGAAGTGAATCAATTTTTTACTCTTTCAGAAAGTACAAAGCCTAGAGGACACTCAATAAAGTTACATGGATTTAAAAAAGGTTTGAATAAGTTCCTAGAGGAATAATCCATAGTCTGCTATTGAGATGTGGGAAGCTACTGCTTGCCCTAGGATTGGTATCATGGAATGTTATTACTATTTGGGTTTCTGCCAGATACTTGTAATCTGGATTAGCCACTGTTGGAAACAGGATATTGGGCTAGATAGACCATTGGTCTGACCCAGTATGGCTATTCTTATGTTCTTATTTTTGTCATGGGGGATTTTTTTCGTTGGTGTTTACTTGAAGTGCAGTCATGAACATGAAGTAAAACATGACTTTATTCTGGATGCTTCCTGTGAAAGATAATGCTCCACTCACAAAGCTACATATTTCTACTTTGAAATATCCAAGGTGCTGTACAAATGCTTATTGAAGCCTAATGGAACATTTTAGCAAGGATTAATAAAAAGAACCTTACATTCAACACTGTGCACTCTGTTAGCATCACATATTTTATGAACACAACTTCAGTTTGTTTCATAACATGCTGCACATTCCATATGAAACCTACTTCTATTACCTTACTCATCTTAATGGTCTTATTTGTAATCTAGCTGAGATGAATTCAAGGATACAGCATTAGCCAGGTTCCATTGCCGCACTCAATGGTCTCATTTATCAAGGGTCACAACTTTGCCCAAAAGCTACAAATAGTATTAAACTGGGTTGGTAACTATGAGCTGTTTGCAACTAGAATTACAAATTACTGTGCATTTTTTCCACTTTGGAGGATGGATACTTCTGACTAACTGGCAGCTAGTTGGAGGATGTCAGGAATAATGTTATAAATCATAAATTATTCCACCCCTTAGCCCAGTAAATAATGGGAAGAGAGTGATCTCTCAAGAGCAATGACTAGTGAAAATAGAGAAAGTTAATATTATATAATTATTATTGGTCCGTAATTTTGATAATCTCTAGCATGTTTTTTGTGACAAAGGCAAAGTTTGGATGCCTTGTTCCTGAACGATATGATCCCTTCCTCCCTGTAGCTGTGGGAGGGCCTCTAGAGTTCAGCCATTTGGAGAGCGGATATTGTAAGCAGCTCATCACTTTGCTCTCTTTCATTATGGAATTTCTGAAAACATGAAAGTACCCCATGGACATTTTCGATATGACGTCTAAATCTGAATTTGGACATTTTACACAAAAGAGTCAAATTCTGAACAGGAAAGAAGGTCATTTTCGAAAAAGAAAAATGTCTTTTTTTTTTTCGAAAATACTATGGACGTTTTGTATTTTGGACGTTTTGTGATTTGGATGGTTTTGGGTTTTTTTTTGTTTTGTCTATTTTGGAAAATAAAATGTCCAAGTACAAAACGTATAAAATCAAGCCATTGGGATGTAGGGGGAGTCAGCATTTTTAGTAGACTGGTCCCCCTGACATCCCAGCACAGCAATAGGGCACCCTAAAGGGCACTGCAGTGGACTTCATAAAATGCTCCTAGGTACATATCTGACCATTGCTCCCTTACTTTGTCTGCTGAGCCCCACAAATCCAACCTAAAACCCACTACCCCCAACTGTACACCACTACCATTGCCCTTACGGGTGAAGGGGGCACCTATATGTGGGTACAGTGTGTTTCTGGTGAGTTTGGAGGGCTTGCAGTTTCCTCCACAATTGTAAAAGGTAGGAGAGATAGGAGGCTGGGTCCACCTGTCTGCACCTGGGGGTGGGAGGGAGTTAGTGACTACTGGGGGGAATAAGGGGAGGTCATTCCTGATTCCCTCCAGTGGTCATCTGGTTATTTAGTGTACCTTTTTGTGCCTTATTTATTTATTTATTTATTTATTAATTTTGTATCCCACATTTTCCCACCTATTTGCAGGCTCAATGTGGCTTACATAGTACCATAGAGGCATTTGCCAGTCCGTTAAAGAAACAAATACAGGTGGTATTATGGTTGAGTAAGGAACATATGTTTCAGTTACAATGGGAATCAAGGAGAGGAAAGATTATGTAGTGTCTAGTACAAGCTTTGGTTATGTTGTGTTGCAGAGTGCAGGCATTTATGTTGGGTCGGTAGGGTATGCCTTTTTGAACAGGTAGGTCTTTAATGATTTCCTGAAGTTTAGGTGGCAGTGCGTTCCATAATTGTGTGCTTGTATAGGAGAAGCTGGACGCATAGGTTGTTTTGTATTTAATTTTTTTGCAGTTTGGATAGTGGAGGTTTAGGTATGTTTGAGATGATCTGGTTATGTTTCTGAGTGGTAGGTCTATAAATTCTGTCATATATCTTGGGACTTGGCCATAGATAATTTTGTGGACCAGGGTGCAGTTTTTGAAAGTAATACATTCTTTGATTGGCAGCCAATGCAGTTTTTCACGGAGGGGCTTGGCACTGTCGAATCACGATTTGCCAAATATTAGTCTGGCTGCTGTATTCTGAGTGGTCTGGAGTTTCTCTGTAAGTTCTTCTTTGCATCCAGCGTAAATTCCGTTGCAATAGTCTGCGTGACTTAGCACCATTGATTGTAGTAGGTTACGAAATATTTCCCTCAGGAAGAATGGTTTTAAGCGTTTAAGTTTCCACATCGAGTGGAACATTTTCTTTGTTGTAGAGTTCACTTGGCTCTCGAGAGTGAGGTTGCGGTCGATTGTCACGCCAAGTATTTTCAGGCTGTTTGAAATAGGAAGGGTGTGTTCTGGAGTGATTATGGTTGTTGATTTGTGTGTATTGTGTTGAGATGAGAGGATGAGGCAATGTGTTTTTTCAGTATTCAGTTTCAATTGAAAGGAGTTTGCCCATGAGTCCATGGTATTCAAGCCGAGTTTAATTTTGTTGTTGATTTCTGTTAGATCATGTCTGAAGGGAATGTAAATTGTGACATCATCTGCATAGATGAACAGGTTGAGGCCTTGCTTTGATAATGCCTTGGCTAGTGGGATCATCATTATGTTAAAGAGTATTGGTGATAGTGGTGATCCTTGAGGTACTCTGCAGTCTGCTTTCCAAAGTGGTGATACGTTTGATTTTGATTTTACTTGGTATGTTCTGGAGGTTAGGAAACCTTTGATCCAGTTGAGTATGTTTCCTCTGATTCCGAAATAGTCTAGGAGTCTCAGTAGTATTTTGTGGTTTACCATGTCGAATGCGCTCGACATGTCAAATTGTAGGAGAAGTATACTTTTACCTATGGTTATTTCCTGCTTGAATTTGGCCAGGAGAGCGACTAGCACAGATTCTGTGCTATGGAGGGGGCAGAAACCCAATTGTGATTCGTGGAGTATTGAGAACTTGACCAAGTAGTCGGTAATCTGTTTGGTCACCATGCTCTCCTCAATTTAATTGCTAGTGGCATATGCAACTGGGCGGTAGTTGGTAATTTTGGTTGCTTTTTTCTTGGTATCTTTTGGAATTGAGGTGAGTAGGATGTTGCTGTGTTCCTCAGGGAAAAGACCTTGTTGGAGCATGTAGTTAAGGTGGGATGTAAGGTCTGTTGTGAAGCGGTCAGGGGTGGATTTTAGTAGGTAGCTGGGGCAGGTATCAAGTTTGCAATGGGCACTGGAGAACCTTTTGATTGCCTGGGTTACTGTTTCAATGGTGAGGAGCATGAAGTTTGACCAGGTTCGGTTGGCTGGTTATTCTCTAGGGTTTGGGTCCAGATTATTTATGAAGTTTTCTGTGTTAGTATTGTTCTGCGGTAATATTTATAAAAACAGGTCTAGCTCAAAACGTCTAAGTTTTAGTCCTGGACATTTTTGTTTTGTTCCATTATGGCTGAAAAATGTCTAAGTCTTAGGAACAGCCAAGTCCCGCCCTGAATACACCCCTGAAATGCCCCCTTGAGATTTGGAAGTACTTCTGACGGATTTCATAGAAAAACGTCTAAAAATAGGTTTTGAAAATACTGATTTGCACGTTTTTATGAGAAAAATGTGCACTTTTTAGACGTTTTTCTCTTTTGAAAATGAGCCTGATAGTCTCTTTAAATTATTATTGCTGTATTTTGTTAATTGCGTTTGCTTGGTGCACATGATGTCAGGCAATGGATATTTAATATTCATAAAAATTACAATAAAACTTATTGGAATAGAGAAGTAGTAGTATTCTAAACATGTATGCATGTAATGCACATGTAAATGTTAGCACCTTGCTCTTCATGTATGTAATGAAGTTGTGCTTCATAGCGCTTTGCCAATGGTAAAAGTGTGAGTCAAGGACACAGACTTTCTCACAGTTCTGAATTTGCAGTTTCATATTTTCTGTCTAATTTCAGTGTCTTGTCTTCTTTGTGCAAATGACAAGTTACAATTTAGGATTATTGTAAGTAGTGGAGTGTAAGCATCTTCGGCACTGTGCTGCATTAAACTGTTCCAAGACTGGATAGGCCTGTTGATCTTTTTCTACCATCATCTACTATATTGCTATGTTGCAAATCTTTGCACCCACTTAGTTCTTTCCTGTATCAGCACTTTTCCCTTGAGCCTTCTTCTTATATTATTTAGTCATATCCATGACCATTGTTTTCTGTGTAATATATGGAGATACTAAGCTAGTGACATGCTGAAAGGGATTCTCATTAACTGCTTTGCATGCTAGAGTCCTCCCTGTACATCACTGGACCAAGGTCCTTTTGTTTAATGAATGCAGGGTCTGAGTTTGAGCTCTGGTTGGTAAGACAATTAACGACCTAGGAATTCCAGTGGGGATAACAGTGGGTATTATGGTGATTGCTCAGCCACAGACATTACATATTTGATGGCTGGTGAAGGTGGGATATCCCCAGCTTCTTCTTTTTTTTTTTTTTGGCATGACTTCATACTGAAAATATTCAGACACTGGTCTGGTCAGATTTTGCTGTCTAGTCTGGGCGCTGCTTACTGGTATGAATGACCAGTCCGGTGGAACTTTCCAAGGATTTCAGCAGGAAGTGAATGGGCTTCCAGCTGAGCACCACAGCTGTTTTTTGTTCCTCCTTTCACTAAAAGAGATGCAGCTACTAATTCTTTAAGTAAATAACCAAGATCTGAGTCTCTACAGTTTGACATTTCTCTCAGTATGCAATTCCAAGAGAAACAGTGCCAGCTAACATCAAGTGGATTTATTGTCTGAGGTCATGCTTCCTAAGTGCAACATTTTGAGCTTGGAAAAGCATGAATAGGACTGTATATTGAATTCCTAGCAAACATTTTCATGACAGCAATACACTTCTACACTACACCAGATCTGTACCCTGTACTTCATAGGACTGATGCAGGTATAGCTAATGGTTAGAGCAGTGGGCAGTAAGTCTGGTTCAAATCCCATGGTTGCTCCTTGTGATTTTGAACAAGCCACTTAACTCTTCAATGCCTCAAATATAAACTTAGGGGCCCTTTTACTAGAGGGTAGTAGGGCTACCATCACATTGGCCTGTAGAAAATTGGGCCTAATGCTGGGCTACTGCAGGAGCCCAGCGGAAGTCCTGGCCTCTTGCACGCATCAACTCTAGTGCTAGAAAATTCATTTTTATTTTCTAGCACTGGGGGCTTATCTGACAGTAATCGGGCAGTACCAGTCACTGCCCAGTTACCACTGGGGTAGTGCAGGAGCCATTACCACCTCCTAAATGGGTGGCGGTAATGACTTCCCCAGGAAATGGCCACATGGCAAGTGGTTCACTTACCACAGGGCTATTTCCCTTTTTAAAAAAAGCCTTTTACCCACTGTGGTAAAAGGGAAACTCAATACCTGGCAAATCCACGCGCTGACAGACAGGAAAATATCCACTATCCCTGAATGTAACTGACTTTGAGCTACAACTAAAGGAAATGTGTGAGCTAAATCCAAATCCCTTTACACTTGGAGGAAGAGTATTAGGTGCCTTAGGTGAACTTTTAACCTTGAAAGCCCCCCCCCCCCCCCCCAAAAAAAAAAAATCAAAACAAATTATCGTTCAGGACCTACACTCTCTCTCTCCCCTCAAGAATGTAATAATTAAACTCAATAATCATGCCTCAAAGCCACCCATCCTAGAACAATCCTGTAAAAGCATATATAGTAATTGAGGAGGTGTGTGTGGGGGGGGGGGGGGGGGGGGGGGGGGGGGGATGTGCAAGGCCAAAGGTTTACCTAATACCCTTGTATTATTTATTAGAAATTAGGTCACACCCTTTTCAAGGTGAGTTATATTCAGGAACACTAGGTATTTCCCTGTCCTTGGAGGGCTCACTAACTTTGTACCTGAAGCAATGGAGGGTTAAATAACTCGCCCAAGGACACAAGGACTAACTGTAGGATGTGAACCAGGCTCCCTTGGTCTTCAGGCTGCTTCCTTAGAGCTAACCATTGTAACCAGGTACCTCTCTTGTGCAGCCAAGGATAGAACAATCTCCTCCAGCCACAGGCTCCCGTTACAATGAAGAAATAGATGTCCACTAGTAACTTCAATCTTAAGGACTTATTCCATGCAGGTTTCTAGTACACAGTTCCAACAGCAGCATAGCACCTACCAGGATTCAATACAGGCGTACAGGCTCCAGTCTGGGCTCTTTATCCCGGGCACAATAAACAGTTCTTTCAGTTCATCATCACAGTTCAGTCACCAAGTAGCAGTTTCTACCTTCTATCCTCTTTACCTTCAGGAGAGTTCAATATTTTAGGGACTCCTTCTACCCAAGGGTTTTCCCCTGCATCAGCTTCACAGTGAATTCAATACTTTTGGGACTTCCTCTCACCCAAGGAATTTCACCTGCTTCAGTACTTTAGGGACCTCCCTGCCCAAGGGTTTTCAGCCTGCAACTCCTTCTCTCCTTCTGCCTCTCTCTCCTGAACTGAACTGAACTCCTTTGCTGGAACTCCTTCCCACCTGCCTTACCAATCCCTGGCTTCAGCTACCACCACCAATCTTTCTCCTTCCCTTAGCTTCCTCACACCCCAAACCAGCTGAGTTGAGCATTAAACTAATGAGACCAATGATGAGCTCTTGCACACAGGGTTTCCTAACTCTCTTTTCGCCCAGTGGCAGCCACTCTACACAACCTGCCAGCTTACATCCATGTCTTCCTTGATTGCAGCTAGGAATCCAGTCCGGGTTCTTCATCTCCCCCTCTGGCGCCTTGCCTGCAATGCCTTCTGGGACTTGTATTTCAGACTGACACTACCTTAACCTAAATATCCTGGAGGTGACTTTATCACACCATTCATCTACTCCTCCAGCATGCTGCTAATATGTTTGTCAGATTATACATTCTGTATTCATTATTATATATAAAGGTCATTTTAGAAATAGCTATTTTAGCAAAGCCCCCAATTTACACATTTAAAACTGCAGCCCGTACAGTTTAGAAGGGTGTATGTTGTGGGTGTGGCTTGGTGGGCTGCAAACTATGTACTTATTTCCGATTTTGGCAATGCATATATACTAAAAAAAATGTAGATGTCAGCATTTGCATTGCTCCAAAGCTGGTACATCAGCTAACTGCTTGTTTGGACCTAGGATTTCCAGCAATGGTGAAAGGAGCAATTGTGCTTACTTTTGTGGAGGAGTGGCCTAGTGGTTAGGGTGGTGGACTCTGGTCTTGGGGAACTGAAGAACTGAGTTCAATTCCCACTTCAGGCACAGGCAGCTCCTTGTGACTCTAGGCAAGTCACTTAACCCTCCATTGCCCCAGGTACAAATAAGTACCTGTATATAATATGTAAGCCGCATTGAGCCTGCCATGAGTGGGAAAGCACGGGGTACAAATGTAACAAAAATAAATAAAAAATAAATAAACCAGCTCACAAATTCAACAAAAAGAGGGGGGGGGGGGGGGGTTCACTCAGATTTTTAATTGGTTGTTCCTGGAATCCAGTTGTATAACATTTATGCACTTACATGCATAGATCATAAAACCTGCACTAACATGCCCAAAACACTGAATGATGCCGTTCTTTCTTTGAAAAAGTTCCTTACTAAAATAGATGCACCCACTGGATATGCTGGCACTTATCTGTGTATTTTCTGGTGTCTTTGCATGTATTTTACAAAAGACTCAGTGCTCATAGAGCAAAATATTCTGGTAACTGTGCATGTTCTGACCTGGACTTCTCAATTCCTACCCAGATATCCTATGCAAAATCGAGTTTAAAGCATATCAGAGTACATGGGGGATAATGTATATGTGGAGAGGGTGGCAAGAAATAAACATCAGATTTATAAAACAATAAATAATAAGTAGACTGATAAGACCAGAAGGATTTAAGACTCTCATCCACAGTACAGCATTCCTCCTACTTTAGAAAAAGAAAGGTTTTACATTGTAGCTGGTGGACTTCTTTAGATATGGCCCAGATGGGAAAGACATATGTAATTCTGACTAAGACAGCACTCAATTAATCATACATAGATACATCCTCAGGTCCAGCTAATCTCCCTGGGAACAGGCTGTTTTGAACTAAACTGGGAAACGTTTTCATAGTCTGGCCTTTAGTTTTATAAACAATGATCCAGGTTTCATGGGGTCCCTTTTTATTTGTGATAAAGAAAGTAGATTTTATGACAGATGGATAGATGGTCAAGTAGATTCTAAATACATGAATTTAAAATCCCACCTATTTTCTGTATGGGTGAAATAGTAATTTGATTTTCTTTTCTGGTACAGGCATTGTGCGCCCTGTTTCCACGGAATACAAGTCCAGCTGCTGGAGAGGAATTTGCACATTTTGAGTTGAACACAAAGAATGGAAGGATCATTGTATTCTTGCATCTATGTCACCACTCTCCTTCTCTTGTACACCTCTCTGAGCCACATCTGCTTTGCACAGTATGAACACTGGCCATATTACCCTGAGTACCATGAAGTACAGCAGGAGCCCCCACAACCCCAAAGGCCTCCCGACATCCCCAAGATCTACCTACGACTATCTGGAGAGAAAAGGAAGCACAACGAGGGCAGAGTGGAGGTGTACTACAATGAGGAGTGGGGCACAGTGTGTGATGATGACTTCTCTATCCATGCTGCTCACGTCGTGTGCAGAGAACTGGGATACATGGAGGCTCTGTCCTGGTTCCCAAGCTCCAAGTATGGAAAAGGGGAAGGTAAAGGTCTTTCTCTACATACTAATTCAGTAGTGGCTTATTCTTTAAATAGTCATTTACATTGCTCCTATTATATTTTTGGCCCAGCAGTTTCCAATTGACTCTTGGGCCTCCCAGTTCAAACAGAACCAACCTCTGTTGGGCTACAGAGTCACAAACTCTCATTCGCAACTACCCAGTAGGAGGGATTATTAAATGATAATTTATATTAGTGGGTTAGGTGCTGGATTATTTTTGTTGCTTTAGTATGTTTAATGTTTATTAAAATTCTTGATACCCGGCCAATTCTGAAAACAGGTCATATCAGCTTACAATAAAATAAAATAGGAGTAACATTCTTGGAAAGGAACATCATATAAGATAGGATAGTCAAAACCAATCATATAGTAATCAAACAGCACAATTTAGGCACCCACAACCCATAATTTGCTTGTTTTAGGGGTTTGTTAACCTCTAGCCCAAAAAGGAAAACAGCCTAATTATGCTCTTTTGAAATTACAGAACTTCTGAGGTCTTAGTTCTCTTCTGCACCCAAACTCCCACCCACCCCAACTGTCTAATAAACTTACTCATAGATTAGCTGATTTGAATTAAATAAAAATGTTTGGCATTGGTTGGAAGGTGAAAACAAGGAGGTTTATAGTCAAATTTTAGTTTGATGTTGAAAGAGAAAAATTAATTATATTTCAGAGGGACTGGTTATATTTTTGAGATGTCTACAATATGAATGCACAAGGGTCCCTGTTTACTAAGCCACGTTATAGGCACACTAGCATCTTTAATGTGCGTTAACTGTGTACATGCATTAACCGTGTATGTGCCTACAATATCCCTATAGGCGCCTACACGGTAAGTGTGCACACGCTAATTGTAGGCGCACTAAAGAATGCTAACGCGCCTTAGTAAACAGGGCCCTAGATTTTATATCTTGTATATATTAAAAAATTTTAAAGTTTGACGGGACCAGATAAACTGTTGCATAACTCAATAACAAGCAAGCCAGCAGGACTACACATAGGGAATTGGAACAGAGGTATTAGATCTTACATTAAAAAAAAGGCTAGCTGCTTCTTTGGATTAACACAGCACTTATTAAACTTTCTGTGGCTGTGACCCCATTATTGCAGCCACAAAAAACATGCAACCACTGGCAGCACGGGCTGATGATGTTTGCATAGACAGCCTACCCAAGTCATGACCCCAAATGTGAGTTTTCCAACTCCATTTGGGGTCACAATCCATAGTTTGGCAACCCTTGGATTTACAGGACTGCTGAGGAAAAGGTAGAGACCTTGGTAGAAATTTTTCTCTTTTCTTTCAACAAGTGCAAGAGCTTCTATACAAGTACAAGAGTTTATATAACTGAAGTATAGCTGGGAAACAACATGTCACTAAAGATGTTGCTGCTATTAACAACTTCTACATCTATCAAGATGGACAGTCTGATAGAAGCCAAGGGACTGGTTCCATGTATAAGATGTCCTAATGAAATAAGTAGAGGAACTGAGAGAGGAGGTGCCAAGGCTGAGAAATATCCATGACAGAAATATATTGATGAAATGCTTCTTGAGGTTTCAAGGATCTCCAGCAATGAGAAGACCATCTGCTTTGAAAGAGATAAACTGGACACAGATTATCGGAGCCTGCAGAATCAACACCTCAACTCCACCTTCTCTTGAATGGAAGAACAGATATGCAGCCTTGGAGATGAAAGAGGCGAAGAGCATCCCAGGAATAGGAAGAAGAGTTCAAAACCCCCAAAGTTAGAGGATCAGTGGCCACTATGATGTGAAAGTAGTGGTGGTTGGTGACTCCATTTCAGAGCTACAGAGACATCCATCTCCCATCCAGACATGACACCCCAGGAGATGTACCATTTGCCTGTGCCAGAGAATTGTCAAGACTCATCATCTATTGACTATTATCTGATGCTTCTCATTCATGTTGGCACAAATCGTTCCGCTAGATATTCCTCCAAACATATCAAAATTAACTTCTTGGCTCTGAGAGAGAGGGTGGAGCTAATAGGTGCACAAGTGGTGTTCTTGTTGATCTTCTCTGTCAAGGGCAAAGGGTGAGGAAGAGAGGTTTGCATCATGGAGATGAATGCATGGCTGTGGGGATGGTGTCATTGCGAGGGTTTTGCTTCCTGGACCATGGGATGATATTCCAAGGGCTGCTGAGCTGAGCTGGAGCCCACCCACCAAAGAAGGGGTGAAGTGTCTTCTGCAGCAGAATAGCTAACCTACTAAGAAGGGCTTCACTCTAGGATCATTTGTGAGTCTGTAGCCGAACAGACTAAGAGAAACTCTCAGGTAGGTAAAACCCCTCAGGTAAGTAAAAAATAAAAAAGAGTAAAATCTGGAAAACTCTGTATATTAATACTTGCATCATGAATAATAAAGTTCTGGATCCAGAGGCTGTGATGGATGAGGATGACTTGACTTTAGTGGCAGTCACAGAGAAGTGGTTCACAGAAGACCATGAATGGGGTATAGTTATACTGTGCTATAATATATTCAGGAAGGACAGGGTAGGAGGAGAAGGAGTGGAGCTATATGTTAAAAATTAAATTAAGCAACAGAATTGCAGGGGTTATGAGTTAAGAAGTAAGCACTGTGGGTTACACTTGAAACGAGGAATGGAATATCTGTTTATTTAATTGAAGATATTCAGAATATTGTTATGAAAGAGGAAATACTATTGATAGGTCTGGTCATGGAGAGACTGGATCCTAAACCTTAGCCAGAGAATAGCAAATGCTGAAGCTGCTGGAAACTGTAAATCCCAGTTGGGTAAGGGATTAAAGGTTGCAAGCAGTGGAATCAGTGAGTGTCAACTTCCTAAAGTATCAGAGGATATTCATTCACCCAGAGGCTTATCCTTAATCTGTTGACAAGGCATGCTTTTACAGCACTCTGGGAACACAAATAGCATCTAAAGGACAGTTAATTGCAAACACCATTGGGATAAGAGCAGAGTAACCCTATTGCAACCCAACTAAGAGAGATACTAGAGCATCCATAATCCATCTAATCTAACTGTATCTTCCAAACTGAGAGGAAAGGGATACAGGGAGAACCCCCCCCCCCCCCCCCCCCCGAGACTTTGATACACCATCGTAAGGAGCAAGGAGTGGTATTCTATGCTGGAGTTAAAAGTGAGTGAAGTTACATCAAGGACATCTTTCCATGTTTCTTTAATGAAGTGTTGCAATCGATGTTGTAACCAGTTTACCCTAACGCAATGGACAATTTGTCATTTTATTATTCATATACTGTACATACATGTTAAGCACTGGCATGCCCATTAAGGGTATTTTTCTGTCTTAAAGCCTGCACAGTCTACAGTGGTCACTTTTGCTTAATATTTGCTTCTGTATTGAATTCTTTTACTATTCAGTTATGGTGAGCTTCCAAACTGGAGGGGAACCTTTAATAGTTTATGTGCCACGAGTTAAGAAGCGAAAGGAGTAAATTTGGCCATAAACACTAGAAATTGATTGTGTACCTGCCTCAGGGGTGATCCTCAGCCCCAACCAGCCAAAGATCCACCATGGGAAGATACTCTGAAACATGTGGATAACATGATGAGGGATCTAGCAAAATCTGGTCTAGAATTTGGCAGCTAAGACTTAGGGACCCTTTTACCAAGCTGTTATATAAAGTGGCCTGCGTTATCCCTAGGGCAGGGCTTTCCCGTGTGCTGAGGCCACTTTTAACACGGCAGTAAAACGGCCCTATTTCCCATTTTCTCTATTAACGGCCATGTGCTAATTTTCCCATTAGCGCATGGTCATTGATGTGGGATCCCTTACCGTCACCCATTGTGTAGGCGGTAAGGGCTCCTGCGCTAACCATACGTTTATTGGTTAGCATGTAGTGATGTAGCTGCATTAACTAATTAGCACAGTGTACACACACGTTTTTGCCCCCAGTGCTAAAAAATATTTTCTATTTTTTAGTGCATGGGTAGTGCGCGCCGATCCCGGAACTATGGTAGAATGCCTGAGCATGCCCCATGGTACTGCCTTTTACCCTGTGGTAAATACACATTACTGCTTACCACAGCTTAGTAAAAGGACCCCTTGATGCTAAAAAATATAGGGTCATTCATTTGGGCAGCAAAAATCCAAGGGAATAGTAAAGTACAGTGGATGAAGTACTTCTCTTTTTTTTTTAGGTTTTATTTTTATGCAAGTTAACAATAATTACAGAAGTAGAATACCTGAGGGCCCTTTTACAAAGCAGTGGTAGAGCTACAGCTGCTTTGTTATGCCCCAATCTGGCACTAATGCTGCACCCCGCATAATTTCCGGCACGCTGGAAATTATTTTTTATTTTTTCTGCTGCGGACTTACCACGCAGCACCATACACTGCCCGGTTACTGCTAGGTTAGTGCGGGAACCTCTACTGCCTCCTAAACAGGAAGTGGTAAGGGCTTCCCCAGTAAATGGCCGTGCAGCAAGTGCACACTTACTGAACAGCCATTTCCTTTTTTTCACAAAAACCCTGCTGCGGTAAAAGGGGCCTTGGCACTCGGCAAATCCATGCACAGAGGACACTGCAGGGCCCCATTTACCACAGCATAGTACAAGGGCCCCTTGGTAAGAAATAGAGCATTTACAGAAATCAAAGACAAGAAAACATAAGAATACCAGCATAAAATGTCAAATTTTAACGTTACACCTCCAAGTAACATCAGCAAAATCTGGTAAATAAAAAAGTTCTGTAATGCCATGAACTTTGATGTTTAATATTGACTATAAGAGACATAGGACATAGATTGTCAACATACAACATAAATGAAATCATAAAGTTATCAAATGACATCAATGTGCATTAGTAATACAGTACTAATAAATGCTACAATAAACTTCCTTAAAAAGCTTATCATCCCACGGTCATAAAAAATACAATTACAGATATGAATTACTAAGATTACTCATATAATCAAAAGCAAACTATACATTTTATTTATTTATTACATTTATAACCTGCCTATACCTAAGGTGGAATGCATCTAAAATAGGGTGTTAGGATTATGAGTGTTCAACCAAATAAAGAGCCGTTGGGCCATGGCGCTCTGAACCAGGGAGAGCTCCAGAGACAGCAGACGCAGGGTGAATCGGATTCTGGAACTCTGGCAAAGGAAGCTCAGCATGGAGAGCTGAAGATCAAGAGACAGGAATTAACAGTAGGAGACTGGAACTCAGGAACACGGCATCAGACAATTGGAATAAATGCCAATAAATAAAAGGAACAACTGAAGAATGGAACTCAGGAACAGGCTGGCAACCATGAGTCCTCAGGACACACCCAGCCAGTCTGGTTTTCAGGATAGCCACAGTGAAAATGCATGAGATAGATTTGCATAGAATGGAGGTAGTGCATTCAAATCTATCTCATGTATATTCATTGTGGATATCCTGAAAACCTGACTGGCTAGGTGTGTCCTGAGGATGGGGTTGAGAACCCCTGATCTAAAACATTCACAGTCCTAAAAACATGACAAAATAATACACATCTCAGTAACAAATATAATTAAAATACATTTCCACCTGCCAGTATACAGTACACCAGTGGTTCCCAAACCTGGGCCTAGAGGCACCCCAACCAGTCAGATTTTCAGGATATCCACAATGAATATTCATTAGAGAGATTTATATGCAGTACCTCCACTGCACGCAAATCTATCTTCTGAAAACCTGACTGGCTAGGGTGCCTCCAGGATCAGGTTTGGGAACCACTGCAGAACACCCTTGAGACCAAGTGGATGTCCATAATATGTAAAAATTGCAAGGGGGTGTGTTGGGAGTGCGGTTTGATCATGATCTGGGTGGATTAAAAATCTATATTTTTATTATTTATTTAAAGTATTTATAATCCAATCTGTGCTGTGCCTTTAAAAAAAAAAAAATCAATAAATAAATTGAACTAAAAAATATTTATAACCTGCACTTACCACTGCTCAAGGCAGGGTACAATAAAAATATATAATAATTAAAATGCATGTGTATTCTCCATTTTATAAAGGGATTTAGACTTCTTAATCCCCTGTTTTTTATTTTCCCTTCCAAATTAAAATAAATAAAGATTGCAGCCTCTGTATTTAATTAACAGCATTCACAGAGATAGGATTGAAAATGGCCGAGTTTCTTCCATTGATTTTTGCCTATGTGTATTTGTAAAATGGCTTCTCCCACTACACATATTAGCAAATACATTGCGCCAGCACCCTTGCAGGTTTTTTAGAAAAGGTTCTACTTCAGCAGATACTTCTATAGATCAGTGTTTCTTAGCTTTCTGGTAGAGGCATGTCTATCCAGTCAAGCTTTCACAAATATGCATGAGACTGTATCCTGTTCAAAAATACATGAAATGGACATTCATCCAGCATGAACATCCATTTTATAAACTGAAACATCAAAATTATTTATTGGGGGGGGGGGGGGGGGAACAAGGGACATTGACTTCTATATAGTAGCATTCTAAGAGACTACGCAGACCTCTATGCAGAGCAGAGGGGCAGCCTTGTGGTTAGTGCAGTGGACTGTAAACCAAGGGGCCCAGGTTCAAATCTCACTTTTTTTTTTTTTTTTGCAATTATGAGCCCTCTGCGAACAGAAAAATATCTACTGTACCTGAACGGACACCACTTCAATAGCCTTCAGGCTTGCAGGTGGTTTATATATTTAGGTATATTGGGTATTTTTCTGTACCTGAAGGGCACACAATTTTAAAAAATTAAAAAAGAATTGGGATTTAAACTTGGGTCCCTTGGTTTACAGTCTACTGAACTGACCATTAGAGTACTCCTCAGATCTGTAAGTTGGTCTGTACAGAATGCCCATAATACCTGAAGCTGTCACAGAGCTATGAACTCAGCAATACGATTGTTAGTAGGTCTTTCTCGATCTGAACATATTTCTCCTAGCATAAAATATCTGAAATGTATAAACCGCTGATAATGGTTCATCAAGCCCTTTATCATGGCTTAGTTTCAGGGCTTTTTTTTGAGAGGGTACTTGGGGGTATTGAGTACCAGCACTTTTTCTATTGTCTGCTAAAATTGACCAATGGGACCCCAAGTTTTAATGAAAGAGCTCAGGCTCTACACAGCAATTCTGCCTTGTCATAGATTCTGTGACTGGTTGCAGGGGGCCTGGCTATTGTGGGGTGGGTACGTCAGTGATCACCCCACCCCTGAAGGGTGGCCTGGCATTTGAGTACAGGCACCTTTTTTGTTAGAAAAAAAATGCACTGCTCAGCTCACTATCTAAGAAATGCAGTGAGGTGGTATCTGCCGACTCGATCCTTGCAATCTGAACATAATGATATGCTTGTTATTCCTGCATTTCAACATGTATGTTTAGAGCTGATGCGAACTGGCACATTTTCCATCTGTGGTCCCATTGACTGGAACAACCTGCCATTGTGGCTTCACAGAGAAACTTGTATATCTACCTTTAAGAAGTATTTGAGCGATTTTCTCCTGTATAAAGCCTTTGATTGCCCTGTTTGATTGATAATCTGTGGCTTGCTTGGACTCCTGGTATTGTGTTGTATATGTTCTTTGTAATTGTATACTTGTGTATTTTATGAGTGTATCTTTGTATTCTGCTCTGGATAATGGCAGACTACAAATAATAAATTCTAAATTCTTTCCAGTTTCGCTTTCGGGGGAGAAGGAGGGGGACAGCAACCACTGGGAGACTGAAGAGGTATCATGCCTTAATCCTTCCAGTGGCCAGCTGCTGAATCAGAACACCTTTTTCTACTCTAAGTGTGATTGAAATAGGTCTAACTAAGGATGTCCTTCTTTTTAGACTTTGACATTCCCTCCCATTTGGTAATTGCTGTTGGACATCCTGATCTTGGGCCTTTCCTAGTCCTGCCCAAAACATGCCCATAACAGTCCCCCTTGCTATTTGGACGTACTGTAGTGTTGGATGTGCCAATTCTGTCTTTGCAAAATTGGGATTTGGATGTTTCAAGCACATGGACATCCATTTCAGCCTTCTGACATATCGATATGCTTCGTAAATGAGCACCGATATGTCTCCAGTATATGCATATGTATCTTATGCATATTTTTTGTGGCAATTGTGAAAGCTCGAATGGTTAGGCATGCCTCCTGGAGAGGGTTGAGAAGCACTGTTCTAAAATACCACTGGAATTGAGTACATCCTAACCTGGATGTCTCAATTCTGATGTGTACATTCTTAAGGTAAGTTATACACAAAAAGTAGCACATATGAGTTTATCTTGTTGGGCAGACTGGATGAACCATGCAGGTCTTTTTCTGCCATCATCTACTATGTTACTATGTTGTAAAATGGGGCTCTATATCTGTAAAGAGCCAGATTCTCCCCCGATCCCTGTAAGTTCTGTCAACTCTCCCACTCAAGTCTCGGTTTGCATATCTATTGAATTAAGGGAAAACTGGGAGGGCAGCTAATACCTCATTAGTGCCCATTCACTTAGACCTTGACCAAAGTTCTCTATAGTATCATTGCTTTGTCATCTTTTTCTTCATTCTACAGGTCGCATCTGGTTAGACAATGTTAACTGTAATGGGAAAGAAGAAACATTAGCTGCATGTACATCCAATGGTTGGGGTATATCCGATTGTAAGCACACTGAAGATGTGGGAGTGGTTTGCAGTGGCAAGAGGATTCCTGGATTCAAGCTTGATAAGTCATTAATCAACCACATTGAGGTAAGCACTTTTGTTATCATGTGTATACTGTTAACTTGGCAGATAAATGCAGCTTCAAGAGCATTATCTGCTCGGTAATTAACATGAGTTAGTAACATTTGCTTTGTGTTAATTGCAAAAAATGTCCTCAACGATTAACACCAAAGTTCTGCTGTTCCAGTCCTTTAATTTTGGATAATAATGTGCAGTACCAGCAAAACTTTAGTGCACATTAGTAAATGAGGAACTGTGTTTTTCTTATGACACCGCTACTTCTAAGAACTTGGCCAGTGACATGCTAGAAGGGAGCTTCTGGGATCCTCTTGCTGAACAACTTGTGAAAGTAGAGTGTGTCTCATTGAGTGGCATGGAACTGGCATGACAAAAGCTTAGAAGCATATCATAGCTTAAGTGCTGTTGGTTTACAACAATATGAAAACACCAATGATATTTCCTGTTCAGTTGTGTGTCATTTCCTATCCAAACTGATACAAAAACTAACAATATATTTTTTTGTGTGTTGTTATTTTAGCATATTTGTAAGGCTGCCAACTGGATCCAGACTTGCAGGACAAGGTTGATCCAGTCCTGGATTTACCCCATTGCATGCTGGAACTTGAGGTCTTGCTTTTCTTAGGGAAGGCAATGGGGAAATCAGAACTACAATTCCCTACATGCAAAGGGGTAAAATCTGTACTGCGAGTTGGCAGCCTTACATATTTGAAAAATTTATCAAACTACACACATTCTAAGAAATAAAGAATGTGCAAAAATGCTTTAGCCTGAGCTTAGAACAAAGAAAATATGAATGGGAAAAGGAAATGAAAAACAGTGACTTCACACCCTTATATATTTTTCACATTCTACAGTCCAAAAAATACAATTCAAAATGCATTAAAGTAGATTGTTCCACAGATTTATAGTGACATGTTCCACTCTTCCAACATTAAAGAGAACAATTATAGAAATAGTCAACAGTAATTGAAAATAAGAAACCAAAAAGTCTTGGATGCGTGTCTTCACACCCTTTTTTATAGCAAACCCTAAATAGCTGTCTCCAAAAATTGCCTTAACAATGCACATAATGAGTTGGGTTCTGTTAGTATCTGAACTGATTCAAATACTCCTGATGAAGAATCAAGCTGTTTTTGTTATTTAACACTAATTTGAAGCAAAGGACTACATTTGCAGAACACAAAGCTGTGAAAATATCTCTCAAATAAACTTATTCAAAAAGTTCAGATTAGGTGAGGTTATTAGAAAATTTCAATGTGTTTGAATATCCATGTGCCCTATCAGGTTTATCACTGTAAGGAAGAAAATGTTTGCTATCATCAAAACATTGCCTTGATCTGTCCTTGTCTCTAAAGTTAGTTACCATGGGTTAAATAAACTGCTGAGGAAGATCACTGTGAGGCCTTATAATATTACCTTAAAAGAACTACAGAGGTCTCTGGTTGAGGGTGGTTAAAAGTTTGACTGTGGGAGGGTGACACATCTGAAGAAAAGTCTTGGGTATGCCACATAGAAACTGATATAGAAAGCTTTGTGGTAGAGCCAGCTCAGAGCACGATTCTATCATGAAACTATCATTCGAAAACAACAGCAACACGCTACAAGCAATGAGCATGCTCATTTCAAAATGTCACCCTTCTTGTCAGTGCCTGAGTGGCACCAGTTAATGCATGGCAAGATAGATGTGCTAACTGGATAGCACAGGAACACATACTCTTCGCCCCTGACATGCCACTCTGAAAAACGTTTTTTAAAATATACCTAACGCAGCTTAGTAGAAGGGTAAGAACATAAGGACATAAGAGTAGCCATATTGGGTCAGACCAATGGTCCACCTAGCGCAGTATCCTGTTTTCCAAACAGTGGCCAAGCCAGGTTACAAGTACCTGGCAGAAACCCAAATCGTGGCAACACTCCATACTACAAATCCCAGGGCAAGTAGTTGCTTCCCATGTCTGTCTCAATAGCAGACTATGGACTTTTCCTCCAGGAATTTGTCCAAACCTTTTTTAAACCCAGATACGCTAACCGCTGTTACCACCTCCTCCAGCAAAGAGTTCCAGAGCTTAACTATTCATTGCGTAAAAAAATATTTCCTCCTATTTGTTTTTAAAGTATTTCCATGTAACTTCCTTGAGTGTCCCCTAGTCTTTGCACTTTTGGAGCGAGTAAAGAATTGATTTACTTCTACTCGTTCTACATCACTCAGGATTGTGTGGACCTGAATCATATCTCCCCTTATCTGTCTCTTTTCCAATCTGAAGTGCCCTAACCTCTTTAGCCTTTCCTCATACGAGAGGAGTTCCATCCCCTTTATCATTTTAGTCACTCTTCTTTGAACCTTTTCTAATTCCGCTATATCTTTTTTGACATACGGCGACCAGAACTGAACGCAATACTCAAGGTACCTGTATTTTTAGCTAGCAGAATGCGAAAATGTACAAAGACTTGAATACTTTTACAAGACACTCTGATTGGGAAAGAATAAAACAAAACAAATTGTTTTCCCATGCGCACTCCTACTGAATTGCTAAACCCATGAATTGTATGAACTTTCGCCCAGATTCTATAAAGGTCACCCAAATTTGGGTTCCAATGATTTAATTATTGGAGACAACAAGCACTTAATTGGCACTAATTATGATTTGGGCACTGATCTGGCTGCATGCTATTCTGTAACAATGGGTGTCTAAATTGGCTTACAAGCAACAAAAGGGAGTGTGGCCATGGGAGGAACATGGGCAGGTCCCGGTGAGGCTCAAGATAATCTGCTGCCTGAGGCGAGGAATGAGCTGCTGCCCCGGCTCCTCCTCTGCTGCCCCCTACCCCCCGCACAATCTGACATCTTCCCCTTCCTTTCCTTGTGCAACCTCCTACATGGTAAGGAAGTCCCGCCCAGTGCATCCCAGAATGCACTGGGCAGGACAGGGTGCCATCATTTTGGTGGCAGCACTCAAAGGAGGAGGGACCATTTAAGGTACCAGGCGGAGTTGGGGGCCCCTAGACCACCAAGGCAGGTGGCGGGTGGGGGCAGGGTTGGCCACTGAGCCACAAGGGATTTCTTTTTCCTGTTGGGGGGGTTAGGGGGCTAGAGATCCACTGGAGCATGCCCTCATGTTGGGGGGGGCAGGGAGCTGGAGGTCCGCTGGAGCTCCAGACCCCATGTCGCTGTCTGGGGGGCCACTAGGCCATCAGGGCCTCAGTGATTGGGAGGTCCAGGGGCCTCATGGACTGCCACTTCCTGCGTTTGACAGGTCCTGGCTTTTGACAGCCCGGACCTGTCAAACAAGTGTGGAGGGATTGTGCCTGAGCACATGGTCAGGCATAATCCTTCTGCACTATACCCCCATGATCAGAGCTAATAGTGTGCCTATATTTTCATGCTATTAGCTGTGATCATAGGGGCGTTACAACCCTGCACTGTTTGGAAAAGTGTGGGGCTTCTGATCATTGGCACATAAGTAAGGAAGATATCTGCATAGTTGCAGTATTCTGTAAGTTATAAACATAAGTGGGAGCCCTGCATATGTCCCATCTATAGTATTCTAAGTCCCTCCTTTTTTTTATTGAATAGACTCCTACCACATGCCCTCTGGTTGTTCTAGAATTGCCCTGTATGTATTTAACTATGTATTTGGCGAGAGTATCATGCGCTGAGTTTACCTCCTCCCCTTCTACTTTGGAAAGATATACCAGTTGGCAGCCATAGAAGTGTTACTGTTTGTAGGATTTAGCAAGAACCCCATTTGTTGGCACAGCAGCCTTGCCATGGGTTAGTACCTCTGGATATGTGTTCTATACAGTAAAGGACTGTGGATGAGATTGTTTCTGTCATTCATGTTACCATTACAACTGATTGCCCAGTAATGATTTCTTAAAAACAAGAAGAAATTATTCATCTATCATTACCATCTGATGTAATATCTTCCTCTGCAATGAAGAGTCTAACAGAGAATTAAATTTCAGATGGAAAATTTGGACTGAAACTTTCCAGTGGTGATTGCAGAACAGTTTCTTCTTCATGCAGCTCCGATGGATTTATAGAATCCAGTTGAGAACAAAATAGGTTTTCCAGCTCCAGCTGTCAGGCTCTCTAGATTATAACTTCTGTTTAAGCTATTGGTTTCATTTTTTTCTTCTTATCCCCCACATAAAGAGAAAAGGCAGATGCATTTCATGCCTTCTCGAGGGCAGAGTTCTTTGAACAGATGTTTGTTTTTTGAAGTAGAAAAAGGCTCCTCTGAAAAACACATTTTGAATATACAATGCAATCCATTTAAGTGCAAGGGTCTAGGACCAAAGAAATACATGCAGTTAACTGGAGAGTGCACTTAACCATTCTGACCCAAAGAAGCTTGACATCTGATAAACATATGTACAGTACTGTTTATTATATGTACAATATTCAGTCTCCGTTAACTGATGTTAGGCTTACTTGAAGTAATCAGTCATAGTCCTCTGTACAATCTTGTGTCTGT
This sequence comes from Microcaecilia unicolor, assembly GCF_901765095.1. NCBI lineage: Eukaryota > Metazoa > Chordata > Amphibia > Gymnophiona > Siphonopidae > Microcaecilia > Microcaecilia unicolor. The sequence continues at coordinate 306,800,956 of NC_044034.1, read as the reverse complement.
GAGTTCCATAGACTAAGTCTGCCAGACTCCTTATCACTGATCCACTTTACACTATCCACCCCTCTTGCAGACAGTAACATCATACGCATATTGTACAATCATCAAAGAGTGATCAGGCACACCACACCTCATCAAACAGACTACAACCTAAACAAAGGAAGAACACCAACACATGGACAATCAATACAGATTGCAAAAAGGGTCCAAACAAACTCACCCCAACAAAGAAACAACAATTAATAAAGGTCCACACATCACCAACCGCAGAAAACCCATTCCAAACAATCCAAGTGGGCTATATCAATGCCAAATCCACAGTAAACAAAATAGCAATTCTAACAGACTGGATCATGGCTGAAGACCTTGACCTACTCTTCATCAATGAAACCTGGATCCACGACCAAAAAGACCCCATAATCCTAGACCTGTGCCCTCCAGGATACAAAATCACACACTGGACCAGAAAGGAAAAAAGAGCCGGAGGCAAAGCACTAATCTATCAATCCCACTTTACCACCGAAACCACTGCCGTGTCCATGACACCCCAACTTGAAATTGCCTCAATCAGAATCCACAACAAAACCCTACGCGATTACTTGAACTGTGTATTGTTTTACAGACCTCCAGGTAATTGGAACTCTCCAGGTTATTGGAACTAAGGCCAGACTAACTTCATGGACTTCATTTCAAACACATGTGTAACCAACTCCAATGTACTAGTACTAGGAGACATCAACCTTCACTTAGAAGACCCAAACTCAACCAATGCACGAGAATGTAAGGAATTCCTCCACCTATGGGATCTCAAATGGCCACGAATGCAAGCAACCCACGTCAAAGGGCACACACTTGACCTCATCTCACACAAACTTTCAACAGACCAGAACTTAACAATAACAGATATTAAATGGACAGAAACACCTTGGACTGATCATTACAAACTAAACCTATCCCTACACTGGCGGAAGAAGGGAGTACATCAAACCCAAGAACACACATCTTACACAACAAGAGGTCATGTAGACATGAAAACATTCTGGCAACTGATATACAACAATGAATGGACAGCACAAACAGAATCCACATACTACCTCTTGGAATGGGATAAAAGATGTAAAAGCATACTAGATAAAATAGCACCCCTACTAACAAGAACTTCACGCAAGCATTGCTCGATACCATGGTTCGATGAACTAAAAAAGCTAAAAACACAATCCAGGAAACTTGAACGAGTATGGAAAAAAACAAAAGATGAACACACACTCAACACATCTTTTGTTTTTTTTCCATACTTATTCGAGTTTCCTGGACCCTTTTTTGCAATAAGACAGACCAAACGATCATACTATAAAACTAAAATAGGGACAGATTACAAAGACACAAAGAAATTATATCAACTCGTGAACAAACTCCTAGATACCAACCTGGTCACTACATCGAATACAGGCACCCCATTTGCGGACAAACTTGCTAGGTATTTCAACGAAAAAATTGTAAACCTACGCAACACGCTACCCCAAGACAACTCTGACATCGAAAACTTCCTCAACGAGCTGGACCCAACCCTTGGAGAACACCCAGCTCACCGCACCTGGCTAAACTTCGCCCTCCTTACCATCAATACAGTAGCATGAGCTTGCAGTAGGTTCGCCAACACTCACTGTCAACTAGACACCTGCCCCAACTACCTATTGAAATCCGCCCCTGACCGCTTCTTAGCAGATCTCACATCCCACCTAAACTACATGCTTCAACAAGGTCTCTTCCCGAAGGAAAATGGCAATATTCTACTCACCCCGATGCCAAAAGACACCATGAAAAAAGCAAACGAAATCACTAACTATCGACCAGTAGCATCCATCCTGTTGTCAGTCAAACTGATGGAAAGCACGGTAGCCAATTTACAGACTATATAAACAAATTCTCAATATTACACGAATCACAGTCAGGTTTTCGCCATTTACACAGCATAGGAACAGTACTACTCACCCGCCTAGCCAAATTCAAGCAGGAAATAGCAGTTGGCAACAACATCCTCCTCCTTCAATTCAACATGTCTAGTGCATTTGACATGGTAAAACCATAATATATTAATAAGACTACTCGACAAGTTCGGGATTGGTAGCAACATACTTAGCTGGATCAAGTGTTTCCTAACCACAAGAGCATATCAAGTAAAATCAAAATCTAACATATCACCGTGGAAAACAGACTGCGGAGTACCACAAGGCTCACCGCTATCAGGGCCGCCGAGAGACTGGGCCAGGCCAGGGACAAGGCCACCCCCCGGGCCCCCCCCCCCCGAGGTCACCACCGCTCTCCCACCACCCGTCCCCCCTCTGCGCACCAGCGGGCCGGGCCCCTGCATTGAAATCACAGCGCCTCTCACCTCCATGTGAAGGCACTGCAGGCGGCAGCAGATTGCCTCCCTCCTTCGGGCCTCCTTCCCTCCCTGTGTCCCGCCCTCATCTGACGTAACTTCCGTGAGGGCGGGACACAGAGAGGGAAGGAAGCCTGAAGGGAGGCAATCTGCTGCTGCCTGCAGCGCTTTCACACGGAGGTGAGAGGCACTGTGATTTCAATGCAGGGGGCCCAGCCTGGTGGCAGATGGTCGACGACGGACAGGGCCGGTCTTAGCAACTGCAGGGAGCTGTGCAGACCAGTTCTCAGAGCCCACCCGCCCCTCTCCCCAGTATACCCAAAATGACAGAAACCAAATTAGCATACAGATTCTGCAAGCAGCACAATACCAGAAAAACAGAACATTGCTATACATTGCAAAATAAGACAGCAGATGTAAATTCTCAAATTGGACATATTCCAAACACTAAAATGAAAATAAAATGATTTTTTTTCTACCTTTGTTGTCTTGTGACTGTAGTTCAGATCATGTTGGTCCCAGTCTCTGATTCTGTTGCTATCTGCTCCCTTAACTCCACTTCCAGGGTTTCCTTTCCATTTATTTCTTTACTTTCTTCCTTTCTTCTTCATTTCTTGCCCTACATCCATAGGTAAAAGCTGGGTCCTCCGCGGACTTGACTGGAAGAGGTATAGAGTGGATCCAGCTTTTGCCTATTTTCTCCAGCCATGTGCAGTTTTTCTCCTCTTTTCCCTTTCCCTCATCTCCGTCAGGATGCATCTCCTTCCTCTCTCTTCCCTCTCCTCCATCCATGTCCAGCATTTATCCTCTCTCTCCTCCCCTCCATCCATGTTCATCTCATGTCCTCTCTTTCTTCCCCTGCATCCATATCCAGCATTTTAACTCTCCCCTCTCCTCCATCCATATTCAGAATTTCTCCTCTCTCCTCCATCCATGTGCATCTCCTTCCTGTCTTCCCTCACTTCCATGTCCAGCATTTCTCCTACCCTCCCCTCCATCCATTGCAACTCTCCTTGCTCCCCTGCCCTCCCTACTCATCCCCAGTGATTCTCCTTTGCTCCCTGTCCTCCCTCCCTTCCCCTCCATGTCCAGTGACTTGCCCCAACTTACCCCCCTTTTCACCCCCTCCCCCGAGTTTCAGTTCCCAGCCCCAGCTATGCCCTCAGGTTTCCAGCACATAAGTGTCATAAATAAGTAAATAACTATGCAGATAAAAACTCTAAATGTTGAGCACCTGATTCTCATAAATGATGTCTGGTTTAGTGACCCTTTACCAGGAGAAAAAAAATGTCTGCATGAATACAACACGTGCTAGGGAGTCCCTATAAACAGCCCCTCCAAATGACAAATTACTACCAAAAGTTATTCCGTTATTATACTTCCTCTGTGTATATTCCTATGCTGCACAAGCCGGCACGTTTGAAAATATAAGTGAGAATAAATAAAAATGCTACCCACAAATGAAGACGAGGGACAGCCCTTCCTTCCTTCCAGGCCAGCCGCCCTGCATTTAAAAAGTTGCAGCGGCAGCGAAAACGCAGGCTTGCCTCTTCTTTAAGCCCTTCCCCTTCTCTCTCAGAGTGCACTGTGCCGCCTTCACGGAAACCGGAAATTGCATCAGTGCACGCTGAAAGAGAAGGGGAAGGGCTTATAGAAGAGGTGAGCCTGCGTTTTCGCTGCCGCTACAACTTTTTAAATGCAGGGCGGCTGGGAAAAATGAAGCTGAGAGCGTCGCAACGAGGAAGGGAGCACCAGGAAGCGCTGCAGAGCCCCAGGAGGTGCGAGGTCCTGATGACGGAGGGCAGGATGGGACTCCGGCGCCGGGCTCCCCTGGAGGCCCGGGCCCGGGGAACTTTGTCCCCCCTGTCCCCCCCCCCCCACTCGGCGGCCCTGACCGCTATCACTGATCCTCTTCAACCTAATGATGACCCAACTAGCCAAGAACTTATCCAACCAAGACCTTAACCTTTTCATCTATGCAGACGATGTCAGTATATACATTCCTTACAAATCTACATTGACAGAAATTGCTAACAAAATCAAGATCGGCTTGAACACCGTGGATTCTTGGGCAAATGCATTTCAACTAAAACTCAACAAAGAAAAAACGCACTGTCTCATCCTTTCATCCCAACACAGCACGGACAACCCCACAACTATCAACACCCCAGATCACACCCTCCCTATCTCAGACAGCCTGAAAATCCTCGGTGTTACAATAGGTCGCAACTTAACACTTGAGAGTCAAGTAAAATCCACAACAAAGAAAATGTTCTATTCAATGTGGAAACTCAAATGCGTGAAACAATTTTTCCCGAGGGAAACATTTCGTAAACTGATACAATCAATGGTACTAAGCCATGTAGACTACCGCAATGGAATATATGCGGGATGCAAAGAACATACCTTAAAGAAACTTCAGACTGCTCAAAACACGGCAGCGAGACTCATCTTCGGAAAAATGCGATTTGAAAGTACAAAACCCCTCCGCGAAAAACTACACTGGCTCCCAATCAAAGATCGCATTGCTTTCAAAATCTGCACTGTGGTTCACAAAATTATCTACGGTGAAGCACCGGGATACATGACAGACTTGATTGACCTACCAACCAGAAACACATCCGAATCAACACGAACTTACCTAAATCTACACTACCCAAGCTGCAAAGGACTCAAATACAAATCAACTTATGCATCCAGTTTTTCCTTCATCAGCACACAACTATGGAACACACTACCAAAAGCCTTGAAAACTACGTACGAACACTTACACTTCCGAAAATCACTAAAAACTCACCTGTTTAAAAAGGCATACCCTACCGATCCAACATAAATGCCTAATCTCTGCAACACAACAATACTTAAGTTTGTAATAGACATTACACGTTTCTTCCGTTGCACGATTCCTTTATGTGGCCCTGCCACATGAACCTTATCCTACTACAACATCACCTTGTATTTGTTTGCTCCGGAGTCTGCAAACACCTCTCCGGCACTATGTAAGCCACATTGAGCCTACAAACAGGAGGGAAAATGTGGGATACAAATGTAACAAATAAATAAATAAAAACTGTCATAGCACTGACATCCAGTGGCCTCCAGATAGGCCCGCATGGTGCTGAAACTCTCCAGCGCTCTTGCAAAACTGACAGGAGGTTGTTGAATTTCATCAGCATGTGCCTCGCTGCTCATTTCATTATCTGTTTCATTATCAGCCGTTGCCTGCATGTAGGCGTATATCTGGACATCAGTGCTGTCGTCAGCTGTTTGTAGATCGTAATCAACAGCTACGTAGTGATGAAACTCCTCTTCAGTAACACAGGCTGGGATGTCAATAGCCTGTTCATCTGACACATGTGCAACAGCTGCATCTGTTTCGTCTCTCTCCACATCCCTAACAAAGCTTGCCCGCTTGTAGCAGTTCACAATGGTTGCCTGTGTAACATGATTCCAGGCTTCTTTCTGCATAAGTAGGGAATCAAACAGTGATAGATTACGAGCCAGTTCAACAACACGTTTATTCTTGCCAGTCTGGTCATCCATAACGCTCATCAGAAGACGTAGCACAAGAGCCCGATAATGTTGTTTGAAATTGGCTATTATGCCCTGATCCATATTTTGGATCAGAGAGGTAGTATTTGGTGGCAGGAAGACCACCTTGACGTTAGACAGCCTGACATAATCATTGTGTGCAGCACAATTATCACAAAGCAACAAAATCTGACGCTTTTGTGCCGCATTCTAGTGTCTAACTTCTTTAGCCACTGCTTCCAAATTTCCCCAGTCATCCATGAATTTGCGTTAGCCTCGTATGACACAGGAAGTCGCTAACATTCTTGAAGCAACGGGGCTGTTTGCTCTTTCCAATGATGAGTGGTTCCAACTGCTCACTCCCATCCATATTGCAGCAAAGGAGGATCGTCAATCGGTCCTTCAACGTTTTACCTCCTGTAGTTTCGGCTTGTTTGAATGCAAGTGATACATCAGGAATCATTCGCCAGTAGAGACCGTTTTCGTCAGCATTGAAAATGTCATGAGGTGCAAACTCGTTCAAGATGGTAGGAAGAACTGAAACAACCCAATTTTCAGCACCAAAGTCATCAGCGTTTTGTTTTTCACAATGCTGTTTCTTGAATTTTAAGTTGTTCCTTTGCTTCCATCTTTCCAACCATCCAACAGTGGCTTTGAATTCAGTTAGTCGAAGACTTTCAGATAACTTATTAGCTTTCTCCATAAGCAGTGGACCACTGACAGGAAACTGTCTGCTCCTGACTTGAGAAACCACCGAAGAAGAGCATCTTCTACCTCCTCAGCTTTTCCCCGCCCGTTTTCATTTCCAGTGTGGATTGGTATTGTTTTGCCAGTCTTCCAGAAGCTGGTCTTTCTGCTTCAAGATACATGAAATTTGACTGGGATTGACACCATATTCTTTAGCAAAAGATGCTTGACTTTGTTTTCCAATTTTTTAAGAACTTCTATTCGTTCAGCCAGTGTTAAAGTCTTACAGTTGCACGACGACGGCGATGACGACAACAACAACAACTCCATTGTACACTCTAACAACATTCTTTTGCTTATTCTGCCTGTGGCAGTTAAAGGGGCGGTAAATTTGAAATCTTGTTGGTTGTCAGGTGCCAATCGGCTTCCATATTCCGTGCGCGTGCTTATGCAGAGTCTTTCCTGCAGAGGAGCGGTGTTAAACCATGCATATAAGCGAATCTTGCACTTATCAGTGGTGTGCTAAAATGAAGTTTGTCCCCATAGAAATTGATGGCGCCAAAAATGGGACCGAAGTACGGCATGCAGTTAAACAGAGCATGCGTGTATCCAACGTGCACTTAAATAGAGTGCACTGTACAGTCATGTTTTTAGGGGTTAAAATAAGAATAAGGTCCCAATATATCTTTTTGATTTTGAAGGTTAATTTAACTAAGGCCCTGAATACCATTTTTTGTTAATATGTATGAAACTGATGGATAGACACCCCTTCTTTCTCTCTCGTCACATGAATATCATTAGAATAACTATGAAACTGAGGGCTTACAGACAAGGGGTTCTTAAGTACATTATTTTTATTGAAAAATTCAAATGCATACAATCCACAACCTACCAGACATCATTCTCAAATAGTCGAGTTCTCAGACAAGGGGTTCTTATGCTATGGGAAAGATGACAGAAAGGTGGACTGCCATGGAATGCTTTAAAATATAACTGTACCAACTCTCTGTGTTTTAGTATTTCCAGTTTGCACACCTCAAAGTGAAACAGACATGGGGAAGCAACTGCTTGCCCTGGGATTGGTAGCATGGAATGTTGCCATAATTTGGGTTTCTGCCAGGTACTTGATACCTGGCTTGGCCACTGTTGGAAACAGGATACTGGGCTAGATGGAACATTGATCTGACCCAGTATGGCTACTCTTATGTTTTTATGATGTTATTGCATATGAGGTTGTTGGGTGTTCATAGACCCCTTCTGATACATCTGAAGAAGAAACCAGTAAGACTCCGAAAGCTATGATATTATTTATTTTAGATTTCCTTGAATGGTTTGCCTCATTCCCTTAAACACATGGGAGCAGTCACTGTTCAGAACAGCGTCAGAGATGACCCTTATCTACATATGGCATGGTATGCAAACAGCATGAAGTTAGCTACCAAATGGAATATGGGAGACAGCTGGTAATGTTGGTCCAAATATAGCTGCTTCTGGGTCTTGCCCAGGAACTCTTCAGGGAGTTTAGATCTATTTCAAACTAAGTTTTAAGTGATACAGGGTGAGTATTAGTACTGATGAACCTAGTTGCATATGTTCATAGGTTGAAAGACCAGATGTCTGTCAAGTACAGCTTCATCCATGAGTAATCCAAAGGAAGACAAAAATCCACTTTGTATGTGCAATACTGAAACAGATTTCTTGCCAACTAATTGTCCCTTTCCCCCAGAGCTTAACTGCATCAGAACTTTCTTTACTGCCTTAGAAACATCGTGCATGTACGTAGTTTTTGCAAACTGCGAATTTGCTCTTTTGTTCAAAAGTCTGCAATATTGCACTGGCCTTCCACTCTTCTCTCCCCCACCTTTGTGACAGTGGTACAGCAGGGCACATCTGTTTCCAGTTGTTTTCCTCAGTTGTGAAAATCCAGAGATTTCTTAGTCTTTGTAAATTTCAAACTCTCTAATCCACAGAGCATACCCATAGTGGCTTAGATAAAAAGAAAACCTAGGATACACATTTAATTACATTTAATAAAATATATGTAACAATACAATAAAGCATTAAAATTGTTTTAAAAAGCAATCTGATGAAACAGTATTGTAAATCTCAGGGAGCAAAGTTATTGAAGGCCTGAATAAAACAGAAAGTGAATGGTGGTCAATCATATCAGTTTTAAATAAATGAATAGATAAATAAAGGAATCCTATATAGAAGGCATGAAACTAAACAAGCTTAGCGGTGATTAGATGGCAGCATAAATAATTGGGAAGCAAAGCCAATGCTGGGCAGACTTCTACAGTCTGTGCCCTGATCGTGACTGAGCTTCAGTAGTTGGAGAACAAGGTCAATGCTATATCCTGAAAATGACAAGCACAAATTATAATCAAGTATACATATGTAGTTCACATCATACTTTATGCAATGAGTTATCTTGTTGGGCAAACTGGATGGACTGTACAGGTCTTTAGCTGCCTTCATCTACTAGGTTACTAGGAGGGGCATAATCGAACGGAGCTGGCCAAATGGCTGGCCAGTGCCGTAAGTGGGCGAAGCCAACACTATTTTCGAAAAAAGATGGCCGGCCATCTTTTTCTTCGCTAATACGGTTGGGCCCGGCCAAATGTCAGAGTTCACCAGGTTTGAGATGGCCGGCATCGGTTTTTGGCCATAATGGAAAATAATGCCGGCCATCTCAAACCCGGCAAAATCCAAGGCATTTGGTCGTGAGAGGAGCCAGCATTTGTAGTGCACTGGCCCCCCTCACATGCCAGGACACCAACCGGGCACCCTAGGGGGCACTTCTAAAAAAAATAGCTCCCAGGTGCATAGCTCCCTTCCCTTGGTTGCTTAGCCCCCCCAAATCCCCCCCAAACCCACTCCCCACAACTCTACACCGTTACCATAGTCCTAAGGGGTGAAGGGGGACACCTACATGTGGGTACAGTGGGTTTTGGATAGGTTTTGGAGGGCTCCCATTTACCACCACAAGTGTAAAAGGTAGGGGGGGATGGGCCTGGGTCCACCTCTCTGAAGTGCACTGCACCCACTAAAAACTGCTCCAGGGACTTGCATACTGCTATCAGGGAGCTGGGTATGACATTTGAGGCTGGCATAGAGGCTGGCATAAAAGGGTTTTTTTTGGGTGGGAGGGGGTTTGGTGACCACTGGGGGAGTAAGGGGAGGTCATCCCCGATTCCCTCCCTTGGTCAGGTGGGGCTCCTTTTTGAAGCTTGGTCGTGAAAAAAAAGGGACCAAGTACAGCCGGCGTAATGCTCATCAAGCCTGGCTTTTTTTTTCATTATCGGGTGAAGCAGGCCATCTCGTGAGCATGCCCCCGTCCCGCCCTCGTCCTGCCTTCACTACCCTACCAACACGCCCCCTTGATGTTTCGCCGGCTCCGCAACGGAAAGCAGTTGAACCCAGCCAAAATTGGCTTTCAATTATACCGATTTGGCCGGGTTCAGGAGATCACCGGCCATCTCCCGATTTGTGTCCTGACTGCACTTGCATGTTTTTTTTTGGACATCCCTGACTGCACTTGCATGGTTTTTTTTCTTCCGATTTTTGCTCTCTGCATGGGTCCCGCGCAGCACCAACTAAACTAAAATTGCTTCGGGGGACCTGCATACTGCTGTCATGGAGCTAGGTATGGTATTTGAGGCTGACATAGAGGCTAGAAAAAATATTTAAACAATTTGTTTTTTAGGGTGGAAGGGGGTTAATGACCACTGGGGGAGACAGGGGAGATCATCCCCGATTCCCTCCGGTGGTCATCTGGTCAGTTTGGGCACTTTTTGGAAGCTTGGTCGTGAAAAAAACAGGACCAACTTTGTGTGGACTAAATGCTCGTCGGGGACGTCTTGCTTCTTTCCATTATCAGGCGCGGAGGTCCATCTGTTAACCATGCCCCGGAATGCCCCTGTCCCACCTTCGCTACCATTCGGCCACGGCCCAGAGAATTTCGCCTTTCCCCGTGACAGAAAGCAGTTGGGGCCGTCCAAATTCAGCTTTCGATTATACCTGTTTTTGAGACGGACGTCCATCTCCCGATTTGTGTCGGAAGATGGGCGTCCGTCTCTTTCGAAAATAAGCTGGTATGTGTTTCTCACGTGCTAAAATATAGAAGTTACTGGGAGCATATCTGGGGTTCGAGAGTAGGGGTGTTCTGCACTAACTGGTTAGTGCAGCTACATCATCACAGTAAAGGATTAGTGCATGGTTAGTGCTTGAGCTTTTACTGCCTACAAAATAGGTGGCAGTAAGGGTTCATGCACCAGTGGCCATGCACTAATGAGGAAATTAATTAAGCACATGGCCATTAATAGGAAAAATGGAAAATGGGTCCATTTTACTGCCACACTAAAAGTGGCCTCAGCATGTGGGAAAGACCCGTGCTGGGGATAGCTCTGGCCACTATTTAGCACAGCTTAGTAAAAGGGGCCTGAAGTCTGCATATAAATAAAATGACTAAAAAAAGAGCAGCTTTATACTTTTTCCTGAACATTAGAGAATCAGAGATAGCTTTTGGAATAGATTTCAAGAGATAAATAGCAAAGCAAGAGAAGGATTTGTTCCAAGTCTTCATATGTTTGATTGTAGAGACTGAGAGCATTTGTAATAGAACATAAGCAGGAGAATCTCTCCAGGACTCAACAGAAAAAAAACCAACCTCTTTCAAGTATGAAGGGCCTTGTTAAACAAGCAGCTTAAAAAGAAGGGTTAAAGTTCTGAATGTAAACCTAAAAACACAGGGAACCAGCAAAGATGATCTAGGATTTCAGTAGTGCTCTCTAAGGGCCCTTTTTACCAAGCTGCAGCAAAAGGGGGGCTGGCGCATGTTTTAGACGCATGCTGAGGCTCCCCTTTTACCACAGCTGGTAAAAGGGAAGTCTCGCCATCCGGCAGGAAATGAGTATGCAGCAAGTAAAGCACTTGCCATGTGGCCATTTTGGGGGGAGCCCTTACCACCACCCATTGAGGTGGCAGTAAGAGCGCCCACATTAACCCGGCAGTAACCGGGCAGCACACGGCACTGCCCAATTACCGCCAGGTACACTCCGGCACTACAAAATTAAATACATTTTTGTAGCGCTGGAAATGATGGATTGGGCAGTACCGCCGGGCTGCTGAAGTAACCCAGTGGTACTTTTAATCAGTTGTGCATTGCATTCAGGTGGTCTTTTACTAAAGATTAATTTGAGTTATCTGCAGCAGGGCCCATTTTATTCCTATGGGCCCTGCTGTAGACAACTCAAGCTCATTTTTAGTTAACATCTATGGCTTCCAGTAAATTTCTGTCTACTTAATGCCATCTTGTTTCTAGATGGGTTTGTTTTGGGCACAGCGTGACAGGAGTGAATCCCAATTTGAAGCCAGGCTATGCTGCATATGATCTCAGTCTCAACTTTGCAAGCATGGCTCTTCTTAATAGTTTGGTTATTCAGTGATTTTATAAACTACATTTTAATACATCAAGACAGTTTACAAATGTATTACTAAATTTATTACTTCCTTCAGGGTATTCACAAGTCAAAGTACATTATTTTAGTGGAGCCACTAGAGATCTCTACTAATCACATAAAGCAGAAATCCCCCCTTGCAAAAAAAAAAAAAAAAAAAGTGGAGAACAGTAGAATGAAACTATTTTTCCGTAACACACAAACTCCTCCATATACATTAGGAAAGTCACCATGAGGGGCATAATCGAACGGGGATGACCATCTCTAAGGGCGCCCATCTCTAAGGACGTCTCGGCGAAGGAGCAGGGAAACCCGTATTATCGAAACAAGATGGGTGTCCATCTTTCGTTTTGATAATACGGTTGGGGACGCCCAAATCTCAACATTTAGGTTGACCTTAGAGATGGTCGACCTAAATGTTGAGATACTCTACCTTAGAGATGGTGATCCCTGGTTTTCGGCAATAATGGAAACCAAGGACGCCCATCTCAAAAACGACCAAATCCAAGGCATTTGGTCTTCGGAGGAGCCAGCATTTGTAGTGCACTGGTCCCCCTCACATGCCAGGACACCAACCGGGCACCCTAGGGGGCACTGCAGTGGACTTCACAAATTGCTCCCAGGTGCATAGCTCCCTTACCTTGTGTGCTGAGCCCCCCAAACCCCACCCCAAACCCCACTCCCCACAACTGTACACCACTACCATAGCCCTAAGGGGTGAAGGGGGGCACCTACATGTGGGTACAGTGGGTTTTGGGTGGGTTTTGAAGGGCTCACATTTACCAGCACAAGTGTAACAGGTGGGGGGGGGGGGGGGGGGCTGGGTCCGCCTACCTGAAGTACACTGCACCCATTAAAACTGCTCCAGGGACCTGCATACTGCTGTGATGGAGCTGGGTATGACATTTGAGGCTGGCATACAGGCTGGAAAAAAAGTTTATAAAATTTGTTTTTAGGGGAGAGGGGGTGGTGACCACTGGGGGAGTAAGCAGAGGTGATCCCCGATTCCCTCCGGTGGTCATCTGGTCAGTTTGGGCACCTTTTTGAGGCTTGGTCGTGAAAAAAAATGGACCAAGTAAAGTCGACCAAATGCTCGTCAGGGACGCCCTTCTTTTTTCCATTATCGGTCGAGGACGCCCATGTGTTAAGCATGCCCCAGTCCCGTCTTTTTCTACGCCTCCGTCATGCCCCATGAACTTTGGTCATCCCCGCGACAGACTGCAGTTGAGGGCGCCCAAAATCGGCTTTCAATTATGCTAATTTGGGCGACCCTGAGAGAAGGACGCTCATCTCCCGATTTGTGTCAAAAGATGGGTGCCCTTCTCTTTCGAAAATGCCCCTGCAAGTTGCCAGCTTGGGAAATTTATCCTGCCATAAGCCATGTTATATTTCATCTAATCATAGGCTGCTTCTGGTTTTGAACATACAACTACTGGGTGCACATCACAGGCCTAGGCTTCTGCTGTCACCTATAGGCAAAAGTCACATTTCAGAAAAATCTGTTCCATTGGTACCAGAATCAAGAGATTAACTTATGCTCCTATGCTTATTTTATTATTATTTTTGTTGTTGCTTTATTTGTGTGTGTGTGTTTCTTTGTTCTTCCTGTACCAGAAGTAATTATTATTATAATTATTATTATTAAGATGTAGCTCATGTCTTTCCACTGGTAGCTAGAATTGCCACATGACTCCATGTCAGAGTGAACAGGGTAACCCAGTCCTGTGTTTACTCTGCTATATGAATGGACTTGTGTTTCTGACTGTCCTATTGAGCTTCCTGAAAAAATATCAGAGCGTCAAATCCATGTATGGAACAGGGTAAAATCAACAGTCTCTTCCTGATGCTATAGAATCAGGTGACAACCAACATTTAGGTGCAGCAGGCATTTTTCTTTCCTTAGAGGGCTTACAGTCTTGGGCCTGAGGCAACAGAGGATTATCCAGCTTATTTTCGAGAGAGAAAGACGCCCATATTTCGACCCAAATCCGGAGATGGGCGTCTTTCTCCCGTGGGCGAACAAATCGGTATAATCGAAAGTCGATTTTGGTCGTCTTCAACTGCACTCCGTCGCAGGAATGAACAAAGTTGATGGGGGCGTGTCGGAGGCATGGCGAAGGGGGGAGTGGGGCGTAGTTATCGGCTGAGGAGAGATGGGCGTCTTTAGCTGATAATCGAAACAAGAAGGGCGTTTTTAACGAGAATTTGGTCCGCTTTATTTGGACCCTTTTTTTTCAGGTCCAAGTCCCAAAAAAGTGCCCCAACTGACCAGATGACCACCGGAGGGAATTGGGGATCACCTCCCCTGACTCCCCCAGTGGTCACTAACCCCCTCCCACAAAAAAAACCCACTTTACAAACTTTTTTTCCCAGCCTGTATGCCAGCCTCAAATGCCGTACCTACCTCCATGACAGCAGAATGTGTTCTATCCTCTGACAGCCTTTCCCTGGTTCTGATGCGGGTCTCGGGTGAGTGTGACACCATTTCTGTTAAGGGCACTGCAGAGTCACATCAGCAATGCATTGTGGTAGGTGTAGGGTATTGGGCTCCGTGATTCCACTAGCTTGTGTTACATGCTCACGATGTTGGTAGGCTCTACACCCATGGTGCTTTTCCCTCTGCTTACTGGGTCAGAGTGTGCCCTGTTTTGTTTCCGGTAGTCCATGAGGTAGTGGCCATTTTTGTAAGACACTTTTAGATCCCTATCATGTGTTAGCCATGTTACAGAACTTAGTTCTTACCTTGAATGTTGCTGAAAGAGGGCATTGTACACCATTCTGCCAGCTCTGACCTACTGCTCATCTCAGTACCAGGGAGACTCTTTACCAGTGGGGCACAACCTCTGATCTGCAGTTAACTGTGAGTAAACGTGCTTATTCCAATAAAGGACGTTTTCGGAGACATTAGTCTTCAGGTGTCAACTGGTGTGCCAAGATTATACAGCAACAACAAGTCCTAGAGGCCTGCGTGTATGCAGGTCCCTGGAGCACTTTTAGTGGGTACCGCAGTGCACTTCAGGCAGGTGGACCCAGGCCCACCCCCCTACCTGTAACACTTGTGCTGGTAAATGGGAGGCCTCCAAAACCCACTGTACCCACATTTAGGTGGCCCCTTCAACCCTAAGAGCTATGGTAGTGTTGTACATTTATGGGTAGTGGGTTTTGGGGGAGGGGGGTTGGGGGCTCAGCACCCGTGGTAAGGGACCTATGCATGTGGGAGCGTTGTCTGAAATCCACTGCACTGACTTCTAGGGTGTCCAGTTGGTGTCCTGGCATGTCAGGGGGGCGAGTGTACTATGAATCCTGGCTCCTCCCACGACAAAATGGCTTGGATTGGGACCTTTTTGAGCTGGGAGTTTTTAGTTTCCATTATCGCTAAAAAAAACAAACGCCCAGCTCGGAAACAACTAAATCCATGGCATTTTGGTCCGTACAAACCGTATTTTCGAAGCGGAAGATGGACGCCCCCAATTTTTTCGAAAATATGGTCTGTCCCACCCCTTCACGTACCCGTTCTTGGACATAGACGCCCATGGAGATGGGCGTTCGCGTTCGATTATGCCCCTCCACGTGACTTGTCCAGTTAAAAGGAATACCAGTGAGATTTGAACCCTTGCTTTCCTGGTTCTTAGGTTGCTGCTCTAGATCACTCCTTGTTTGATACTTGTGTAATTGGCTGTTTCATCTCCCTTCTCTAGGATAACCCATGGTGCCTCATCTTCCCTTTGCCTTCCCTGCATTTCTCACATTCTTACACTTAGCCTTATGTAAAATTCCATTCCCCATTTCCTACCTGCCCTCTGTTTCTGAAGAAAGTTAAGCCTGGCATTGCTCTATCCCAACCTAAATGACAAAAAGAGCTATCTAGGATATCTAAAGATCAAATATTCATATCTTTCAGTCAGACACCACGGACCCTGAGGCAGAATTCGAAACTTGGGCCGAAGTCGGGCCGTGGGGCCGTGGGGCCGTGGAGGGTGTCTAAGTGACTGCAAACCTAAAAGATAAGTGCATTTTGAACCGTTTAGTAAAATTTACAAGGTTATCATCCGTTCAAGAGTATCAGAGCAGAATAGCCATACTTTTGTAGGAAAAGAAGGAGGTTTTTGCCCGTGATGATTTAAGAGACCTCCCTTATGTTGGTTCTATCAATGACGGAGTGTTCCCTTAACATTTGAGGTTTATCCTCCACTTTAAAATTACTTAAATACATCAGGATCACATGGGGATATCATTTATTGCTATATGGCTCTATCCCACTCATAGTGCTTGTTACTCCAGTTTTCTGTAATTGCAACCATGCTCAGATTACCCTCTCCCATTGTTGCCTACAGGTCTGGAAATTATTTTGGTCTGAACATTTATTTGGATTTTGCTCACACCTTTTTCAGTAGTAGCTCAAGGTGAGTTACATTCAGTTACACTGGGTATTTATGTGGCCCAGGAGGGCTCACAATCTAAATTTGTACCTGAGGCAATGGAAGGTTAAGGGTGGCTTTGTAAAAGAAGCCTTAATTGACTTACCCAAGATCATAAGGAGCAGCAGTGGAATTTGAACCAGCTACCTCTGGATGTGATGACTGGTGCTCTAACCACTAGGCTACTATGTGAAAAACTACACTGGCTCCCAATCAAAGAACGGATTTCATTCAAAATCTGCTCCCTGATACACAAAATTATCCACGGCGAGACTCCGACCTACATGGCAGACCTAGTAGATCTACCAACCAGAAACACAAAAACTTCAGCACACACATACTTAAACTTCCACTACCCAAGCTGCAAAGGACTAAAATATAAATCAACATATGCAACCAGCTTCTCCTATATAAGCACACAACTATGGAATGCATTACCAAACGTAATCAATACATGACATAACAATCTTTCGAAAATCACTAAAAACCATACCGGAAGTGGCATCCACTAACAATGTACTATGTAAGCCACATTGAGCCTGCAAATAGGTGGGAAAATGTGGGATACAAATGCAACAAATAATATTAATAATAATAATTTGGGCATAAATTGAGTTTGTACTAGCAGAGGACTGAAGGTAATAGAAATAAATAGGGTTGACCCATATTTTGACTCTCTCCTTTTTTATAAAATTGCATTTTTGATCTGGCCATTTTCTTATATGTAATGTAAAATAATATAGCTCTTGTATCCCACTAACTTCCAATGAATAGAGGTTCAAAGCGGGTAACATAATGGAAAAAAAAACCCCAGCAGATCAGTGAAAAATAGATTTATGGAACTAAGATCATTATATCAGGAATTTTTTAAGTAAGTTTTCAAGGCCTTATGACAGAGAAGCACGTAAATCCAGTGGCAACGAGAGCCAAAAGTGAACAGCCTGATAATTAAAAGAATCCTCTTAAACCGTATTCCTGAAAAAGAAGGCAGAATTAATCAATAAGGATCTCTGGATCTTGTAAGTCTGCGGTCTAGGGAGGAAAAGATACCAGTTTTTTAAAGTAATCTGGGTAGGAACCATCGAATATCCTGAAAATCAAACATGCTAGTTTGAAGTAGATGCGGGCCTACACAGGAAGCCAATGAAAGGATATTAATGCAGAGGTAGCACTATCAAATTTTCTCATGTGACATATAAGTTTGGAAAGAGCATTTTGAAGAAGCTGAAGCCTAGTTTGTAGCCTAACTGAAAGAGAAAGATAACGACTATTACAATAGTCTAAATGAGCTAGAACATAAGCCTGGGCTAAAGTAGTAAAATATTGTTTATCAAAATAATAATAAATATTTCATGCCCCTTTGGAACCAAGCATTGGCACTAGGAGCATTGGCACTAGGAGTCTTCATATGTAACTAACTAGAGATTGTCACACTGTTTCCATAAACTTCTCTCATGCAGGTAGTGGTTGTCACCATGAAGCAATGGCTGGACTCTCTTCTTACTCTTTCTCTCCCCTGGGGAATTGTGAATGCTGCCTCTATAGCATCATCCAGCTACTTCATGGGGTCTTTTACTAAGGTGCGCTCACGGTTTTTGCGCACATTAAAAATAGGTATGCGCTAAATGTTAGAGACACCAATGCATTCCTATGGGCGTCTCTGACATTTAGCGCACGCTAAAAACGTGAGTGTGCCTTAGTAAAAGACCCTATCAGTGTGCAAGAGCTAGGGCCAAGAATTGAACCTGAATTTTTCACAGTATAGGGTACAGTACACTGGCCACTGAGCCACATGGAATGTCCAAAGTTTTGCTGTTCTGAACATATCCAAACTAAGATCACCAGTTGACCTGATCATTCAAGGGATACACAGCCTAAGAAATTCTGATGGAAGCTCTTTCCTGTGGGCAGTGTTGAGATTAGCAAATATATTATTCCCTTGCTTGTTATGACAGCAAGAAGAATACTTATTTGAATGTCAGAGTAAATGTTTACTTCCTTATATACAGAGCGTGCAGCCCACCCCACTTGTACCCTGAAAAGAACTTGGCCTTTTTTTCTATGACCTCAACAGGAAAATATGTTTCCTTCCATTAAAGAGATGAGCCATCAAGCCCTAAAGAATTATGCGAGCATGTTTGCTGTGATTTTATTGTCATCCTCATCTCTACATAAATATGTAAGTATTGCCATACTGGGCCTGACCAAAGGTCCATCAAGCCCAACATCCTGTTTCCAACAGTGACCAAGCCAGGTCACAAGTACCTGGCAAGATCCCAAAAAGTACAATACATTTTATGTTGCTTATCCTTCCAAACTTTTTAAAAACCCCGCTAACTAACTGCTTTTACTATATTCTCTGGCAACAAATTCCAGAGCTTAATTACACGCTGAATAAAGAAAACTTTTCTCCAATTCATTTTAAATTTACTACTTTGTCCCATTTTTAGACAGATGATTTTTTTTGCTATATAGATAATGGCAGAGCAACCAGGCATCAATATCAAATAAGCAAACTGAGATCTGGGCATGAATTTTGGGTGAAAGCTCAGGTGCAGAGAGGTAAATTGTTGGAGGTTCTGGGTGAATCCACTGGAGAAGTATGCAGTGCTTAGCTATAAGAAAAGCCTTACATAGAGTCCTGACATCCTGACATCCTGGTGCCCTCCTTTGTCATGGCCACATTGTCTAACAAACTAGTTAGCCAAGTTTGTCCAACTGCCATCCAGAACATATGGACAGGAGTACAGTCACAAACACAATGTTTATATGAAGCCTCCCCTGCACCACATTTAACTCAAGTTCCATCCATGGGGAAGCCCATCTTTAACACAGACCTACCAAGTCTCCTGCTTTCAGCGGAAGACTCCCGCTTTTGCGGGTCATCTCCAGCCGGGGAGCTGGAGAAGGCACTAGTAAGAAATGGCCGTTTCGGAAACAAATGAAACGGGCGCTAGCAAGGTATTACCACCTCTCCTCCCGAGTTCCAGACCCCCCTCCGTCCCTCCCTTCCGAGTTCCACACCCCCCTGTCCCTCTCTCCCTCACTTTGTTGCAAGTTTCAGCTGCCGTCCGCGTACCTGATGCGAAGGGGAGCGTTTGAAACGGGCGGTAGCAAGGTTTTCGTCGAGGGCGGTGGAACGGCGGGCGTATTTCTGTACTCCTGCCCCTGTGTGGCTTTTGTTGAACTCGTGCCTCCCTTGTGCCTTCCCCGGGCCGCCCTCGATGTCATGGCATTTTGACGCGAGGGTGGAGCTACACTGCAGGCCAGCCAAACCGGACATCTCTGGCGCCTCAAGTTTACGGCTTGAGGCTTCATTGGAACGTTGGAGGTGCCTTTTATATATAGAGATCTCCTGCTGTCGCTGGAAAGGGAGACTACGTCTGGTGCTCCTGGCTGCAAATCGCTGTGTGCTGGGGTGGAGCTATGGGCGGTTCTGGGTGGAATTATGGATGAGCTGGATGGAGCTGTGGGTGGTATTGGGTGGGGTTATGGGCGGCCTGGGCAGAGCTATGAGTGGGCTGGGAGGAGCTATGGGAGGGCTAGGCGGAGCTATGGGTAGACTGGGGTGGGGCTGTGAAATGGAGATGCGGGGCAAGGAGAGTGTGGAAGACAGACCAATAGATTTCTCAGAAGTCTCCAAGAGGGACTTCTTTAGCCCTCTTGATTATTTGAAATGTTCAATGTGGCCTTTCATATAAAAAGTAGGCACCTGCTGTCATCAAATCAATTCTTGTATATCACTAATATCCCCTTTCTAGGGTTCAGTGTGGTTTACATTCTAGGTAAGACAAAAGCAAATAGTGCTAGTGTGAGGTATGAGAAACATTAGAGACCATTGGTGTAATGCATGAGACAAAAACATTAAGGAAAGGATAAGAGATGGTATTAGGAGGTAGAAATCATGATGGATTGTTATAAAGCAGTCTTCCTGAAGCTAAGGTAGCTGTTTTCTGTTCTGATGGCAATAGGTAGAGAGTTCCATATTTTAACTCCAAGTACAGGGAATAGAGAACTGAAAGTCTTCTGATTTTGAATTGTCTTTTGAAATGTTGACGCTAGCATCAGTTGTTCTTTCAGTCTGTTAGACTGGACCAAACGTAGTGAAGTGGTCTTAGTCAGCAGTTCAGAGGTGAAACCCTGTAAGATTTGAAAAACTAAACAAGCAGCTTTGAACCTGAGTCTTTCTGCTATGGGAAGCCAGTGCAGTTTGTTAAGATGAGTTGAAACACTAGTATATCTATTCAATCTGTATATTAGTCTAACAGCTGTATTCTGTATGATTTGTAGTTTTTTTCTGATATTGACACTTAATACCAACGTTACACTAATCCAATTGAGGTAGGACTAACATTTGGACTAGTAGTGCAAAGGCTTTTTGGTCAAAGAATGATCTGACTAGACGTAGCTGTCTCATTTTGAATTGTGTTTTCTTCCGTAGCTGGTTAATATGGAAAGAGAAGGTGAGTGAAGAATCAAGCAAGACCCCTAGTACTCTGGTTTCAGACTCGACTGTAAAGCTTTGATCATTGGACAAAGATATTGATGATGGGACCTCAACTCCCTGATTTCGGAACCACAGGACCTTGGTTTTTTGTGCGATCAATTTCAGTTTATTGGTCAGTGTTTAGGTGCTAACAGCAGTTATGCCATTCGCTACAAACTGAGTTGTATCTTTGTTTGATGCTGTCATTGGTAAGATAAGCAGGATGTCATCTGCATAGGATAATAGTAGTTCATTAAGACCCAGGTATATTGAGGCAAGGGATAACATAAAGAGGTTGAACAGGATAGGTGAGATGGGAGATCCCTGCGGATCCTGCAGTAGGAGACCAGTAGTTGGAAAGTTGGTTGCTTTGCTTGATATAATAGCTTTGATTTGAAAGGAATTCACTGAACCATTTGGTCACAGTCCCTGCTATTTCAATCTGGTCCAGGCGTTTGAGTAGCAATGTGGGGTCAACCGCATCGAACGCCACCATTATATTGAGTTAGAGAAGAATTACTTGGTTGCCTTTGCATAGGTGTTGTTTGACGTAAGTAGTTAGAACTAGCAGCAATGTTTCCATACTATGTGATGATCTGCAGCCAAATTGTGACCAGTGTAATATAGAAAAAGTTTCCAGATATAAAGAGAGTTGTTTACTGATATAGGTTTCTAATACTTTAGTAAAAATGGGTATGCTTGCCACTGACGGTAGCTTGCAGGTGATGCTACATCTAGCCCAGATCCCTTCAACAGCAGAGTGAGAACAATTTTGCCCATATCAGGAGGAAGAGAATAAGTTTTTAACAGCCCATTGAGATCATTGAGTAACCAGTTTACTGTTTCCATAGAGATGGATTTGAGTAGGTACTTTGGGCATTGATCCAGGGAGCAGTTGGCTTGGGAGCATTTCAAGAGCAGTGATATTACATCCTCAACTATTAGTGGTTGAAAAGATTCCCAGTTTTGGTCAGTTTTGAGTCCTTGGATTGTAGGATCTCCAGCGATTGAGGCTGAACTACTGGTTGGACTATTTTCCTCTGTTGCAGTAGCTTTAGACAGTTCAGACCTAATTTGGAGGATCTTATTGGTGAAATGATCAGCTAGGTCTTGGGCAGTGGGACATGATTTCTGTGAATGTTCATAATCATTAGTGGAAGCTATTTTTTTAACTAAGGAGAAAAACTTTTTGTTGTGAAGATCATCTTGACCTATTAGGCTGCTATAGTACTGATATTTTGAATTAGCTACCTTCTTTTTGTAGCGTTGGAATGCTGACTTCCCTTTGAGTTTATCAGTAGTATCTTTGTTCTTTCTCCATTGCTTTTCAAGACGTTGGGCATGTGCAGACGCTTACGCAGCTTAGAAAAAGGGCCCCTGAATGCTTGGAATGCAATGGAGAGAATGGTCCCTCACAACAAAACAACTTCTCAGGAGTACAGAAGGATGTACCTACTAGATCTCACTCAGCTCTTGAGAGGCTGACAAAAATCCTCTAATAGATCAAAAGCCCAGACCTGTCAAACACAGGGGCTGGAGATCCATGGGACTACCAGACCCCAACTACCCCCACCCCGAGACAAGTAAAATGGGGGCTAGAGGTCCAGTGGATCTGTGGTCCCCCTGACCCCCCCATCCCAACACGTTTGGGGGGCTCTAGCCCCCCTAACCCCCCCCCCCCCACCAGCATCCCCTCAGATATCCCTGGTGGCTCTGAGAAACTCCCTTATATGGTGTGAAGCCCTGCCTAGCACATCCCAGGATGAACTGGGGAGGCGTTTTTCGAGGCGGCGCTGATGGAACAGGAGGGAGGCCACCTCCCTCCTCCAATGAAGGTAGGGGGTGGGAAAGGGCCGATAGAGCACCAAATAGGTGGGGGGGATTGACCCACGGCCCACCAGGGACATCTGAGGGGATGCTGGGGGGGGGGGTTTAGGGGGCTGTGTTGGGAGGGTCGGGGGACCAGAGGTCTGTTGGACCTCCCGTCCCCTGTTGCTGGGGGGGTTGGGTCAGGGTTCCTGTGGAGGGGCTAATCCATTAAGGGGAATGGGGGGCTTGCTAGCATGCAAATGCATACTGGACAGGGCTCACCAATGGTCTGCAAACCATGACGCCAGCTCCAGCTGGTGTAGGGTTTGCTGCGGCCAGAGTGCCAATGTTTGGCACTCTGGTCGCTGATCATGGGGGAGGAATAGGTTTAGCATGCGTTTGCATGCTACTTGCACTGAGCCCTATTTTGCATGCATTTGCATGCTAGTTGCATTCAGAGCCCATCAGCGCATTGTTTCACGCGCTTAGGGGCTCTGATCATGGGGAAGTTTCAAATACAGGCGTTAGTATGGCACTAACAGCACCCAAGGTAAGGGAGCTATGCACCTGCGAGCAATTTCTGAAGTCCACTACAGTGCCCCCTAGGGTGCCCGGTTGGTGTCCTGGCATGTCAGGGGGACCACTGCACTATGAATGTTGGCTGCTTCTACGACCACAGGGCTTGGATTTGGTCATTTCTGAGATGGGCGTCCTTGGTTTCCATTATCGCCGAAAACCAGGGACGACCATCTCTAAGGTCGACCTAAATGTTGAGATTTGGGCGTCCCCGACCGTATTATCGAAAAAAGATGGCCGCCCATCTTGTTTCGATAATACAGGTTTCCCCGCCCCTTCGTGGGGACGTCCTGCGAGGACATCCTCAGGAAAACTTGGGCGCCCCGTTTGATTATGCCCCTCCACATAACATGGAAGAGAGACAGGAAGAGACCAAATCACTTGTGGGCGGAGTTCTACCCACCCATCTTGGGCTCAGGCCCACCCAAAATTGGGTGTCTGGCTGTGCCCCTGGACCCAGCTTAAGCTAATTTCTCTCAAAACACTCACTAGTCATAGGTGCACAG
The DNA here is from genome assembly GCF_901765095.1 of Microcaecilia unicolor. Classification (NCBI taxonomy): domain Eukaryota; kingdom Metazoa; phylum Chordata; class Amphibia; order Gymnophiona; family Siphonopidae; genus Microcaecilia; species Microcaecilia unicolor. The sequence continues at coordinate 306,777,104 of NC_044034.1, read as the reverse complement.
GCAAACCTAATTCCCATTACCTTATACTTGTACAACATAATTCTAGCAGTTAGAATCCCAGAATCTTCCTCATTCTGTCCCCAGCTTTACAGAATTTACATATTTATTTATTTTTTTACTTATTTGAATTTATTTACCACCTTTTTGAAGGAATTCACTCAAGGCGGTGCCTACATTTCTAATTTTACTGTTATTTATGGCATCTGGGCAGTCTACAATACAAGCTCAAGAAAAAAATAAATTACAGAGGTACATAAATACATTTTGTTTGCCATATCAGTGTTCTATAGGTGGATTCTTTTTTTTTTTTACAAAAGAGCTAACTTGTCTATCTAAGCTCTTATCACGAAGATGAGATGTCAGAAGATCATTCTTATCTCCTGACATGCATTGGGAAGGAAACAATTAATTTTATAGGCAGGAGGGCAAAAAGGATGATGAATAGCAACCTTGAAGTTTGAAGGAGTAGCATATCCTCCCCCACCCTGATATTCTGCAATGCTGGGTATTCTATTTAGTTTTTACATTACTCATGCATTTGAGGGGGAGGGGGTAGTACTTACAACAGCTTGTCTTTGTCACTGTTCAACCTCTGAGTCCGCCTACTAAAACCACTGGATTTCAGACAAACATGATAAGCTCCAGATGTTCAAAGTGACTCCCATGTTCTTGACTGCAAGGAAATAGCCTCAGGGGCATTTCTGTATAGTTAAGGACAAATGATTTTAGATGGGATCCCTATCCAATGACTTAGCTGCGTGGGTCATAACTTTGGGCATAACTTAGAAGTGACTCCATGTGTAAATAGCAGCTTTCACACATGTAGAAATAGGAATTGCACATGCAAATAGGAATTTTACATGCGGAGAGCAGATTTTAGGGAGATGGAAAGGGCATGGTTTTGGCAGATTGAACATCTACACATGCATTCTCTATTTTACATGTTGAGATTGTAAAAGCTCCATGTCGTCCTTTATACCTACCCCGACACACACACACGTGGCATCCTGAAGGGGGAGGTACATAGGCCAATGGAACCCCCCTCCCCCAAGTCCCCTGACAGCATCAATATGCACTTTGCTATCCCTGAACCCCTCTGAGAGTACTCATAAGCACTTCCTCCTCCTCTGAAAACTCCCATCAGCATCCAAAAGCACTAAACCATCCCCCAAACTACTTCCTAGGAGCATCCATAAGTACCCCCTAACCCTCACCCCAATCCCATAGGACAAGGATAGCCTCCCTCCTTGATTAAGGCCTCTATCCTTCAACCTTCCCCTAGGTCTTACCAGGGGTCTCCCTGGTATCCAGTGGGGAACAGAAGCAATTCATTGTCCTCCTGCACCTTTTCGCGCCAGATTCAAAATGCATGGTACTCATGGTACTACCACTAGGGGTCAAATCAGTCCTTTGGAACCTGGTGCTGGAAGAGGCAGGAGCGACTGGGGTTCTGGGAGGGTGAAATGCCTATGGATGCTGTAAGGGGATTTGTGGGGGTTTTCTTTGTTAGGGACTGCAGGAATTGGAAGAGGATCAATGTTGCAAGGTACAGCAATTTTAAAAGGTTGCATATATGGAGATTTGGTGCAAAGAGGATGCTCTTTTCCTCCATACGCATCTTTTAAAAATTGCTGCACCCGCTGGACATGCGCTTTCCTGCACATCATTAATGTACAAGCTCTCTGCCCAATATTCAAAGCAATTTAACTAGGCAGAAAAGTTCCTTCCACTTAAATTGCCTGTGGCCACCTAACCAGAAGCATAGCCAAGATTTGATGTCAGGAGGAGCAGACCGTTTATAAAATAGTTGCCAGTGCAAGGCTGCAGGCACAATTTGCATAGGCACCATTTCATTCAATATCTGTTTGGGGGAGCAGCTGCTCCCCTTGCACCCTACCTAGCTATGCCTCTGCACCTAACCACTGTTATTCAGTGGGACTTAACCGGACAGTGCCACTAGATAACCCTTCAAACTGCCCCTGCAAGTTTAGGGCAGTCTGTGGGCAGAGTTTGGGTGGAGCCTGGGAGGAGCGGGTACTTAACCAGCAATATTCAGACTGCTAACTGGTTAAGTAAGTGGCTAAAGGTGGGACAGCAAAATGAGTGTCCTATCTTTAGCCACTTAGATAACTGGACACTGGTCTAAATATTAGCCAGTGCTCAATTACCTCCACGTAACATCCTATGGGATTCCTGAAGCCCCCTCGCTCCCCTCCCCCCAGATTGTGATCCTCCCTCTTCCCTTGAGGCCAATAGGTCAAGACCAGGCTCCCTACCTTCCCTTCCCCTCCACCCTCCATATATCCATCAGACCTACTTTTAATGTCCTAGTGGTCTAGCTCAGTCCTTCAGGCAGGAGAAATGCCCACTCACTCCTATAACAAAATGGTCACTGCAACTCCTAGTGGCAGCCTCATGGTACTCGCTTTGGTGGCCAGCAAATGAATAATCAGCCCTGGGTATTCAATGCCAGTGGCTGAACATGGCCAAGCATTAAATATATAGTGATAATTCTGACCACTGTGGGCTAAATATTGACCAGGTAATGTGTTTGTGTGGAAATATTGATTCTGCTGCTAATGTAAAGGGGTTACCATTTTTTAATCACCTGTCCGTGGATGCTGGGGCAGTCCTGATTGTCTTCGAGCTGTTTTTAGCCCACTTCCTGCATTGGTGGTCAACAGAAATCCTTTTCCTGGGTCCAGGGTGGCTCTGGGGCTCTTTAGAGCTCCAACTGCGGCAGGTGTGACTTGCCTAGGCTGCCAGAGCTCCAACACAAGCGTGGTGGTTCATGATTTCGCAGTTGCACTATCAGAGCTCTTACAGGCCACAGTAGAAGTCATGGACTCAATTAGTTTCTGTATCCGGAGGTCTTCCACTGTAAATTGCATTCAGTCATCAGCAGCGTGAAGGGTTCATATGGACCAGATTGAAAGACATGGACAGCTTAAGGAGCACTAGGGGACCCTAGAAAGGTACCGCCTGAAATTTGTATTTAATTATTTTGTGGTTTAAAGGCTGGCTTTGGTCCGTGTTTGCTGGTGCTCTGGGGAAAATTTTAAAGCTATAATTTTTGGTGGTAAGGGTCTCTAAGGGTCCTGAAATGTTGAGCTCGGGTAATGTGAGACTTAAAAAAATTATTTTATCTGCTAAAGCTGACATTTTGAGTGCAGGGGTCTGGCATCCTTAAACATGCACATTTAGAAAACCATCGGTTATGGTCATGAGAAAGGAATTTATTTTAATTTTTCATGATAACATTAACTACTACTACTACTACTATTTAGCATTTCTATAGCGCTACAAAGCGTACGCAGCGCTTCACAAACATAGAAGAAAGACAGTCCCTGCTCAAAGAGCTTACAATCTAATAGACAAAAATAAAGAAAGCAAATCAATTAATGTGGGGGAGTGGTTACAAGTCAAAAGCAATGTTAAAGAGGTGGGCTTTCAATCTAGATTTAAAGATGGTCAAGGATGGGGCAGTAATATTCCAGTAAGATGTGTAAATAAAAAACTTAAAGCAAGACGGTCAATATATTGTATATGGATTTTCAGAAGGCACTTGGCAACATGAAAGACTCCTTATGATGAAGCCACAACTTAAGTACTGCAAGCAGTTCTGGGTAGCTGCACCTCAAAACAGCAGAATGATGAGAAAAATGATTATAGGGCTGATCAGTCCTCTTAAAAGAAAGGCTCAACTGGTTTTAAGGGGTTTTAATGTGATTTATGACTGATTTGGGGTAAAAATGTATAGCATAAGTTATAGTGATGATTTTTAAAATTGGAAAAATGTTCTGACCTAGAGATGCCAAGTTACCCAGTTCCATGCTGGAGATTTTAGAACAGTCCTGGATTTCTGACCACCACCATCATGGTGCATTATGGGACATATAGTATTGATTTCAATGGGCAGGATCAAGCACAACAAATCCGTCTTTACAGAAAAGGCTCCCCTTTTCACAGAATGTTGCCCAGTTCCTAACAAATCTAAATCACTCACTCCTGCACCATCATCTCAACCACTTATTGAGACTTCAGAGCTCTGCTTGCCTCTTGGGTCCTGCACGTAGAATGGGAAACATTTCCAAAAATGCTATCCTGGAGGATCTGGATTTCAGCTTTTACCTAAGAGCCTTAATTTGGCTTCTAGAACTTCCCTCCCACATTTTCCTATGTCACTGGTACCCACATGCACCATGACAGCAGGCTTATCCCCAGAACTATCTAAAATCTTATCTAGGTGATGCGTGAGGTCTGCCACGATTCTCATGTCCACCAGCCACCAAGCTATCTACATGCTTAATGATTGATCACCAACTAAAACAACTATCTTAACCCTTCCAACCTGGGCAGAATTTCCTGGAGACTCATCCTTGGAGCATGGGGATATTGCATCCCCTAGTAATCAGGCCCCAGCTACAGGATTACTACCTACTTCACCGTTGTGATGCTCTCCTTTTAGAACTCCTCCTTTCTCCAAGGCAGCACAGGGGATGCCAGACTGGAGGTAAAACTTCTCTACAATGTCCCTGTAGGTCTCCTCTATGTACCTCTCTGTCTCCCTCAGCTCCTCCAAGTCTGCTACTCTAGCCTCAAGAGAACAGACTCATTGTCTGAGAACTAGGAGCTCTTTGCATCAAGCACACACATATAACCTCTCACCAACTGGGAGATAATCATACATGTAATACTCAATGCAAAATAATAGATAGCACCCCTATTGAGTTGTTTAATTAATTAAGATTTGTTAAAGTACTAGAACATAAGACTAATGCAAATAACCTTAAGTTTATATTTATTGCATTGCATTGATTCATTTACATTTACAAGGTTGTATGATGCTGTGTTTTACAGTAGTTGGCAAGATAACTATTAGTGCATATGGAATAGTTATTGGGTTTCTTGAGAAGATCTGTCTTAGTTCATTTCTTATATGAAAAGATGTGTTACAGTTAGAGGTTGTGTTGTGTATTGTTGTTCCAGAATGATTAGTGCATATTTTACTCATAGAATTTCCTGAAGAGGTAGATCTTTAGGTCTTTTCTGAACTGGAGGTAGTTTGTGATGCTTTTTGTGACTATGGAAACTGAGGTCACCATTTTGAGCCCAGGTAGCTAAATCCCGCTGTTTAGATGGACTTGTATATTACATTTTGCAGTTGGGCAGGTGAAGTACTAGGTAACCTCTGGTTCCTGGGTTTGCATTTCTTGGTGATAGTTTGATCATGTCTGGCATGTAGTCCAGTGACATGCCAAACAGTATTTTGAAGATGATTGTGCTGGTTTTGCAAAATAGTCTGGCCTTGATTGGGAGCCAATGTAGCATTATGAATAGTGGGGTTGCTCTATCATATTTCAACTTTTTGAATATCAATCTCACTGCTGTGTTTTGGGTGGTCTGCAACAATTGTAAGAGGTTTTCTTGACAGCCTACATATACTGCATTACAGTAGTCTAGTTGGGACAATATCAGCGTCTGCACTATAACACGGAATGACAATCTGGGGAAATAGCCTCTGATTCTTCTCAGTTTCCATATAGTGTTTTGAAGCTTTTTGATGTGACAGCAGCAATTTCATCTTCCATGGTCAGATGTTTGTTGAGAATGATTCCTAGTATTTTTATTTGTGTTTCAATTGTGTAGGATTGTTGATCTATTATGATGTTTTTGTAAGTAGTGGGATTGTGCTGGCTGGAGTTTGGTTTTGTCTTGGTTCAGTTTAAGTTTGACAATTGTGGCCCAATTTTCCATGAGATTGATTCCTTTTTTGGCCTTATCCAGTATCTCTATGATGCTATTGTTGAAAGATATGTAGATGGTGACATCGTCTGCATAAATGAACGGGTTTAAACCTATTTTTTCCAGTTTCTTGCCAAGTGGAGCCATCAGCATATTAAATAATATTCATGATATCAGAGAACCCTGAGGGATCCCGCATTCATGGATCCAGGAGGCTGAAAATTCATTGGAAATGTATTTATTATATAGTGCATTATGTGATTTATAGTTTTTGCTTCTCAGAAAGTAATGAAATGCAATTAAAACTCAGTAATGAAAACTCTGCTCTTGTTATCCTAATTAGAATAATACACATAAATTATTTGCATGCAATTTAGCTACAGCATTGAGTGCATAGGTTTTTTTTTTTATATGTGCATCAGGAAACTGCGCTGAGCTCCAATCCACACAGATTTTTGAATCGGATGGGGGTGCCCAAGTTTTTCTGAGGGCGTCACCGCAGGATGGCCCTGTGAAGGGGTGGGGAAACTGCTATTATCGAAACAAGATGGGCCTGGGTCCACCTGCCTGAAGTGCACTGCACCCACTAAAACTGCTCCAGGGACCTGCATACTGCTGTGATGGAGCTGGGTATGACATTTGAGGCTGGCAAAAAAAATTAAAAAATTTTTTTGAGGGTGGGAGGGGGTTGGTGACCACTGGGGGAATAAGAGGAGGTCATCCCCGAGTCCCTCCGGTAGTCATCTGGTCAGTTTGGGCACCTTTTTGAGGCTTGGTCATGAAAAAAAATGGACCAAGTAAAATCAACCAAATGCTTGTCAGGGACGCCTATTTCTTAAGCATGCCCCAGTCTCGCCTTCGCTATGCCTCCGACACGCCCCCGTGAACTTTGGTCATCCCCACGATGGACTGAAGTTGAGGGCACCCAAAATTGGCTTTCGATTATGCCGTTTTGAGTGACCCTGAGAGAAGGACGCCCATCTCCCGATTTGTGTCGGAAGATGGGCGCCCTTCTCTTTCGAAAATGCCCCTGATAGTTGTTAAAGATAAAAGGATATGATTTCTAGTAAAAGGGCTTCATGAAGGCTTCCAAAGGATGAGAGAGAGAAGTATAGACAAACAGATCATAGTGGCAGATAAGGACCAAGTTGATCTTTGTTTTCCCCTAGACCCCTTTGTTACTAAGGATCCTCTATGCCTATGCAGACTTTCTTAAATTCTGTTACTGAAGGTGGTATAAGAAAAGCTGTTGGTGTGGCAGGACTTTCTCGGTTGCAGCCCCAAGGTTATGGAACAGTTTGGCCCCTGAAGTAGAGGCAGGAAAGGATTTGTTAAAGTTTAGGAAGAAATTAAAAGCTCATCTTTTCTCACTGTATCGAAAGGTATTAGATCATGGCTATAATACAGGGGCTCTTAACCCAGTGCTCGGGACACACCTATCCAGTCAGATTTTCAGGATATCCACAATGAATATGCATAAGATAAAGTTGCATGCACTGCCTCCATTGTATGTAAATCTATCTCATGCATATTCATAGTGTATTTCCTGAAAATCTGACTGGCTAGGTTGTTCTGAGGACTGGGTTGAAAATCCCTTTTCTAATAGGACTAGCCGTTGAGCCCGTGAAAACGGGCTACTTTTGGAATGGGGAGGTTTCCGAGCCCCCCCCCCCCCCCCCCGGAGTTGCCACCGCCGCCCCTCCACCCGGCCCGAGCAGCACTATAAACTTACATCAGCACGCAGCAGCAGGCACATCAGCAAAGCTGCCGTCGGGGCGGGCTTCCTTCTCTGCCTGTGTCCCGTCCTCGTGTGACGTAACGTCGGCGAGGGCGGGACAAAGGCAGAGAAGGAAGCCCGACGGCAGCTTTGCTGATGTGCCTGCTGCTGCGTGGTGATGTAAGTTCACAGTGCTCGGGCCAGATGGAGGGGCGGCGGTGACTCCGGGGGAGGGGGAGCGGTTCCGACGTCTGCAGCATGCCAGTAGAGACTTCCCTCTCTGTCCCGCCCCCATCATCACATATTGAAGCGGGGGCGGGGCAGAGAGGGAAGTCTCTACTGCGCATTTGCGAGTGAGTATGGTCACTCGCCATTTATATGTTTGATGGTCATATTTTTGTGTTTTATGTTGTGATTAGCTAAGGCATATTTTGGTGGTATGTTACTCTATCTTCATGTTGATTTTATGTACTAAAATGTGGTTAGAGTGGTATTTTCACCAAGGAGGCAGTATGTATATATTTTTTAATGAAATTAAATCTTCACCTCCCTTGTAATGTTCTCTATAATTTTTGCTGGCCCATGTGTGCATGAAAATCATTTTGTGCACAAGTTTTCAGCCTCGACTCGCAAAAAGTTTGTGTGTGCAATTGTTAGGCTCCATTTCTGACCCGTGGGCATGTGCACACGTGCACAGCTTAAATGGAACACTGTTCCCTTGGGAAGTGATTACATATGTCTACTACCCTTTCCATGGAGAAGTGTTTCCCAGTGTTACTCCCAGTCCATTCCCTTGAAGCCTCAGCCCAGGACTTTGTGTTCTGGAACTGGTGTCATTCAATGAGGTTTGCCTACTGGGAATTTTTTTATGGACTTACTGGCCAATTACCATTCCCGTGGCTCAATGAATCATTCATGTATAAGGTTTATAAATCACATTCACCCAACAATGTCTGAAGATACAGTTTGGCCAGAAATGCTTGGGTGAGTGATGTCATTTCAAATAATAAGGAAAATATTATAACATAATTCTTTCTCTGCTGTCCTTCATCAAACTCAGTGCTTATAGTTCCTTATTTTAGGCACAGTATCATCAGGAGTGGTAGAATCTGCATAGTTAATAATACCACAGTTGACTTCCATACCTTTTGGAAGAAATTATAGTTAGAATTAGCTGGACATTAAACCCCAGAGCATTGGTTCAGCCACTGTGTTTTAGCAATTCCGCCTCTTCTGCAAAACTTAGCTGCCCAGGGTAAGTTTGCCATCCTCTTTTCTAATGGATAGCAATGTGAAAATGCCCAGGTTCTATTGCTGTTATGATTTCCTTGTCTGATTGAAGTTCCTCAATCTACATATGTAGCTGCCATTTGACTGAACAGATACTTTATCGTGCCCCCAGCACTGTAGCCTGGGGCTGCAGATTTATGGGTGACACAAGTCATTCATGCTTGGTCCAGAAACTCACCTCCACCCTCCTGATGTAAGATCAATATCGATGAAATCAAAGCCTATTCAAAAGTTGAATTCAGATCTCTGAGAATTTTTAGGTTCACAAATATTTTTGCACATCTCAGTTACATTTTTGAGATATAAGGCTGCATGTTGGCTTCACAATAAGCTTCAATACTTCACCAGTCAAATTCAGTTCTTGGGTGAAGACAGTGTCCTCAGTGAGCCTCCACCCGCTATTCCAATAAGATTCAGCTGGATCAAGCCACTGTGACTAAGGGGTTCTAGGAAAGGACAGCCCAAATTTTTTTGTTTTGTTTCATTTCCTATGTTGTATGCAGTATTGTTAATTTTGTTTTGTTTCATCTATCTCTATTTTTGTTTTGGGAGCAATGACATCAACAGTGCACCCTTTTTCACATAGTGCACACTCTTTCGTAAAGAGAGTACACTATTTACAAAAAGCAAAAACTGAAAAAAGATTTCCTACAATATATTACTTAATATTTTTGTGGGCCATCAGAATAGCGGGTGAACCCCACATGATGAGTGTGAGGCAGAACACTCAAGCACCATACTTATAATCCTCATCAGTCTAGTGGCCTAGTGGTTAGGGTGGTGGCCTTTGGTCCTGAGGAACTGAGTTCGATTCCCACTTCAGGCACAGGCAGCTCCTTGTGACTCTGGGCAAGTCACTTAACCCTCCATTGCCCCATGTAAGCCGCATTGAGCCTGCCATGAGTGGGAAAGCGCGGGGTACAAATGTAAAAAAAAAATATATATATATAGTTATTTGTGCTTTAATTGAAAGAAACAGAGAGGAAAGAAATCTTTAGTTTACTGCAAATAAGATAAGTACCTGATTACTCTAAGATTATTCTAAGATACTATATAAGAATTGAGAAAATGAATCGAAACATTGAAGAAGTGTATAAGTGTGTATGTATATATCAAGGGAAATCAAGCTCTGAGGTGTCGTGCCTCAGGCATCATACCGATGGGGCATGCCAAAGGGGCACCAGGACACTCCGCATCGGAGACATACATCTTTATCAAACATCTGCCTTAAATTCATCATATGCAGAGTAGTAAGTCTACTTCCAGACATTATCTCACACTAGTCTCAAAATGTTCTTCCAGTTATTCACAGTTAATTGGCTATCTATTACTATTCTATGTCACATTTTTACAGGTTCTCCTTCTATCGCTTTAGAAACCTACTTTAATATCCCAGTCATTATTTCTAACAGGTTTAAAGTTAAAGCAGGAAACCACAAAACACAATATGACAAATTCAATTATTGTAATCAACTAAATCTTACACACATCAATCAAAAACACCTGACTCAAAGCCACCCTACTCAAAAACAAAACATAACCCTTTCTCCAAAAGAAAACACCTCTCATAAATGTTAAATGCAACACTCATAATTCACTTTCATTTACACCAGTCCTAATTGGATATGTTAATGCCAGATCTACAATAAAGAAAACACAGATAATTAGAGAATGGCTAGAAAAGAACAATTAGACCTCCTATCGATTGCTGAAACCTGGTTACATGCGCAAGATGATACAATATTAATTGGCCTATGTCCCCCAAGTTACAAAATTCTTCACCCAGCTAGAAAAGGGAAAAAGGGGAGGAGGCACTGCCATAATACATAAATCCTTTTTCAAAGTAGAACTGATATCTCATCGTAACTCCCCTACTCTCGAAACAATTGCTTGCAAAATCAACAATGACACTGTATCTGATCCTATCTGCATCATCCTTTTTTACTGCCCACCAGGGAGATGGCAATCAACAGAAAATATCTTCACTGAATTTGTATCTAACATATGCACTTAGGGGGCCTTTTACTAAGGTGCGCTAGAATTTTTAGCGTGCACTAAAAATAAGCACGCGCTAAATGCTAGAGACACCAATGTATTCCTATGGACATCTCTAGTGTTTAGTGCGCGCCTATTTTTAGAGCATGCTAAAAACGCTAGTGTGCCTTAGTAAAAGACCCCCTAAATTTGACAATGTCCTACTAATAGGGAACATCAATTTACACCTAGATAATCAAAATGACAGTAATACAAAAAATGTACTTGACTTTTTAAGCTACTGGCAACTCACACAACCATTCCACCATACCTCTCACAATAAAGGTCACTTACTTGACCTATTAGCCTATAAATTTGCAAACGACAACAACAACTTTCATCTAAGTAACCATACTTGGACTCAAACTTCCCTGGTTAGATCACAGTAAACTCAAGTTCTCCCTCTATTGGAGGGAAAATACAAAATCAATGAAAAAGTACTATGACTCCTCACAAAACTAGAGGAAAAATAAATACCACAACCTTCTGGTCTAACATCTTGAACAATCCTGCTCTTCCTCCAGCAGACAATAACAGTTTAATGATTAAATGGGATGACCTATGCGAAAATGTCTTAAATAACATCTACATCCAAACCAACCCAGAAAATTTCACCTTGGTTTAGTCAATCTATCCTTCTTTTGAAAAGAAAATGTAGAAATCCGGGAAGGAAACGGGCTAAAGACAAATCAAACGAAAACAAATTAACTTGGGAAAATTGCCATCAAAACATATAAAAATGAGATCAAAATTGCAAAAACTCGATACTATAACAAAAGAATTGGTGGTAATTTCCTTAATACCAGTAAACTTTTCAAGCTCTATTCTCCACAAAAGCAATAACCACAACCACAGAGTCCCCACCAATAGCAGAGCAACTGGCTACTTTTTTCGAACAAAAAGTAGTTAAAATCAGAGGAGTACTCAAATTAGAAATCATCCATCAAGATATTTACGAAAAACAATCAGATACACATACAGGAATAGCCATCAACAGAATCACACAAACAGAAACTACCAACCCATGACACAGTAAAACGTTGCCTCCTAAAATATTCAACCTCACAATGCATTCTAGATCCTTGTCCTAGTTACCTTATGAAGGAAGCTCCTAATATATTCATTAATCTGCTTCAGCAGCATATCTCCTTCCTACTATTCCACGGCGCTTTCCCTGATAATAAAGGTTCTATTATCCTAACACCAATACCAAAAAAACAATTCAATCACCATAACTGATGTAACAAACTACAGACCAGTAGCCTCCATTCCTTTGATGATAAAAGCGATGGAAGGAATAGTAGCAGCACAAACTATGGACTACTTTTCACATTTCTCCTTACTACACAAATCACAATCAGGTTTTAGACCATGCTATAGCACCGAGACTCCTTACTACGCTATTATCAAATCTCAGAAAAGAAATTAGCATAGGGTCTTAATAATGCAGTTCGATATGTCTAGCGCATTCGATGTAGTAGATCATAATGTCCTATTAAACATACTAGACAACTTTGGCATATGTGGCACAGTCCACAAATGGTTTCAAGGATTCCCTCAGGGCTCTCCACTATTGCCCATTCTGTTTAATGTAATGATGTCACCACTAGGTAACAGATTAGAAATAGCAGGATTCAAAACATTCATATATGCTGATGATGTTCCCATATACATAACCTTCAAAAAGAACATTCAAGACATCTTACAAAAGGCAAAAATTGACTTAAATTTGATGGAAACCTGGGCCTCAGAATCCAAACTAAAGCTAAATACAGAAAAAATACATTCATGGTCATTACCAACCTATTTGACCAAAATGACTACAACAGTTTCACAATTGACAACACTTCATTCGCCATTGACAATAATCTGAACATTCTAGGTATAATTGTAGACAAACATTTAACTATTGATACTCAAGTTTCCTCAGTAATCACAAAATCTTTCAGGTCTCTTTGGAAACTAAAAAGGTTCAGACACTATTTCTCATCATAAACATTAAGACTATTGGTATAATCAATAACATTATCCCAATTTGATTATTGTAATGCCATATATGCTGGCTGTAAGGAATACCTGTTGAAAAAAACGCCAAACACTGCAGCCAGATTTATATATAAAATCTCTTTTTTTTTTAAAGTGCCTCCCCTTTATTAATCAAATTACACTGGCTTCCCATCAAAGCAAGAATCACCTACAAATTATGTACCTTTATCTTTCAAATCCTAAATGGCACAGCTCCAGACTATATGGTACCATTAACAAACTTATCTCAAAGAAATGCTAAATATGAGGCAAGAAACTATCTCAGACTATACCTCTCAAATTGCAAAAAAGTGATCTACAAAACTGTCCACTCACTTACCAAGGAACCAAATGGTGGAACTCCTTACCACCCAAAATAAAAATATACAGGAATATACTAGATTTCGCAAAATCCTCAAATTGTTCCTATTCAAACAAACCCTCACAAAGATGATACCATATCTCAAACAACTAATTATTACCTGAATTGGTTATTATTCTGTTTATCATTAACTTTCTCTTTGCTTCATGTATAATTTCTCATTCATAATAGATTTTTTAAATATTAAACATCAATAGTTATCCCAGTATGTTTATAATATTGTATTGTAAAATTGGATTCTTACAACAAATTACTTTCTTATGCATTGGCTCCCAGTCAAAGAACGCATTACCTTCAAAATTTGCACCCTGATCCACAAAATTATCTATGGCATAGTCCCAGGATACATGATAGACCTCATAGATCTGCCAAATAGGAATAGATTCGGATCATCTCGAACATATCTAAACCTCCACTACCCATACTGCAAGGGACTTATATACAAAGCAACCTATGTATCCAGCTTCTCATATATAAGTACAAAACTATGGAACACACTGCCAAAAGGAGTGAAAACAATCTACGACCATCTAAACTTCAGGAAATCACTAAAAACCTACCTGTTAAAAAGGGAATACCCTATTGGCCCAACATAGATGCCAACACTCTGCAACACAGCAAACCCAACGATCATATTAGACACTATTTAACCTTCCCTCTCTTTGACTCCATTGCGCCTGAAACAAACGGACCTTATTCAACCACCATTTCACCTTGTATTTGTTTCTCTACCGGTCTATGTAAGCCACATTGAGCCTGTAAATAGGTGGGAAAATGTGGGATACAAATGTAACAAACAAACAAATAAATAAATTATTCTTTGTTATGTATCCTGTACTATTTATTGTAAGCCACATTGAACCCAAACTTGTTTGGGATAATGTGGGATATAAATGTCACAAACAAACAAACAAACAAATAAATAAATAAAATGTATACATTTTATTCCTATGGGCCCTGCTGCAGATACCTAGAGTTAAGCTTTAGTAAAAGACCCTCTGAATTAAGTAGAGGATTGCTCTCACTCTCTTCCTGGTTGGCAAGCAAATGCAGGATATGAGCTAGGAGCTGAGAAGAAAGTATTTTTGACATTTTGATTAAGATGAGAAGCTCTACAATGCAAGGAGTTAATGCTTTACCACCTGACTTCATTAGGGAAGTGGTGATGTACCAATCCTGACAAAAGAGGAAGATAGATTCTCTTGTTAACATTTTTTAACAACTAGGTCCTTTCTATATAAAAGTTAGTAGCAAACTGAACATCTGGATTCTTAAAGGCACATGTAATTCATTCCATATTAACAAAACATCTGCTTTTCTTTGGATTTTCCAGGGCTATTTCCCCACTGGAAATTACTTCTTGCATCTGGCCATTGCTTTTAGATCATGAAATATCTGGCGGACTGGATGAAAGCCAAAGCTGTGGTGTAGCTGGGGATAACCTCATGTACTCTGTTTGACAGGGGAAAGACCTAGCTTAGATTCTTCTATAAATTTGTAGAATTGTTTTTTAATTGCCCACAGTAGTAACATTTTCCAGTTCTGTGCTTGAATTCCTAAAGGTTTTGTAGATGCATATGTGTTCCTTCACTTAGGGAAAACACCCCCCCCCCCCCCCCCCCCCCCCCCCCCCCCCCCCCCCCCCGATATTCAAAGCTATTTAACCAGCCAGACAGGGCTACTGACCAGTTAAACAGCATATCAGCATTAGGGCAGGAACCATGAGGTTGAGGATTTACATTTTCAAAACTACATGCATTGCTTTCCTTGTAAAAAAAGGTTATCAATAGAAATCAAACAAAATAAAACATGGAAAAGAAAATAATAAGATACCTTTTTTATTGGACATAACTTAATACATTTCTTGATTAGCTTTCGAAGGTTGCCCTTCTTCCTCAGATCAGAAATATCATCTTATTTTCTTTTCCATGTTTTATTTTGTTTGATTTCTATTGATAACCTTTAAGAGTGGACTAACACGGCTACCACACCTCTTTACTTGTAAAAAAACAAACATACAAACCTGCAAAGAAAGTGAATGCAAATCCATGTGGATTCCTTCAGAGGCAGTCTTCAAAGGGAAAGTATGTTTATATGCAGGGCAAGATTAATCCTTCTGAGGACCCTAGGCAAGCCATGTGCATTGGGCTCCCCACTGCAGTTTAAATACATTTTAAAACACCCACAAACTAGACTGAACCTAGTTCTGACTGCAGCAGAAAACCAGCAGAGGAAGAAGCAGCAAGTAGGAAGCGTTGCTTGCTGATTCCTGCTACCTGGAGTACAATACACAGACATTGTTTTTTTCTGCCAGTAACTAACTTACCAGGGCAAACTCTGTCTTAGGAGCCATTGAATTGCATAGGAGAGGGCCACTCCTAAACATTTGGGCCCAAGGCACATGCCTAGTTTGCCTATGTCTTAATCCTGCCCTATTCATACATTCCCTGTAAAAACTGGTACAAAGCCCATAATACCAAATAGATTTTGAACTGATGCAGACAAATGGAGTCATTTTGTTTCATGTACATACATAAAAAGTATGCTCATACTTTCTCTCTGAAGGCTTTAGGAAAATTTCAAATAAAATGTATACGTGTACTTCTACTTTGAAAATTACCCAAACAGAATTATGCACTTCCATTTACACTTATACTTTACCACTCAAAAAATTTCTGTGTTAATTTATCTGCACACATACACATTTTTTTAAGTGTGTATAAATGCAATCCCTTTCCCAACCCAGCTCCAGGAAATCCCATGTTCAGCCTAGATCAATTTACGCATCTACAAGCTGTATGTGCATGACTTCACCCATATAAACATTTATTTCTGAGGCGGACTGACAGTGCTCTGGGCCCCTCCATCCAGGTTCTACCTTGAAGGACCCTGGTGGTCTAGTGGCCTTTTCGGGGGCAGGAAAGATGCCCACTACTGCTGCCTGAAGCCACCGTGTTTTCAAAATGGCTGCTGAGACTTCCTGCGGTAGCCTTGTGGTTCTCAGCAGTCTCGCGAGACTGCCATAGGGAAGTCTCAGCAGCCATTTTGAAAATGCTGTTGCGCCAGGCAGAGTAGCAGCAGTGGACAGGAAAGAGTGGGGATCTTTCCTGCCCCTGAAGAGACCACTAGGCCACCGGGGCCCACTAAGGTGGGACCGGGGGGAGAGGGAGAGAGCCTCTGAGCCCTCAGTCCACCCCCTGGTGGAAACCTCTGTTTTACCCACAGAAGTGCCTTTGAAAATTGCCCTGGATTGCCTACAGGCGCTCAGGCACTTTTGCTACCATGTATTGTGCCACTAATATTTACATGGCTGAGGTTCTGGAGGAAACAATGCTTGCACAGAAATAAAAATGTTATTCTCCATGTGTGCATTTCACTCCTGGCCCAATACCCCCTCTCTGCACACCCAGAATCCATAGCAACAGCTTTTACAACAACTGTATTTAGTGACTATGAAATGTCACCATATTAAACCACTGTTCCAAGAGAAACTTTCTAAGCCAGTAGTCCTAAGTGCCTAATTAGACACTATTCTTTTGACATTTCTTATCCCTATGGCCTACCATTCATAGCAAAAGCAACATGCAATACAGAAATAGGTTGGACCACCTGTTCTTCATCAGATTGAATTATTCTTATAGGTATCAAAATGAAAGAACAACTTCAAGCTGGCATAATAGAAAGACAAAAGCATATTGTTGGTTTTAACTCAGTCTTTTGCATTTAATCTGCACCTGCACTTCCTTGAGGTCCTCAACATCCTATATTCTCTTTCTCCTGTTGTTTATCCAGCAACTGAATATCCAAATAGAGGACATAAGAATACGTCCTGTTCTGTCTGCACACCGGAAGCGCATTCCAGTGACAGAAGGTTATGTGGAGGTGAAAGATGAAGGCAGCTGGAAGCAGATTTGCAACATTGGCTGGACACCAACAGATTCTCGGGTCGTTTGTGGCATGTTTGGGTTTCCCAATGAAAGGAAATACAATAACAGAGTTTACAAGTAAGAACAACTAAATATGACAGCAGTTGGTGCTTCCCTACATTTTAAGCTGGCCTGAGCAAGTAAATTCTAGTTGTGCTCATGGAGTCTAGTTGAAGTCATTTGTGGTGTCAGGCAGGGTTGTCTGAATTTCCTTCACTGCAAATTTTAGTGATAAGAGAAGAGAAGCAATTGCAGAAATGTATGTGTTAGGTTTAGGAAAACCTCATCCCTGGTTCTGGATGGAAGAATCAACCTGGATCAGAGCCTTGGCTAAATATACAGAGCTGGATATTTAAAAGCGCTGATCTGAACAGGGAAGCTGCTAGATCAGGAGTGGCAACCACGGTCCTTGAGAGCCATAACCCAGTCAGATTTTCAAGATTTCCACAATGAATATGCATCAGATCTATTTGCATACAATGGAAGCAGTACGTGCAAATCAATCTCATGTATATTCATTGTGGAAATCTTGAAAACCCAACTGGATTGTGGCAAGTTTTAGATAAAGAAAATGTATATACTAGTAAAAAAGGCCCGTTTCTGACACAAATGAAACGGGTGCTAGCAAGGTTTTCCTCAGAGTGTGTATGTTTGAGAGAGAGAGTGTGTGTGAGAGATGGAGTGTGTGTGTCATAGAGAGAATGAGAGAGAGACAGAAACAGCCTGTGTGTGTGTGTGTGTGTTTGTGTGAGAGACAGAGTGTGTGAGAGACAGAGTGTGTGTGTGAGACTGTGTGTGTGTGACAGAGAGATAGAGTGTGATAGACAGGGACTGTCAGAGAGAGTGTATGTGAGAGACAGTGAGTGAGTGAGTGTGAGCCCCCACCCCCCTCTCACAGGGCCCCCCTCCCCACCCCACCTCTCTGGTCTCAGGCCCCCCCCCCCCAGACATCCATGTCCAGCGACCCTCATCTCTCCCTGCCCCCCCCTGCAGCTACCCATGTCCAGCGACCCTCCGCTCCCCCCTCCAGCTACCCATGTCCAGCGACCCTCCCCTCCCCCCCCCCCCGGTGCATCAAACCCCCCCTCTCCACCTGCAGCTGCAAGTGGTAACGCTGTCCGGCCGCTGCTGCTTCTCCTGTTGAGCAGCAGCGGCCGCTACAAAAAGAAAAGAAGCGAAAAATGTTTTTAAACACAGCCCAAATCATTCGGAAATGCCCGAGTCTTAAAACGCAGTCTCTGCAGCCGCTCCTCCTCTCGCATCCATGTCACTGCCCCTGGAGTAAGATCCCGGAGGCACGCAGTGACGTAACAGGCGAGAGGAGGAGCGGCTGCAGAGACTGCGTTTTAAGACTCTGGCATTTGCGAATGATTTGGACTGTGTTTAAAAACATTTTTCGCTTCTTTTCTTTTTGTAGCAGCTGCTGCTGCTCAACAGGAGAAGCAGCAGCAGCCGGACAGCGTTACTACTGGCATCTGCAGGTGGCGAGGGGGCTTGATGCACCGGGGGGGGGGGGGGGGGGGGGGTTTGATGTGCTTCAGGGGGGGAGGAGTGTTTGATGTGCCGGGGGGGGGGGCATGGGTGATGCGCCGGGGGGGGGGGGGTTCTGGTGTGGCGCGGTTGTAGTTTTTTGATGCGCCGCTCCCTGCCACTTGCTCCGAAGTGGCAGGGAGGGGCGCACTGACAGCTCATTCCCAGGCAGGGGGAGGAGTAGGGAAACACATTGGTTGGTTGCCTCGCCTCTCACTGTTCCGCCCTCGAAGTCATCACGTTTTGACGCGAGGGTGGGACAGAGAGAGATGGTGACAGACTGACGAACCTAACGAACCTTATGAACCCTTCACTTCAGTGAAGCCACGGAGTCAGCTTCAGAACGTTGGCGGTGGAAATTATTATAGTAGATATACAGTTCTCCTTTTCATGCCTATCCCGGGGTACTGTGACTTTCCTCTGGCTATATCTCCTTCTTTCAGCACAACTCAATTCTTTTGCAGGTTCAGAACCCTCCCCCCCCTATCTGGTCTGACCCTCTCTCAGTGGTGACCCTCACTCAGGACCCACCCTGGTCTCGAGACTGAGCTCTCCCTGGCTCCAATCCCTAGCTATCGGGCTAGGTCTCTCCTTGTCCACCCATAGCTTCCCCTAAAATACCGGTTGCCGCGTCGGAGCCGCAACACTCCCCTTTTTCCAGTCAAGGGTCACACTCCTCACTTCGGATTCCCCTTCTCCTGGCCTCTTGGCAGGGGACTATCAGGCAACCAAGGCCCCCTCTAACGCATAATTCCAACCTTTATCCCCTTAGTAACTCCTCACCTCCTTATCATTCACTACATGGGTAAGCTCTTTTCCCTCTGCATTCTATTTCAAAACCACTCTCCATGGGCTGGGCCTCTTCCCACCCAGCGACCTGTCAGTCACTCCCTCCAGTGACTCTCAAGGGGGCCTTCTCTCTCAGTAATCCCCATATAAAGGAAGATTACATTTAAATTTCCTGGGTCCCGCTGTGAGGTAAAGATAAAGGTTGGGGGTTGCAGTTGGGGCTGTCTGGGTTTGGGTCTGGATGCAAAGGGGTGCGGGGGATAGAGGTTGCTGGGGCAGCATTTAGGGGAGCAGTGTCCTGTGGTTTAGGATATACTGGGTCGCCACAGTCTGTTTTTTTGTTGTATTGGGGGGGGGGGGGGGGGGGTAGCTAAGCGAAGAGGCATTCCCACACTTCCTGTGCCAGCATCTGACATCAGCATGTATGTGTGGTGGTGATGTCAGTAGAGTCACCCATGCGTGAAGGGGAACACATCTTGGCTGAAACCTTACTGTGAGCTCCTGGGAGATGCTGAGGCTGTTCTAGAGCTTGGAAAAGGGAGAGGGCAGCCCAGGGCAGCACTGGAAGTCCAGGACCCCTTGAAAATAAAGTTTTGGGTACTGGGGAAGGTGAGCAGAGGAATCGCTGTGTGCACAAGCGTACCGGAGATGTGACAGTGGTAGAAGGAGCTGGCATGAGGATGTGTGCACATGCCTGTTATACTGGCTTATGGCACAGCCCATTCAGTGGTCACATGCTAACGGAAATTTAAAAAAATTAACTCTGGTTTTTTAAAATGTTTTCTAAAAAAAAAAAAAAAGGAAACAAATTAATTTATTCATGTTGAAAAGTTTTAAAAGGAGAAAATGGAGTTATTGCTGTGAATTATTGCTGTGAAGGTCTTGTGGCATGGGGGGGGGGGGGGGGGGGGGGGTCTCGTGACAGCAGTAACAGGCTTCTAGGAATTCTAAACTGTAAAAGCAGGCAGTTGGGAGGGTGAATTCATGCCGGATGGACGTGTGTGTTCATCTGTCAAAGTTTTTTTTTTTTTTTAAAGGGTATTTCTGTGGAGGACTGGATTGGACTGGACTGGAGTGTGTGTTGAAGCTGTGCATGAATCAGTTAAACACTGTGCCCTGCAGTGTTTTAGGCTCAAGGTTGGGGAGTTGAGTAACTGAGATTACCGTTAAGCAGAAAAGAAGCGTGGGTTCTTGTGGCAATTTAATAAGACTGGAGTCTGGTTTAAATATTTAGAATGCTGGCTCTACTGACATCACCACCGCTCATACGTGCTGATGTCAGATGCTGGCACAGGAAGTGTGGGAGTACCCCTATGATCAGAGCTAATAGCACACATAAATCTGCATGCTACTAGCTTTGATCTTAGGGGTGTTATAGCCCCGCGCTGTCCCAGCGCTATTTTTAGAGCGCTGTTTGGAACATGAGAGCTCCACATGTCTTAACAGCTTGATCCTGCCACTTCCTCAACTACTGAGCCCTGGACTAGCCACAACTTTCAGAAGTGTCTGTGTTCAGGGAAAGGGGCAGTGTATCACAGGGGTTCAGGGGAGGGGTGTCTACTGCTAGCCTTCAGTCTTTTTCAGATGGCAGAGCCTGATTTCTCCACTAACTCAGTGACTCCTGGCTCCTCACTCCTTCCTACTCTCTGTATGTTTGCCGAACTGTACCCCCATAATTATATTTCCTTGTCATCAGCAGCAGATAGATCCAGAGACTTGTGGATTATGACCATCTTACCAGCAGGTGAAGACAGAGAGTACCACCACACATTCTCCTTGGTCAGTCAGTATTCTCTATCTCCAGCAGGCGGACAGGCTCTCACAGGCTCCTGGTTTGTCATGCTTCTGTGCCTTCTGTTCTGGGCTCCCTGGTTCAGTTGAGCTTGAGGATGTTTAGCCAATGGAGGTGCCTGACTTGGAGTACACCTGGAGGTGCCAGGTTCCTCCCCTCTGCCCCCCTCTCCTGCCACTTCCTTCCTCCTCCTCACAGAACTTTGGGGAAAAATAATGCTGGAAGATAGCAGATTTCTGCTTATGTGGCATTCTGGAGTAGAGAGGGTGTCTCTGCACTCCTGTAGCTGTCTGGATTCAGCCACCTAGTCAGAAGGGCTGTAGATACTAGTAAGGCTGTCAAAATGGTGAGTATGAACTTTCATTCTTCCCCTCTGTCGAGTTGTGCTATTTGGGTTAATGCACCTGCAGTAGTACACTATTTATTTTTTGAGCAGCCTGTTTGTGGGTTTGCCTGTGTTTTCAGGACAGTACCATTGGACCAAGATCAATTTTGATACACTTTTTTTTACAGTGCTTCTCTTGTCGGTGGCAGCCATTTTGGCCACAGGCTGCAATAATGGATTGCTTTTTCTCCTTTTCTGTCTTCGCAGCTTTCAGGCCATTGTGGTGCAGACACCGCTGGTTCCCATGATTGGAGGAGGTCTTTTGTCTGCCTTTGTGGTCTTGGGTCTCAGCTCCTTCTCACATGGTGAATTCTCGCAAAGAAAAAGCCTGGACTGTGCTGCTCCCCAGGTCACTCTCGACTGCCCTTGCAGCCTTCTCTTCAGCGGCCTTCTCCAGGCTACTCCTCCCAGCCATGTTTTCAGTCTGCAACTCACTTCTCTTTCTGAGGCTTTGGCTATGCTGGCATGGCCTGTCCTCTTTTCCTGGGGGGAGTGTATCTCCTTCTCGCTTTGAGCTAAGGGGCAACATCTCCTCACAGTTGCCTGGCCTGTTCTTTCCTGGCTGCATAGGCAGCCTTCAGCTTAAGCCTGCACTTGCAGGGGTATTTGCTGCCCTCTGTTGCGTTTACTCCAGGTACTGGATTGCGGGGTTCCTTCTTTTAGTAGGTGCGGCTCTATGCCACTTGTAATGACTTTTCTCTTTCCTAAGGCATGGCCATTTTTCTCCTCTCTGATGCAGGGGCAGCTGGTGGCCCATATCCGTATGAGCATATAATGGTGCATTACTGCTACGGCTGCCTTCGGGGTACATCGGTCATCCTGGCATGGCCTCCCATAGGTGGTGATCCCATGCAGCATTGGGAGCCGTGGAGGTGTATTTTCAAAGTACTTAGTAACCTATGGAACTTTGTAAGTCTAAGTGCTTTGAAAATGAGTCCCATAGACTGCCAGTTGTCTGACCTGTTTTTTGGTCCTTTGCGGTATTATCAGCATTCTGCTCCCAACTGCATTTCTGGACTTCGATTTCAGCACATGGTGGCATTTCCACCTTGCAGCTCTTTGTGCCTTTTGGCCACCTTGGGGCTATTCAGGCATGAGCGATTGCCCTTGAGATTATTTAGTGCTTGCATTATTGGCCTTTGGGTTGCTGTAGCCTTGTGGCTTGGAGTAGGTGCTGAGTGGGATTCCCCTGGGCACCTGGCAGCTTACAGCCTTCTGTTTTTTGCTGCTGATTGGCAGAAGACAGTTTGAGGTGCCTTCACCAGCCTCTTCATAGCTGCTGTAACAGGATCCTCCTGTTTGGGGCCTACACAGGCTGCCTGGCCTCACTGCCCTTCATACTGTCAGGTTCTTGTTGTCTCAAGTACCATCTCACCTCTGGACAGGCAGTGTGGTTGTGTCTTTTTGCTTCTGCAGTCACTCCTTCACTGTTAGCAGCTCTAGCTGTGTCAGTCTCTGGCAGTTCCTGTGGTCGTTGTTGGCCTTTGCATCACAGTGGCAGCTTCAGCTTAGCGCACAGCTACAGCTGCTTGGCTAGCTCGTGACTCTATGGTATCAGCAGAATTTGGCTCTTTCATGGTTGTTGAGCTTTTTCCATTGGTACATATGGAATGCAGCTCCATCACTGTCTCTGCAGCACAGTTTCCCCATTCCATATGCTGCACTGCTCGGTATTTGGCTGTAGAACATGGTTCTGGCTATACTCAGTAACCTCATCACCATATCTAGTGATTGGAACGACTCCATATCTGAATGGGGAGCAAACTCCTCCTTTTTTCTGTGTGGAAGCAGCCCTAGCCCTGACTCTGACTCTAAACAGGGCTGCCTTACCTGGTGGCCATGGCTCATTTGTGGGGCACAGTTCCATTTCTGATAGCTAGGAGCAGCTCCATCTCTGCCTAATGGGTTCAGATCCATCGTTGCCTGTTGAGCAGTGCTTCATCTTTATTTGCTGAGCCTTCTATGTCTGGTGAGCACAGCTCCATCTATGACTATTGAGCTCAGCTCTATATATGCCGGTTGGGTGCAACTCCATGTTTCCTGTTGAGCACAACTCCGTCTATGCATGTTGAACACAGCTCCATCTCTGAATGAATATCACCACTCCATCTCTGCATGTAGAGCGCATCTCTGTCTCTGAATGTCTCTGTATCATCTCTGTATGTCTAGCAAAGCTCTCTCTCTCTCTCTGAATTTAGTGCATAGCTCCCTCTCTGATGTAGAGCCACCTCTATCTCTGAATGTAGAGAACAGCATCATCTCTGAATATAGAGCACAGCGCCATCTCTGAATGTAGAGCACAGCCCCATTTTGGATGGTAGAGCACAGCTCCATCTCTGAATATGGAGAACAGCACCATCTCTGAACATAGAGCATGGCTCCATCTCTGAATGTAGAGTGCAGCTCCATCTCGGTCTGTAGAGCATGGCTCCATCTATGATGGGAGAGCACTGTTCCATCTCTGAATGGAGGGCATAGCTGCATCTAGGATAATCAGCAAGACCAAACAAGAGAAGAAAGACAACCCTACGTCAGTTCAACAGAAAAAAAACAACAACAAAGTAGGGTAGTGCAATAAACCTTCCAAAATGAGTCCAAGAGAGATCCAGGGAAGAAAACAGAGGTCAATCTTTATTGAAGCATCAACCTAAACAAGGACTCGACACGGAACCGTGTTTCGACATAAAATGCCTACTTCAGGAGTCATAGTAACTTTCCGCATATTCCTTTGTACATGTGCATGTAAATAACCATTTTCATACACAACATGCACAGAGTATGACAGTAAAAAGGGAGGAAAAAGGCTCAGAACCCCACCTTCATTTGATGCTGGAAATGCTTTAGCACTTTTAGTCTACTGAGTTTTGATCTTGATATACCCTAAAGCAGCCACATGATGAAACTAGTTGGTGGGATCTATATATGTTGAACACGCTGAGCAAAGATATGTAACTTTTTTAAATTAAGGTTACCAGTAATTGACACATTGCATAGAGCTTGAACAGTTTCAAGGGGAAGCTTTTTTTTATGCCTGTGAGGTTATTACCCGTTAAAGCCTATCATTTTTAGATGAAGGTGAGGTTCTGAGGCTTTTTCCTCCCTTTTTATTTTTTACTCTCATACTCTATGCATGTTGTGTTTGGAAATGGTTATTTAACTCTTGTCAGTGTAACCTGGGTCTCGCCGCACCACAAGATTTATTTTCTTTCTTCCACATCACTGCACTCTATCACTCCACATCTCCCATACTATACAGTCCTTTCTAGTAGAGCTTGGGTGTAGGTCAAGGTCCGGAATAGAGATCCGGTTCAATGGGGAATTAAGTCAGGCTTCAAAAAGGTTTCTCTGCCAGTCCAGGGAGCAATCATTTTACTCCTGCTCCAAAGATCCACACAGCACTCCAAGGATTAATTTTTTATGCAAATTCAACTTTACTGAACTTTCTGCAACTGGCAGGTAAACCATTTTATAACTTCTTCTGTACAATTAATATTTGGTCTCAACAGTCCTCCTGCCCATTCAAGATTGGGTGATGCAACCTCAATCTCTTTCCAACTTGTTTCACTTAGTAAGCCCAAAGTATTTACATATTTACAGCTCCACCTGTCCTTTACCCGTTCCTTCGGGCTAGCAGTAATCCAAGGCTTCTCCTGATACACCTGATCACAATCCAGTTCTTCTTCAGGCAGACCTTTTTGGCTGTCCTTCTTTCAGCAATGCACTTCTCAGAGCTGCACCCTGGCCTTGCACAGGCTTCTCCTGCTCTGGGTCCTGCTCTCGGGCTGGGTCCCCCTTACCCACCCGGCGCTCCTCACTCCTTCTCAGTTTCCACTGTTAAGGGCAGCAACTCTCCTTAATCCAGCCCAGGTTTATTCTGCCACTCCAGGACCACCCTTCTCCTCCAAGGGTCCCGGTGGGGGCACAGACAACCAAAAACCCTGTGCTCCCCTCTGTAATCCCTTTTATCAATTCTGACTCCTCCCCAACTATCAATCATTACCCAATAGCACTTTTCCTCTGCAAGTTATCCCAGAACCCAACCCCTTAGGCAGGATCACCACTCCTCTTACACCTCTAACACTCCCCCCAGTGACTCCTGAGAGTTCTAATTTTATCTCTTAGTAATCCTCATTATGATGGGGGAATTTTATTTTAGTTACATTTGTACCCCGTGCTTTCCCACTCATGGCAGGCTCAATGCAGCTTATATGGGGCAATGGAGGGTTAAGTGACTTGCCCAGAGTCACAAGGAGCTGCCTGTGCCTGAAGTGGGAATTGAACTCAGTTCCTCAGTTCCCCAGGACCAAAGTCCACCACCCTAACCACTAGGCCACTCCTCATCAGTTATACAGGAAAGTGTGTTTACATGATTATTGTTCTTTTCTGTTCTCTATTTCTGGATACATTGTAGCTCTCAGTATCGCTCTCTTAGGCAAGTGATGGCATCTGATCAGTGTCAATGCAGCATTAGGCACCTAATGTACTTTAGTGCCTAACTACAAAGAGGACATGCATGTGGGCAGGGCATTGGTGGGTCACACAATTAGGTGCCAAACTTCTAGAATACTGTAAGTTGAGTGTCTAGGTGCCAACATTTACACCTGCCTTTTATATGGTGTAAGTGTTGATGCCTAAATGCATGGCTGCCGAGAGGGGGGGCAAGATTTCCCTGTGCTCGGCCTCCAAGGGGGGTCCGGTGCCGGGGTCTGTCTCTCTCTGTGGCTTGGTAGCTACAGGTGGGTCTGGGTGGATCTAGGCCCATTCACTTTAGGGTCATGCCCACCCGAAATCAGTGCTCCATAGGCATGATTGGTGGGGATCCACAAGCCTCACCATCGAAGATCTCCTCCCAGCAGAATAACACTTACACCCTGTCCAGCCATCAGTGTCGCTGCATGCGCAGAGGCTGGCCATATCAGTGGTTCCAGAACACTATCATCAGCTGCGCAGGGTAGGAGGAGGTTTTCGGCTGGCGGGGCTTGAGGATCCCTACCATCTCAGGTATTTTTTTTTGTTTGATTGAGGGTGGGGAGGGAAGAGCACCAGAGGGGGCCAAGGAGAGCAGGGAGAGCACTGGAGGGGGGGGCAAAGGAGGGTGGGGAAGAGATGAGTTTTCAGGCCCACTCTCTCTGGACTCAGGCAGGGCGGGGGGGGGGGGGGGGGGGGGAGCGGGAGAGGGAGCAGGGGTGGCCTGAGTGGCTGGGGGCAGCAATGGTGGCGCTGTCCCAAGCCCGGCTCTGTCTCTTAGCGGCCCTGCCTAAATGTTGATACTCAAATGCCAACTTACACTGTGTTCTATAACAGAATCTGGGCACCCAAATGCCATTATAGAATACTATCTTAGCACGCAGATTTTGAGCACCTAATTTTGAGCACCCTTTATAGAATTGTCTCCTATATGGGCAAATATATCTGCATATATGGATGGATGGACAGAGAGATAGATGGGCCTTTGACTACAGATGCAATTGCCTATAGTGAAATGCACTGAATATTATGTTTATGTTGATTAACGACTTATCATACTGTTTTAACTGACTTTGCAGGGCAAAGCAATTCACAAGCTAAAATACAGATAAGAAAAGGAAATGCAATGAATAAAATAGTAAAGTACACAATCATACCAACATAAGGTACAACATAATAATTTCAGGGAAAGCATCCAAATCCACCAAAACCACCCCGATCAAAATCAGATACCATATACTTGTTGAAAGCGCCGGGATTTGACTACTGCTTTAAACGCTTTTATAGATAATTCTTCTTTGATGGAAAGGGGTAGAGAATTCCATAAAGCTGGTGCTCCATAATAAAAAGCAGGATAATAGTACTATCTATCTGGGCTGCCCGAGACTCAGGTAATACCATATGATGATCATTGATGAATCAGAGGACACGGTTTGGTGTAAAAGGGATAGTAAGACATGATAAGTATCCATTTAAAAGGCCCTAAAAGCTAACAGTAATGTCTTAAACTTTATTCTGTACTCCATAAGGAGCCAATGATGTTGTTTCAGTGTAGGAGTAACATGATCTTTCTTACGCAAATTACAAAGGAGACAAATAGCCATATTTTGTAGTGTTTGTAATACTCAGTACTCACAGCTCAAGTCTGTCAGCTATTCTTAGGCCTGTTTTTCAGAATATGTACAGTGAGTGTTCATGAACATGTGAAATAGGTTAATTTGTATGTTTGGGTTACTCTGGAAACCAGACTTCTTGATGATTCACCAGGGCCACAACTGGGGATCAATAATACTGTGAGGTCTCTGTTAGTCCTATTAGAGCCATGAACTATGGAAAACTCTTCTAAATCTTTCAGCTCACTCCATGTTTCCTAGAAATGTACCAGAACATGGCTAATAATAGGAAACATTTACAGACCATGGCCTGATCCTTAGCCATTCACTATTAAAATATTCTGTTGACTGCTGTATATGATACATAAGCCACCTGGATTTATGCAATTGCCTGCAAATAATCTCTTTCAGCTTTTTCAGATTCTCTCCCCCCCCCCCCCCCCCCCCACACACACCCAAAAACGCTTATATTTTTCCAAGACAGCAAAATCAGACTTTTGAGGAGGTTAGAACATAGGGAACCAATCACAGCTGCAGTATTGCTAAATGAAAATTTTAAACTCTTTGGGAGGCAGGCCCCGGGGCCAGTGTAAACTATTAGCCCCCCCCCCCCCCCCCCCCCACCAGCAAACCTTCAGCCTCATGCCTCCTACCCCCACCCCAAATTAATTTTTAGGCTTAATCCTCAAGATTTTATAATTAAACTCAGCAATCACAATACCCCATCAGTGCTCCTAGAATGGTCTTGCAAAAACATATAGGACCCTGTTTACTAAGCCACGCTGTAGGCGCGCAAACCTTTTAGCGTGCACTAATGCTAGAGACATCCATATATTCCTATGGGTGTCTTTAGCTTTAGTGTGCACTAAAAAGTTAGCGCGTCTACAGCGCAGCTTTGACAACAGAGCCCATAATTTGACTTTATGAGAGCAATATTCAGTTAGCCACAGCTGCAAAATGTATAAAGTTATACCTACTAGTTTTGTAGCCAGACAAAAGTATGTTATACATACTGTGGCTGAATTATGCCATTCTCAGTTTAAAGTTTATTTATTTATTTATTTATTGCATTTGTATCCCACATTTTCCCACCTATTTGCAGGCTCAATGTGGCTTACATAGTGCCGGAGATGCATTTGCAGACTACGGTGTTAACAAATACAGAGTGATATTGAGATAAGATAAAGTTCATGTGGTACAGCCACATAAGGTCATCGTACAACAGGAGAATTGTGTTTTGTCCATTCCATATTTTAGTTTTGTTGTGTTGCAGAGATCAGGCATTTATGTTGGGTTGGTAGGGTATGCCTTTTTAAACAGATACGTTTTTAGTGTTCTCCGGAAGTGTAGGTGGTCGTATGTAGTTTTCAAGGCTTTTGGTAATGCGTTCCACAATTGTGTGCTTATGTAGGAAAAACTGGATGCGTAAGTTGATTTGTATTTGAATCCTTTGCAGCTTGGGTAATGATTTAGATGTGTTTCTCATTGGTAGGTCGATCAAAAAGTCTGTCATGTATCCTGGGGCTTCACCGTAGATAATTTTGTGAACCAGTGTTAGCTGTAGCCTTAGAATACACCTTGTATAGGTCCTGGGACATGCATTTGATGCCCAGTGGCATAGCTAGGGAGGGCGCAAGAGAAGCAATTGATCCCCCAAATGGACTTCCGACGGCACCTATTTTTCACATGGTTCATTGCTCCTATGGAGTCCGCTGTACGCTCCCCCCAATATCACAACCTGGCTACGCTTCTGATACTGCCTTTCTGTGGTACAACCAAAGCAGTTTGTGCATTCCTTCTCCGTCCCTGGTGGGTTCACCATCAAAGCAATGGAGGGTAAAATAACTTCCCCAAACTCACACGGAACCACAGTGGGAACCAAACCTGGTTCCCCTGGTTCTCAGCCAACTACACTAACCATTAGGCTACTCCTCTGTTATTAGTGCATGGATACATTTTCACCGTATAGAAATAATTTATTTAAACTTTTTTTATATAAAGCTTATTTTACACTTTCAAAGAGCTTTTATAAAAGTGTGTGGTGACGTTCAAGCACATACATATGCATGGTGAGAAGATAGTGCATACTTACATATGTTTCATTTGTAGGCATAGGGGCCCTTTTTCTAAAGTGTGTTAAGCACTGAGGCCCAGATGCATCAAACAAACGTAAAAAAATCTAAATCGCTAAAGTCCTTAACGATTTTGAAAAACCGAAGCATGCACCAAAAAAAACAGGTCAAATATATTCGTTGTGGTATCCAGAAGTACAATGTATCAATGAATGGTAATCCCCATTGTAATCAGCCCCTAAATCATTCGCAGAGCAGCCAAGCGTTATGCTGGCTGCTCTGCGCATGACACAAACGTCCAAAAAAAAACCACAACACAAACACGTGGCTCCCCACTTCCCCCTGCACTAACCAAAACAAAAAAAAATCCAAATAGATCGGGAGGGGGCAAAGGCGCTCGTCAGCAGCGTCCTATATGGGCGCCCTTGCCCCCCCCCCCCCCGAGATTGCAGCTGTTCCCAGTTTCAGCCGGTTTTAAAAAAAACAAATCTCCAAATTTTCTCATCCCCGGTCCCCCTCCCTTCCTGCGGCGATCTCGGGGGGGGGGGGGGGGGCAAGGGCACCCATACAGGACGCTCTTGACGAGCGCCTTTGCCCCCTCCTGATCTATTTGAATTTTTTTTTTGTTTTGGTTAGTGCAGGTGAAAGTGGGGAGCTACCGGTTTGCGTTTTTATATAACTTTTTTTTTTTTTTTACATACCAGCATGCATTTTTAAGGTGCAGGAGGGAGCGGAGAGATGACAGCTCAGGCCTGAACGACAGGTCTGAGAGCTCGCTAAATTTGCCACGTTAAATGATTCGTTAGAATCGTCAGTATGGTTAGTGCATAGCGAATTGTCCACATTTCAATGGTAGTTTCTGGTTTGCATTCCGTTTTCGTTATCTGCTAGCGGCTTCAGAAAAAGGCCTATAATGCATGCAACGGTCGCAAATTTTGTCGTTAGAGGGTCATTAAAGGGTCGTTAGAGTTTTGTGCATCTAGGCCTTAATGAGCAGTAAACTGTGTAGTAGCTGCACACCCACACTAAGAGGTCTTGTGTTCTTATAGCAGTTACCACATGGTAATTTGCACGTTAAGTGCTTTTCATGTTAGTGGGCTGGGCATGGGCAGAGAGTGGATGTGGAAATATTAGCCAGCTAGCATACTACACTTACCATGCATTAACTGGCTAATTCACAGTTAACAAGGGTGCACTTACCAACTCCCAAATAGGAGGCATTAAGTGCTCCCACATTAATTGGACCAGGTACCAAATGTTAATTTGCACTTTAATATGGGACCAGAATTGAAAAATGCTGAATCTGTTCCCACTGGTTGATGCGTAAAATTTGTAGCTGCCATGAGGTATATTCCCCTTGTTAAGCTGTGGTACCTACAAATTTTACTTCAGCTTAGTAAAAGGCCTAGAGGTGCCTATTGCAAGCTGTGATGGAGTGCCTGGAGTAAGCCCAGAGTGCTTCATGAAGATTATATGAATTTAAGAGACTTCTAATTCTTACTTTATCCAGTCTGTGACGTGAACAGACTTTACACACTTGTAAATACAAGTAGAGTTTTTGTTTCACTTTCAGAACTATCAATAACTGTGTTTGTTAAGGCTCAAAGCCTGGCTGCCACCCATGCTACCACATATTGTGGCAACAGTGGGATTTGTGCTTCTTGGTAAAAGAAATGTCCAAAGGATTGTCTTCCCTTGTGTTGCAAAAATAGAGGAACAATAAAATCAATGGCAAGCACACAGTACCTACACCAATATACCGTTCATAGTAATTGTAAATGTGTGTTGGGACTCTCAGAGTGCAATGGCATTACTGCAACCAACATAGGTCTATAGCTGGTATGACCCTGAATCCAAGGGTTTTCATGCCTTTAATTTACACATCATAGAGTCTCCAATGAGTGTGACAGTGAATTAATGTGCTGTAAATCAAAGTCAAAAATCAAAAAGATAATTAAATTGTCACTCTAATGCAAATCCCAGTGTCACTGCAAGATGATCAAAAGTCCACAAACAGTCACTCCTCAGTCGAAACTCTAAGGTTGAGGATAAATCTGGAGTACAAAAGAGAATGGCGAGACTTAATTTTCAACCATGTCACCAACTGTGTGGGTAGCATGCCACTGAACAAACACTGCTTAATTGATTGAACGCAGTGTTTTATAATCGGAGAGTCGCAATACACATTTATAATTATTATGAATGGTATATTGGTGTAGGTTTCAATATCAATTTTCAAAATGGAGAACATAATCACTGAAAAAGAGTTTCCACTAACAGGCTTATTTTTGATAGAGAAGGGCGCCCATCTTTCGACACAAATTGGGAGATGGGCGTCCTTCTCTCAGGGTCATCCAAATCGGCATAATCGAAAGCCGATTTTGGGCGTCCCCAACTGCTTCCAGTCGCGGGGGACGACCAAAGTTCCCGGGGGCGTGTTGGAGGAGTAGCGAAGGCGGGACTGGGGCGTGCCTAACAGATGGGCGTCCTCGAGCGATAATGGAAAAAAGAAGGGTGTCCCTGATAAGCACTTGGACGACTTTACTTGGTCCATTTTTCTTACGACCAAGCCTCAAAAAGGTGCTTGAACTGACCAGATGACCACCGGAGGGAATCGGGGATGACCTCCCCTGACTCCTCCAGTGGTGACTAACCACCTCCCACCCTGAAAAAAACAACTTTAAAAACTTTTTTTGCCAGCCTCAAATATCATACTCAGGTCCATCGCAGCAGTATGCAGGTCCCTGAGGGGGGGGGGGAGGTGTGTGTGTGTCAGCGGAGTCATAGCGAAGGCATGGGCGTCCTTCTTTCAAACATTTTGGATGTCCTGATCTGCCCCCCCCCCCCCCCCCCCCACACACACACACAGGGATGGCCAAATTTCAAGGGAGTGGAGCAGAGTGGAGTGGAATGGAGGAGTGGCCTAGTGCTTAGAGCACTGGTCTTGCAATCCAGAGGTGGCCAGTTCAAATCCCACTGCTGCTTCTTACAGAAACATCCACATTTTGGACGTCTGTCGCACATCCCTGATGAGCACTTGGACGTTTTCACCTGGACTTGTGTTTTTTTTAAGATTGTAGACGGTTATTATACACGCAACTTGTCTGCGTGTATGAAGCCATCTTTGGCATGCACAGAGCAGCCACGCATAATGCTTGGCTGCTCTGCACTGGCTTCCCCTCCTTAGGAAGGAAATCATGTGCAAATGAGCTAACGGCGAGCAGCTCATTTGCAAGCGATTTCCTTCATGCATGCCCATTCCTTTCCGAATCGCTAAGGGATCAGTAAGGGAAGGGCTTTTTTCGTTCAGTTAGTGCATCAGTTAGTCCATTGCAGTGCCCCCTAGGGTGCCCGGTTGGTGTCCTGGCATGACCAAATGAGTTGGATTTGGTCGTTTTTGAGCTGGGCATCCTCGGTTTCCATTATCGCTGAAAACCGGGGATAACCATCTCTAAGGTTGACCATCTCAACATTTAAATGTTGAGATTTGGGCATCCCTGGCCATATTATCGAAATGAAAGATGGACGCCCATCTTGTTTCAATAATATGGGTTTCCCCGCCCCTTCGTGGGGACGTCCTGCGAGGATGACCTCAGGAAAACTTGGGCGTCCCTTTCGATTATGCCCCTCCACATGTCTCAAAAAAAGTATGTGTTCAGAAAACTCTCACTATATTTTTTTACATTTTAATTTTAATATGACGGAAAGAAAAGAGCCTCAGTTATTGCTAGAGCTTGAATAACATTAATGGGAGCTTCATATTATGGCGCTCTCAGCTCAGCTGCATTCATTCATTGGCTCTAAAAATCCTCCATGTTAATTTTATTTTTCTTTTCTTTTTTTCAAAATCTTTTATAAAACTTTCATTTCCTGAACAGATCCAATTGAAAACACTTGTATGTTAATCATTGAGCAGGGGAGAAAGACACACTTATCTTATTCTAGTACAATCCCAGCGGAAGCCCGTTTCTCTACCGCTTCATCAGGGAGTGGAATGAGTGGATAGCCCTTTTTGGTGAGAGTGAGACGGACAGAGGACCTCCCTTGATGAAACGGGCTCCTGTTGAGATTGTCCTAGTATAAGATAAGGCGCAGGAACACTTGCAAAATGGATGCAGTCACCTGACTGCCACATTTTGGACCTGCTCACACCCTCCTTCTGGCCAAATTCTTCCTGGTATGGGAACACAAATTACTCCCTGTGCCTGACCAGAGGAGGGAACATCTGCCAATGAGGAAGGCCTGAGAAAGGCTGCAAAAAGGTTCCACAGTCACAGACATGCATCATTCTCCAGAGAGGTAAGTGGCAACAGAGAGGTGGAGCTGGGAGGAGAGCACTAGGTAAATATGTAAAGGAAATAGATCTGTCTGAATCTGAATCCGTGCAAAAAATTGGCATACATAGGTGTCATTGGCAGATACACTAGAGACAAATCACCAGTACATACTCGGAGCAGGATAGGGGTTGGGGTTGGGGTTGGGAAAGGGATAGAGAGAGGCCATCACATGTGGTCATAGCACATATGACCCAGCAGCACTCACAAGGGCTGGTTCTATTCACAAAATGGCTGCCAGAATCTCCTGCAGCAGTCTCACAAGACTGCTATGGGAAGTCTCGGCAGCTGTTGCCTCAGAGCAGCAGCACAGGGCACAAACAAATGGGGTTCATTCCTGTCCCCAAAGAGGCCACTAGACCACAGGGCTTCCTAAGATAGGCGCAGGAAGGGTCTATGGGTGGTTGGGTGGGATAGGGGGTGGGGGGTATGGAGTGATCACGGGGGGGGGGGGGGGATGAGTTTCGGGTTTCAGCAAAACAATTTTGACCGAAGCCAGATACTAGATTTTCGGTTCGGTTTTGGTGTCATATCTGAAACCGAAATTTGGTCAGCCTCTAGAGCATTTACACCAGCCATCTGACAAGTGTAATTGTTCACACCTAAAATAAGGTGGACTTATGCTAGTAGTCTATAATGACAATTGTGAATGCAATTGCTGTTATAGAATCTACACTCACTGCCCAGTATCCTGGCAACCTTTTGGGAATGGTCCAGATCCACATCCCTGGGCACAAAGCCAAGGCAGGCTCATTTTGTAACCTGGTTCTTGAGGACCAGTTCACCAGTTAGGTTTTCAGGATATCCACAATGAATATGAATTAGACAGATTTACATACAGTGGAAGCAGTGCATGCATATTTGTATATCTCATGCATATTTGTTGTTGTAGTTCTACCCTTGTGAGTATTTTCTTCAAAAAGCTACAGTATATTTTGACTACTTCCAGTAACTTGTCCAAATAGTTTTAACTGTGTACCATTTATTTATTTATAGTGCCATCTTAAATTAGCAAAACAATAAAATCTTCCTTATCCTCCCTGCTTCACTCATCAACCATTGATCAACCATTCATGTTACACATTGTCATATTGTAAAATCAATGCCAAGATTTCCCCCAAATGTCCCTCCTGCTTTTCCTCTTCACCTTCACTCCGCTCACTGCCAAACAGCTGACCCACGCCGATGCCTGCTTCCCCGGCCCCGTCAAACACCGGCTGCTGCAGGACAACGGACCACTCCCCCTCTTTCCCATCAGCTGCCCCCTTTGCCATGGCTCCGCCCCTCTAAAAAAAAACCGCACCGCTGCAAACAACGCGACCGACGATCTCCCACTCACCCAGGATCACCGCAGACCCCGACACTCCCTCAAACAACTGAGGCCCGACGCTCCTGGGTAAATTTTTAAACTTTAACCCCTTAGGATATTAATGCACTGAGTACAATTTGTGAGTGAAACCAATAGTTAACTGTCAGTCACATTTAGTTAACTATTGGTTTCACTCACAAATTGTATTCAGTGCAATAATATGACAATGTGTAGCATGGTATGAAAGGTTGATGAGTGAACCAGGGAGGATAAGGAAGATTTTATTGTCATGCATATTTGTTGTGGTTATCCTGAAAACCAGATTGACCAGTCCAGACCCCAAGGACTGGGTTGAAAACCACTGCCCTTCTCTGTTTATACTCTAATCTCTGTGAAGGATGCAGGGAGAGTTTGGATTTTGGATTTTAAAGTGGGATTACTGATCTTTCAGTTTTTTACCTTCCTAGATGAAGGTGCAGCAAAAATAAATAAAAGCGTTTTGAGTATTCATCAGTTGGGAGGGTTTATTTCTATAGTTACGTTACATATTTTGCCACATAAAGTAAGAGGGTGGAAAAAAGGAAAGACTTTGCCAGGGTAGGTGCTTAATCATTGGTACTATTTTAAAGCATATAGGGGCCCTTTTACTAAGCCGTGTAAGCGCCTTCGCATGCCCAACGCACTCCAAAACGGAGTTACTGCCCGGCTACCGCGTGGCTCTTGTAATTTCATTTTTGGCGCACGGCTGAAAAATCATTTTTATTTTTGGACACGCGTATCGGATGCGCCAAGTGGCATTTGACGTGTGTAGGTCATTACTGCCCGGTTACCGCGTGAGACTTTACCGCTAGGTCAATGGCTGGCAGTAAGATCTCAGACCCAAAATGGATGTGCAGCAATTTTCATTTTGCCGCACATCCATTTTCAGCAAAATTTTAAAAAATGCATTTTTTGCAGGCGCACTGAAAAATGATTCTGCGCGTAACCAAAACACGCGCCTAAACTACCAGAGGCCATTGTTCAGTGCACCTTAGTAAAAGGACCCCATAGCATTTTCTTTTTCTTTTAATGTTACCAGTCTTTACTAATAATAATTATAGGGCTCTCAGGAATAAAAAGTTGAGATCAGGTCATTTGCCCAGCAACACACAGAACATCGTCATTGGATCCTGTGCCAGATTTAACGGCTGCTGTTGCTTGGAAAAAAATCATTTAAAAATGCAAGTTTCAGATGAGATGTATTTCTTTTCTTGCAAGGCCTAATAACCTTGTTATGTAACTTTATTCTCTCATTCTGAAGTGATGCATTATAAAAAGCC
The DNA here is from genome assembly GCF_901765095.1 of Microcaecilia unicolor. Lineage (NCBI taxonomy): Eukaryota > Metazoa > Chordata > Amphibia > Gymnophiona > Siphonopidae > Microcaecilia > Microcaecilia unicolor. The sequence continues at coordinate 306,740,375 of NC_044034.1, read as the reverse complement.
TTCTCACCAAAGCACCTACTCTAGTCATAGATTTGGGATAGCTAATGCAAGCCACAGTGAATCTTTTTCTTAGTCCGGGACAAGAAATACTTATCATATGAGTCACTTATGAAAGAAACCCAAATCTTTGGCTGCTGAATACACAGCGTAAGCTTGAAACTAATTACATTCCTTTTTATTTTGGCTTTGGCAGCAGGGTCTTCTAAATTGCTTTACTATACCCTTCCATACTTCTCTAGTTTATATTATCAAACCATAATGGCTCTTCTGGTTTGTGTCTAAGATTGTTTTCAAGGTCTAGCACTATGAGACTGCTTTGGATTCTCTAGGGTTTCCTGACTTGCCCTATTGTCCTAATGGATAAACTGAACCTATCCTGGTTTGCTTTGCTTTGTTTTCCCTCCCTGACTTCACAAGCTCCAGAATCGCTAGGGATCTATATATCCCTTCCGAGGAACATTCCACAATTACTCTCTCAGCAAGTCATGCTCTTAGAAATGGAACATTTCATATACTCCTTACACAGCCCCTTGTACTGAGGAAGACACACATATCACTGGAGAATTTAAGGGGCTGTTACATAAGGATATAAAAACTGGGATAAAAGTGAAATGGGAAATTGGATCGTCAATGCTGTTTTCCACAGTATTTAGTCAGTAGATCTGTAATTTAAAAAAGGCTTATATGCCAAGTCAGTGGCTCCATGCAAGTGTTGCATGTTGCCATTCAGAGTCCCTGGTTCAGTTCCCAGACTGGTTCTTCCACGCCCTAAATGAGATGGGCTGATTTTGCTCCAAAAGCTGTGTTCACAACCCCTAGGGATGGGCTGGGAGTCATGGCCATTAATAATGGTGATATATGGTGGCTATATTTAGGGCCTTTTTTACCATACCGCACTAACGATTCCCATGCGGCAAAGCCAATGAAGCCCATTTAAAGTAAATGAGCTTTGTCGGCATCGCTCCGCCGGGAATCTCTAGCGCAATTTAGTAAAAGAGGCCCTTAGAGTGAAAGACTCAGGGTTCTTGAGGAATCAGGATGAGGTGTATTAAATAGGGAGAAAGCATCCCTGAGCGGTGGCAGATGAAGGTTTATGGTGTCAGAATCGTAGTTCTAATGAAGAGAGAAGTTAGAAAAGGGACTTATAGGATGATTGGGAAGAGGAGCAGGCCTGGAGCTGACAGCAAAGAATTTTTTTCTGATTTTTGTTGTTTTGTTTATTGTATACATTATGCAATTTTCCTTTCTTTGTTCTTACCTTTTTACATTTATCTATTTTTATTTTTCTTTTACTAATATATGATGATTGTAAATTGCTCTGGTGTATTTTCAATGAGCGATATATCAAATATTAAATTAAATCAATTTGAACCTTGAACTACAGTACCAGGCCAGAAAAAGAAAAGAAAAGGGCTATTCCTAGATGTTTATTTGATTTTTTAAAAAGACATTTGGCAGACCTCTGGCATTATTCCTAGATGTTCAAACAGGCCATGTCCATGCACCAGCACTGAATATCCAGGAATATGTAGGCAGATAAAACATAGCCAGTTAACTGTGGTATTCAGCATTTAACCGGCTTCAATGAACTGCTTATAATTAGGACTGTGTTTTATGCAGTCCTATTTGTGTGGTTATCCTGGGCGGTTAAATGCTTAATATCGGCACTTAACTGGCCAAGCGCTGACTCCACCCCTGGAACGTTCACAAAGTAGCTGCTTTTGGCTTAGGTGCTAACTGCCGGATTCTATATATCGCGCCTAGCATTCTGCACTGAATTCTAAGCATATTCCATAACAACACGTATATAACTTAATTGGCTTAACAAGCCAATCAGCATTTTTAACAGCACTTAACAAGCGATAATGAGCAGTAATTGGCAATAATTAGAATTTATCTGCATAACTCACTAAGCGTATTCTGTAATGAACTGTGCCTAAAATCTAAAGTGCACAGTTCAACAGGAGCGTGGCCATGGGCGGGAAATGGGCATTTCGTGGGTATTCCCAAATTTACCTGCGTTGTTATAGAATATGGCCCAGTCCGCGTAAATCTATGAGCAAGGATTTACATCATGTTTTCGTTGGTGTAAATGGAGGCGCATAGTTTTAGGTACTGAGATATCAGCTAAGCGTATTCTATATACTGTGCCTAAATCTTATAGAATAAGCCTAGGAGGAAATGTTTTCTGTGCTGATTTTTTAACACTTCGTTTAAACTGCTATGGTAGCCTTTGGAAGTATTACTTTTGAGTTTTGGGATTGTGACTTTTGCTCTGAATTCTCTTCTCTGTATCAGAACTAAGAAACAACAGCTTGTACCGTGTTTTAGACCTTGGAAACCTCACAAGACTCCTGAAGCAGGCGCATAGGCGCTCAAACATCAGCTGTGTTGAGTCACTTGATGCTTCCCAAATAAAGATTATTTATTGTATATATACGTGCCAGCTTACCCTACTCCTTTCTCTGCTGGAACACTTTTACATAGGGATCAAGTGTTCCTCCACTTTTTGTGGTTTCTCCTCAAATTTTTTAAGTACTATATATAGAATCTGGCCTTAACTGAGCATTTTCTACAGTGCTATTCGGTTAAATGCCACTGAATATGTTCAGTTATCCCAAGACAAGCGATTTAAGTGACCAGGAGCCATTTCTGGCTATTTATATTGCTTTGAATATCAACCCCTCAGATGTCACCATTCTGTATATCTTAGTGGTTTACAATAGGTAAGCAGAAGAAAGGCTGCATCTTTCTCAAGAGCTATGTCTGAATCTTTGCAAAACATGGGTGAGTGCTCCTACTTCAGCAGCACTACTATTACTACTACTAATCATTTCTATAGCGCTACTAGATGTATGCAACGCTGTACCCATTATATGCAGGTACTTTCTCTGTCCCTAGAGGGCACACAATCTAAGTTGTTGTACCTGGGGCAATGGAGAGTTAAGTGACTTGCCCAGGTCACAAGGAGCTGCAGTGGGAATCAAACCCAGGTTGCCAGAATCAAAGCCTGCTGTTCTAACCATTGGGCCACTCCTCCCCCCAGCTGTGCTCACAATGGGGTCTAGAAATCCGTCAGAAAGGAAACCTAGGTCTGCTCACCATTAGCTTAGCTAGAAGGACTTAACTGAACTCCTTGGTAGGAGTGAATGGATGGTTACTAGCATTTCCAAATGATTGGAGGTGCCAAACACAATACAAATTACTCCTCCCTGGACACAGTGAAGGAACTTGATCAATACTGGAGGTCAGGGGCAGACTGACCATTAGGACAATAGGGCAGTGCCCAAGGGCCCACAGCAGTAGGGGGCCCAATCTCCCCTAGCCTCCATTTAGTTTAGTCACTTTTGATAGGTGGTTAGGGGGCCCATGACGCATATTGTCTGGGGGCCAAGGCCACTGTTAGTTTACGCCTGCTGGGGGTACTCAGTGCTCTTATGACTAGAGACAAGTTGTTGTTTATTCATTCTTGCTCTTTTTCAATGTAAATCATTCCATTCCCATTGAGATTTCACAGCACAGTTGGACAGTGTTGGCGACTGGCCACAATTATGCACATGTGAGTGTAACACCTGTTAACTTAGTAAACTCAAAACCCTTGCAGGGTTACCAACTGGATCAAGATTTGCCAACAGGGTTGATCCAGTTCTGGGTTTACCCCACTACTAGCAGGGTCTTGTAGTCTTGCTTTGCTTAGGGAATGCAATGGGGAAAAGGGAACTTTCTTACATTCAAGGAGGTAAACCTAGGACTAGATCAAGGGAAAGGAGATGGGATTTCATATACTGCTTTTCTGTGATTACAGTCAAAGCAGATTATATACAGGTGCTTATTTTGTACCTGGGGCAGTGGAGGATTAAGTGACTTGCCCAGAGTCACAAGGAGCTGCAGTGGGAATCAAACCCAGTCCTCCTGGTTCCCAGGCCACTGCACTAACCGTTAGACCATTCCTCCACTCTCTATCAGGCAAATCTGGATCCAGCTAGAAACACTAATCCCTTGCCAAATGCTACTGAAAGGAATAGGGCTTACATGTTGTCAGCCTTGATTTAAAAAGAGATGTTTCAAGCTTATATGCCTTGTTCCTATCCCTATAAAGGCGGTAAACCCCACTATGTTTCTGCTGTGGATAGGGGAGCGCTGTCTGGCAGCCACAGTGCTCATTTGGTTTTTCTTTTAGATCTGCATGATAGAGATTGGCTGTCGGTTTCATTGCTTCATAAAGCCATTTGGACTCTGGTTGTGGCAGCAGATCTGAGTGAATGCCAATTTAGGGTACTTTATCAGGCCTTTATCTCTCAAATGCAACTTTTCAATATGGGTGGCATTGACTCTCCCCTTTGTCCTAAATGTACTAAGCAACCTAATTCCTTTTTTCACGCCTTTTGGGCATGTCCCAAGATTCTTTTTTTTTTTTTGGTCCACGATAGTACAATATTTAGAATGCCTTTTGGGGTCCACAACAGACAAACAGCCAGATGAACAGACAGAAAGATGCAGTGACAATATCTGCTCTTACTCTAGTGAAATGTGACTAAAAAAAACCCTGTCTCATTTCCAAAATTTGAGAATGTGAAAAAAACAAATTGATGTTTTGACAGATGTTCACTTATCTGTATTTGTGGTGCAGATTTCAGATCACCCATGTGGCTTCAAGTCCAAATGAAGCTAAAGCAAACAACACATTTTTGAATGATATACTGTCAATAGTATTCATTCATTCAGTCAGTCAGTCAGTCAGTCAGACAGTCATTGGATTATCTCCCTTTTGGTTTCTTTGGAACAAGACCCATAATACCTTCCAACTTGGGAGCAAGATACAGAAGTGGCTGCCAGCACTTGCTGTGAACACAGCTCTTGGGGTTTGCATTAACTTCTGGAAATAGTTATCTAAAGAAATAGCAAGAGGCAGCACAGCACTGCCAGGATCTCGAATTCTATAGAGCATGATGTCTCAATTTCCTGTCCACCAAGCGCGTCAATTGTAAAATAGAACAAGGCACTACATACCACAAGGGACTTCACTAGGATGTCAGAAATGAACAGCGTAAGGAAACGTGTGGGGTGGTGTCTGTACTAATCCGGAGAATGGAGTGAACATTTCCTGTTAAAACCTTGAGAAAATCTAATATGGGTGTGAATCTTTACGCGACCTCCAGGAAGGAACTTTTATGCTGCACTTTAATAAACTGTAATAAGATGATAATATAATACTTGATTCTGCCAAAATCGCTCTGGCCTTTGGAGGGCAAATAAGGGATACCACTTGGAACAGCAACTGTCAAAAGCAGATGTTTGTCCTGCAACAAATCTGAAAAATATATTCAGAGCATGCAGGAGGACTCGGGACTCACTAAAATGGCTTTATTAACTACCTTAGACCTGCCTGTGGCTCTCTATTCACACATCAATCCAAATATCTACTTCAGGATGCAGGTGAAAGCTTGGCTCTTCAACCATTTCTTTAATGGAAGAAGTAACTAACTTGTTGGTCTCACTCACACACACGAGTGCAGCAGGACACGTTTATCCACTCCTATCCTAGATGGTATAATATTTAACCATCTCTGACCTCATGTGCAGCGTTCTTTAAATTAGTCACCTTATTTTCTAGCTCTTCTTACTCTCTTACCTATCTGTGTGTTCTATCTTTGCTTTACCCTTCACTGTCAATTAAAATGTTCTATTACGTATTGTGTATTGTTATTTGAATATTTTTACTGCTGTAATTGTCTATTGCTCATGTTTTTTATTTATTCTTACAGTACAGCGCCTTGAGTGAATTCCTTCAAAAAGGCGGTAAATAAATCTTTACATATATATATATGCCTTTAGTACACCTGCTGAAGCCCTCAGACCTGAATATATATCTGCTGCTGCTACACCCCCACACCCCTGCAACTTCCTATTAGAGCAATTTTGACAGTGTTAACATTTTTTCACTTTTGTTTAAATAATAGGAAAGCAAGCTTCTACAAAGTCAATCCTTTTACTCTATCATAAATGACACCTGAAAATTTCTAACAACGTTTCTCCTCTTTTAAACACTAACTAAAGATTTCCACACAAAAATCATTTTTAAAGGGCTTGTGTTGCTTCCCTCTCCAGGGATAGTACCAATGATGTAAAATGGGGGGAAAAATTGGCCTCTATTGGGAGGATGTTTCATATACTCGTTATCCTTTCTATGAAGAAATATTGCCTTATGTTACTCCCAAATCTATCCCTTTTCAGTCTCATATTATTCCAAATTCAGATCAAACAAGTTTCTTCTATCACTCTTAAACCTTACTTTTCATTCACTCTTCATTGTTATAAGGACGAAAAGGCTTCAGATGCTCGGCTGTTTTTTAATATTTCAGTTTGCCGGGCGAACTTCCTCATCAGCCTAAAAACCTCCTGTGTGATTTTTTTTCTTTATTTATCTTATTTATTTTTTTTAGTGCTGTATGCCATTCTTCTAAGACATATATAATTCTTTAATTTATTTCACAAGGACACCAAAGTCACTTATCTTTATTGGAGTGCTCTTAACAGTGACAAGCATGAAAAATAAATGTGTCTATGATAATGGTTCCCAAACTTTCTCAGGTCACAGCACCCCTAGGCTACACATTTCCTCTCAGGTCTCTACCCCCCCCCCCCCCCTACGCTGCCACCAATGCCATTGTCGCTGCCATAGAGTCCTACCTTTGCTTGCAGGGATGCCCAATTGAGGAAGTCCATTACCTGAGGAATGAGCTCCAGAGCAAATCGGTGGCATGCTCAGGGCCGTGCCAAGGGTCTGTGGTGCCCCCCTGCAGACTATCAGTTGGCGCCCCTGCCCCTCCCCCCGTTTTTTTTTTCAATTTTCTAAAAGCCAGTTTCTCATACATCTGCACACAGCTATGGAACGCACTACTGAAGGCCATAAAAACAATGCAAGACCTAACCATCTTCCAAAGGCTACTGAAAACAGATCTTTTCAAGAAGGCATACCATAATCATCCATCTTAAATACTAAATAATAACACTACACAAGATCCATACAAAACCGACAGCCTATCACATGATTGATTACCCTCCTTGCTACCTATATTTAAGCACTACCACTTTAAACCTCATGTTGAATAGAATCTCTCTATAGCAGATGACCTAATGTATGTCACAATCCATTTTATTACTCAGGAACCTTTATGCAATACCATAATGTATTCTTCTTTACCATGTATGTATGCACATGGTATACAAATATACCATGATCTGTTCCATGAATGTCATCATGTATGTATGTACCTTAACGCTATACCATTTGTAACTCTGTTACCCGGAAATGGCAATCGCCATTACGGCAAATGGAAGCCACATTGAGCCTGCAAATTGATGGGAAAATGTGGGGTACAAATGCTACAAATAAAAAATAGATAGATAAAAAAAAGCAACATAGGCACTGTTGTACCTTTCATAAAATAAACACTAAGGACCCTTTCACAAGGCATGCTAGTATTACGATGAAGATGCTCATAAAATTTTGTACTATTTTGCCATCTATTTTTTTTGGGGGGGGGGGGGGGGGGGGGAGATAATGGCTCACTTTGCTTTTTTTCCTGTCTGCCTCTTTGCCTTTCTGTTCCATCAGCTTATCTTCCTTTCTTCGTGCCCTTGTAGTCTCCCCTCCTTCTAGCTTGTTCTCCCCCCCCCCAACAGACAGAAATTGCCTTGCCTTGTTTTTCCTGCCTCTTTGCATTTGTGTTCCATCAACTTATCTTCCTTTCCTTGTGCCCTTGTAGTCTCCCCTCCTTCTAGCTTTTTCTCCCCCCCCCCAACAGACAGAAATTGCCTTGCCTTGTTTTTTCCTGCCTCTTTGCCTTTGTGTTCCATCAACTTATCTTCCTTTCCTCGTGCCCTTGTAGTCTCCCCTCCTTCTAGCTTGTTCTCCCCCCCCCCAACAGACAGAAATTGCCTTGCCTTGTTTTTCCTGCCTCTTTGCCTTTGTGTTCCATCAACTTATCTTCCTTTCCTCGTGCCCTTGTAGTTTCCCCTCCTCCTTCCTCCCTGACTCTAGCTTGTTCTCTCCCCCCCCCCCCCCCACCCGAAATTTCCTTGCCTTGCCTTTCCTTTCTTCCCAGCTGGCTGGTTCACTCCCAGTTCCCCCAACCTGCAGGGCCTTCAAATCAAATGCACTTTCTTTTCCCATAAGTAGGCCCCAGCCGCCCAGGCCATTACAGTAATCAATAAACAACAAGGCGAATAGGCGATGTCTGTTCTTACCATAGTTGTCAGCAAAAAATAATATATATATGCGGCAGCGGCTCTTCTCTCCTCACTCCAACGGCGTCGTGCATCGGCAACACACCCAGTCCTCGTCCTCCTTCGAAGTTTGGTCGACGTCGACTCGCTGCGCTGACTCGCTCTCAATAACTCGACGGACGGCGCACGGTGGACTACACTGACGGTCGGACTCGGACTGCCTGCCTGCGCGGCTCCAGGCGCATGCGTGGAAGAGCTGGGGGCGGTGCCAAACAGCTGAGCGCTGCGCACGGGAAGGCAGCGCATGCACATAGGCGCCAAGAGGTTTATTTTTTTTTAATTTTACAACACAGACTCGGCCGGCGGCGCCCTTGAAGGCAAGCGCCCCCCTGCCGTGCTTACCCCGCTTACCGGGTTGGCACGGCCCTGGGCATGCTTCAGCTACTGATGCTGGCATTCCCACACATTCCCTCCTTCTTTTCCCCCTTTCCATTCAGCATTTTCCTTCCTTCACTCCCCCTTCCATCCAGCATCTGCCCTCCTCTCCCCCTTACATCCAACATGTGACCTCTTTCTCTTCCCTCTTCCAGCCAGTCTCTGTCCACCTTCTCTCCCCTTCTATCCAGCCTCTGCCCACCTTCCCTCCCCCTCTTCCATCCAGCTTAAGTTCCTGTTTCCCCCCAATCCAGCATCTGCCTTTTCTATCTCCCCCCCCCCCCCCCACACACACACACGCCTGCCACTGCTGCTTCTCTAGACCAGTAGTAGCAGCAGCAAACAGGCAAAGCAAGCTACAGTCACCACAAAGCAGGCCGGTGGTGCTCCAGAACAGGAAGTGACATCCAAGGGGCAGGACCGTCAGTTGTGCATATGGAGAGTCCAGCCCCGCAGTGACTGCAGCTTGTTTTGCAACTGGTGCTGCTCATCTAGAGTTTGGGAACCACTGATTTATGATATTTTTTTGATTTCCAGGAGTAGTCAACAGAGTCTGTTGTGGTTTTGCTGCTAATTCTGAGTTGTCATTCCATCAGAGATCCTGACACTGAAGATCTCATTCTCTCTTTCTTATTTCTTGTGTTTTTATAGGATGCTTAGTCAGCGGAGGAAGCTCAAGTACTGGCCATACTCTGTGAACTGTACTGGCAATGAAGCTCACGTCTCCAGTTGTAAACTGGGGGACCGTATCATTGTGGATATGAAGAGGAACCAGAGCTGTCAACATGGCATGCCAGTGGTGGTGAGCTGCACACCTGGGAGAGCCTTTGCTCCCAGCAGCAATACAGGCTTCAGGAAAGCATTCAGACTGGAGGTGAGCCCTCTCTCTAATCCAGTGGTTCTTAACCTTTTTTCTGTTATGACACATCTGTAATGTTCAGGCAAGCCTTATCACTGTTCTTCTACCTCACTTCCGGAATGATTAGCATGCAGTTTAAACCTAGCACTGTAAATATACAACATCACCAGGATAGAATCTCAGTTCTTAAGCAAATCTTCTTTAATGTAGTAACTTGAACAAGAAGAAGATAACTTACAGTTTTGTTGCTTGAAAAGTATTGTAGCTTCTGCTACCAGAGTCCATTCTCAACCAATGTGCCCTAGACTCAGGTAATGCTGTACAGTAAAATACTAGGTTATAGGTTGGGTACTAAGAATGGTAAAAGGACTTGATGGAATTAGAGTGATTTTGGAGGCATGGACACAGTGGTGCGCTGGGGAATTTTTAACAGGCTCTTTTTTAAGGACATAGCCAGTTCTTCAATTTGGGGGGAGGGGGCCCGAGGTGGACTAGGAATGGAAAACATTCCTCTCTCTCTTCCCTCCCCCCCCCCCCCCCCATGTGGGCACACTAGGCATACCTTACCTGACAGGAATGCCGAGCCCCAAATGGACTACCACCGCTCCACGCTGCGAGTTTCTGGCTCTGAGCAGCATGCCAGGAATTCTCACACATACTTGCTCAAGAAGTCCTGGCATGCTGCTCAGCACCAGAAACAAGCAGCAAGGAGCAGGGACAGTCCATTTATTTGGCTGGTGGGGCTTGGTATCCCTGCCAGCAAAGGTAAAGGAGTTCAGAGATGCCAAGGGTGGCCCATCTCAAAGCTGGGGATTTACCACCACTATTCTGAAGATTGAAGGCCAATGAGTGAGGTTTTTCTTGCGGGCATCGATACACATATTGCAAAAGTAAACAACTTCTACAGAGTACATCCAAAACATAATTATTTTCTCATTTCCATCTTCCGAAATTCCAGACAGCAGATGTACAGATCAGCAGGACCCAAAACAAGTAAAGTCAGAAACACAGTCTATACCAAATTATTTAACCACCCTTAGGATTCACTTTTGGGTTTAAAAAGCAAAACCATGTACATGTAAGGACTGGATAAATGAATTAAAACAAAGTTTAAAGCAAATGCCCTTAATATGTAATTGCTGAGTGATAGAATATTCACATAGCAACCAGCCTGAGCCAACAGTTTTATTTTCCATTGAACATAATTAACTTTGTATGAACTTGGTGGCTAATAGTATGCTGAACCAAACAATGTGGTCACATTTAGATTGACTATTTATTTATTTGTAGCATTTGCATCCCACATTTTCCCACCTATTTGCAGGCTCAATGTGGCGTACATTGTTCCGCAATGGTGATCACCAATTCCGGAAGAAAGAAATACATAGTTATAAAGGAGATGACAGAGTGGGTTAGGTATTCAGATAAAGAAAGTACATTTTCATAATATGAAATAAAAGGAATTGGATTAAACTTCAATCATGATTGATTAGCTTAAATAATCAGGAATAAAGAGTTGCTTTTGTATAGTTCTGGTATAACTTAATTACTGGTATTTAGGATGGATCTTTGTGGTATGCCTTATTGAATAGGTTGGTTTTCAGTAATTTTTGGAAATTATACATGTCATGCATTGTTTTTATGGGTTTTGGTAATTCATTCCATATTTGCGTGCTTATGTAGGAGAAACTGGATGCATATGTTAATTTATATTTTAGTCCTTTGCAGCTGGGGTAGTGAAGATTCAGGAACATACGTGATAATCTATTAGAATTCCTGGTTGGTAGGTCTATCAGGCCTGACATATACACCGGAGCTTCACCGTGTATGATCTTATGAACCAAGGTGCAGACCTTGAAAACAATGCGTTCTCTTAGTGGAAGCCAATGTAGTTTTTCTCTTAGGGGTTTGGCGTTTTCATATTTCATTTTTCCAAATATGAGTCTGGCTGCTGTGTTTTGTGCAGTTTGGAGTTTCTTAATGATTTGTTATTTGCATCCGGCATAAATTGCATTGCAGTAGTCTAGTTGGCTTAGTACCATTGATTGTACCAGTCTACGGAAAGTTTCCTTTGGGAAGAAAGGTTTTATTCTTTTGAGTTATTCTTTTGACTATGGAGAGAGCATCTGCATGAAGGAAACCCTCCCCTCATTATTCAATACCTGGAGTATTGCATTCAGTTCTGGTCACCATATTTCAAAAAAGATATAGCGGAATTAGAAAAGGTTCAAAGAAGAGCGATCAAAATGATAAAGGGGATGGAACTCCTCTCATATGAGGAAAGGCTAAAGAGGTTAGGGCTCTTCAGCTTAGAAAAGAGACTGATGAGGGGAGATGATTGAGGTCTAAAAATCCTGAGTGGTATAGAACAAGTAGAAGTAAATCAATTTTTCACTTGTTCCAAGAGTACAAAGACTAGGGGACACTTGAGGAAATTACATGGAAATACTGTTAAAACAAATAGGAGGAAATATTTTTTCACTCAACGAATAGTTAAGCTCTGGAACTCTTTGCCAGAATAGGTGGTAACGGCAGTTGGCGTATCTGGGTTTAAAAAAGGTTTGGACAAATTTCTGGAGGAAAAGACCATAGTTTGCTACTGAGACAGACATGGGAACTAACTGCTTGCCCTGGCATTTGTAGCATGGAGTGTTGCCACAATTTGGGTTTCTGCCAGGTACTTGTGACATGGCTTGGCCACTGTGTGGAAAACAGGATACTGGGTAGATAGACCACTGGTCTGACCCAGTATGCCTACTTTTATGTTGTTATGTTCTTAAATAGTAGTAATACAAATAGGCAAGTACGTTTTTATAATATACCCCTGCAATCCACAAAACAAAAAGAGCAAGTTCCCACACGTAATTTTTTTTTTTAATGTAGGCACAGGAAAAAAAAAAGAGAGATGTTAAATGCTCCTAGGTTTTAACCTAATTAATTTTTAAAAATTGTACTTATAAATAGTAAGTCTGATTGTTAAGCACCTGATTCTCATAACGTTGTCTGTTTTGGTGGCCCTTTATTAGGTGAAAACATCTCAGCACAAACACAGGGAGTCCCTATAACCAGCCCCTCGAAATGACACAATACTACTATAACCGATGAAACCAGTGGTGTGCTGGTAAATTTTTAACAACAGGCTCTCTCCATGGTCCACCTCGGCGCGCCCCCCCCATCCACCTCGGCCCCCCCCATCCACCTCGGCCCCCCCCATCCACCTCTGCGCCCCCCGTCCACCACTGCGCCCCCCACCCAGCTCTGCGCCCCCCCCAAAAAATTGCAGAGCTGGCTATACTCCGGGGGGGGGGGGGGGGGGGGGGGGCGGCCAACACATTACTCTCTCCAGGAAAAAAAAATTAAATTATCCCAGGTTCCAACCTAATTCATGTTTAATATGGGATAAAATGCCATAAATAAGTAAATAAATATAAACTTTTAACGTTCAGCACCTGATTCTCAAAGTGGACATATTCCAAACACTATAATGAAAATAAAATTAATTTTTTTCTACCTTTGTTGTCTGGTGACTTTGTTTCTCTGATCATGCTGGTCCAGTATCTGATCCTGCTGCTCTCTATCTGTTCCCTTGACTCCGTTTCCAGGGCTTCCTTTCCATTTATTTCTTTTCTTTCCTCCTTTCTTCTTCATTTCTGGTCCTCTGCAGACTTGACTGTACAGTGGATCCAACTTCTGCCTATTTTCTCCATCCATGTGCAGTTTCTCTCCTCACTTCCTTTTCCCTCATCTAATCTCCTTCCTCTATCTTCCCTCCATGTCCAGCATTTCTTCTCTCTCCCTTCCCTCCCCTCCATCCATGTCCAGAATTTCTCTTGCTCTCCCCTCCATCCATGTCCTGAAACTGTCCTCTCTCCCCTGCCCCTCTCTATCCATCCATACCCAGCAATTCTCTTCTCTCCCCTACCCCCCTCTACCCACCCATGCCCAGCAGGTCTCTCCCCTGCCCCCCTCTACGCACCCATGCCCAGCAAGTCTCTCCCCTGCCGCCCTCTACCCACCCATGCCCAGCAAGTCTCTCCCCTGCCCCCCTCTACCCACCCATGCCCAGCAAGCCTCTCCCCTGCCCCCCCTCTACCCACCCATGCCCAGCAAGTCTCTCCCCTGCCCCCCTCTACCCACCCATGCCGAGCAGGTCTCTCCCCTGCCCCCCTCTACCCATCCAGCGATTCTCCTCCCTCCCCTGCCGCTCCAAAGCATGTCCAAAGATGTCCTTCGCTCCCACCCTCCCCTCCCCTCCCGCTCCCCTCCGTCTTTTTTTAATTACCTCCGTCGAAGCGTGCGCCATTTAAAGCCCTGCTGCGTACTGGCCGTCTCCAGGCTTCCCCTGCTTGATTCGGATGATGTTCGTGCCTTAGTCCTGCCTTCGCGAAAAAAGGAAATGACGTCAGAATGAAGGCGGGACTAAGGCACGAACATCATCCGAATCAAGCAGGGGAAGCCTGGAGACGGCCAGCACGCAGCAGGGCTTTAAATGGCGCGCGCTTCGACTGAGGTAATTAAAAAAAGACGGAGGGGAGCGGGAGGGGAGGGTGGGAGCGAAGGACATCTTAGGACATGCTTCGGAGCGGCAGGGGAGGTAAGCATGGCCTGTGATGGCGCCGACCTGCCATGCTTACCTCCCGCAATGGAGCCGGCTCGCCCCCAACAACAACCGGCTCGCAAGAGCTGTCAAAATTTAACAAGCGGCTCTTGCGAGCCGGTGCGAGCCGGCTCCAGCACACCACTGGATGAAACCAATACTTCCTCTGTGTACATCTGTGCACAAGCAGGCATGTTTAAAAATATAACTGAAATCAAATAAAAATGCTACCAACAATAAAGAACGTGGATAGAGAAGCTCATAGGTCTCCTGTTCTCAATCTTAACCTCCTTGGGCTCCCCTACCTCCCATGGTCTACCCCCAGTTCCATGCTTCCTGCTTCAAACCTGCAACCTGGCCCCCACAGCCTGGCCCGGCCCCCTTCAAACCCACGGCTCCTTCCCGCAGCAGTTCTGAGCACTAAAAAGAAAAAGATCTGCTGGTACAGAGCCATGTGGTGCATCAGTCACAGCCAGACTCTGCCAGAACCTCCCCTGTGGCAGCAGGAAGTGTGTCACAGGGGAAGGTTCTGGGCCAGCAGAGCCTGGCATTGCAACATGCAGCTCTGTACTGGCAGCACTTTTTCTGTTTAGTGCTCAGAAGTCAAAACTGCTATGGGAAGGAGTCGTGGGTTTGAAGCGGGAGGGAAGGAAAGAAACGGGTTGTGGGAGGTGGGGGAGCCAGAGGAGACAAAAGGAATTTATGCTGGGGCACATAGGGAAGGGGAAGATGAAGGAGGCACCCGGTTCAGCAGTGTTTGGGGGGAGCAATGCCCCCTTCGACCCCAAAACTACGCCCATGCTACCAACAATAAAGAACCACAACATAAATAGAGCAGCTCACCCGCACCTCCTTGCCTCTTTTTCTGCCACAATTCATCTTTTTAAGCAGTGCTGGCACACATCAGGAAGCAGGCTGCTTCAGCCAATCTCAGAGGTCTTCCTTCAGCCTGTCCCGCTCCCGGGGGCTGAAGGAAGGCCTCCAGGATTGGCTGAAACAACCTGTTCCTGCCAACGTGTGCCTACACTGTTAAAAAAAAATTAATCACTGCACTGGTGGTAGAAAAAGAAGAGGAAAGAAGGTGTGTGTGGGGGGGTGGGGGGGGAGGGGGAGGGGGACAAAGAGACCGAGCAAAGAGAGGAAGGGGGGGTTGAGAAGATGCCTAAGTTACAGGACCCCAGGAGAGTACCCAAGCCCAAATTTTGGTAGCTAGTTGTTAAAGTGGCTACCAAAGTGGCTACTTTAACAACCAGCTCCCCAAATTCTGAAAAATCTAACTAATGGCTCTGGCGAGCCGATGCGAGCCGGCTCCAGCACACCACTGCATGCACTGCTTGCTATGTCAGAGAACTGCTTCTACCATGCTTTCAGAGGTGAAGGAAAGAAAAAGGGGACACTGCTAGTCCAGTATGCTAGAAGGCAAGCAACCAATAGGAAACCTCCCATAAACCATAGGGAGCTCTCTGTTGGAGTTCCTCAGGGATCTGTCCTTGGACCCCTTCTTTTCTCAATCTACACCTCTTCCCTGGGCTCGCTGATCTCATCTCATGGTTTCCAATATCATCTTTATGCTGACGACACCCAGCTTTATCTCTCCACACCAGACATCACTGCGGAAACCCAGGCCAAAGTATCGGCCTGCTTATCCGACATTGCTGCCTGGATGTCCAACCACCACCTGAAACTGAACATGGCCAAGACCGAGCTCATTGTCTTTCCACCCAAACCCACTTCTCCTCTCCCTCCCTCTCTATTTCAGTTGATAACACCCTCATCTGCCCGCAACCTCGGAGTCATCTTCGACTCCTCCCTCTCCTTCTTTGCGCATATCCAGCAGACAGCCAAGACCTGTCGCTTCTTTCTCTATAACATCAGCAAAATTCGCCCTTTCCTCTCTGAGCACACCACCCGAACTCTCATCCGCTCTCTCATTACCTCTCGCCGTGACTACTGCAACCTACTCCTCACTGGCCTCCCACTTAACCATCTATCCCCCCTTCAATCCGTTCAGAACTCTGCTGTGCGTCTTATCTTGCACCTAGACCGATATGCTCATATCACTCCTCTCCTCAAGTCACTTCACTGGCTTCCGATATAGTTCAAGCTTCTCCTACTTACCTACAAATGCACTCAATCTGCAGCCCCTCATTACCTCTCTACCCTCATCTCCCCTTACGCTCCTACCCGTAACCTCCGCTCACAGGACAAATCCCTCCTCTCAGTACCCTTCTCCACCACCGCCAACTTCAGGCTCCGCCCTTTCTGCCTCGCCTCACCCTATGCTTGGAATAAACTCCCTGTCCATCGTCAAATCCTTGCTCAAAGCCCACCTCTTCAATGTCGCCTTCGGCACCTAACCATTATACTTCTATTCAGGAAATCTAGACTGCCCCAATTTGATTGACTGCACTTTTTGTCCTTTAGATTGTAAGCTCCTTTGAGCAGAGACTGTCCTCTGTGTTAAATTGTACAGCGCTGTGTAACCCTGGTAGCGCTTTAGAAATGTTAAGTAGTAGTAAGTAGTAGTAGTAGTACATAAGAGAACATAAGAGTAGCCATACTGGGTCAGACCAATGGTCTACCTATCCCAGTATCCTGTTTTCCAAACAGTGGCCAAGCCAGGTCACAAGTACCTGGCAGAAACCCAAATTGTGGCAACACTCCATACTACAAATCCCAGGGCAAACAGTTGCTTCCTATGTCTGTCTCAATAGCAGACTATGGACTTTTCCTCCAGGAATTTGTCCAAACCTTTTTGAAACCCAGATACACTAACCGTTGTTACCACCTCCTCCGGCAAAGAGTTCCAGAGCTTAACTATTCGTTGAGTGAAAATATATTTCCTCCTACATGTGCTCTGAAGGAGCCCATCAGAGAGAAGTACAAAATTGCATAGATTTGTAAGGGCACAATTTCTTATCTTAAAAGCACAAGCACTGAATACTGTATACAAACAACATGCAACCTGCCTCCATGAATATGACAAACAAGGTTCATGTATGTGACACACCGAATGCTAAAATTCACAGCTGAACAAAACACACCTAAATATTTCAATGTTTAACTGTAAGTTTTGTATGAATTTGCATATCCCAATTCAAAAAGCTGTATGCAAAACATCAGTCCCTGATTTCTCACTTGTCATACAAGAATTCTAGTGTTACCTCAGTAATAGCAGCACAAATCACTACCAGATGCTGTGAAGCAACACTAAATCCTGCAAATATGCTACTAAGAAACTATAAAGCAAGCAGAATTTATGGACAGCAGACCTGCAACATTTTCAGTTGGGGCTAGAAGCAGCAGTTATTATTGGGGGTAGTGGAGAAGCAGAAATAGGGATCAGTTACGGGGATTTCAAGAACCTGACTCCCAAGATTGCTGGTCTCCCCAGCTTGCAGGCACAGACGGTTGTAAAAGAAAAACAGACTTGCTGTCTACACCTAAATTTTTGTGACACACCTCCCACCTATGAGAGCTAATTATTTTGAAGAAGCTGCATGTCCTTGATAGAATTATAAAAACTGGGGAGGTTTTTGTGCTGATGATTGAGAAGTGGGGCGCAAGCAGTATTGAAACAAAGATACCCCATTTTCTGAGGCTCTTCCTACTCCAGATAGGAGAGAGAGAGAGAGAAAGAGAAAAAAAACTTGTTTAAAATAATTGCTGATTACAAATAATTGTTATGTGGAATATTAACAATCTTCATGGACTTTTGAGAATACTGGCCTACTACAGTGTGTTTTGTTAGTTTGATTGTGCTGAACCCCTTTCCATTCCTGCAAATCTGGCATCTCTACCTTTCTTAGCCACCACCACCCCTGTCCACGGGCTGGCGTCTCTCCACCCCCTCTCATTCCCATGCAGCTCAGTATCTCTCTTACCCACTCCTCCTCATGGTCCTCAAAACATGTATGGGTCCTCAGCAGAGGCAGCAATTGAAACAGGCTGCCTCTGTCTGGCCCTGCCTGGGCCTTTCCTGTGGCGCATCCCATTTACAGCTGATCACAATAATATTAAGATACTAGTAAGAAATGCCCGTTTCTGGCAAAAATGAAACGGGCGCTAGCAGGGTAATCCCCCCCCCCCCCGTCCTCCCTCCCGAGTTGCATACACCTCCTCCGTGCCTCCGTTCCGAGTTGCACACCTCTCCTCTTCGTCCCTTCGTCCCTCAGTGACGTGGTTGCGAGGGCCGCCCGCCCTCAACGTCTTCGCGTTTTGACGCGAGGGCCGCCCCGCCCTCAACATCATCGCGTTTTGACGCAAGGGCGGAGCTACAGTGACTGGAGCCTGCAGGCCAAACTGGATATCTCGGGCGCCTTAAGTTTCCGGCTTGGCTTGAGGCTTCAAAGTGCCTTTTATATATATAGATGTGTTCTGAGCTTTTTTTGACATTTGAAGAGCTACAAAATTTGCATTAGATGAATTGGGAAAGAAGCTATTTAAAAATTAAAAATGATTTTGATACAAAATTCATAAAAATTAGTAGGACCTATGATAAAGATAGTGAGCCATAAGCACTATAAAGTTTAAGTACTCATGTGAAATATAGCGCCACTGATGGTCCGTTTAGATCTAAGTTGTTGCAAGATAAGTTTAATGCATTTGTATTCATGCAGCATGTATTGGTTACTTGAGAATTTATCTATGGTTATTCTCCTGCAGAAAAATGTTTGGGACCATTTAAGGGGTCCTTTTACTAAGCCGTGGTAAAAAGTGGCCTGCGGTAGTGTAGACATGTGTTTAGGGCGCGCCAGGCCAGTTTTTACCACATCTTCAAAAGGGGGCTTTTTTTAATGGGACGGGAAAAGGGCATGCGGTAAAACTGAAACCAGTGCGCGCCTAAAACCAGCCTGAGCCCTTAACGTGACCCACTGATCTAGCAGTAAGGGCTCACGCACTACATGCGTGGTGACTGGTTGGCACACACCAACTGATGATTACCGTCGGAAACGCTGCACATGGGAAGAAATAAATCATCCAGGCATTATGGGCACACGGCAAATCTGAAATTACCACCAGGGGTGCGGTAGCCTGGCGGTAGTATCATTTCAGCTCACGCTTCACGGGCATAGAGCCTAACGTGCCTTTGTAAAAGGACCCCTAAGTGAGATAGCAGTGTATGAAGGCATGTACTCTAGGAAAAAAGGCGACCAATCTTGAATGATGAGTTTAAAGGAATCAAGGAGAGATGAGTGCAGGAGCGTAGCCAGACTTCGGCGGGAGGGGGGTCCAGAGCCTGAGGTAAGGGGGCACATTTTAGCCCCCCCGGCACCGCCGACCCCCCCCCCCCCGCCATTGCCAACACCACCAACTTTGCCCCCCTCCCCCCCCCCGCCGCTGCCAACCCTCTCGACCCCCCCTCCTGCCGCCAACCCGCCATCGCCTACCTTTGCTGGAGGGGGACCCCAACCCCCACCAGCCGAGGTCCTCTTCTTCTCACAAAAGGCTTCCTTCTGTTTCTGACGTCCTACAGAAGGAAGCCTTGCGCGGGAAGAAGAGGACCTCGGCTGGCGGGGGTTGGGGTCCCCCGCCAGCAAAGGCAGGCGACGGCGGGTTGGCGGTGGGAGGGGGGGTCGAGAGGGTCATCGGCAGGGGGGTCCAGGGCCAAATCTATGGGGGCCCCGGCCCCCCTGGCCCCACATAGCTACCCCACTGGATGAGTGAGCAAGAAAAAGGGCTTAATTGGGTTTGTTTGGATTGCTGAAGGATTAAAAGTAGTTTTGGTTGAGGGATGTTACTATATGTGGGCTGAAATCCAATTGGTGTCTTTTTTTTTTCCTCCCAGATTTGGGGTGTTATATAAGGAGCAGGTTTTGTGCAGTTATGTGCTGCCAGGCTGTTTTTCAATTTACTGTGGTCTGTTTTTCCAGCATGTGTCTGTGTTGGGAGGGGGGGGGAGAGGTAGTCCTTACAGATCATACCAAACTCCTTTTGTTCTCTGTAACACTCGCATTTGGGTTGGGGGGGGTGTTTAGGGGGCTTATGTTTTGGGAGGAACAAAACATTGAAAACAGATCACTCTATGAATACTAATTGTATTTAGTGTTCAGTTTTAATTTCCAATTACACTTTGTCACACGAATCTGGCTTCCAGATGTGCCTACTTGGGTCTCTTAGGTCAGTCATCAGTCATGCTAGACAAAACAGTACAGGTAGTCATAATGTTACTCAAAATCTATGGGGTGTCTTCCTGTATCCTCTGTTAGAAAAGGGCACAGGTCGCCCTGTTGGAGGAGATGTGGTTAATTGATTCAAGAATAAGGATTGAATAGAACAAATGATTTATGCATTTTGTAATTCTTGAAAAATGGGGGTAAATTTGTTAATAGATACATTTCTTCCACTAGTAGAACAGACAGTCTTTAGTACTCTGGGGTGGTAGATTCTAATTTTCAAATTACACAGACTTAAAAATTAATTTGGGGTAACATGTATAGTGCTCATGTGTGGTAATTTCACTTCTTTGAGGCCCTGTGTAAAGTAATTGCCTCAGATGCCCATCTTTGCAGGTAGAGACTGGAGTTCTGCACAGACCCAGATAACAGTAGATCTGGGACCTTGATCACACATAACATTGTGGTTACTCTTATGGAGCTCTAGAACTAGCTACATCTTCAAGACATTTAGAAAGTGTTGAACCCCACAGGAAATATTACACTAGCTTTTGTCAAAAGCATAACACATATGACTGAACAGACGATTTCCTTTGCTCCAAGTCATTAGTGTGACATGTCGTGTTTGTGAATATCTTATCTGCTCAGAATCTCTCTCTCTCTCTCTCTCTCTCTCTCTCTCTCTCTCTCTCTCCTTGTTGTATAATGTTAACTTTCTACAAATGATCTCTATTCTACTGCTGACTTTCAGTTGAGACATTCTGTAAATGATGGGAAACCCTCAAAACTGTGCTGAGAGGAGAAATGATTGCATCTACTGGTCATCCTACCGGGTCTAAAAGCAGAAACAAAAGGAGTTGCACATACTACAGCTGGACCAGACAAATAAAGGGGGTAATTTTATAACAGGTCACCTATGTTAAAGTACAAGTATGCACCTATTTAAACTTATTTTATAAAAGTAGTATAGGTGCCTATGTGCCTTTATAAAATAGGGTCTGAGAACCAGCCCAGCAGCGAGCAAATTGAAGCCCATAAATTTACATCTTTGAAGTTAATGAAAAAGTGTGCATACATACATACATCACTCAAGCTACACCCACAGAGCAGTTATGCATGAGTCATGTCTAAGCACAAGTAATTGGTAGGTGTGCTTACTTATATATGCATTAACCAGTGGTGTAGCTACGGGTGGGCCTGGGTGGGCACAGGCCCACCCATTCTTGCCTCAGTCCTATCTAGTCTAGTGGCCCATATGGCCCCCAAAGCACCTCAGTGGTGGCATCTCACACTCCTCTCTCCCTTCCTCTTCTCTGATCATGGCACAGTTTATGCCTGTCTCGTTCTGAACCCCATCTCCTGCCCCCCCCCCCCCAGGTCTATCTCAAAGCTGTCACTTGTGGCTATTCCTATAGGCAGCATATGTCGGCCCTGCAGGCTTCCCTCTACCATGCCCTACCCTCGATGATGTCATTTCCTGTTCCTTCACTGACAGGGACACAGTAGAGGGAAGCCTGCAAGGCTAGCACAGGTTGCCTATAGAAATCACCACTGGCGACAGCCCTGACATAGACCCTGGGGGGTTTCAGAGAGAGATGGGCAGAAGCCGGGCCATGGGTAGGGAGGGGGGAGGAGCAGGTGCTGGGTCTGGGGCAGAGGAGAGGGAGAAAGATGAAGACATGTGAGTAGGAGCAGAGAGGATGGAAGGAAAGAGAAAGGGATGCAAGGACGGAGGGGAAGGTTATATAAAACTGTATTGTATGTAAGTATGGGGGTGTGGGTGAGAAGGGCCCACCCAGGTTAACTCTGGGCCCACCAAAAATGGCAGGTCTGGCTACGCCCCTGGCATGAACAGTTGCCTAATTATATAAAAGTCATCTTCTGTGCATAAAATTAACTTTGATGGGAAAACCTTTATAAAATTCCACTCAAAAAGTCCAGGCTAAGAAAGGCGTATAGATGTCTGTAGCTAGCCAGGAGCTCAAAACTGTACAGATTGATGACATTGAAAAGTTGTTTCACTGTTCCAAACAGAATTATTACACCTAAAGGGAATAAAAAAAGGGAAATTGCTAGCTCAGCAAATACAAAAGAGGAGGAATCACTTAGCCATGAGCAAGATAAAAGACAAACCCTCAAATTCTATATCTGGGACTAGATTCTATATATGGTGCCTGAAAAATCGGCATTGAAAAAAATTTCCTCCTAGGCATATTCTATAAACCGCGCTATATACCTAGCAGGTTTATAGAATATGCCTAGTGGCCATTCCAGTGCCTAACTCTAGGCACATCCATTTACACCAAGTGAAACTTGATGTAAATACCGGCGTTTAAGTTAGGCACATAAGTACATAAGTACATAAGTAGTGCCATACTGGGAAAGACCAAAGGTCCATCTAGCCCAGCATCCTGTCACCGACAGTGGCCAATCCAGGTCAAGGGCACCTGGCACGCTCCCCAAACGTAAAAACATTCCAGACAAGTTATACCTAAAAATGCGGAATTTTTCCAAGTCCATTTAATAGCGGTCTATAAACCTTTAGAGCAGGTGTATTCTATAATTCTGTGTGTAATTTTTCAGAATGCCTATGACCCGCCCATTCCACACCCATAGCCATGCTCCCTATTTGGAAGCACGCATTAGAATTTATGTGTACCATTTTATAGAATATGCTTAGCAACTTGTTCACGTAAATTCTAATTAATGCCATGTCAATAATTGCTTGTTAATTGGAAATTATCAGTGCTGATTGACTTGTTAAGGTAATTAAATTGTGCATGCAAATCCAGAATATGACCGGATTTGCACACGTAATTTTGGTTGCGCTATATAGAATTTTATGGGGGAGCCCTTACCACAGGTAGGGTGGGAAGTACCACCAGGCTGCTGCTGTAGCACAGCGGTACTTCCTGTTTAGCGAGCAGTAAGCCTGCATTGGACTTACTGTCGCTTAGTAAAAGGGGCCCTTAAATTTTAAGCCCTTGAGGGACAGGGATAAATGTAGAGTGCCTGAATATAACTTGCCTTCAACTACTACTTGAAAAGTATGAGCTAAATCCAAACACTCCACTACTACCCTCATAAGCTCAAGGTGTCTCACAAATTCAGGAGAAAAATAACACAATTCTAAAATAAAATAAAATCCACTGAGTGTAATTATCATAAGATCAGTACAAATTCATCACCAGCTAACCAGGCTCACCAAAAATATTCTTTTGTTAGGATATCCATACATAAAAATTCCATCTATTCAACAATATGCTTCTTTATCTGGCTTCTTCTGTTGATTTGGAATTTGTGCTGTTGAAAACCGTTAAGAGAGCATGGTCAGGTCTTCGCATAGAATAAATGTGAATAAATCCTAAATAATGTTGCGTGGTTCTTTTCCTGGGATTCCAATATGTTTGTCTCATTTTAGAAACTCTAGGATGGTATTAAAAATTGCCATCCTAGTCTGATAAGTATTAAATGAGATCTGGAATCCAGCAGAGTCCAACCCAAACTCATTCCAGTATTTGCCTTGTCAGATTCTCAGTATATTATTCTAAGAGCTAAACATTGTAATAATGTGCTTTATTTGCAATAATAAACTTCCTTGGTTCACTTTCCCCATTTTGTGACTCTCAAGAGAGAGGGGCAGGGTGATGTTTCTGAACTTGCAGTTTTACTACGGTGAAGCAGTGTTTTCGTGGGCTGACAGGAAATAACTGCCACCCTTGAAGATTATTGAAATGGTGTTCTTCACGGGTCTAGATATTATCAGGTTAATCTCTCTCCAGAGCTGGGATTGCAGGCTGCATGGGAAGACATATGTGTCAGTAGAAACCACAGAATCTGGCTCTTCAGATGCTGCTAGTGGCAAAATATACCATAGCGTGCCTCTCGAGAAATCCACCCTCCATTGAGGCCAGGGATAGACAAATAACTGAAATAGCATACATAGAGAAACTTGCACATCAATGTCTGGAAACAATGACAAATGCAATCTGGTATGAGGTACGGTTTAGTGTTATTTCTCAAGACTTCTAGGGTACATGTAAGTACATTCTGTTTCTGGTTGGTCTTGTGTCTCCTGATAGGCTCTTTCTACTCAGGAGATTAGCATGCATATAGAACATCACTGAGAAGACTCAGAACTGTTGAACCAAAATCTTATTTAATGCAAATTCAAACAAAAGAAAATGACTTACAATTAGATGTGCTGGACAAGAACCTCTGCCTTGCAGAACTGGGAGTCTGTTCTGTACCAGCTCACCCTATATACAAGGGGAGCCAGGAGATCTCAGCACCAAGCTGAGAGTGTAGATGCTGTGAATACTTTTAAACTGATAACACCTTGGTTATTTTACAGTTTCTTGAAGGGGGAGTATGCAACAAGGTAAAGCAAGTCAGGTTACAGTTCTTAGAAAAACATGCTACAGACACTCTCTCAACCCCAATGGAGAAAGAACTAAGGGGCAGGCTACAGCCCAACATACACAGGGACAAGGGCCAGCCAATAGGAAAAGTCCTATAAGGCATAAGGAACTGGGACATGTGCTCAGGAAAAGCCTATTACAGATCATTGCAGGAAGACAAAGATTTGTAGTCCAAAAGCACTTCCTGCTTTTATTAAGGGCACAAGCACTGTAAACTGCTACAGGCAATGCAATTATAAACAACGTCTAACATATACATAAAAATAATAGGCAACCTGCCTCCGTGCAAAAGGGGGCAAAACATGTTGGATGATCTTCTAGCTTATGTTGAGATTTTGAAGCTCATATGGACTTTGATGTGTTTAATTAACGTTTAATGAGGGGGAAAAGGAGTTTTAAGCTGGACAGCATTTTCTGGTCAATTAATATAACTTGTTTGTACTCTTGTAGTGTTGTTTTTTGGTTTGGTCTGGTTTCAAATAAAGATTTTTTTAAAAATGAAAGACAAAGGTTACCTTCCAGATAATGGTGACTTGAAAAGATGATGAATTCACACTTCAGAGAGTAAATTTATTTACGTTAAAAGCAATTTCTTTTGAAGTCACAAGGATGCAGAAATCTTAACTGAAAAATGTGAAACAATGGAATTAAAATGGTCTCAAGCTTTCTTGGGTAGACATGGGGCTTTTGCCATTAGATAGTGTCTAGATGTGTGCCTTATAGGGAGATGATTGGGGTGGAGAACATTTATATGTGCAATGCATAGCTTCACATGCATTCTTTCTATGTTTCATATTGAACTACTACAAACTGAGGGGCCCTTTTACTAAGGCGCAACCAAAAAAGGCCATTTTTTCAGTACACCTGCAAAAAAGGCCTTTTTTTGTGGCCGAAAATGGACATGTGGCAAAATTAAAATAAGCGCGCATCCATTTTCAACCTGAGACCTTTCCGCCACCCATTGACTTAGCAGTAAGGTCTCACACTTTAACTGGTCAGTAATTGTCAGTGCGTGTACACTTCTGATTACCGCCGGGTAAGCGCCAAGCGGTAGAAAATTTCTACTGCGTGTTTTGGACGTGCATCAAACGTGGAATTACCGCCCGGGGCATACAGTAGCCAGGCGGTAGTTCCAATTTGACGCATGTTGGACGCGCATAGGCACCTACATGCCTTAGTAAAAGGGCCCCTGAGTCTTAGGTTCAGCATCCTTTTCTTTGGTTGTTGCACTTATCGGCATAATACTAGTGTGATATGCCTGACTAGCAATGCATCTATTGATCAGAATTAATTGCATTTAATGTTTCATGGACTGAGCATTGTTTTCATGTTTCTGGTGGTTTCTTTGCCAGCAACCACTGGTGAGGCTGAAAGGGGGAGCTAACATTGGAGAAGGCCGAGTTGAGGTGCTGAAGAATGGGGAATGGGGAACCATCTGTGATGATCGATGGAACTTGTTGTCTGCCAGTGTGGTGTGCCGAGAACTAGGATTTGGAAGTGCTAAAGAGGCTTTAACGGGTGCAAAGCTTGGGCAAGGTAAGAAACTAAACATCAAATCTGCACATCAAACCATATTGCTCTAAAATGAGTTTAGCATAATCAGTTTCAAGGTAATACAGCAATAAGCCAGTTACCTATGTACAATAATTTGACCGATGGTAGATTAAGTGGTGAGTAGAATAATGGTTTGAGTAATAGGCTAAAACCAATGAAGCCAGGGTTCAAATTCCACTGATGCTTCCTTTGACCTTGGGTGAGTCACTTCATCTTTCATTGCTAAAACTCACATGTTTTTGATAGACTATCCACATGGGAAACTTATTCAAGCTAAAGACAAAATCATAGTAGAATTATTATTTTTTTAAATGATTAGTTACTGAATTTTATTTAGCTTTAACACTACATTACAGCAAACTACAATCTCGTTTCCAGATATAGTCCATGAAGATAATGAAATTTAACTTTTGCTTTGTAAATATGCAGCAGCCATGTATTAAAAACTAAAGTAAAACACTGCTGTTTCAGTGGACTTATACCGAATTCAACATTAAAGAGAAATAAACCTCAGGGAGGTAGTTCTGAAAACATTGCTAGGATGCTGTGCATTAAGGGCTAGATTCTATATATCACACCTAACACATTGGTGCCGAAAAAAATACGCCTAGGCATATTCTATATAGAATAAGCCTAAATTTCCATATGGTTTATAGAATACGCTGAGCATCTGTCCGTGCGACTAAATTTAATCATGGGCAGTTATGCCAAGTAAATCTTGGTGTAAATACCGATGCCTATATCATGCACGGATCAGGTGTATTCTATAACTACACGCACATATTTTAGAAACACCCACGACCTGCCTATTCCGTGTCCATGGTCATTCCCCCTTTTCAACTATGTGACTTAGAATTTACAGTTCTGCACGTAAAATGTAATTAATGCCAATTGTTAGGTGGCAATTATCAGCGCTGATTGGCTTGTTAGTTAACTAAGTTGTACGCACAAATCCAGAATGTGTCACGCTACATAGAATCCAGGGGGAAAGTGTGAATTTTCTATGGGCAATTACCTGTGTAACTGCAGTTATAGAATACTAGCACAAATGGGCATTTATGTGCCAATGTTTAGGTACAGCCCCTTATGCCTTGTCAATGGTTGGTGTAAAGGACCACAATTAAATGGTTCAGATTCATGAGCAACCGACAGTATTCTAGAATCTTACCCCCAAATTCTATATTACTAAAATTGTGCCCAATTTGCGCGTACAATTTAATTGAATAATGAGCCAATTACCACCAATTATTGACTTCATAATAAGCAATTCTGGATGCTAATTAGATTTAATTAAAATTTGCATGTGTACATTTAGGTAAGAGATCCACATGTAAATTTTACATGTGGGTCCAACAAGGGGGGGGGGGGGGGGGGGGGTGCGGTCATGGGTAGATTGGGGGCGTTCTCACAATTTATGTGTGTTGTTATAAAATAACAGAGATCTGTGCCTAATTTAGACATGGGGATTTACAACAAGGTTTTGTTGGTGTAAATTGTCATGCTTACATGTAGTCATGGTTCCCGGTACTAAGCATTATTCTATAAACAGTACCTAACATTAAGCATCGTTTATAGAATAGTGCTAAGTGCCTTTTTTTTTGCACCAATTTTTTAGGCGCCATTTATAGAATTTAGAACTTAGGGGCCCTTTTACTAAGGTGTGCTGAAAGTGGCCTGCGCTGGTGTAGGCGCTTGGTTTGGACGCGCACAGGTCCATTTTTCAGCATGCCTGGAAAAAGGCCTTTTTTTGTGGGTGAAAATGGATGTGTGGTAAAATTAAAACCAGCATGTGTCCATTTTCGGCCTGAGATCTTACCACCGCACATTGACTTAGCGGTAAGGCCTCATGTAATGAAGTGCATTAAACTTCTAACGTGCATAGGCAAAAAGGGGCATGACTAGGGGCGTGGAAATGGGTTTTGTGGGCATTCTGAAATTTGCGCACTAGTTATAGAATATAGCCTGGTGCGCATAAATCTACACGCCAGATTTATGCCATTTTTTCATTGGTGTAAATAGATGAGCATAGTTTTAGGTGCTGAGATATCAACTAAGCTTATTCTATAATCAGTGCCTAAATCTAGGCACCAATTACAGAATATGCTTGGCACTGATTTCAGCACTGATTTTTAAGGCACCATATATAGAATCTCCCCCAAATTGCAAATATGTGAGCACAAGATTATAGATTTGGGGGAGGGGGGCAAATGCAGATTACAGAGATTGGCAGGACTAGGGACCTGCCTTCAGAACTCATCTCTTTTTCATGGTTCTTTCATCCACAAGGAAAGTATGAAAATTAAATTGAGCCCTGCTTCCAAGCAAGGCCAAGCTGGAAAACTAAAAGAATGCAGTAAGCTTGTCCAAACCCATCTTCGATTAAGTCGAAGAAAGTTCAATGTTGTTTATGAGCACTTAAGCTTCCAAGAATCTGCCAGCCATAAAGTGAGTTTCTGGTTGTAAGTAGGATTGTGGTGTGAAGAGTGTGAAGCCTTGCTTTTGTGTGTTGTCCTGTGGTATGGAGAAGCAGTTCTGGTGTGCCAACAATGTGCTATCAACCACCACAAATGGGAAATGAAGGCTCTGAATGACTTGCCCTGTCGCTTGTGCCTGCAAACACTAATCATTCCCCTAAGAAGCCAATTCTTCTAGTTAAACAGACCCCCTGGGTTAGCTGAATTATCTTTCAATTTACAGTGTATATTCATAGAACTGCCAGGCTGTGTGCTACCCTAAACACAAGAAGAATATTTGTAGTTTAGGAAACTAGATAAAACAAGATCATATCTTCTGTTTTTCCTTCCTACCTTTTTCCATAAGGTACTTCAGAATGAAATTGAGTGCCTAACAAAAGTGATTTCAGCCTAATAAGCTAATGATTTTATGTGCAAAAGAAAACAATTTTTAAAAATTCTGAGAATTTGAAGCTAAGCAAAGCTTGAGTTTTGATTTTGATAATTAAAGGGGTTATTTATGAGGGCATGTATGCCAGTATAGCAAATGGGTATGTATTTATGCTTATTTTATAAAGGCATCAAAATTATGGCATCAGTGTCTAGAATGATCCAGGAGGATTACAACAAATCAATCATCAAGAGTTATCCCACTGGATATAATATATTTTATAATGTAGGTTGGACCTCAGAGGCGTCACTCAGCTAACAAAAAAACTATTTCTGAAGAGCATATCCCACAATCATCATAGGTTCAAATTTTTAATGGTTTTATATTTCAAAATATTGTATTTCAATTTTTTATATATGTATCTGCAATCAAATTTAATCAAATTCTTAAGAACTCATCTTTTGCTGCTAGTCTTGGGAACTTGTGTGCCTATGGCGCTCATGTTCAAAAGAGGAAAAACATCTCAAAAGCAGCACAGAGCGGCAGACGTTTTTTTTTTTTTTTTGCAACAACGTCCAAGTTGTGATTTTTTGAAACTCATATTTCAGACGTTTTTTCTCTTCAGTTCATCTAAATCACAAGGAGGCACATTGGGGGGGGGGGGGGGGGGGGGGGGGGAGGGTTGGGCAGGATTTAGAAGGGCCCAGAATTTGGACTTTTTCAGTGATAATGGAATAAGATAAAAATGTCTAGGGCACAAATTGGAATGTTTTTATCTAGACCTGTTTCAATCACA
This sequence comes from Microcaecilia unicolor, assembly GCF_901765095.1. Taxonomy (NCBI): domain Eukaryota; kingdom Metazoa; phylum Chordata; class Amphibia; order Gymnophiona; family Siphonopidae; genus Microcaecilia; species Microcaecilia unicolor. The sequence goes on along the minus strand of NC_044034.1, from coordinate 306,710,524 downwards.
AAAAGTGCACTAACTGACCAGCTGACCACTGGAGGGATTATACAATGATCCCTCTTTAAGTCTCCCAGTGGTCACTGACCCACTCCCACCTCTCTAAGATGTGATAGTGACAGTACATACCAGGCTTTATGACATCTTCAGAAATTATGGCCATTCCTATTAGAGCAGCAAGCTGGTCCCAGGAGTAGGCTAATGGTCAGTGCAGTGAACTGTAGAGAAAGAGACCCAGGCCCATATCCCACTCTTAGTACGCTTGTGATGGAAATTGTGAGCCCTCCATAAACCACAAACTACCCACTATACTTGTATATAGGAGACACTTCCAGGCTTGAGAGCTATTGCAGTGGTGTCCAGTTAGATACAGTAGGTTTTTTTGAATTCCTTGAGGGCTCACAATACAAAATAAGGGTGTAAAGTGGGATTTGTACCGAGGACCTTTTATGTGAAGTCCATTGCAGTGCTCGCTAGGCTGCCTCACTGATCTGCTGGGATGTTTGTGTGGTCAGTCTACTAAGAATTTTGGCCCCCAGACATCCCTATGGCTTGTTTTTGTGCATTTTTTTAATGGTACCTAGAAAAAGATGCACTGAGCAAAAATCGTCTAGAAAATAGCAATTTTTGAAACAAAAAGTTAGTTGTTTTTCTGGTTCGAAAATTACCATGTTCTGGATGAGATTTCTAGATATTTTCAGCAAAATGTCTACAATGACTTGAATGTCATATCGAAAATGCTCACCCACATATGTTTATAACCGCCCCCCCCCCCCTCAATGTCACTCAAATACTCCTGCACAAATTTGCACCTGCTTGGAATAATGTGTAAACATGTGACGTCTACACAGTATGCAGAGACACATACAACAGCTTTTCTATTGTGGAGCCTGCTCTGTGGAATGGACTGCCTGGATATCTAAGATTAGGTGGGAGTGTGGAGCAGTTTCAGAAAAGCTTGAAAACATATTTCTTTGTTAAAGTGTGGGGCTGAGCCTGTTATTTGTTGGACTGATGATGAACAGTTTGCTCTTATTTTCTGTCTTTATTTATGTTTTTATTGTACTCCGCTTAGTTGTAAGTGGATTAAAATATTTTAAATAAAAGCTTGTCTCTCATTCACCCAACTCTCCCTGTTTCTCACCTAACCTACCCTTCCCTCTTCCTGTGAGACTGTCATTGGAATGCTTTTGTGCTTTTGTGTTTCACATATATTCTGGTATTTATTTATTAGGATTTTTTTTGTTAACATTTGTTCATTCCCAGTCTGAAGAAGGGTTACCTTCAAAAGCTAATCAAAAGATATATTAAGTTAGTCCAATTAAAAAAAGCTATCATCTTATTTTCTTTTCTATGTTTTGATTTATTTCTATTTATTACCTAAATAAATAAATACCTGTGTATCTTATAAAATATGCACCTACATCACAACTCTGCTCTTGCTCTGTTCAAACTACACTTTCAGGATTGCCTATATACGGATGTGTATGTATATGTGCTTAAACTGCTATGCAGTTTTATAAAGCCCTTTGCCTGTGTAACACAGGTTTACGCATGGAAAACCTTTATGGAATTACCCCCAAGGGTTCTATCATCACAAACTGTCTGGAATTTGAAATTTTCTGCCCAGTGTGTGGCGGCAGCCAAAAAAGCATTGAAAATAAGGCCAAGAATATTACAATGCCTCTGTATCACTGAGTATTGAGTTCAATTCTGGTCACTGTATCCCAAAAAAGATAAAGTGGAATTAGAAAATGTTCAAAGAAGAGCAGCCAAAATGATAAAGGGGATGGAACTCCTCTCATAGAAGGAAAGGCTAAAGAGGTTAGCGCTCTTAAGCTTGGAAAAGAGACGGCTAAGTGGGGATATGATAGAGGCAGTGTGTTTTTTCTAGCAAAAAAGGTGCCGGTACTCAAATGCTTGGCCACCCTTCAGGGATGAGGTGATCACTGAGGGATCCATCCCACAATAGCCAGGCCCCCTGCAATCATTCATAGAATCTGACAAGGCAGAATTGGTATGTAGAGCCTGAGCTCTTTCATTAAAACTTGGAGTCCATGGGCCAATTTTAGCAGACAATGGAAAAGGTGCCGGTACTCAGTACTCCCAAGTACCCCCTCAAAAAAGCCCTGGATAGAGGTCTACAAAATCCTGAGTGGTGTAGAATGGGTAAAAGTTAGGCCTGAACATTTAACCCGTTAATAACGCGATTAACGCATTAAATGTTTAACTTGCGTTTAAAATTTTAACGCGAGTTAAGAGATCACTTAGCCAAGTTTCTCTCCTGTTTTTTGTTTTCTTCCGGGACCTTACATCTCGCTCTGGTAGACCCCCTGTCTTCTGCACACTCCAAGCCTCTCTCTGTAACAGGAAGTTCTGTCAGAGGGGGTGGAACTTCCTGTTACAGAGGCTTTGGGTGAGGCAGGGAGAAGGAGTCGCTGCGAGCAAGCATGAGGAGTCGCTGCTGAATTTGTGCCAATGGTGTGAGGAGCTACCAGGTGAGAGAGAAAGGGGTGGGGGCCAACCTGACCATCGATCGCCAAGGGGCCGACCCGACAGCCAACCGCCAAGGGATGGGGGGGCTGACCTGACCGCCGACAGCTGACTGCTGATTCAACCGCCAACCCTTCTCCACTACTGCCAACTCCAGACTTCACGCCTTCTGTCTCGCTGCACCCTACGCCTGGAATAAACTTCCTGAGCCCCTACATCTTGCCCCATCCTTGGCCACCTTTAAATCTAGACTGAAAGCCCACCTCTTTAACATTGCTTTTGACTTGTAACCACTCGCCTCCACCTACCCTCCTCTCCTCCTTCCTGTACACATTAATTGATTTGATTTGCTTACTTTATTTTTTTGTCTATTAGATTGTAAGCTCTTTGAGCAGGGACTGTCTTTCTTCTATGTTTGTGCAGCGCTGCGTATGCCTTGTAGCGCTATAGAAATGCTAAATAGTAGTAGTAGTAGTAGTAGAGAAAGAGGGGAAAAAAAGAGAGATGTGGGCATACAGAAGCTTTGGGTAAGGCAGGGAGAAGGAGCCTGCGCCATGAGAAGGTGCCAGGTGAGACCCTGCAATATATTGATTGGGGGGGGGGGCAGACCGCAGCAGTAGAAAGAGGAAAAAGGAGAGAGATGCGGATGGGGGGGCCAACCACAGTGGGAGAAAGAAGAAAAGAGATGTAGTCAGGGGAGGGGGGCCATAACAAGAGAGAGCGAGTGAGAGAGATGGAGGAATGGAAGAATTAAAGAAGGGAATGATGGCCATAGCAGGAAAGGGAGAAAATGGTAGCAATACCAGTCTCTGCTGGGCTTGTGGTGATCAGAAATGGAGATGGTGCCAGGAGAGAGATTGGGAGAAGGGAGATGGTACAAGGGGAGAGGAAGGGAGGACAGGAGACGTTCAAAGTCCACCGTATAGTAATGGTATTTCTATCAACCAAAGTAAATACAATACAGGAGTAAAATTGTTAGTATACCTATCAACCATAACCAATTACATTAAAAAGTTTTCAAAAAAAATTTCTTCATTGGTCTTTGATTTTGTGAATTTTAGAAGAGGCTGGTTACATCAAAAGCTACATTGTGGATTACAATTGCTTTGTTGGTTTGGATTTTCCAAAAGGGTTTTTTGATGGCGATTTGAGATTGCCTGAGGAAATCATTGGACTAATCAACGCAGGAATATTTTACTGTTCTCTGACTTTTCCTTGAATGAGCAATAACTTTGCATTCTTCCATAGGAATCATTAATTATCTCATGGACTATTAACATCTATATGAAGTTCATTTGCTTTATATATTGAATTGATTGAGCTGGGAAAACCAAAAGTTTGGTCGAGTATAATAAGAGTAGATAAGAACTAGAGGGCAGTAAATAAGAACTAGAGTGCATGATATGAGATTGAAGAGGGGCAGACTCAAGAAAAATGCCAGGAAGTATTTTTTTCACGGAGAGAGTGGTGGATGCTTGGAATGCTCTCCCATGGGAGGTGGTGGAGAGGAAAACGGTAACGGAATTCAAACATGCATGGGATAAACATAAAGGAATCCTGTTCCGAGGGAATGGATCCTCAGAAGCTTAGCCGAGATTGGGTGGCAGAGCCGGTGGTGGGAGGGGGAGCTGGTTGGGAGGGGGGGATAGTGCAGGGCAGACTTATACGGTCTGTGCCCTGAAAATGACAGATACAAATCAAGGTAAGGTATACAGAAAAAGTAGCACATATGAGTTTATCTTGTTGGGCAAACTGGATGGACTGTGCAGGTCTTTTTCTGCCATCATCTACTATGTTACTATGTTACTATGTATGTGGTTTTATACATATTTTATAGGATTGCATATAAGAAGTATTATAATGGTGGTGTAATAAAATCTTGTAATAATCTATTCTTGTTTGGTATAGATAATATGATATATTACAACTGCCAACACAAAACAATAAAACATTTTAATAGACAGCATAGGGTGTAAGCAAAGATGGAACATATAGATAGATAAGATAGAGTAGCAGGAGAAAGAGGGACTAGTTAGAGAGTTGCAAATGAGGTCAGAAAGGTACTTGAACATTAACTTGGCTAGGATAGGAGTAGGTAAACATGTCCTGCTGTAATATATGCAGCCTGTGCCATTTCACTTGTTATTCCAACCACACTTCTATAAGGTTGTTATTATTGGAGTGGCGACTTTACAATATTGGCTTTCAGCTCAGAGACTGGATTCTTGGCTTGAAGGGGAATTGCTCTGACCCAGCATGTGACTTCTTTTGCTCTGATAAACATATTCTCCCAGTGCCTTACCTTAAGCATTTGGGACTGGGTAACAGTGACAGTTTTTCTTCTACTCTTTCTTCCTTTATGGATAAGTCCAGCTGCCAGAGGTACATAAATCAATTGCTCATGAAAATGGAAAGACAAGTTCATACTCATAATGGAAGCAAAACCAATACTGACTCAGCTAGTCCCTTTTGGCTTAGGACTGTGTGGTCACCTTATGCATAATTAGCTAAAATCTACCAGATGTTTCTTAAGTGCCATAATTGTGATGGGCGTTAGTCTAGTTGAATGCAAGTGATGTCAGTTCATTCTACAGGCATTCATCCTCCATCCAATACAATTCAGGTTCTAGTATGGCGTGTTTCTTTTTTAGGGATGGGTCCTATACACATGAATGAGATACAGTGTTCTGGTTTGGAGAAGTCCATTACTGACTGTAGCTTCAACATTCAGTCCCAGGGATGTAACCACGAGGAAGACGCTGCTGTGAGATGTAACATTCCAGCCATGGGCTTTCAGAACCAGGTTAGACCCTCTAAAACCCAAAAGAACCAGTACCACCACATGCATGCTATTCAAAACCAATTTGTATTGATGGTATTATAAAGGAGCACGTGTAGTTTATAGCTGCTGTATGGGATTCTTTTTTTCAAGGATGACAAGGGTAATAGTGAAATATGCTGTAGAAGAAGTAAAGCTATAATCTTCAGCTCTGTACGAGAGGGGACATTCCAGAATTGTCTTCTAGATACCACACATACAGGACGGAATTATCACACTATTCACACTGGACAAACAGCAGACATAGGGGCCCTTTTACTAAGGCGCACTGAAAGATGGCCTGCAGTAGTGTAGACACGTTTTGGGTGCACACAAAATCATTTTTCAGTGCACCTGTAAAAAATGCCTTTTATTTTTGCCGAAAATGGACATGCGGCAACATTAAAATTGCCCCGCATCCATTTTGGGTCTGAGACCTTACCGCCAGTGGTAAGGTCTCACGCAGTAACTGGGTGGTAATGGTCTATGTGCGTAAAATGCCGATTACTGCCTGATTACCGCCTGTGCGCCAGAAATTAAAAATATTTTCCGGGCGCATGTAAAAAATGAAATTACCGCACAGGCCACATGGTAGACAGGTGGTAACATGGAATTGCCGCACGTTGGGCACTCATAGGCACTTGTGCGGCTTAGTAAAAGGGCCCCATACTTTTTAGCCAATCTTTTAAAAAAAAGCACAAACATAACTTTATTCTACAGCTTGCTGTGGGACATGTGGAGGGGCATAATCGAACGGGGTGCCCAAGTTTTCCTGAGGGCATCCTCGCAGGAAGTCCCGCAAAGGGGCGGGGAAACCCGTATTATCGAAACAAGATGGGCGGCCATCTATTGTTTTGATAATACGGTCGGGGATGCCCAAATCTCAACATTTAGGATGACCTTAGAGATGGTCGTCCTTAGAGATGGTCGTCCCTGGTTTTCGGCGAGAATGGAAACCGAGGACGTCCATCTCAGAAATGACCAAATCTAAGCCCTTTGGTTGTGGGAGGAGCCAGCATTCGTAGTGCACTGGTCCCCCTGACAAGCCAGGACACCAACCGGGCACCCTAGGGGCCACTGCAGTGGACTTCAGAAAAAGCTCCCAGGTGCATAGTTTCCTTACCTTGTGTGCTGAGCCCCCCTAAACCCCCCAAAACCCACTCCCCACAATTGTACACCACTACCATAGCCCTTAAGGATGAAGAGGCACCTAGATGTGGGTACAGTGGGTTTGTGGTGGGTTTTGGAGGGCTTACATTTACCACCACAAGTTTAACAGGTGGGGGGGGGGGGGATGAGGCTGGGTCCACCTGCCTGAATTTGCACTGCAGTACCCACTAAAACTGCTCCAGGGACCTGCATACTGCTGTCATGGAGCTGGGTATGATATTTGAGGCTGGCATAGAGGCTGGAAAAAATATTTTTTTTTAATGTTTTTTAGGGTGGGGGGGGGGGAGGTCATCCCTGATTCCCTCCGGTGGTCATCTGGTCATTTAGGGCACATTTTTGTTGCTTGGTTGTAGAAAAAAAAAAGGACCAAGTAACGTCGGCCAAGTGTTTGTCAGGGACACCCTTCTTTTTTCCATTATCAGCCGAGGATGCCCATGTGTTAAGCATACCCCAGTCCCGCATTCGCTATGCTTCCAACACGCCCCCATGAACTTTGGTCATCCCCACGACGGAAAGCAGTTGAGGACGCCCAAAATCGGCTTTTGATTAGGCCAATTTGAGTGACCCTGGGAGAAGAATGCCCATCTCCCGATTTATGTCAAAAGATGGGCGCCCTTCTTTTTCGAAAATAAGCCTGACAGTCACCTGCATGGTTTTTTTTCTGTGGTTAGAATTTTGCTCTAAAACTATACTGGAAGATTTTAAAATGCCATTTTTCTGCGCCAAGGGAGAGCAATTTTCAGTCCATTAACATGAGCAAATGCTTTGAACATTGTCCTCCCTCTAAGTATGCAGAAACCAGCATACAGCCTTACCTGTCACGTGGTCAAGGAAAAATAGGAATTGAACGTGAGGACAGAACTCAAGTAAGCTCTTTCATATTACAATGAGGATAGACCAGCGGGTCCTTTATTGACCACTATTCTATCTGGCTGATATTCAGAATGATTTAACCAGCCAGAAATGGCTGCCGACTGGTTAAATCCCTTGTGCGCAGCTATCCAGTACTTACCTGGCCAGTTGAGTTAAGGGCCGATGGCCCCTCACTGCATAAGCAAACCACTTAAATTAGGTTGCATAAATAGCAGTCCTATCTTTAAGCAGTTTGGCTTATCTGGGCAAGGGCTGAATATTGAGTTAACCAGCTATGTGTTAGCGAGCTCAAAAAAAAAAAAAAAAAAAAAGAGATTCCATGCTGAAGCCCAGACAGGGCCTGACATTGAATATCCAGGAATAATGCCAATAGCAGGCAGCAAAACGCTTACCGCTGGCAGCTGAATATACGGGGAGGGGGGTATGTTTCTACATTAAATATCCAACATTGATGGGTTGGGGAACATGTTCCACTGTATATTTTACAAATATGAGGTCTTGAAATATCATCCAGCTGATAGGAAATTATCAATGAGTGGCCAACACATAACTCCCTTTTCCAAATATTTTTTCAAGTTATCTGGATAATATCCAGCCACTTAAGGGGAGAAGCTATCAACACAAGCTGCCGTTAAGATGTGTTATCTTACTGTTAACCCCAGTTATTACTAATTAGGTTTCATTGCATAAAAAGGGAATTGTGGTAAAATATGCCCCTAAACCATTGGATACTACCTGCATAAAAAGGGGCTGAATAGGGGAGGAGTGGAGATGGCATTGGGACTTATCTGATAGCAGCAATATTTATCCACATTCCAAATAAGGTTTGGGGATAAATTAGGCTTCCTCAATAGGAGGCCTGTATCTATTTGGATAGTGCCAACATGGTCACAGCTCAGCATATACATTTGGTTCCGCTAATTATCTGAATGACCTGACAGTGTGAAATATACATAGGAGTGGAGGAGTGGCCTAGTGGTTAGAGCACTGGTTTTGAAATCCAGAAAAGAAGTGGCCGCTTCAAATCCCACTGCTGCTCCTTGTGATCTTGGGTAAGTCACTTAACCCTCCATTGCCTCAGGTACAAAATTAGATTGTGAGCCCACCTGGGACAGAGAAATATCCAGTGTACCTGAATGTAACTCACCTTGAGCTACTACTGAAAAAGGTGTAATCCAAATTAATAAATAAATAGTAAGGACTGTAAGGAGCCAGCTCTGTGGGTGGCAATGGGTGCTGAGCACTCCCTGTATTGAGCAAGCTCCTTCATTATGTCCAAAGAAGGGTGATATGTATCGTGTTTGGCGGTACCAGTGCTTGACTATATCGGCTGAAAACATTGAAAACCCATTTTTAAAAAGTAGAGAATTTGTAATGACTGCATATAGTCTGACTCCCTTGCTGACTCAGGATCTGCAGATTAATAGGAACAAAGCCCATCTACTGGCTGTCCAGTGTCCCTTCCTGTTTCAAGTCCACCTTGCCCTCTGACTTTTGTCCTCACTTCCCTGCAAACACACACTGTGAAAAAGCTCTTGCATGGTCAGAATGTGGGTATTGTTTCTCTATGATGTCATCAGCCACTTATTTGGCAGGCTTACACAATGACTGTTCTGTTATCTAATGGCCTCATTTTCCCAGAGAATACATGATTTTACTCTGTCAGAATGAGCAGGGTATACTCTGAATGTTGTGTGTTTCTGCACAGTCCGAAATATTGTGGGTACAGAACTTTAGCGGTATATGTTGTCCCACAGTGCAAATGAGAATTCCCTTTCTTAGAAACAGTCTAGATTCACACAAATGTACTGACTGCTCTTAAGAGCCACCTGGATTCTCTGCTTTCTCTAAATTCATCTTACCATATTAACCTGGATCTCTCAAACGTGATGATTTGAAGATGCCAGGGTTTTTTCTTGACTTATGCATCTAAGCTCTCTTTATCCCATGTTAGCTGTAAAACATCTGTATTATATTATCCTCCCTCATATAGATTTGAGCAATGCAATTGTAAGCAAAACAGCCTGACTTCTAAATAATTATAGGACCAGGCAGCATGGTGTTTGTGCAGTAATTAGTACTTTAATTAGTACTGTTGGCAGAGCTCAAAGGAAAGAAAAGCACAGATAATACTTTTTGATTTAAATCTTACATTTCTGTGATGTTTTGGAAGCCGCAGTTAACCATAGAATCTTCCCAAGGGTATTACTCAACTTGAAGAGCATGTGACAGCCATGAAGAGCAGGAATTTATATTTAGACCCAGCTTTTTCCTTGTACTTCTTTGGTTTACAGCTCATTTAGAACCAGGACTGGGCTCCGATGTCATTTTATTTCCCATATCACCTTTAGTGTAGTCATTGTAGTGACAGTCTTCTGCCGAGGGTCATGCACCAGGTCTTCCAGAAATCTGCAAACATGGTCTTTACATATAAATGCCATGCAATGTGCAATGACTGTGATATTCTCTTCTCTGGGGTTCTGAACATTGCTTCCACAAAATCCTCAACCCTGGCAGACTGAGTGATCAGATGACCTGCGCTGGGAATTGTACCCAGGTGCTTCCAGCCACTAAAACAGCCTAAGACAAGTAGAATCTTAAAGCATAGCCCTCCCATTTGATCTAACTGCATTAAACTAAATAAAGAAAAAGCAAGGTCAAATTTTATTAGTGATGACATCTTTAAAATATTCATAGAGAACACCCAATATATATTTTTAAATGAAAGAAAATGAAAGCAGGGGAAAAAAACAGATTACATTTCATTTTGCATAGATGTCTCTACAAGGCAGGAAGAACCATCCTATAAAATTGGCTTGCCACCCTTTTCTCACCCCACTGACAGCACAAATGTTCTGATGTGTTAGCCTGGACCTAAAATTGCAGAGATGAGTCCCAGAGAAAATAAGCAAGTAGGCAGCCAGCAAGTACAATGGATGGACACACCTCTCCCCTTCCCAGCACAGCCTGTACCCTTCACAGTGTTTCAGCTTCCTGACTCACATAGATTTCTGTAGACCTTATGGCAAATACAACAAGACTGGCCCCACTTGGCTCAGGAAGCTGATACTGTGCTAGGTGCAACTCCACTCATCCTGCTAGCTCTTGGGAGGCGCAAAACATGAGGCATGGGGCACAAAGGCTGTCCCAAAATAGAGAGGGGTTAGGCACTCAATCAGAGCAGTTGGGGGACAAAGAACCCCAGATGTAGAAGAGGAGTGCAGGAAGAAAGGGAAACAGGAATGGAGGGGTAAATGGACAAGAGAGATGAGAGAGGTTGGGGGGATGGGGGACAGATGGAAAAGAAGGAATGAGATGTGAGAGCAAGCCATTATCATGGAGGAAGAGGATAGGAGGGAAGAAATCGAGAATGAGAGAGAGAAGGAGCGAGGAAAGATGGAAGGAGAAAGCAAGTGGAGAGAGAGATTGAAGACCATAGAAAGAAGATATGAGTGCGAAGGGGAGGAAGAAAGAGAGATGAAAGAGAGGTGAGGACGGAGAGAGAGAGTATCACTTGGTGGAAAAGGAGGATGAGGGAGTAGGCAAGGAGAGAAATGAAAGGGAAGAGAGAAAGTGAGGAAAAGAGGAAAGGGGGAGAGAGGGAGAGGGAAAGGAGAGAAGGGAGAGAGCAATTTCCTGAGTAGAGTTGGGGGGAATGGTAAATGATAGGGCCACTGCAAATGATTTGCAGATATCTGCTAGTTCTATATTTGTTATGTGCTAAGGTTTTCCTGTCTGGGCCCTTCTTACATTAGGGGTTTCTTAGCTCAGTGCTGTTCCTTATAAGTAGATGAGGATGAAAGGTGAAGATAGGTGGCAACATAGTTTAGAAAATGAATGAAGGTGAGTTGGTGGCAGCAGGAACTGAGGTTCTCCATCTACAGAAGATGCCTCCATGGGGCACACTGCAAGTTTCTCACTTCTGTTCACCTTGCTAATATGCCAAAACGGTATTTGAAGGGTGTTTGGCTGAGCTCTAGGGTTGTCAAGTGGCTTCACATTTTCAGTACAAGCTGCTCTTGTTTTATTCCATTGCATAGAAGGATTGCTGTTCTTAGGGAAATCAGAACTACACGTCCCATTCATGCAATAGAGTAAAACAGGACTAGGTCAATCTGTTCTAAAAATCCTGGTCATCCCACTGTGACTGTGACCAATGTTTCTGGTTATCACTAATGATTATTGTTATGTGATGTGTGATGAGGAGTGGTCAAAACTGAGAACAGGACCACCCAAAGAGCTGCCAAGTTACCCAGTTCCAGGAGGCAGACCTTAGCCAGTCCTGATTTTGAACTTCCATTCCAAAGTAGTGTGGAATTCATAGTCCTAGTTCTACTCATCGAAACCAGTGCTGAAGAAGCAATGTGCTGATTGAAATCAAAGTACAGCTATTGTGGGATCCAAGATGGAAGTGACTAGTTAAGCTCTAAAACACACCCATATTAGCGAAAGGAAGGCCATCAGGCTGTTTCTAATCAGCCTGTTGTGGGTATTTATTTATTTATTTATTCATACTTTTATCCCACAATTATCCAAAAATGAGTTTCGGTTCAATGTTGCTTACATTTAACAGAGATTACATTGATTCAGTTACATTTACAAAGGTTGTATGATGCTGTGTTTTACAGTGGTTGGTAAGATAACTATTAGTGCGTATAGAATAGTCATTTGGGTTTCTTGAGAAGATATGTCTTAGTTCATTTCTTATATGAAAAGATGTATTACAGTAAGACATTGTTGTTCTACAATGATTAGTGCATATTTTACTTATAGAATTTCCTGAAGATTTAGGTCTTTTCTGAACTGGAGGTAGTTCATGATTTGGCCATATGGACACTTGTCCCCTTCATTCTATACACTTGCGTGCCCAACTTAACGGCTTGCATGCAAAGTTGCATGCTCAGGTTATAAAGTAAGGTCAGTTATGTGTGTAACTTTTGAGCAGGGACTGTCTCTCTGTGTCAGGTGTTCAGCACTGCGTGCGTATGGTAGCGCTATACAAATGTTAATAATAATAACTTAATTGAATCAATTAGAGGCTAATTGGTGGCACGGTGTCAGGGGCATAGCTACGGGGGGCCACAGGGGCCTGGGCCCCTGCAAATTATGTCCGGCCCCTGGTTTGGCTAGCGGGGTCCCCAACCCGCGCCAGCCGAAGCCTTCTTCAGTGCCGTCTCCGGCGCAGCGGCATTCATGCCCTGCTCTTCTTGCTCCTTTAGAAGTGTCAGCATGCACAGGACAGGAGGAGCAAGAGGAGCAGGGTAGGAACGCCGCTGCACCAGAGACAGCACTGAAGGAAGGCTTTGGCTGGTGAGGGGTTGGGGACCCCTACCAGCAAAGGTATTTGCGAGGTGAGGGGGTGCGAGGAGGCGAGGGGGGTGCGAGAAGGTGCGAGGCGGTGGCGGCGGGGGGGGGGGGGAGGCGAAGCAAGGCGTGGCGGTGGGGGGGGGGGGTGGCAGCAGGGCAGCACTCAAAATGTGCCCCAACCTCGGGCTCTGGCCCCCTCCCACCGTAAGGTCTGGCTACGCCCCTTCTTAGTGTTAATTGGCACTTTTTAACAGTTATGCATATTGCCCTTAGCTGGTATTCTGTATCAATAATCCAGTCCCCTAGACTAGAGCACTTGGAAACAGCACAGGCCCCATTTTAGTGGCCTGGCCACATCTGTTTTTGCAGTTCTTTGAATAAGTGGTAAACACTTCTTTTATGGCTATGACAGACAGGGCAAGAGATGAAGTAGACCAGAGACTGAATTCAGTTTCTTGCAGCACAGTAGGCAGGTGCAAATGAGCTGGCTGGGGGTGGGCCTAATGTTTAGAGCAGAGATGTGAGAACCATTGAAACCAGAGCTCAAATCCCACTGACCCTCCCTGTGATTTCAGACAAGTCATTTAACATCTCATTACCTCAGATTGTAAACCCCAACAGGATAACAACATAACTGAAAGTAATTCATCTTGAACTACTGCTGAAAAGGCAGAAGCTAGATCCAAAATGCACCTCCTCCCAACTTGGTCCATATCTGCTGACATCAGGTGTTTCCATGACTGTTCATTTTTACTGCTTTTCAGGACATCTGAATACTTATGCAGTGGATTAATCCACCTGTCTGCCCATCCAGAGGCACCATAACTTTCAATGAAGTGAACTGAGCAGGTTCAAACTTCCTGAAAAGACTAATTGTAGTCCTGGGATTTACTCTGATGAAACTCAGCAGAACACAATTAATAGCCATTGCAATAAAATATATGTTTTACTAAAAGCACATAATCAACACCTTACCTTTCCCTTGCTGTGCTAGAGACAAAAGTGAAGAGTTGAGAAGCACTTTGAAATTCCAACAACTGCAAGCTTTTAATTACCTGGGTTTATGTTATCTGACAGGTGCGTTTAAGAGGTGGCCGCTCACCGAACGAAGGCCGGGTTGAGATCCTGATGGAGCGAAATGGGACTCTAAGGTGGGGGACAGTCTGCAGTGATGGCTGGGGGACTGTGGAAGCTATGATAGTCTGCCGTCAGTTAGGGCTGGGTTTTGCCAGCCATGCATTTCAGGTAGGTGCCTTGTTTCTCCCTCTCTGTTAACAGTGATTCTTTCTATTTCAATTCTGCATGATATCATATAGCTGAATCCAGTTCAACCATAGCATAATCCGTTTTATAGGAACATTCCGGCCGATTTTTAAGAGAGTTACTGGTCAATGCGCTTGGTCATGGCTATCTGGTCATTTTCAGCATCACTTAACTGTGGACGTTCCAGGGACAGAGTCTGGTTAGGTCCCAATATTCAGACCTAACTGACCAGGTTTAGCACATAAATAGGACAGCATAAATAGCTGTTCTATCTTTATGTGCTGACCCATGACTGGTTAAGTCTGAATAATAATTTAACTGGTCACGCACCAGCCGGCTTTCAGAAAACAGAAATTCAATGCCGAAGCCCACACAGAGCTCAACATTGAATTTCCAGTTTTAGCACAAGTGGTGGACAAAAGTACACCACCAGCTGGTTATTGGCCAGTATTTGTTTACCTGCTGCACATACTTAATGCAAATATCTGTGAAACTGAATGGCTATAGTGCAACCTAGTGCCTTATATATATGGTGGAATATGCCCAAATGCAGGAGGATTTAGGAGGCCTGGTGGATACAGTCATAAGCTGTGCTCTTGCCAATTTATTGTTTAAAAAACCAGTGATAGATTGTTCAGTAAATCTTATAATAACATTTCCCAGAAAGGAACTTGTTAACTTTTTGCAGTGATAAATAAAAGTGTTTTTATTCACCACAGTTAGTTATCCTGGTAGCAAAACAATGTTTCACACTCCTATGACATTATGCTATTGTGATTGATTCTAGCACTGCATAGTGTTGTGAGTGAACACAGTGCAATAAGTGACTCCAGATGTAGAAGGAAAGGATTGCAGATCATGGGCTGGGGAAAGATTCCTCCACCCTGCAGATATTATCATCTGCTGTAAGTAGATGGAAAGAATGGCAGCCTAGATATATGTTTAAATCTGTTTATTGACAGACACTTCAAACAATGTAAACATTTCATTACAATCCTGTAAACAATACAAAGGCCACTTTGGTGTTACCCAATGTCAGTGTTGTCCAACCGCTTTTTTTTTTCCCTACCCCCCCCCCCCCAACCATCCCCAAACTCCCCCCCCCCCCCCCCCCCCACCCAGCCAACTCACAAATAGTTAACCTGGTACCGCATTTCTACTATTCAACATGTGTCAGAGAAGTTGGCCAAGATATGAAAAGTTAGAATTAAATTATACATATTTGTTTGTCCAGAGCGGTCTGCTATGAGTAATTTAACTGCTACAGTATTATTAACAAAATACAATACCTGATTGGCAACATTAAAAGTTCAAGATATAACTTCTTCCCTTGACTGGTAAAGTTAACCACAAAGGTTCCCATTGTTCTTGGAATTTCTTTCCCATCTCACTATCCAGAGATTTCACCCCACATCTGTCCATCCTCATCTGCTGAATCATCTGGGACCTCCAAAACTCCATCTGTGGCCCCTGTTCTGATAGCCACCATTTCAAAATGGTGACCAACCCATAATAGACAGCCATCTGTGTATACTCTTTAAAACCCGGAGGAGGTGTACCAGTATAACTATACTTATAAAACAATAGCAAGGGATTATTCACCAATGTGCACCCCCATTGATGTTCCACAACCTGTAACACCTCCCCCCAAAATTTTTTGACTGGTAAGCACAGCCAAAACATATGTCCCAATGTTGCATGCGCTCCCCCACACTTAGGACATGACCCATCATGTGTTTCAAAAATTTTGGATGCTCTATTCGGTGCAATATACAGGCGCAATAAAAATTTATACATCCTCTCTCTTTGCGGGATCGACAGCTTCATCGAATACAAATGCCGTAAAAATATCTGGCACTGTTCTGCTGTCACTTCACATCCCAAGTCCTTTGTCCATTCCCGAGCCAAGCGCACATACTCCAACTCTGATGTTGTATCCTTCAATTGTTGGTGATGGTATCACAACGGCACTGCCTGCTGCGATCCCAATGAATACATTTCTGGAAGGACTTCCTGGACATCCTCTGTCAAATCCGTCCAGCACAGGGAGGATATATACTGCCGTAATTGTAAGTAGGCAAAGTGGTGGCCCGCACCCATCCCCAATTTCTCCCGTAAATCAGACAATGGCTTAAGGTGTCCCTCTTCATCAACCACATGAGCTAGATAAACTATCCCTTTATTGGCCCATGTATGAAAGATTCCGGACCCTTGGCCCGGAGGAAATGCGGGGTTGTCACATAAGGGTAACAAGGGAGTTGTTTTTGCCGTGAAGTGATGCCTCTTGCATATCCATCTCCAAGTGGCTCGCATCGGGAACAGCAATGGGTGTTTTCTAAAGATCTGGGCAGGTAAGCCTCTTCCCCCATGTAACAAACAGCTGAAATGCACTCCTGGCAAACAAGAGAACTCCGCAGAAGTTATAGAAAATTCTGCAGTGCCCCGGAACCAATCGTTAATGTGCCTCATTGCACAAGCCATGGATAGGAATCTAACACTAAGAAGTCCCATCCCTCCATATTCCCTCGGCGTAGCAATCAGGCGCAACGGGAGTCTAGGCCTTTTGCCCTATATGTACCGATTTAACCTCTTCTCATCAGGGGCAATTGTTGGAACGTGTATAGCCATTTAGGAGCTAACAGCATATTAAATAAGGCTATCCGCCCCCATAATGTTATTGGTAATTTCCGCCACAAAGCCAATTTACTTTTAGTCGCTTCCAGCAGAGGTCGGATATTTAGTGAGTATAAAGATGTCAAATTTCGGGGAATTCGGATACCTAGATATCTCACCTGACCTTCCGCCCAGTGTAATGGGAACTCCCCTTTCCAGAGCCTCTGAAGAGACTCGTCCACTGCCAGTGCACTTGATTTTTGTAAATTTAAGGAGAACCCTGAAAGGGCACCAAACTTCTCTATCACTGTCAGCGTCACCTGTAAGGAGGCCTGCGGATCCGAAAGGACCAAAAAAATATCATCTGCATAGGCTAGCGTCTTCACAACCTCTGGGCCTATATCCACCCCTTTAATACTGTTCAGACCATTCAGGGTTCTTATCAAGGGTTCTAAAGTAATATCGAACAGTAAGGGGGACAGGGGGCACCCCTGTCTCGTTCCACGTTGTATTGCAAACCATTCTGATCTCCCTCCATTTGCTATAATTCTTGCCCCCATGCCTGTATATAATGTTCGAATTATCTGGTTAAATCCCCCTGGCATGTTCAACCACTCGAGAGTCTGAAATAGGTATTCCCAATTTACATGGTCAAAAGCCTTGGCCGCGTCTAGACTAACTAACAAGATGGGATCTTTATTTTGTGTACTTTTGGCCATTGCTAGGAGAATACGGCGCACATGTTGTACCGAGTGTCTCCTTGGAATAAACCCTGTCTGAGCCACCCCAACCACCTCTGTAACATGCCTCACCAATCTGTTTGCCATCATTTTGGACAGGAGCTTAACATCAACGTTTATTAAAGAAATTGGCCTATAAGATTCAGGATCCTCTGGCTGTTTGCCCAGTTTCAGGAGCAAAGTAATTAACGCTGTGTTTTCATGTTGAGGGAACTGCCCCAATTCTACTACTGCCGTGTAATATTCCAGTAGAGGGCCGAGCAGGGGCATCTGTAATATTTTGTAGAACTCCCCCGGGAACCCATCTATCCCGTGTGCTGAATTTAATTTCAGCCCCTTTATGGCAGCCTGTAATTCTCGTGGTTGCCAGGGCTCTTCCAAACATTCCTGTGCCTCTAGTGAAAGTTTTCCCACCCCTGACTTACTCAGAAATCAGCCACCGCTGCCCTATCAACGTTACCACTCTGAGTGTAGAGTTTTTGGAAATGGCCCTTCAAAGTCTTCAACATTTCATCCGTGCGATTTATTATCTGTCCTCTCTTATTTTTTAGGGCCGCTATCGTTCTGTTCCCCCCCCATGACTTGACCAGTTTAGCCATAAGGCCACCCTGATGGTTACCGTACTTCTGCAAGCGGTATCTTTGGTAAATCATGTTTCTTCGTGTTTGTTCATGTATCAAAGAGTTAAGGGTCGCCTGCAGCGTCAGGTAATTCTCCCTGTTATCTAAGGATGGGGAGTTTAGAAATGTGCGCTTGGCCCGCACCAGACGACTAGACAAGTTGAGGATAGAAGCTGCTAGTTTCTTCCGCCTCGCTGCCGTGTAGGAAATAATATCGCCCCGTATTACAACCTTTGCTGTGCACCAAAACAACTGCGGGTCATCCCTATGCTGGTCATTATGTGCAGTGAACTCTTCCCATTTCTTTTGCAAATAGTTGGTAAACTCTGTATTCCCTGCTAGATAGTTAGGGAATCTCCAATGTTTACTGGTGGAGTGCCCTGCCGGGGCCTCTAACTCCACCCAAACCGGAGAGTGGTCCGATATCACCTCTGAGTCCATCTGCACTTCCGAGATCTCCGAAAAAAGACTGCCCGATACAAATATATAATCCAATCTAGCCCACGAGCCATGGGCCCGAGATCTATGAGAATAGTCCCGTTCCTCCGGTCTCAGAGATCTCCATGCATCAATTAGCTCTAAAGAGGTGACAAAAGATGGCAAAATCCCCCTCTTCCCTCCCCCCAGTGTCTCCTGATTCCGAGCCCCAGTACAATCCAGTTCTGGATCCATCACAGCATTCATGTCCCCTGCAATTATTAATTGTTTATCCTCATATGGGATTAATTTTGTCAGGAGGTCTGCAAAGAACCCCGGCTCATGCGGTGTTGGAGCATAAACTGTTAATAAATAGACCTCTCTGCCTTGTATACTCAACCTGACCAGCAAGAAACGCCCACCCTCATCTTGTAAGATATTTTCCACTGAGTAAACCAAGGATTTCCTAAAGAGAATCACTACACCCCCACAGCGTGCACCCGAGGATGCCCCTTCAACCTGTCCCACCCACATCCTCCTTAACTTCTGGTGCTCCTCATCTGTCAAACGTGTCTCCTGGAGACAAGCTATGTCCGTTTTAAGTCTATTTAAATGTGTCAATATCTTTGTCCGTTTTATTGGAGAGGAAATTCCTCCCATATTCCAGGTTACAATTTTTATTGGAACGCCAACATTAAGAGGGCCTTAACACAGAGTATTATTGAGTCCTCGGAGTCTAGGGGCCCAGCCCTCCCCCCAAACCCCACGGCAGCCTAGATATATAGTAATGTACTTTAGGGATGGCCTGTCCTTTGCAACGATGTGGGAAATGTCAACGACATCCAATGTTGTTTCATGTCATTAATGAATTAAAAAAGGCAGAAAAACACATTCCCCCCCCCCCCTAATTTTATAAAAGTCACCAAAAATTGTGTGTGCAAATTTAGGCATGCGCCCAATTTCTGTGAAGAATTTAATTGAATAATGAGCTACTTAGCACCAATAATTGGCTTTTAACAAGCAATTATTGGCACTAATTAGATTTTATTGGAACTTACGTGCCTAAATTTTATGCACTGAAATGGGAGGGTCATGGGTGGAATGGGGGCATTCCTAGCATTTATGTGCATTGTTATAGACTAAGGAGGATATGCACCCAATTTAGGAAAATACATTTGCACCACATTTTAGTTGGTGCAAATGGCCGCGCCTAAAGTTAGGCGTGATTTCTGGGCATAAGCGCTATTCTATAAACCATGCCTAACTTTAAGCGTAGCTTATAGAATAGCGGTTTTTTGGCACCAGATTTTTCGGCACCATATACAGAATTCATCCCTTTGTGTTTTTTCGTTTGCTGATAATAGTATACACTCATTTGAAAGACTTGGCACTATTTGCTAAAAGGTCACACTCTTTTGGGAAGAGTGCGCAGTCTTTTTTTCCACGATAGTGCACAGATTTGAACCTTTGCACATGCCTTAACCACTGTGCATGCAAAAATAGAGCAGCTATGCATGCACTATCGCCTGTTCTGAAAGACCACACTCTCTTAGCCAATAGTGTGCAGTCTTTCCAAAGAGTGCACACTCAGGCCCCGATGCTCAGAAAGAAATATGGGCGCTAGAGGCCATTAGCACCAGACTAACTCCTGCATTTGCTTCCACCGAATGCTCAGAGCTGACGAGCCAAACAAGGGTGCTTCTCCCGCGGCAAACCCTATGCTAGTTCGGAGCTGGCGTTAGGGCTGTACCGAGCAGGGGAGGAATAGGGAGACCAGAGCTCTTGGCGGCCATGCTGAGAGAAAATGAAGCAGCGGCAATGGTGAAACCCTTGAAATTGCACTTGCACTGCTACAGTGATGAAATCTCCATGCGTGAATGCGTCCCCATGCCCAGTTACATGTAGCCCCAGTATCTACTACTTTAGCTGGCAGGTGTTGCTTTGCAACCAGGGTGTGAATCCCTTCCTCCCCCACCTCAACAGAGAAGCTAGTTAACTTTTAAAAGGGCCAGAATCCCCTTCAGCTGCACTTGCCGGCAGCTCTTCTTCTCCTTCCCTTCTCCCCTCTCGGACATTCTAGGTATGCACTGAAGAGCTGTGTTTAATGCACAACTCTTCAGCACATGCGCCAGACACTGTCCTCCCACAGTTCTCCCTAATGCTCAGTGCTAACAACGTGCCTAAATTTGCATGTCATTAGCGTTGAGCATTAGGGAGTTCCTTCCCAGCACTGCCGTGGCAGTATTTTTCCAGGGCTGTTTAGAACAGTGCCAGACTTTTGAGCATCTGCGCCTCAATGACTTTGCTCTAGTGACCACAAAATGACCAAATGAAAATGAATAGAACAAACATTTCTGGAAACAACATGGGAAATGATATGAAATGAACATTTTCTGGTTGCCCATCCCTAATGAAACCAGAGGAGCAGAGAATAAAACACTGACTTCCACACAAGTTATTTTCCTGTTCTCCTTTGGACTTTTGCCCCATCCCTAATGTACATACCAATAACTGGCCCTATTCTGTTGCTACCCCTCTCTCCCCTACATAGAATATTTTTCATCAAATAATCAATCTATAGTTGTAAGTACGTCCATAGCAGAAGGCAATGGTATTCCTGTTTTGGGCATTCTCATCATCATAAGCCCCTGGTGGAAGTGGAGATAGCACTAGATGAGACAGATAGATTCAGTAGGTACTGTAGATGGATCAAACAGTTGGTAAAACCAAGATGGCGCTTAAGGTTGAGTGCCCTAGAGGAAGTATGGTCCAGTAATAAGGGAATTCAGATTTGACTTAGAAGTTCAAGCCACACGTCTTCACCACAAACTCTGTATACATCCTTTCTTCCTGCTTTATTAACACTGCTTGGGAGCCATAAACCAAGGCATGCATCTTCCTGAGTTTGACTACAAGAGAGATAACTTTGTGGGAGGTTTTACAAGCTGGAGTGCAAGGACATAGATGACGATAAATTAATCCAGAGTAAGACCAGGAGGTTCTATAGTTTTCTGTGGGCCTGTCTACCATTCTTCAGTACCTGGTACTGCGCACAGATGTGTATTACTGCAACTTACTCCTCACCGGCCTCCCACTCGGCCATCTATCCCCCCTTCAATCCGTTCAGAACGCTGCTGCACGTCTTATATTCCGCCAAAACCGATATACTCATATCACCCCTCTCCTTAAATCACTTCATTGGCTTCCGATCAGATATCGCATACAATTCAAGCTCCTCCTCCTTACCTACAAATGCACTCAGTCTGCGGCTCCTCACTACCTCTCCACCCTCATCTCCCCCTATGTTCCCGCCCGCAACCTCTGCTCACAGGACAAAGCCCTTCTCTCAGTACCCTTCTCCACCACTGCCAACTCCAGGCTCCGCTCATTCTGCCTTGCCTCACCCTATGCCTGGAATAATCTTCCTTTACCCATACGCCATGCCCCCTCCCTACCCATCTTCAAATCTCTGCTTAAAACTCACCTCTTCAATGCTGCCTTCGGCGCCTAACCGCTCGAGAAATATTAAATGCCCCAATCTATCCACCCTATCAG
The DNA here is from genome assembly GCF_901765095.1 of Microcaecilia unicolor. Classification (NCBI taxonomy): domain Eukaryota; kingdom Metazoa; phylum Chordata; class Amphibia; order Gymnophiona; family Siphonopidae; genus Microcaecilia; species Microcaecilia unicolor. The sequence goes on along the minus strand of NC_044034.1, from coordinate 306,688,664 downwards.
ATTAACTGTTCACTCGTCCTCTAGATTGTTCACTTGTCTTTAGATTGTTCTCTTGTCTTTTAGATTGTAAGCTCTTTGAGCAGGGACTGTCCTTCTATGTTTGAATTGTACAGCGCTGCGTAACCCTAGTAGCGCTTTAGAAATGTTTGGTAGTAGTAGTAGTAGTAGTATTTGTTTTCCAATGTGAGATATCTGTTTATTTAGAAAACAAATCCTCACTTATATCGTAAGGTTTTGCAATATCATCATTTCCCGAAAAGTTGGGCTTGTAGGGCAGTTTCCAGCATTTCTGATTTCCAGAGTATGCTGGGTCATCTGTCACCCACTGCAGCCTGAGTCACTCACCAGCAAAGGGTTCTCACACTGCAGCTTCCTGCTCTTCCGACCAGTCTGTCAGATGTTCGTACACAGATGTAATTTGTTCTCTGGGCGCCCAGCCTAATTCGGCAGTATGTTTAAGTAAGGAAACCGAAGGGAGGCCAACAAGGAACCAGTTTATAGTGGAAAGCACTAAGGTGTCTATATATGTTTACTTTAGACTGCTGTCGAAACTTAAGAACTGAAGGTTTTCTACTGTAAGGAAATTGAAATGTAACCTAACTCTGGAGTTTTGTGAAATGTAGTAGAACTGTGTGGTTTTGGTTTGTTCTTTTCTGCAGGGTCTCTGTCTCTTCAATTCTTTTCCATCTGACTTTGGTAATTAGTAGAAATGGGCACACAAAAACCTTTCATGTTTGTTGTTTTTTTTTTTTTTAATTTTCAAATGAATGTTGTCAAAAGCGCGCACTATCATGCACTATGTACATTCAAGAAAGGACACTTAAAGTTAGGTGTCCTGATAACCACACTAAGGGGGTCCTTTTATGAAGCCATGGTAAAAAATGGCCTGCGGTAGTATGGGTGCGAGTTTTTGGAGTGCGCTGGGCCATTTTGTACCGCAGCTGGGTAAAAAAGCTTTTTTAATGGGGGCATTAAATGGCCGTGTCTGGCTATTTACTTCCTGAGCCGTTACCACCACCCATTGACCTAGTGGTAACAGTAGTGTCAATTTGGCATGGGCTACATGTGCGGTAGCCCTACCACCACTTTGTAAAAGGGCCTCTATGTGCAAACCCTAAAACAGCAATTATGTATGTAATTATCGCTATAGAATTCTAGTATAAGTGTCCACTTAATGTGCATAACCTAACTGATGTCAGTTACACGCATCATAGTATTCTCTCCCCTGAATACATTTATCCTAGGCATACCCATGTCCCTTCCATGTCCACACTCCCTTAGAAGTTGTGCACAACAGATTTTGTGTGTGCATCTTCTAGAATACTAAGTGCAGTCAAACGATAGCTGCTAATTTGTGCTAAATAGCACTAATTAAGGCCATTTATGGTCTATTACTTATTAACACCAATTAGCTCCTCATATTAAATTAATGTACATGCACAACTGACCCTATTCTATAACTAGCCCACACTTATTTGCACTTGAGGGATGGTGTTTGTGCACCTTAATGAGTGTGCATTATTTACACATGTGGCCAGATTCTATATATGGCACCTAAGAAATCTGCACGGTAAACATTTCTGCCTAAACGTATTCTATAAGTGATGCCTAGATTTAGGTGTGGTATATAGAATACGTTTAGTTGATATCCCAGTGCTTAAAACTACGTGTGTCCATTTACATCAATGAAAATGTGGTGTAAATCCCTGCGCGTAGATTTATGAGCACAGGGCCATATTCTATAAAAACATGCGTAAGTTTTGGAATGTCCATGAAACGCCTGTTTTCCCACCCATAGCCACACCCCTTTAGAATTTAGGCACAGTTCATTACAGAATACGCTTAGCGAGTTGTGCATGGACTGAATATGCCAAAAACACTGAAAGAATTAAATCTGGGGCCAACTTATGAAATACACTAGTCCCATAGAGAGATATAAAAATTTTAAATTTCCACTTATGCACAGAGCATCATATACTGAATTGTGCACTGCTTTTTTTTTTTTTGAAGGGGGGGGGGGGGTGTCTTTTGAAACCATTTCAGTCTACTTTACAGCATCAGCTTGGCACTGCACAGGAAAGCACCCTCTTATTGCTCCTGGAGTACACATGAGGAAAAAACAGAGAGAGCAAACTGTGATCCACAGAGAATATCAAGCAGTCCAGAAAGAGCAGAATACACATCTTCTAGTGTTGAACAAATTTTATTCCACTCAGTGTCGAACATACATTGCCCGACGTGGCCACGTTTCACCTTCCTAGTTTTAATTTTACTAATTTGCTTGTGTGAAGTAAGACTCATGTTTTGAAAAGAAGTTTTACTATGTATATGTATATTGATTTTGAATTACTAATAGTTTTAGCAATCATTCCCTGGATTCTATATAGAGTGACCAAAATTGCGCATGAAAATCCGGTGATAATCTGGATTTGCACACGTAACTTAATTACTTAACAAGCTAATCAGCGCTGCTAATTGCCACTTAACAAGCAATTATTGATATTAATTGGCATTAATTAGAATTTACACGCACAACTTGCTGGGCGTATTCTGTAATGTGGTGTACGTAAATTCTAATGCACGCTGCCAAAAAGGGGGCATGGCCATGGGCATGGAATAGGCGGACTGAAAATCTATGTGCACGGTTATAGAATATACCTGCTCTGTGCCTAATTTAGGCACTGATATTTACACTGTTTTACTTGACTTAAAGGGATGTGCCTAGAGTTAGGCACAGGCATGGCCGCTAGGCATATTCTATACACCAGCTAGGCATATTCTATAAACCATGCCTAAATCTAGGCTCAGTTTACAGAACACACTTAGGCGGAAATATTTTCGGTGCCAATTTTTCAGGTGCCATATATAGAATCTAGTCCCATGTGTATTTATTATATCGTTACTAAATGTATGTGTTTTTATTATAATTTTTGATCTGATTATGTTTTATATGATTTTGATTTTTAATTTGTGATGTTTTAACGTTTAGCTTAAGCCCCTGATGCAGCCTCTAGGAAGGCAAAATGTGGCCACATCGGGCAATGTATGTTTGAGACTGAGTGGTATAAAGTTTGTGCAACACTAGAAAATGTGTTTGTGCTCTTTGTGGACCGTGGGGTACAGATGAGTCAGGCACTAACAACACATGGTACTGATCATCGTCAGTGGAATTTGGTGGGCCAAGGCCAACATGGCACCAATAAGTAGAGGGTTTGTAGCCGGGGCTAGAGATTTATTTGCTTGGCCCCTCCAGCCAAAAAGATTTTCTGTTAGTTATGGCCTTCTATGCAGAGAGTTCTCTAAAAACCTTGTCCTTTCCTTTGCTTGCAGGAGACCTGGTATTGGCACGGTGATGTCAGCGCTGATGATGTTGTCCTGAGTGGCGTGAAGTGCTCAGGCACTGAGATGTCCTTGTCTCACTGCCGGCATCATGGCACGGAACTGAACTGCCCCAAGGGAGGAGGGAGGTTTGCTGCTGGAGTTTCCTGCTCAGAGAGTGAGTCATTTTCCAGTTACAAGGTCTGCATTTCCCTTAGCGCTCTTTAAAGCAGTAGTACCAACCACCACCAGTTCTATTTTTTAAAGTAAGAACTCAACTGGCAGGCAAAAAAATAGGGAGCCGGTCTGGTGGCTGATTTTAGTGGTTAGGCTGAGTGATGCTCCGGTCAGTGGTATCGCTCGGGCAGTGGTATTGTTTCCTCTGCAGCTTCTTACCTATTTCTGTCATTCCTCTCTCTTTTATCATCTTCTGTCTCTCATTAAGTTGCAGTTCCTTTCCTGTTTCTTGCTTGTGTTTTAACACCGCTTTGGTTTTGTTAAAGGTGATATATTAAATGTATTAAAATGCACTTCCACATAGAGAGTCCCAGGTCAGCTCCCAGATTGGATATTCTATACTCTGGGTCATCTGGGGTTGAGGATGTGGGAGAAGCAGAGTCACAGCCTCTGAGGAGTTGTGAGTCATATTGAAAGCAATGCCTGGTGGCCAGATTTAAATCCCTTGATACAACATTGCAGAAGGAGTTGTGGGCTATGGCATAAGGCCCAGGGCTGTTGCTGGAATGACCAGATTTGAATAACAGGAGGGTCAATTGAAATAGGAGAAAACATCCATGCCTGGTTGTGAATGAAAGCCTATAGCAGCAGCATGCCACTGCTAGTCCCAGTCTGATCTGGAGAAGAAAACAGGAACTACAAGGTCAAACTAAAAGACCAGAAACAAGGTTTGTGTCTCATGATTAAGTAACTAAGAGGATAATTTAATAATTGAGATGGGCACACAAGTTATACAATTTTCTAAGACAGTGCTCACCAATCTTTCTGTGGCCACAGCCTTAATTCCTGCAGCCGCCAAAAGGGGGAAAGGGAAATGGGACTTGATATACTGCCTTTCTGAGGTTTTTGGAACTACATTCAAAGCAGTTACATATATTCAGGTACTTATTTTGTACCAGGGGCAATGGAGGGTTAAGTGACTTGCCCAGAGTCACAAGGAGCTGCAGTGGGAATCAAACTCAGTTCCCCAGGATCAAAGTCCACTGCACTAACTACTAGGCTACTCCTCCAAAAGCGTGTAACTTCTAGCAGATGCAGGACAATGTCCTATACAGCACCTACGCAGGTCATGGCTTCAAATGCAGGTTTCATGGCTCTGTTTGAGGTTGCAACCCAGAGTTTGGGAAGCTCTGTTCTATGAGAAAGTATGCAGATACTTTGCTTTGAAAATTACCCCATGGAAAGTACACACACACACATTTACACTCGCTAGTCAATATCCACAATGTTCCCAGTTTATACAAAATATGCACATAAGTAGTAACCCCTCCCCAGTCCTGACCTCAGGGGATGGCTCCACTCAGGCTGTACATACATTCGTTTACATACACACACTCTGGACAGTTTTGAAAAAAAAACTCAAAATAAAACGAAAAACCCACAGAAATGCTTTTAGCACCTTTATTTTGCCTCCATCCTGATTGGGAAGGGGTTTGAGGTACAACTATTCCATAAGCTTATCACAGTATTTCAGTGTAATGTCACAAACACATTTCAGAGTATGTACAAAGGGATGGAATTTTCTTACGTCACCCTCATTGCATCCTCAGTAAGCATCCAAGAGGTTGGTTCCTGTTCCACAGCTGAACTGGTATTATGAGTTGTAATTAATGGGCTTGATATTCAATAAAAGCTGAGCTCCTAAATGTAAGCTCCTAAGTTAGGCTCTATAAGGGGTCCTTTTACTAAGGTGCACTGAAAAATGGCTTGCGGTAGAGTAGTCGCAGGTTTTAGGTGCGTGCCGATCCATTTTTTAGCGCGCCTGTAAAAAAAAGCCTTTTTAAAATGTTTGCTGAAAATGGACATGCGGTAAAGTCTCACGTAGTAACCAGGCGGTAATGACCTACGTGTATCAAATGCCACTTAGCGCACATCCGATACATGCGTCTGAAAATAAAAATTATTTTTCGGCTGCACATATCAGACACACGTCAAAAATGAAATTACAGCAAGAGCCACGCGGTAGCCGGGTGGTAGCTTTCGGCTCTGCCGGTCTCCTGCCCCCTCTGACACCAACTTCCCGTTCTGGGGCAGGGGACCAGCAGAGCCGACTGATGCATGCCTGCTCTATGCGTCCCCTTGCTGCCGGCACCTGGGGCGAACTGCCCCTCACTGCCCAGCCCTAAGTACGCTAGAGCAGCTGGTTTGCTGTCCTAACTTTATGCAGTTGCTTAGCTGGTAAGCTGACCAAAAATCACCGCTAACCAAGTTGCCATTCCTCCCTAATTCTGCTCCTGACTCGACCCTTATCTATCCAGTTAGGGGATGGCCAATTAGCAGTCATATTCAGCGTCATTAGACTTGTTAAGGGATGCTGAATATCGGGTGCTGGCTCATTCAGTGGGGTTTAATTGGGCAGGAGCCTCTGCTGCCCGGTTAAGCCCTTTTGAATATCGACCCCTATGTTTCCAGCTGAAAATTTATCTTAATTCAGGAGCTTAAAAGTTATGCTCATAAATGTAGGCCTCCCATTCATCTGTCTGGATTTATAAGCCTGGTGCTAAAAATCATGACAAAGGTCATACAGGGCAATTCTATAAGCTGGTACCTAGAGGTACACGCCACTTTCACAAGTCCAAGGCGCCGTTAACTGACAGTTAAGCAGCTTTATGAACTTGGCACTATTCTATAAGGTAGGAATTGCCATAGCACCCTCCACATGGGTAGAGAATGGGTGGGCTATAGATATGTCTCCCAGTAACCCATGTAGTTTATAGAATACTATTCACTTAAGAGTTAAACTAGGAATTGAACCTGAGTCACATTGTTCACTGTATATTGCACTGACCACTAGGCTATTCCAGCCACTATAATACTATAAATTATGTAAGTCACTCGATGCACCTAAACTCACCAACTTATGCCTGCTATTGACATGCCGTAAAGCACGCCTAAACATGACTACACCAAAGCCAACAAGCTGGTATTCTGTAATGGAATCTTGGTGCCAAGATGCCATTATAGAATTGTCACAAAGCGCACAGCACTGGGGAGCCTATACTGAGGTGCTAATTTATAGAATTGTTCTCATAACCTTTTTTTCTCTACCCTAAATGCACCCCTATTGTCTCCCACTCTTTGTACTCCTAAATTAGAAGTTTAGTGAAATTTTGAGTATACATTTAGCCACCCAGTCCTATTAATTTTTCAAAGCGGTGAATTTAGGAGCATAATTCTCAAAAATCAGGAGCATAAATCCTTTGAATATTGGGCTCTATGAGTTTTCAGAGTTTGTAATACATTTTGTTACAATTCGGTTATGGATTACATTGTGAAGAGTTATACGAGACAAAATCAAAGTATCGTTAAGGAATATATCAATGGAAAAGAACGTTGAAACATTGGAAGGAAACAACGAGAAGCTAAAGGGCAATATATCATAACAAAAAACATATGGTATACATTTTTTTTTTCTTTGAGTAGAGGTATGAGTGTGGTGAGATTTCAGGATTGAGAATTCATAAGTGGATGTGTTGATGTATTATAGATACCCTGAGTGTGTCTGCTGGTTTATGTAACATTTTTTCTTTAATTATTTACAGCACAGCAGATTTTTCCTGCTTCTATGGGCTTTCAGATCAAGCAAAACTGATTTTTACTGGGCCAAAGCAACATGAGCTTTCATTTCCAACTTCTAGGAGCATCCTTGTCTAGGGCCATGCACCAGAGCTCCTACTGGCCACAAGAAGTCATCATTTTGTGATGACTGGGCCTCTGTCCTCCCATGGGCCTTAGTCAGGAATCAAGTCCAGGTCCTCTAGTCTGCACAGCAGTATGCAACACTGTTACTGAGCCAGCCCCACTGACTTCTTGTGGTCATGTGGATACCTATTTAATAAGATTTCTATTTCTATTCTAATTAAGTCATCATGCAAGAATTCTGCATAGCCACTAGGTTTACTCCAGCTAGAAATTCCAATAGACAAAAACTACCTGAAACTGGGGACTTTTAGGGAAAAGACCTAACCATTATGTTGTCCACAAAAGGTGGGACAAAAGCTATAATCATCTTAGTCATTTCTGCAATAAGACATACAGATGGAGATACTACTGAGCTGTTTGCATTTCTTCTTTACTGCCAGCTGCCCCTGACCTTGTCTTGAATGCACCTCTTGTTGAACATACCACCTACTTAGAGGACCGACCAATGTTCCTGCTACAGTGCGCCCTCGAGGAAAACTGCTTATCTTCCACAGCAGCCACAACCCACCCGAACACTGGCTATAGAAGGCTGCTACGCTTCAGCTCTCAAATTCACAACACCGGCCAGTCAGATTTCCGTCCCAAGAATGGTCGCCATGCCTGGGTCTGGCATGACTGTCACAGGCAAGTGCAAACTTTTTGGTATCTCTGTTGCCCCCTGTGGAAGCAGATTAGTTGATGGAATAATATTCTTGATCTTGGTTAGAAATGTTGATCCTGAATATATGAGCACCGGTTAAACTGTAACTTTTCATTCTGAATGGAGTCCAGTGCCATATTTTTGCTGCAGAATATCTACATAGAACGGCGAGGTGCTGGCACTATCTGGACAGTACCTATATTCAGCTGCTATCAGGATAGATTTAGAAGATCTTTTTTGCTGTCCTAAGTTATACAAGTAGAATGCTGGAAATAGTTACTACCCAGATAACTGTGGTCTCTATCCCCGCCAGTCCACCCCAATACTATATGGATAGTGCCGAAGCAGTCTGCTCGGTGGGATTTATCAGATAGGTACTTCTACCAGCTAACTGTCTCAGAGGGATTTATCAGGTAGTAAGTAGGTACTGCCTCTAACTGTTCTGATGTTCCATTGTATATAAGACCAACAAGAGCCTTCAGGTTGTGTGTCTGGATGGTACTTATTCACTTTTATAATGACAGGTCAGTTACTTCTCTCTAAGGGCACCTTGTTAGAGGACAATAGGAATGCTTTTTCACCCTCAGTGCGTTTCTATCTTCTAGCTCCTCTCCCACCATAAAACTAAACCTGTTTTAATTTTGAAACTGCAACGCCAAAACCCATAAAGGCACAAACTGCAACATAATAGGAAAAAAAGGTGGTTTAGCAATTAGAACAGTGGGCTGGATACGAAAACACTGAAGTGCAGATCCCACTTTCACCTCTGACATTCCTTATAATTTTAGGAAGTCACTTTGTGGGTGGTTTTGTAAATGAAGGCATGGGCTTAATAATAAAAATAAAAAGGGCTTGAATACCTTTCTCTCTGTGTAGAATCTGCTAGATTTTCACAGTAAGTATGCATGTACTTTTATTTTTGAAAATTGTCCCAGAAAACTATGACATTTTTACACCTGTCATTTGTGGATACAATTCAGGCATTTGCTTGAATTTACAAAAGTAGGTGTGCAAGTGCTAGATCTCCCCATCCCTACTCTTGAGAACACCTCCTTGTCAATTGGCCAAGGACAGAGGGAGACCAGAGTAAAGGGAGTTGCAGTAACCCTGGTGGGTGATAATAAGTGAGAGTATGAGAGAGCAGATAATGGGCCTGAATGCACAAATTCTATTTAATGCAAAGAAAAACACCTTCAGAATTGATTTGAGGTTCAAAGGTGAGCTTGTGGTCAAAGGTCACATACAGGATCTTCATACTATCCCTGAAAGGAAGCATGTGAGAGCCAATTGTCAGAGATGATGGGAATTGAATAATTTCACATTTTGTGAAGTTCAGGTACAACTGATTGAGCCACGTGGAGACCAGGTTGAGGCAGTCATTAAGAGGGTTAACTGAGAAGGAGGTTGAGGTCAAAGTATATAAGATCTGTATGTCGTTGGCAAGACAGTATGGGCAACTGCACTATTTGTACCATCATGCCCACCATATCATGGTTTCTAAACCCGGATGATCACATGAAATATTCTTTGAAATATGTCACTACATGTAGTACAGATTTTGTTGTTTATTGCTTGCAATGTCCGTGCCAAACATTTTATCTAGGGCAATCATCTAGGAAATTGAAAACAAGGATGGTGGGAATACAGGAGCTCTCTGCATCGAAACAAGCATGAGGTTCCAATAGTAGACCATTGTTTATCTAATAATCGCTCTTTTTTTTAAATCTTAAAAGTTTTGCTATCAATTCTGCCTCATGTGAAAGGGGGAGATCAACAACAGCAATTGCAATGAAGAGAACAACAATGGATATTTCAGTTAAACACAGTACAGCCCTGTTTTAAACTCCTTAGAACGGCATCATTTTTTCTGAGGGCATTTTGAGAAGATATTTTGTGATGAAGCATATACTAGTTTGTTATTTGTGAAATTATTTTTTAGAAGGGTTTTTTGAATGGATTGTCTGAAGATTGTGAGCCAACGGAGAGTAAGCTAGTTTGTGATTGGCTAGAACCTATTTAAAAGTCCTTGGTGACATGGTATTAAAACTGACACTTTTCCGATAGAGTGGGATACATGGTAGGGATTCCACTCTCTCCCTATTTGGTTTTGGTTTATTTAGAGCTGTTTTTGCGGACACTTGAGAGAGATGTGGATATTTCTGCCATTCAGATAGTGGCATCGACTGTGAAGACCCCGGTGTATACTGATGATATTTTGCTACTCCTCTCCCAGCTTCTGGCCTCTCTGGAGCACCTGCTTAGTGTCGTAGACGATTTTGGTTTTTACTCAGGTTTTGCCCTTAATTACCAGATATCCTTGGCCCTGCCGTTGCACCCTTCTGTTTTGGCAGATTGGGTGGGAGTATTCCCACTCACTTGGGCAGGAAACTCTATTAAATATTTAGGTATCATTATCCCGAAAGAGTTAGGCACCTTGTATGCAAGTAATATTGACACCCTGTTCCAGTGCACTGATCACAAACTGAAGGTTTGGCAGCACTATCCTTTTACGTTAATGGGAAAAATAGCATTTTAGAATTTGATGATTGTCTCTCAGTGGCTGTATGTGTTGCAAATGTTGCCCTTCTTCTTTCTTGTCTCTTCTTCTAGACAATTAATCAGAGCTGTTACTCACTACTTGTGGAATGGTATGAGGGCACGCCTTCCCTTTCTTTGTGATGGCTCGTCCAAGGGATGTGGAGGGATTTGGGCTTATTAGATCTTAAACATTTTTCTGTTGCCTGTCAGATGTGGAATTTAAATGAATGGTACCGCTCCACAGAGGGCTTTTCTTTGGAGATGCAGCTCGCCCTTCCCTGGCACTTCAGCTATCTTTTACGTGTGGGCTGCCAAGCTAGGGCACACTGTGTCGACTTGTCTCTTTTATAAGCCTTTGAGGCAAACATGGATGTGGGTGTGCCAAAGTGTATGACTGTCTCCTTCTACAACCCCTTGCTTGCATTCTGGGGTAATGGGGAGTTTTCGCCAGGATTTCAGAGACTTTCAAACATTGGTCTGACCGAGGACTACAATATCTTTGGCAGGTGGTCACGGATGAGGGGAAAATGAAGCCTTTTGCTGCTTTGTGTACTGAGTATGGTTTAAGCCCTTGCAACCGCTTTGCATACCTACAGTTGCATCACTAAGTATCTTCCTTTCCATTGACAGCTTTAACATTGGACAAGCTGGAACAAATTAGAGTCTCTTTATATAGATGCGCCCTTGCAATATCACTATAAATACATTCAGGAACAAATAGTGGAGTGGAGGAGTGGCCTAGTGGTTAGGGTGGTGGACTTTGGTCCTGGGGAACTGAGCAACTGAGTTCAATTCCCGGCACAGGTATCTCCTTGTGACTCTGGGCAAGTCACTTAACCCTCCATTGCCTACCACATTGAGCCTGCCATGAGTGGGAAAGCGCAGGATACAAATGTAACAAAAAACAAAATACTGGACTATGATTGTGCACTGCTGGCACGTAAGTGGGAACCCAATCTACAGATCATGTTGTCCGCAGATCAAGCACCTTATAGCTTACCTTTGTGGAACACACAATATAAGCTGATACTGCACCTCTATCAGGCTTATTTTCGAAAGAGAAGGGCGCCCATCTTTCGACACAAATTGGAAGATGGGTGTCCTTCTCACAGAGTCGCCCAAATTGGCATAATTGAAAGCCGATTTTGGGCGTCCTTAACTGCTTTCCATTGCAGGGATGACCAAAGTTCACGGGGACGTGTCTGAAGCATAGCGAAGGCGGGACTGGGGCATGCTTAACACACGGGCATCCCCTGCCGATAATGGAAAAAAAAAAGGCATCCCTGACGAACATTTGGATGACTTTAATTGGTCCTTTTTTTTTTTTACGACCAAGCCACAAAAATGTGCCCTAAATGACCAGATGATCACGGGAGGGAATCGGGGATGACCTCCCCTTACTCCCCCAGTGGTCACTAACCCCTCCCACCCTAAAAGTTTTTAAAAATATTTTTTCCAGCCTCTATGCCAGTCTCAAATATCATACCCAGCTCCAAGACAGCAGTATGCAGGTTCCTGGAGCAGTTTTAGTGGGTACTGTAGTGCACTTCAGACAAGCGGACCCAGGCCCATCCTCCCCCCCTACCTGTTACACTTGTGGTGGTAAATGTGAGCCCTTCAAAACCCACTACAAACCCACTGTACCCACATGTAGGTGCCCCCCTTCATCCCTAAGGGCTATGGTAGTGGTGTACAGTTGTGGGGAGTGGGGTTTGGGGGGTTTTGGGGGGGGGGGCTCAGCACACAAGGTAAGGGAGCTATGCACCTGGAAACTTTTTCTGAAGTCCACTGCAGTGCCCCCTAGGGTGCCCGGTTTGTGTCCTGGCACGTGAGGGGGAACAGTGCACTATGAATGCTGGCTCCTCCCATGACCAAATGGCTTGGATTTGGTCGTTTCTGAGATGGGTGTCTTCGGTTTCCATTATCGCCAAAAATCGGGGACGACCATCTCTAAGGTCGATCTAAATGTTGAGACTTGGGCATCCCCGACTGTATTATCAAAACGAAAGATGGATGCCCATCTTGTTTCGGTAATACATGTTTCCCCGCCCCTTTGTGGGGACATCCTGCGAGGATGTCCTCAGGAAAACATGGGCGCCCCGTTCGATTATGCCCCTCCACGTGTCCCCCTATAGAGCTTATAAAGCAACTTTACAATTGGACGATACTTGTCCCAAAAGTTCTCTGTCAGCTGCCACATTAGATCATATGTTCTGGCATTGTCCTCTGGTGCATCATTTTTGGACTGCTGTCTATGCCGTGTCCTCTCTATGGCACATTGGTTGGGTGCCACATCCCCTTCTGCTTTTTGACACCTTCAACATATTGGCACTGGCACCAAAAGGGCTGAAGGTTTTTTTGCAAAAGTCTACCCTTTTTGGAAAGAAATGTATTTTGTTCCATTGGCAATTGGCAGAGCCACCTACCTTGTCTCAGTGGAGAATGCTTATGATCACTCAGGCGTATGTAGAGCACCGATACTTTTACTGATCTGGACTCTCCGTAGTGGAAGACCTTTTGTCAGCTTTGGAAGCCCTTTTAGAGTTCCCTCACCCATGTCACAAGGAGCAGACTTTTGAATCTCTGAATTTTGTGAATTTTTTATTGGGGGAGGGGGGTAAATATGTTGCGGTTGGCGAGGAGTTGTATCATTTGGAAATGCTTGATACTCTTTGTGTTTTGTCTTGTTTCACTGCCAACGTATTGTACTAGAAGTGTCAATGGACCTTGCCTACAGTTTCTTTGTTGGCTTGTATCTTTGCACTGCTTTTAGAGTATCAAATAAAATCTATTTTTAAAAAAGTCCTTGTTGATGCCGAAACACCCTATTGGGTGTTTGAAGGAGCTGACCTGAGACAAAGTGCTTAAACTGAACAATCCCCCAAAGAAGCAGTGATGCCATTTCAAAACGGTGGCCAGTGTCGGGCAGACTCGTCCCATAATCATCTGCACCCCAAAAAGCTAAGTTGAATTAATCTATATTTAAGGATATGAAGGGGTTTTTTTTTTGCCAATGATTGATATCAGCAGGGTTAAAAATAATGTCCTTGCATTGTATCTGAGGCCTTTTCCTTCTAAAAAAAAGTATGTATGGTCATAGAAGACTTGTAACAAACAATGTATACAATGAAGTTTTTTGATTATTTGATTGGTTTTATAACAGTATGGGCTGCAGCCTTGACTTTGAAGAAGTGTAAGTAAGGGAGCCAGAAAAATGTACTAGAGTGAGGATAGATCCCTGAGGGACACCACAGTTAGAAAAGAAAGTGGAGAAAAGTGTCCAACCGAGGGAAACCTGAAAAGTGCAATTGGAGACCTATGACTTAAATCAGGAGTGGACAGTCCACACAATGCCTAGACTGAAAAGATGGTTGAGGAGATTGTGATTAACAAGGTCAAAAGACAGAGGAGAAGTCCAGAGAAACAACAATCACAGTCTGATCAAGACCTCATTTTAAAAGGCGGCATGGAGAGACTCTGTACTATGGCCTTTAAGAAAGCCACCCTGGCATAGATGAAGGATGAGAGATTTACCCAAAAAGGGCAAGAGTTGTGAAAGGATAACGTCAGTTTTTGAAAAAAGGGGGGAGGAGTTTGGCCAAAACTGAAGGGGTCAGTAGGGTCAAGGCGAGGTTTTTAGAAGAGGCAAAACAAGTGCATGCTTCCAGACTGCTGATTGTAGTAAAGGAAGGACAGCAGGCAAAAGGAGGTGAGAAGCATATGATCAGGAATGCTGGCCAGGGGTCAGCTGATGAGGCTGACAGCTTAAAAAATCAAATTGAAGGCAAAACAAGATCAAAAGATAAAGGATTAAAGGCAGACCATTCTTGTCAAAGGGAAGAGCTAGAGCATTCAGTGGATTGTAAGTCTTATATGAGTCAGTAGGAGGGGAAAGAGTATTTCTAAAATTAGTAACCTTCTCCTGCCAGATCTTAGCTAATAAGTCTCAGGATAACAGTTCAGGAGAGTAGGAGTAGGAGTGAAAGATGTAGGAGCAAGCTCGTAAAGAACCTGAAAAAGCTTTTGTCGTCTATCAGTGGCAGAATTAATGAGATGATTAAAATATTATGTTTGGCAAAAGTTGCCTTTCCTCTGAAATAGCTGTATTTCAGTCTGACCAGTTGATGAGTAGAGTTAGAGCATGTTTTGCTCCATTGTCACTCAGCTGTTGTAACTTGGGTTTTGAGAAGGTGTAAATCACGATTAACACAGGGTAAATGCATCTTAACTGAAAGGTTTGCAGAGGTCAATGTGACGAAGTATGTGTGCAAGGGCATTGTCTAGTGCAATATCTTGCTCAGAAAGAGATTCAGATTTAACAGGTACAAGAAAGGTGGAGAGCATATCAATGATTCTGAGGAAGTGTGAATCGTAAATGAAACTGCACGGTCTAGAGAGAAAGGGAGATGGGGAAAGATTTGGAACATAAAAAATGAGGAGGAAATGATTGGTGCAGCGAAGTGGGAAGCAGATGAATGAAGATGGAGAGAAAGAAAACAAGGTTTTTAAACTGCAAATCCTCCAGGAACAGAAAAATACCTACTGCATCTGAATGTGTACTACTTCAATAGCCTTAAAGCTTGCAGGTTTCTTATACATTCAGGTACAGTAGGTATTTTTCTGTCCCTGACTACCCTCAAGATTGAATGGTAATAATGGCATAATTACTTATATCAAAATTTACAATACAGTAGGATGGTTGTTGTGCTAATCTACTTGACTGATCAATGAAGTATAATCCCCAAATGCCAATCAAGAAATAAAATAATCACCTTATATAATTTTTCCATCTTTATTTCCAAGCTTCTTTTTTTATCAAAGAGAATGGATACAGAATCCATTCTGACATTCATCTGTACAAGAGGTGTTCATATGGAAAAATACAATCTTACATACAGCACCAGCAATTACAAAGTATAGAAATGTTTTGACAAAACACTTGTGTCTCCTCCTGTGCCACTGAAGGATGAAATCATACCAGTTGCTGCTAATAATTTGCTACTAGGTGTGGCTTGGAAATATTCTTGTTCCCTTACTAATGCTGAACAGATTTCTTTGTTTAAAATAGTTATATCCTAAAAAGCGAACATAAATACATAATAAACACGAACACAACCCAACATCATTGCATACTTAATTAAACGCCTCATAGGGTCCAAGGATAGTAACTATGACACAAATACCTCATACTTTAGTCTGGGAAATGCTGACATTAACTGAACTGGAAAACTTTATGTTTACTCTCATTTCACATTGTTAAGTACATGTGGATTCTTAGTCCCATTTGAAGTTAATTAGAGAAAGGCGTATTATTTAACATCCTTTTAAGTCTGTTTATTTGTGGAAATTGAAAAGTACAGATTAAGATATTGATGACATCCAGATTTTGATACACACTGACCCAGGTTTGCAGGATACATTTCAAGTTGTTGACTCTCTATAGGGGTTAAACAAATGGTTTATTGATAACAGACGACATCCTGGCAAGTCTGAAGACATCTGGTTCTCACAAAGACATGAGGCTCCGGAGACTAAAATCTCCATAATGGGTGTTTCTTTGAAGGTGAATGCCTTTGCACAAAGTCTGTATTCTAACCTAAATTTTGACAAGGAAGTTGTCTGATTATCTGATCATGTTTTTGCCACTTTATGTCTAGGGCCAGATGCACTAAACTTAACGAGCCATTAACAAGCCATTAACGAGCAAGTAGTAAACCCTGGCATGCACTAAAGACTTTTTTCCGACCAGTGAGAAGTTTGGTTTGTACTTGGAAAGGATGATCTTACTATTAGACGATTACTCTTAGCTTGGACTACTCTAATTATTTATACATGGAAATTAGAAAAAAAAAAACATACAATTTAGGCTTAACAGCTGTGCTGGAGGCATCTAGCCCAATAGGAGGGACTGGCACAGTAGTTTATATACCAAGGGTTTGGAACGAAAATAACTTTTTCCTAAAACCAGAGCAGCTTTCCTTGGAAATCAAGATAACAACCCAGTCTACTTTTTGCAGGCAACAGGACGTGGAATAGGGAAAGACTCTATTCCAATAAGAGAAGGAAGTGCAAGGTGGCTACATACTTCTATGAGCTGAATCAGATATTCTGACTCAGCTCTCATACCTAGTTCAGCATTACCACAGGAATGGTGTGGAAAGGTTCTTTTTTCTATGAATCTGGCCTGAACATTGGACAAACCAAAGCCAAGGCCAGAAGCATCTCCGAACCTCTCCCACAGTTGGAGGGAAAAGGAAAAGACTGGAAGGGTGCCCAGAGGTCCCTTTATATCCAAACTGAGAAAAAGAACGAAGTGCCTTCATCTCCAGCTCCCCCTTCACTTTCTCCTCAGACTCTGGTTGAGTACTTTCATGATAAGATTCACAAGATTAAATTTGAATTCTCAACCAGGTCACTTCCACCTCTCCTTCCCTTAGTCCATTCTCTCAACCCTCCAACACCTGCCTCCTTTTCTTCCTTTTCTGAAATCACTGAAGAGGAAACTACACATCTTCTTTTCTCCTCGAAACTAACTACCAATTCCTCTGATCCTATTCCCACCCATCAACTTAACACTATCTCTCCTACTGTCATCCCTTTTATCTGTCATATCCTCAATCTTTCACTTTCCACTGCAACTGTTCCTGATGCCTTCAAACATGCCGTAGTCACACCACTCCTTAAAAAACCTTCATTGGACCCTACCTGTCCTTCCAACTATTGCCTCATCTCCCTCCTCCCTTTTATATCCAAGATACTTGAACGTGCTGTTCACCGCCGTTGCCTTGACTTTCTTTCATCTCAAGCTACTCTTGATCCTCTTCAATCTGGCTTTCACCCCCTTCATTCAACTGAAACAGCGCTTGCTAAAGTCTCCAATGACCTGTTCCTGGCCAGATCCAAAGGTCTCTATTGTGTCCTCATCCTTCTCAATCTATCTGCTGCTTTTGACACTGTTGATCAAAGCCTACTCCTTGATACGCTGTCCTCACTTGGATTTCAGGACTCTGTTTTTTTCTGGTTTTCTTCTTATCTTGTCCTGTGGGGATCAAGTGCATCTCCACACTCCATGTGGTTTTTCTTTGACCCTTTCTTCTTATCTCTCCCATCATACTTTTAGTGTATACTCTGGTGGATCCTCCTCCACTTCTGTCTCACTGTCAGTTGGTGTACCTCAGGAATCTGTCCTGGGACCTCTTCTTTTCTCCATCTATACTTCTTCCCTTGGTACTCTGATCTCATCCCATGGTCTTCAGTGCACTGATGACTCCCAGATCTACCTCTCCAGCAAGAATCCAGGCCAAAGTATCAGCCTACCTGTCTGACATTGCTGCCTGGATGTCTCACCACCATCTGAAACTAAACATGATCAAGACTGAGCTTCTTATCTTTCCCCCTAAACCAACCTCTCCTCTTCCCCCATTCTCTGTTTCTGTGGATAACACTCTCATCCTCCCTGTCTCATCAGCTTGTAACCTAGGGCTCATCTTCGACTCCTCTCTGTCCTTCTCTGCATATATTCAGCAGACTGCTAAAACCTGTTGTTTCTTTCTCTATAATATCACCAAAATTCACCCTTTCCTTTCTGAGCACACTACCAGAACCCTCATCCACACTCTTATCACCTCTCGCTTAGACTATTGCAACTTGCATCTCACAGGTCTCCCACTTAGCCATCTCTCTCCTCTTCAATCTGTTCAAAATTCTGCTGCACATCTTATATTCCACCAGTGTCACTATACTCATATTAGCCCTCTCCTCAAGTTACTTCACTGGCTCCCTATCCATTTCTGCATAGAGTTCAAACTCCTCTTATTGACTTATAAGTGCATTCACTCTGCAGCTCTTCAGTACCTCTCCACTCTCATCTCTCCCTACACTCCTCCCCGGGAACTCCGTTCACTGGGTAAATCTCTCTTATCTGCACCCTTCTCCTCCACCGCTAACTCCAGACTCTATTCCTTTTATCTTGCTGCACCATATGCCTGGAATAGACTTCCTGAGCCAGTATGTCAAGCTCCATCTCTGGTCATCTTCAAATCTATGCTAAAAGCCCATCTTTTTGATGCTGCTTTTAACTCCTAACCCTTACTCACTTGTTCATTACCCTTATTTTATCATCCCCACCTTCTCTCTTATTTGTCCTATTTGTCTGTCCTAATTAGATTGTAAGCTCTGTTGAGCAGGGACTGTCTCTTCATGTTCAAGTGTACAGCACTATAGAAATGATAAGTAGTAGTAGTACATTAGACCCTCAGATGGGCTCAGTCTCCAGGAGAAATTCCAGCAACCTCATAAGGGAAAGAAATCCTAAACTAGATAACTCAGCTGGGTCCTGGGAAGCTGTCTGTAGTGCCCAGAGAGGAGAGAGAGGAGTGGAAGAGAGTCACATCTTGTTCAAAGAAGAGAATACTGTTTTTTTCTTCAATAGCTTTACAATAATAGTTACAATTTCTACTATTTATCATCTATCTTCATTTCTTTTTTGTATTTTAGACTTTATTTATTGAAATTTTTGTATACAGTACAAAATAAAACTTGCTTTCCTTCAACATACAACAACCTCGAATGATAAATTCCTCCCCACCCTCCTTTCCCCCAAACTGTGAATGCTTGCAAACTAATCATGTTTGGGCATTCGGTCTATGAATAGTCCACTCTAACATAGCTTGGGTATCTAACAAATTGATTAACAGCTTTTATCCATCATAAATAAATAAATATGGATTCTTCCAGCTTTGATAGTTGAATACAACAAGATGTGGGATGCCTAAGCGACCCCCGTCTCAAACCCATGAGTTGAGTCATTTAGGTGCTCATTTTCAAAGCACATAGATTTACAAAGTTACATGGCGAGGCGTTTTTGATATGACGTCTAAGTTCGACTTTGGACATTTTGCTCAAAACGTCCAGAATACGAATAGCAAATATAGCCATTTTTACAACAGCAAAACGTCTTTTTTTTTTTTTCCAAAAATGGACAGTAGCGAGATGTTTTTGTGCTCTGTGCGTTTATCTTTTTGGTCCATTAAAAAAAAAAAAAGTTCAAGTGCAAAACACAGAAAATAAAGCCATTGGGTTGTAGGAGGAGCCAGCATTCTTAGTAGACTGGCCACATAGACGTCCCAGGAAAACAATGGGGCAAGCTAGGGGACACTACTGTGGACTTCATATAAAAGCTCCCAGGTACACATCTCACTGTTGTTCCCTTATCTTGTCTGCTGAGCCCTCCAAAACCCACCGCTCTCAACTGTACACCACTACAATAGCCCTTATGGGTGAAGGGGTCACATATATGTGGGTACAGTAGGTTTTTGGTGAGTTTTGAAGGGCTGACACTTTCCACCACAAATTTAACAGAGTGGGATATAGGCCTGGGTCCCCTTCTCCAGGGAGCACTGCACTGACCACTAGGCTACTCCAGCAACCTACTTGCTTCTCTAATAGGACTGGCTATAACATCTGATGCTGTCATAAAGGCTGGTATATAGTGTTTCTTTTACATCTTTGGTGGATGGGGGGGGGGGGGGGGGGGGGGTCAGTGACCACTGTGGGAATAAAGTGAGGTCATTTCTTTATTCCTCCAGTGAGCATATGGTCATTTAAGGCACATTTTTGTGGCATAGTCATTATTAAAACAGTTTTAGCTCAAAACGTCTTAGGTTTAGTCCTGGCCGTTTTTGTTTTGTTCCATTATGGCTGAAAAACATCCAGGTCTTAGGAACACCCAAATTCCACCCCTAACACTCCCCCTTGAGATTTGTATGCACTACAGATGAACAGCATAGAAAACCATCTGGAAAATGGGTTTTGAAAATACTGATTTCTATGTTTCGGACAGAAAAATGTCCAAATGATGCTTTATGCCACTTTTTAGATGTTTTTTTCTTTCAAAACTGAGCCCCAGAGTAACCTATGTACTCTGTACTTTGTAAGTCTGTGTGCTTTGAAAATGACCCTCTTGATATACATAGTCCAATTTCTGCAATACTTTACTTATCAAAGGTAAGGTTGACTGCTTCTAAGTTGAAGCCAGGGTCAGCTTGCTAGCTGGGAATATGCAGGAGGCCTGTTTGTAAGTGTCTGGTTTTATGTCGACTGGTTTAAAATGCAACAGACAGTGGTTAGCCTTTTAGAGGTAGATTACCTTTGCTATATTTTGTACAATCCAGAGTGCTTCATTCCCAAAGTGCTGAACTCTTGGGCATGTCCACCAAATGTGATACATATCACCCAAGGCCTCACTGTCCCTGCAACAGGCATCCGTACCACTGTTGAACATTTTAGCAAACACATTGGCATAATGTTCCAACTATACAAATTTTGGTAACCATTTTCTATCAAATTACTGGCAATGGATACTTCTAGCAGGTACTGAAAACATTTTTCCCAGGTCTGTATTTTGTGTGAGGTGCCAAAGTCAGCTTCCCATCTAGCAATGTATTTCTCTATATGGTTCTTTTGTACCAAGAGTGCATTGTAAACCCAGGAAATACACCCTCTCCTATTCCCTCCCCACAACACTCTCTATAATAGTGTTTTTACTAATTGCAGCTCTCCACTTGCCCTATATTGGATATAATCTCTTATTTGCCTATATTGAAATTCATCTTGGCAATGGATCCCATATTCCTCCTCTAACTCTGTAAAGGGTAGGATCTACCCCTCCTCCCAAAATTATCCCAGGACCAGGGCTTTTTTTGAGGGGGTACTTGGGGGTACCGAGTACCGGCACCTTTTCCATTGTCTGCTAAAATTGACCCATGGACCCCAAGTTTTAATGAAACAGCTCAGGCTCTACACACCAATTTTGCCTTGTCATAGATTCTGTGACTGGTTGCAGGGGGCCTGGCTATTGTGGGGTGGGTCCCTCAGTGATCACCCCACCCCTGAAGGGTAGCCTGGCATTTGAGTATGGGCACCTTTTTCGCTAGAAGAAACACACTGCCCAGGACACAACGACCCTAGGCCTCCCACCTGCAAATAGTTAGGTTCACTACCCCAGATGAAAGCCAGGAGCCCACCAGACAGCTATTTTTGTAAACTATTGTCTGTCTTGGAAATATCTATTGTAAATTGTATACCATGTCATTACAGGAAATCCCATGGGACCTTTTTTGCTATCACTAACACTATCGGCTTTGGCAGTCAAGGTACAGCCCACAGTGGCGTGTCCTCTACCCAACTCTTTTCGACTCTGGTCCACTTTTTATCTAAATGGACAAGCCATTCAGCCAGTACTCTCAGCTAGGCTGCCTTATGGTAGAGATCAAAATCAGGCATTCTCATTCCTCCTTTAAGCTTTTGTTGACACAACAGCTGTCGATGAACCTGCAGTGGACGTTTTTTTATAAGAAAAAATCTTTTGCTTAATCTTCACAAAAAAGTGTTTGGGAAGGGAGACAGGTAGGGCCAAAAACAGATAATGCAGTTTAGGTAGAATCATTTTAACAGTTTATATCCAACCTAGCCAGGAGATATTAATCTCCTCTAAGAGTTTTTGTACTTTAGGTTGGATATTTACTTCATATAATTCTTCTAATGTCCCTGTCAAGTTAACCCTTAACCAGATATGGTGCTGGGCCCAATGAAATGCAAATTGATTTTTCTAAGTGGCCACCTCTGAGATCCCTGTTGTAATGTTCAAAATCTCACACAGACAAGGTCTACTGAGACAGCTATAAAGAGTGAGGGCCTTGAAGATAATTCTTCCCCCTACACCCCATAGAACCCATCATCATCTTGTTTAAATAGCCCCATAGACTGCCCTCAAAGAGGGGTCCACCTGGAGGGTCTCTACAAATAAATAAATTTACTACTACTGAGTTCATCTTGCTCTCATGCTTTTCCCATAAATATTTCATGTAAAACATTGCTATATTTAACTTTATGTAATAAAATGCAAATACAGAGATGTCAAATTACCTAGTTTTAGGCTGAGAGATTTGGGAGTCAGTCCAGTACTGGATTTCTGACCACTCCATTTGGTGCATTATGTGACATGCAGCACTAGTTTCACTTTCAGTGAATCCAAATTCAAATAGTGGAGGCAATCTCAACATGGGGGCAATAATCAACATCCAAAGTCAATAATCCCAACGCTTATAGAATGTTTCTTTCTAACCTCAGATAATTGGATTTGCAATAAAAGAAAGAAACAAACATTCTATAAGAATTGGGACTATTGACTTTGGATGGCACTAGTTTCAATGAGCAGGATCAGGTACTACAAATCCCACACTGCTTTGGAATATAAGTTCAAAACCAGGAGTGGACAAAAAGTCTGCAGCCTGAAACTGGGTTGCTTGGCATCTTTGCAAATAACGTTAACCCCCTCCCCCCAAAAAAACCAATCAAAGATTGTTTCAGACTAATATAAATCCAACTATTTCACTCACTGCTCCAATTTTTATGACCAAGGTTGTGTTTTAAAGCTTACAAGTTCTTTTTTTGTTTTTCTGGTCACAGGCATTATCATAGCATGGAGGTTTTCACACACTATGATTTGCTGAGCCTCAATGGAACAAAGGTCGCTGAAGGACACAAAGCAAGTTTCTGCTTGGAGGATAGTGAATGCGAATCAGGTAGAGTCACTGTAAGCATCTTTAGTGGAAGCCTCACCATGGATCTAAAAAATTCCTATACATTTTAGGGATAAAGAAATTTCATACATGGATAATCATCTCACACTATACTGTGCCTTAAATGCTAGCCAGTTCTGGTCCAAGATTGATTGGAAGCTTCCTCCGAGTCTTAAGTGAGAGGTTGATCAAAGTGGGGCTAGGAATAAATTAGTTTAGTAAGTTCTAACCATGTGTGAAACTTATTCAAGTTTTCTGGCTTACAAGCATAGGCAATTAACTCCTCCTGACTACGAAAAGTTGACAGGCAAGCATACAAGTGCCACAGTTTACCACCCAGCAAAGAATAGTAAAACCATCAAAGGCAAAAATAGAGGGTGTTATCATACATCAAGTGACCCAGGGTCAAGCCCATAAATATCCTAAAATGGTCTCAGATTCAATCATATTTAAACATAGCAGATGATGACGGCAGAAAAAGACCTGCATGGTCCATCCAGTCTGCCCAACAACATAAACTCATATGTGTATACCTTTCCTTGATTTGTACCTGCCTTTTTCAGGGCACAGACCGTACAAGTCTGCCCAGCAGTATTTCCCGCCTCCCAACCACTAGTCCCGCCTCCCATCACCGGCTCTGGCACAGACCGTATAAGTCTGCCCTCCACTATCCTCGCCTCCCAACCACCAACCTCTCTTCTCCCACCTGCTCCGCCACCCAATTTCGGCTAAGCTTCTGAGGATCCATTCCTACTGCACAGGATTCCTTTATGCATATCCCACGCATGTTTGAATTCCGTTACCGTTTTCATCTCCACCACCTCCCGCGGGAGGGCATTCCAAGCATCCACCACCCTCTCCATGAAAAAATACTTCCTGACATCTTTCCTGAGTCTGCCCCCCTTCAACCTCATTTCATGTCCTCTCGTTCTACCGCCTTCCCATCTCCGGAAAAGATTTGTTTGCAGATTAATACCTTTCAAGTATTTGAACGTCTATATCATATCACCCATGTTCCTCCTTTCCTCCAGGGTATACATGTTCAGGTCAGCAAGTCTCTGCTCATATGTCTTGGAACGCAAATCCCATACCATTCTCGTAGCTTTTCTTTGCACCGCTTCCATTTTTTTAACATCCTTCGCAAGGTACGGCCTCCAAAACTGAACACAATACTCCAGGTGGGGCCTCACCAACGACTTGTACAGGGGCATCAACACTTCCTTTTTTCTGCTAATCACACCTCTCTCTATACAGCCTAGCAACCTTCTTGCTATGGCCACCGCCTTGTCACACTGTTTCGTCGCCTTCAGATCCTCGTATACTATCACCCCAAGATCCCTCTCCCCCTCAGTACCTATCAGACTCTCACCGCCTAACACATAAGTCTCTCGTGGGTTTCTACTTCCTAAATGCATCACCTTGCATTTCTTCGCATTGAATTTTAATTGCCAAACCTTAGACCATTCTTCTAGCTTCCTCAGATCCTTTTTCATGCTTTCCACTCCCTCCCGGGTGTCCACTCTGTTGCAAATCTTAGTATCATCCGCAAATAGGTAAACTTTACCTTCTAACCCTTCGGCAATGTCACTCACAAATATATTGAACAGAATCGGCCCCAGCACCGATCCCTGAGGCACTCCACTACTCACCTTTCCCTCCTCCGAGTGAACTCCATTTACCACCACCCTCTGTCATCTGTCCGTCAACCAGTTCCTAATCCAGTTCACCACTTCGGGACCTATCTTCAGCCAATCTAGTTTATTTAAGAGCCTCCTGTGGGGAACCGTGTCAAAAGCTTTGCTAAAATCTGAGTGGAGGAGTGGTCTAGTGATTAGGGTGGTGGACTCTGGTCCTGAGAAACTGAGTTCAATTCCCACTTCAGGCACAGCTCCTTGTGACTCTTGGCAAGTCACTTAACCCTCCATTGCCTCAGGTACAAATAAGTACCTGTATATGTAAGCCGCATTGAGCCTGCCATGAGTGGGAAAGCGTGGGGTACAAATGTAACTAAAATAAATAAAAATTACGTCTATAGCACGTTGATGATTCAATTCTCCAGTTACCCAATCAAAGAATTCAATGAGATTCATTTCACTCTTCAGGTAGAAAAGTAGCATTTCACTTTTCACAAATAGGCAGCTCAGAGCGAAAGGAGGAAAACCAATGGGATAGTGTGATACTAGGGTACAAGTTATAGTAATAGGGTACATCAAATTGAAGGGGGAGGGTTATATGTTAAAGAGGGAATTGTGTGACGCAGAATACAAATGCCACAGGAATCAGAACTCCAGGGTGAGATACTTATGGATAAATACTGTCCACCTGGCTGGATTGAACAGATGATGAAATGTTAACAGAAATTAGGGAAATTAACCAATTTAGGAGCCCTTTTATTAAGCCGCATTAGGCGTTAACCTGTGCTTAACGCAACAAATAAACAGACTACTGCATCATTAGCACACAGCCATTTAAAACAATTACCACAGGAGCCCTTTACCGCTTACAAAATAGGGAATTCATTTAGTCTCACCCACTATGGCCTTGTCTTCCCCGAGTGCTCCTTTGACATCTCTGTTATCTAGCGGTCCAACCAATTCTTTTACTGGCTTCTTGCTTCTAACATACCTTAAAAAAGTTTTTATTATGTGTTTTTGCTTCAAATGCAATCTTCTTTTTAAAGTATCTCTTTGCCTTCCTTATCAGCGCTTTGCATTCGACTTGCTATTCTGTTATGTTGGCTTCTAGAATTCTGATTTTAATTATTGACTATTATGTATTCCATTTTTTAGTGTACCATAGTACAGTTGGTTTA
This sequence comes from Microcaecilia unicolor, assembly GCF_901765095.1. Taxonomy (NCBI): domain Eukaryota; kingdom Metazoa; phylum Chordata; class Amphibia; order Gymnophiona; family Siphonopidae; genus Microcaecilia; species Microcaecilia unicolor. Next base: position 306,662,836 of record NC_044034.1, on the reverse strand, counting down.
TTGTCTATTTCATGATGTAATTTCTCGATGTAGTGGTTCAGTCTCTTGTTAATCTGCCTTAAACTGTGGAGGCAGTGACGGAATAGAAGACGATATAACATGTAACCACCAGGTGGCGCAGAAAAATTACATATTAAGGAGTATCCACACAGGCTGCAACCCCAAATGTGGGTTTCATGACCCTGTTTGGGGTCATGACCCACAGTTTGGGAAACTCTATGCTACTGATCTCATGCGTCATGTGATCAGCAGCAGAATCTGCCAACTTGTGAGGTTTTGCTACACTGTCAAATAAAGGAGGCAGGATGGGTTCTGCCAGCCTCCTTCTGGGAGCTGCACAGTTTGATGTGCAGCATACAAAGACAGTGGAAGAATGCTGCAGGACCACCTTAGACAGAACACTGGCCCTGACCTAGTTCAGAATTTGAAATTTTCATTTTTCCACTATGTGGATTGAGATGAGCTCCAATCTGCTGTGCCCACATTTACATACCCACTGAGGGTAACTGCCAGCAATACTATATAGGAGCGCTTGTGGCTTTTTAGCGGCTCTGTTTTCCTGCACTCTGAAATACCTTTTTCCACAAGCTGTGAAGTTATACATCGGTGACCCCTGAGGAAGGCTTCATGCCAAAACACGGCCCATATAGGGTCACTTGGATTACCTTTGTATTTTCTTGTGGATTATTATGGCAAATAAACATTTTAGAAGCTCTTTTTTCTATTTTGCCTGTGACTTTTGGAACTTTTCCTCCCTTCCACCCTTGTTTTGCACTTTTTTTTTTCTGGAAGCTATGTGGACCCTCTTTTTTGGTTTAAAAAAATGCAAACTATTACTTTCCATTCCATCTACATCACCTTAACTATTGGACTCCATGTTTCACAAAAGATGGAGTATTCATTTTGGGATGACTTGCATAGATACTCAGAACAAACAGCTGCAAGTATTCTCCATTATGTAGAAACTATTTTTCCTAGACTTGTTTCTATGTAGATTAATTAATCATAGCTTGTGCCTGAAGCTCTTTGTTCTTTGGCAGATCCAGCTTCCTTCCTTCCTGTTTCATGCTCCAGCAGCAAGTCCTGCTGGAATAGGTTAGAGTCGATATGGGCTCCCATCTTCACTCACTCACTGCACATCCAGTGTTTATTGATTTTGGTGTTTTCTAAATCAACTGCAAATTAGTGTATTCAGTTGTTGCCAGAGCTATCTATACTGGACCAAGAAAAAATAATAGTGGAAACAGGCATACACAGAACTAACTGTACAGATCCACATCGAGTGGCACTGTTTCTAGGTTAATACCTTCTCATGGACTAATTAGCCACAGATGAAGACATCAAAGAACTTCCCAAGGCCACAGTTGCCCTTTTATTAAATGGAATAATAAGAACAGAGGTTCAATGAAACTGGCAGGAGACAATACAGCAACAGAATTGAAACATGCATTAGACAGGCAACGAGATGCAGGAGGCAAGTACAGAGGAGCAGAGCAGATGATCAACTTGGTCCTTTTCTAAAGTAGAAGGTGGTTCTCTCTACAGCTCCCAATACTTTCTTTGAGTACCAGGCAAGGAGACCTTAGTAGTGTATGAAAAAGGGGAAGACCACAAATGAGTGTATGAGGCAGATACTGAGGGGGGCAGAGCAGGTGAACAACTTTGTCTCTTCTGCAGTAGAAGCTGGGTTTCTCTACAGTTCCCCATATTTTCTTTGGGTACCTGCTACTCCTGCAGCTGATTGGAGCTCACTGTACCTGGAATAAGCTACACCTTTGATGGGTTAAATTATCACACGTCTCCAACTGATGACAGACGAGTAAGTAATCACAAAAAATACAACAAAGTGCTTTTCAGTACCTTAACCTTGCTTGGATATGAATCATTTTTTATGGACTTTTCCTAAGATCAAAACAACGAAAAAGCCAAAGTAACATTGTAAGAACACCTCTGCAGTATGCTATCAGTGTTGCTGCATCGCTTGTTCATTGCCTAATTTCAGAAGTAGTTGACATGAATAACATTTGACTACTGGTACAAAAGGTTCCTTAGTTTGGCATGCTGGTTGTCTGTGAAGGTGGTTTGCTGAGAGAGGTTTTATTCTGAGAAGTAACTGAGATGCACCCTTCCTCCTGATGAAAAATGCAAATCAGATGGTCACATCTCTGGCACTTTCCTAACATACTGAAATAAATCATCTGGTTTCTTTTAGACATTCAGAAGCAATATGCGTGTGCCAATTTTGGTGAACAAGGAATTACATTAGGTTGCTGGGATGTTTACCGTCATGATATTGATTGCCAGTGGATTGATATCACCGATGTGGCACCGGGAGATTATTTATTCCAGGTATGAGTCAACTATTGCATAGACTTCCACTCTATGTTCTCTACACACAGGGTAACTAACACTGGACTTCAGGTGCTGCTCAGGGTCCAGGTCCAGTTTGCAGCAGATACTTGATCTTTGCTTTACTTGCAACTTTCAATGCTACTGGTACCTAATCCTCCACATTCCCAACAGAGATATGTATTTGTGAAAAATAGGTACCCAGTATCAGCTGGGATCATGATCACAATAATTCTTAGTCCAAGTACATCTGTAACCTCATAATTCTGGAAATGATCTCATAATAAGTAGTTTAATACATCTGTTGCAAACGATATATTAGGTGTGGTTCCAAGGCGAGACTATTCTTGGGGCTACACTAGATGCAAACATTTTACATAGAAAGAGGTGTTGGAACAAGATGTTGAAACGAGCCACATATGTTATGTAAAACCTTAAGAAAAAAAAAGACTTGGCAAATGAGTTAGTTAAAAACTGCAGCAAATTTCCTCAGTGATGTACAGTAGGAAATAATCTTAGCACCAAATAGTATGTACCCTAGTTTTTAAATATATATCCAACCTAAAGAGAAGAGCATAAGGACTTCTTAGCAACCTGATCTCACAATATCCTTTCTGCCTTGTTCCTAAAACACTCTCAGGTAATAATCAATCCCAACTATGAGGTTGCAGAATCTGATTATTCTAACAATGTGATGAAGTGCCGGAGCCGATATGATGGGCAGCGCATCTGGATGTACAACTGCCATATAGGTACTTATTTTATTTATTTCTGCATTTGTACCCCACATTTCCCCCACCTACTGGTAGGTTCAATGTGGCTTACAGGTGTCCAAAGTAGGTTGGTTACAATATATCTAGAACCAGGGGGAGTTACAATTGTCTTAAGTTTGACAGGCTGCATATGCTTTATAGTTATCTCAAGGTAACCGGGTTGAGTGTTTGGTGTGTTTGAGGTGATGGAAGCCTACTTCAGTTCTGTCCATTGTCATATTTGTGCCATGTTTTCCGGTAATCTGCTTGGCTAGGTTGGGTCAGTGGGAAGTGTTCAAATCAGTTGGGGACTGAGACTGCCTGGGGTCAAGCATGAGCTGGGAAAAAAGATGGGAGTGTGTTAAGGCCTAGGGCATGGAGGAGCCAGGCTTTTATGCTGGGAGAATTCTACATAACAAGTTCCAAATAAAGAATGAAGATTTTTTTTTTTAAAAGAGTGCAGGAGTAGCCTAGTGGAGAGATAGGGCATGATACCTCGTGCCCTATATGTGATCAGCACTGAAAGCATCTGAGGAGAAAGAGACTGGAGGCTGCCAGAAGTCTCTAAATTAAGAGGGTGTGAAACTCATCCACAGCAGAAAGAAGACCAAGAGAAGCAGGAGAGTAAAAGTGGTAGCACACCGCAAAGGAGACAAGGGATAATCATACTGTGAGCAAGTTTGAGACTTTTTGCCATCACCTAACTTTGTTTTTTATGGACTATATGCCTGACTATTTTCATTTAAGTGGGTTATTTTATACAAAACCCCTGTCAATCTTCCCTCGTGATTTTTCCAGTGTGGATTGCATGCACTTGTCTAGAGACTGTTCAGAGAATATCCAACCAGCTTTCAGGGACTCTTTCTACTTGTTCTATGTGCTTGGGAAGAAAATGTTGGAGGAAGGACTGGCTTAGCAGTAAGACCAGATAAGCCATTTAATCATTATCTCCTATGGTCATGTTTCTGTAAGACAGGCAAGACTAAGTCCACAGACATAATGGAGCAAAATCATGACTGTCTTAGCATCGTGGCACTGACATGTTTAATTATTTATTTATTGGGATTAACCATCTTTATGGAGAGATTCACCCAAGGCGGTCAGTTTAACATAAAACTTACAAGTTTGTTAACAGCATAACAACAGTAAAATAACCAAGAATAAACTAAATACAATAAATGAGGTAAACTTGAAAACAGTAAATTGAAAACTAATAGAACTACCGTGAAACAGTATCAAAAACATACACATTTAACAGCACTGGAATTCAAATACCACAGATATAATACAATGATAACATAAAACTGATACACCTAATAAGCATGCATTAGAACATTCAACTAACATATATATGATGCTAAAGATTTTCTACAATACGGCTTACCATATAGCTGAGGGACCAAGAGCAGATATATGATGGGAACAAGATGTGTGGTGCAGAGTCAGTTAGGATAATTTGATGGCTAGCTAAACTCAAGGCAAGTTCTTTGTATAGTTAAGCAAGAGATAAGGAACTGATCTAAGTTAGTGTGTGTAGCAAGCTAGTCCAGGTGCAGAATGAGTGTATAGTCAGTCACCCTATGAAATTAACGGCTTGGTAGAAGAGCTAGGCTTTCACCTGTTTCCTGAAGTAGAGGTAGTCTCGTGTTACATGTAGCTCCCCTGGGAGTAAATTCCAGAGTGGGGGGGGGGGGGGGGGGGGCTACTCCTGAGAAGGCGCGCTGGCAGGTATCACATCATACAATTTCTTTTGACGAGGGTACAGACAGTGATGATCCTTGAGAGGACCTTGGAGGTCTCCAAGGTGTGTAAAGGGCTAGTTTCTTCTTTAAGTACTCTGGCCCATTTTGTCTGAGGATCTCGAAAAACATGTGTTGTGTGGCAACCCCATTCTCCCCTAATTATTAGGTCAATGAGTTGGCATGTTGCAGACTGGAACATTTAATTACGAAGTACAGTTTAGTGTGTTACTGACAGTACAAGTGCCATTCAACCTTCCCATGAGTTTCAAATGCTTTTGAGTAATATAGCTGAACATGAAATGTATGTGTATTTCAGGCCCATCTAGGGGCCAGTTAAATCAGGACTGTGCTGTTTTACCTCTGATTTACAGAGCAGCATGGTTAAAAGCAGAAAAAGTACAGAGAGTACTATTTGATCTTTTCTGAATTCTGGGCAAAAAGATTCATTTAACTTTTTAGATCTTGCTGTAGACCAACCTATATTTTAATTTGTGCTTTTTCCACCTCTTCAGCGGGTGTTTTATTTAATGTCTGTAGATTACACAAATGAAACCAAGGAAATAAATCTGTGATTCACTCTAGAAAGTTAAACAGCTTTTACATCCTGAGTCACAGCCAGGACTCATGTCCTCACATCACTACTGCCATCTAGTGCATAGATCGGTCACTGCAGCCTCCGCATAACTAAGTTTAAAGAGACTACGGTGCTCACTTTCAAAGCACAGACTTACAAAGTTACGTGGAGGCATTTTCAAAGCACTGAGACTTACAAAGTTACATACAGCATCTTTTACAAAGTGATTCTCGGTGCAGCAAATGAGAGGAAGCCCATCAAATCCTATGGGCTTCCTCTCATTTGCCACGCGGGAATCAGTAGCGCAGCTTTGTACAAGAAGCCCATAGTAAACTTTGTTAAGTCTATGTGCTTTGAAAATGGGCCTCTATGTCTACCCTCTCATCTAAATTCTCTCACTTTGCTTAGTGGTATATCAAGGCACAGAAAGGCACCCAGCTAAAGCACCATTGATTTAGGGTATTTCTTAAGGAACATCTGAAGGTGTCAGCTCAACAGCAATCAGATATGTGGAGTGGCTACAGGCCAGAGCCTACGCTGATGTTTCACAGGCTCAGAACAAATGAGATTTTCAGGGTACCCAAGCTCACTTGGGTTGATGCTGTTTGCAAAATGTATCTCAAGCATATTCACTGTGAATATCCTGAAAACTAGACCTAAGGATCACAGGGACTAGAATTGGAAACACTGAGCCTGAAGGGCAAGAACAGATGTCTTCAACCTGTTCTGTCCTTTTTGCACCACTGTTCACTGCCCCGCATCATCCTAGAGTTGTACAATTTTAAGAACAGTCCAAACAGACTGCTATTTTAAGATACAACTTAATAAGGAACTAAAACATCTACAAATCTTTAATTTAGCCCTCTCTTTTAATGGTATTTTCTTGTTCTTTATCCCACAGGTGGCTCATTAGGTACCGAGACAGAGGACAAGTTCTCACAGTTTGCAGGACTGCTCAATAATCAACTATCCCTGTGATAAGACAGCAAGATGCCTCAACTCACTATTGAAAAGAAGCAGGGTTGCCTGTTTCAGTGACTTCCCTAACCACTGCTCACCTACACCGAGAAGAGGAGCCTTAAATTATTACTATCACATAGAAAAATCCCTTGTAGGCCAGCAAAAATATTTGAAAATGCCAGGTCAATATCCTCCGTGTTGTGAATGAACTGCTCATGCCGATGAAGGAAAAACTTGAGAACGCAGGGTTAAAATCATGTGGCCCTGAACCCATCTAAAGTATGAGATCTCCCTACTATTAGCAACAGATCATAGCCAATAAATAACAATTGCATAAACTTAGTGTCAAGGTTAAAAGCGGCCCAGGATGCAAAATTCACACTAACCTGGTCAACCTGCAACACAAATGCTATTATTTACGCAAAGAAGTTTGAATTACCACCATCTGCGCAAACACAGTAAAATTTTGTAGCAAAAACCAGCAATCAGTGGGACATTGTGGCTCAATAGTTCGTAAAGATACAAAAAATATGGGTACGGGATTACCAACGCAGTAAGGCAATAATAACAAAATAATCCACAACGTCAAAATTATGAAAATTTTTCATTGTTTCATAATTTTGACATTGCTGTGGATTATTTTGTTATTATTGCCTCAATAGTTCGGAAAGCCATAGCTAAGTTGGTGGTAGTTTCTTCGGGGGGGGGGGGGGGGGGGGGGGGGGGGGGTGATTTTATAAGGTAAACCAGTGTTTTATGCAGACAGATAGGCACTTACAAAATTGCCCATGGGTACAGAAATATAAAAGTACATGCTACTAAGGCATAGTGTGTACTTTTATGTGATAGAAGTGTATGTTTTCCTGAGGGCAAGGGTTAGATTGACTTGGGGTGGAGCTGTGCAATACCCATGCGTGTTATAAAATATGCATGTATCCATCTAAACTTATGCAGGTCCATTGGTGCCTGCCTACTTTCCAATAGGCAAAAAATAACAAAAAATGTACACAGAGTGTGTGAATGCAAATATTATATTTGCATTCACACACTCTGTGTACATTTTTTGTTATTTTTCGTCGCAGGACAGAGTGACGGTCCACAATTATTTAACAGTTGTACTTTCCAGTAGGGTCATTTATAAAAGGCACATAGGGCACATGCTGCCTTTATAAAATACTGAGCAGATTAAAGCAATGTTTACTACACCCAACAAAATTCAGTTGTATAATACATTTTGATGGATCATCAAAATGGGCAATAGAACAAGCAAACCAAAAATTATTTGGACCGGCAATAAGTTATTATGATGAATGAGATGCAACTACATTTTGGTTACTGGTTCTATCGCCCTTTTGATGGCATTTATAAAACTGGCACAGCATATGCTCCTGGGTGGTTTCACAGTCTAGACACACTGTTATAACATTACTTTTATAATATATAAACCTGTTCTATACTTGGGAGTGAGGGAGCTATGCTAAGAAAAAAAGATTGTGTGTTCCTATAATGTGCATTTTTCCACACTTTTGCAATTTTGACAGCTATGATCCGTGAGAAACTAAGAGGTAAGTTGGAGGTTTCTGAGCAATAACTTAAAAGTTCCATAGTCAATTTGTTTTTATGAAGTGATATGTGAGAATCAGACTAGTTTATTTCCCCTCTTTCCCTCTCCCCCCACTAAATTTAATACCCCTTTATGTGATACCGATTAAAAGTTTCAGATTGCTACTCACACCATTTTACAGACACAGTTCGTTAAAGGAAAATAACCTGCCAAGGTTTTGTGCATTAAACCAAATCCGTGTCAGTTATCAGCAATATATAAAGAACATAAGATATGCCATATGAGGTCAGACCAAAGGTCCTTTAGACCTTGTAGCCCATCTCTAGCAGTGGCCAATCCAAGTCCAAACTACCTAGTACATCTATTTCTTGATGCTCATGCTCAGAAATAATCAGTGGTTTGCCTAAGCTAACATGCGAGTGGAAGCAGCAGAGGAGAAGATCGCACACATCTACTTAGAGAAAGGCATTTGCGGAGCTTCTCTGCTTTCACTGGAACCCAACCGCTTGCTTCTCCTTATGCAGCAAGCTCAACTCCATTACTGCGCTACATATTACACATGCTTCCTATAAAACCTCTTATTTAGATTACCTGCATTTAACCTGTGTGTATGGAACAAATACAATTACACAGTCTCAATAGCCTAAAAAGAAAAAAAAAAAGAATTGGTAATTACTAGCAGGGACCAGAGCCATTGCCTCTCTTATTCCTTCAGAAGCCACTTGTGTGAGATTGTTTCTCCGCATTTTTGTACATGTAAATGGTGCTAAAAGCGTTCCTCTGTTTTATGAGGTACATGTTATATGTCACCCGAGAGGACTTATACGTACTTGAATAAAATGGATTTGATCCACTTCTGCTCTGTCTTTATAGAATGAGGAATGCTTTTTCTACAGCAAAGGTCACCAGGGGAAGGTGCGGGGGGGGGGGGGGGGGGGGGGGGGGCAGGTTCACAAACTGCTGCACACAGTCCATTTCATCTAACCAGCGACTATGATCCTCCTCTGTACACTGGGGCACATGCTGCAGGACACTTTCCAAGAGGGAGAAGAAAGATGATTATTAAGGATTTCAGAGGGTTAGGGACAGGATTCCAACATATACAAAGACCATAAAAAGGCAGGCCCAGCAGGGCAGAAAACCTAAAATAGAAATAGGTATTTGAAATTAGCATGCACACACCCACCCTCATTTGGTCAAAAAAGGATTCAGATAACACCATCATGTGTCAGCTTTCAAGGTCACATAGACTCCTTCATCAGATGTGATCATGAAGTTCACCATTCACAACCTCTACGAAATCTTCATGCTAGTCCAGTAAAAATCATGCCAGCCTGAAAAAGAATCCAGTTTTCTCCAGAACATATATAGCTTTTAGAACCTTGCACTTGTATTTTAACAGTACAATTTACTTATGACTGTTATGCCATCTGTAATCAGACTGAAAGAACACAGATCCAGGGAAAACATGTCTGCTCTGAAGAATGTTGTGCTGAACATTGGCCAGCCTGATAACCATACACATAAAAATGAGCTTTCAGAGTTCTTTGGACTGAATAAAAGACACACACACATTGTGAGGCTCTGTCAAAGAGTGGTTTATTCCCTTCAGAACTGAAGACAGCAAGTATTAGCTGAACTATGAAGACAAAAAGTTATTCCTCAAAATCATTCACCTTTTGAGTGGACATCAACGCTGTAAGTGATATCCTTTCAGCTTATGTCTGCTGATCACATCAAAGCAGTGTACAGCCTGAATAACTTCTTTTCTAATGGCCCGTAGACCTTGATAAACAACAGTTACATAAAGTATAAGAAAAATTTTGGCCACAAGAAAGAGGCTCACCAAAGCCCCTATAGACTAACACCACTCAGCCTTTTTTAGGAGCAGCAGAGGACCCTTATGAGATGGCCTCTAGAATTTGAGAAGGGTCTATACATTTCTAATACTGGAAAATCTAATATCTTGAAAACGTCCAGATAGTTTTCCCATCAGTTAACGTATTTAACAGACGTCACAGAGCGCAATGGGTAAAATAGAAAACCCAAGCAGCAACAAAGATACTCAAACTACACAAACCAGGCCCTAAACATTAGAAATCATGCAACAGTATTAATCATTCTTTTTCAAACCTCTAATACTTCAAAAACATTAAGACACCAGGACATATTCTTTTCATAGTTCAGCATGATCACAGTTGGGCTATCCACACCTTCCAGCGAAAAAGGAAAAAGGTACCTGTCAGGAGAACTTCAGTATATGGGCAGTCGTAGGTCCCTCACGTTATCTTCTGCAAGTCTAAACACAGATCTCAGCAAAAGCAATGATGGGGAAGACAGATTCAGGTCCACAACACTCATATTTATGGAGAACTATCCCAGTAAAACGCAGGTGGCTACGCGGATACTGTCACATTCTTTCCTGGCAGTTTTCTGCAACTGGGAGTTCAGAGGGCCTAAACAATTTATCATGCTTTTAGGGGTTTTTTTTTTTGTTTTTTTTAAGTTGAAGTGCTCCTGTGGGAGATGTGAAGCTCTTGCCACTAAAGTGCTACATCTGAATTCTTCAAGTATGTCAGGTGTGGCACCTCTAATCCTTGGGAGCCACAGATGGGCCTGGTTTTCCAGATAACTACTGAACATTCATTGTGGCTATGTTTAAACATGATAACCCACAGTTTATGGTCGATTTAGAAAGGCTCGCCATTCTTGAACCCACAACTGTCTGAAAACGAGGGTCCTTCATCTCTGCTCTGGAAGAAAAGTAAAGAACGTGTCATTCGGATGTTGGCTCTTTTTGGTTCTGCAGTCCCAAAGCTCTTTTTACTAGCCGTTTAGCCACTGAAGGGTCAGTTGGAGATCTCCACTTGGTAGGCTGAAAGAATTCTGAAATAACACACAAAACAAATTATTACACACACACAAACACACATTTTGCCCTGTCACCCCATTCATGCACTTTTTCCTACAATCCCTTATTATACAGAAATGGAAAAATGGGAGAACCGGGCAAAACAAAATCAATAAACACCTGGGAAAGAAATGGAACGATCCCAGTTTTCACTTCTTGTGTAATTATTGTGCCACCCCGCTTGAACGTCATCAGGCAATATTAGTCTATATTTTGTTTGTGTCCCCCATTCCCACCTAACCTAAGCTGTTCACAGCTTAGCTCTATGTCATATGGGATGTGAACCCAGTCCTGGTTTTCTATATCCCAGTATTGCTCCGTTTTTATTCTCCTGCAGAATGCACTGGGATGGCAGTTATAAAACAATGACAGAATTAGTGTACTATGACAATGTGGAAGCAGGCTGGTACTTTTTCAGCATTATGACAAAATCATTACTATAGTACAGCAGGTCTAAACCCAGACCTTAGAATATCCCATCAGTCTGGACTTCATACAACCCACAACTAATATATATGCAAATCTATCTAATGCATATTTACTGTGGATAGCCCAAAATCCAGGCCAGTCCAGTATGTCCTGAGGACTGAGTTGACCCACTGCTTCAATAAGTATTAGTAACGTGGAGGGGCATAATCGAAGGGGCGGGGAAACCCGTATTATTAAACAAGATGGGCGGCCATCTTTCGTTTCGATAATACGGTCGGGGACGCCCAAATCTCCACATTTAGGTCGACCTTAGAGATGGTCGTCCCTGGTTTTCAGTGATAATGGAAACCGAGGACGCCCATCTCAGAAACGACCAAATCCAAGCCCTTTGGTCATGGGAGGAGCCAGCATTCGTAGTGCACTGGTCCCCCTCACATGCCAGGACACCAACCGGGCACCCTAGGGGGCACTGCAGTGGACTTCATAAATTGCTCCCAGGTGCACAGCTCCCTTACCTTCGGTGCTGAGCCCCCCAAAACCCACTCCCCACAACTGTACAACACTAGCATAGCCCTAAGGGGTGAAGGGGGGCACCTACATGTGGCTATAGTGGGTTTCTGGTGGGTTTTAAAGGGCTCACATTTACCATCACAAGTGTAACAGGTGGGAGGGGATGGGCCTGGGTCCGCCTGCCTGATGTGCACTGCACCTACTAAAACTGCTCCAGGGACCTGCATAATGCTGTCAGGGAGCTGGGTATTACATTTGAGGCTGGCAAAAAATATTTTTAAAGTTTTTTTTTTTAGGGTGGGAGGGGGTTAGTGACCACTGGGGGAGTAAGGGGAAGTCATCCCCGATTCCCTCTGGTGGTCATCTGGTCAGTTCGGGCACCTTTTTGAGGCTTGGTCGCAAGAAAAAATGGACCAAGTTGGCCAAGTGCTCATCAGGGATGCCCTACTTTTTTCCATTATCGGCCGAGGACCACCATGTGTTAAGTACGCCCCAGTCCCGCCTTCGCTTTGCTTCTGACACGCCCCCGGGAACTTTGGTCGTCCCCGTGACGGAAAGCAGTTGAGGATGCCCAAAATCGGCTTTCGATTATGCCGATTTGGACGACCCTGGGCGAAGGACGCCCATCTCCCGATTTGTGTCGAACGATGGGCGCCCTTCTCTTTCGAAAATAAGCCTAATAGCAACCTAAATGACAGCACATAAAGACCAATGTAATCCACTCAGTCTGCCTGGCTCAGCCTTATTCGCTTTGGGTAGGTGAATATATAAATTACCAAATGCAACCCAACACCAGTTCCCCCACCATTGTCTTCCATATCTGACCCAAGCGGGCCCCAAATTAGCCTTCTTGTTGTGATGCATAGAAAGGCTCTTTTTTTCTTAACGTGTTTACCATTAGGTATGCAGGCAATGCAGTTAAAAATCCCTCTCGGAGGCTAGCCCTATCACTCAGGCTGTAGATCAACAGCACGGGAGGGATTCAGATTCAAATTCCTCTTCATTCAGGGCTAATAAGGCCTGGGTGGGGGGAGAAAGACATTTGTTGCTGTTGTGGCATCATCTCCCATCGGCCATTAAACAGCGAAGATTGTGCTAGTCCAGACCTTGGGCCGATCAAGGGCAGACTGCATGCTCTGCTTCCTCTCAGTGACTGATGTGAGACACCAGTGCATAGCAGGTCCCAGATGGTGGCCAGGTTTCAGACTTATCACTGAGGTACAGTGGGCCATTTACACTGCAGCCTACCACATGCTGCTCATTTTGTTCATGTATTGTCTGCAATTTTATCATTTCCTTCACGTCTTCCACCCAGTTTGCCGAGTCAAAAAATGAGGATTCCATGTGAGAAAGTAAAAGAAGGAGCTCACCAAGGAGACAAAGCGGAAGAACACGACCTAAATATGGGCCCATCCCTATCCAAAGCCAACCATCACCAGGATTCTCACCTGCACGTTGACGTGCCCGAAACTGCGACTGTTTTGTTCCCTGAGACAGAGGACGGAATTTGAGGAGAGGGTGGGTCATCGATAATGCCTGGACCGCTTCAAAGAATAATAATACCAGTCATAAAATGAACAGTGCTCCAGGTTTTAATCATCAAAATTTACAGTGGTGCTATCAGGGACTGATTAAGCTAAAAAAAAAAAAAAGAGTTGCTCAAATTTAAAAAAAGGTGAATCTTAAAATATTCCCTGTGGGTAATCACAGCAAGAACCTCTGAAACCTGGAAGCCCAGATCCATTTTCTTTCATCATTATTACAGTATGACCTTAAAAAAATATTACATGGTCAATTGTTCCAATGTCTGTGCTCAGCATCAACAGCAACCAAAACATTATAAAGCCCATAACATCAAAAATGCAATTTAATATCACAGCAAAAAATGCTTTCTTTTCTAGGACTGTAAGCTTCTTGTGACAAGCACCTTGCAGTCAAACTGTTGATGCTGTAAAATGCTCTGTAAATGATATCATAATAATTAAAAAAAATAATAATCCAGTAGTTCACCTAGCACAAGAGTCTCATATGGTATTAAAAACTGAAATCCCATCTATACGCACAGAGAAAACATTCAGAAATATAAGTGTGTCCTGCTATGTGAACTGGGAATAACAAATTCAGTGTTTAATTGGTTTGAACAATTCTTGGTTTCTAGATCATACAGTGTAAAAGGTAGACATTGGAATTCTTTTCGTTGGAATCCGGGTAGTGGTGTCTCACAAAGTTCTCCACTTTCTCCTTCTCTGTTTAATATTTACCCAAGTTCATTGGGAAATTTCTTACAGATTTTGGTATTTTTCTCTTATGCCCTGCTTTGGCAAATTCTTCAGATACTATTGCTAAAGTACAAAGTTATATCTCAATTATTGATAAATGGGCAGCTACATGGTTTTTTTAAATTGAATAAGCAAAAGACTAAGCTTTGGTTTGGAGATTTTGATCATCTCCCACATAAGATTAGCTTCTGAAGAAAGATTAATAATTAATAATCATTCTAAGGTTTTAGGGATTATATTAGATTCTAAACTATCATATGAAAAACAAATTAATGTACGTAGTAAAAAAATGTTTCTTCCGGCTTAGACAGTTAAGAGCAATTAGGCCCTCATTATCTCGAAGGAATTTTAGAATTAGAGTTCAGACAGTGCTGCTTCCTCAACTAAACTATTGCAACTGTTTATAATAATGCTTCAGCTGGGCTGCAGAGACTTTTTCAGTTTCTGCAGAATATGGCAGCAAGATTGTTCTTTGATTTGAATAATTTGATAGAATCACTCCTGTTTTGAATGATTTGTATTGGTTGACTGTTCAAAAACATATGCAATTTAAAATTATTACCTTGATCCATAGATCTTTATATGGATTAAGTTCCGAAGGAGTTGGGGAATTACTGAAGTTTCCGTCTCAAGGTCGTAAACTTTGCTTCCCTAGGACTTTTTGTATGGGTTTTCCATCACTTAAAAATGTACGTTATAAGTCTATTCATGTCAGTTTATTTTCAGTCCAGGGAGCTAGACTCTGGAATTTATTGCCTATAGATTTAAAGGTAAAATTATGTATAATCATACCTGATAATTTTCTTTCCATTAATCATAGCTGATCAATCCATAGACTGGTGGGTTGTGTCCATCTACCAGCAGGTGGAGATAGAGAGCAAACTTTTGCCTCCCTATATGTGGTCATGTGCTGCCGGAAACTCCTCAGTATGTCGATATCAAAGCTCCATCCGCAGGACTCAGCACTTAGAGAATTACACCCACGAAGGGACACTCTGCCCAGCTCACCACCGCCGAAACGGGGGAGGGGAATCCGTCCAGCTCATCCCCGCGGAGCGGGGGAGGGACACCACACCCGCCGATGCGGGGGGATCTGGCTTATCCTGCAACCGCAACCGCGGGAGGAGCTGACTGACCCTAACACCGCCGAAGCGGGAGGGGTACAAAACTGCCCTACAGCCGCACGAAGCGGGAGGGAGTGCCGGCAGAATTTTAAGTCTCAATCCAGCCCCGTAAAACGGAGGGGAGAGGAATGCAGCAGCTCACTGTAACACAAACTCGTCTTAACTCTTGAAGAATCCAAGTGAAAAAACTTGAACACGAAGTCTTTCTGAAGTAACTGAAGACTAAACTTGAACCTGAAATACAACCAGAATAAAAACAATACAGATATCTGGGAGGGGCTATGGATTGATCAGCTATGATTAATGGAAAGAAAATTATCAGGTATGATTATACATAATTTTACCTTCCATATCATCAAGCTGATCAATCCATAGACTGGTGGGATGTACCGAAGCAGTACTCACCCAGGGCGGGACATAGAAATCCCTGACCGCAACACTGAAGCTCCAAACCGGGCCTCCGCCCGAGCAGCCACAGTCAAGCGGTAATGCTTGGAGAATGTATGGGCCGAAGCCCAAGTTGCCGCCTTGCATATCTCTTCCAAGGAGACGGAACCGGCCTCTGCCATCGAGGCCGCCTGAGCTCTTGTAGAGTGAGCCTTCAGCTGGATAGGCGGCACCTTCCCCGCGGCCACATAAGCCGCTGCAATGGCTTCCTTGACCCATCTTGCCACTGTAGGCTTAGCAGCCTGCAGACCCCTACGAGGACCTGTATACAGGACAAACAGATGATCCGATTTCCGGAAATCATTGGTCACTTCCAAGTATCTGATGATGACTCGTCTCACATCCAGATATTTAAGAGCAGAGTACTCCTCTGGGTAGTCCTCCCTACGAAAGGAAGGGAGACATAGCTGCTGATTCACATGGAAGCGAGAAACAATCTTGGGCAGGAAGGAAGGCACTGTGCGAATAGTCACTCCTGCCTCAGTGAACTGTAGAAAAGGCTCTCGACACGAGAGCGCCTGGAGCTCGGAAACTCTTCTGGCTGAAGTGATAGCCACCAAAAAGACTGCTTTCAACGTCAGGTCTTTCAGAGATGCCCTTGACAAGGGTTCAAACGGCGGCTTCTGCAATGCTCTTAGCACCAGGTTGAGATTCCACGCAGGCACCACTGAGTGCAGAGGAGGGCGCAGGTGATTAACCCCCTTGAGAAAGCGCACCACATCTGGCTGCGAAGCCAGGGAAGCACCCTTCAGGCGGCCCCTGAAGCAAGCCAGAGCCGCTACCTGGACCTTAAGGGAACTGAGCGACAGGCCTTTGTCCAGACCTTCTTGCAGGAACGTCAACACTGAAGAAATTGGAGCAGTGAAAGGAGAAAGAGAGCCTGCTTCACACCACGCTGCAAAGATACGCCAAACCCTGGCGTAAGCAGTAGAAGTAGAGCGTTTCCTCGCTCTCAGCATAGTGGCGATGACCTTGTCTGAGAAGCCCTTCTTCCTCAGACGCTGCCGCTCAATAGCCAGGCCGTAAGACCAAAGGGGGAGGGATCCTCCATCACCACGGGACCCTGATGTAACAGGCCCTGCTCCACTGGCAACCGCAGAGGATCGTCGACTGAGAGCCTGATCAAGTCCGCATACCAGGGACGCCTGGGCCAATCCGGACCCACCAGGATTATCCTGCCGGGATGCTTTGCCACCCGGTCTAGTACCCTGCCCAACATGGGCCAGGGCGGGAACACATAGAGAAGCTCTTGTGTCGGCCATTGTTGGAGAAGAGCATCTACTCCCAGGGATCGAGGGTCCCGTCCTCTGCTGAAGAAGCGCGGCACTTGGCAATTGGCCGATGACGCCATCAGATCTAGGCTCGGCTGGCCCCAGCGCTTCGTGATGTCCAAGAACGCCTGAGCAGATAGCTGCCACTCTCCGGGCTCCAAGGTATGGCGACTGAGAAAGTCCGCCTTGACATTCATGACTCCGGCAATGTGGGCCGCTGACAGCTGTTCCAGGTTCGCTTCCGCCCACTGGCATAGACTCATAGCTTCCTTGGCTAGAGGGGCGCTCTTGGTACCTCCCTGGCGGTTGACATAGGCCACAGCCGTGGCATTGTCCGACAGGACCCGTACAGGCTTGAACACCAGTACCGGGATGAACTCCAAAAGCGCCAACCGAATGGCTCTGAGTTCCAGGAGGTTGATAGACCACTTTGCCTCTGCAGGAGACCAGAGCCCCTGCGCTGTCCTTCCCAAGCAGTGGGCTCCCCAGCCCGATAACGAGGCGTCCGTCGTGACGACAATCCACTCTGGGGACACCAGAGGCATTCCCGCAGACAACTTGTCTGTCTGCATCCACCAGCTCAGCGCCTTGCGCACTGCTGGATCCAAGGGAAGACGCACAGCATAATCCTCCGACATCGGAGTCCAGCGCTGCAGCAGAGAGTGTTGTAGTGGTCTCATATGAGCCCTGGCCCAGGGCACTACTTCCATCGTGGCCGTCATAGAGCCCAACAGCTGCACATAGTCCCAAGCCCGAAGAGGAGAGGCTACTAGGAACTGGTCCACCTGAGCCTGAAGCTTGACAATCCGATTGACTGGCAGGAACACCCTGCCCACTTGGGTGTCGAATCGAACTCCCAGATACTCCAGGGACTGAGCCGGGCGCAGCTGGCTCTTCTCCCAGTTGATGATCCATCCCAGGGAGCTCAAAAGAGCAACTACCCGGTCCACAGCTTTGCCGCACTCTGCATAAGAGGGGGCTCGGATCAACCAGTCGTCCAGATAAGGATGGACTTGTACTCCTTCCTTTCGCAGGAAGGCCGCTATGACCACCATTACCTTGGAAAAGGTCCGCGGAGCAGTAGCCAACCCGAACGGGAGGGCTCTGAACTGGAAGTGTCGGCCCAGGACTGCAAAACGCAGAAAGCGTTGATGAGGAGGCCAGATGGGAATATGCAGGTACGCTTCCTTGATGTCCAAGGATGCCAGGTACTCCCCTGCCTGCACTGCCGCTATAACAGAGCGGAGAGTCTCCATGCGAAAGTGCCGCACTTTCAAGGCCCGATTGACCCCTTTGAGGTCGAGGATAGGCCGGACCGAACCTCCTTTCTTTGGTACCACAAAGTAAATGGAGTAACGCCCCTTGCCAAGCTGACTTTCTGGCACCGGAACGACCGCACCCAGGCGGATCAGATTGTCCAAAGTCTGCTGCACTGCCACAGCTTTGACCGG